>NC_138203.1:183174101-184416601 GCF_964194415.1 Vipera berus | reverse complement strand
TATATATATATATAAAATTTTATCAATTTTTTGTTATTACTGAACATAGTGTTGTCTGGGTTAATTTATTATGTTTACTAATACCGATTATGTTTTTAGTCTCTGTCCCATTTTTCAAACCATTGATAAAATAGGTTCCATTTTTGGTAATATTCTTTATTTCTTTTTCTTTGATTCTCAGTGCAAGTCTATCCATTTCCACACAGTCCAGTATTTTCTTCCTCCAATGGTGTTTTCTTCATTTTTCCAGTGCTGTGCTAATAGAGTCCTCACTGCAGTTAATACATATAATGTTAAATATGAACTTTGTTTATCAAATTTTTCTGAAATTATACCTAATAAAAAGAGTTCAGGTTTAAAGTCTATGTGTTTCTCTAACATCTTTTCTAACCAAGTATGTATTTTTGTCCTTTTTTTTTTTGCTGTACTGTCTTTATTCCTGGGATTCCAGAATTGCTTCTGGGAATCAATGGGTATATCTGCAATGTTTCATTGTTTTTTGAATAAGACATCCCCTTTGATGCTTGTATTCAGAAGGTCATCAACATCTGCTGCCTCTGCTTGATTCCTTAACCAATAATAGAGTTCTTCCCCTTCTGTGGTTTCATAACAGGAGTATGGTAGAACACATAACATATGTTTAACTTGATTCTGTCTACAATGATACTGAAATAAAGAATGAATAGAATGATATCTTGGGGTGACAAACAACTGTATGTATAGATGTTTTATGCACAGATACTCCAGCTGTGGTCCATTGTTTTTAATGTTCCTCCGAAATATATATTGTTTGCATAATTAATACTTTTTCTAATAGCTCTAGTGGAAAAAAAATGAGTTCATATATGAGATACATACTTATGTAAAAATCAAACCTGCACCCAAAATCACAAATCTTTCAACAATGTCCAATATATATTTTTGGAGGAACTGGAAAAGAGCTGATGTAGTTCCCATATTCAAAAAAAGAAAAAAAAATAGATCCAGGAAACTATAGACCTGACCTTAATACCTGGGAATCAGTGAACACCTAGAGGCAAACAAAGTCATTACCAAAAGCCAACATGGGTTTGTCAGAAACAGATCATGCCAGAAAAATCTTATTTCATTCTTTGACAAAGTGACAAAATTAGTGGACTACAGGAATGCTGTGGATATTGTTACTTGGACTTCAATAAGGCATTTGATAAAGTAGAACACAACCTTCTACTAGATAGGATAGAAAAATTTAGGTTAGACAACATCACCACCAGATGGATTTGTAACTGGCTGACCAACTCCAATGGACCTGCATCTACATGGAGGGAAGTATGCAGTGGGGGTACCCCAAGACTCTGTTTTAGGCCCAGTACTCTTCAACATCTTGGTTAATGCTTTGGATAAGTGGATAGATGGGGAAATCATCAAATTTGCAGATGACACCAAGCTGGCAGGAATAGCTAATACTCCAGAAGATAGGGTGAAGACACAGAATGATCTTGACAGACTTGAACATTGGGCACTATCTAATAAAATGAAATTCAATTGTGAAAAAAGTAAGGTTCTACATTAAGGCAAGAAAAACCAAATGCACAGGTACAGTATACAGTAGGTGGTACCTTGCTCAATACTAGTAACTATGAAAGAGATCTTAGAATCCTACTGGACACTCACTTAAATATGAGCCAGCAGTGTGCTACAGCTGTCAAAAAAGCCTACCCAGTTCTAGGCTGCATTAACAGAGGGATAGAATTAAGATCATGTGAAGTGTTAATACCACTTTATAATGCCTTGGTAAGGTTGCACTGGGAATACTGCATCCAGTTTTGGTTACCACAATGTAAAAAAGATGTTGAGACTCTAGAAAGAGTACAGAGAAAAGCAACAAAGATGATTAGGGGACTGGAGGCTAAAACATATAAGAATGGTTGGTGGAATTGGGTGTGTCTAGTTTAATGAAGAGAAGGATTAGAGGTGGCATGATAGCAGTGTTCCAATATCTCAGGGGTTGTCAGAAAGAAGAGGGAGTGAAGCTATTCTCCAAAGCACCTGAGGGCAGGACAAGAAGCAATGGATGGAAACTAATCTAGGAGAGAAGCAACCTAGAACTAAGGAGAAATTTCCTGACAGTTAGAACAATTAATCAGTAGAATAACTTGCCTCCAGAAGTTGTGAATGCTCCAACACTGGAAGTTTTTAAGAAGAGATTGGATGACCATTGTCTGAAATGGTATAAGATTTCTTGCCTAAGCAGGAGATTGGACTAGAAGACCTCCAAGGTCCCTTCCAACTCTGTTATTCTATATTCTAAATTGTATAATCTAGATACTAACACAATTGTCATTTATTCATTTTTGATCAGTCATTATGTTCATCATCAGCCATTCAGTTGTATATGACCCTCAGCCACTCTATGGATCAGCACCAGTGGTGGGATTCAGCTGGTTTGCACCACTTTGGCAGAACCGGTAGCTAACGTTTTGTTGCCCATGCCCAGAATGGACTTCCAGAAGCGGCATCCACACAGAGAACCAGTTGCTCACATATTTTAATCCCACCACTGATCAGCACTCTCCATGCCCCTCTGCCTCACATTGCCTCCTTCAGATCCACTGTGGTCATCTTGATTTCATCCTTTATAGTATCCAGCCAGCAGGTGCTAGGGCAGCCCCATCTTCTTTTTTGCTGATTGCTCCCATAATGACTGACTTTTTCAGTTAGTCAGCTCTTGTGACATGACCATGACTTCTGTTTGGCCAATTTGGTTTCAAATGGTATTTTTGGTGTGATTTGGTTTAGAAATTCTTTGTTAATTTGCAGTCTATGGATTGCATAATAGTCACTCCACAGTTCAAAGGTATCCACCAATCTCCTATCTGCCTTTTTCAAATGTTGCTAGATTATCAAGATAATTTTACTCACCTGTGGTATCAAGGTTATGGTTTGGTGGTTGGAACAGTCTTTCATATCTTTCATACCTTTCTTTGGCATTGAGATAAATATTGACTTTTTCCATTTTTTGGCCACTGACCAGACTTCCATAAACTTTGGCAGAGTGCTGCCAGTGCTTTTGTTGGCATTGGTCTCAGCAGGTCTGATGGAATTCCATTAATTCCTAGGCTTTGTGGTTAGGCAATTGGTTGAGTGCCCTTACTACTTCCTCCTCCAGAAAATCTGGTTCCATTTCTGATAGATCAACTTCTCCTCTTATCGCTTGGCCTTCTTTTGTTTTGTCTTTACATTACATCATCAAAATTGGATATAAAAGAGAGCCCAAGAAAGAGAATGAGAGAGAGTATGGCTAGAAAATATGCTAATTTATTCATTTGTCCAGACCAATAGTGTAGTTTTCCTAATTGTTTTTACCTTCCAGGAATGAAGTAATCCTATAAGCAGTGCATTTTTCATTGTTTTGACTTCAGACGGTACAGTTCAAAGGTTTGCCTTTTATTCTCAGTAAGTGTAATTCTAAGGCCTAGAATGTGAGGTTGTGTAATAGAATGGCAAAGGTAAAAACAATCTACTGTCCTGTTATATGAGTTCCCAGATGTACAACTGTATTTGCGACTGATAACCTGAGTTTGGAAACTAGATGGAAGAAAAGCCAACTGAAATGGTTCCAAAAAACAAAAAAACAAAAAAAAACCAACAAAATATTTTTGTCTGATCAGTCCTGAAAACAGGAAAAGTTTACTGCTCTAATTTTATAAGATCAATCCACTAATTTTCATATGTTTAGTTACATTATTTTTAATCGGAAGCCATTTTGAAGAGCTGTTCTCCACCTTAAAAAGTTTCCTCTAAATGAACTATGGCTCCAGATAGCTTCATAGGTATGGCAATTTTGCTTTCCTGGCAACATGATATATTTTTTAGATTTGAATGAGCCATTTAGCCAGAACAGAAGGTACTAAGGTGGGATGGCCAGAAAAGAAGTTGAGGTTCTCTTTCAGAAGATATATAGTATATTATAGATCAGGGGCAGACTCTTAACATTTATCAAAGACCAGAGCTTGGGTAGGTGCTTATGTTGATGCCATTGATGATTATGATGATTCAAATTTAATATAGCTACCCAACTTAAATAGACTCCAATGTACAAGATGCAAATGAGTAGCTCAGGATAACTTTTTATGGCTTTGGGGAAATGATTTAGGTTCTTTTCTGTTTCAAAAAAGTTATTTGCAAAGGCTGCTTTAGGTTTCACATATTGAATACTGAAATCTTACTTTTTGGAATGGAAGATATAGTGAAAAATTGTGATGTCTATACTGATTTGCAGTTTAATATTCCATAGTTGCATACAGTATCTCTTTTCACTAAGGGCACTGAGCCCAATCATTTTGTAATTGGAAGAAATATTGTGCATGGTTCTGCATTGTTTCTTTTACTATTAATCAAAACCATTCTATTTTCATTCGTTTATATTGAGAGGTTTGGAGAAGTCTTTTTTACAACGACTGAATTTCCCTCCTGCTTTTTCAATTGAAACCTCAATGTAAATCCACAAGTCTCTAAACTGCACCCCATCTTTTCTTATGGTTCACTAAATAGCTTATATTTATTGAAATTCCAACAGTACTTACTTTCACATATATAGATTTGCAGGTTCTGACTTTATAATAATTGGCAAAAGTGCCTCTCACTTCCATAACCAGCTTACAGGAAGTTTGAATCCAGTTTATTGAATTAATAAGATTTCAAAACTGAAAGTGTTACTATAATTAGCTGGCTAAAAAGCCTACTATATGTAAGATCATTATATTGTTTTTATATTATATTTTATATTTATATTTATAATATTTTATATTATATTGTTTTTTTCTGGGAAAACATTTATCTTATTTGGCATGATCTAAAGAGCAGAGTGAGCACCTGTTACTCGTCCCAGCTTCTGCCAACCTAGCAGTTCGAAAGCACGTAAAAAAAATGCAAGTAGAAAAATAGGGACCACTACGGTGGGAAGGTAACAGCGTTCCGTGCGCCTTTGGCGTCTAGTCATGCTAGCCACATGACCATGGTGATGTCCTCGGACAAGCGCTGGCTCTTCGGCTTTGAAATGGAGATGAGCACCGGACCCTAGAGTCGAAAACGAGTAGCACGCATGTGCGGGGGAACCTTTACCTTTACCTTTAAAGAGAAGTATTTTTCAAGAAAAGCGAGTGGGTTCTATTCTCAGTTATCCAAGGTGTAACTGCATTAATTTAATAGGACATATTTCGAAACAAGTTTCAGCTTCAGACTTTTCAGTTCAATCTTCCTTCAAAGCAATCTAAAATAGTATAGTGATGGATGATGCCACTTTAGTATAAATTTCTAAAAGGTGTTATTCTCTTTTATATAAATAAAAGCCTCGTCTGATTAAATTACAGATTTGATCCATATTCTATCTACTTAAGTTATTCCTGCAACTTTGGCTGCACAGATAATTAAAATTCCACTGATTACATGCTAATTTATGTTCCTGAAATCGATATTATCTTTTCTCACTATATTTCTTTGATGAGATGAACTTTTGAATCCTTTAAATATTGATGATCCTGATTTTTCTAGACCACTATGGGTAGAGAAGTCCTAAGTATATGTAAGAAAACTATTATATTCAAATAATCATAAACTTATAAATCAGAATACAAAGATATCTCTTTATCCTTTCCCAAGTTTCTTAATTTTATTTATTTATTTATTTAATTATATTCCACCTTTATTATTTATAAAGGTGGAATATAATATAATTATATTCCACCTTGATAAATAACTCAAGGCGGCAAACATACTTAATATTCTTTCCTCCTTCTATTTTCTTCATCACAGCAACCCAGTGAGCTGAGGTGAGGTATTAAAGCTTCTCTTAAAACTGCAAACAGGAATATTTAGAGTATTTAAGAGGTTATCTAAATTATTATATATCCTGACTTCCTAGCCCAACTGCTATACAATTCTATAGAATGGATTAGAAAAATGAGACTAGGAAAATGGAAATGACAGGCCAAAACTGGAGATGTGGTTGAATTGTATTGTTATTTTAGTGTCCTGTACATATTTTATCCATTTGTAAACTACATTGAGTCTGCTGTATTCTACAATATATGAGTGTAGCATAAATAAATAACTCTGGCACAATACAGAAATAACTAAAACAATTTTAGGAAAATATTACATTTAACAGGCAAAAGCAATAAAGTGACAGAGCTACAGAGTCACTTACTGGGTCTCTGGAGAAGAAGAGAAGAGCTAAGATATATATACTGCTCAAAAAAATAAAGCGAACACTTAAACAACACAATGTACTATATTTATCTTGTGTTCCCTTTATTTTTTGAGCAGTATATTTTAAAAATGAATGTTTCATTAGAAGCCTATTGTATTATATATGATGAAGGGAATACATTTAGAATTGCACACATGTTCTGTTTCCAGAAGGTGGTTAAAATTCTCAAATTTACCTAAGGGACAAATTCAACAAGGAAAGGTTTTCATAACAAAGGGATACCATGACAATTCTATGCACCCATATCTAACTCTAAATATGCCATAATTATGAATCTGGCACCATGACATTACAATGGAAGCCCACCCTTTAATATTTGTTTCATTGTATTACATGCAGCTAGGCCACAGGTGACATTTGTGTTGCAATGTCACAATGCATGTTTTGTCATTTATACCTTTTTACTGTCATGAATGGTGATGGGGAATCCAACATTTTTTATATATCCATCAACTACAAAGGACATGTTCAAGAATAGAGGAAATATTGTAATTCTTTTTACACTGAAATAGATAATCAAGGCAGATCTATAAAGACAATTTATTACTGGACAACTGAAATTTATTGGGACTCCCTATACAATTCCATGTCAATACTAAAAAAAGCAGCTTGATGACAAGCCATCATTGACTGCTAACTTGAATGCTGAAAACATAATCCCTACTATGGCACAAGTAATCCTGCAGGATTACTTATCCCCTTATCCCATACACTTATGTATCTTCACATACCTCTCCAGAAGCCCCTCAGGTCCCACCATATGTGTGCTCTGCCTTCCCTGCTAACTCAACACACTCATGCATATTCTCCAAGCCTCTCTGCATTCACTCTGTACCTCCCAGGACACCTGTGTACCTCCCTGGCTATTTATACACTCTCACACACCTGTCCCATCCATCAGCAGCCCCCTTTAACCCACTGCACTCATGCCTCAACTCCCCAGTCACTCATGCACCCCCTCTCTCCCTCTCCAATGCAGTAGCATCTACTTATTTGTTTATGAGCTACATGGGGCTTGCTATTTTGCTTCCCCATGGATTCTGATTGTTGGAAGCTGGTACAAACTTGCAAGGAAGTGCTTGTTTAGTGACCCACAGTCCTTGTTTAATGACAGCAACAATAACTGCAGAGATTGCTGTCACTAAGCAATGAGTTTAGGCAATGTCATACTTTATGACCACATCACTTGGTGGCAGAAATTCTGGTCCCAATTGCCATTGTAACTCAAGGATTCCCTAAATATCTGAAAGAAAGAAAGAAAGAAAGAAAGAAAGAAAGAAAGAAAGAAAGAAAGAAAGAAAGAAAGAAAGACTTCTGAAATTAGTTTATTGGAATTATTTAATTTCTGCATCTTTTAGCTGAAATCCTGTTGGTTAGATTCTTAAACTTCATTAGTATTCTATGTGATCTTGGTAAATTCAGAAGGCACTCAGGGAGCTTGTAGTAGCTATAGCAACCAGACTTTAGCTTACAATGAGTGTATAATGTTGGAGCACTATGCAGCACATTGGAAGCATAAGGTGTTCACTGAAAGATGGCTTCGCTAATTAAAGCATAAAAAGGTATTCTGATTATAATTAAAACTGTCAGAAATCTGTGTGCTCCACCCTCATTCCTCATTTGCTTCTACTTGTTATTCATTCACATTTGGACAATTTGTTGTGGATATACTCTGAGATGTATTTTGTGAGATTATGGTCAGCATTCAAGGGCACATGCAGCACAAGCAGACCTGAATTATTTTGATTTTTTTTTAGTGAGACACAAGCTTTCTGCTACAAGATGTTCTGCTTACATCAATATATGTTATACGTTATTGTTCCTGCATACAGTAACACCTGTTGGTTTCTGGAATATTTTATAAATCTTATCTATCCACATTATAAAGGAATACTGAAATGAAATTTGCATTAAAAAAACCAAACAGCTGTAGCCAGTATACTTCTTTGGTTTATTTAAGCACAACAAAGATTCATTTTTGGATTAACAGAGAATAGTTATGGCCATCTTCACCTCACCCTAATCAATCTGATGCTATAAACACCTGCTACTTTTAATTACCAGCTACCTGAAAAATTAAGGAGTAAATTGCATTTATGAATGGAGGTTTCTCAGATAAATCTTCAATGACAGAATTTTGCATGGGAAAAATTGATGTGGTTCAGTCAAGACTCAGTCATCCTATGGAGGCAAGATGCACTAGTGAGAGAATGCAAAAAAATATGAACAACTCACTCCTATCAATGCAAGCCAGCCTTCCTCATCTATCAGGCGGAAGACACAAATCCATTGGCACTGGCATGACATCTGCCCAACAATTTAACATTGATTCGTAATAGAAAGTCAAATGGGTCACTGAACGCCCAGACATAGGTAGACATATAAATTACCCCACAAAAAAGGATGCCAGGCTTTGAACTACTGCATCAGCAATGGAGAGTTCTGAATAGGATTTCCACCTCACACAGCGCCTGCTGGGACTCTCTGTATAAATAGGGCATAGTATCTTCCCCTCAGTTTGACTGTGGGGTCCTATGTCAAACTGTAGCTCACATTGTGACTGGAGGTAAACTAAAGGCATATACCGGTCTAGTACCTGATTTTTTAAAAAAAATATAAATGAAGCTGCACTTCAATGGTTAGATGGTCTAAACACTGGTATTTGAACCTTGATCTTTTTAACATTTATGTTTTATTGTGTTTTACTAATCTAAATGAAATGTTAATCTATATTGCTGGTCCATGTATGATATGCCATAGGTAAATCAATAAATAAATCTATTAAGCATGCCTTATTCTTATTGTTGATTTTTTTAAAAAACTAAAACATTATGTACTTTTTCATATTACACTAAGCACATCTATATGTTATCCTTAGATAAAAGGTTTACCCAAACTACCTACTCTAGTGACACCATACACTGTAATCAGTAGTAACACACTGCTGTCCTAGAAAGTACATACACAGAAAGAGAGAGAGGGAGAGAGGGAGAGGGAGAGAGAAAGAGAGAGTGGGAGGGAGAGGAAGAGAGAGAAATTGAACCAGTCTGATGATCGTCACTGCAGAACTCTGTACACTGTCTACTTCCAACTTCATTTCTTCTAAGTAGACTTTATAAGCATTGTGAACACTTTTGCAGTTGTTTGGAGCATCTGGCTTGAAAAGGAGTATTACGAAAGAAGCAAAGTTGTGAAAGTAATGTTGCAAGCTGGAGAAAATACAAGGGTGAGGCCGTGTATATGTTCTTTAATGTGAACAGCATCTGAGCTGAAATGAAAGAAACATTTGGAACATTTGACAAACACCTTCTTAAATTTACCTACAGAAAAGGGCTTCTTTATCAGAAAGAAAATTGAAAAGGAAAGTCATAAAACTGCAATAATAGAATCTCATGTACAATGTACATTTCATATCAGGATGATACCACCAGCTCCAAAACATCAGAGTGGCTAACAAATAGCATTAGAGATGCTATTACAGGCAAGAAGGCTTCCTTCAAAAACAAATTAATAAAAATGACAGTCTTGCCCAAATGATCAGAAAGAAAAATAATCTGAAACTAAAAGATATGTAAACAAGCAATTAAACATTTTTTTAAAAAAAGGCTTTAAGAAGACCATGATGAAAGCACAAAATAAGCAGCAACAACAACAGAATATGCAAATATATTTGGAATAGAAAATCCACTAGGAAGGTGCACCACACGGCATGGATGTTAAAGATGTGCTGAAGCAAAACTGGAAAAATTTAGCTGAGAAGCCAAAAGGATTATTTGTATTGGTCTTACTCCTGAGCCAGATTTCCATTACTCAAATCATCTTTTTCAGAAGGAAGATCAGGTAGAGACAGAGAGAAGGAAAGATAAGGAAACATAAAACTCCAAGCCACATTAGCAAACTAAATACCAGATCATGATGATATTCTGGCCACCAAAGTAAATTTGCTACTTGAATTCTTTTAAATAATGGGGAAATTATTTGACATTCATTTCAGGATGTATGCACCTGTAAACTGAAAGTTGTAAATCCTGCTGAGTTTATAGGAAAAGATAAATTTGCAAAAATGAATATATTTTTCAAGTTGATACAGATACTAAGACATGTTCCTATGCCACAACCTTCAAATGGTTTAAGCTGATTGATACACAAAGGACAAACCCCTTGCAAAACCCAGGAAGATCATATTTAGAAGAATTAAAGCCCAATACAGATGCTTTGTGGAAAGCCATAGCAGTTCTCTAAAGGCATGAGAGTGGACACTAAATCAAAATTTAAAGAACTCCTATTTCTAATCTGTACTGAAATTATTTCTTATGGATAGTATAAGCAATGTGTCCCTTCCCTCTGCCCACTCAAATTCCAGGGTATGTCACTGCTAATGTAAATTTAAAGGCAAGTTTCCATTATCTTTATTTATGTATAGCATTATCAACTAATGCTATACATCAAAAAAAATCTCCCAAAGCAAAGAAAAATGAAGTTATTTACAATATACACAAAAAATCATTCAAACAGAAACAAATTAAATAAAAACTCTAAATATAATATCTGTAATGCCATAAACAGCTTAAAAACTAACATAGAGGACCAGGTGAATTAAATACCAGTTTATCCCAAAGTTGGGAAGCCACATCTAAACTTAGTGTCAGATATTTAAAAGACGTAGCCCTAATGTGTCTCTATACAAAGAGAATACCATCATCGAGGCACTTGAGTTGGAAAAGTGTTTTTTTTAACTGCATAGGAAATTCACTCTAAAATTCAGCTGATGAGCTAGTAAATATTGGAGGAGAGTCTTGGTCAGATAGAAAATGCATAAACTATATAGGCCTTTGTAGATGCTAACAGGTAGTACTTTGCTTTTGGTTCAGTAAGAAACTGATGGCCAGTGCAACTCCATCAGAATAGGTGAAATATTCCTTGTAACATGTTTCCTTCTTCAGCCTTAGCTGTATTGTAGCTTCCAGGTAAGGCTCAAGGATAATCCAATATGTAGGCTACCAGTATATGGATTGGTTAGCCAGCTGATCTTATCCAGAATAATGTCATCCTTTATTGTATATGTTTCTTAGATGAAGAGTTTTAATAGCCATATGTCTGGATGCAATTTAATTATGGAAAGATTGAACCTAGTAGAGCTGTGCATGTGATTTTAATGGTTTGCAGATTTTTGAATATATTCCTCCTTTCCCCATTATTTTTGTGTCATCTTGTAACCTCAACTTGACATTGCTAAAAGTTGAAGATATCGCTAATCATCTTCAGAAAGTTACAGAAAAGACTTCTGTGCATGATCAACATATATGCAGAAGCTTTTTCTTTTATGTATCCATAATGTCAAATCTTAATTATAAACTGTTGAGGTTTCTTCAGTATTTTGCAATATTTTTTTAAAAAAAGTCAGATACATTCTCTACAATTAGGCTAAGAAAGAATAAGGTAGATGTTTAGAACCTTGTGTTTCAGTATAATAAATATTAACACAGTGTACATGAAGAATGCAGAGCAGAATTATACGACGGATTGAGACAGATGATGGCTTTTAAAGTCAAAAATACTTTTTTTTCCTGTTTGGATCAGACAGCACAGGCAAAAATGGATTAAGTTATCAGTTGGAGTCTGAAATCTCTGATCTGCTGTGCCATAAAAGACTTTAGTGAGACATAGAATTAACTACACAGAAGTAGCACTCAAGAATATAAATCCACTCATTTAGGCATAAAGAGGAGATTTAATGTTAGTGTTTATTGTTCTTTTACCCCCACTCATTAGTATCATTATTCATTATTGCTCTTTTCAGAAAGAAGACAATTAAAGAAAATCAAGAGTAGCAAGAGTAGCAAATTGCATAATTAATCATTGAATTGGTGGTATTGGTTTGACCTTATTTAGAGTTGGAGAAAAAATAAATGTAGTGTGTATTTGTATAAAGTTGGCCTATGTTATGGAAATGGTGCATAAACCTTTATTTAATATATTTATAAAATCATCATGACTTACACAAATTCCTACCAGCTACAAAGTGCTTAAATTTAAAGAGGTAGTAACATTTTTATATGATTTCCAGACATCTATAAATGATGGGGAACAATTCCATAAATACCTTGTCAATGAGATGCAGCATCTTGGTACATTAAGAATGTAATAATTTATTTTAGCCAAAATATGAGCTACCATTCTGTCTCTGAATCAAAACAATGTCAACAATAGGGGGAAAAAATCCTATTTTTTCTCCAGCTCTTTTGCTGTCACAATTATCAACAAACATAACTGTAGAATGAAATGTATAGAATGAATCTGTACATGTTATTATTCATGCACACTGGCACATTTTGACCTGACATGACTTTGAAGATTAAATCTGAACACTGTAAGTATATAAATAGATCTAAACTCTATGTAGCTATTAAAAGAGAATGTCTATTCCCTGTTAAGTCCCACCTTTTCCAATGACAGATCCAGCAAGACATGAGGAAGCTTTAAATATGCATTATTTTCACATCCTACTTATTCCTAGTTTTCAGTATGAAAACATTCCCCTGGAGAGAACACTGCTGCATCTCTTACATATGGCAGATGTCCCAAAAGGGCTGGGGTATTTTGCATGATATTGATGTAGGACAGAGCTTGTATGATAGGTACTCATTTGTCTGCTAGTGATATGGATTTTTTCCCCCATTCAATCATGTCCCGTTCTTGGAGACTGCCTGGATTAGTTCTGCAGTTCTCTTGGCAAGGGTTTTCAGAAGTGCTTTGTCATTGCCTCTTTCCTAGGGCTGAGAGAGAGTGACTGGCTCAAAGTGATCCATCTGGCTTTCTGCTCAAAGAGGAACTGGAACTCACAGTCTCTTGGTTTCTAGTCTGGTGCCTTAATCACTACATCAGATTGGCTCTATATGGATATATTTTTGCAAAAGGAAAAAAAATGTGGGAGTTTTCATATAGGGGAGCCCAGTGTGAAATAATTTGTCCATCTAATGTGTAGTGTAACTCCTTCCACTTTTCAGGTCATATGCTGTGAGGTACATACAGCCATCATTTAAGTATAGACACCATAGACATATTCCAAAACCTCCGAGGAAACATACATCCTACTCTTAAAAAGCTGCATACTTCTGTAAAAGAGGACTTATCATTAAGGTTAGCACTAGAATTCCACCCATGAAAAGTTTTCCAAAATGCTTTTGTCCTCTGAAGAACATTTTAAAAGTGATTCTCTTTTATCAAATGGAGTGAGATTGAATAGGAAAAAAGAAGTGAGATTATTTTCTGCACAGCTTTAGTGAGAATACTATTCCCTGATGGAATTATAGTGTTGCCACTGTTAAAATAATATTAAGGTGTACTCTCTGTTTTATAGCATCATGAAGCCAAGAATATCTTCCAATGGCAAATAGAGTCACAGTATCTCAAAACAAATACACCCACCCACACACATACACTTATATATAAGAGCCATGGGGTGCAGTGGTTAGAATGTAGTATTGCAGACAAACTAGGCCCACAGCCTGGAGTTTGATCCTCACTGGCTCAAGGTTGACTCAGCCTTCCATCCTTCTGAGGTCGGTAAAATGAGGACCCAGATTGTTGGGGGCAATAGGCTGACTCTGTAAATAATTAGAGAGGACTATGAAGCAGTATATAAATCTAAGTGCTGTTGCTATTCAACTATCAAAAATTCTCTGTGAGAATTTTCACATTTATATTAAGTCATAATTTTAAATAATTATTTACATTTACCATTTTATAGATTTCAATTCCAATGCTGGTTGGGGAATTCTGGGAGTTGAAGTCTACATTTCTTAAAATTACAACCCCAAAAAAGAATTAATTCTTATGTTATACCAAAATCCACTAAATATACTATTTTATGACCTAAAGCTGTCAATAAAGTATTAATGCAGGGGTATTATCAAGATTAGGAAACATGTGTTTTCTGATCAAACAAGGAACAAAACATAGCAGGAACAATGACCTCAGAGATGGCTTCCTACGAGGGAAGGATTGCTGTTCTCTCAGGTGATGAGGCAGCTCTCTACATTAGGCCAAATTCCCAGTGTTCCTGGTTTGGCACTGCCTAATGCCCTTGCAAGAGATTTATTGCTATCTCTTTGCTTTTCTAAGAGCTCTACATTCTTCACCCACAGAATGCTAAGCAAACTAAAGGCAACCCACATTTTGGGGATTCAAAATCTGGACACAGCCAGTTGTGAAAAATAACAGATATTAAGGGAAAGGAAATATTATGCGGAAAGAAATGGCAAACTAATTCACAGGAACCTTCTAAATAACCATCTCCCAAGAATGATACAGGAGTCAGTTGAGGATGATGGAACAAAGTAAATAAATCAGGCCAATTTACCAAATCAACAGAACTTAAGCAAAGAGAACTATGGGTGAAGTAAGATCAAAATTATAATTTTAAAGAGTTCAGATAGACAACAAATCAGGGACTTCTCAACAAATACAAAGTTTAAGTTGTTTGCAACATAGAAGTACCTCCAGGAAATACCCTTAAACTGAGTAGAAGAATGATTCCCATGTGGACATAGTTTGATATATTTACAAGTTAGTACAATAAGTCCTGATTATGATCAGTTTCTGGTAGAAGTGAGCATCTCATCTTATAACTGAAACTTTCAAGAACTTAATTTTAAAAGAGGCTAAAGCAGGGGTGTCAAACTGCTGGCCCGTGGGCCAGACACACCATCTGGAAGCCGCACCCACCCCATTGCCAGCAATGGCAAAAGAGTCCCGATACGTCTCGCAACGTCACGTGATGTCGCAAATTTGATATGACTGGGCTGGAGCATGATTC
Source organism: Vipera berus (assembly GCF_964194415.1). NCBI lineage: Eukaryota > Metazoa > Chordata > Lepidosauria > Squamata > Viperidae > Vipera > Vipera berus. The sequence goes on along the minus strand of NC_138203.1, from coordinate 184,401,533 downwards.
TCACATAGTACCATAATCTTTTTTTTGGGGGGGGGCATAGTGAGAATGAATTTTCTTTGCAAATGGAAATGATATAACTAGAATGCATAACAATTGTAATAAAATAAACTGATGTGGCATAGCATTGTTTGAAATGAATATATTTAAATACACACATTTATAAAAGTCATATGGAACATTCAAGTATAATTCAAAGCTTCCAATTCACACAATAGGATTCTGACTTCAGGGCATAGACTGACAATGCCATTAGATCAGTGTGAAGAGCACCTGCCACTAAGCAAAAGATTTGTGCAGTTTTCCAAGGCAGTATCGTGGGAGCCCCAAATCTCAATATCATTCAACCTATTGCAGTCAAACTATTCTTTCAAATCCTTACTTTGAAGCCTTTACTATTATTATTAATTATTCCAGGACTATTGCTTAGGTCTGGTAGTCCTAGCTAAAAATAAAGTAATAAGATTCAGTGGTTTATTAAAGGCTAGTGTTCGAAAAGGAAAATTTTCCATTTTGCTTCCTCTGGAATCGAAATGAGATCTATCTATCTATCTATCTATCTATCTATCTATCTATCTATCTATCTATCTATCATCTATCTATCTATCTATCTATCTATCTATCTATCATCTATCTATCTATCTATCTATCTATCTATCTATCTATCATCTATCTATCTATCTATCTATCTATCTATCTATCTATCTATCTATCTATCATCTATCTATCATCTATCTATCTGTCTATCTATCTATCTATCTGTCTATCTATCTATCTATCTATCTATCTATCTATCTATCTATCTATCATCTATCTATCTATCTATCTATTTATCTATCATCTATCTATCTATCTATCTATCTATCTATCTATCTATCTATCTATCTATCTATCTATCTATCTATCTATCTATCATCTATCTATTTTATAGTAATAGTACATTAGCTAGGAGACTACAGTGTTAGTACAGAGTAATTGTTTGGCTGCCCAAGGCTGCTAATCTATTTAGTTCATCCTCGTGCACTATCCTGTTACACCACAAGGGGCAAACTACTTTCACACTCAGAATTGTTAATGGTTACTGTCAACCAGGGCTCTTCCTTCCACCACTGTCATTTCACATTCAGGCCTTGAATTCAGGCTGGTCCAGCACTGGTTAGGATCGTACTTTGACACAAAGTGGTACCTAACATGCTTTTGAATGGTAGTTGGCAGAAGCTGAGGCAAGTGACAGGAGCTCACCCCATCACTCAGTGCTAGGATTTGAACTACTGGAGTGCAGACCTTCTCAAGTATCTTAAAGCCACTGAGCCACCATGCATCTCAAGTGAGAACAGATCTCCATATTCAGGAACAGTAGCAGCAAAGTAATTGTGTGGGCTAAATACTTTATTAGAAAATAGCTACTGTCAGGAATGTTAGTACCCAGGTGAAAAGGATGGGAGACTGGAGATCCCAGGTAAAAGACATTTGAGTTTTAGCATGTTCCATTCTGTGGGGTATATATTTATATGCAATTATGTATATTGAAAGAAAAGAAGAGAAATGTTCAACCAGCAAGATAGAGGGACTCAGTTATAGTGACAATGGGTATGTCATGCAGACTTAAACAGTCAGGTTAGGGACATATTGCCATGGAGAAAAACTATCCATGGGGTTGCTTAGAGCTGACAACAACTTGATGGCACATAATCAGTCAATGTGTATGAACACTCATGCATTCTGCTATATGTTCTAAGGGTAAGAATAGAAAAATCTACAGGGCAGAATAGAAAATTTTCCTTTTATGGAAAAATCTTGTAAAATTACTGACTCCAATTTCCTTACTTTTAACCCAATCTAAATGGTTTTGGTGAACAAGATGCTAAATTACAAATCAAGCACTGGAATAATTAGCACATTTATATTGCCCCTTATCAAAATCTTCAAACCCCACTAATCTACAACTATCCCACTTTAAATCCTACTTCTGAAAAATGGGCATTTGTAGTGGCAAATTTTGGCAGCATTATTTGGAAGTGCTCTGGGTCAGAGATCATCTGCAGCCAAGCGTGTGATACGTGTGCATGGGGATTCTGTCAAAGATTAAAATGGAAAAAAAAAATGATTCCAGTTTTACAAGTTTACATATATCTGCCTCTAACAAACCAAGGAGAGAAACAACCTAAAACTAAGGAGAAATTTTCTAACAGTGAGAGCAATCAATCAATGGACCACCTTGCCTTCAAAAGCCTGAGAGAAATTCCAAATCTCCTCACCTTCCCAAACTCCAAACTTGTGCGTCCAACTTCCCTTGCTTGCCTTCTCCAACTCTGAATTAGCGCATCCTATGCTTATGTTTCAGAGTTTGGAGTTGAAGAAGGCAAGCGAGAGAAGTAGGTTGTGAAACACAGCAAGGCTGTGAAACACAGAATGCACACACAGAGACGGAGTGTGTGAGGGAGAGACCAAGAGAGGTTCCTTTGAAAGAGACGGAGGAGTGAATGAGAGTGAGTGGAGCTGGGCCGGAGCCCAGGATCGGCGTGTGCAGCTACAGCTGACCCGCACTTCTGGGTGGCTCCACAGAAGCGCTGCTCACCTGTAGCTGCAGACACTGATCCTGGGTTCCTACCTAGCTCACTTGCTTGTGCTTCTGGAAAACATGCTGCTTGCTAACTGAAGCTCCAGGATCAGCACTGGACTACAGCTGATCCATGCTTCTGGGTGGCTGTATCAGCTGTAGCTCCCACTACAATTAGCTAGGGCTCGTGTACCACCAGCCAGGTGTTTGCTTACCACTAGTGGTATGCGTACCACCGGTTGAAAAGCCGTGGACTAAAAGACATCCAAGGTCCCTTCCAACTCTTATCATTCTATGTTCTATACTCTATGGTTTCTTATGAATCACTGTTTCTCAGCATATCCATTGTTCATTTCCCTTTATTATTCCACCAGTGCTTTATTCATCTATGTCCTTCTTGCTGACACCAACATGGATTCCATATAGTTTAATTAGTCTAACATACCAGCTTAAATACTTAATTTAGTCTATGTAATTCTCATAGGCTGTGTAATTCTAATAGATTTGGAAATCAAATTACTGATGAGGGAAATCAGTAGATTAAAGCTTTTTCTTTCCACATTGCTATTTTTTATCCAATACTTTATGGGGTGGAGAGAGGTTTCAGGCACATTTCTCCTAATATATCTATATCTGCAGAAATCACTTCATGACAAATGGCCAACTGTTAACACAGGATTGTGGCTAGGCTTTGTTGTCTGATGAGTTGCTATTTCCTAGAAGCAGCTGCAAGACTGTTGTTAAAAATGTCAGTGCAGTTGGAGGAGGAATTGAGGCTTAAGGCAAGTACAAGCATGAAGCAGTAGCAAGGACAACAGAATAGACTGCAGTTGCAAGTTTAGCTTAATTGGTATGAGAGGAAAGTCTTTCTATCAGGCTTAAGCACACAGCATGTCTAAATAATGCTGAGAAAATTGAGTTAGAGAGTGTACAATCGCTGGGCACTGTGATGATTGCTTCTCATAGAGACCAGAAATGTCTCTAACAGAAATCATTTCCTATTTATTCACATGTACAAGAAGGAAAGGACATCTAGAATTAAATCTGAAGTGGAGCTTGTGTTTGGTGCCTTGAAGCCTAATGCAAGAAATCAGGTCCCATCAGGATTTGCTATGCATCTTTTACTTCTAATGCAACGTGACCATTAATCTAAATCAAATGTTTATGGCAACTCATTGATGAAACAGAAATAGAAGAGTAGCAATCCAAATTCATTATGAGCAATCTCCATTGTTATGTTTCAGCAGTGTTCAAGGTATTAACAATAATACCCAGTTGGGTTTCCCTCCCCCCACCCCTTTTAAAGATATTATCTTGCATTTAAAAATAACTCAAGGTGGCAAACATACCTAATAGTCCTTCTTCTTCCTTTCCCCCCCCCTGCAAAAATAACCCTGTGAGGTGGGTTGGGCTAAGAGAGAGAAAGTGACTGGCCCAAAGTCATCTAGCCAACTTTCATTTCTAAGGCAGGATTAGAACTCAGAGTCTCCTGGTTTCTAGCCTGGCTGCTATAAATATCACCTTCATTTTGTTTGTTTATTATTATTTTTTGCCAGCAGAAATGTAACCTTGAAGTGGAAAGGAAGCCAGAAGGACAAGTACATTTGGGCTAGAACCCTCACATTCTCTCTCCAAGGAATACACAGACCAGGTAGATTTCTATAATCTCTAGTGCATTAATGAATGTACTCAGTATCCTGCCTTTTCCCTTATAGATCTGAACCATAAAAATGCAACACTGTACAATAATTTAATCAACAAAGAAATGCTTTAAAAAGTAGATACATCCATTGTTAACTAGAATACAGCAGTTGCCAATTCCAGAACCATTTGGCCTCATAATTCTCCAGATAAAGAGTCCATGTTAACAATGTCACAATGAAGGAACTGGCTACCAATGCAAAGGGAAGCATTTGCCTAGGCCAGGGGTATTTGCATGGTTGATTCAGGAATTCTGGGCACTGAAGTCCACAAGTCATAAAAGAGCCAAGGTTACCTACCCCTGGCCTAGGCAATGACCCGCCACTGAGTTCACTCTGGGCTGCATCCAGAGGTGAGGTTCCAAGAAAGAGCTTCGAAGCAGTTCTGAATGCAGAGATTAGTCAAGGCCTGAGATGTGGAACTCACTTGAAGTATTTGTATCTTGATGACTCAAGCTACAAATATTTCAAGAGAGTTCCACATGGAAGAGTTTTGTACAGCTCTAAATGCTTTATTTATTTCTGAGCAGTTATTAAATATTAAGCATGCTATGAGAAACAAACCTGAGAAAAGAAGCTGTTCAAAATACTATAGTCAAGCCTTTATTCTTGGGGACTGATATTCTGCTCCATGTGCTTCAGGACTGATGAAACAGGTAAGTTAAACTGAACTTCTCTATGGACATCCTTATAATCCTTTCTTTCCTTCTTCTGTTGTCCATGAAAGCCAGTGGGCTGGTTTTACATTGCCGTGAAATTTTACTTGGTTAGAAAAGATGCTCAATCTCACTAATGAAAACTTGGTGATGTTCAAGGTATTAAACAGAAAGTTAAGGAGGTTCTCTCTCTCTCTCTCTCTCTCTCTCTCTCTCTCTCTCTCTCTCTCTCTCTCTCTCTCTCTCTCTCTCTCTCTCTCTCTCTCTCTCTCTCTCACATCATGAATAATTTGTTGGAAAAAAGGTACTGGTAGCACTAGAACTAACAAATCATTTCCTTTCTCTCTTCTGTTCTTATCAGAACAGTGACACTTCAGGACTTGATAATTGTTTTTTTTTTAATTGAAAAGTTTTAGAGTACATTTTATCTTTAACAATCCCCACCTCCCCCCACCCATACCTATCCCTCCCTGCCCCTCCCCCCCATTTCCCCCTCCCCCCCCCGACTTCCCAGAGCTAAGTACAGGGTATAAAAACAAAGAACAATCATAAACATCCATATGCTAACAACAATAAACTCTTAAATCTATCGCTCTCTAGCTCATATAAGATAACTACAAGCAATATTAATATTACATATAAAAAAAAGAAAAAAGAAAAAAGAAAGGAAGACTTATTCAAATGCTAAATGAAACTTTTTAGTCCCATATTTGTTCTGGATATAATCAATCCATTTTTTCCACTCCATAATATAACGTTCTTGCGAATGATCTTTCAAATAAGCCGAGATCTTTGCCATTTCCGCCAGGTCAGAAACCTTTAGAGTCCATTCTTCTATAGTCGGCAGTTCCTCCTTCTTCCAATATTGACCTATTAAAAGTCTTGCTGCTGTAATTAAATTCAACATCAACTTAGTGTCCACAACAGTAGCATCTGTAATTATGCCCAACAAAAACAATTGCGGACAAAACTTTATCCTTTGCTTGAAGATCTTCTGCATATTCCACCAAATTTTTATCCAAAAAGCCTTAACCTTTTTGCAGGTCCACCATATGTGAAAATATGTTGCATCTTCGCCACCACACCTCCAACATTTGGGCTGATAGTTCGGATACATACTTGCAAGCTTTTTAGGATCTAAATGCCATCTATAAAACATTTTATAAAAGTTCTCTCTTAGGTTTTGAGCTTGTGTAAATTTTACGTTCCTCACCCAGATCTTTTCCCACGTGTCCATTGTAATAACTTCTTGGATATTCTGGGCCCATTTTATCATACAATCTTTAACAAGTTCTGTTTCTGAGTCAATTTCTATCAATGCAAGATATATCCGTTTGATATGTGCTGGACCCTGATTTCTAATTTGCTTTATCAAATTTTCGTCAGTCATTGCAAAACCAATTTTCTGATCTTCTTTCCACCTGGCCCGTAACTGAGTATATTGAAACCAAGTTTGAACAATCTTCTCATCTCGCAAGAGGTTGTACGGCTTTAAACACCAGACATTTCTTTCCAAGCTTAAAATCTCCTTATACGTAGTCACATCATGTTTGAAACCAACATTTATTTTTTCTATTGCGTGTTTTGGAATTGCCCACAACGGCATCTTGTAATCTACCTTATGTCTATACTTCTTCCAAACTCTCAACAATGCCTGTCTTAAAATATGCACTTTAAACACATTATCTACCTTCTTATCATACAACAAATATGCATGCCAGCCAAATAACAAGTCATGGCCCTCAAGATTTAATAATCTCTCTTGTGTCAAATTAATCCAATCACTTACTCCTGATAACGCAGCAGCTTCATAATATAATTTAAGATTAGGCATTTTAAGACCACCTCTTTCACGAGTATCCTGCATAATCTTAAGTTTAACTCGTGGCCTTTTCCCTGCCCAAACAAATTTATTGATACCCCATTGCCATTCTTCCAAATTAGAATCTTTTTTAAGGACCGGTATCATTTGAAATAAAAATAAAAATTTAGGCAGGACATTCATTTTCACTGCTGCAATTCTTCCCAGCAAAGACAATTGCAATTTTTCCCAGCTCTCCATTTCTTTTTGAATTTTTCCCCATAACTTTTCATAGTTATTTTTATATAACTTTGTATTAGAGGGTGACAAAATCACCCCCAAATATTTGACCCTTTTAACAATCTCAAATCCAGTTAATCCTTCTAAAAGGGCCTTTTGCAATACTATCATGTTTTTGGCCAGAATTTTAGTTTTTTCTGCATTAACTTTAAATCCAGAAACCTTCCCATATTGCATTATTATCTCCATCAGGTCCACAACAGAGTTTTCTGGCTGGGTCACTGTAACAACCAGATCATCTGCGAACGCTCTCAGTCTATAATTTTTATTTATTTATTTATTTAGTTATATTTATATACCGCCCTATTCCCTGAGGACTCAGGGCGGTTTACAGGGAATTAAAAATCCAAAATACAAAAATTAAGAACCAAATTAAAAAATATTAAATTAACCCTGTAGTCAGTTAAAAAGAACCCCAAATTAAAAATTCCTCCTCAGTCTGGGCCCGAGAGCTCGAAGAGCCAGGTCTTCAGGCCCCGGCGGAATGATCGAAGGTCGGGGGCAGTTCTCAGCTCCACCGGCAGCTGGTTCCAGAGGGCAGGCGCTCCCACTGAGAAGGCCCTATCCCTGGGTGTCACCCGCCGGCAGTCTCTTACCGGCGGGACCCTGAGCAGACCCTCCCTGTGGGAGCGCACTGGGCGAAGGGTATTTGATGCCGGCAGCAGGTGTTCCCTCAGATATCCCGGACCCAGGCCATGTAGGGCTTTATAGGTGATAACCAGCACCTTGAATTTCACCCGGAGGGCAACCGGAAGCCAATGCAGCTCACGGAGTAGAGGTGTTACATGGGAGTATCGGGAAACCCCCATTACAACTCGCGCGGCCGCATTCTGCACCAGTTGAAGCCTCCGAGTGGTCTTCAAGGGCAGCCCCATGTAGAGAGCGTTACAGTAGTCCAAACGGGAGGTCACAAGCGCATGAGTAACTGTGCGTAGGGCGTCTCGGTCCAGATAGGGACGCAAATGGCGCACCAGGCGAACCTGGGCAAAAGCCCCCCTGGTCACGGCTCCTATATGGTCTTCGAAATTGAGCCGTGAATCCAGGAGGACGCCCAAGTTGCGAGCCCTATCGACGGGGGGTAACACCTCACCCCCCATCATTAAGGATGGAATAACTTGGTTAACCCGAGATGCCGATATGCACAGCCACTCAGTCTTGGCGGGATTGAGACGAAGCCTGTTTCTCCCCATCCAGACCTGAACCGCCTCCAGGCACCGGGACATCACGGAGAGGGCATCACTGGGTTGGTTCGGGGTGGAAAGAAAAAGTTGGGTATCATCAGCGTACTGATGATACCCCACCCCAAAACCACGAATGATCTCGCCCAGCGGCTTCATATAGATGTTGAACAGGAGAGGCGAGAGAACCGACCCCTGAGGGACTCCACAAATGAGAGACCTCGGGGCGGATCTCTGCCCTCCTGTCAACACCGACTGCGAGCGGCCCTGGAGGTAGGAGGAGAACCACCGTAAAACGGTGCCTCCCACTCCCAGCCCCCTGAGACGCCGCAGTAAGATACCATGGTCGATGGTATCGAACGCCGCTGAGAGATCTAATAGGACCAGGACAGAGGAGCAACCCCTGTCCCTAGCCCTCCAGAGATCATTCACCAGCGCGACCAATGCCGTCTCCGTGCTGTGTCCGGGCCTGAAGCCCGATTGGTACGGGTCCAGATAATCAGTTTCCTCCAGGAACAGAGGGAGCTGATGCGCCACCACACTCTCAACAACCTTCGCCAGAAAGCGAAGGTTGGAGACTGGACGGTAGTTGTTTAAAACAGCCGGGTCCAAAGCAGGCTTCTTGAGAAGGGGTCTCACCACCGCCTCCTTCAAGGCGGCAGGAAAGACACCCTCCTTCAAGGAAGCAGTTATTACTGCATGGAACCAGCCTCGTGTTCCTTCCCGAGCCGCCTAAGCTAGCCAGGAGGGGCATGGATCCAACAAACAGGTGGTGGTGCTCAGTCTCCCCATGATCCTGTCCACATCATCAGGGGAAACAGGGTCGAACTCATTCCAGATAACGTGCTCAAGACCGCCTGATTCCTCCACATTAGACTCTGCCCAGTCAGAGTCCAAGCCGGTCCGGATCCGAGCGATTTTGTCCGCCAGATGATGACTAAACTCCTCGGCTCGTCCCTGCAAGGGATCCTCTCTCACCTCCTGATTAAGGAGGGAGCGAGTCACCCTAAACAGGGCGGCCGGGCGATTATCTGCGGACGCGATAAGGGCGGCAAAGTAGTTAGACTTCACCATCCTTATCGCCGCAAGATAAGACCTTATAAAGGTTCTTAACTGCAATCGGTCGGATTCGGATCGGCTGGATCTCCAACCGCTCTCTAGACCTCGTCTCCGCCGCTTCATCTCCCGGAGCTCCACAGAGAACCATGGGGCCCAACGGGATCTGCGTCGGGTCAGAGGTCGCATGGGTACAACGCAGTCGAGTGCCCTGGTGGCTGCCATTTCCCAGGCCTCCACCAGGGCATCGACTGGGCTGTGGGTAAAGGTGATAGGTATAGGCCCAAGCGCCCTCTGGAACCGATCTGGGTCCATTAGGCGCCTGGGGCGGAACCACCTGGTTGGAACCATCCTGATCTCTAATTTGTATACCCTTAATTCTTTCTGAATTCCGTATTTTTACCAATAATATCTCCAATGTTAAAACAAATAATCAAGGTGATAACGGACACCCTTGTCTTGTGCCCTTCTCAATATTACATACTTCAGTCAAACTATTGTTAACTATTATTTGGGCAGTTTGTTTTTGATATAATGCCCTAATTGGTTGCAAAAATTTATCCCCAAAATTCATTTTATCTAAAACTTTCATCAAAAATTGCCAATTCAATTGATCAAAAGCTTTTTCAGCATCTAGAAAAATTAGCGCCGCAGGGATCTGGTTGTTCCTTTCCAAAAACTCCATCACATCAACTATATGCCTCACATTATTTTTCATTTGCCTACCACTAATAAACCCAGTTTGATCCCCATGAATCACCTGTTGCAGAACCCTCATCAATCTGTTAGCTAACACCTTGGCAAATATCTTGTAATCTGGACTTGATAATTGTTGCTTGATAATTAGTTTAAAAATGGGCTGACTCGGCAGAACTGGTCATTAGACCTCTAGCAATAGTGAAACCATTTTAAACAAAACTTGCAAATAATTTCCTTTCTTCATTGCTGCTTCTGGAGACTCTTTTATTCAAGCAAAGTAGCAATTAAGTATTAAGCACAACCATATATTTTTTTTGCCCATGGATGGTGGCTGACTTAACTTTCCCCTGGATAGTATTCTAGTAGAATATAATGCTTCTTTTTATTGTTTTTACTTTTAGAAGGTTTGGTTCTGAAATGCTGTTCTTCACAAACATGTTTAGCTATATTAAAAGCAACAATGAAGAATGTGTGGTCTTCATTAAAGCTGGACTACAATTCCCATGATCTCTCACTGCTGACCACTCTAACTGGTCATGTGAGAATTATAGTTTTGCAACATACTTTACAGGTTTATATAAAGGGTCTTACCCTAATAAAAAAAGGAGATACTATTTAAAGTTTTCTCAAATCATATTACTGAGGAGACATGACACATAGTCACATACGACACATACACACACAGACATATACTTACATATGAATGCACACACAACATAGACACATAAAGGAAATAAGTGCCATCAACATAAGTTGCTCCTAATCCTTTTTATAATAGCAATTTTATTAAAGATTATACAGAGAGTCCTCGACAGTTCATTTTATGACTGTTCAAAGTTACAACAGCAGTGGGGGGAAAAAGTGACCGGACCATTTTTCACACTTTATGACCATTGCAGCACCCTCCCTCCCCATGGTCACATGATTAATATTCAGACACTTGGCAACTGACTCACATTTATGATGGTTGTAGTGTCCCAGGGTCATGCAATCCTTTTCTGCAATCTTGTGACAAGCAAAATCAATGGAGAAGCCAGATTCACTAAACAGCTGTGTTACTATTTATTTATTTATTTATTTATTTATGTATTTATTTATTTATTTATTTATTTATTTAGATTTATATACCGCCCTTTCCCAAAGGACTCAGGGCGGTTTACAGGATATTTAAAAGAAAATCAATACAAAAGCTAAAAACAATTAAAAAGATTACATCATTCCCTGAGAAAAAATAAAAACCCCAGTTAAAGTTAAAAAAATTCTCAGCCTGGGCCAGAGAGCTCGAAGAGCCAGGTCTTCAGGTCCCGGCGGAATGAACGGAGGTCAGGGGCAGTCCTAAGCTCCGCGGGCAGCTGGTTCCAAAGGGCAGGCGTGCCCACTGAGAAGGCCCTCCCCCTGGGTGTTACCCGCCGGCAATCTTTAACCGGCGGCACCCTGAGAAGGCCCTCCCTGTGGGAGGGCACTGGACGAAGGGAGCTTGATGCTGGCAGCAGGTGTTCCCTCAGATATCCCGGACCCTCACCATTTAGGGCTTTATAGGTCATCACCAGCACCTACTAGTTTAATACCTGTGGTGAATCACTTAAAAGCTGTGGCAAGAAACGTCATAAAATGGGGGAAAGCTCACTTAACAATTGTCTCACTTAGCAACAGAAATTTTGGGCTCAATTGTGGTGGTAAGTTGAGGACTACCTATAATTACAACGGTAAAAACTAAGGCAAACTAAAAAAATAAAATAAATAGAATAAAAAGAAAGAATAGAAGAACAGAAGGTGCAAAACAGAAAGAAAATTAGAAGAGAAAAAATAAGAATACAGTAATGACAAAGAATAGAAATGTATAAAGAAGTGAATTCCCACTTCATCACAAGTAGAAACAATTTCAGTATCTTCTCCTATTAAAATACAACAAATGATTCCTTCATCCCATATCCCACCTCTTTTCTGTAAATAAATCCATAAAGCCTTATCATTTGCTTCATTCTGTAATTGTAAGTCAAGTTCATGTTTAAATCAATGTAGTGCAGAAATGCAGGAGGGGAGGCTTGTTTCCCAAGGATCTAAGAAGCAGATTAGCTTGGAATCCTTGGTATGCAGGAAAAGAGCCAGGGCAGATCCTGCCCAACCTTTCCCAGGATATTGTGCAGATGTGTGCTTCAGTCTGGCAGTTGTTCCTAGAGCACAGGTGTCAAACTCACCACATCAGATGCTGTGTCATGACATCGCGGCTTTTTTCGCATTGTTGGAGCGGCTTCCATATGATGCAGTTTGACACCCCTGTCCTAGAGTAACAATAATGAAACTATTCTGAGTAGCTCCTCCTGGCCTTCCTGGGTCCTTGCACCTGACAGTTATTTTCCTTTAATTGTAATCCTTAGTTCTTTCTAGTATCCAATTTATAAAACCTTATTTTTTCAAAAAACTAAAAGTATCTTTTTCATAGGAAGAATTCTTTAAAATTAATCCCAAAATCTTATTTCAAGTCTGAACCCATAATCCATTTGAAACTTTCTAAAATCAAAGTTTGAACCACTCTTTTGTAGTTTATTCCTGCCCCCCCCAAAAAAACCCCAACCCACCCCAAAAAAACAAATTAGTTAACTTTCACTAAGAATTGAACAAAACTCACCCGGTGCTTGTCAAACAGTCAAATTAAAGGTTTCTAATAGCTGAGAAGCAGTTAAGAAACAATTTCCCAAAGTTACTAGAAAAGGAACTGTGCAAACCTTGTGTCCTTAAAGGCACCAACTGTACTTTGAGCTAAAGATATCTGTTCCCTTGCCTCTGGAGCTCTAAACCCACTTGAAACAACTATTTCACACTCTCCTCATGAGGGGCACCTGTCTGGACTATTTGTAAGCAATCTCATAGCCTCTCCCACTCCACAGAGGTTTCTAGGAGCTGATCTACTTCCTGATTCTTCATTCTGCTCTGGTTGATGGCTCTGTTTTTTTTTTTGTAAAACTTCTTCACTTTGCCATTTCTTCCCTTGGAAGTCCAAACTCAGAATAGGCATACATAAGATTGTAAAATAATAGTTTAACACTTTGTAGAATATTTTTATATAACAAAAAGGTAAGCAGGATAAAAAATCTATTTTTCAGACTGGTTTTTTTGGGGGGGAGGAATCCACATATATATAGACCATGGTTATCACTTTTATAAAGTTTCTGCTTTATCTTCTAAAATATATAAATAAAATGGAATAGGTTGCACCTCAAATGGTATGAAATCATTGAATCAAGTCTGTAATATCAAGGCTATAATAGCAAATGTTTCATTGTTTCCAAATGTGATTTATTGATACCATTTATGGTTGATGAAATATGCTTCAGGAAAATGCATCTCTAAGCAATGTTTAATATTTCTATTTCATTGGAGACCAATATCCCAATCAAACATTACTTTACATATTCTGGTGATAAATCACATAGCCATGGAGAAATATACTTAATGTATATTAATCAAAACAAATCTTGAAAGTGATAAATAGCTGTCATATTGCTTCAAATGTGCCCAAAGACTTGTAGGAATGTCCCAATAAAAATTACTTTATTTTCTCCAGTCACTGATTGTATTACTTTTGTTATTTTAAATTGAATAAAAGAGCAAATTTTACAGATGAATTTATATTGTTCACTGAATAATGTCCATAAGAAAAGATGGATGAGATTCCCTTCTCACCTCAAAAGGCAGTACATGGGCCACAAATCTCCTTGCAACTTATTTTGTAGTACCTTATAAGTTAGCAGAGAGTATATGGTTTTTCTAAGACAGACTGCAGAAGGTTTAGAAGAATTAGAATACATGCTCAGGATATGGTTCAATAAGGGACTTTTAACACAGTATGTGACAACATCTACATTTGACCATCTATTTGAACTTGTGAAAAATAAACGAGGATGGATCAGGCTAGTACTTGATGGAAAACCATTGAGAAATCTTAGGGCTTTGGGCTAGACCAGGGGTAGGCAACCTTGGCTCTTTTATGACTCATGGACTTCAATTCCCAGAATTCCTGAGTCAGCTGACTCAAGAATTCTGGGAGTTGAAATCCATGAGTTATAAAAGAGCCAAGGTTGCCTACTCCTGGGCTAGACCGACAATTTGAAAAGACATCCCAGATATAAACAATTTAAAGTTATTTGAAATTGTGCCAAGAAAACTAGATAGACCTGTCCAGGAACTCACCAGAAGCCAAGATCAACTCAAAGGAGTCTCTACTAATATAAGAGGTCTTTAATGACTACATCTTGATGAAGTAAACTCTGCACTGTTCATACACCAATGTCTGCTGATTAAAAGAGATTTTAGCAATACACACATAAAGCACCCAGGATTTAAGCAGTCAGTTAATTTCGTTGGTGAAACCACAATAGATTCTAATGATTTCACTTGGGAAGATTAGCAATCAAATTCAAAATACAATCCACAAGAAGAAAATGCAAATTTAATGAAGCACAAAACAGTAAAATGTTTTAGAATTGAGATTTACTTTGAATGAGGAGATTGGCTAATGAGTTTAATAGTGTTTACTCTCAGGCATTTGGTTATTTGAGTTGGCTTTTGGCATCAGCAGTGGGAAGCTGAGATTGTCTGAAAAAGACTCATTTTATTACAACTTAAAGAGAGCAGATTTATGGTAAATCAGAGAAAGAATTTTCAAAACATTTTGTTTGAAAGAACAGGGCTTGTGGAAGCTTTTGCGCATTTGCTGAAAAATAAAGCCAAGTTCCACTTTCAAAAGCGTACTTGACAGGGTCAATGAGCTTGGTCAACTAACATCAAGGGAGTTAAATTTAGTCTGAAACAGTTCATTATCTTGTGAGATCATCAAAATTCAAATATGTCTACCTGGCTCTCTCTCGCACAGAGATATCTAAAGGCATTATACTGGTGAGAAAAAGTAATTGAAAAAATAAGCTACTCCATTTCAGATCTCACTGTCAATAGGACATACTTTCCAAAGATTGGTGTAGCAGCCAGGTCATCCCTAATACCTGTCTGGATAAAGGAAAAGGACAAGTGATACCATGAAATGTAGTCAGTTTTTTTTCCTGATGTGAAAAATCACAGGGGAAGAGGGAATGAAGATCTGCATTTTGAAAATAGTGACTTTTGAGTAGTTGGTTTTTGTGAGGTTAATCGAGCATGAAGATTTGACTGGATTTGTGGCTGACCAGATTGAATAAATTGTATGATGTTTTCTTCCCCTATGCACATTTAACTGAAATGTGATATATTTAATTCCCTACATTGGCTGCTATATTTTCACAGACATATATACTTTTAAGTTAGAGATACAGTAGTTCCTGATTTCTACTTTTGGGGAAAGCCAAGAAAGCAAAGAAAATGCTAACTCAATTGACAAGTCAATTGAGCATGAATATATATTTCTCATTTATGCACTTTTGATTAATGGCAGTAATAGGGTTGAATGTGAAATCATTATCTGGGAATGGTCTGGGTCTATCTGATTTATAGGCCTTTTATTTAGTATTCAAATTTCAATTTTCTATCTATTATATCATCCTATAGCTATACCAAATCTACTGACACTACTTGAGTTTTTATATACCGGTATATAAAACATTTCTGAACACTGCAGTTTCTTCTAATGATATGCTGTACATAGTGCAGACTTGTCTCAGTATTGAATTTATTTCTGTTAATATGGTCTTTATTCTGCATTCAATATTTTATATCATCCCATTTATCTTAATTTCAGCTTTCATTCTCTTTACCTAGATTTTTATAATTTATACAAAAACAATTGTAAATACGTGAGAGTAATGTATACAGACTTTCAGCAACTGTTCTACTGCTCCATAGGCCTCTTACATTTTATCTGCAGAAATGATTAACAGTTTTAGAAAGTAAATGGGTGAAGGCAGCTGGGACATCAGCTTAAACATGTGGAATGTTTTATTGCAAACTAAATATTAAACTGAAACTCTGTTACACAGAAGCCAACATGTTCCCAAGACTATGTAAGTTTCATTTTTCCCATGATTAGTTGAAATGCACTTATAATATAGTAAAAATCGCTTAAAGTAGGACCTTGAGAGATTCTAATAGATTTGCTTCTGTAGTTGAGGGCTGAAGCCAATAGCAATCTTGTACTCCAAGTTTAAATGTGAATAATTAATTTAATTAATGAAATAGCATTTAATCAAACTTCACTTATGTGATAAACCTTTAGAATCATGCTTTTTTTCCTGCTGCTTATGTTTCACATCCTACTTACATCTTTTAACTAAGTTCATAGTTTACTTTTTCCTTTAAATTTAAGTACAAGTAATTTTAAAATATCTAATAGTTTAACTTATATTCTATTTCATAAACCTTCCTGGTCATTTTTAATATTTTGAATTTAATCAGAGGTAGAAGATACAAGATTTCTGTGTAGAATCTCCAGTTCAAACAATATGGGTTCAATGCCCTTACTAATAAATTCTATGCCAAGTGCAAATTTTCTGCCATGCCAACAAAAAAATATAATAAGCATATCCTGGTTACTATGCTAAAGAAGGGCCTGTTTTCCTATATTCTCCTTTGAAATAATTCTGAAGCCATTTTGTAAAAGTCATATAGAAATCAACTATTCAAGTTCACATGGATATTTAATTTCTCATGAAAATGTACAGTTTCCATCGATCAAAAGCTGTACTCCAAAAGTGGATAGGGATGAAGTTTGGATGGAAGCTCAGAAATGTTATGGCTTAAACAGGTATCTTAAGAACCTTCAAATCCTAGGATATTTTTTTGTTGCCGAGTCTC
Organism: Vipera berus; assembly: GCF_964194415.1. NCBI lineage: Eukaryota > Metazoa > Chordata > Lepidosauria > Squamata > Viperidae > Vipera > Vipera berus. The sequence goes on along the minus strand of NC_138203.1, from coordinate 184,384,806 downwards.
TCCAAATACAAAGAAGCTGACCGGGACAAATCTTATTTCCTGTTTCAGCCTAACCCAAGGCCATCTACAGGCAGTAGCCACAGCAGTGGCAGCTCATGTTTGTCTAAATTTTTTGGCTTGCTAACAAAGAATAAAGGGAGACCGATATGATCATTTCAAACTTATTTGTTCTCATCAGTCAGCCATACCCTTCTGAGATTCGAACCTAGGCCGACTGCATCTCAAGCAGTTGTTTTAACCCCTAGGCCACAGGCTCTCTCTCTCTCTTTGTTAGCTGAGAAGCAAGGGAGATATGTGTTAAATGTTTGTTAAGTATTTAGAATGCACTTGCTTAGGCCCCATACATATACATATACATGTACAACTCCCATTCCTACTCTCTACTACTTTTTTCTAGCCATTTGTAAAAAAATATCCCATGTTTGAAAGTATTCTGTATCTTCTTTCCCTTTCATTTTCAATGTAAGCCTGTTCATTTCTGCACAGTCCAGAATTTTCCTAATTATGTCTTCTTCTGTTGGTGTTTCTTCATTTTTCCAATACTATGCAAATGTAATTTTCACTGTTGTTAGTACATGTAATGTTAAATGTATACATTTTATCATAGTTTTCTGTGATTATAACTAAAATAAATTATTCTGGTTTAAAATCCACGTGTTTTCTTAACATTTTCTCTAATCATATATGTATTTTTGACCAGATTTTTTTTTACTTTAGGGCATGTCCACCAAAGGTGGTAGTATGTGCCTGGCTTTTGCCTATATTTCCAACAGTTGCTAGACATGTTTTTAAACATTTTTGCTAATCTTGCAGGTGATAAATGTCATCTATAAAATATTTTATATAAATTTTCTTTATAGGTAGTTGCCCTTGTTATTTTATAATTTATTTCCCCTAAATTTTGCCATTTTTCTAATTCTACATTGTGCTCAAAGTTTTTTTTTGCCCATGTTATCATTGTTTCTTTGATTTGTTCATCTTCCATTTAAGTTCAACAAAAAGTTATAGAGTTTCTTAATCAATTTTTCATCTGATGACAATAGTATCTGGTCAAACACTGTCTGGTCTTTATAAAAGCCATATGTTTTGGCGTCTTTCTCATATCTCGTTTGCATTTGCAAGTGCAGCCACTGTGATAGCTCAATACCCTGTTCTTCCAGCTCTTGCTTAGTTTGTAATTTCCCGTCGGTGTTCAAAATGTCCCTATAAGTCACAGGTTTCTCATAGTTAATTAAGTTTGGGTGTACAAACACTTCCAATGTTGACACCTATCCTGGTATTTTCATATACATTTTCATTTTGATCTTTTCCCATACTAGAAGCAAAGTGTTTCTTACATAGTGATTTTGAAAATATTTATGGATTTTGTTTTTGCCATACCATAGAAAGGCATGCAATCCAAGTTGTAGGTCATGTTCTTTTAAATATAATAATCTTTTGTGTCTAAGGGTTATCCATTCTTTTAGCCATGTTAATGCAGCTGCTTGGTAGCATAGAATCCAGTCTGGTAACTCAAATCCTCCATTTTCTTTCGCTTCTTGTAACATTTTCAGTCTGATTCTGACTTCTTTCCCTTGCCAGATAAATTTCAAAATTGATGCATTTAACGTGAAAAAATTGAGATCCTCAAAATATGGGAGCAATATGAATCTTGAGTCTTGGACTGTATCCCCAAATTTGAGCTTCTGAGCATTAGTAAAGCCAGAGAACTGCCTCTGAAGGAAAGTTTGAGCCTATAGAGGCTATCTTGGAGAATCTAAGAGAGAGTTATAAGCAGTGCTTTTTTTGTAAAAGAAAAAAGTGCCGGAACTCACACATGTCATACAACCCACCTTGCCTACCCTACAAGGTTCCATTCAAAAAAGGTGCCGGAATTCCGTTCTGAGCGTTCTATGAGAAAAAAAGCCCTGGTTATAAAAGGAATATATGACCCTGGGATAGATCTCAAAGAAGAAGATCATCAGAAGTTGATATTCTGATATTGCTTCCAAATCTGATTGCCAAGTACTGGGAATTTCACAGGCCACAAGCCAGTGAGAGCAGATAAAGATGGCCTAGTCAAGAATGAAAAGGATATAGCAATAGCACTTAGATGTATATACCACTTCACAGTGTTTTACAGCACTCTCTGAGGGATTTACAAATGTCAGCATATTGCCCCTGACAATCTGCAAGGATGGAAGGCTGAGTCAACCCATCAGGATCAAACTCCTGGGTGTAGGCAGAGTTAGCCTGAAATACTGCATTCTAAGCACTGTGTCATCATGCCAGTATATGAGTACAAAATTCTGTGTGAAACAAAAAAGCCCTGGAAAATTCCCCATATAATCAGAGTGGTTAAATACATCATGTCATGCTGAGTTCATCCTTTTTTTGGTAGAGATCAGTCTTAGTTTTTTGCCTTATAAGAATCATAGGAATGATAAATGTGTCTGTATATGTAGATAATCATCACTTAGCGAACCTAACTAGGACCAGCAACTCTAAGCAAAGCATTTGCTAAAGGGGAAATTAGCAGATTGTGCTTTTCAGCTAGATTGTCCTTCTCAGGAAAAAAGAGACAAGACTAGTCAGTTTCAGAGCTGTAGGTTTTGTTTTCCTAATAACCACTATCCTGCACTTTGGAATTCTTGAGTGAATTCAATGTAATCATGCTGAGGCTGAGGCTGGGAACCAGAGGCAGGCTATTCAAACAATTTGCAGCACTCTCTTCAAATTTCTTTTTCCCAGTCTTTCCACTCTGCATTTGGGGAGGGAGCAAGTGATTTCTGTAGGCAATTTCTCCTTTGCCTGACACTTTCCCTCTTCTGGTAGAATCGCATTAACTCCAGTGTGGAGAATAGCAAACAGCTTACTCTCTTGAAATATCTTTCTCACCGATCTTTCCACTCTGCAGGGTGATTGTAGTGGAGGGTCAGAGGGGGGGAAGGGGGGAAGGATCAGGCAAAGGTGAAATTGCCTATAGAAATCACTTGGTTCCCCTCCAATCTCACATGCCATAGTGATCACATTGCTTTTGATGTGTAAAAGAGAAAATAGCTTACTTTCTTGAAATCCCTCTCTCTCTAATTACTTTGCTCTGTAATAGAGGAAAAACCACACATCAGACACGAAACAACATATCCTGATTGTAATGGCAACCATGTGATTGACAAATGTTGTAAAAGTCATAAATGAACATAAACAGGACATAAAGAGCTTTTTTTTACCATTGTCATAACTTCAAATAGTCTCTGAATGGGTGATCAATAAGCTATAACTACCTCTATATATGAGAGTCTTATATACACTGCATTTTTTTAAAAAAAAACAACAACAGTACATTTCTTCCTCAAGCTTGATCTTTCATTGTTTTTCTTTTTATATTGATAGGTATAATGAAAACCAGTATATTAATTTATATTGGGGTTTTAGTATTGTATAAAACAGATTTTGACTAAAACTGTTCAATAACTCATTGACATAGAGACCTCTTCTGTAGAACCTTTTTAGGAATGTGGTAAAAATGCTAGTTTTCTGTTTCCCCGATTTTCCAAGCTTGTTTCCTAACACCACCAAAAGCCTTTCTCACTGATATATTTATAGGCAATGCACATCTGAAGCCTTTCTTGCTTAATCAGTAATCAACCCCACTCTCTCAGTGGCACTGCACCATTCAGCTCTGCTCACTGCAGCATGAGGCTGATTTGCATTCAAGTGTGCTATACTCACAGCAACTTTCATTTCTCATTTCTGATCACGAGTTTCATTTCCCATTAGCTATGTCTCAGTCTGCCATTCTGCTGATTTTCCATTTAAGCAGAATATATGGCAATAGAATTTCTAACATTTTACTCCCCTTACTCTCAATTTTTCCCCCGTGCATTGTACAGTTCATTTTATTATTTGTAATTTATTGTTTTCTTTGAAATAATTTGGCCTGCATTAAGGTCAACATATTACCAGTTTCTAGAATTTTTATTTTCACTATGAAAGAGGATTAATGGGTTTTCCAACAGTAGCAAAAAAAAAAAAAGCTTTTCTGGGGAGGGGTATAGAAATCAATCAGTGGCCAATGGGGAGTCTGCTAATTTGTATCTGATTGGTTTATAGTTTTATTTCAGTGGCATGATTCCAGCTGCCCAACTATATAATGCAACAAAATATTCTATTTATATACAGGTAATGATATAACACATGGCACATTTCAATTTGGAAACCCAACAAGTTACCAAAACAGGTATCAATTTAATAAGTGTTGCAACTTGACACTCTCATAAGCCAAAATAGTATTTAGTTTCTTTTGAAAAAGAGTGGCATGTTGAATTAAAGCATTCACAAATTCTCCTGTTACTGTAATTTGAGAGTTAACAAGGAAAGAATGAAATTATGCTAACAAAATGCCTTCCAATTTTAAAATAATTTGATTAGGAGTTTCTAGAAGTTCAGTGATAATATTGTCCCAGTTTAAGAGGTCGAAGCACTCTGCCCAGCATTCTGGGGAGTGAGAATTGATTAGCAAAACATGCTTTTTAACTATAAAGAAGATTTATTTATAAAATATATATATATATGAAGAGATTAAGCAAAGCCTAATCCCTAGCTAATAACTCTCTTACCATGTTGAGCCCAAAAAACATGTGTTATATTCATGAGATAGAAAACAAAAGGAAATGACCCCAGTTAGCTATCTTCTAGACAAAGAGCAGGTAGGCAATAAACAAAGTTGGCACATCTTAACTAGCTACGCTCTATTATCCCTTATAGTTAGTAAATCAAGAGGTGCTAAAGGATCAGTTCCATTGTATTTGACTTCTATCAACAAGGGAGACCAAACCTAAAGAAGCTAGAATTGACACTATTCTAAGACACTATTTATTTCATTGAATAGGTAGAGATGGAAGATGCTGGCTTTAGCAAGCTAAGTAAATTCCCCAGCTTACTGAGAAAACAACCCCAGTTGCAAGCTCCACAGAACTTCAGTAAAATAAATAAAAAAGGAGAAACATTTATACAGTTTTAAATATATCAAAGATAAGCTAACTAAGCAAATAAATATGCAATGCTACCAAAGCCAAGCCATAGGGTGAGTTCACAAGGGACTCAATTCAAAGCAGTGCAGAGACCTTGTGTAGAAGGGCCTAGTGTGAAAAGTTTTGCAGAATCAGAATAATTCAAAGTCACTGTGAGATAGTGGATATCTCTTTCCCTTTCTTTCTAAGGAGATGCAGACCGCATTGCAAATGTAATAATAGTTAAGCAATACATTTCAGAGATAACTCTTGATTACAAAGAACAAGGAGGCAGAAATTGTTGAAATACAGTAAGAATGCATAAACCAAACATCCATGTTCGGGAACCAATGTGAACCAGATTAGAAATGCAAAAATTAAAGTATCTATCTTTGATATATAGTAAAATCCATGATGATGGCTACCTGTAATATTACTAATTAAAAAAGTATCAAAGGGGAAAAAATAAGTTCTGACATAGCTAAATGAAAATGTTAAATAGCAGCTGTAAAGAATCATGACCTTGCCATATTTTCTATTTTTCATCAGCTTCCTTCCTTCCTAAACTGAGATTAGAACCAGTATGCAGATCTCAGAATGAATCAATAACTAAGAATATAATCCAGATCACATGAAGTGTTAATACCACTTTACAATGCCTTGGTAAGGCCACATTTGGAATACTGCATCCAGTTTTGGTTACCATGATGTAAAAAAGATGTTGAGACTCTGGAAAGAGTACAGAAAAGAGCAACAAAGATGATCAGGGGACTGGAGGCTAAAACATTTAAAAAATGGTTGCTGGAATTGGGTATGTCTAGTTTAATGAAAAAAAGGACTAGAAGTGACATGATAGCAGTGTTCCAATATCTCAGGGGTTGCCACAAAGAGGAGGGACTCAAGCTATTCTCCAAAGCACCCGAAGGCAGGACAAGAAGCAACGGATGGAAACTAATCAAGGAGAGAAGCAACCTAGAACTAAGGAGAAATTTCCTGACAATTAGAATAATTAATCAGTGGAACAACTTGCCTCCAGAAGTTGTGAATGCTCCAACACCAGAAGTTTTTAAGAAGAAATTGGACAACTATTTGTCTGAAATGGTATAGGGTTTCCTGTCTAAGCAGTGGGTTGGACTGGAAGACCTTCAAAGTCCCTTCCAACTATTCTATTCTATTCTATTCTATTCTATTCTATTCTATTCTATTCTATTCTATTCTATTCTATTCTATTCTATTCTATTCTATTCTATTCTATTCTATTCTATTCTATTCTATTCTATTTGATCCTAAGAAAAGTAAGATAATGAGCTTAACATCAAAGATCCATGCCTTTGTTTTAATGTGTCAATTGCATCTTATTGTTTATTGGTTTCCATATCATATAAGGTAAAGGTAAAGGTTCCCCCCCACATGCGTGCTAGTCGTTTCCAACTCTAGGGGTCGGTGCTCATCTCCGTTTCAAAGCCAAAGAGCCAGCGCTTGTCCAAGGACGTCTCCGTGGTCATTTGGCTGGCATGACTAGACGCCAAAGGCGCACGGAACACTGTTACCTTCCCACCGTAGTAGTCCCTATTTTTCTACTTACATTTTTATGTGCTTTTGAACTGCTAGGTTGGCAGAAGCTGGGATGAGTAACAGGCGCTCACTCTGTTACGCAGCACTCGGGATTCGACCTGCCAAACTGCTGACCTGATTGACAAGCTCAGCATCCTAACCCACTGAGCCATCGTGTCCCTCCATATCATATAATACTACCTATTTATTTAACAAGAAGAAAAAGAAAGTTGTGAAATCTAAAGGCAATACATGCATTCATGCTCACAAATTCTTCCTTGCTCTGTCACCAGCCCTTTTTACAGATTCAATTCACACTTGATTCCATATAAAGTTTCTTATACTGTCATTCATTTCATATCTTATCTTGGTTTTGAATGCTTCTAGTCTGGCCCCTGAAATTGCTCCCTTGGTTTGCCATCCTTGACTTCCATTTCCTCACAGTAACCTACATTGCTATGGAACTCATTATTCCATTTAGAATGTTTATTATTCATAGTGGTACATTAGCACGTGGCAGGTGGTACACAGCCCTGTCCAGCCAAGTGTAGTGGGGGAGGGAATGAGTCAGCACAGCACAGGACTTATTGTGAGAGAGTATTCCAGAGCTGCAGAGTGGCTGGGGTGAGGCAAAGGCCCCAGGATCACTTCTGGCTCACTCGGAAGAGAAAGGAGGAGGGGGGGGCAAAGACAGGAGAGGCTATAAAAGGAGGCAGTTTGGGCCAGAGAGGGAGAGAGAAAAAAAGATGCAACCTTGGGAGGAGTGGAGTCAGCTGTAGCTGCACCGAAGGAAAAGAAGGAGGAGGTGGGGGGAGAGGAGAAGAGATCAAGCAGGCTGGCCATGAGCTGATCTACAACTTCTGTGGCATCCATCTGTGCTGGGAGCAACAAACAGGCAAGAAATGCAGTGGGGGAGGGGTCACCCTCCATGAGGAATGAAGAAAGGCAGCATGGGCTGGAGGTGAGGCAGGAGGGAAGGAGATGGCAATGAGAAAGAGGGAGGTAGGAGAGAGGGAGTGTTGGAAAGAAAAGCCCAGGGCTTGTTTTCCAGCTGGGAGGCTATACCTTTAAGAGAAAACAAAAAAATAGATCAGAGGAAGCAAACCTTTGGCAGCTGCTGCTCTGACTGCTCGAGAGGAGATGTTTAATGGCAGAAGCAAAGTGCCATTTCAGCTGAACAGCAAACCAGGAGAGTGGAAGGATTATTATGTGGTTTTGTGACTTTGAAGTTCTGGGATTTGTGCAATGTGAGCTTTGTGTTCTTAAGGAGTGTTTGGCAATTTCTATTTGGTTGATGGCTGATGTCTTGTGTTAGCTTCTTTTGCTCTGCTATTGTTAGCTATAAGTTTTGCTGCAAGGGATTTTGAAGTATGTTTCTCCTGAATGATTTTTTCTTTTACTTATGAATGGAGCCATTTGGGGAGGCTGCCTTAGCTGGCAGCCAGTACTTACTACATTTTTTTTCTTCCTTAAGTGCCACCTGCCAGCTCCTTAACTTTCCTTTCTAGGTAAAGGTAAAGGTTCCCCCGCACATGTGTGCTAGTCATTTCCAACTCTAGGTGCTCATCTCAGTTTCAAAGCCAAAGAGCAAGCGCTTGTCCGAGGACGTCTCCATTGTCATGTGGCCAGCATGACTAGACACTAAAGGCACATGGAATGCTGTTACCTTCCCACCGTTGTGGTCCCTATTTGTTCTGTTCCCCCCTCTGGAGTACAAACAAACAGACAAGCAGGCACGACTAGCAAGAGTTAATTCTACAGGCTGTAGTTAATTGCCTTCAGATAAGGCCTTGGCAGCAAAATAGGCTTGTTACCTCAAGCGTCTGCTGGAATGAGATAACGACCAAACAAACAGTTCAGAAGCAGATGTACAGAAGCATTGCTAAGAATTCAGACCAGGGTTTCAAACAAGAAGCAGAGTTCCGAAGATGTGACCAGAAGTTGTTTAAACTATTGTTTGTCACAAAGTTCTGAGAGCAGCCACACCCCCTTTTGTACCTAGTGGGGTGTGGCTCAATGACTCAGCTAATCCCCTGGCCTTCCTACTCTTCCTACACTGCTGTAAACGCTTGGCCCTGCGTCTTTCTTGGGGGCCTAGCCATGAGTCATCTTCGCTAGACTGTATCTGCTGCAGCTGCTTGAGCTCTGTCCCAGCCTGGCTACTCCCAGCCTGCTCCTGTCAGCCTTCAGATGGAGACAGAGGCCTTGCCAGAGAGGAGGGCCCTGGAGAGGGAGGCCTTGCCAGTTCCTCCCCATCATCCTCAGAGTCCTCTTCCTCAGGTAGGACAGGCTCGGGGGTCAGGGCCACAACACTATTTTTCTACTTGCATTTTTACATGCTTTCGAACTGCTAAGTTGGCAGAAGCTAGGATGAGTAACAGGCACTCACTCTGTTACGTGGCACTCGGGATTCGACCCGCCAAACTGCCGACCATCTGATCGACAAGCTCAGCATCCTAACCCACTGAGCCACCACATCCCTTTCTTTTAAATTTCCTTTCTAGCCAGTAGCTAATTCTTAAAGGGGAATGTGACCTTTTAAGCTAGTTCTCTCAGTGGTTTGTCTTTTATGTCTCTGGAGGCTTTTCCTTGTTTGATAAATATATGGAAGAGGGGAAAATATGGTGTTTTTTTAAAAATTATTTCTTCAGAAGGAGATGGGAATGAGAAAGAGGGAGGCAGGGAAGGAGGGAAAGAGGGAAGGAAGTCCTGCCTTAGCACTTGGCCACAAACAGCCCTGCCACTGACTTTGTTTGTCGAAAGGTTTCAAAAGGGGATCACATGACCATGGGACACTGTGACTATCATAAATAAGAATCAGTTGCCAAACATCCAAATATAAATCACATGACCCTGGGAATTCTGCAATGGTCATAAGTGTGAAAAATGGTCATTTTTATTTCAGTGTAATTGCAACTTTGAACAGTTTTTTTTTGTCATCAAGTTTTTGACACCTTGCTAGGTGGTACTCAAATATTGCCATATCCTAAAAGTGGTACAATCAGTGAAAAGGTTGAAAAGCCCTTGTCTAGTCCAACCCCCTTCTCAGGCAGGAAACCCTATACCATTTCAGACAAATGGCTGGCCAGTCTCTTCTTAAAAAATTCCAGTATTGGAGCATTCACAGCTTCTGGAGGCAGGTTGTTCCACTGATTAATTGTTCTAACTGTCAGGAAGTTTCTCCTTAGTTCTAGGTTGCTTCTCTCCTTGATTAGTTTCCATCCATTGCTTCTTGTCCTGCCTTCGGGCGCTTTGGAGAATAGCTTGACTCCCTCTTCTTTGTGGCAACCCCTGAGATACTGGAACCCTGCTATCATGTCCCCCCTCATTCTTCTCTTCATTAAACTAGATATACCCAATAAGCAGGATAGCTTGGTTAAATATTATTTTAATTAATGTAGGTTTAACGTCTGGTTCATTGATTGCAATAAATATCTTATATTAACATATGCTGCTTCTCTTGCTCATTCTCCCTCCCTACCTCCCTCTGTATACCTCAATATACTGGTTCTTCTTCTTTACAAAGGTACCATAGCATCCTACCAAGTCTCTAGTGACCTCACCATGATGGTCACACCTTATTCCAGTCTGTAATTTCAGCAGCTTCATGCCAACCTTTACTGTTGTAGAAGATAATTGGATTGTCCTACATAAGCTGACAGCTCCCAACATTGACACAAAGTATGGAACAAACAAAGGAACAAAAATAGTTATGTTTAACCATACCTTTTTCTTATTTTGCAGAGGATAGGTCAGGTGTATTGCTGTAGTGAATGAATGGACATGTGCCATAGGCACAAGTGAAAATATAGCCAGCCTCTACTTCTTTTAGATTATTGGTTGGAACAATATATGTCAACCATGGTCTGAAAATCTTAGCACCCAACCCGTTAGAACAAGTTGATTTGTTAGTAAAGCACTCTGAATGCAAAATGAATGCCACAATCTAAACAATCTAATTTATGGTGATGGGGATTTTTCACCAACAAAGAAAGGGTGGAATAATTAATACATTAAATCACTTGTGAAAAAATGTACATGAATTTAGAATAGAACTAAACTAGCAGCAAACTAGCTGATGCAAGTTACCAGTAATTAGAACAGATAAGGAGCAAGTAAAAAAAATATCAGTCAAAAAGATTACTTAATTCCTTTTTTCTACTATTTCCCTTCTATTTTCCCTCCTGCTGGTGTTTTTTTTTTCTTGCAGGAAATAACATTAGAAATAGAATGAGATAAAACTATCAATGAGGGGAAAGCAGTGGGGTGGCAGGGATAAGAAAAATTAGTATGTCACATCCCATAAGGAGAATTATCTGCATTGGAATGCAGATCTGCTACTATCACTCATTCTCAAAATTCACTATGTATCTTTTAGGCTCTGGATTAAAAAATATTATACAGAAATGTTTTATATTTTTAAACAATTTAGTTGGAGAAGTGGCTAGAGATATCTTCCAGGCTGCCAACACTGTAAGTCCTGCATTGTCAAATAAAGGATAGGTAAGACTCAGCTAAGACATCTGTAGGGATTTTGTTGAGAAGATGTCAGAAAAGCAGAGCCATAAAAGAGAGAGATAAAAAGGTATAGTGTGGGAAATGCAGGCAAAGAGAAAATTGTATTTTTCTCCCACAATGATAGAACTCAGGATCATCCACATCATCTCCTGAAGCAAAGAATCAAGAATATTGGTTCTTGAATAGCATCCCCTGGAGAGCAACAGGGCAAAAAGACTTTTACTTGGTTAACTATGCTTGTGAACTATGCTTTCAAAGGACACTAGCTGGCCATTGTGTTGAACTTTTTACCTGATTCTGAAGGACTTTTCTTATGCTCTTAATGCATTTTAGGGGAGGCAATGGGTTTCCCCCCCCACTATGTCTAACATTAACTGAAAAGTGGACATTACTTCTCTCTGTTGCTTTGATGATGCGTCCTTAGTAGATAGATTTTAATCCACATATCAGAAAAATCAAATTCTGGTAGTAGAGTTTTATTCAGAAGCACTTTTAGTTCCTTCTGGATTAATAGTAGACAGAAGACTAAAAGAGTACATTGTTGCTTGTTTTTTTGTCAAATGAAAGTTCCTTCTGCTGGCTGAAGTCATGATTGTATTCCATAGGCAAGCATTTTCCATTTCTCATGACTGATGCTGTGGGTTTTAGGTTGGCTTGCTTTGGAGACATTGACAAGCTGGCTTCATGAAGGACATATTTTACCTGATCAGATGCACTGGGAGTATTTATCAGTGTTGGTCTTTGATGCAAATGTTCTGTGCCTTACAAAATGAAAGGAAAAACAGCTCTGGAAAATTATATCCCAAAGATGAAACATTATTATTGGAGAGAATAGCGGCTTTTAAATAATATAGGTAGGCCTCAACTTAAGACCACAGCTGAGTCCAAAAATTACATATTGCTAAGTGAGACAGTTGTTAAAAAAGTTTTGTCCCATTTTGCAACCTTGCTTGCCACAGTTGTTAAATAAATCACTGCAGTTGTTAAGTTGGTACACGGTCATTAAGTGAATCAGCTTTCCCCCATTGACTTTGCTTGTCAAAAGTTTGCAAAAGGTGATCACATGACCCCAGGACAGGGCAACTATCATAAATATGAGTCAGTTGCCAAGTATCTGAATTTTGATCTCATGACCATGGGGATGCTGAAATGGTCATATAAGTGTGAAAAGCAGTCATAAGTCATTTTTTTCAGTACTGTCGTAACTTTGAACAGTCACTAAATGAACTATTGTAACCCAAGGACTACCTTTATTTAGGAGCCAGAATAGACAGGAAAAATGAATATTCACCATTGGGAGGATAATGCTATCTGTTTTTCATCCAGCGCCATTCATACCAGTTCTGGGTTGGCTTTAATCTGTAAACTTAGTTCTTTATTGCTTTTGAGGTGGGATACAAGGTGATAGACACAGCTATTCTAAAATTTAAAAAAAATAATAATCATACAGCAACTCTTCACATGACACCCAGTCTTCTATTTTCCTCAAGGAACAAATATCTGTTTATATCTCTGGTAAATGTGCTCATTACAATGGGGTTATATGATCTTAAATGCCTCTCATTTCTCTGCAGAGATTACACACAATTTAAAAATACTGTGTTGTGTATAATAAAGCAACAAAAGTGCAGAGCAAACTCTCAAGCAGGGAAACCATGGTGTTAGCATTCGCTCTATCTTCTGATACTCAGGAGGCAGGGAACACTGTTTATGCAGTCAAACAATGTCACTTGCCCACACAAATTGCTACCAAGGGCCAGGTTTCTTCCCTGTTCAAGGTATATTTTAATTTAAGTGAAAGCATCACATGTTCTACATATAAAATAGACGGATTTTGGGTCTACAGAATCTTCAGCCATCCAAAAAATGCAGAGAAAAAACTGTGCCACAGCACAATTCTACAGATATCTTTTTCTCAGTGTTCAGCCCAAAAAAAGTATTCATAAATGGACTCCAGCTGTGTATAGAAGTTAACTCATCCTCAATGCGTGTAACATTAGACAAAACCAACAAAGCCTCTGATGCTTTCATAAAGCCTAATCCTAAATAAATAATAATAATGATGATAATGATGATGATGATGACGATAATAATAATAATAATAATAATAATAATAATAATAATAATAATAATGGAAAAGTTCCTCTCTTTGTAGATTTGTCAGGTTTACAGCTAAACCACAGAAGACAAAAGAGAAAAGCCAGTGGAGGGCTCTGTCTATCCATAGAAAGAAACACAAGATAGAAAAGAGGCTAGTAGAGGCTCTTTAGCAAACAGCAAGCAGCTTTTAACAATGTCATCAGTCAGAAGAAAAAATGGAAAGGTGGGTAACCAGGCACATTTGCATGAATAATGTTAAAATTATAAGAGTATCACTTTTCCTAACAAAATCTTTCTTTCTTTCTTTCTTTCTTTCTTTCTTTCTTTCTTTCTTTCTTTCTTTCTTTCTTTCTTTCTTTCTTTCTTTCTTTCTTTCTTTTCTTTCTTTCTTTCTTTCTTTCTTTCTCCTTCCTTCCTTCCTTCCTTCCTTCCTTCCTTCCTTCCTTCCTTCCTTCCTTCCTTCCTTCCTTTTGTATATTATGGACATGTTTAATTCCAAATTTATTTTCCATTTATTAGAAAATCTTAATTTACAATTGCAATGCATGAAAAGAAATGGAATGTTTAATCTAGCTTGTTACAGTTTTAAATACATTGTCTTTAAGTTCATGGATTAGTTATCTCATCTCTCAGTGGTGTTGAAATACTGAAAGATTCTCACAAACACCTATACAACAATTCATAACCTTCCAAGGCTGGCCTGAGCTTTCAGCAATCCAGGAAGGAAAACCTGTTTGGGAAATAAATAAATGACTTAGATGAGGGAATAGAGGGGGAGCTCATCAAATTTGCAGATGACACTAAACAGGAATAGCCAACACCCCAGAAGAAAAGCTCAGGATCCAAAAAGATCGTGACAAACTTGAACAATAGGCCCTGACTAGGATGAGCAGAGCAACTCTTGAGCAAAAGAGAGCTTGCACAGAAAAAGTGGATACACAGAAATCACACAGATACACTGAGGTGTGTACAAAGTTCTACTTGTGGGATAAGACAATAGCACAGTCCAGGAAAAAACAGTCCAGGTCATACACGAGTAATGAAATGATAGCAGATAACAACAGTCCAAGGATTATCCGATACAGAGTCTTCTTACCAGTCAATAAGTCAAACACAGTTCTTCAGGCTTAGCAAAACAGTAGCAAACCCACAAACCACGATAAACAGCAAGTAACAGCAAGCGAGAGTGAACATAACACAGAGAGAGAAGCTATGTCTCTAGCTCCCTCTTATGGCCATAGGAAACAGCGCTGGCCAATCACTACAAGGTGTGATGCAATGCATTACACATTTAAAGTGATACATTACAGTTCTATAACAATGATACAATTGTAGTTCATATATATTGCCAACCCAACCAGTTAGGCCACAGACATATACCTAACAGGCCCTACCCAAAATGAATTTTAATGTGGAGAAAAGCAAAGTTTTACATTGAGGCAGGAATAATCAAAGGTATAAGTAGATTAGGCAAGACTTGGCTCAAAAATAATAACTATGAGAGGAACCTTGGAGTCCTAGTGGACGATCACTTGACTATGAGCCAGCAGTGTGCAGGAGCAGCCAAAAAAGCTAATACAATCCTCGGTTGCATAAATAGAGGCATAAAATCAAGATCACGTGAAGTATTAGTACAGCTTTATAAAACCCTACTAAGACCACACCTGGAATACTGCAACCAATTTTGGTCACCATACTACAGAAAAGATGTTGAGACTTTGGAAAAAGTTCAGAGAAAAGCAACTAAAATGATGAAAGGCCTGGAGACTAAAGCGTATGAAGAATGGCCGCAGGACTTTGGTTTGGCTAGTCTGAAGAAAAGAAGAAACAGGGGTGACATGATAGCAGTATTCCAGTACTTGTGGGGCTGCCACAAAGAAGAGGGCATCAAACTATCCTCCAAAGCACCAGATGGCAGGACAAGAAATGATGGTTGGAGACTGACCAAAGAGAGAAGCAACCTGGAATTATGGAGAAACTTCCTAACAGTGAGGACAATTAACCAGTGGAACAGCTTGCCTTCTGAAATTATTGGAGGTTTTTAAGAAGAGACTAGACAATGACTTTTTTTTTTGAAATGGTATAGGTTATCCTGCTTCAGTAGGGGGCAGGACTAGAAGACCTCCAAGGTCTCTTCCAGTTCTATTCTATTCTATTCTATTCTATTCTATTCTATTCTATTCTATTCTATTCTATTCTATTCTATTCTATTCTATTCTATTCTATTCTATTCTATTCTATTCTATTCTATTCTAATGTTATAGATGCTTCAAATGGGAGGAAGAGAAGAGGGACATCAGGTAACACCCAAGTTTAATTTCCTAACTCATTTAATGTAAGCCAAACCATGCCACCTTCTCAATTCATTCTTTTCAGATATTCACAAAGAATTCTTCACATAAATTATAGAGGCATTTTTATGCACATTCTGCTTGTGTATGTATGCATGAATGTAGTCCCAACATAACTGAAGAGCAAAGACATATAGTGTTTTGAAAGTAGTTAAAGAGAATCCCCTTCATGGATTACTGCCTTGTCGTGGCGAAGGGGCTTGCATAATTTAATGAAGCTATGAGCTATGTCGTGCAGGGCCACCCAAGATGGAAAGGTCATAGCAGAGAGTTCTGACAAAACATGATCTACTGGAGAAGGAAATGGCAACCCACTCCAGTATCTTTGCCATGAAAACCCTATGGACAGTACCAAAAGGCAAAATGATATGATGCTGGAAGATGAGCCCCTCAGGTCGGAAAGCATCCAATATGCTACTGGGGAAGAGCAGAGGGCTAGTACTAGTAGCACCAGAAAGAATAAAGCGACTGGGCCAAAGCCGAAAGGACGCTCAGCTGTGGATGTGTCTGGTGGTGAAAGGAAAGTCCGATGCTGTAAAGATTTTTTCCCCATAGGAACCTGGAATGTAAGTTCCATGAAGCAAGCAAAGCTGGACGTAGTCAAAAAAGAGATGACAAGACTGAACATCGACATCTTAAGCATCAGCAAATTACAATGGACAGGAATGGGTGAATTTAATTCAGATGACCATCAGGTATACTACAGCGGGCAAGAATCCCTCCAAAGAAATGGAGTAGCCTTCATAGTCAATAAAAGAGTAGGAAAAGCAATACTGGGATACAATCCTCAAAATGACACAATGATCTCAGTTCGAATCCAAGGCAAACCATTCAATATTACAGTAGTCCAAGTCTATGACCCAACCACCGGTGCTGAAGAGGATGAAATTGACCGGTTCTATGAAGCCCTACAGCACCTTATAGAACTAACACCAAAAAATGATGTCCTTTTCATCATGGGGGATTGGAATGCTAAAGTAGGAAGCCAAAAGATAAGCAGAATAACAGGCAGGTTTGGCCTTGGAGTACAAAATGAAGCAGGGCACAGCTTGATAGAATTTTGTCAAGAGAATACGATGGTCATAGCAAACACTCTTTTCCAACAACCCAAGAGATGGCTCGACACATGGACATCACCAGACGGTCAACACAGAAATCAGATTGACTATGTGCTCTGCAGCCAAAGATGGAGAAGCTCTATACAGTCAGTAAAAACAAGACCAGGAGCTGACTGTGGCTCAGACCATGAGCTTCTCATTGCAAAGATTAGGCTTAAACTGAAGAAAGTAGGAAAAAGCACTAGGCCCCTCAGGTATGAATTAAATCATATCCCTGTTGAATATACAGTAGAGTTGACAAATAGATTTAAGGAATTAGATCTGATAGACAGAGTGCCTGAAGAACTATGGACAGAGGTTCGCAACATTGTACAACAGGTAGCATCCAAAACCATCCCAAAGAAAAAGAAATGCAAGAAAGCAAAATGGCTTTCTGAGGAAGCTTTGCAAATAGCTGAGGAAAGGAGGGAAGCGAAAGGCAAGGGAGAAAAAGAAAGATACGCCCAATTGAATGCAGAACTCCAAGAATAGCTAGAAGAGATAAGAATGCCTTCTTAAATGAACAGTGCAAAGAAATAGAAGAAAACAATAGAATAGGGAGGAGCAGAGATGTTTTCAAGAAAATCAGAGATATGAAGGAAACTTTTAATGCAAAAATGGGCATGATAAAGGACCAAAATGGCAGGGACCTAACAGAGGCAGAAGAGATTAAGAAGAGGTGGCAAAATTACACAGAAGAACTATACAAAAATGAGCTTAATGTCCCTTTATAATCACAATGAGGTGGTCACTGACCTCGAGCCAGACAATCTAGAATGTGAAGTGAAGTGGGCCTTAGAAAACCTGAGCAACAACAAAGCTAGTGGAGGTGACAGTATTCCAGCTGAGCTATTCAAAATCTTAAAAGACGATGCAGTAAAAGTGCTACACTCAATTTGCCAGCAAATTTGGAAAACTCAACAGTGGCCACAGGACTGGAAAAGATCAGTTTACATTCCAATTCCAAAGAAAGGCAGTGCCAAAGAATGTTCAAATTATCGCACCATTGCACTCATTTCTCATGCTAGTAAAGTTATGCTTTAAATCCTACAAGCTAGATTCCAGCAGTATGTGGATCGAGAACTACCAGAAGTACAGGCAGGATTTTGAAGAGGCAGAGGAACTAGAGATCAAATTGCAACATACGCTGGATCATGGAGAAAGCTAGAGTTCCAGAAAAACATTTACTTCTGCTTCATTGACTATGCTAAAGCCTTTGATTGTGTGGATCATAACAAACTGTGGCAAGCTCTTAAAGAGATGGGCGTACTAGACCATCTTATTTGTCTCTTGAGATACCTATATGTGGGCCAAGAAGCAACAGTGAGAACTGGACATGGAACCACTGATTGGTTCAAAATTGGGAAAGGAGTCCGGCAAGGCTGTATACTGTCACCCTGCCTATTTAACTTATATGCAGAGCACATCATGAGAAAGGCAGGGCTAAATGAATCAAAAGTTGGAATTAAGATTGCCGGGAAAAATATCGACAACCTAAGATATGCAGATGATACCACTCTAATGGCAGAAAGTGAAGAAGAACTGAAGAGCCTCTTGTTGCGGGTGAAGAAGGAGAGTGCAAAACCTGGGTTGAAACTTAACATTAAGAAAACCAAGATCATGGCATCCGGCCCTCTCAATTCCTGGCAAATAGATGGGGAAGAAATGGAGGTAGTGACAGATTTTATTTTCCTGGGCTCCAAGATCACTGCAGATGGAGACTGTAGCCAAGAAATTAAAAGACGCTTGCTCCTCGGGAGGAATTGCATTGGATTTGATTATTTCTTTTGCAATCCACCTACTTAATGGAAAGCCATGACAAATCTAGACAGCACACTAAAAAGCAGAGACATCACCCTGTCAACAAAAGTGCGTATAGTCAAGGCTATGGTCTTCCCAGCTGGACCATTAAAAAGGCTGAGTGCCAAAGAATCGAGGCCTTTGAGCTATGGTGCTGGAGAAGACTCCTGCGAGTCCCTTGGACTGCAAGGCGATCAAACCGGTCAGTCCTAGAGGAGATCAACCCTGATTGCTCTTTAGAAGACCAGATCCTGAAGCTAAAACTCAAATACTTTGGCCACCTAATGAGAAGGAAGGACTCACTGGAGAAGAGCCTAATGCTGGGAAAGATCGAGGGCAATAGAAGAAGGGGACGACAGAGAATGAGGTGGCTGGATGGAGTCACTGAAGCAGTGGGCGTGAGCCTAAATGGACTCCAGATGATGGTAGAGGACAGGAAGGCCTGGAGGAACGTTGTCCATAGGGTCACGATGAGTCAGACACGACTTCACAGCTAACAACAACAACAAAGAGTATAATCACACAGTAAGAGAATTGCTAGCATGAATTCAAATGGGAATAGAATGGAGCTATTCTGTCTTTGTACATAATAAAGACTTCTGGCGTGGTTCCCTGAAAAGACACCAGCTTTCATCAATGGTTCTAAAGAGGTGGCATGGAATTCAGGGCTCAAAGCAGGATAGCACCTGGCAGGTCACGTGAATGGTCTGAAATGTGGATTTAATTGTACATTGCACACTATTGAATTTATAAGATTGCAAACCAACAAGAGAATACAACCTTGATTCATGAAACCAAAACTTATCATTTATGAACTGTGAGTTTCTACTTGTTTAAGAATCCTAATTTCTGCCACTGTGTGTACAGTCCCTCAGAACAGTGGTTCATGATGTTGTCAGAGGGGGCCCATGAAGTCTTGAAGAAATGTTATGATTTAAAACTTCAGTTAAGTCTTGGAGGTCCGTGGCCATAAAAGCTATTTAAAGGGGGTCCATGATGAAGAAATAGTTAAGAACCATTGCCTTAGAGTAACAATGATAGCTGACTTGTTGAACTGCTTATAGGTCAGTATGTATAGTCACAACAATGTTCTTATCATTCCCTGAAAATTAATTCATTTTATTCACTAATTAAAATGAATATCAACAATATTTTTATTAATAAATGTTTAAAATAAGTAAGATGACCTTATGTGTAATCCCAAAACAGTTGCTAGTGTTAGTGTATTACTCAAAGTCATCAGGATGTAAAAAATCATTTACATGGAGTTTTATTTAAATACAGGAAGGGCTGAATCAGAGTCTGGATGTAATGGATATGTTTTATCTATAAGCTGATCAACCAATATGAAAGGCAGATGCAGATGAACAACATAAAATAAATGAGGATGTTAGCATTGAGGATATAGGACAGGCTTTGGGAAAAGAAGGTCAAACATATCTTTCAGCACAACTCTTTCTGAATTGCCTCTTCTAGAGAAGTCAGCCTCTAGAAGAGCACTAAAAAGAACAGAGCCATATCTATCAGATTATTTTAAAGGCTCTAACTGGAAAATCTCAATGACACCACCCTGAGGTAGAAAACTCTCACTGTCAGTCACAAAATTACAACTGAGGTGGTACAAAATTAATTACCCCACTGTCTTTGTTGAGATGTCATTTGGCAGGAAACCTGTCAGCTAGAAGAAGGGTAGCTGCAGGATATTTGGAAGTTGGCAGTTTACAGTTTTTGCTTTTGAACAAGATGAAATGAGATTTGCCTCTCCAATGGGCTTTCCTAAAGTACTGTAACTAGGAAGCCTAAGAATGATTGGAGCAGTGTTTCTCAACCTCGGCAATTTCCAGCAGCTGGCTGGGGAATTCTGGGAGTTTGAAGTCAACACATTTAAAGTTGATAAAGCTGAGAAATATTGTTTAGAAGATCGACTTCTATGTCATTCAAACGTACTCCAGTCCCTAAACACTGTAAAAAAAAGAGTTACAGAAAAATAATAAAGATGGCAAAACTTTAAAAATAGGTAATAGTTTTATATTTGGTACAAAATATAATGTCTCTGTAGATAGTCCTGGTCAGTAAAGGTAAAGGTAAAGGATCCCCCGCACATCCGTGCTAGTTGTTTCCAACTAGCTAGTTGTTTCCAACTAGCCGTTTCAAAGCCGAAGAGCCAGAGCTTGTCCGAGGAGGTCTCCGTGGTCATGTGGCCAGCATGACTAGATGCCAAAGGCGCACAGAACGCTGTTACCTTCCCACCATAGTGGTCCCTATTTTTCTACTTGCATTTTTACGTGCTTTCTAACTGCTAGGTTGGCAGAAGCTGGGATGAGTAACAGGCGCTCACTCTGCTACGTGGCACTCGGGATTCGACCCACCAAACTGCCGATCTTCTGATCGACAAGCTCAGCGTCCTAACCCACTGAGCCACCTCATCAGTAAGAGATAGCCAATTAAAGTGCTGGCCTAGAAATCAGGAAACCATGAGTTCTAGTCCTCGCTTTAGGTATGAAAGCAAGTTGGCTGGTTCTGGGTGAATCACTCACTCTCAACTCAACCCATCTCACAGGGTTGTTATTGTGGGGATAATAGAAGGAAGAAGGAATGTTATCTATGTTTGCTGCCTTGGGTTATTTATAAAAATAATAAGGGTGGGATGAAATAAAATTGAGTCTGTTGAGTGTTTCTTTTAAAATCACTTTGGGAAAATTTATATGGATTCTACTTCAAAAAAAGCTTTTCACTTAGTTTGAATGAGCCCAGGTGATGTGTAGATTTGAATTTTGCCCAAATCCAATGCACATAGTTATTATATAGTCATTGTGAGACAAAAACCCTATGGATAGTACATCTATCAATGGTCCTGTTCCCAAAAGAACCTTACCTGGACTTAGACTACAGTTAGAAAATGAAAAAGGAGTAATTAACCCAGTCGAGTAGTCCTAAAAGCAGTTAAACACACCCACCCCAGAGACCTGATTTGTACCCAATCAGCTTTGTCAGAGGAACAAATAATGTAGCCAATTTATGCATTTTGCAAATAAAAAAAGAGTTAAAGCTGAAGAAATAACCCATTCTGTTACAGTATTCATTGCCAAGACCTGAAAGCATAGAAAATACTAACTGACTTCTGTCATCAAATGCTGTCTCCTGCCTGATCCAAGGTGAAATAGGTTGCCAATATCATGAGATTTTGTCAGTGTTTTCCTGATCCAAAACCTCATAAAATATTTGAAGAAATATGAATTTCCAAAAAGGTGACCTTTTACCTTGTTAGTGTTCTGTTATAACCACTGGTAGAGATTTAAGTAAGCTAGTGATTCACCAAGCCCTGTATGTTGTGAGGACAAGACTGTTGTGCATTGTCTATTTGTGTGTCTCTTTTTGATTTGTCTAGGCTCATCTGTACGTTTTTCTTGCATTAATCTTTATCTGTTCCCTTCTGGTCTTTTCATAATTAAAATGTAGCATCCAGTCAAGTGGAAACTTCATTTGCAAATGAGGAGCAAGATGGAGAATTAGCCTTATATTACAGCAGAGTAGATCTATGCAGAAAGCCTGCTTTCTGAACACGGCCCCATCTTTTAATTCTTCTTTACTGAAAACTTCAGGGAAAATGATTAGCTTACCAACTTAAAAGAAAAATGCTGAGTGTACTACCAAGTTTAAAAAGAAAAATCTTGTTATAATTTGCACTCCTCATATACCAAAAAAAAATAATAATCACAACTTTGAGGTGAAAAATCTGAGAACGTGTGACATGCAGCTACTAGGAATATAAATTCTAGTGTTTCATTTATTTATTTATTTATTTATTTAATTGAATTTCTATACCGCCCTTCTCCCGAAGGACTCAGGGCGGTGAACAGGGCATATAAATAGAAGTACAAAAGTTAAAAAGGATTAAATTATTGCCCAAATTAAAACAATCAAAATATAAAAAAACATTAAAACCCTAACATTCCCCCATCAGGCCAGGCCAGCTTGTTCGAATAAATGGGTCTTTAACCCGCGCCGGAAGGAGCGAAGATCCGGTGCCATCCGGAGCTCAACCGGCAGTTGATTCCATAAGGCCGGGGCGCCCACAGAGAAGGCCCCCCCCTGGGGGCCACCAGCCGGCATTCTCTGACCGGAGGCACCCTGAGGAGGCCCTCTCTGTGGGAACGCCTTTAGTGTTGCTAAAGGCATAGCAAAATAAAGTAAAATAAAATAAAATCCTCTCCATATTGCTGTGCTTGGGAAAATCTCCGCTTTAACACATGGTTTTGTTGGTAGACATTTCTGCTCCGTTAAAACAAAAAGATTTTGCAAATCATTTTAATCTGTATACATTTAAGTGACATGGCTTAATAGAGCATCAGACTTTATGAAATGTTATAGTTAATTCTCTATCTGGTGAAATAGACTTGAAATATTCGTGAGTCTATGGAAATAAATATGCAAATTGCAATATCAATAAATTTATATAGACAGTTCTGATAGCTGTTTGTGTCTGCCTCAGAGCTGTCTTTTAAATAAAAGCTTAAAGGAGTCACAAATTCCTCAGGCACATGATATGTCTCCTTGTCCCCAGTATCCACTGCTGAGGGGACCACATTATTTCACCTAATGGTACAACCTCTTCTGCTACAGCTTTTTCATTGACATACTGTACATATGTTAGGGGGAGGAAGTCAAAGGACAATACATATTCATGTACTTTTTTTCCCTATTCTGTCTTCCATAAGAAGTGATAGAGAACATTCAGATGGGAACTGAGCAGTACTAATGTGGCTTTCATTAAAGAGTTGTAATGTAAAACTTCAAATATTTTTTTAAAAATTATTTAAAAGGAGGTCTTAAATCCTGGACATAATTAGAATACTTTCAAGCATCAAATTGGTTCCCTCAGAAACAGGAGGTAAAGTTCTTGAGATAGTCTAGTGATGTTAAGAGGAAAAAAAGTATAATAATCCCTGAAAAGGTAGGTGGTTATAATTGGTGGATAAAACAACAGATACTTAATCACTCAGTTAATGTTTGCTCCAAGGGGAAAAAAAATAAAGCTTTCTGGAGCATCTGAAGTATTAGCTAATCAGGAGTTTATTACTGTGATAATGTTTTAAGATATATTCTGATGGATGAACTCATATGAACTTTTCCTGATTTAAAGGATATTTATGGAATCTGACACACTCTTCTGCTATTTGTATTTTTATTTATATGTTTTGCCATATAGGAATTTTAAAGGTTTCTATCAGAGTTTTCCAGATTCTCATTCTACCCATATGATCAAATGACCAACAGAATGAAATATATTTCCTCCAGCCAACCACACGTACACTTTTCTAAAGTTAGCTTCTATAAAATGTTGGAACTTGTAACCCCTTCACACTCAATAGAAATGATGTTGGAAGAGTGTTGAGTCTAACTACCACAATATGCAGGCAAACTCCAAGATCTGAAGAACATCCTGATAAGGTGGACAATAGTTAAATTTGGAGCCATTACACTGGTGTATAATGTAGATAAAATGTGGTTCCAGGAAGAGCGCTGTGCCCCAGGCTGGTAGGTGGGTAGACAAACCTGCTTCTTACTCCAGCCCAAGACAGCATTTCCCAGATTTAGGATAGAATTTTAAATTCTACTAATTACTTCATTTCATGAGGTTTTCTGCCCTGGATGATCATTTTTTAAAATGCCTTGTACCATTTTCTGATTTAGAAGAATATAAGAAAAGAGAGGGCAGCACAAATGTTTTTTATCTGGAACCCGTATACTTTGGACCTAGCATCTGAAAGATCAAGTGAACTACTAAGAGACAAGAGAAAGCAAAGGGTGGTGGGAGGAGAGAGAGAGAGACACACACACACACAGAGAGAGACAGAGAAAGCGAGAGAGAGAGAGAGCATGATGATGACATTGAAAAAGACCATTTGATTTAAAGTGCATCACACCAACATTGCATGACACTTTGAGAACCACACCTTTGTTTGTGCATATTTTTTGTGTCTGCCTTCTCATAGCTGGTCTTAAGTGGATTTAGAAGACAGATTATTTTTCATCCTTAAATGCAGATGTTCCCTAAGGACAACATATAACACATAATAGATTGTATACTCTGTATATTAATTGTTATTCATTGTATTGATTTATGCTGTATTAGGATGCATATAAACAGCTTATCTAATATATTAGAATAAACATATGTACCAAATACTAATACATGTATCTTCCTCATTTTTATCATGTCCTATCCTCTTTAAAGAAAGCTCAGAACTAGAAAAATCTCTCTCTCTCTCTCTCTCTCTCTCTCTCTCTCTCTCTCTCTCTCTCTCTCTCTCTCTCTCTCTCTCTCTCATCATGTTTTTAGCAATCTTTTTTCAAAAATGCAGAAGTCAGAAGGAAGCCTACCTTCTAAAGTACTATTTTCAAAACTGCCACTTTCCACTAAAGCACTAATTGAGATTAGTAAAATTTCAAATGGTGGCCTTCTTATTGGCATTATTTGATTTCCTAAGGGATGTTCCCTTGCAATGCCATGAAAGATTTAGTCTCCTGAAGGACTTTGCAGCATTAGAATTTGTATAATCCTTAAAAGACATGCATTGTTTTTGGGGTAGTGTTCTTCGAATAAATTGAACAGTATGGGCAGTAAAAAACCAGAAATTTGAAGCTTACATTTATAAAATGAAGAGAAAACAATATGCATAGATCTGGAGGCTACTCCTTCTGAGCACCATTTCAAGAGCCATATAGAGAGTGATTCAACATATAGTCTCTCCATATGACCGTTGGGCTGTTTGCTGAGTCACCTTGAGATCATATTTTTACAGCAGCCTGAATGACTGCCCTTGACAATACATGCTTAAAGTAAAAGGTCCTTCACCACTTCAAATAGGCACCTACTAATGCAAGTGGTGTGTCATCTTCAAGGTCACGTGGCCTTACTTCTGCAAGAGCACACTGTCCAATGATATCTTTCTCTCAAAGTTCATGATCAAACTTATGGTTCTGCTTTTTCTGCCTTAACTCCTGATAAAGGTAACAGTATTTCTTGCCTTGGTATCAATATTTTGTCATCCCAATGCCTGTTTCTTCTGGATGCTACGGAGTCCATGTTCATTGTTCCCAAGGGGCTTACACCTTGTATCCTTCTCTGCTCTCTTTTCTCTTCCCTACTTTTCCTCTTCCCACTTTCTACTGTATTTGCAAATCTTTTTTCCCCCTCACTGACAATTCTTATTTCTAGCTGTCCCATATAACCTGTTTCTCAGATTGCTGCCAAAATAATTGCAGCAAGACACATCACATCTTGAGCTGTGTCTGTGGAGAGATGGTATTTTAACTCTAATACCTTTCTTCAGCTCTGTGCCTGGTGTGGATAAATGCCAATGTGTAAGATCTTTAACTGAGCATTTATATGTGCTGAATGACTTTCCTTGTCAGTACAAAGGTGGAAAAGGCAAGACCTGTGATTAGGTAATGTCTTCTTAAGGGTATATTAGTGAGATATTTTTTCCCTATGGGACATTTTAGAGAAGCTGTTTGGACAGTGTAGAAAAATTCAAAAATAAACTTGAAAAAGGAACTCAACAGCTGTTACATAAAATAAATATCAGTTTAGCTCTGAAAGGGAAGAGAGGGTAATAAAAGGAATCCCAAACTGTCCTACTTTGATTGCATTTGGTACAAGAGTGGAGAAAAAGTATATCTGTCAGGCTTTTGATCTTCTAATATTGTATCTTTTAACAATAAAGAGAAGCTCCAGTAGTTTTAGTCAGCAGACATGTCCAACTCGTGACATCATGTGATATCGTGAGACATATTGGGACTGTTTTGCTATTGCCGGCAATGGGGTGGGCGTGGCTTCCGGATGACGCGTCTGGCCTGTGGGCCAGCAGTTTGACACCCTTGTTCTAGTGGTATCTATTTCCTGACCAGGTGAATCTGATGAACAGTTGACATATTGGGAGAAGAAACCAGGATGCAAATAGAGAAGATACTTGATGAAAGGGATACAGTCTAAAAAAGGGAAGCCTACAAGTCTTGGTTTAGATTAATGCTTAACGTTTTGCCATTCCTGACTTTTTCCTTTTACATTTTTTTTTCATTTTCCACTTTCTCTCTTTCTTTTTTTTATCTTTTTATTCTCTATCCATTCTTCCTGCCTGATCAATCGGGAAGAGGCTGGAGATGTCTTGAATTGCCAGCAGTTGTTCTCATGAGTTTGGGTTACGGACTCATGAAAGAATGGCAACTTCTTATCTGCCATGAGCAAGATTCCATTAACTGAAAAACTATTGCATTTTTTTACCAAGTTAGCAGAATAGTGTGATGAGAGAGTCTCTAAAACAGGGGTTTCAAGCTGCTGGCCCGTGGGCTGTACAAGGAAACCACGGCCACCTCATTGCCAGCAATGGGGGGAAAGTTCCGATACATCATACAACGTCACATGATGTCACAAGTTTGACATGTCTGCTCTAAAAGGACAAGTGGCTGAGTCTATGGCTCAAGGTCAATTAGCTTTCATTCAGTCACAATGTGCTGCTTTCAAAACACCTGAGTTGTTTCTTCTATTTGGAAATTATGCCTGCCAATTAAGAAAATAATTGGGATTTCAACAAATTCTGGGTTGAACTGCTGTGTATTTCTCTAACTACTTTGCAGGTTTGTTGAGAAGATAAAAGGAGATTAACATCTATTTTCTTTGTAGAAAAAATTCAGAATGCAGACACTATGAATTGATGGTATCAAGAAGAGTCAAAGATATTCTGGCTGAAATGAAACTCAAATCCTGATTCTCTAGGGCTTTACAATCTCTTTGTTGGATCTGAAATTTGCTGCTTCACCTTTCTTCATGAAAGAGCTGGTCTAGACTATCATACATAGCAATTCACAGCATAAGTGAGGAAGATTCACATAAAAAACCTTGATATTTTAATGTCTGGGAGAAGCATGTGGCTGTTTGTTCCTCTTTTTTAAACTGCCAGAGGGGGTGTGTTCTGTGTAAATATAGTCTTGTACATATTTGAATGGGGAGTTATTGCAAGTTCAAGAGTGAAATTACCATCAGCTATCTCCTCTACATGAATGTTATCAAGTTGTATGCAAAGAGCGAACAAGACATACTGTAGATTTGCTGATCTGCCTGACATGGATCTACCGTGAGGACATTGGGATGTCATTCAGACTAGAAAAGCATAGCCAGATGGTAGTCAAGAGAGAGAAAATAAGAAGATGGGATGGAACTATGGTGAGGATCAAAGCTATTGTCATGGATGAAACCCAGAGCATCCAAGAATGCATCATTAAATGTCACCCAAAGATGAGCTGCTGAGAGAATGTCTGAGGCAGCAGCAGATGGGGGGGGAGATCAAGTAGACAAAGTGCCATGCCAAGACAAGACCCTGTACAAGATATACCACTGACAGATAGCTAAGGTGGAAGACACTGGTTACAAGACACAAGCAAGAACAGCATATACTGAAAGGCAAAACCAGATAGTTGACATTGTATACAGGAACATCTGTACCGAATATAGCTTAGACCTTTCGAAGTCTAGATGAGAGATCCCACAAAAGATTGTGCAGAATAAGAAAGCTAACCCCCTATGGGACTCTTGATTTAGACAGACAGACAGGTTCTGGCCAATTAAGCAGACATTGTGATAGTAGACAAGGACTAGAAGACAGTGGTAGTGATAGATGCAGTGGTTCTAAGTGACAGCAACATCAGGAAGAAAGAGTATGAAAAACTGGAGAATTACCAGAGCCTGAAGGAGGATCTGGAGAAGATGTGGAAAGTAAAGTGAAAGGTAGAGGAGAGACACTGATATAAAAAAGGTGGCAGAAATAAAGTTGGCACCAGTCACTGCTGGCTTTGGTTACATCCCTTGTTAGCATGTAGACATGGAAGCAATAAAACCTAAACCTCTGAAATGTTTGTCCCTTGTTAAAACATCCATTGATCCAAAGTGCTCTGGGTATATAAACCAAGAGACTGCTCTGCTACTATCACAAAAAAGTGAGAAGAAAACCTTTGAACCAAAATGTTCACTTTTCCAATTTCAGCAGATTATTTTTAGTCAGAAATAATATATAAACCTTGTTTTAAAAATGGATGCTTCTGGCCTTAATGGATGTCCTGAACATTGACAGAAAACAAACTCATCTAGGACACCAAAGGTTATAAAGGAGCATGGAAAGGAATAATCAAGTACATGGCAGAACAGGCAATGAGAATTAATCTGCAGCTACTACCAAGGAATTCTGGAGCTATTCTTACTTTGGACACCCAGTCCCGAAAGTACTCCCTAATTGGCTAACAAAAATATGCTTTGTTTAGTTTTGGCACAGTGAACTCAACCATTGTTACTTATAAACCATAGCTTATGTTTTAAGTCACTGTGAGTTACTAAAAATGTTTGCTAGCACCTACGGTTCCATGTAGTATGAACCCAGTAAAGATGCGTTTTTCTAGATGAAGTCTGAAAAACTGAGAAAATTTGTTGTAGCCTAAACATATGGCTGCTGCATACACAATTTAATCTAGTCTAGAGAAATATATACATATAAAAGAAGAAAACTTGCATTAATTCAGGTAGCAAATGGAATGTATGACATACAGCATAATTAATGATTTCATTAAAGTAATTCTTTCATATTTAATATATTTATACAGTATATATCTTAAGTTGTCATTACATTTCTTTTTAATCATCTTGTGATTTTCTGATTGCACTTGATGCAAGATCACCTTTCCTGATTAGAAAATGAACTGCATCAAGAGTGGCCTGAAGATGATCACAAAGATAATTTTTGTAGAGAAAAGAAATGGGCAAATAACATGCCAAAAAATCCTCTTTGAAACCTTCTCCTATGAAAAGCTATTCTATCTTACTGAAACAAAATACTTCTCTGACTGATAATGTTGATCAGAGGGTCCTCTAATTCTGACTCTTCAAAACAGACATATTGCTTATTGCATTTAATAACAAGCAGTAACTCTCCCTCAAAATGCAGAACTTGAGGACGACTGTCTAGTTAGGCAAGGGAGTCCTTGAAAATAAAGTGATTGTGTGAAGGATCTGTAGACAAATATATCCACAGTCAGTATCCTTATTTGTCTTTGGCTAGTTCTTCTACTTTAATAATGCAATATATTCAATATGGCTGCATTGTTCTATTCACAGTGGAACAAAAAGAAATGTTTTGAAACTGATTCAAAGGAAACATAATTGAGAAACTAGCCATGATCTATTACACTTCAAGCAAGATATAGTTAATTGAAAATTTAAATAGTTAAAAGAAAAAGTTAAATTTATCTCATCTTTGTACCTCTGTCAAGAGAAGAGATGGACACATACATGCTAAAAATCAATCATGAACCAACATTTACATCCAAAAACAGTTAGTAACTCTGGATAGAAACCCTGGGTATATTGAAATATATCTGAGCCAAGATTTTTAAACATGGTCTATTGAACAAAACATAGTGGCTTGATTTACAGATAATGCAAAGTCATATTGGGTGGATCCATACATCAAAATAGCACAAAGATATATCAGATCATTCCCCCACAAATTGAATTAAACAACAATTAAAGCTAAGTTGATTCCATCATCTTTAGTGGAATTCTGTATCTTGGATCTATACTCATTTTCAAGAGCTCAAGGAAGCATTCAAAGTCCTCTGTCCTCTGTTTTTCCCCCCATCCTGATATGGGTAGATGGACCAAAAACAATTTCTGCCTCAGAATGGTAGAATTGTATCTGAATCGCCTTGTTTCTATATCCAACAGTAACAACTAGATACTGGCATTCTATTTTATTCTGTGTAGGAACTGGCAGATACATTTTATCCAATTATGGTTAGCCAAACACTGATGTAATCACCCAAGCCCTATTAGATTTTGTCCTCAAACCATGAAATTACATGAATTTTCATAATCATTTTGCCTTTCCCAAACATAACTTTAGAGCCAGTTTGGAGCATGGTGAATAGCTCCAAGCTAGAAAAAGAGAGCCCAGAGTTCTAGTCCTGCCTTAGGCAGAAAGCCAGCTGGATGTCACCTCTAATGGCTCTCTGAGGTTCTTCTGAGCTAAAAGTGATACACGGCTGATTTGTTTTTCATTTTAAATGGAGTTTCTGAGCATCTTTTTGAAAGTCTCTGCTTTGTAAGAAAAGTAAATCAGTACAATAAAATCTTTACAATATTTAAAGGTAAAGGTAAAGGTTCCCCCGCACATACGTGCTAGTCGTTTCTGACTCTAGGGGCCAGTGCTCATCTCCATTTCAAAGCCGAAGAGCCAGCGTTTGTCCGAGGATGTCTCTGTGGTCATGTGGCCGGCATGACTAGACGCCAAAGGCGCACGGAATGCTGTTACCTTCCCACCGTAGTGGTCCCTATTTTTCTACTTGCATTTTTTATGTGCTTTCGAGCTAGGTTGGCAGAAGCTGGGACGAGTAACAGGCGCTCACTCTGTTACGCAGCACTCGTGATTCAACTCGCCAAACTGCCGACCTTCTGATCGACAAGCTCAGCGTCCTAACCCACTGAGCCACCGAGTCCCTTTTTTACAATATTTAAGAAATGCTACAGTATTTTCCATGAAATATTGAATGCATGTCAAAACCAGTATGACAGGGATCTTCAGAGTCGGCCCTTTTATGACTTCTGAACTTCAACTTCCAGAATTCTGATAGTTGAAGTCCACAAGTCATAAAAGGGCCGACTTTGAAGACCGCTGCAGTATGACATAAGTATCATCCTCACCACAGGGACAGCTAGAGGGCCACTCTCAACCTTAGGCAGCAGGAAGCAATTGTTTCATGTGTGGAAGAGGAGATAGTGTTTCTTCCCTTCCCTTCCCTTCCTCCCAAATGCAAAATAAAATGGGCTATTCCTATGTAAATAGACATATTAGCCTAAGACAAACTGAACATTACAATTATTAAAAAGGTAAAGGTAAATGTTCCCGCGCACATGCATGCTAGTCGTTTCCAACTCTAGGGGCTGGTGCTCATCTCTGTTTCAAACCTGAAGAGCCAGCGCTTGTCTGAGGATGTCTCTGTGGTCAAGTGGCCGGCATGACTAGACGCCAAAGGCGCACGGAACGCTGTTACCTTCCCACCATAGTGGTCCCTATTTTTCTACTTGCATTTTTACGTGCTTTCGAACTGCTAGGTTGGCAGAACCTGGGACGAGTAACAGGCGCTCACTCTGTTACGCGGCACTTGGGATTCGACCAGCCAAACTGCCAACCTTCTGATTGACAAGCTCAGCGTCCTAACCCACTGAGCCACCGCGTCCCTATTTACAATTATTAGGTTTGATAATTATTGCTTTTTGTTGCTATTATATATCAAATCAACCTGTTTTTTTAAAAAATCAGCCTATATTATCCCTAATATTTTCCTCAAGTATCCAGATAGAATATGATTACTTTACATAGCCCCTAACTAGTTCTAATGCATGTTGGATACCAAAAATGATGAACACCAAGGAAAATGCTATGTTGCTTACCATTAAGAAAGATTTGTTGAAAAGGTTGCCCTACTTACAGTGCTAGAGAACTCTATCCTCAAATGGGCCATGAAGAGCCATATCAGTCATGGATGGTCTTCCATGAAAACCAATCATAAAGGGGTTTCTTTTGTGGCATAGGTTTTACAGCCTGTCAGCCTCTGTCCCTGACTGCCAATCCACACTCTTACAAATGCTTATTTTAGATATTAGACAGGGAAGATTACAGTGCGCTCACTCAGGGAGGGACTTCTCAGGGTGCCGCCGGTTAAAGATTGCCAGCGGGTAACACCCAGGGGGAGGGCCTTCTCTGTGGGTGCGCCTGCCCTCTGGAACCAGCTGCCCATGGAGCTCAGGACCGCCCACAACCTTCGTTCATTTTGCCGGGACCTGAAGACCTGGCTCTTCGAGCTCTCCGGCCCAGGCTGAGAGTTTTTAATTGGGGTTTTATATTTTTTTCAGGGATTAAATTTAATTCTTTTAAATTGTTTTTAATTTTTGTATCAATGTTTTAATTACCCTGTAAACCGCCCTGAGTCCTTCAGGAAAGGGTGGTATATAAATCCAATAAAATAAATAAAATAAATAATTAAAAATATTAATAATGATAAAGATTCTAACCAGTATTGGGTACCTACAAAAGCAAATGTGATACATAATTGTCTAACTGGGGTTAAAATAGGAAATTTGTTGTCTCACAGCTAGTGAAAGTAAATAGCAAAAGCTAGTTTGTCAAACTCCTTCATGGATTACTGCCTTGTCGTGGCGAAGGGGCTTGTGCAATTAAATGAAGCTATGAGCTATGCCGTGCAGGGCCACCCAAGACAGACAGGTCATAGTAGAGAGTTCTGACAAAACGTGATCCACTGGAGAAGGAAATGGCAACCCACTCCAGTCTCTTAGCCATGAAAACCCTATGGACAGTACCAAAAGGCAAAATGATATGATGCTGGAAGATAAGCCCCTCAGGTCGGAAGGCGTCCAATATGCTAGTGGGAAAGAGCAGAGGGCTAGTACTAGTAGCACCAGAAAGAATAAAGCGACTGGGCCAAAGCCGAAAGGACGCTCAGCTGTGGATGTGTCTGGTGGTGAAAGGAAAGTCCGATGCTGTAAAGATTTTTTCTCCATAGGAACCTGGAATGTAAGATCCATGAATCAAGGAAAGCTGGACGTGGTCAAAAAAGAGATGACAAGACTGAACATCGACATCTTAAGTATCAGCAAATTACAATGGACAGGAATGGGTGAATTTAATTCAGATGACCATCAGGTATACTACTGCGGGCAAGAATCCCTCTGAAGAAATGGAGTAGCCTTCATAGTCAATAAAAGAGTAGGAAAAGCAATACTAGGATACAATCCTCAAAATGACACAATGATCTCAGTTCGAATCCAAGGCAAACCATTCAATATTACAGTAGTCCAAGTCTATGACCCAACCACCGGTGCTGAAGAGGATGAAATTGACCGGTTCTATGAAGCCCTACAGCACCTTATAGAACTAACACCAAAAAATGATGTCCTTTTTATCATGGGGGATTGGAATGCTAAAGTAGGAAGCCAAAAGATAAGCAGAATAACAGGCAGGTTTGGCCTTGGAGTACAAAATGAAGCAGGGCACAGCTTGATAGAATTTTGTCAAGAGAATACGATGGTCATAGCAAACACTCTTTTCCAACAACCCAAGAGATGGCTCTACACATGGACATCACCAGACGGTCAACACAGAAATCAGATTGACTATGTGCTCTGCAGCCAAAGATGGAGAAGCTTTATACATTCAGTAAAAACAAGACCAGGAGCTGACTGTGGCTCAGACCATGAGCTTCTCATTGCAAAGTTTAGGCTTAAACTGAAGAAAGTAGGAAAAAGCACTAGGCCCCTCAGGTATGAATTAAATCATATCCCTGTTGAATATACAGTAGAGGTGACAAATAGATTTAAGGAATTAGATCTGATAGACAGAGTGCCTGAAGAACTATGGACAGAGGTTCGCAACATTGTACAACAGGTAGCATCCAAAACCATCCCAAAGAAAAAGAAATGCAAGAAAGCAAAATGGCTGTCTGAGGAAGCTTTGCAAATAGCTGAGGAAAGGAGGGAAGCGAAAGGCAAGGGAGAAAAAGAAAGATACGCCCAATTGAATGCAGAACTCCAAGAATAGCTAGAAGAGATAAGAATGCCTTCTTAAATGAACAGTGCAAAGAAATAGAAGAAAACAATAGAATAGGGAGGAGCAGAGATGTTTTCAAGAAAATCAGAGACATGAAGGAAACTTTTAATGCAAAAATGGGCATGATAAAGGACCAAAATGGCAGGGACCTAACAGAGGCAGAAGAGATTAAGAAGAGGTGGCAAAATTACACAGAAGAACTATACAAAAATGAGCTTAATGTCCCTTATAATCACAATGAGGTGGTCACTGACCTCGAGCCAGACATTCTAGAATGTGAAGTGAAGTGAGCCTTAGAAAAGCTGAGCAACAACAAAGCTAGTGAAGGTGACAGTATTCCAGCTGAGCTATTCAAAATCTTAAAAGACGATGCAGTAAAAGTGCTACACTCAATTTGCCAGCAAATTAGGAAAACTCAACAGTGGCCACAGGATTGGAAAAGATCAGTTTACATTCCAATTCCAAAAAAAGGCAGTGCCAAAGAATGTTCAAATTATCGCACCATTGCACTCATTTCTCATGCTAGTAAAGTTATGCTTTAAATCCTACAAGCTAGATTCCAGCAGTATGTGGATTGAGAACTACCAGAAGTACAGGCAGGATTTTGAAGAGGCAGAGGAACTAGAGATCAAATTGCCAACATACGCTGGATCATGGAGAAAGCTAGAGTTCCAGAAAAAACATTTACTTCTGCTTCATTGACTGTGCTAAAGCCTTTGATTGTGTGGATCATAACAAACTGTGGCAAGCTCTTAAAGAGATGGGAGTACCAGACCATCTTATTTGTCTCTTGAGAAACCTATATGTGGGCCAAGAAGCAACAGTGAGCACTGGACATGGAACCACTGATTGGTTCAAAATTGGGAAAGGAGTCCGGCAAGGCTGTATACTGTCACCCTGCCTATTTAACTTATATGCAGAGCACATCATGAGAAAGGCAGGGCTAAATGAATCAAAAGTTGGAATTAAGATTGCCGGGAAAAATATTGACAACCTAAGATATGCAGATGATACCACTCTAATGGCATAAAGTGAAGAAGAACTGAAGAGCCTCTTGTTGTGGGTAAAGAAGGAGAGTGCAAAACCTGGGTTGAAACTTAACATTAAGAAAACCAAGATCATGGCATCCGGCCCTCTCAATTCCTGGCAAATAGATGGGGAAGAAATGGAGGTAGTGACAGATTTTATTTTCCTGGGCTCCAAGATCACTGCAGATGGAGACTGTAGCCAAGAAATTAAAAGACGCTTGCTCCTCGGGAGGAATTGCATTGGATTTGATTATTTCTTTTGCGATCCACCTACTTAATGGAAAGCCATGACAAATCTAGACAGCACACTAAAAAGAAGAGACATCACCCTGTCAACAAAAGTGCGTATAGTCAAGGCTATGGTCTTCTCAGTTGCAATGTACGGCAGTGAAAGTTGGACCATAAGAAAGGCCGAGCACCAAAGAATTGAGGCCTTTGAGCTATGGTGCTGGAGAAGACTCCTGCGAGTCCCTTGGACTGCAAGGCGATCAAACCAGTCAGTCCTAGAGGAGATCAAACCTGACTGCTCTTTAGAAGGCCAGATCCTGAAGCTAAAACTCAAATACTTTGTCCACCTAATGAGAAGGAAGGACTCACTGGAGAAGAGCCTAAATGCTGGGAAAGGTTGAGGGCAAGAGAAGAAGGGGACGACAGAGAATGAGGTGGCTGGATGGAGTCACTGAAGCAGTAGGCGTGAGCTTAAATGGACTCCAGAAGATGGTAGAGGACAGGAAGGCCTGGAGGAACATTGTCCTTAGGGTTACGATGGGTTGGACAAGACTTTGCAGCTAACAACAACAACAATCTTGTCAAAAAAAGCTTCTCAGGTGTTAATTTAAAAATGTCAGTCATGGACACGCGCTTTTGTCCTTTGTTGGTAGCAGGACCTGTTTAGTGTTTTCTGGGTTCACAATGTCCACATTATACAAATGAAGCAGTAAGCTTTAAAAAAAGCACACACATGCTCAAAAATCACTCATTTTGTAAGAATTATTCCAGGGATATTAATTTTGCCACACATGAATTGGAAGAGAAATCTCCCTCCTCCTCCTCCAGGGACTTGAAGAAAAATATGTAATTTCCCCTTTTCTTTATCAAATACTTTGGGTGTCAATGATTTCCACACCTATGAGTTGTCAGATATTCCTGAACCTCCTGAGATTTTATTTAAATGTAATTTGCCATTTTCTTTATAGCACTGTGTGACTGTCAAATGTGCCAATTAAGTGCTGTGTGAGCAAAACAGCTAATAGAAATTTATCATTGAAGCCCAAAAGCAATTAGCATGGAAAGAAGTAGGTGTTCTGTTAGGTCATTTCTGTTGGAAAGGGCTTGCCTGCAAGAGCTGATTTACGCTGCAATCTCTTGAGAATATTTTAATTTTTAAGACAGGCAATTGTGATATTCAGCATGTCCTGCATCTCTGTTTTCTGCTCTCCTCCAGGATGACAGTTAGGGTATTGCTATCATTTGCATTACGCCAGCATTTATAACAGCTCACATTACTTCTCTTTTTTATCTATAAATTAATACCCAACTTAGAAACATCAGGGACTAGATAATCTTTTTTGAAATATCTGGTTTTGTTAGATTTATTATGCCTAAGAAATCACTTGTTTTAATGAAAATAAAATAAAGATGTGCATGATTTCTCTGTGCTCAGAAGCCAGCAGGTTTGAGTGTTATTTCTTGTAACATATTCTAATAATTATGACTAGGCTAGACTGCAAAGTTGAAGAACATCCTGGAGAAAGCCAATGGAAAACCAGTTTTTTACTGTTGGCAAGAAACTTGCACAGGTATATTTATGAAGTCAGAAAATCAAACTCAACCTTTACAATTTCTGTCTTCATTGTTTCAACAACCCCAAATTTACTGGATGTAGCTTTCATAAACTGTAACCCTAAATACTGTGTTTCCCCAAAAGTAAGCCCTACCCCAAAAATAAGCTTAGCTTGATTTTTGGAGGTGGGGCTAATATAAGCCCTACCCAAAATATACTGTAAGCCCTAATTTTGAGGCGAGATGCATGCCTAAAAAAATCAAGCCAGGATGGGGGTGGTGGATCTTATCATTATAGCCAGACCTCCCATGGATCAACACTTACCTCGCCGGAAGGAGCAGCTTCATTCTGCAGCTGAGAACTGACCTTGTCATGCATTTTGCAGTCAGAGGCTTTTCCAGAAGGCCTGTGTAGCCGAGAACCAAGTAATGGATTGAATCCATAGTTCGATTCTTGGCTGCAGATGCCTTCCAGAAAGGTCTCTGCAAAATGCAGGCTGGAGCTCTGTTCTCTACTGCCGAATGAAGCTGCTCCTTTGGCCACAGAAGTGGGCCAGCTGGGTGGGGCTGTCGCTGCCACTACTGTGAGGTGAGTGGAAAAGAAAACACACCCACCCCAAAAATAAGACCCGGTGTCTCTTTTGGAAATAATAATAATAATAATAATAATAATAATAATAATAATAATAATAATAATAATAATAATAATAATAATAATAATAATATCAGGTCTTATTTTGGGGAAAACATGGTATATGCAGGGGGAGTAAATGTACTCATCCGGGCTATTTGAGGGACTGTTTCATCCCACTGGGAATGGTCCACCCCATCCATGCCAGCAGATGAGGCATGTTGCAGGCCCCATCGGCCAGGATATACCTGCTGGCAGGGTCCAGGAGAAGAGTCTTCTCACCCTTTGCACCTGCCCTTTGGAACATCTTGCCTCTTGGAGTGAGGTCAACCCTCCTGACTTTCTGCAAGAGCTTAAAAATCTGGTTCTGTCAGTTGGCTTGTGGCTCTAATGGAGGGGTTTCACATTGGGGATGGTTGATAGATTAATGACAGATCCCATCTGTCCCCGTTCATCCTACTCCCTCCCTTCATCCCCCCATCTTTCAGTTAGGGTTTAATATTTGTATTTTTTATAATATTTTATTTGTATTGTTTCTAGGTGTTGTATAGTTTTAACTTTTTAATACTGTAAGCCACCCAGAGTTACTCTGGTAAGACAAGTAGCCCAAAATTAATTAATTAATTAATTAATTAATTAATTAATTAATTAATTAATTAAATCTTGAAGGAGTGTACTTCTGAGAAGATATGCATGGGATTTGATTATTTCTTCTGCAATCCACCTACTTAATGGAGCAATTGGAATTCTCAGTTTGCTTGTTTCAAATGGAAAGGAACAAGTGAGGGACCAAGAGAGGACTGGACTATGGAAAACCATGACTGAATCATCCTTTTTCCTAATATTTAGATATATTGTTTGTGGGGCCTTTCACATCATCCTTATTACTTTTTTCAAATCTGGACCAGCTTTTTATCCAACAGCCATCTTTGAGTGAGAATGAAGATGCTACAGATAGGAATAGTTTTCCCTCCTCTCTTAAATCTGAAAACTGGTTATGTGTATAAATCACTACCAATTCACATTCTTCTGAACTGATTCCAAGTGATTGGTATGGGGGGGAGTCAGTGTTTGCAATGATCCTTTGTGGCTTCAATCAGTGATGCTGACAGAAGAGATATCTTCCTTGAGTCTTCTTTCTAGAGAGTTTCTGGGGTCTCCTTTCTCTACTTATTTTCAACAACTATTTATTTATTTATTTAATTTAACTATGTGAAACCACTGGGAGAATCATCTGTCAGCACAAGTTTCAATGACATTGTATGATACCCCACCATTTATCCTTGGGTCAAACAGGCAATGTGATGTAAATGCTAATCAAGAGCCTGGAGGTTGTCAGGGTCTGGGTGGGGAGGTACACACATCAGCTGAATCCCACCAGGAAAGAGTGGCTTTGGGCTTATGACCTTAACAATTCTAGTGCAATACCAGTTTTGATTTTGACCTGGGTTTCAGTCAACTGCTTAAAGGTGATCCCTAATTTGGGAGAATATTTTGACTCTCCACTCCTGCATGAGGAGCAGTGGCAGCCATGGTGAGAAGCATTTTGCACAGTTAGATCCTGCATGCCACTCCTAGATCAAAAGGTCCTGTACACAGCTGCACATGCTCTAGTCACCTACTATTGGGATTACTTTAATGTGGGATTCAAATATGTGAACAACCGGTTCTCTGTGTGGATGCTGCTTCTGGAAGTCCATTCTGGGCCTGGGCAACAAAAAATTAGCTACGGTGCGAAATGGCTGAATCCCACCACTGACTTTAATGCACTCTGCATATGCTTGCCTTGAAGACCACTTAGAAGCTACAGCTGGCAGAATACAGCAGCACAGGCAGTGATGGAGGTATCCTAATGTTTTTTGATGAACCCACTGTGTCAGGAGCTGCACTGGTTGCCAGTCAACTACCAGGTGCAATTCAAAAAGCTGATTGCCACTCTTGAACCCCTGTAGAGTTAACTGAGGGAACTGCATCTCCTGTATTCATGTGCCCATTCATCCAAGTCAAATACAAGTAGTCTTTGTACCTGTATCTTGTACCTCTACCTGTATGTAGTCCTTGATCTAGGACCACAAATGACTCCTGCGAGTCCCTTGGACTGCAAGGCATTCAAACCGGTCAGTCCTAGAGGAGATCAACCCTGACTGCTCTTTAGAAGGCCAGATCCTGAAGTTAAAACTCAAATACTTTGGCCACCTAATGAGAAGGAAGGACTCACTAGAGAAGGGCCTAGTGCTGGGAAAGATTGAGGGCAATAGAAGAATGGGATGACAGAGAATGAGGTGGCTGTATGGAGTCACTGAAGCAGTAGGCATGAGCTTAAATGGACTCCAGAAGATGGTAGAGGACAGGAAGGCCTGGAGGAACGTTGTCCATGGGATTACGTTGTCCATGGGGTCGGACATGACTTTGCAACTAACAACAGCAACAAATCTTTCATAGACTGTATAGATCTACTTATTCCATTGTTCTATAAGAGAAGAGTGGATTCACAGTGGCATATTTGCATTATCTGCTTTTATATTTTCTTCACATTAGATTACAGAAACAATTCTTTTGTTGATGAATTCTAGAGAAATCACATATTCTAACAAATGGTTAAGAGCACAGAGATTGAAATAACAATTAAAAAAAAACCCTGAACTAAGAAATTCATCAGATTCATGTAAATGCATTTTTCTATTAAGATTCTAATTCATATTAGCTCTTAAATTAATCATTTGTGATTTCAGTGTTACTAGCATATTTTAGTATTTACTACTTCATTATCTCCAGCCTTTCCTTCCGCCTGCAATTCTCCCCTTGAACAAACAAACATACAGTACAATTTTCCTCCTTTATAGCTTTATTGTATTTACGTAAAGTGTGCAAAATCAGAGAATTAGCAATATGCCTACGACTTCCTTATATGAGTTGCAAAAACCCAACTATCTACTAGATGGCACTAAAGAGTCTTTTCTGCCAACTGGTGATCTCCTGGGTTATCCACAACACAGATACAGTAGTCCTAAATACAACCAAAAGAGGAATACGTTATAAAATATCCTACACTTTTTCTTGAAAAATCATCTGCACAAATAAGCATAAAATCATATTAAACTCTTCTGTTCTTATATCGTAATCATTCATTTGAAGTGTTCTTTCCAAAACATTATACAGTTGACAGACAAATTCTCTTATCCTCTAACATCTCCCCAGTATTCTTGTTTACTTTTCCAGAAACCCTGTTTTCCATAGGTCTGCCACACAGACTGCTTTGTGAATCATATGATCCTCTCTGAAAATAAGCAAGGATATACAGATAGTCCTTGTTTTGTGACTGCCTCATTTAGCAATGATTCACAGTTATGATGGTAATGAAAAGTAACTTTTTGACCAGTCTTCACATTTGCAACTTTGCAGGTCTATAAAGCAAGGAAAGCTAAAGTATGATCTTAAGCACTGTCACGGTTTCACTTAGCGGCTGCTTCACTTAACAACCGAGTCACTGGTCCAAAGGTGATTATTAAATGAGGACTATCTGTAGTCCGCTCCTTAGAAATGAATTATGATATTTTTTTTAAAAAAATGCCTGTAAAATAGCACAGATTAATGTAAGATAGCCCAATGTGAAAACTATTATTCCTTTTGTACAAGAAGCCCTTACCATTTTGGAAAGCATTTCTTCTGGGCATCTATGCATTATTGGAGAAAAACCCTATGCCAAGGCTGTGCATCCTTGCTGGTGTCTGGTACTAACATAGAAATCTCTGATGTCTTATCAGATTTGCAGCCCCTGAGTGGAGCTGTTGCCACACATAACCCTGTTCCAACTGTTGTCCATTTATAATAGGAACTATAAACTAATGATTTGCTCTTCAGTTTGGAGATTGGTGCAAATCCATTGCATGGAATTGCTTCTATTACAAAGTGCTTGTTCTTGCAGCTAGAGCATACTATATGTATAAGCTGAGCCTACCAGTGAATTCATAACTTAGTGAAGGGTAAGAAATATTTAGATCAAAGTATAATGTATGCATATGCTACCATTTTGGTTTGGTTTGGTTTGATCCAGTCCAGTTCAATAAAACTTGAACAAGAATAAAAAGTAGCTGATTCTATCAGTTAAGGGGAGCAAGTAGGGGTTTTTTTTGTCTTGAGCAGAAAGAGAAAGACATGGAGGATATGCTCTCTTTGGTAACACATATATCAGAGAATGAAGAGTTCTGTACTAGTCAGAAAACTGAAATACCTAGAATGTGTAATTGCTATGACTCTGATAAGCTTTAATTCATAGCAATAGCAATAGCACTTAGACTTATATACTGTTCCATAGTGCTTTTCAGTCCTCTCTAAGTGGTTAACAGAATCAGCATATTGCCCCCAACAATCTGGGTCCTCATATTACCAACCTTGGGAAGGATGGAAGGCTGAGTCAACCTTGAGCTGGTCAGAATCAAACTCCTGGCAGTCGGCAGTGAGTTAACCTGCAGTACTGCATTCTAATTACTGCACCATCATGGCTCCATCGCTTTGAACTGAATCTAACTTAAACCACTCAACTGATCTGGCACATGCCTTTTGTGTATTCACATGTGTGCACACACACATATAGTTTTGTCTACTCAAATTTTCCAGTGAAATTCAGTGATTTGCAATTTGAATTAATTTGAACTAATTTAATTAATTTAATTATTCAAATGTGTAGATGGCAGTGGAAATACAAATTTAAACTGGAGTGTTTCATGTATTCCTAATAACCATATTTTTTATATCCTATTGATGACTTAGTGCCCCTCATACATCTGAAGATGAAATACAGATGCAATGTAAGTGCTATCCCTTTAATTCATAGATAAAGTGTTTTAAATGCAAATGAATCAATGTTGAGTAAACTGGTCAATGGTTAGAAGCATTATTAATGAGGAAAAATGACCTTTCAACATTGGTCTGCGCTCAAGGGCTTAGGCTACTTATTATACCAGTTTTTAAGAACTATTTCCCAGGTGATAACGTGATTAGAAGAATGCAATGGTAGCCTAAAAGTAGGAGATTTTTTAAGAGACAGAGTGATCTATTATAGTTACCATGGCAAACAAACACAAGTGTTGAAGTTTCTATTCCTGGAACAAAAAATAAAATGGAGGTTAAACTAAAGCATTTGAGTGTGATCATACAAAAAGCAATCATTTATATCAAAAGATGACAGTTGGTTGGCAGAGGCAGAGATGTGTCTTTATCACTAGGGTTAAAAAGAGTAGGTAGAGATTGTTGGGTAACCAAAGCTATGACTCAGCTACAGCTATCATTTATATATAGAAAATTAGAGGCATGATATAAGAGAAGAAAAACAAATATAGCTAAATCATGTTCATACCAACTTTATTCACGATACCTAACACTGTATGTTCAACATCTTGCCTATTG
Organism: Vipera berus; assembly: GCF_964194415.1. NCBI lineage: Eukaryota > Metazoa > Chordata > Lepidosauria > Squamata > Viperidae > Vipera > Vipera berus. Next base: position 184,341,877 of record NC_138203.1, on the reverse strand, counting down.
CTTTTTTATCTTCTGACCTCCATTTTTCATCCAGCTACAAATTTCTTACTCTTCCCCTTTTTAATGCATTTATTCTACCAAGCTTTGTTTTTCATATTGTAATTTCACACACTTATGTGCCTCTTTCTAACATATTTCTTATGGTCTCCTAAAAGCGTTCACATTTTCTTATCCTGTATCTACGTTCCATTCATTATGTAGAACATTAGATTTATTTTATTTTATATGTACAGGATTTATATTTATAATCCTGTAGTCATTCTTCTTTTATTCTAGCTTCCTTCGCTTTTTCTTTTTATTTATGTCCATTTTTTCACATCTATTCTTGACACTAGCAAATAATCCTCTGTCCCACATTTAGAACGTCTCATCATCCTTCATTAATGCTCTCAATCTTTCATTAATAGCAATAAAAATCAAGTATACATTTAAATGAATAATATCCATCCTTTTTCCTTGTGTAGATGTAGATATACAGATAGTCCTCATTTAGCAAATACAATTGGGATTGGCAAAGTGGTTAAGCAAAGTGGTTATTAAGGAAAATTGTGACTGTGCTCATAATCTTACTTCAGATTATGTCTGAAAGTCTAAACCAGGGGTCTTCCTCAGCATACCTGGCTGAGGAATTCTGGGAGTTGAAGTCTACAAGTCATAAAAGGGCCAGGTTTGAAGACCCCTGGTGTAAACCTTTGTTTTATGAACCTGTAAATGTAAGGATTGGTCATAAAGTTACTTTTTCATTACCATCATAACTGCAAATTGTTACTAAACAAGGCAGTCATTAAATGAGGACCAACTGTATGGATGCTTTTTCTAAGCAATCGCCATTCTAATATATTCCTGAATATTCAAATGGCTCCATCACTTTACTTTTTCCCCTCCTGGACTACATTAATCCAGAATGTTTCACATTTTTTTCACATCTCATCTCTAGTTCTTCCATTATTATCATTCATTCAAAAACTAGCACTCAACCATCAACAATCTATGGATTTTACTCCTATTTGTATAAGCACCCTAAAGTTGTCAAATCATAATTTCTGATATACATTTAAATACCTGCATTTACTTTCACTTTTCTATGTGTAGCAACCACCTGTGCTCCAGAAGTCAAACCACAATCAGTTAAACCTATTATTTCCTCGTCCCTTTTAAAGTTTCTATCTTCTATTATTTCAGTCATTAAGGCATGTTGTTTTCATCATTTACTGCATTTACACCCCATCTTCAATATGCCATGATCATTAAAAAGTGGCTTGCACAGGGTGACGTCTGCCACCTGTCATGGTCCATCAAGATTTTCACATACAGATAATTTTTAGTAATATATAGAAGATGCTAATTGTATTGATGAGTTTTAGCACATTTTTAACCTAAATTTTGGGTAGTATTGTATAAGTGTAACCAAAACCTTGTTCTACCACAAACATGTTCACGTTAGATGCAAATTCTAATTTAGAGAGTAACATTCAAGCCCTCACTTCCAAGGAACAATGTACTGACATTAAAAAAATGCTTTCCTATTCTAAGGTCAAATTCCAGTCTTGGAAGATAAGAATTTAAGAATAGTATTGTTGGAACACACCAAGGTTTGGCTCTTAGTTTGGCATTTTTTACTCTCACTCTTGTCACTGAGTTGCTTATAAGCAGGAGATAAAAACACATCGTTTTCCTGCCACGGTTTCCTCAAAATTCTATTACAGGCGTAGTCTCTCCAATAGAGAAGTAACAGTTGACTCTTAAGACTGAATACCTTCTATAGTCAGTCATAGTCATCCATAAGATCCATTTGAAGGTAGATTAGTAATCACTGCATAGCCTACATTGTCACTACATAAGCTAATCATGGGCTGTATGAAGAAGAATCTCCAGTCAGCTTTACTGGACAACAAGCACTATCTCTTTCTAGCTCGAGAGAGAATGAAAATATTTCCCTGTTCATTTTCTCCTTGCCAGACATGATTTTATACATTTTCATAATGTCAGTTGCAATTTTCTAAGCTAAAAACTCCCAAACATTATACCATTTTCTTATAAGAAATGTGTTTGAGTGTCCGATCAGTTTGGTTACCCTCTGTACTTTTTCCAGTAATATCATCTATTTTTCCAATTATGGCAATCATTGTAGATATGGTATACTATATCATAGATTTGTATCAGGACAGTAATTTGCTTATAGTTTGGTTTCTAGTTCCTTATTTAATTCTAGCATAGAATTTTCCTTTTACATACCTGTTGCACACTGAATCAACATCTTCTCCGAATTATCCATTATTTTCCTAATTAAATGCAAACAGCTGAGACTGTCAGTAAATGTATGAGAATCTTTGCTCCAATATGTCTCATTTTACATTGCTTGATTGAGTTTATTTACTATCAGATTACCAATCGAAAGAGATTCCTCTGGAGCTCTTCACAGTCACATTCAGTTTTCATTTGTTATCATTTGCAAACATGGCCAGCTCACTATTTGTACCTAAGTCCAGCTCATAAACTAAAAAGGATGAAACCTAGTCCCAACTCAGACTGTGAAAGGATTTTACTTTTTATTTCATTTTCTATTTGCTTTCCATTCTGTAATCTTTTAGTGAATTTGGGATCCTGCAAACTGACTGGTATCTCTCTTCATAACTTCAAGAACCAAATCTTCTGATGAGAGACCAAAAAATGATAAAATTTCAGTTTGTTGGGAGCAATATGTAAACCACTGAGAGAGGGCTGTAAAGCACTGGGAAGCAGTATATAAATCTAAGTACTATTGCTATTGCTATTAGATATGAGGATACTTATGTATGTTTTGAATTGGGTTCATGAGCTGTTAAATTGGGACTTTTAGAAGGTGGAAGACACACATTGACTAATAGTAATTATTACTACTAGTATTTAATAGTAAATTTTAGCAGCACAGACATTGCATAGTGCCCCATTGGGTCTAACTGTATAATGTTTGAAAATAGCTTAGTTGAAATTTGTAGTTTGTATACACACTAACTCATCCTTCTCCATGAGCTTCTACAAGTGGGAAAGACTTATACCCACTTACAAATAAGTTGTTATCTACCCAGATTTCTTGAAGTAGGAAGATATCAAACTGAGCAACCTTATTCATGAAAGTAGAGTCTTTGGCTTTACCATTCTAGCTTGCATTATTCCATGAAACAATGGTTTGAGTTTTAGAGGTATCCTATCAATCTGAGTTCCCAGTGGTGGCCATTGTAAGAGGCAGATTTTCAGGAATGGTGGGAACATAAGTTGGTGCACACTGTTGAAGTTAAGGTCAGCTGATGGAAAATATGTAGTTTGGCTTTCGGAGAAAACAATATCAATATCAGAAGAGGCAATTACAGGAATAACATGAGGCCCAAAGCTAAACTTTTATCTCTGCTTTGCTCTAGATTTTTATCAGTCTGATAAACCAGAAAGGAAATACAACTAGATGAACTAGTTCTACTTTAATGTAAGGCTACATTAAGAGAATCTTGCAATTATGATTGTACAAACTTCCTTCCACCACTTTTAACCATCTGTACTAAGTTTTTTCTCTGACAGTTAAGCCACTGGGGACTCCTGCCCTCTTGTCTAATTGTTTCCTAGACAGCATCTATTCCCTTATCTCCCCAAGGTGACCCTTCCATTAAAGTCTCTGAATGGTTGTTAATTGCTGGGATAAGAATTCTTCTCCATTGTCAATTAGATCTTCAGCATCCCCATCTAAACTCCACAAAGATGGTATTGGGTGGGGGCATATAATTGGGGAGTTAAACTATAAGAGGGTATAGGTGTTAAAAGCATTCCTGGATCTGATGAACTCAAGAAATGAGCCTTTTTCTCAGGTTCTGCATACTTTAGATTCTCTAATTAATGCAGCATTTGGTCAAGCTGCATCAGGGATTGAGTTGGACATTAAATGTTCTCCATTAATGGTATGCCTGGGCTTTTTGTGGTTGTGGCATCATTAGCAACTTGCCAATTGAATTTATTACAACAGTCCTGAGTGCCTGGTAGGGCCGGATTAATTAATGGTTTTGTTATAGAATATATTGTCACAAAACTTTCCCTTAATCCATCCAATCTCTGTATGGTATCTGCTTGCTCTGAATCTGGCAATGCACCAAATAACTCAATCAACTTTACTTCCAGTGAGTTCAAGGCAGATTCTCTAGCTTTAGATAAAGCAGTATTTCGATTAGAGTTCTTTCTGAAGATCATTGCTAGAGAAACACCCACCTCTTTTTTAAACTGCCAGAGGGGGTGTGTTCTGTGTAAATATAGTCTTGTACATATTTGAATGGGGAGTTATTGCAAGTTCAAGAGTGAAATTACCATCAGCTATCTCCTCTACATGAATGTTATCAAGTTGTATGCAAAGAGCGAACAAGACATACTGTAGATTTGCTGATCTGCCTGACATGGATCTACCGTGAGGACATTGGGATGTCATTCAGACTAGAAAAGCATAGCCAGATGGTAGTCAAGAGAGAGAAAATAAGAAGATGGGATGGAACTATGGTGAGGATCAAAGCTATTGTCATGGATGAAACCCAGAGCATCCAAGAATGCATCATTAAATGTCACCCAAAGATGAGCTGCTGAGAGAATGTCTGAGGCAGCAGCAGATGGGGGGGGAGATCAAGTAGACAAAGTGCCATGCCAAGACAAGACCCTGTACAAGATATACCACTGACAGATAGCTAAGGTGGAAGACACTGGTTACAAGACACAAGCAAGAACAGCATATACTGAAAGGCAAAACCAGATAGTTGACATTGTATACAGGAACATCTGTACCGAATATAGCTTAGACCTTTCGAAGTCTAGATGAGAGATCCCACAAAAGATTGTGCAGAATAAGAAAGCTAACCCCCTATGGGACTCTTGATTTAGACAGACAGACAGGTTCTGGCCAATTAAGCAGACATTGTGATAGTAGACAAGGACTAGAAGACAGTGGTAGTGATAGATGCAGTGGTTCTAAGTGACAGCAACATCAGGAAGAAAGAGTATGAAAAACTGGAGAATTACCAGAGCCTGAAGGAGGATCTGGAGAAGATGTGGAAAGTAAAGTGAAAGGTAGAGGAGAGACACTGATATAAAAAAGGTGGCAGAAATAAAGTTGGCACCAGTCACTGCTGGCTTTGGTTACATCCCTTGTTAGCATGTAGACATGGAAGCAATAAAACCTAAACCTCTGAAATGTTTGTCCCTTGTTAAAACATCCATTGATCCAAAGTGCTCTGGGTATATAAACCAAGAGACTGCTCTGCTACTATCACAAAAAAGTGAGAAGAAAACCTTTGAACCAAAATGTTCACTTTTCCAATTTCAGCAGATTATTTTTAGTCAGAAATAATATATAAACCTTGTTTTAAAAATGGATGCTTCTGGCCTTAATGGATGTCCTGAACATTGACAGAAAACAAACTCATCTAGGACACCAAAGGTTATAAAGGAGCATGGAAAGGAATAATCAAGTACATGGCAGAACAGGCAATGAGAATTAATCTGCAGCTACTACCAAGGAATTCTGGAGCTATTCTTACTTTGGACACCCAGTCCCGAAAGTACTCCCTAATTGGCTAACAAAAATATGCTTTGTTTAGTTTTGGCACAGTGAACTCAACCATTGTTACTTATAAACCATAGCTTATGTTTTAAGTCACTGTGAGTTACTAAAAATGTTTGCTAGCACCTACGGTTCCATGTAGTATGAACCCAGTAAAGATGCGTTTTTCTAGATGAAGTCTGAAAAACTGAGAAAATTTGTTGTAGCCTAAACATATGGCTGCTGCATACACAATTTAATCTAGTCTAGAGAAATATATACATATAAAAGAAGAAAACTTGCATTAATTCAGGTAGCAAATGGAATGTATGACATACAGCATAATTAATGATTTCATTAAAGTAATTCTTTCATATTTAATATATTTATACAGTATATATCTTAAGTTGTCATTACATTTCTTTTTAATCATCTTGTGATTTTCTGATTGCACTTGATGCAAGATCACCTTTCCTGATTAGAAAATGAACTGCATCAAGAGTGGCCTGAAGATGATCACAAAGATAATTTTTGTAGAGAAAAGAAATGGGCAAATAACATGCCAAAAAATCCTCTTTGAAACCTTCTCCTATGAAAAGCTATTCTATCTTACTGAAACAAAATACTTCTCTGACTGATAATGTTGATCAGAGGGTCCTCTAATTCTGACTCTTCAAAACAGACATATTGCTTATTGCATTTAATAACAAGCAGTAACTCTCCCTCAAAATGCAGAACTTGAGGACGACTGTCTAGTTAGGCAAGGGAGTCCTTGAAAATAAAGTGATTGTGTGAAGGATCTGTAGACAAATATATCCACAGTCAGTATCCTTATTTGTCTTTGGCTAGTTCTTCTACTTTAATAATGCAATATATTCAATATGGCTGCATTGTTCTATTCACAGTGGAACAAAAAGAAATGTTTTGAAACTGATTCAAAGGAAACATAATTGAGAAACTAGCCATGATCTATTACACTTCAAGCAAGATATAGTTAATTGAAAATTTAAATAGTTAAAAGAAAAAGTTAAATTTATCTCATCTTTGTACCTCTGTCAAGAGAAGAGATGGACACATACATGCTAAAAATCAATCATGAACCAACATTTACATCCAAAAACAGTTAGTAACTCTGGATAGAAACCCTGGGTATATTGAAATATATCTGAGCCAAGATTTTTAAACATGGTCTATTGAACAAAACATAGTGGCTTGATTTACAGATAATGCAAAGTCATATTGGGTGGATCCATACATCAAAATAGCACAAAGATATATCAGATCATTCCCCCACAAATTGAATTAAACAACAATTAAAGCTAAGTTGATTCCATCATCTTTAGTGGAATTCTGTATCTTGGATCTATACTCATTTTCAAGAGCTCAAGGAAGCATTCAAAGTCCTCTGTCCTCTGTTTTTCCCCCCATCCTGATATGGGTAGATGGACCAAAAACAATTTCTGCCTCAGAATGGTAGAATTGTATCTGAATCGCCTTGTTTCTATATCCAACAGTAACAACTAGATACTGGCATTCTATTTTATTCTGTGTAGGAACTGGCAGATACATTTTATCCAATTATGGTTAGCCAAACACTGATGTAATCACCCAAGCCCTATTAGATTTTGTCCTCAAACCATGAAATTACATGAATTTTCATAATCATTTTGCCTTTCCCAAACATAACTTTAGAGCCAGTTTGGAGCATGGTGAATAGCTCCAAGCTAGAAAAAGAGAGCCCAGAGTTCTAGTCCTGCCTTAGGCAGAAAGCCAGCTGGATGTCACCTCTAATGGCTCTCTGAGGTTCTTCTGAGCTAAAAGTGATACACAGCTGATTTGTTTTTCATTTTAAATGGAGTTTCTGAGCATCTTTTTGAAAGTCTCTGCTTTGTAAGAAAAGTAAATCAGTACAATAAAATCTTTACAATATTTAAAGGTAAAGGTAAAGGTTCCCCCGCACATACGTGCTAGTCGTTTCTGACTCTAGGGGCCAGTGCTCATCTCCATTTCAAAGCCGAAGAGCCAGCGTTTGTCCGAGGATGTCTCTGTGGTCATGTGGCCGGCATGACTAGACGCCAAAGGCGCACGGAATGCTGTTACCTTCCCACCGTAGTGGTCCCTATTTTTCTACTTGCATTTTTTATGTGCTTTCGAGCTAGGTTGGCAGAAGCTGGGACGAGTAACAGGCGCTCACTCTGTTACGCAGCACTCGTGATTCAACTCGCCAAACTGCCGACCTTCTGATCGACAAGCTCAGCGTCCTAACCCACTGAGCCACCGAGTCCCTTTTTTACAATATTTAAGAAATGCTACAGTATTTTCCATGAAATATTGAATGCATGTCAAAACCAGTATGACAGGGATCTTCAGAGTCGGCCCTTTTATGACTTCTGAACTTCAACTTCCAGAATTCTGATAGTTGAAGTCCACAAGTCATAAAAGGGCCGACTTTGAAGACCGCTGCAGTATGACATAAGTATCATCCTCACCACAGGGACAGCTAGAGGGCCACTCTCAACCTTAGGCAGCAGGAAGCAATTGTTTCATGTGTGGAAGAGGAGATAGTGTTTCTTCCCTTCCCTTCCCTTCCTCCCAAATGCAAAATAAAATGGGCTATTCCTATGTAAATAGACATATTAGCCTAAGACAAACTGAACATTACAATTATTAAAAAGGTAAAGGTAAATGTTCCCGCGCACATGCATGCTAGTCGTTTCCAACTCTAGGGGCTGGTGCTCATCTCTGTTTCAAACCTGAAGAGCCAGCGCTTGTCTGAGGATGTCTCTGTGGTCAAGTGGCCGGCATGACTAGACGCCAAAGGCGCACGGAACGCTGTTACCTTCCCACCATAGTGGTCCCTATTTTTCTACTTGCATTTTTACGTGCTTTCGAACTGCTAGGTTGGCAGAACCTGGGACGAGTAACAGGCGCTCACTCTGTTACGCGGCACTTGGGATTCGACCAGCCAAACTGCCAACCTTCTGATTGACAAGCTCAGCGTCCTAACCCACTGAGCCACCGCGTCCCTATTTACAATTATTAGGTTTGATAATTATTGCTTTTTGTTGCTATTATATATCAAATCAACCTGTTTTTTTAAAAAATCAGCCTATATTATCCCTAATATTTTCCTCAAGTATCCAGATAGAATATGATTACTTTACATAGCCCCTAACTAGTTCTAATGCATGTTGGATACCAAAAATGATGAACACCAAGGAAAATGCTATGTTGCTTACCATTAAGAAAGATTTGTTGAAAAGGTTGCCCTACTTACAGTGCTAGAGAACTCTATCCTCAAATGGGCCATGAAGAGCCATATCAGTCATGGATGGTCTTCCATGAAAACCAATCATAAAGGGGTTTCTTTTGTGGCATAGGTTTTACAGCCTGTCAGCCTCTGTCCCTGACTGCCAATCCACACTCTTACAAATGCTTATTTTAGATATTAGACAGGGAAGATTACAGTGCGCTCACTCAGGGAGGGACTTCTCAGGGTGCCGCCGGTTAAAGATTGCCAGCGGGTAACACCCAGGGGGAGGGCCTTCTCTGTGGGTGCGCCTGCCCTCTGGAACCAGCTGCCCATGGAGCTCAGGACCGCCCACAACCTTCGTTCATTTTGCCGGGACCTGAAGACCTGGCTCTTCGAGCTCTCCGGCCCAGGCTGAGAGTTTTTAATTGGGGTTTTATATTTTTTTCAGGGATTAAATTTAATTCTTTTAAATTGTTTTTAATTTTTGTATCAATGTTTTAATTACCCTGTAAACCGCCCTGAGTCCTTCAGGAAAGGGTGGTATATAAATCCAATAAAATAAATAAAATAAATAATTAAAAATATTAATAATGATAAAGATTCTAACCAGTATTGGGTACCTACAAAAGCAAATGTGATACATAATTGTCTAACTGGGGTTAAAATAGGAAATTTGTTGTCTCACAGCTAGTGAAAGTAAATAGCAAAAGCTAGTTTGTCAAACTCCTTCATGGATTACTGCCTTGTCGTGGCGAAGGGGCTTGTGCAATTAAATGAAGCTATGAGCTATGCCGTGCAGGGCCACCCAAGACAGACAGGTCATAGTAGAGAGTTCTGACAAAACGTGATCCACTGGAGAAGGAAATGGCAACCCACTCCAGTCTCTTAGCCATGAAAACCCTATGGACAGTACCAAAAGGCAAAATGATATGATGCTGGAAGATAAGCCCCTCAGGTCGGAAGGCGTCCAATATGCTAGTGGGAAAGAGCAGAGGGCTAGTACTAGTAGCACCAGAAAGAATAAAGCGACTGGGCCAAAGCCGAAAGGACGCTCAGCTGTGGATGTGTCTGGTGGTGAAAGGAAAGTCCGATGCTGTAAAGATTTTTTCTCCATAGGAACCTGGAATGTAAGATCCATGAATCAAGGAAAGCTGGACGTGGTCAAAAAAGAGATGACAAGACTGAACATCGACATCTTAAGTATCAGCAAATTACAATGGACAGGAATGGGTGAATTTAATTCAGATGACCATCAGGTATACTACTGCGGGCAAGAATCCCTCTGAAGAAATGGAGTAGCCTTCATAGTCAATAAAAGAGTAGGAAAAGCAATACTAGGATACAATCCTCAAAATGACACAATGATCTCAGTTCGAATCCAAGGCAAACCATTCAATATTACAGTAGTCCAAGTCTATGACCCAACCACCGGTGCTGAAGAGGATGAAATTGACCGGTTCTATGAAGCCCTACAGCACCTTATAGAACTAACACCAAAAAATGATGTCCTTTTTATCATGGGGGATTGGAATGCTAAAGTAGGAAGCCAAAAGATAAGCAGAATAACAGGCAGGTTTGGCCTTGGAGTACAAAATGAAGCAGGGCACAGCTTGATAGAATTTTGTCAAGAGAATACGATGGTCATAGCAAACACTCTTTTCCAACAACCCAAGAGATGGCTCTACACATGGACATCACCAGACGGTCAACACAGAAATCAGATTGACTATGTGCTCTGCAGCCAAAGATGGAGAAGCTTTATACATTCAGTAAAAACAAGACCAGGAGCTGACTGTGGCTCAGACCATGAGCTTCTCATTGCAAAGTTTAGGCTTAAACTGAAGAAAGTAGGAAAAAGCACTAGGCCCCTCAGGTATGAATTAAATCATATCCCTGTTGAATATACAGTAGAGGTGACAAATAGATTTAAGGAATTAGATCTGATAGACAGAGTGCCTGAAGAACTATGGACAGAGGTTCGCAACATTGTACAACAGGTAGCATCCAAAACCATCCCAAAGAAAAAGAAATGCAAGAAAGCAAAATGGCTGTCTGAGGAAGCTTTGCAAATAGCTGAGGAAAGGAGGGAAGCGAAAGGCAAGGGAGAAAAAGAAAGATACGCCCAATTGAATGCAGAACTCCAAGAATAGCTAGAAGAGATAAGAATGCCTTCTTAAATGAACAGTGCAAAGAAATAGAAGAAAACAATAGAATAGGGAGGAGCAGAGATGTTTTCAAGAAAATCAGAGACATGAAGGAAACTTTTAATGCAAAAATGGGCATGATAAAGGACCAAAATGGCAGGGACCTAACAGAGGCAGAAGAGATTAAGAAGAGGTGGCAAAATTACACAGAAGAACTATACAAAAATGAGCTTAATGTCCCTTATAATCACAATGAGGTGGTCACTGACCTCGAGCCAGACATTCTAGAATGTGAAGTGAAGTGAGCCTTAGAAAAGCTGAGCAACAACAAAGCTAGTGAAGGTGACAGTATTCCAGCTGAGCTATTCAAAATCTTAAAAGACGATGCAGTAAAAGTGCTACACTCAATTTGCCAGCAAATTAGGAAAACTCAACAGTGGCCACAGGATTGGAAAAGATCAGTTTACATTCCAATTCCAAAAAAAGGCAGTGCCAAAGAATGTTCAAATTATCGCACCATTGCACTCATTTCTCATGCTAGTAAAGTTATGCTTTAAATCCTACAAGCTAGATTCCAGCAGTATGTGGATTGAGAACTACCAGAAGTACAGGCAGGATTTTGAAGAGGCAGAGGAACTAGAGATCAAATTGCCAACATACGCTGGATCATGGAGAAAGCTAGAGTTCCAGAAAAAACATTTACTTCTGCTTCATTGACTGTGCTAAAGCCTTTGATTGTGTGGATCATAACAAACTGTGGCAAGCTCTTAAAGAGATGGGAGTACCAGACCATCTTATTTGTCTCTTGAGAAACCTATATGTGGGCCAAGAAGCAACAGTGAGCACTGGACATGGAACCACTGATTGGTTCAAAATTGGGAAAGGAGTCCGGCAAGGCTGTATACTGTCACCCTGCCTATTTAACTTATATGCAGAGCACATCATGAGAAAGGCAGGGCTAAATGAATCAAAAGTTGGAATTAAGATTGCCGGGAAAAATATTGACAACCTAAGATATGCAGATGATACCACTCTAATGGCATAAAGTGAAGAAGAACTGAAGAGCCTCTTGTTGTGGGTAAAGAAGGAGAGTGCAAAACCTGGGTTGAAACTTAACATTAAGAAAACCAAGATCATGGCATCCGGCCCTCTCAATTCCTGGCAAATAGATGGGGAAGAAATGGAGGTAGTGACAGATTTTATTTTCCTGGGCTCCAAGATCACTGCAGATGGAGACTGTAGCCAAGAAATTAAAAGACGCTTGCTCCTCGGGAGGAATTGCATTGGATTTGATTATTTCTTTTGCGATCCACCTACTTAATGGAAAGCCATGACAAATCTAGACAGCACACTAAAAAGAAGAGACATCACCCTGTCAACAAAAGTGCGTATAGTCAAGGCTATGGTCTTCTCAGTTGCAATGTACGGCAGTGAAAGTTGGACCATAAGAAAGGCCGAGCACCAAAGAATTGAGGCCTTTGAGCTATGGTGCTGGAGAAGACTCCTGCGAGTCCCTTGGACTGCAAGGCGATCAAACCAGTCAGTCCTAGAGGAGATCAAACCTGACTGCTCTTTAGAAGGCCAGATCCTGAAGCTAAAACTCAAATACTTTGTCCACCTAATGAGAAGGAAGGACTCACTGGAGAAGAGCCTAAATGCTGGGAAAGGTTGAGGGCAAGAGAAGAAGGGGACGACAGAGAATGAGGTGGCTGGATGGAGTCACTGAAGCAGTAGGCGTGAGCTTAAATGGACTCCAGAAGATGGTAGAGGACAGGAAGGCCTGGAGGAACATTGTCCTTAGGGTTACGATGGGTTGGACAAGACTTTGCAGCTAACAACAACAACAATCTTGTCAAAAAAAGCTTCTCAGGTGTTAATTTAAAAATGTCAGTCATGGACACGCGCTTTTGTCCTTTGTTGGTAGCAGGACCTGTTTAGTGTTTTCTGGGTTCACAATGTCCACATTATACAAATGAAGCAGTAAGCTTTAAAAAAAGCACACACATGCTCAAAAATCACTCATTTTGTAAGAATTATTCCAGGGATATTAATTTTGCCACACATGAATTGGAAGAGAAATCTCCCTCCTCCTCCTCCAGGGACTTGAAGAAAAATATGTAATTTCCCCTTTTCTTTATCAAATACTTTGGGTGTCAATGATTTCCACACCTATGAGTTGTCAGATATTCCTGAACCTCCTGAGATTTTATTTAAATGTAATTTGCCATTTTCTTTATAGCACTGTGTGACTGTCAAATGTGCCAATTAAGTGCTGTGTGAGCAAAACAGCTAATAGAAATTTATCATTGAAGCCCAAAAGCAATTAGCATGGAAAGAAGTAGGTGTTCTGTTAGGTCATTTCTGTTGGAAAGGGCTTGCCTGCAAGAGCTGATTTACGCTGCAATCTCTTGAGAATATTTTAATTTTTAAGACAGGCAATTGTGATATTCAGCATGTCCTGCATCTCTGTTTTCTGCTCTCCTCCAGGATGACAGTTAGGGTATTGCTATCATTTGCATTACGCCAGCATTTATAACAGCTCACATTACTTCTCTTTTTTATCTATAAATTAATACCCAACTTAGAAACATCAGGGACTAGATAATCTTTTTTGAAATATCTGGTTTTGTTAGATTTATTATGCCTAAGAAATCACTTGTTTTAATGAAAATAAAATAAAGATGTGCATGATTTCTCTGTGCTCAGAAGCCAGCAGGTTTGAGTGTTATTTCTTGTAACATATTCTAATAATTATGACTAGGCTAGACTGCAAAGTTGAAGAACATCCTGGAGAAAGCCAATGGAAAACCAGTTTTTTACTGTTGGCAAGAAACTTGCACAGGTATATTTATGAAGTCAGAAAATCAAACTCAACCTTTACAATTTCTGTCTTCATTGTTTCAACAACCCCAAATTTACTGGATGTAGCTTTCATAAACTGTAACCCTAAATACTGTGTTTCCCCAAAAGTAAGCCCTACCCCAAAAATAAGCTTAGCTTGATTTTTGGAGGTGGGGCTAATATAAGCCCTACCCAAAATATACTGTAAGCCCTAATTTTGAGGCGAGATGCATGCCTAAAAAAATCAAGCCAGGATGGGGGTGGTGGATCTTATCATTATAGCCAGACCTCCCATGGATCAACACTTACCTCGCCGGAAGGAGCAGCTTCATTCTGCAGCTGAGAACTGACCTTGTCATGCATTTTGCAGTCAGAGGCTTTTCCAGAAGGCCTGTGTAGCCGAGAACCAAGTAATGGATTGAATCCATAGTTCGATTCTTGGCTGCAGATGCCTTCCAGAAAGGTCTCTGCAAAATGCAGGCTGGAGCTCTGTTCTCTACTGCCGAATGAAGCTGCTCCTTTGGCCACAGAAGTGGGCCAGCTGGGTGGGGCTGTCGCTGCCACTACTGTGAGGTGAGTGGAAAAGAAAACACACCCACCCCAAAAATAAGACCCGGTGTCTCTTTTGGAAATAATAATAATAATAATAATAATAATAATAATAATAATAATAATAATAATAATAATAATAATAATAATAATATCAGGTCTTATTTTGGGGAAAACATGGTATATGCAGGGGGAGTAAATGTACTCATCCGGGCTATTTGAGGGACTGTTTCATCCCACTGGGAATGGTCCACCCCATCCATGCCAGCAGATGAGGCATGTTGCAGGCCCCATCGGCCAGGATATACCTGCTGGCAGGGTCCAGGAGAAGAGTCTTCTCACCCTTTGCACCTGCCCTTTGGAACATCTTGCCTCTTGGAGTGAGGTCAACCCTCCTGACTTTCTGCAAGAGCTTAAAAATCTGGTTCTGTCAGTTGGCTTGTGGCTCTAATGGAGGGGTTTCACATTGGGGATGGTTGATAGATTAATGACAGATCCCATCTGTCCCCGTTCATCCTACTCCCTCCCTTCATCCCCCCATCTTTCAGTTAGGGTTTAATATTTGTATTTTTTATAATATTTTATTTGTATTGTTTCTAGGTGTTGTATAGTTTTAACTTTTTAATACTGTAAGCCACCCAGAGTTACTCTGGTAAGACAAGTAGCCCAAAATTAATTAATTAATTAATTAATTAATTAATTAATTAATTAATTAAATCTTGAAGGAGTGTACTTCTGAGAAGATATGCATGGGATTTGATTATTTCTTCTGCAATCCACCTACTTAATGGAGCAATTGGAATTCTCAGTTTGCTTGTTTCAAATGGAAAGGAGCAAGTGAGGGACCAAGAGAGGACTGGACTATGGAAAACCATGACTGAATCATCCTTTTTCCTAATATTTAGATATATTGTTTGTGGGGCCTTTCACATCATCCTTATTACTTTTTTCAAATCTGGACCAGCTTTTTATCCAACAGCCATCTTTGAGTGAGAATGAAGATGCTACAGATAGGAATAGTTTTCCCTCCTCTCTTAAATCTGAAAACTGGTTATGTGTATAAATCACTACCAATTCACATTCTTCTGAACTGATTCCAAGTGATTGGTATGGGGGGGAGTCAGTGTTTGCAATGATCCTTTGTGGCTTCAATCAGTGATGCTGACAGAAGAGATATCTTCCTTGAGTCTTCTTTCTAGAGAGTTTCTGGGGTCTCCTTTCTCTACTTATTTTCAACAACTATTTATTTATTTATTTAATTTAACTATGTGAAACCACTGGGAGAATCATCTGTCAGCACAAGTTTCAATGACATTGTATGATACCCCACCATTTATCCTTGGGTCAAACAGGCAATGTGATGTAAATGCTAATCAAGAGCCTGGAGGTTGTCAGGGTCTGGGTGGGGAGGTACACACATCAGCTGAATCCCACCAGGAAAGAGTGGCTTTGGGCTTATGACCTTAACAATTCTAGTGCAATACCAGTTTTGATTTTGACCTGGGTTTCAGTCAACTGCTTAAAGGTGATCCCTAATTTGGGAGAATATTTTGACTCTCCACTCCTGCATGAGGAGCAGTGGCAGCCATGGTGAGAAGCATTTTGCACAGTTAGATCCTGCATGCCACTCCTAGATCAAAAGGTCCTGTACACAGCTGCACATGCTCTAGTCACCTACTATTGGGATTACTTTAATGTGGGATTCAAATATGTGAACAACCGGTTCTCTGTGTGGATGCTGCTTCTGGAAGTCCATTCTGGGCCTGGGCAACAAAAAATTAGCTACGGTGCGAAATGGCTGAATCCCACCACTGACTTTAATGCACTCTGCATATGCTTGCCTTGAAGACCACTTAGAAGCTACAGCTGGCAGAATACAGCAGCACAGGCAGTGATGGAGGTATCCTAATGTTTTTTGATGAACCCACTGTGTCAGGAGCTGCACTGGTTGCCAGTCAACTACCAGGTGCAATTCAAAAAGCTGATTGCCACTCTTGAACCCCTGTAGAGTTAACTGAGGGAACTGCATCTCCTGTATTCATGTGCCCATTCATCCAAGTCAAATACAAGTAGTCTTTGTACCTGTATCTTGTACCTCTACCTGTATGTAGTCCTTGATCTAGGACCACAAATGACTCCTGCGAGTCCCTTGGACTGCAAGGCATTCAAACCGGTCAGTCCTAGAGGAGATCAACCCTGACTGCTCTTTAGAAGGCCAGATCCTGAAGTTAAAACTCAAATACTTTGGCCACCTAATGAGAAGGAAGGACTCACTAGAGAAGGGCCTAGTGCTGGGAAAGATTGAGGGCAATAGAAGAATGGGATGACAGAGAATGAGGTGGCTGTATGGAGTCACTGAAGCAGTAGGCATGAGCTTAAATGGACTCCAGAAGATGGTAGAGGACAGGAAGGCCTGGAGGAACGTTGTCCATGGGATTACGTTGTCCATGGGGTCGGACATGACTTTGCAACTAACAACAGCAACAAATCTTTCATAGACTGTATAGATCTACTTATTCCATTGTTCTATAAGAGAAGAGTGGATTCACAGTGGCATATTTGCATTATCTGCTTTTATATTTTCTTCACATTAGATTACAGAAACAATTCTTTTGTTGATGAATTCTAGAGAAATCACATATTCTAACAAATGGTTAAGAGCACAGAGATTGAAATAACAATTAAAAAAAAACCCTGAACTAAGAAATTCATCAGATTCATGTAAATGCATTTTTCTATTAAGATTCTAATTCATATTAGCTCTTAAATTAATCATTTGTGATTTCAGTGTTACTAGCATATTTTAGTATTTACTACTTCATTATCTCCAGCCTTTCCTTCCGCCTGCAATTCTCCCCTTGAACAAACAAACATACAGTACAATTTTCCTCCTTTATAGCTTTATTGTATTTACGTAAAGTGTGCAAAATCAGAGAATTAGCAATATGCCTACGACTTCCTTATATGAGTTGCAAAAACCCAACTATCTACTAGATGGCACTAAAGAGTCTTTTCTGCCAACTGGTGATCTCCTGGGTTATCCACAACACAGATACAGTAGTCCTAAATACAACCAAAAGAGGAATACGTTATAAAATATCCTACACTTTTTCTTGAAAAATCATCTGCACAAATAAGCATAAAATCATATTAAACTCTTCTGTTCTTATATCGTAATCATTCATTTGAAGTGTTCTTTCCAAAACATTATACAGTTGACAGACAAATTCTCTTATCCTCTAACATCTCCCCAGTATTCTTGTTTACTTTTCCAGAAACCCTGTTTTCCATAGGTCTGCCACACAGACTGCTTTGTGAATCATATGATCCTCTCTGAAAATAAGCAAGGATATACAGGTAGTCCTTGTTTTGTGACTGCCTCATTTAGCAATGATTCACAGTTATGATGGTAATGAAAAGTAACTTTTTGACCAGTCTTCACATTTGCAACTTTGCAGGTCTATAAAGCAAGGAAAGCTAAAGTATGATCTTAAGCACTGTCACGGTTTCACTTAGCGGCTGCTTCACTTAACAACCGAGTCACTGGTCCAAAGGTGATTATTAAATGAGGACTATCTGTAGTCCGCTCCTTAGAAATGAATTATGATATTTTTTTTAAAAAAATGCCTGTAAAATAGCACAGATTAATGTAAGATAGCCCAATGTGAAAACTATTATTCCTTTTGTACAAGAAGCCCTTACCATTTTGGAAAGCATTTCTTCTGGGCATCTATGCATTATTGGAGAAAAACCCTATGCCAAGGCTGTGCATCCTTGCTGGTGTCTGGTACTAACATAGAAATCTCTGATGTCTTATCAGATTTGCAGCCCCTGAGTGGAGCTGTTGCCACACATAACCCTGTTCCAACTGTTGTCCATTTATAATAGGAACTATAAACTAATGATTTGCTCTTCAGTTTGGAGATTGGTGCAAATCCATTGCATGGAATTGCTTCTATTACAAAGTGCTTGTTCTTGCAGCTAGAGCATACTATATGTATAAGCTGAGCCTACCAGTGAATTCATAACTTAGTGAAGGGTAAGAAATATTTAGATCAAAGTATAATGTATGCATATGCTACCATTTTGGTTTGGTTTGGTTTGATCCAGTCCAGTTCAATAAAACTTGAACAAGAATAAAAAGTAGCTGATTCTATCAGTTAAGGGGAGCAAGTAGGGGTTTTTTTTGTCTTGAGCAGAAAGAGAAAGACATGGAGGATATGCTCTCTTTGGTAACACATATATCAGAGAATGAAGAGTTCTGTACTAGTCAGAAAACTGAAATACCTAGAATGTGTAATTGCTATGACTCTGATAAGCTTTAATTCATAGCAATAGCAATAGCACTTAGACTTATATACTGTTCCATAGTGCTTTTCAGTCCTCTCTAAGTGGTTAACAGAATCAGCATATTGCCCCCAACAATCTGGGTCCTCATATTACCAACCTTGGGAAGGATGGAAGGCTGAGTCAACCTTGAGCTGGTCAGAATCAAACTCCTGGCAGTCGGCAGTGAGTTAACCTGCAGTACTGCATTCTAATTACTGCACCATCATGGCTCCATCGCTTTGAACTGAATCTAACTTAAACCACTCAACTGATCTGGCACATGCCTTTTGTGTATTCACATGTGTGCACACACACATATAGTTTTGTCTACTCAAATTTTCCAGTGAAATTCAGTGATTTGCAATTTGAATTAATTTGAACTAATTTAATTAATTTAATTATTCAAATGTGTAGATGGCAGTGGAAATACAAATTTAAACTGGAGTGTTTCATGTATTCCTAATAACCATATTTTTTATATCCTATTGATGACTTAGTGCCCCTCATACATCTGAAGATGAAATACAGATGCAATGTAAGTGCTATCCCTTTAATTCATAGATAAAGTGTTTTAAATGCAAATGAATCAATGTTGAGTAAACTGGTCAATGGTTAGAAGCATTATTAATGAGGAAAAATGACCTTTCAACATTGGTCTGCGCTCAAGGGCTTAGGCTACTTATTATACCAGTTTTTAAGAACTATTTCCCAGGTGATAACGTGATTAGAAGAATGCAATGGTAGCCTAAAAGTAGGAGATTTTTTAAGAGACAGAGTGATCTATTATAGTTACCATGGCAAACAAACACAAGTGTTGAAGTTTCTATTCCTGGAACAAAAAATAAAATGGAGGTTAAACTAAAGCATTTGAGTGTGATCATACAAAAAGCAATCATTTATATCAAAAGATGACAGTTGGTTGGCAGAGGCAGAGATGTGTCTTTATCACTAGGGTTAAAAAGAGTAGGTAGAGATTGTTGGGTAACCAAAGCTATGACTCAGCTACAGCTATCATTTATATATAGAAAATTAGAGGCATGATATAAGAGAAGAAAAACAAATATAGCTAAATCATGTTCATACCAACTTTATTCACGATACCTAACACTGTATGTTCAACATCTTGCCTATTGCTTTTTTATCTTCTGACCTCCATTTTTCATCCAGCTACAAATTTCTTACTCTTCCCCTTTTTAATGCATTTATTCTACCAAGCTTTGTTTTTCATATTGTAATTTCACACACTTATGTGCCTCTTTCTAACATATTTCTTATGGTCTCCTAAAAGCGTTCACATTTTCTTATCCTGTATCTACGTTCCATTCATTATGTAGAACATTAGATTTATTTTATTTTATATGTACAGGATTTATATTTATAATCCTGTAGTCATTCTTCTTTTATTCTAGCTTCCTTCGCTTTTTCTTTTTATTTATGTCCATTTTTTCACATCTATTCTTGACACTAGCAAATAATCCTCTGTCCCACATTTAGAACGTCTCATCATCCTTCATTAATGCTCTCAATCTTTCATTAATAGCAATAAAAATCAAGTATACATTTAAATGAATAATATCCATCCTTTTTCCTTGTGTAGATGTAGATATACAGATAGTCCTCATTTAGCAAATACAATTGGGATTGGCAAAGTGGTTAAGCAAAGTGGTTATTAAGGAAAATTGTGACTGTGCTCATAATCTTACTTCAGATTATGTCTGAAAGTCTAAACCAGGGGTCTTCCTCAGCATACCTGGCTGAGGAATTCTGGGAGTTGAAGTCTACAAGTCATAAAAGGGCCAGGTTTGAAGACCCCTGGTGTAAACCTTTGTTTTATGAACCTGTAAATGTAAGGATTGGTCATAAAGTTACTTTTTCATTACCATCATAACTGCAAATTGTTACTAAACAAGGCAGTCATTAAATGAGGACCAACTGTATGGATGCTTTTTCTAAGCAATCGCCATTCTAATATATTCCTGAATATTCAAATGGCTCCATCACTTTACTTTTTCCCCTCCTGGACTACATTAATCCAGAATGTTTCACATTTTTTTCACATCTCATCTCTAGTTCTTCCATTATTATCATTCATTCAAAAACTAGCACTCAACCATCAACAATCTATGGATTTTACTCCTATTTGTATAAGCACCCTAAAGTTGTCAAATCATAATTTCTGATATACATTTAAATACCTGCATTTACTTTCACTTTTCTATGTGTAGCAACCACCTGTGCTCCAGAAGTCAAACCACAATCAGTTAAACCTATTATTTCCTCGTCCCTTTTAAAGTTTCTATCTTCTATTATTTCAGTCATTAAGGCATGTTGTTTTCATCATTTACTGCATTTACACCCCATCTTCAATATGCCATGATCATTAAAAAGTGGCTTGCACAGGGTGACGTCTGCCACCTGTCATGGTCCATCAAGATTTTCACATACAGATAATTTTTAGTAATATATAGAAGATGCTAATTGTATTGATGAGTTTTAGCACATTTTTAACCTAAATTTTGGGTAGTATTGTATAAGTGTAACCAAAACCTTGTTCTACCACAAACATGTTCACGTTAGATGCAAATTCTAATTTAGAGAGTAACATTCAAGCCCTCACTTCCAAGGAACAATGTACTGACATTAAAAAAATGCTTTCCTATTCTAAGGTCAAATTCCAGTCTTGGAAGATAAGAATTTAAGAATAGTATTGTTGGAACACACCAAGGTTTGGCTCTTAGTTTGGCATTTTTTACTCTCACTCTTGTCACTGAGTTGCTTATAAGCAGGAGATAAAAACACATCGTTTTCCTGCCACGGTTTCCTCAAAATTCTATTACAGGCGTAGTCTCTCCAATAGAGAAGTAACAGTTGACTCTTAAGACTGAATACCTTCTATAGTCAGTCATAGTCATCCATAAGATCCATTTGAAGGTAGATTAGTAATCACTGCATAGCCTACATTGTCACTACATAAGCTCTGAGATGGAAGAACAAGACATGGACAGTCTTGTCGACGTCATCTGGGAAGAATTTGATCCTGTAACTCCTAAGGAAGTGGACAGGATTATGAGAAGGTTAAGCTCCTCCACATGCTTACTGGACCCGTGCCCTTCCTGGCTGGCCTATGCAGCTCGAGAGGCGACACGAGGCTGGTTCCTAGCGGTCATCTCTGCTTCTCTGAGTGAGGGTCACTTCCCCACCGCCTTGAAGGAGGCGGTGGTGAGACCTCTCCTCAAGAAGCCCACCTTGGACCCATCCTCTTTGAATAACTTTCGTCCAGTCTCCAATCTTCGCTTCCTTGCGAAGGTTGTTGAGAGCGTGGTGGCGCACCAACTTCCTCAGATCCTGGATGAAGCGGTTTATCTAGACCCGTACCAATCGGGTTTCAGGCCGGGCTACAGCACGGAGACGGCATTGGTCGCTCTGATGAATGATCTCTGGAGAGCCCGGGACAGGGGCCATTCCTCTGTCCTAGTCTTATTAGACCTCTCGGCGGCTTTCGATACCATCGACCATGGTATCTTGCTGCGACGCCTCAGGGGACTGGGAGTGGGAGGCACGGTTCTGCGTTGGTTCTCCTCCTTTCTCCAGGGTCGCTCGCAGTCGGTGCTGACAGGGGGACAGAGGTCGACCCCGAGGCCTCTCGCTTGCGGAGTCCCTCAGGGGTCGGTCCTCTCGCCTCTCCTGTTCAACATCTACATGAAACCGCTGGGTGAGATCATTCGCAGTTTTGGAGTAGGGTACCATCAGTATGCTGATGACACCCAGCTTTTTATCTCAACTCCAAACAATATCAGTGATGCCCTAGACGTGATGTCCCGCTGCCTGAAAGCGGTCCGGGAATGGATGGGGAGAAACAGGCTTCAACTGAACCCGGACAAGACTGAATGGCTGTACGTACCGGGAAACCAGGAGATTCAGAACGTCCCACTGCTTAACATTGGGGACAAGTTACTTCCCCCTGTTGATAGGGCCCGCAACCTGGGTGTCCTCCTAGACTCGCAGCTCTCCCTGGAAGACCACATTGGAGCTGTGACCAAGGGGGCCTTCTCCCGGGTTCGACTAATTCGCCAACTACGGCCTTATCTGGACCTGGATTCCTTACGTACAGTCACCCATGCCCTTGTGACATCTCGCCTAGACTATTGTAACGCTCTCTACATGGGGCTGCCCTTGAGATCCACTCGGAAGCTTCAACTGGTGCAAAGTGCGGCGGCACGGACACTCTTGGGAGCCTCCCGATACTCCCATATCACACCTCTCCTCCGTGCGCTGCACTGGCTTCCGGCTGCCTTCCGTGTGAAGTTCAAGGTGCTAACGATGACTTACAAAGCCCTACATGGCATGGGTCCGGACTACCTTCGGGAGCACCTTCTGCCGATGTCAGCACCCCACCGTCCTGTGCGCTCCCACAGAGAGGGCCTCCTCAGGGTGCCACCGCTCAAGGAATGTCGGCTGGTGGCCCCCAGGGGGAGGGCATTCTCAGTGGGTGCGCCAGCCCTCTGGAACACCTTACCAACAGAAATCCGGATGGCCCCTGACCTCCGTACCTTCCGTCGCGACTTAAAAACTTTCCTGTTTCAGCAGGCTGGCCTGGCATGATAGCGTTAATTGGGGTCCCAGTTTGTGTTCATTAGTGTTTCTTATTATTTTTATTGTTCGATCTGTATACCTTCCTTCCTCTGTACACCGCCCCGAGTCCCTCGGGAGAAGGGCGGTTTATAAAAACTAATAAATAAATAAATAAATAAATAATCATGGGCTGTATGAAGAAGAATCTCCAGTCAGCTTTACTGGACAACAAGCACTATCTCTTTCTAGCTCGAGAGAGAATGAAAATATTTCCCTGTTCATTTTCTCCTTGCCAGACATGATTTTATACATTTTCATAATGTCAGTTGCAATTTTCTAAGCTAAAAACTCCCAAACATTATACCATTTTCTTATAAGAAATGTGTTTGAGTGTCCGATCAGTTTGGTTACCCTCTGTACTTTTTCCAGTAATATCATCTATTTTTCCAATTATGGCAATCATTGTAGATATGGTATACTATATCATAGATTTGTATCAGGACAGTAATTTGCTTATAGTTTGGTTTCTAGTTCCTTATTTAATTCTAGCATAGAATTTTCCTTTTACATACCTGTTGCACACTGAATCAACATCTTCTCCGAATTATCCATTATTTTCCTAATTAAATGCAAACAGCTGAGACTGTCAGTAAATGTATGAGAATCTTTGCTCCAATATGTCTCATTTTACATTGCTTGATTGAGTTTATTTACTATCAGATTACCAATCGAAAGAGATTCCTCTGGAGCTCTTCACAGTCACATTCAGTTTTCATTTGTTATCATTTGCAAACATGGCCAGCTCACTATTTGTACCTAAGTCCAGCTCATAAACTAAAAAGGATGAAACCTAGTCCCAACTCAGACTGTGAAAGGATTTTACTTTTTATTTCATTTTCTATTTGCTTTCCATTCTGTAATCTTTTAGTGAATTTGGGATCCTGCAAACTGACTGGTATCTCTCTTCATAACTTCAAGAACCAAATCTTCTGATGAGAGACCAAAAAATGATAAAATTTCAGTTTGTTGGGAGCAATATGTAAACCACTGAGAGAGGGCTGTAAAGCACTGGGAAGCAGTATATAAATCTAAGTACTATTGCTATTGCTATTAGATATGAGGATACTTATGTATGTTTTGAATTGGGTTCATGAGCTGTTAAATTGGGACTTTTAGAAGGTGGAAGACACACATTGACTAATAGTAATTATTACTACTAGTATTTAATAGTAAATTTTAGCAGCACAGACATTGCATAGTGCCCCATTGGGTCTAACTGTATAATGTTTGAAAATAGCTTAGTTGAAATTTGTAGTTTGTATACACACTAACTCATCCTTCTCCATGAGCTTCTACAAGTGGGAAAGACTTATACCCACTTACAAATAAGTTGTTATCTACCCAGATTTCTTGAAGTAGGAAGATATCAAACTGAGCAACCTTATTCATGAAAGTAGAGTCTTTGGCTTTACCATTCTAGCTTGCATTATTCCATGAAACAATGGTTTGAGTTTTAGAGGTATCCTATCAATCTGAGTTCCCAGTGGTGGCCATTGTAAGAGGCAGATTTTCAGGAATGGTGGGAACATAAGTTGGTGCACACTGTTGAAGTTAAGGTCAGCTGATGGAAAATATGTAGTTTGGCTTTCGGAGAAAACAATATCAATATCAGAAGAGGCAATTACAGGAATAACATGAGGCCCAAAGCTAAACTTTTATCTCTGCTTTGCTCTAGATTTTTATCAGTCTGATAAACCAGAAAGGAAATACAACTAGATGAACTAGTTCTACTTTAATGTAAGGCTACATTAAGAGAATCTTGCAATTATGATTGTACAAACTTCCTTCCACCACTTTTAACCATCTGTACTAAGTTTTTTCTCTGACAGTTAAGCCACTGGGGACTCCTGCCCTCTTGTCTAATTGTTTCCTAGACAGCATCTATTCCCTTATCTCCCCAAGGTGACCCTTCCATTAAAGTCTCTGAATGGTTGTTAATTGCTGGGATAAGAATTCTTCTCCATTGTCAATTAGATCTTCAGCATCCCCATCTAAACTCCACAAAGATGGTATTGGGTGGGGGCATATAATTGGGGAGTTAAACTATAAGAGGGTATAGGTGTTAAAAGCATTCCTGGATCTGATGAACTCAAGAAATGAGCCTTTTTCTCAGGTTCTGCATACTTTAGATTCTCTAATTAATGCAGCATTTGGTCAAGCTGCATCAGGGATTGAGTTGGACATTAAATGTTCTCCATTAATGGTATGCCTGGGCTTTTTGTGGTTGTGGCATCATTAGCAACTTGCCAATTGAATTTATTACAACAGTCCTGAGTGCCTGGTAGGGCCGGATTAATTAATGGTTTTGTTATAGAATATATTGTCACAAAACTTTCCCTTAATCCATCCAATCTCTGTATGGTATCTGCTTGCTCTGAATCTGGCAATGCACCAAATAACTCAATCAACTTTACTTCCAGTGAGTTCAAGGCAGATTCTCTAGCTTTAGATAAAGCAGTATTTCGATTAGAGTTCTTTCTGAAGATCATTGCTAGAGAAACACCCCAGGGTTATCTGGATTCAGATGGTTACATTTAATTTAATTTAATTTTTTAATTTAATAATATTTCTATACCGCTCTTCTCCCTGAGGACTCAGGGCGGTGTACAGGGCAAGAATAAAACACAGAAATTTACAAAAACTAAAAGATAATTAAATGCATGCCCGATTACAAATACAATTGGTACATAGTAAAAAGCCCCAATAAAAATAATAAAAAACCCCACCAATCCCCCCTCAGGCCAGGCCGGCTTGCTCGAACAAGTATGTTTTCAGATTGCGGCGAAAGGAGCGCAGATCGGGCGCCGTCCGGAGCTCAACCGGTAACTGGTTCCATAGCTCCGGGGCGCCCACAGAGAAGGATCTCCCCCTGGGGGCCACCAGTCGGCATTCTCTGACCGGTGGCACCCTGAGGAGGCCCTCTCTGTGGGAACGCACAGGGCGCAGGGAGCTTGATGCCGGCAGCAGATGTTCCCTGAGGTACTCCGGCCCCATGCCATGGAGGGCTTTAAAGACCATTACTAGCACCTTGAATCTCACCCGGAAGACAACTGGTAACCAATGCAGCTCACGGAGCAGAGGTGTGACATGGGAGTATCGGGAGACTCCCAACACAACTCTCACGGCTGCATTCTGTACCAGCTGGAGCCTCCGGGTGGTCCTCAAGGGAAGCCCCATGTAGAGAGCGTTGCAGTAGTCTAGACGAGAGGTCACGAGCGCGTGAGTGACCGTGCATAAATCATCCCGGCTTAGATAGGGCCGCAACTGGCGCACCAGGCGAACCTGGGCGAAAGCCCCCCTAGTCACAGCCACCATGTGATCTTCCAAGGTGAGCCGCGAATCTAGGAGTACTCCCAAGTTGCGAGCCCTATCTACGGGGGGTAATAATTTAGATTTTAAAGTGGTAAAGGTGGTTGAGAGCATGGTGGCATTTCAGCTCCCTCTGTTCCCGGAGGAAACTGATTATCTGGACCCATACCGATCGGGTTTCAGGCCCGGGTACAGCACGGAGACGGCATTGGTTGCACTGGTGAATGATCTCTGCCGGGCTCCGGACAGGGGTTGTTCCTCTGTCCTAGTCCTATTAGACCTCTCAGCGGCTTTTGATACCATCGACCATGGTATCCTACTGCGCCGTCTCAGGGGGTTGGGAGTGGGGGGCACTGTTTTACAGTGGTTCTCCTCCTACCTCCTGGGCCGCTCGCAGTCGGTGTTGATGGGAGGGCAGAGGTCCGCCCCAAGGCCTCTCGTTTGTGGAGTTCCTCAGGGGTCGGTCCTCTCTCCCCTCTTGTTCAACATCTATATGAAGCCACTGGGTGAGCTCATTCGTGGTTTCGGGGTGGGGTATCATCAGTATGCTGATGATACCCAGCTTTTTCTTTCCACCCCGAACCAACCCAGTGATGGCCTCGACGTGATGTCCCGTTGCCTAGAGGCGGGCCGCGTTTGGATGGGGAGAAACAGGCTTCATCTCAATCCTGCCAAGACTGGCTGTGCATACCAGCATCACAGACTAACCAATCTTTTCCATCGTTAACTATGGTGGGTGAGGTTTTACCCCCCCGTTGATAGGGCCTGCAACTTGGGCATCCTCCTGGATTCACGGCTCAGTTTGGAAGATCATATAGGAGCCATGGCCAGGGGGGCTTTTGCCCAGGTTCGCCTGGTGCACCAGTTACGGCCCTATCTTGACCGAGATGCCCTACACACAGTCACCCATGTACTCGTGACCTCCCGGCTAGACTACTGCAATGCTCTCTACATGGGGCTGCACCTGAGGACCACTCAGAGGCTTCAGCTGGTGCAGAATGCAGCCGCGCAAGTTGTGATGGGAGTCTCCTGATACTCCCATGTAACACCTCTTCTCCGCGAGCTGCATTGGCTTCCAGTTGCCTTCCGGGTGAGATTCAAGGTGCTGGTGATGACCTATAAAGCCCTAAATGGCATGGGCCCAGATTATCTGAGGGAGCACCTGCATCAATTTCCCATCGTCCTGTGTGCTCCCACAGGGAGGGCCTCCTCAGGGTACCGCCGGTCAAGGATTGCCGATGGGCGATCCCCAGGGGGAGGGCATTCTCTGTGGGCACGCCTGCCCTATTGAATCAACTGCCAACGGAACTCCGGACTGCCCCCGACCTTCGTTCATTTTGCCGGGACCTAAAAACCTGGCTCTTTGAGCTATCTGGTCTGGACTGAGGGATTTTAATGTTTTTAAATTGTGATTTTAATTTTTGGGGGCTAGACTTAATTTAATTTAATTTTAATTTTATATTGTATTGTTTTTAAATTTTGCCTTGTAAACCGCCCTGAGTCCTTCAGGAGTAGGGCGGTATATAAACCGAATTAATAAATAAAATAAATAAATAAATAAATAATACCTTCTTTGGAAAATTGATCCAAAAGCAGGCTATCCATCTCTGTACAGAAGACAAGTGTTGGAAATATTGAGACAGTGCTCAGGAAGGGCTTTATTTTGAAAAACATGCTAGGGATTGTAAACTGCTTAAATGTTAGTAGAATTTGCATTCTGCCTCTTCTAGATGGCAGCCATTGTGCACTCAGTAGATTTATCACATAGTTTTTGCAGTTTTTGCTTGCTCAAGGACAGAATAACTCCTTTTTGAACTCCCATTGCCGTTTGTTCAATCTGAGAGTTAAGCCCACCACAGTTATTTCTTCTTCTACCATATTTGGGAGTGGAGTCAGTCTAAATTCCATCTTAACTGCACATTGCTTGTTGGTGTGACCAGCAGGTGTCTTTAGAGCTTCTGCTTTTTATTAGGGCCACTTTCAGTATATTTTACAAAGGACTCCTTTAGTAGGCCAACCTTATTTTTGACTGGACTCAAAAGTTTGAAGATCAAGATCAGTGTTTGTGGTGTGAGCAGGCATTGCCTAGTTATGAAGTCTGTTACATTCTCCCTTCTTAAGTCATATCATCCCCTCTTGCATAAGTGATGCAGCTACTGAACAAACAGCAGCAGTCTGTTTGACAATTCTCCACTTCAGTGCTATTGGGATGTGAAATTGAAAGTCAACAGTTTATAGAACTCTTTTCTTCCCTGCTTCCCCCCCCTCCCCAGACTGGAACAGGACAACTTGCCACAGCCAAGTCACCACTGCCAACTTTTCCATGGACAACTCTCTGCAGGACAACTGGTCATGGCCAACTTGCCGCAGGGCAACTTGCTGCAGAAAATTAGTTTCATTAATGTCAAATAAATAGTGGAATAGAATTGTTAAAGAAAGGATGCAAAAGAATGAAATGTCAATAGCAAAAGTTAAAATATTTTTAACTTGTTTTGAATAATTTAATAGAATTGTTAAATTGTCCCACAGCGAGTTTACCTGTAGGTGAGTTGGCCGTGATGAGTTGTCCCATGGCAACTTGGCCATGGCAACTTGGCTGTAGCAAGTTGTCCCATTCCCACCTGGGTAGGGGAAATATTTTCTAGCAGGGAAGAAGAGAGTTCTGTAAACTGTTGACTTTCAATTTCTGTCCCATTTGGAAGATCTCAATAGCACTGAAGCTATAAGGCCTCATGCACAACTATTTTTCAGTGCCCAGCTAGGATCTTACTCTTCCTTTACACCTCAATTTTTCCAGGTAGCCATTCCTAATGATAGTTTATGAGCCTGCACTCAGCATATTTAAGCAAAGTATCAAAGTCCTGGAAGCCCAACAGGACCAGTTAGCTCTGTGTAAGAACATTTTTCTGAGTAATCAAGTCTCTTTTTACACATCAGATACTTACACCATATAAATGTTTCCAGATTCCGAAGAGAAGTAATTTTAGCATGCTTTAACTGTCTCTCTCTACAGCAGAACAGAACAGAATAGAACAGAGCTGGAAGGGACCTTGGAGGTCTTCTAGTCCAGCAGGAGAACCTATACCATGTCAGACAGATGAATGTCTAGTCTCTTCTTAAAAACCTCCAGTGATGGAGTGCCCACAATTTCTGGGGGTAAGCTGTTCCACTGGTTGATTGTCCTCACTGTCAGGAAGTTTCTCCTTAATTCCGGGTTGCTTCTTTCTTGATCAGTTTCCAACCATTGTTTCTCGTCCTTCCCTTTGGTGCTTCTGAAAGGACCAAAAATTTCCCTAGGATCTGAAACTTTGTGAAACTAATGCTACATTTATAACTCCTTACCTGACAAAACACTCAGGAGATTCTGATTTCTTTTATGTACAGTTGTTGTTATCAACTCAGTATTATTCACTCTCCTTAAACATAACTAAATTCCTTTATACTACTTGTAAAATTAGGCAGATTTTGATTATTCACTGATGAACCCACCGCTAACTATAATGTTATATCTTGTTTTGTGTTTACTTTACCTTTATTTGTAATGTGTTTTCTGTTTGCATTTCTGATCAGTGACTGTAATAAAAGAAAATTTCAAATATAGGAGCAGGCTACTTTATTGCTCCTGGAACTCCTGCATAAATGTTTTGAGAGAATTGGAACCAATTGGGCAATTAAAGAGTGTTTGTTTATTGGAGTTTATATAACAGTCTGTCCAAAGGGATTTTAAGTGCCTTGTATTCCTTTCTTTCAGTTAGAAGATTAAAATAGTAAAACAAAAGAGCAACTAACAATAGTAAACAAAATTAACAAAATTACAAAGAAGACAAAGACCTTTGAGGAACAATAAACATGTAAATACAATCCAATATTTGCACAAACATCAGAATTTTGTTTTTTGGTGTTCCTTTGCTCCCTCATGTGGTATTATGTTTCTCTAATTCTTAACCCCTCTAACTCGGTTTCTGTTTGCTTCGCTTATTCTATGATCATGTACTCAAGAACCTTTGATGAGGAACTTCATCGAGTATAGAGTGCCAAAATGGTAGTCGTCATCCATTTTAAAGAAAGTCAAATCCACTCATCCTGTAGAAGGTGGAGGAAGCAGAATTTTTACCTTTGCAGAATCCATATTGATTTTCCTTCAGAAAGATTGTCTCTTTGTATGCTTCATGGTTTTATACAATTTCAATCAATTTGTTCAAAAGAGCCATTATCTAATTGGCCTATAATTTCCTGGCTCTTCCCATTGTTCTTTTTTTAAAACTTGACATCACTTTGGCTACCATTCAGTTTTCTAGCACTGAACTGAAATCAGGAATTTCATATTTGAGTTCTTTAAGAACTCTCAGGTGGATGTTGTTAGGTTTCAGGGATTTAGTGCAATCTTGAATATCTGCTCTTATTACTTGAATTGGCTTTGATTGCTCAAGTTCACTCCTTACAACATACATACCTCAGGAGTCATTACATGTTCAGGTGTTTCCCTATATTTTCTGTAGTAAAAAATAGTTACAAAAAATCATGGAGTTTCCTTGCAATCACTACAGAGGGTAGCTAGAAGAGATAAGAATGCCTTCTTAAATGAACAATGCAAAGAAATAGAAGAAAACAATAGAATAGGGAGGACCAGAGATCTTTTCAAGAAAATTGGAGAGATGAAAAGAATGTTTAATGCAAAAATGGGCATGATAAAGGACCAAAATGGCAGGGACCTAACAGAGGCAGAAGAGATTAAGAAGAGATGGCAAAATTACACAGAAGAACTATACAAGAATGAGCTTAATGTCCCTGATAATCACAATGAGGTGGTCACTGACCTCGAGCCAGACATCCTAGAATGTGAAGTGAAGTGGGCCTTAGAAAAGCTGAGCAACAACAAAGCTAGTGGAGGTGACAGTATTCCAGCTGAGCTATTCAAAATCTTAAAAGACGATGCAGTAAAAGTGCTACACTCAATTTGCCAGCAAATTGCACAGTTTTTCAGTTGTTCTCCTCCTACCTTCTGGGACGTTCGCAGTCGGTGTTGGCAGGGGGGCAGAGGTCGACCTTGAGGCCTCATTTGTGGAGTCCCTCGGGGATCGGTCCTCTCGCCTCTCCTGTTCAACATCTATATGAAGCCGCTGGGTGAGATCATTCGTGGTTTTGGAGTTGGGTATCATCAGTATGCTGATGATACCCAGCTTTTTATTTCTACCCCAAACCACCCCAGTGATGCCCTCGATGTGATGTCCCATTGCCTGGAGGCGGTCCGGGTCTGGATGGGGAGGAACAGGCTTCGACTCAACCCTGACAAGACTGAGTGGCTGTTCGTGCCGGCATCCCGGGAAATTCAGATTATCCCATCTCTTGCCATGGGGGGTGAGCTATTACCCCCCGTAGATAGGGCACACAACTTGGGGATCCTTCTAGACTCACAGCTCTCTTTAGAAGAGCATATTGGAGCTGTGACTAGGGGGGCCTTTGCCCAGGTCCGCCTGGTGCACCAGTTGCGGCCCTATCTGGACCGGGATGCCTTGCGTACAGTCACTCATGCGCTCGTGACCTCTCGTCTGGACTACTGTAATGCTCTCTACATGGGGCTGCCCTTGAAGACCACTCGGAGGCTCCAACTGGTGCAGAGTGCAGCCGCACGAGTTGTGCTGGGAGTCTCCTATGTTACACCTTTGCTCCGCGAGCTGCATTGGCTGCCGGTTGCCCTCCGGGTGAGATTCAAGGTGTTGGTAATGACTTACAAAGCCCTACATGGCATGGGTCCGGATTACCTACGGCAACACCTGTGGCCGGCGTCAACTTCCCTCCGTCCAGTGCGCTCCCACAGAGAGGGCCTCCTCAGGGTGCCTCCGATCAAAGAATGTCGATTGGTGGCCCCTAGGGGGAGGGCGTTCTCTGTGGGTGCGCCAGACCTGTGGAACCGCTTGCCGGTTGACCTCTGGATGGCCCCCGACCTTCGCTCCTTCCGGCGCGATCTAAAAACTTATTTATTCGAGCAATCTGACCTGGTTTGATGGGTTAGGGTTGGGGTTTTAATATGTCTTTTAATTACTGTTTTATATACGGGCATAATATTTAATTGTTTTTTAACTTTTGTATTTCATTTTTATATTTATTGCCCTGTACACCGCCCTGAGTCCTTCGGGAGAAGGGTGGTATAAAAATTTAATAAATAAATAAATATTACCACCCAGCCCGTAACCTATGCAATCAACTGTGTTTCACAATAGAATAGTTTGGCGGGCTTTCCAACATTAGGCTCAACCTCCCAGCCAAAGAAATAGAAATGACCTTGCTTCCCACAGGACAGAGAATTGTTTAGGCTAGCATAAAACTTCCCATTCCTCTCCCCAGTCTTGTGGCAATTGAAAATGAACAAGATGGCTATAGCCAGCTTCGTTGCAGAGTTGACACCTTGCTTTGTGATGAGTTGTATGTAACAGAGCCATTCATGCTTGAATTTTGTTAAACTTCATTGTGTATAGAGACATAGCACAACATACTTTCCTATTTTTGTCTCAGTTTGTTATTGTTGGCAAAGCATATTTTATAATGCTGTTCAAGGTTTCTTCTGCTGGAGTAAACATGTTTCTTTCTGAATTGTAACTTTTTTCATGTATGTTTTCCAGAGTCATGTCTAACAGAAATGTCTGTTCAAATTTTATTTTATTTTTAATGTATTTATTTCCAAAATTTTAGGAGGTTTTTTTGCACAATCACTACGTATGGCCAACTGTTTCTTCTTTATTATAGCATTTCCAGCACTTGTTGTTATATGCTTTATATATCTTGGCAATTATGGATAGAGGTATATACCACTTAGAGAACATTTAACACCAATTTCCCAATAAACTGTTGTTGTTGTTGTTGTTGTTGTTAGCTGCGAAGTCATGTCCACCCATCGTGACCCTATGGACAACGTTCCTCCAGGCCTTCCTGTCCTCTACCATCTTCTGGAGTCCATTTAAGGTCACACCTACTGCTTCAGTGACTCCATCCAGCCACCTCATTCTCTGTCGTCCCCTTCTTCTATTGCCCTCAATCTTTCCAAGCATTAGGCTCTTCTCCAGTGAGTCCTTCCTTCTCATTAGGTGGACAAAGTATTTGAGTTTTAGCTTCAGGATCTGGCCTTCTAAAGAGCAGTCAGGTTTGATCTCCTCTAGGACTGACCGGTTGGATTGCCTCGCAGTCCAAGGGACTTGCAGGAGTCTTCTCCAGCACCATAGTTCAAAGGCCTCAATTCTTTGGCGCTCAGCCTTTCTTATGGTCCAACTTTCACTGCCATACATTGCAACTGGGAAGACCATAGCCTTGACTATACGCACTTTTGTTGACAGGGTGATATCTCTGCTTTTTAGTGTGCTGTCTAGATTTGCCATGGCTTTCCTCCCCAGCAACAAGCGTCTTTTAAGTTCTTGGCTACAGTCCCCATCTGCAGTGATCTTGGAGTCCAGGAAAATAAAATCTGTCACTACCTCCATTTCTTCCCCATCTATTTGTCAGGAATTGAGAGGGCCGGATGCCATGATCTTGGTTTTCTTAATGTTAAGTTTCAACCCAAGTTTTGCACTCTCCTTCTTCACCCGCAACAAGAGGCTCTTTAGTTCTTCTTCACTTTCTGCCATTAGAGTGGTATCATCTGCATATCTTAGGTTGTTGATATTTCTCCTGGTAATCTTAATTCCAACTTTTGATTCATCTAGCCCTGCCTTTCTCATGATGTGCTTTGCATATAAGTTAAATAGGCAGGGCGATAGTATACAGCCTTGCCGGACTCCTTTCCCAATTTTGAACCAATCAGTGGTTCCGTGTCCAGTTCTCACTGTTGCTTCTTGGCCTGCATATAGGTTTCTCAAGAGACAAATAAGATGGCCTAGTACGCCCATCTCTTTAAGAGCTTGCCACAGTTTGTTATGATCCACACAATCAAAGGCTTTAGCATAGTCAATGAAGCAGAAGTAAATGTTTTTCTGGAACTCTAGCTTTCTCCATGATCCAGCGTATGTTGGCAATTCGATCTCTAGTTCCTCTGCCTCTTCAAAATCCTGCCTGTACTTCTGGTAGTTCTCGATCCACATACTGCTGGAATCTAGCTTGTAGGATTTAAAGCATAACTTTACTAGCATGAGAAATGAGTGCAATGGTGCGATAGTTTGAACATTCTTTGGCAGTGCCTTTCTTTGGAATTGGAATGTAAACTGATCTTTTCCAGTCCTGTGGCCACTGTTGAGTTTTCCTAATTTGCTGGCAAATTGAGTGTAGCACTTTTACTGCATCATCTTTTAAGATTTTGAATAGCTCAGCTGGAATACTGTCACCTCCACTAGCTTTGTTGTTGCTCAGTTTTTCTAAGGCCCACTTCACTTAACATTCTAGGATGTCTGGCTCGAGGTCAGTGACCACCTCATTGTGGTGATCAGGGATGTTAAGCTCATTCTTGTATAGTTCCTCTGTGTAATTTTGCCACCTCTTCTTAATCTCTTCTGCCTCTTTTAGATGCCTGCCATTTTGGTCCTTTATCATTCCCATTTTTGCATTAAACATTCCCTTCATCTCTCCAATTTTCTTGAAAATATCTCTGCTCCTCCCTATTCTATTGTTTTCTTCTATTTCTTTGCACTGTTCATTTAAGAAGGCATTCTTATCTCTTCTAGCTATTCTCTGGAATTCTGCATTCAATTGGGCGTATCTTTCTTTTTCTCCCTTGCCTTTCGCTTCCCTCCTTTCCTCAGCTATTTGCAAAGCTTCCTCAGACAGCCATTTTGCTTTCTTGCATTTCTTTTTCTTTGGGATGGTTTTGGTTGCTACCTCTTGTACAATGTTGCGAACCTCTGTCCATAGTTCTTCAGGCACTCTGTCTATCAGATCTAATTCCTTAAATCTATTTGTCACTTCTACTGTATATTCAACAGGGATATAATTTAATTCATACCTCAGTGACCTAGCGCTTTTCCCTATTTTCTTCAGTTTAAGCCTAAATTTTGCAAAAAGAAGCTCATGGTCTGAGCCACAGTCAGTCCCTGGTCTTGTTTTTACTGACTGTATAGAGCTTCTCCATCTTTGGCTGCAGAGCACATAGTCAATCTGATTTCTGTGTTGACCGTCTGGTGATGTCCATGTGTAGAGCCATCTCTTGGGTTGTTGGAAAAGAGTTTTTGCTATGACCATCGTATTCTCTTGACAAAATTCTATCTGCCTGTGCCCTGCTTCATTTTGCACTCCAAGGCCAAACTTGCCTGTTATTCCGGTTATCTTTTGGCTTCCTACTTTAGCATTCCAATCCCCCATGATGATAAGAACATCATTTTTTGGTGTTAGTTCTATAAGGTGCTGTAGGGCTTCATAGAACCGCTCAATTTCATCCTCTTCAGCACTGGTGGTTGGGGCATAGACTTCGACTACTGTGATATTGAATGGTTTGCCTTGGATTCAAACTGAGATCATTCTGTCATTTTGAGGATTGTATCCCAGTATTGCTTTTCCTACTCTTTTATTGACTATGAAGGCTACTCCATTTCTTCTGAGGGATTCTTGCCCGCAGTAGTATACCTGATGGTCATCTGAATTAAATTCACCCATTCCTGTCCATTTTAGTTCTCTGATACCTAAGATGTTGATGTTCAGTCTTGTCATCTCTTGTTTGACCACGTCCAGCTTTCCTTGATTCATGGATCTTACATTCCAGGTTCATATGGAGAAAAAAATCTTTACAGCATCGGACTTTCCTTTCACCACCAGACATATCCACAGCTGAGCGTCTTTTCGGCTTTGGCCCAGTCGCTTCATTCTTTCTGGCACTACTAGTACTAGCCCTCTGCTCTTCCCCAGTAGCATATTGGATACCTTCCGACCTGAGGGGCTCATCTTCCAGCGTCATATCGTTTTGCCTTTTGGTACTGTCCATAGGGTTTTCGTGGCAACGATACTGGAGTGGTTTGCCATTTCCTTCTCCAGTGGATCACGTTTTGTCAGAACTCTCTGTTATGACCTTTCCGTCTTGGGTGGTCCTGCACGGCATAGCTCATAGCTTCATTGAATTACGCAAGCCCCTTCACCACGACAAGGCAGTAATCCATGAAGGGGTAATAAACTGTAGCTTGGACTAATTTTTATTGATTTTTCCCTTGCTAAAACATATGAAGAACAGTTGCTGGAATTGGGTATGTCTAGTTTAATGAGTAGCAGTGTTTCAATATCTCAGGGGTTGCCATAAAGAACAGGGGGTCAACGTATTCTCCAAAGCACCTGAAGACAGGGCAGGAAGCAACATATAGAAACTAATCAAGGAGAGAACCAATCTAGAACTAAGGAGAAATTTCCTGACAGTTAGAACAATTAATCAGTGGGTTGCATCCAGAAATTGTAGATGCTCCAACACCGGCGATTTTAAAGAAGAGATTAGAAAACCATTTGTCTAAAATGGCATAGGGTTTCCTGCTTGAGCAGGGGTTGGACTAGAAGACCTCCAAGGTCCCTTCCAACTCTGTTATTCTGTTATTCTTTTCATTGAACTGCTGTGATTAGTTCTTTCACAGTTTGCATTCATTTTATCATACAATTTAAAATTTCTTCTATGTCTGAGTCATATTCCAGTAACAGTTTACAAACATATCCTCATGAATGATCTTGGTTTTGTATAAGCTTTCAAATTCTGTCATCTTTCTTCTTTTTTATACAAGTTTTATTGATTTCTTAATATTTACATATACATGTATTTGTGAAGCAATACAGTGGTTGGGTAGTCAAAGTAACAAATAACAAGTTGTTTGTAAATAGTTCAGGTTGCATCAACAAGGATTCTTTCTCTGATTCCCTTAGTTATCATATAGTCAAAATAATCAAGTTAATACATTTCTAGTTGTGACCTAGTCAATTAACAGAATTTTCAATATATTTTCACTAATTCATATCAATATCCTGTTTTTAAGTTTTACCTAATTGCAATAAAATACTCTAGAGTAGCCTATAATATACAAAAGAAAGCTTAATTTTTGGGTAACCCACAATCCCCTATTTCAATAAAGAATATTTTTCTTGTTTACAAAACTTACATTGTTCATTACAAAACATTCTTATGTTTTACCAGTAAAGTCTAGTTTTCATCTTAACAAACCACCAATTATTAGGAAAGTATATTTTGTCCTAACTGTTCAACAATTATTAAAATACTATCTTCTGTTATAAAATTCTAGGTTCTATAGTATAGTTCAAAATTATCTTCTAGAAGCTTAATTTTGTTTTCCTTTAAAGATCTAAAACCTAAATATAAAATCAGTTTATATATTTTTTAAAGATTCCCCTTAGTCCATCAAAAGAGATTTTTTAAGCTCTGTTCTTACAAATCCCACAAAAAGAGACAAGTCTAATTTTTAAAATCTAACTCTCACCTTCCTTTTCTGCCAATCAGGCTTCCATCTCAGTGCCTTTCAATTCTTAAATGTGTCTCCCTTTCTTCCTCCAACTCTTATTTGGATCCATTGAGACCATCCAAATGACAGTTTTGCAAAGCAGGTGTCCCCTTTATAGTCATTGAAATAATGCTTTAATAGCTCAGCTTTTGATGTTTGATGTAATATAATGGTCATTAATTCAGTCTGGTCTTTTTCTTCTTCCATTTCCATCTGGCTTAGGTAGAAAGTAGTAGCTGGTGTTGTTATCGTTTAATTAGCTGAATCCTCAACATACCGTATTTGAAGGCCTTTGATATCTTCACTCTTAATGTTGCTTTCTTCAGATATTGTGGTTTTTTGAGTTGTACGTTTTGTAGTTGAAGTTAGAGTTTGGACTTCATGGTTCTCTGTAGGCTGCATTTGATGCTCTTTGAAGTCTCCTATTTTGATGTTAGTTTCCACTTCTTCTATTTGTTTTTGGATTGTCAGTTCATCATTTAAGGTCAAAGTTTGATTTGGTGGTTTTGATTTGTCAGGTTTATCATGCAGTTTGGCTTTAATTTGCTCAGTTATTGCCAAGGTTGTGTCCAATATCAGTTTGTAATTAAGTGGTGGGATATAGTCATCCATTTCATTGGTATTTACAGCTAAATCTTCCATGGAGGCTATTTTAATAGGAGTCAATAATTTTCCACCTCCAATATTCCTAAAAGTTGTTTTCAGTGCCAGGTGTTCCCACACTTATCTTTGAAGATAGTGTCAAGGACAGCTCTGTTATTCAGTCAGCTCTTACAATAATGCTTTAATAGCTCAGCTTTTGATGTTTGATGTAATATAATGGTCATTAATTCAGGTTTACTTGCTATTCCATGTTTAGCCACAGGATGTCATCAATAGCATATAGAATAAGTTGTGAAGTTCTTTTTTTTCCAAATTAATATAAAGCTTTTGTATAATTAGTCCATTCTTTTTTCCTTAATTCACATCTTAAACAGAAAATAGGGTAGTAGATCCGCACCAAAAATAGAAGGTTTTTAATAAGTAGAAATAAGATTGCTTGATTTCTTTGCTTAATCAGTTGGGGTTTTTTTCTTCAACGCTTTAAGGCTTAAAATGTTATTCCCCAAGTATACAAATGCCATTTTTTCAAAAAAATGGGGAGGAAATTTTCAGAAAAGTCCCACAGGAAGGCAGATAGGGGGATAAGAAAGGTAAGGTCTCACCCAGGTTCTCCAGATTGCTTAGTTGTGCTAGATGGTGCTTTTGGCTTTTGGCAGGGAACAGCTTAATGATCTCTTTTTCTTTGGGCCAAAGGAGCTGCTAAAGATTCAAGCAGAGGGCTGTTGCCCTTCTGCAACCACAGGGAGGGCCTCCTTGTGGTCATCGCCCCTCCAGGGTGACTTTCGACCCTTTTCAGGGTCCTCCAATGAAGAAGGATCAGATGGCAGGGAGAGAGCTCTTCCTGAACGTCCGAAAGTGCTGCGTGTGCAAACTAGAAGCCAAATTCTATCATCTTTCTCACCTCCTTTTTGGAGATCACTTTTTTATTTTTCTAATTATTTGTATATAAATTCATCATGGTAAATTCCTCCCTTATTGTACAGTTCTTGTTGCACTTTAAACTGATTTCTATTATTGAATACACCTGAATATATCATGCCAACATATACCACTACATTTTATATGTACCTCACTTTACAACTAGGACCCTTGATGGATTATAATGCTATTTCTGCCCACAGCCAGGAGTTTGATCCTGACAGGCTCAAGGTTGACTCAGCCTTCCATCCTTCTGAGGTTAGTAAAAATAGGAGCCAAATTGTTGAGGGCAATATGCTGACCTCATAAACTGCTCAGAGAGTGCTGCAAAGCATTATGGATAACCATATAAGTCTAAGTGCTATTGCTATTACTAAGAGGGCAATTTGGAAATAACTCTCCATTTGGTTATTAATGACAGACACTAGCAGATACAGAATTTTTATTACACACATTAGAAAACTGCAACATTACAGTATGTTTTGACATAATTGGCATTCAAATTGAGGCACTTTTCACAACATCTTACAAGATTTGAAATTCCTTAGTAGTAGTCGCTCGGCACCAAATCTGGGCTATAGGGGGTGATCAAAAACATCCCAATGGAACTGCTTCAAAAGTTCTTGGGTGCAACTAGCAGTGTGCAGGCAAGCATAATCGTGAACCACCTCCTCCTCCTCCTCCTCCTCCTCCTCCTCCTCCTCCTCCTCCTCCTCCTCCTCCTTCTTTTTCTGAATTAGCCAGATTTTCAGTAGGCTTTGTCTCATTATATGTCCTTTCATTTTTTTTCCTTTTGTTCCTTTGTAGCATAGATACCTATGAAGTCCATTTTTTAAACCTGATCCTTCTTTTAATGATATTCTACTGTATGGAGATCTTATCCATTCTCTTATCTATGATACACAGCTTGCTTTAAAATACAATCTTAGACTGGAGAATAATGCCAGTTTACCTCTTTCCTTTCAATTTTGTAGAATTTCAAAACACTCCCCCCCCCCCCATATTCCATACAAATCTATAGACTTTTCGTTACCAGTCCTACCGGGTTTTGTTTGAAGTTAGAATTGGTGCCATTTGAAAGAGAAAGTTCATTGTGATTACTGCAATCCATCCTAACCAGAAGAGTTTCAGACTTCTGCTCATTTCAGGATCTTGTTTTATTTCTTTTCTTAATTTGTTGCAATTGTTTTGAAATATATCTTTATTATTTTCTTTCAGATGGAGTCTTAAGTATTTCAGGATTTTGTTTTATTTCTTTTCTTAATCTATTGCAATTGTTTTGAAATATATCTTTATTATTTTCTGACAGATGGAGTCCTGAATATTTACTGAGTCTTGTTATTTCACAACTAGTCTGGGGTTTTTTTCCAAAATGTTTTTTTTTTCCTCAGAGATTAAGTGTCTTGTTATTGTCTTAGTTTTTGTTGTTGTTTTTAATTTAAATCCAGAAAAGCAACCAAGGTGTTTGATTTGCATTACTTGCTGTGTAAAGCCTTTTGGTTGTTTAATTGCCTTTTTGTCTAAGTTGCAGCCACCTCCATAGTTGTTTCTTTTCTTCCAATAGATTTATATAAGTTATTGTTTCCTTAATGTTTTTTGCCATATTCCCCTCACATATCTTTCCCTTCCTCCACTTCCTGTTTTTTTTAATGTCTTCCAAACTAATGGCTATCATTAGAAAGGGTGGTGAAAAAACTCCTTGCAGAATGTACTTTAACATCAAAATGATTGTCTGATGGAACTTTGCTGCACTAACTCCTTTATTATCTTTCTCATGCTCTTGACAGCTAAAATTTATTTTTATTTAAAATACAAGATGTAGACCTTTTCCTTCAAAAAGAACACAAACAAATGGTGCACAATTCTCTTCTATGGTGCCCACACCCTCTAGCCTCAAAACTCTATTCTGATGACATAGTTAATCAAAAATTTACAGTGAGTTACTATATATGCAGCCATATGATTATCTTTGATTATGCCTTACTGGATTTACCAGTTATCACCGACTCACGCCTCAAGTTAGAAGGAAATGAACAAACTTCCTGCTTCTCAATTTCTAAAAATATTTTTTCTAATTAGTATTATTACTTTAATTGAAACATAATGTCTGTCTTAATATAGTATCAGTTATTGCTTAACAAGCTATCTCATCTGTTCAAAGACCCCACATTTCCAACCACATTATTTTACTACTAAATTATTGGAAATTTAAATTTTTGATCTCTTAATGAAACTATTGATTCTAGCAATGGCACCAAGAACATGCAATAGCTTTCACCTGGATATTGCATTAGACCCATAGGGCTTATAGAAAATGGGAAAGTTTGAGCTATTCCCAAAGACATTTGGTGGCTGATGGTCATCTTGTACGAAGGTTGGCTCCTGTAATGTGTAGTACTAATAGAAATTATTTGTATATTCCTCTGGGATTATGGCTAATGAGTAGCTATTCATTTACTTAATATTATTTGGGATTTCTATTTTTATTGTTTACTATGGATGTTTTATTCTTAATATGGCTACAGTAGGCATGCTATTTTATGTTTATGGATATTCAGTAAATAGCTTACCACGGATGTTTTAATTGTTGATTTATATAACCCCACAGAGAGTCTATTATGGATTATGCATCATACAAATTATATAAACTGTTATACAAATAGCTAAATGTGTAGAGAGATAGGTGACAAAAAATAAGACAGTTTTCTATAGGGGAAAAAGTGTAGACATGTTGTTTAATGAACAATATAGCACAAGGCAGGAAATAAAGTAAGGTTCTACATTTAAGCAAGAAAAACAAAATATACAGGTATAGTATAGTATAGTACCTTACTCAATAGTAGCTGTTAGGCATATGATGATAGCCTACATATTGGGTTGGAAATATATAAGCCATGATGATGTTGTAACTTTAAGAAGGTAAATTGATCCATGGGCGTGTGAGGTTGCTCATGGCCATAAGAGGGAGCTAGAAATGTAGATTCTCTCTCTCACTGGATCTCTCTGAATATCTGAATTTGCTGATCGCTCTATTATTGATTTTTTGCTCTGTATCTGCATAACTGTGTTTTTGACCTCTGGACTGGTAAGAAGACTTTGTATTAGGATTTGTACTTGGACTGTTATTTTTGTGTATGACCTGGACTGATTATTTATTATTATTATTATTATTATTATTATTATTATTATTATTATTATTATTATTATTATTATTATTATTATTTAAATTTATATACCGCCCTTCTCCTGAGGGACTCAGGGCGGTGAACAGGGCACATATAAATAGCAAATACAAAAATTAAAAAGAGAATTAAATATCTTTTGACTGTGCATTTTTGTTTTTATACCACCTTAAAGTAAACTACTTTCTATTTTCACAACTCAGTGTATCTTGTGGTTACTGTGATCTTTTACTGCTCTCAATACCCTTCCTTGTCTGTGCAACTCCTTGGTAGCACAAGGAGACCTCTGCACAACAATACCTAACACTAGCAACTGTGAGAGGGATCTTGGAGTCCTAGTGGATAATCACTTAAATATGACCCAGCAGTGTGCTGCAGCTGCCAAAAAAGCTAACACAGTGCTAGGCTGCATTAACAGTGGGATAGAATCAAGATCACATGAAGCTTTAATACCACTTTACAATGGCTTGGTAAGGCCACACTTGGAATACTGCATCCAGTTTTGGTCACCATGATGTAAAAAAGATGTTGAGACTCTAGAAAGAGTACAGAGAACAGCAACATAGATGATCAAGGGACTGGAGGCTAAAACATATAAGGAACAGTTGCTGGAATTGGGATGTCTAATTTAATAAAGAGAAGATTAGATTAGATTAGATTTATTAAATTTATATGGCGCCCTTCTCCCCAAGGACAAGGGGGTAACATGATAGCCGTGTTCCAATACCTCAGGGGCTGCCACAAAGAAGAGGGAGTCAAGCTATTCTCCAAAGCACCTGAAGGCAGGACAAGAACCAACAGATGGAAACTAACC
This sequence comes from Vipera berus, assembly GCF_964194415.1. Taxonomy (NCBI): domain Eukaryota; kingdom Metazoa; phylum Chordata; class Lepidosauria; order Squamata; family Viperidae; genus Vipera; species Vipera berus. The sequence continues at coordinate 184,298,359 of NC_138203.1, read as the reverse complement.
AATGAGAGAAGCAGCCTAGAACTAAGGAGAAATTTTCTGACAGTTAGAACAATTAATCAGTGAAACAACCTGCCTCCAGAAGTTATGAATGCTCCAACACTGGAAGTTTTTATGAAAAGACTGGACAGCCATTTGTCTGAAATGCTATAGGGTTTCCTGCCTCAGCAGGGGATTGGACTAGATGACCTCCAAGGTCCCTTCCAACATTATCATCATCATCGTTGTTGTTGTATCACTGAAAATATGGGCATGATCAACACCACCAAGAAACTTTGAAACATGAATAGAACACATTGTTTTCTATTTCATTAAGACAAAGAAAGTGGAATGGTGCCCTAAGGTAGCATTCAATCAAGTAGTATACCAATAGTCCTTAAACTTTAAGAAAATTAAGTGGCAGGAACTCCAGCAGTATTATTTTACTGGCCCTTTTACTATGTGGTAATTTTTAAAATGCCATTAAACATATGAAATCTAGCAAAACTGTTGGCCTTGCTGATAATCAACCTTAGTGACCATTTCAGTCAAACTTCCGACTGGAGTATATTATGGAAACAGCACTATATTCTTAACCTACAGAAAAAGAAAACCACAAAAAATTGAAAACAACAAGACATAAAAATTATATTGCATACATTTCAGCCCATTTTACATGTTGTCATTATACTTTGTCTGCAAAAATAAATAGTATTAATCCATCCTGTCATTAAATCAATAAAAAGCCTACTCATAAATGAATAGTAAACACATATCTGTAATTCAAAATTTTAATACTGAGCTTTCTAGCATCGTTCAGTGACTTTATTTCCTAGCCTTGAGTGTAATAAATCTATATTCCTCATGTACTTCATATATAATTAAACAACACATTCATAAACCTATACTCTAAGGATCTTTGTGTCATCATACTAGCCATTATATAACTATCAAATCAAAATGAAACTTTAATAGAACAAGCCCCTATCAAATAAGTAAGTGTCCCCTCATCAATTTTACATTTCCACTATAATGAAATTAATAACCAGTCACTTTCAACTATTCTCCAGCAAGTGAAATAAAATGCAAAATAATCTCATAAGAAATATGCAATAAGTTTTAAGAATCCTTGCCATTGATTCATTAATAATCGGTATTCCAGCAACTTATTTCAAAGTTTCTGCAAATAAAGATATATTTGCCTTAGTGATGACCTTTAATTGTTCCTTATTGTAGGTTTTGGTTTATGTAATGTATATTAATTAATTATTTTGCTTTAGGCACTCCACTCGCAACAAATCCTATGGCTTGGAAACTTCATTGGCAATGAATTGATCTAAAGTATGAATAATCCTAATCGTCCATGTCTTCCCCAAATGGGGGGAAATAGTTAGTTTTAAAATAGTTAATATTTTAAAAAGACCAAAAGACATAATATAATATGTTTTTTGTCTTTTGTTCTTTTTAGTTCACATTTGTTTATATTCTTGTCTAGGTTTGTTTTGTTTCTGTGATTTTTTTTCTTTTCTATTTTCTATTTTAATTTTCTGAATAAAATAAAAATTGTAAAAAAAATAGTTGACATTTTAATCAGGGCTTTATATATCAGGCGATATAAATTTATCACATGAACAAGTCAAAATTATGCCCCTATTTCAACTTCTTCAGAATGTACTTTGCAATCTCTAATATAGGAAATTTCACATAGCTATGGTAAAAACAAAGCTTAATTCCTGAATTGAAAACATTACACAATTTTCTAACAGAGGAAATATTTCTTGTGGTAATTATTGATAATAATTTAAATATTTGTAAACATTTAAAATAATTCGATAAACAATTAAAATCCAATTACTGTAAATTTCCTTTGTCACATTAGCATCTATGGAACTTAATCAAGGAAAATGAGAAATTACTAATGACTGCTGCATAATTGCAGTAAGTTTCAGTATACATTATCAATTATGTATTTTGATAATATATCATCAGCTTATCATAATAGTTTAGGCTCTGTTCCATTCTCTGTTATGCCTAAAATGACTACATATGTGGGCCATTAGTTCTACTCTATATATTACTAAAATTGTCTGTTTCATTTTTTATAACTTTATCATATATAGATACTCTATTATCTTTCATGGTAAACAAAAGGGGAGAAAACGGGAAAAAGAATTAGGAAGTTACTCTTCTTATTTTTTCAAGATTTCTATCTTTGTTTACTTTTTTAAAGACAACTACTAAATTCACAACCTGTCTATTTCTAAGGGAATAGAGGATTTCAAGAACTTTTTACATCTGTTTTAGAAACGTGGACACTTTAATACTGATGCAGAGGTGGGATTCAAATATGTGAACAACAGGTTCCAAGTGTGGATGCCATTTCCGCAAGTCCATTCTGAATCTGGGCAACAAAACATTAGCTACTGGTTCTGTTGAAGTGGTGCGAATCCCACCACTGTATTGATGTATTTACTGGGGTAACTATTTGTAAGAATTCACAGTGTTAATGGGGCATAATATTATATAGCAATAATACAAATATTACATTTAGGGACAAATTCAGCTAAAAATCAAGATACTGCAAAATAACCTGAGATCAACTTTGGCTGTGATGTGGTACTGAAAATAAAAGAAAATTAATTGCTCCATTATTTTTTATCTAAAAAAAAACAAATTTCTGATTGAAATTATTAACTGCTGATTGATTTCAAACCCATAATTCTGTACATCAAATAAGAAACACAGCCAGCCAATACTTGAAAGAGAAAAAAAAGTTGATTGGTTACAGTAAAACACTTATAAGAGATAGGTATTTTGTTGTTGTTATCTGCGAAGTCTTGTCCGACCCATCGCGACCCTATGGACAACATTCCTCCAGGCCTTCCTGTCCTCTACCATCTTCTGGAGTCCACTTAAGCTCACGCCTACTGCTTCAGTGACTCCATCCAGCCACCTCATTCTCTGTCGTCCCCTTCTTCTATTGCCCTCAATCTTTCCCAGCATTAGGTTCTTCTCTAGTGAGTCCTTCCTTCTCATTAGGTGGCCAAAGTATTTGAGTTTTAGCTTCAGGATCTAGCCTTCTAAAGAGCAGTCAGGGTTGATCTCCTCTAGGACTGACCGGTTTGATCGCCTTGCAGTCCAAGGGACTCGCAGGAGTCTTCTCCAGCACCATAGTTCAAAGGCCTCAATTCTTTGGCGCTCAGCCTTTTTTATGGTCCAACTTTCACTGCCATACATTGCAAAGATAGCTATTTAACTAAGGACAAAGTAGTCATTCCATGCATGCATTGAATATTTCCCCAAGTACCATACAGTCTTAATAACTGGAACTTCCAAAAGGACAACTCCTTTAAATGTAATCAATAATGAGCATGCAGTCTTACCATGCAATCAGTTGGGACATGTGCTCATTTTGGAAACTATCACATTCCTATTTGTGCTGACATTTTCAAAGCAAAACAGATGCTTTTACATGGAAAGTGAATGCCAACAGAAATATAAAGCAAAGCAAAGGGCTCTCATGGATAAAATGGTTTGCACTTTATGCTAAGCTGGCATGAAGTTTGGCTTTGGTTTAGCATGATGAACCATGCATAATTGTTAAACCAACAATAGCAGCCTTGTGGTTTCCTTGTTCTTTCCTTCTTGCTAATAAGCACATCATATCCATAAACAGACCTCAGAACAGTTCCTTGATCTATAGTCACACTAATAAGAACTCCCATTGTTGATTTTATCAGAGATATATTTTATCTTTATTTTTACAGGGTTTTAAAAATGTTATTCTGAAAATGATGTTAATATGAAGCCATAACTAGTGCTTAGAGGCAAATTCAGCTCTATTGAGTGTGTTATGTGTTCATTCAGACATGTACTTATACATGCCTAATTAAAATTGCAGCAGTACATTTTCATTACTGAGCTCTTCTGAAAGAGATGGTTACAGTTTATGACCACAGTGAATGAACCTATAAAAAATTCCAGAATCCTGGTCCTTGTGGCTGTTGTTATGATAGAAATGCATGAATAGTTTCTTCCTTTCCTAAAAGATTTCCATGTGATGTGATATATTCCTATAATAATAATTGCATAATATAAGCATGATGGGCACTGCATTAGTTTCTGAGAGGCTTCTGAGAACAATTCAAAGTGCTGGTTTTGATCTATAAATCTTTTTAAGACTTGCTATTCAGACTGTTCTTTCAAACCAAAGTGCTCCATTCAGTTTATTCATCCTGAACTGGGATATTGAGGCAAACACACACACACACACACACACACACACACACACACACACACACACACACACAGAGGTACTGATACAGGAAGTTCAGGCAGGCAGGAAGGCGACCATGTTCTTCACTGTTTTTTGCATTCATTAGGATGACTTACCATTAGGGATCCAGTTAGTGTCCTCCATGATGGTTACACTGGAAGGCAGTTAAAAAGAACTCTGTCACATACCCTTAAATTTGCAAGAAAAAGGCATTGCTGGAATAAAAAAAAAACAATAGAAAAGTAATAGATAAATTTTAACATTTTCCATGATTCTTTTTATTGATTGATGGTAATAATCTAGTTTATTACACTATTCAGTTCTACTCTATCTTCCCTACTCTATCCAAACCTATCCTATCCTATCCTATCCTATCCTAACCTATCCTATCCTATCCTATCCTATCTTCACTCCTGGACCTTGATGATGTTAATAAATTTTCTGTTCTATTTCCTCAAAACTATTGCCAGTATTCCTTTTTTGTATTGTAATACATAATTTGGATGGCCATATGGTTCATAATTTTCAGTATACACTTAGCAAATTATTCAGTAAAGATTGGTGCTTAAAAATTCAATCAATCTGTCAAATCTCATTCTGTTGTTAGATTATTCCTTAATGAATGACATGGTACACTGAACTGAAAATTAGTCATTAAAGTAAATTATTAATGGAATTCTTGGCATCCTTTTAGGCTGCAAATGATCACACCAATATTTTATTTATATTATTAACAAAAGTAAAGTGCCATCTTAAAATAGTGTTTGCTTTCCTAGTAAACCAAAATAGCATATGTTTTTTAGTTGCATAGGTTGGAAAATAATGTCACTCTCTGATAATTAATTCTGATATTTAATTCAGTTTAGTCTCTACACATTTATTGCTGCCTTGTACAAAGTATCCTTGAATTAGCAGGATGCTACATTTGATGAAATGTGCTGTTTCCTATTGCTCTGTTTGAAGTCAGCTGACCTCCATCCAAGCTAATCAGCATCAAAGTCTAAAAGATTTTATACACTGTGGGGTGGTTCTTGATAGTATTAGAATAAGAGGAGAAACACAACTTAAATACTGGTATAAGGAAATACTATTTAAGGCTGTTTCATGATAACTGATATGAAGGCAACAACATAGGACATAGCATAGAAAAAGTTGCTAGAAAATGTTTGCATCATGGTTAAATACAAGCGGCAAATTCCCAGACACAGAGAACTAGAATCAATAAGCTGGCTGTATACATCCATTCTTATCACACTCCAAAGATTGTGGGCAATTTTTTTACAGGTTGAAAATATTTTCCTCCAGCAGCTTGGCAGCAAGAAACTAGATACCTATAGGATCGTTGTTTGATTTAAAGTCCATGTTTTTGAGAAAAACTAGATAATCTACCTCACGAAAAGAATCCTTATCATAACTGAAAAAGCTTATAGAAGGATGGAAGGACCATTTACTAGAGAAGAATTGCTAGTTTAATCATTGCTATTCTTTTTTGAACAAAGGGCTTCTTCTTCTTCTTCTTCTTCTTCTTCTTCTTCTTCTTCTTCTTCTTCTTCTTCTTCTTCTTCTTCTTCTTCTTCTTCTCCTCCTCCTCCTCCTCCTACTCCTCCTCCTCCTCCTCCTCCTCGAGTAAAGATAAAATACAAACTCAAGAAAAGGAGGAAGGAAGAAGAAATTTGTTTTTGTTTAAATCTGTTTTTCCCATGGAGATTTTGCAATTCTGAGAGCACAAAAAATGAAAACATGAAAGCCCTGAGTAAAAAAAAAAGTTGGGTAGTGAGTAATGCTTCTCTCAGCAAATACATCAGTTTATCAGCAATACCAAAATTTATAACTCTACATTGGCATACAAATTTGTCTGGAGTTTAATATTGGCTGAAATATAAATAAAAATAATCCCAAAAGTCCTTTTTCTTAATTCAACACCTCCCAACCTCTTTTATATACTTGTATATTTATTTAGTTGTACTTAGGCATGAAGTAATATGCTGAGATCAGCATCCCAAATATTGTCCTGAACCAAGAAATGGACAAAGAGAAAAATTAAACTTTTAATCTTAACTTGTTTAAATGTAACATTCATATAATACATACCAATGTGGCTATTTAATCATTTCTTCCTTCTGTTTCATTATAATTTAATAGCGGCATTGGGATGGGAGCTGGGGACCAGGCTTAAGATTTGTTGGAGAAACCTTTTGTGCATTTCTGACTAAGCAGAATCACATTCTAGGATCAAGCTGTATATAAAAAAAAAACAGGCTGGGGACAAAATCTAAGTGTGTCTACACTAGAGACGGAAAGGAACAGACGCAGGCATCATGTTGAAATTTAGGATTTGGAGAAGCCAGATACACATTACATGGTACAGAAAGAAAAGTATGGTGTAGCAACTGTGAAAAATATTGGAAAATAGTGCAGATTCATAAGCTGTTACAGGTTTTATAGGTCCTAATGCGTACCATTTAGGCCACAGAAGTCTTTCTCAATCTCCCCCTCCCCCTTATCTCTCACACACAAAAATGAGAAATATGGGAGCTGCTTTCAAATCCTCCTCTCTTTTATTTGGCAAAAGAGAGAGGGTAGCTGAAACTCCCTAGTGTTTAACAGATTTTGGACCAAGTCCAAGGATTCAGAAGGTCTGAGATATGAAACCTCTGATGTACAACAGGCAGCCAAAGAATATTTATATTTTTTCCTGGGTTTTTTTTTTTAATTTCTAAAGTCCATCTAATGGAATGCAAGTCACATTGTTTTCCATAATTTGAATCTCTGATTGGGGAAAATATCCAGGGGAGATTTTCAGGATTTGATAGTAAATATTGCCACTGCACGATAAAAAAAGTTATACAACTCTATTCTGAGTGAAAAATTCCATTCCACTGCTAACAATTCTGAAGAAGAAGAAAGAGAAAATTAAAATATTTTTATATAAAATTTAACAGTGGTCTCTCAAGTTCCTGTGATGAGCACTGCTATGCTACCTATGTACAACTTGCAAAAAGGCTGTTAATATAATACCTTAATCTTATTCTTTTAAAATATTATTTATGTAGATTAATACAAGCCATCTGGGCAACAATTGTATATTGTGTTCTTTTTAGTGGCCCTCAATGTCTATATTTACAATGTTAAATTGTAGTGATAATTTATGGCATGCAACAATAAGTTTTAAAAATCATCAAATCTCCAACATTTTACATTTATCATTCCGACATTGTTTTCAGCAACTGCATATCCAGCAAAATCTCAGTCAGTGCTATGGCAGGGTAAAAGTTTCACCCTCACAAAGTCACAGTTTTAACTACCCAAGGGCCTTTGAAGTTTGGGGTAGCTAGATTAACTGAAGGCTACAATTGTTTTGTTACACTTGATAAAGAAATGTGCTATCAAGATAAAGTGAAGTTTGTCATAAAAGGAATTATCCCCAAATCAAATTAAATATGATAAAAACTCAATTTAACTTGATACAATTTATCAGTGACTCAGTGATAAGTGCAGCAATAGCAGAAAGAGAATGCAATGAGATTTTGTGCGAGTGTGTATTGTAGATAACAGGTTTTAGGGGCAGTGGTTTTTATGTGCTGAAGCCATGCAATGAAACAGGGAGGCATTAACACAGAAATAAGTTGTGTCCTATGGCCAAGACAGTTTTATCACTTAAAATGTGGCATTAACTATGCAGCTGTCAAGAGATTAATTGCAATCATTGTTGTCTTTTAAAGTTCGGACCAGCTACTTTATAAATATATTATTCATTTCTTTTCAACAGAAAATTAAATCCTTAGAGGAGTCTTCTTTGCAAGTCTTATTAATGAATATGAATGGGTGAAATTTCAGAATGCTGGTATAGTGCTTTTCAGACAGCAATTTCCCATTAAATACCACTGATCCAGTGAAAGATGTAAAAATAATTAAATGCTTTGGGGGGGGGAACCTACAATGAAGGATTCATTTATTCAAATCCAGTCACCGTCATTTATTACCTCTATTAACAATGTATTTTCTAATAGACTTCATTTCTCTACACAAAAGTTGTTCTGAGTAGAAATATTAAATATGGAAGTCTAAAATCTTTGTATTTTTCCTGCAAATCACTCACACATGCTCACTATATATGTAAATATTCATGACACATACGTATGAATCCTCTCAAATTTCTTATCTGAGTTTTACAGTTAATACAATACTGTGCTTCCCTTTTTAAAAACAAACTGCAAAGTAAACATTTATACCATTACTTCTGTAAATTACTACAAAACTGTTACAGAAAACCAATGAGAGCTAATTTTCAATTTAGACCTGGTGCAACATTAATGTTACTTCCTTGTTTAAAGAGTCATAAACATAAGAGAAATGTAGAATAGTAAGGAAACCTGTAACAATGAAAGACCTCAGGGGAGTGGCCTGGTCCCTCAAATAGAGGAAGATGCTGAATAATGGAGATGATGAAAATATTTTCTTTGTTCATCCCTGCAACTGTTGCACAAAGATGCAGTTCTTCTGAGCATGGAGATTCCATTTAGTGATCAGTGACATTCCTGGTCACTAATGGATGATCCTTAATGTTTAATTCTTTTAAAGGTCACTTAGGGATAAAATAATACCTGTGTATTATCTTTCATTATTTCAATGGTGCATAAATGCACATTTTCTTTCATTTGTCCCGCAGTGCCTACCAATTCATTTCTTCAAGTCTGTTATTCTAAAAGAGAGGGAGGAAAGAAGTTGGAAGAAAGGAAATATTAAAAAAGGCAAAGGATCATCTTTCTGTTAATTTATTCTATACAATTATATTTTTCTTTCATAACCTTCTACTAAACTATGTTCTGTACTCATTAACCTTACTCCTTTGAGGGAAAACTCCAACTGCTTCTTTTGCTGTTTCTGTACTTAATTATATTCAGTAAGGTTGTCTTCTAGAAGTCACAACAGAATTGTACATGTTGAAATTAAGAGCAATGCTCATATTGATGTTTCTTCAATTGTTTGCAATATGATTATACTCACTGTGGATCAACACTAGTCTGCAGTTTGTTGTTCAGGCTTGGTTATCACTGGATTGTCACATAAATTCTATTGTCAGAAATTATTCAAATTTATATCATGGAATTCCAAGCTTTTAATATAAATTTAATTTCTAAACCATCACTTTTGTATATTACCTTTGTAGAAAGTTTTTTAAAAAGATGTGAGATTAATGCTTTTGTTACATTGCTGTAATAACCAAATTGTAATTTCAGAAATTCAAGTGTTAAATATTTGTCCACTGCTTTGGTAGTTATTTGGGGTACTTAATGAAATGCTAATTAATGATGTCAGAGATATTGAGGAAATGCAATATATAAGTGTAAATCAAATATGATTCAACTGTTGTTCATCCTTGAGGAGATACATAAATTCTAATTTTCATCAAATGCACCAGACATGCATTCCGGATATCCATTGTCATTTATTTCAATTTCCAAGTCTGAATCATAACTTTAAAGTTAAAATGTCCTAGTTTCATATAGAAATACATTCTTTTAAGCTTGTACGTAGCTGTGTAATGGAAAGTTTCCTTTAAAAGTTTGATAAACTTAGTTTGTTTCATTTTAAAACATGGTACTTTATGGTTTCGGGGTGGGGTATCATCAGTACGCTGATGATACCCAACTTTATTTCTCCACCATGAACCAACCCAGCGATGCCCTCGCCGTGATGTCCCGTTGCCTGGAGGCGGTCCAGGTCTGGATGGGGAGAAACAGGTTTCGTCTCAATCCTGCCAAGACTGAGTGGCTGTGCATATCAGCATCTCGGGCTAACCAAACTATTCCACCTTTAATGATGGGGGGGTGAGGTGTTACCCCCCGTTGATAGGGCTCGCAACTTGGGCATCCTCCTGGACTCACGGCTCAATTTTGAAGATCATATAGGAGCCGTGACCAGGGGGGCCTTTGTCCAGGTTCGCCTGGTGCGCCAGTTGCGACCCTACCTGGACCGAGATGCCCTACGCACAGTCACTCATGCGCTCGTGACCTCCTGTTTAGACTACTGCAATTCTTTCTACATGGGGCTGCCCTTGAGGACTACTCGGAGGCTTCAGCTGGTGCAGAATGCTGCCACGAGAGTGGTGGTGGGGGCTTCCCGATACTCCCATGTAACACCTCTACTCCGCGAGCTGCATTGGCTTCCGGTTGCCCTCCGGGTGAGATTCAAGGTACTGGTGATGACCTATAAAGCCCTGAATGGCTTGGGTCCGGGATATTTGAGGGAACACCTGCTGCCAGCATCAAGTTCCCTTCGTCCAGTGCGCTCACACAGGGAGGGTCTTCTCAGGGTGCCGCCGGTAAAAGATTGCCAGTGGATAACACCCAGGGGGAGGGCCTTCTCTGTGGGTGCACCTGCCCTCTGGAACCAGCTGCCCGTGGAGCTCAGGACTGCCCCTGACCTGCGTTCATTCCGCCGGGACCTGAAGACTTGGCTCTTTGAGCTCTCTGGCCCAGGCTGAGAATTTTTAACTGGGGTTTTTATTTTTATTTTCAGGGATAATTTAATCTTTTTAATTGTTTTTTAACTTTTGTACTTTGTATTGGTGTGATTTTAAAATGCCCTGTAAACTGCCCTGAGTCCTTCGGGAAAGGGCGGTATATAAATCTAATAAAATTAAAATTAAATTAAATTTATTTATTTAACATATTTTTATGCTTGCCCATCTGCTCTGGGTGGTGAATAAATGAAAGCTTTTAAAAAGATTTTTATAAGCAAAATACTTGCTACAGTACATCCAAATTTAGTGACATTAAAAAAGCACTCTTGTCAAATATTTATTTAGCTTCATCAATATTTGACTATACAAAGATCCCTCTCATTTTCTAGCCTAATAAAAACTTATAGTTACTAGAAACTGTTTTCAAGGTTTGTTCCTGGCAAAGAAAGAAACTTATCTTTCTTTTACCTATTTATTCATTTACTTATCAAGTTAATGAGGATGTAGGGCAGGTTTTCTGAAAAGAAAATACAAGGAAGACTAAGCTGCAAAGAAATAATAAATCTTCCCTACAGAGAGAAAACAAGAACAAAAGCAAATCATTTTCAGAATTATGTCTGAATATTGAATAACAAGAATTAAGGAAACTGGAAGACTAAAGAAAAATTATTACACCATTCTAACCAGTTTAGCTTGTTATTGATTTTTTTTACCACTGTGTTCCATTAATAGAAAACATTATTTATTTCACTCTAAGAAAGAAAGCTATATTTTTAATGCTCATAAAGATAGATTGTTGGTAAAGAGATTAATTTCCAACTTCTGGGGTTGAAGAGAGGCAGATGAAACTGCTCAACATTTTCTTGTTTCTTGGGGCAATTTCATATGATAAATGATTAGAAAGTAACCTACACAGCACAACAAAAGTGCATAATAATTTTCTGTATTACCATATCCATGTATTACCATAACCAAAGCAGGCTATAATTATAATATCTTATTCCTAATATCTCACCCTTTTATTTGTTACTGAAAGAAGATATCAAGACAAAAATGGGGAAAAAATAAAAAATAAACCAGAGATCAAAAATGAAAAACCCTCAAAAGAATATTGGGATCTTAAGAAGTAAAAACATAGATATAGACTCAAGGGATAGAATCAAGATCAAGATCATTTGAAACGTTAATACCACTTTACAATGCCTTGGTAAGGCCACACTTGGAATACTGCATCTAGTTTTTGTCACTATGATGTAAAACAGCTGTTGAGAAAGAGTACAGAGAAGAGTAACAAAGATGATCAGGGAACTGGAGGCTAAAACATATAAAGAACAGTTGCTGGAATTGGGTATGTCTAGTTTAATGAAGAGAACGACTAGGGGTGACATGATAATAGGGGTTGTCACAAAGAAGAGGGAGTCAAGGTATTCTTCAAAGCACCTGAAGGCAGGACAAGAAGCAATGGATAGAAACTAGTCAAGGAGACAAGCAACCTAAAACTAAGGACAAATTTCCTCACAGAACAATTAATCAGTGGAACAATCTGCCTCCAGAATCTGTGAATGCTCCAACACTGGAAGTTTTTAAGAAGAGGTTGGACAACCACTGGTCTGAAATGGTATAGGGTTTCCTGCCTAGAAGGGGGTTACACTAGAAGACCTTCAAGATCCCTTCCAAACTCTACTACTACTACTACTACTACTACTACTACTACTACTATTATTATTATTATTATTATTATTATTATTATTATTATTATTATTATTATTATTATTATTATTATTATTCCCCCAGTGAGGCACTACCTTGATGTGGTCAATAATAATAATAACTGCACTGTCAGCCAGATGTTCAGACTGCATTTGGCATTTTTGTCTACCTATTGAGTCCTTACCAAGGACCTGGGATAAGCAGATCTGCATGTTTGATGGTGTTACAGATATCGTCACAGGATGGAAGCTGTTCCTAGTAAAGCCACATTTTGCAATTGACTGATAGTGAATTTTTCAAGGCCAAGGATGTTCAAGTGGTACCCCAGTTGTTTTGGAATTGCACCAAAGGGACCTATTACTATTGATACTAGCCTTGCTTGCCTTTGCCACAATCATTCTATTTTTATTTGTAGTCTTTGTATTTTGTTATCTTCTCCAGTTCTTTCTCTTCTCTTCTGCTGTCTCCAGGCACTGCATGTCCACTATCCAATTTTTTTGTCTTTCTTATCAACAAGTGTTAGGTCTGGGGTGTTATGTGGTAGGTACTTGTCTATTTGAATTCTAAAGTTCCAGTGCAATTTAACTTTTTCATTTTCTATGGCTTTCTCTATTTTATGGTCCCACTAGTTCTTACTTGCAGAAAAATGACATTTCTTGCAGATCTTCCAATGCAATTATTATTATCATTATTATCATTATTGTTATTGTTGTTATTGTTATTAATTCATTTATGTAAAATGACTTTTGCACAAATTAAGATAGGTTTTAGGAAAAACATTCACATAGCTAATGAACAGAGACCAGACTTAAATAAGTGTATATTGTGAAGTTTTTGAAAACTATCTTCTGCTCAATTTTCAGTCAAACCAATTTCCAACAAATTTACATACCACTGATTTAATAAATGATGTGTTTTAGTTTTTTAATATTTTGTAATAAATCTGACAGTTAACAATAGAAACAAACTATTTCTTGTAATGAATCAATTTGTATGTCTAATACAATTCAGCATGAAAGACTGTGGAGGGATTTTTCCAATGTCTTCAAAAACTTTCAATTAAAAGAACTAATTGGGCAATTTTACCAAATATAATAAAATATAGCCATTTACACAATCCCACTAATACAATCAAATACTAATAATTTATGACTACATGAACAAGCCTAAATTAGATAGATAGATAGATAGATAGATAGATAGATAGATAGATAGATAGATAGATAGATAGATAGATAGATAACCTCTATTGTCATTTTTTTTACCGTGGGGACAATGGTTTGCTCTCAAAGTGTACACATACATAACACACATTTAAACATACCATATGCAACATACTATATACAAAGTTTTCACACAATAGGACCGTTTGATCTCTTTCTTTTTATAGGCAAAAATGTACTTGGAAAAAGACTGGCCCAACTCATCAGGAGGGCTTTAAGCTAAAACTGAGGGGGAATGGTGACCAATCTCTAAAATCTCTAGAACTCAAACCAATCACAAATCCCAAGAAAACAATTCAAACAAAGAGGCAGGCAGTGATTAGAAAAAAAGAAAAAACTCAAACAACAATCAGGAGATAGAGGAAACATACCCATGGACAGGCATAAAAGTCTTGAATGCTGATATACAAATGCTCAAAGCTTGGGGAACAAATAGGGCAAACTAGAAGCAATAGTACATGAGGAAGGGTATGACATAATGGGCATAACAGAAACCTGGTGGGATGAAACCCATGAATGGAATGGATTGATGGATGGATACAAATTGTTCAAAAGAAACAGGCCTACAAAAAGAGGAGGGGGAGTTGCACTATATGTAAGAGAACACTACATATGTACAGAAAGGCACATGATTACATGATACCTGGGAAGATTCTGGAAAAGATAATCAAACAACAAATCAGCGAACACCTTGATGCGAACAAAGTTATCACTAAAAGCCAACATGGGTTTGTCAAAAACAGATCATGCCAGACAAACCTTATTGCATTCTTTGACCAGAGGAATGATGTAGATATAATTTACTTGGACTCACCAGATGGATTCGTAGCTGGCTGACAGGCTGTACTCAGCGTGTGGTCCTCAATGGAACTGCATCTACATGGAAGGAAGTGTGTAGTGGGGTGCCCCAGGGCTCTGTTCTGGGCCCAGTGCTCTTCAACATCTTCATCAACGATTTAGATAAGGGGATAGATGGGGAACTCATCAAATTTGCAGATGACACCAAGCTGGCAGGAATAGCCAATACTCCAGAAGATAGGCTTAAGATACAGGAGGATCTGGACAGACTCGAACATTGGGCACTATCTAACAAAATGAAATTCAATGGTGAAAAAAGTAAGGTTCTACATTTAGGCAGGAAAAATCAAATACACAGGTATAGTATAGGTGGTACCTTGCTCAATAGTAGTAACTGTGAGAGAGATCTCGGAGTCCTAGTGGACAATCACTAAAATATGAGCCAGCAGTGTGCTGCAGCTGCCAAAAAAGCCAACACAGTGCTAGGCTGCATTAACAGAGGGATAGAATCAAGATCACGTGAAGTACTAATACCACTTTACAATGCCTTGGTAAGGCCACACCTGGAATACTGCATCCAGTTTTGGTCACCACGATGGAAAAAAGATGTCGAGATTCTAGAAAGAGTACAGAGAAGAGCAACAAAGATGATTGGGGGACTGGAGGCTAAAACATATAGGGAACGGTTGCTGGAATTGGGTATGTGTAGTTTAATGAAGAGAAGGGTGAGGGGGTGACATGATAGCAGTGTTCCAATATCTCAGGGGCTGCCACAAAGAAGAGGGAGCCAAGCTATTCTCCAAAGCACCTGAAAGCAGGACAAGAAGCAATGGATGGAAACTAGTCAAGGAGAGAAGCAACCTAGAACTAAGGAGAAACTTCCTGACAGTTAGAACAACTAACCAGTGGAACAATCTGCCTCCAGAAGTGGTGAATGCTCCAACACTGGAAGTTTTTAAGAAGAGACTGGACAGCCATTTGTCTGAAATGGTATAGGGTTTCCTGCCTTAGCATGGGGTTAGACTAGACTTATTATTATTATTATTATTATTATTATTATTATTATTATTATTATTATTATTATTATTATTATTATTATTGTTGTTGTTGTTGTTGTTGTTGTTGTTGTTGTTGTTGTTGTTGTTGTTGTTATATTGTTGTTGTTATTGTTATTGTTGTTGTTGTTGTTGTTGTTGTTGTTATTATTATTATTATTATTATTATTATTATTATTATTATTATTATTATTATTATTGAAGTAGCCAAAGGACCGCTCGGGACGACAGGCTAGTTAACAACAAGTTTATTTAGAGCAAGACAACATTGAATGACTTGTTCGGCTTTTATAGCCGGCAGCTGGTCGCGAGGACCAATCAGCAGTGTTTGTTTTGGCGCCGTGTCAGACGGGGACCAATCAGTGTCGTCTTCTTCTGACAGCTCCGGCTTCCGCGTGGTGTGGTGTTTTGACAGCCGCGAGCTGTCAGTGGTTGCGCCTGCGCAGTGCGGTGGACGCTTTGACAGCTCAGGCTTCTTCACGGTCCGGAGTTTGACAGCCGCGAGCTGTCAGTGGAGGCGCCTGCGCAGTGCGGGGAACTTTGACAGCTGTCAAAGTTCCCGCGTGTATTCCTGTCAAGCGGCTTTACTTATATACTTTGACGATGCCCTAATATTTATACTTGTTAACATATGTACACTTCCATTGAAAGAATGTTTACATATACAATACACCCCTTACCCCTCCCCTGGTGCGTTTCTTTCCTCTTGGATGTTTGAACCAGCCCACTGATAGTCTTTTAGATAGGTGGGTGGTTTCCGATTCCTGGTTGATCGGCGAAGGGGCGGTGGGTGGTCTGGGTCTAGTTCTTCATTTTGATGTTCAACTTCCTGGTTTGGGATAGGCAGCATTTCCGGTGGGGGTTGTACGTCGGCACTGGTTGGTTGCTCAGCATTGTGTGGTGGTTGTCTGGGTCTGAGCTGGTCAATATGGCGGCGTATGTTGCCCTGTGCCTGCGTAGCTATAAGGTATGAGATGGGCCCTGTTTGTTTTATTACAGTCCCTTGGACCCACTTGTTTTTATCTGTGTATGATCTTGCCCATATTAGTTGACCAGGGTTAAGTGTGCGGCCGGGGTGGGGGTGTTGTGGTTCTTCTGGGTATGTGTCGGGGTGCAGTCTGTCGAGACGTGTTATTAGCCTCCTTCCCCATCTTAATTCCGCTGGTGATTTGCCGGTTGTGGAGCATGGCGTTGTGTGTTGTGCTAAGAGGAACTGGCTGATGCGCCTCTGCCAGTTCCCTTTAACGAATTTTTTTAATGCTTCTTTTGTGGATCGTACCATAATTTCAGCCATCCCGTTTGACGATGGGTGGAACGGCGCCGACGTGACCAGCCTAATACAATTCCTCGTAGCGAAGATCTGAAATTCACGAGAGGTGAATTGAGGTCCATTGTCGGAAACTATGGTGTCAGGTAGGCCGTGTGTTGCGAATATTTTCCGTAAGGCTTGAATAGTGGCTGCGGACGTTGTTTTCCTAAGGGGCGTGACTTCCAGCCACTTGGAATAGCTGTCCACTGCTATTAAGAAACTTTGGCCCTGGATAGGCCCTGCAAAATCTATATGTATACGTGACCAGGGGTTCCTTGTAGTCTCCCATTTATGGATCGGGGCCTGGGGGGGTTCCTTCCTGGTCTCCTGACAGGTATAACACCCACCCACATACTTTTCAATTTGTTTATCTATGCTAGGCCACCACACGTAACTTCTAGCCATTGCTTTCATTTTTACAATTCCAGGGTGCCCTTCATGTAAAATGTGTAATGTTTGGTCTATGTTTTCCTCTGGTATGATGACCCTATTTCCCCATAGCAGGCATCCTCTATGTGTTGAAATCTCGTTTTTCCTATTATAATAAGGTTGGAATTTGGGTTGTGGGTTTTGAGCTGGCCACCCAGTTGTGGCCCATTTGAGGACTCTGGCAAGTATTTTATCTTTTGCTGAATTATTAGCTATTATGTTTGCAGTCAGGGGGCATTCAGGAAGTTGAGAGATTGCTAAAATTTGGCTGGCTGGGGCTGGATCTGAGTCCCTGGTTTGTATGGGCAGTCTGCTGAGGCAGTCAGCATGTCCCAATTCCTTACCTGGTTTATGTATTAGTTGATAAGAATAGGCTGCTAAGAACGTTGACCATCTTAAGATTCTCGGAGAGAGAATTTGTGGTGTAATTTTATTCCAAGTAAATATGCCTAGCAGGGGTTTGTGATCTGTAAATATCGTAAATGGTCTTCCATACAGATAATCATGAAATTTTTTGACCCCTGCTACTATCGCTAGGGCTTCCCTGTCAATTTGTGCATAGTTTCTTTCAGCTTTGGTCAGAGTGCGAGAATAGAAGGCTATGGGTCTTTGTGTGCCATCCTTGAATAGGTGACTTAAGACTGCCCCAATTCCGTAGGGAGAGGCATCGCAAGCGATGCATATTGGGGTGTCTTCTCTGAAAAGGGTGATGGTTGAGCTTTGACAGATAATCTTTTTTAACGATTGGAAACTATTTTCATGTTCCTTGGTCCAGGACCAAGTTGTACCCTTGTCGAGGAGCCTATGGAGAGGCTCTGCAATAGTGGCTTTGTGGGGAATGAAAGCATGGTAAAAGTTTAACAGTCCCAAAAAGGATTGAAGCTCTTGCTTATTCCTAGGGCTGGGTGCGGTTTGAATAGCCCTTAGTTTCTCAGAGGTGGGGTGGATGCCCTGGCTATCGATTTTATACCCTAGGAATTCTGTAGAAGTGACTCCAATGGAGCACTTTTCCCGCTTAAGTTTGAGACCGGCTTCTCTGAGCCGGCTCAGCACAGCTGACAGCCTGTCAGCTAAACTAGCTTCATTTTCTCCGGCGATGAGAACATCGTCGAAATAGGGGCAGACCCCGGGTATTCCTTTCAGGGTCTTTTCCATGATACCCTGGAAGATACCCGGGGCTGCAGATATGCCGAATTGAAGCCTCTTAACTTTAAAAGCACCGCGGTGGGTGACAATAGTTTGCGCTTCCGCGGTGTCGTCTGTGACAGGCAGTTGTAAATACGCCTGCGTGAGGTCAAGCTTGGCGAAAATGGTGCCAGAGCGGATGGAAGCAAATACGTCCCTTACCGCTGGCACCGGGTAAGCATGGGGGCTGAGGGCTAGGTTGACTGTCGCCTTATAGTCAGCGCATACTCTCACTTCGCCATTAGGTTTGATTGGGGTGACAATAGGGGTCTCCCAGGTTCCCCCATCTGTTGGCTCAAGCACCCCTAGACTCACGAGTCGGTCAAGCTCGTTTTCAATTTTTTCTTTGAGGGCAAAGGGTACCCTCCTAGCTCTTATTTTAATTGGTTGGATTGCTGGATTTAATTGCAGGGAAATGGGGGGACCTGTATATTTCCCTAAAGTGCCCTCGAAAACGTCGGCGTACTTTTCGCAAACGGCTTCCAGGCTGGGTGTTTGAATGGTATTAACCCCTGATAAGGCGATGCCTAGTGGAGTGAACCAGTTAAGCCCTATCAAGTTGGTACGGTTCCCTGGCGTAACTAAAACCTCCAGGGGACCTTTGAACCCCTTATACTGTACAAGGACCTTGGCTTTCCCTTCCAACGGAATAGGGGTTTTCTGGAAGTCTGCAAGGTGAACCTGAGTTTGTTTCAGGGGAATTTGTCTTCGGCCTTTCTGACAGATCTCCTGATAGGTTGTTAGCGAAATTAAGGAGACCGCTGACCCTGAATCCACCTCCATGTGGCAAGGCACTCCCTGAATTCTGACCCAGACCTTAACCTTGGAACTTATGCAGTTTACCCTATCGATTGTCTCAACCCGGTTGCCTGGTGGGGTTTCCCTGTTGGCCTGGGCAGCTGGCCTACCTGGGGGGTTTGCCTCCACCTCATTGACGTTGTCCCGGCCCTTGCTGCGGCACACCGGCTTGATGTGGCCAGTCTTCCCGCAGTTGTGGCATTTTGCGTTCCTAAAGCGGCAGCTTCCACGGGCATGGTTGCCCCCGCAGCTGGCACAGGCGGCTCGTTGCACGTAACGCGGGGGTGGCGGTGGAGGGTCCCTGAATCCTCGGCGGTCCGACGTTTTTCCCCTCCTCGGCTGTCGGTGCTCCATCCTGCGCTGTAGGGCTTCTCCATCGGTGAAATCTACCGACTCTCCGCTGTCGCTGAAGGTTGCGCTTTCCTGGTAGACGGTCGCCGGGGTCTCTGGGGTCGTGTTCGTCGGCTTCTTTTTGTGGCTGTGTTCGTATGCCATGATCTCCCTGGTCAGCTCAGCCAGATTCATGTCGGGTTTGGACGTCAGTTTTTTTTGTAGCTTCTCGTCCCTCAGACCGATCACCACCTGGTCTCTGATGCGGTCTTCCAGGTCGGGGAAGCAGCAGTTCCGCGCGGCGTGTCTGACCCCGGCGATGAACTCGTTGGCGGGCTCGTCCTGCCGTTGTTTCTTTTGTGCGAATTGCACCCGCCAGTACAGTTCCGAGCGAGCCGGCATGTAGTACTTGTTCAGCTGGTCCACCAGGTCCGCGTAGGAGACGTCCGTGATGGGCACTGGGCTGAACAGCCCGACGGCTGCGTCGTACACCGGGGGCCCGCTGATGTACAGCAGGGCGGCGGCCTTTGCTCGGTCGTCAGTGATTTTACTGACGAGGAGAAATCCTTCAACTTGGCCGAGGTGTGATTGCCATCTCTCGGGATGGCGGGTATCAAACTCCCTCACACGGCCGAAGTTTGCCATGTCGTCCGGTCCTGGGTTGCTCCGATGGAAGTTAAAACTTCCGTGTCAGCTCTTGCCGGGAACTCTCTTCCTCGGCCGTGACTTCAGCTCCGGAGCGATCCCATCCTCGTCGCCAGTGAAGTAGCCAAAGGACCGCTCGGGACGACAGGCTAGTTAACAACAAGTTTATTTAGAGCAAGACAACATTGAATGACTTGTTCGGCTTTTATAGCCGGCAGCTGGTCGCGAGGACCAATCAGCAGTGTTTGTTTTGGCGCCGTGTCAGACGGGGACCAATCAGTGTCGTCTTCTTCTGACAGCTCCGGCTTCCGCGTGGTGTGGTGTTTTGACAGCCGCGAGCTGTCAGTGGTTGCGCCTGCGCAGTGCGGTGGACGCTTTGACAGCTCAGGCTTCTTCACGGTCCGGAGTTTGACAGCCGCGAGCTGTCAGTGGAGGCGCCTGCGCAGTGCGGGGAACTTTGACAGCTGTCAAAGTTCCCGCGTGTATTCCTGTCAAGCGGCTTTACTTATATACTTTGACGATGCCCTAATATTTATACTTGTTAACATATGTACACTTCCATTGAAAGAATGTTTACATATACAATACAATTATTATTAAAGATAAAATCTCTCCAGAATGTATATGGGTCAATATAAAAGAGAAAAAAAGTGACATTGCCATAGGTGTATATTACAGGCCACCCAACCAATCAGAAGAAATAGATGAACTCTTTGCCAACTAGCTAACAAATGTATGTAGGAAGCATACCACAGTAGTAATAGGAGACTTCAACTATCCAGATATCAACTGGGAGACAAACTCTGCAGTGAGCAGGAGATTAAACAAGTTCTTAACCAATGTAGCTGACAACTTTGTCACCCAAAAGGTGGAGGAAGGAATTAGATGTAAAACTATACTGGACTTAATCCTTACAAACAGAGAAGAAGTGATAGAGGGAATTGAAAATGCTAGAACCTTGGGTAAAAATGACCACGTCATACTGGAATGTAATATAATGCAAACACTAGCAATAGAAAACAATCCAACCAGTGTCTTAAACTCCAAAAGAGCTGACTTTAACAAACTCAGAGAGAACCTAGGAAAGATCCCATGTATGAATATCCTAGAGGGGAAAACAACCCAAGAAGCATAAAAGGTAAAGGTAAAGGTTCCCCCGCACGTGCGTGCTAGTCGTTTCCGACTCTAGGGGCCGGTGCTCATCTTCATTTCAAAGCCAAAGAGCCAGCGCTTGTCTGAGGACGTCTCCGTGGTCATGTGGCCGGCATGACTAGATGCCAAAGGCGCACGGAACGCTGTTACCTTCCCACCGGAGTGGTCCCTATTTTTCTACTTGCATTTTTACGTGCTTTCGAACTGCTAGGTTGGCAGAAGCTGGGATGAGTAACAGGTGCTTGCTCTGCTACGCGGCACTCGGGATTCGACCCGCCAAACTGCTGACCTTCTGATCGACAAGCTCAGCGTCCTAACCCACTGAGCCACCACGTCCCTCCAAGAAGCATGGGAAACCCTAAAAAAATGTGTTCATAAAAGCCCATACCAGCACAATACCACTGAGAAAGAAAACAAGAAATTCAAGAAGAGACCAGCATGGCTCCACAAACATCTCTCTGACAAACTGAAAGACAAAAAAAGGTAAATACAAAAAATGGAAAGAGGGGCACATAACTAAGACTGATTATCAACAGACATCCAGAACATGCAAAAATGAAGTCAGGAAAGGAAAGGCTCAGAACGAACAAAGACTTACAACAGTAATAAAAAATAATAATAAAAAAATTATTCCAACATATTAACAACAAGAAAAAAGTCAAGGAAACTGTAGGCCCACTAAAGAGAGAAGTTGACAAGGAAATAACAGGCAACAGGGAGAAAGCAGAGCTGCTTAACTCATACTTTGCATCAGTCTTCACATAAAAAGAAACTATCGTCCAACATACCAAAAAAACCATTGCACCACATCTTTCAAAAGTCCTGGAGCACTGAGGAAGTACCTGAGGATTGGAAAAGGGCTGATGTGGTTCCAATCTTCAAGAAAGGGGGGGGGGAACGAACCCAGGAAACTACAGACCAATCAGTTTAACATCAATACCTGGAAAGATCCTAGAAAAGATAATTTAAAAAAAAAGATCTGCAAACAACAAGAAGCAAACAAAGTCATAACCAGTGGCCAGCATGGGTTTGTTAAAAACAGATCATGCCAAGCCAATTTTATTTCACTCTTTGATAAAGTGACTAAAGAAATAGCTATTTCTGTTACTAAAGGAGATTGTGATAGAGTGATAGGCTTCTCCAAGGCAAAGCAACAAATCTGAATAGATAGACTGCATTGCTCTCACATCTTACTTCTACAGGCTCATGTTTTGCTCATAGTCATATTTATTAATGTCAGAAGTGTTCAGTTCAGTTTACAGCCAACCCTTATAGTCAGATCACAGCATTTAGCTGGATCATTCAATTAAGTTATTAAAAATATAATATGGTATTTTTATGTATTAAAAAAATCAAAATATTTAATTGATAAAAACAAGATAAGATGCAAGCAAAAGCATGGAGATATATGAACAACAAGAAAGAGATAAAATGGTACAGAACTAAATATCAACTATGTACTGTATATATTTCTATCTCCATCTCTAATCATTTGTATCTCACAGAATGTTCCGGAATTACTGGAAAGAATACTGTGAGAAATAGCACAGGGAGTTTGAAAGAGAGACTGAGAATGGCCTTTGCTTATTATAATCTTAACCAATCCTTTTATGTAGCTAGTAGCAACCAGACAGAAGAAAGAGATTGGTAGAGGAGGAGGATGTATTGAACAAAGTATTGTTCTCAGAAAGGGAAAGTAAAAAAAAATATGAAAAAATAAAAGGTAACATTATTGTAATAGAAAGCAATAACATAGAACTAAAAACATAACATACTGACAGAAATAAATGGATATCTTGCAAACAATTTTCTTTCTTAAATAGGCAATAGTGTAGATTACAAAATATTAGTTTGTTCTTTTCTCTCTGTGGACCTGCTATGCAATGAGCACTGAAATGATAAGCCTTATTTGATACAGGAAGACACAAAGTCAAAATAATTGACTGATAAATATTTCCCAGATATTTTGGGGGAAAAAATTCTCTATCCATTTCATCTTCCTTCCTTCCTTCCTTCCTTCCTTCCTTCCTTCCTTCCTTCCTTCCTTCCTTCCTTCCTTCCTTTCTTTCTTTCTTTCTTTCTTTCTTTCTTTCTTTCTTTCTTTCTTTCTTTCTTTCTTTCTTTCTTTCTTTCTTTCTTTCTTTCTTTCTTTCATTCTTTCTATATCAATATTTACAAGGATTTTACTCAAATTATTCATATTGTACCTACATTTTTCTGATGGAAGATTCTAATTAAACTCCCTCTGAATGCAAGGATTCCACCAACATCCTCATTGGTTCTTACTTGCTAGTATGGTCAACATGATATCTTACTGACAGAGGTACCTCCTGGCTAGGGGACTGGGACTTTACCAAGATCTCATGGTGGGAGCAAGTGATTCAGAGACAATGGAAAAAGGGTTGGGATCATGTCTTGAAAAACCCTTACTCCAACAATTACTTAAAGCCACCATTTTCTTCATGTCTTTGCCACATGTCAGCAGAAATTTGCATCTGCTTCTTATCAACATGTTGGTATCAAGCCAGTCGTGGGATTCAGCTGGTTTGCACCAGTTTGGCAGAACCGGTAGCTAAATTTTTGCTGAGTTCAGAGAACCGGCTGAATGAAACTGCTTCCGGAAGTCCAATCTAGACCTTGGAGGCCTGGAGTAGGCCTCCCATGCCTAGACTGGCCCACTGGAAGTGTCTGGATGCCACTTCTGGAAATCTGTTCTAGGCTTCGGAGGCCTGCAGGAGGCTCCTAGGCCTAGAACAACCCACTGAAAGTGCCTGGATGCCATGTCCGGAAGTCCGTTCTAGGCCTCGGAGGCTCAGACCTGCATCCAATAAAAGAACCAGTTGTTCAGGTATTCGAATCCCATCAGTATATCAAGCTGCATTTCTAACATTTGCCCACATATAAAAGACTTCAAAAACGTATTCCTTTGATTCACAGCCATCATTCAGCAGCAACAACAGCAACAGCAGCAGCAACAACAAACATTTTGAATTAAAAAAGCTGGCATACCAGAAATCAGAAGTCAAAATAAAAGAGTTGGAAGGGACTATGGAGGTCTTCTAGTCCAACCCACTGCTCAAACAGGAGACTCTACAGTATACCATTCCAGGCAAGTGGCTATCCAGTCTCTTCTTAAAAGTCTCCAGTGATGGAGCACCCACAACTTCTAAAGGCAAGACATTCTACTGGTTAATTGCTCCTTAATTGCTCCTAAACTAAGGAGAAATTAAGGTAAACTAAACTAACACATTTTGGCTTACCAGGAGGCCAACAGTGTGTCAATTTAGTTTTTACAGCTCCCATGTTGCTTTTCAGTTTTCAGTTCTTAAACAGCCGTAATAATAACCTAACCCAATTCTCCTTGCATGATTCAAGAGGCCAGAAATTCAGAATAAGCAGAAGAGAAGCCTCTGCCATAATCATTTTAAATTATTTGAAAGCAATATGGCAAGGGAACCTAAGTAAAGTGCTCACATCAGAATCCACATGAATGCCGGGAGACTGGGGAAAAAAAAACATGTGCTAATCTCTCAGCAGGAAATTTCCAATAACAAATGACAAATGTATTTTGTCCAAATCCATGAACAGCCCTTATTTTTTCACATTCAAATCTAATTAAAATTTATCTGGCTCAATAAGTAGTGGCAAAATCATCACTACCATTATCATCTATTTCTCCCTAAAATGCATCTTAGCATTTAACCTTCTAGTTTCAAGAAGGTCTGAAAAATGAAATGTTCAAATACAAATATTAAGCATCAATATTTTTTCTAATATTTTTC
The DNA here is from genome assembly GCF_964194415.1 of Vipera berus. Classification (NCBI taxonomy): domain Eukaryota; kingdom Metazoa; phylum Chordata; class Lepidosauria; order Squamata; family Viperidae; genus Vipera; species Vipera berus. The sequence continues at coordinate 184,273,225 of NC_138203.1, read as the reverse complement.
TTTCTATCTTCATATCAGTCACATCAAAGTTAGTTTCTTTAAAAAAGCACTCAAAGAAACTGTCTATTACAACTTGATTAATTACTACAGTGATGGCTACAGCAGTAAGCTTCCACTAAATAGACTTGAATTCTGATACCTGCTGGCCAATGATGCTTCCTGGGTGATGTTGAGCTTTTCAGTTTGGCCCATTTTCAGGGCCATTAGCACTAGAATAATAATAAGAGATAGATTAACAACATTAGATGATGATGATAAATACATCACAGAGAGAGAGAGAGGAGGGAGGGAGGGAGGGAGGGAGGGAGGGAGGGAGGGAGGAAGGGAGGAAGGAAGGAAGGAAGGAAGGAAGGAAGGGTTTCATCACCCTCACCAACTTTTCCATTCATTTCATCAATGTTATTAATGTATGGTCTCTCCAGAAAATCCAAAGACGAAGTTTCAAAATTTCATCCTGGGTCTTATATGTCATATTATAAGGACATTTATCTTCTCTTGATTTCAAGTTGCTCTTTTTTTAATAAGTTTTATAATTTGAATGCAAAATATATGTTGGCTAAGCGTGTTCAATATATTCACAATTCAAACTTCTATTGCTAGGATTGTTGTATTTCAACTGCAAAAGTCATTTACTGTTGTTCTGTAATTTTCAGTCCTATGCTTGCCTCTTACACAGAGATATGTTCAGGATAAAAGTGAAAAGATAAAAGAGATTCCCATTTTTTCCCTGGCTGTTTTTCTTTCCTTCTCCTCAACCTTGCTTTTTCTCAAGTGAATGGAAAGTTCAAGTAGAATAGATTTCAGAAGCTGTTGGCATACCTCTCCATTATCTGCTGAACCTTGTTTTGTCAACTCATCTTCTGGATTCACATTAAATTGATCATAGGAGCTGACCTCATAAAACATGGCAGGTGGAGATGTTGGTTACTTTGTGGTCCACTATGTCATGCCAAGAAAGCAAGAATAAAATGTTATAGATGAGAAACAGTAAAAATGTAAATGGCAAATATATCCCTTAAAGAGAAGACCCCAATGTCTTCTCACTCCACTTTGCTTTTGGGGTCTCTTTGTATCAAGCAATTCATTCCATCTTCTTCATCTCATTTTAGTCTTTGTAGAAAATTTTGAAGTTTATACATGTATTGCAGTTTTTGTAAGGAAAAAGATGGAAATGAAGAAGAAGGAGCTACAGTGAGAAATCCCGCAAAAGAAAAGGTTAATAAATAATATAATTTCATTGGATAATAAATATTGGATAACTTTATTGTATCATCAATAGGTCAAGGTTGAATTGCTAAGATGTTTGGTAACCTCTGTCGCTACTCAACTTGCCATAGAAACAGGGGGGAGCGAATGCCTGAGAAAGAAATGGGAGTTTCAAAAAGCCATCCATGGATCATGAGACCCAAGGTCATCAAAAGCATGTGTCTGATGGAGAAGTGCATTGTTCCCATATGAAACCAAAGGCATGTGATTGGACAATGTGAACACTTGGTGGGTGAGGATTGTGAAAAGCTATTGTTAACTAACCAGATTTTTGCATGGGAAACCTAGAGTTGATTTTGCTTCTTCTGTGCCGGCATGTGAATCCAATAAAGATTATCTCTTATGGCACCTCAAGATTGTAGACTTTCTTCAATATTGAATTTGCCAGCCGGATGGCTGAAACAATATTTTATTTTCAAGACATACCTAATTGGTATTATAACTACTTCTGTGACAATAAAAAGTGTAGAATTTAAAAATAACTATTCTTCTTGAAGTTGCTTTGTCCAAAGAGGAAACAGATTTAAAAGAAGAGAGATATGATAGTTTGTTTTTTATGACAGTATCTGGAAAAAAAATCAAAGACTGACAAAGCAGACTGATATAAATACATTCATAAATTAGAAGTGACATATTGCTTACAAAAAATTCTTTATTTACTCTGAGCATTGTAGTACAAAGTCAAGTAGACAGATGATAGATAGGTAATAGATGATAGATAAATAGACAGATAGATGATGATCATGATGGTAGATAGATAGATAAATAGATAGATAGATAGATAGATAGATAGACAGACAGACAGACAGACAGACAGACAGACAGACAGATAGATAGATAGATAGATAGATAGATAGATGTAGAGATTAGAGAGGGGGGGGGACAGAGAGACAGATATGACTCAATGCCACACATGGATCTGTGAATATCTGGCATTGGACAAAGTCAACTGGATACTAAGGATCCTCCTCAACAACTCAATAGGACTGTGGAAGATAATACTGGAAGTCAACCCAACATAGTTCACATAAAAGTGGCCATCAAATGCAGCATAAACCAAGGTGATGCACTGTCACTCCTGCTATTGTATACAGGCTTGAACCCCTTCTAACATATTTGTTGGAAGGGAAGGTTTGAACCTATGCTTCAGTTTTAATCAATGTAGTATTATGTTAAATTCCTACATTTGTTAGTTCTAAAGCCTGATAGAGTGGAACAGATCAACTTTTTTTAAAAAAAATAAGCTTTATGTATAATTAAAAAACAACAGGAAAATCAAACATAAAGTAAAATGAACAGAAGAAGGAAGAAATATAATGTAATTCTTACAGTAAAGTTTTTAACATCCAAGATATTCTATGTACAAAAGCCTGTTGTATTTGAATATTAAGTTAGATTAATAATCTGGTCTTTACAAGACAGAGGAAATTGATGGAGTATCTATAGATATATGGCAAGCAGCAAAAGAATCAGTAAAGGAAAGGGATATGGAAGACAGCAACCAGTGACAGGCAGAGATCTGGCATTCCTGCCAAAATGCACAGTAGCCAATTGGAGTAAAAAAAAATTGTCAACAATGATATGAAGCACAGCAGGAGAAATTAGGCTGATAGAAGACAGAAAACACTGCACAACACGAAAAGATGAGTGAAGGTTGCCTTTTATGGGCTGGAACTCTATACAGATGTATCCTCAAGAAACTCTCACCTGTTGTGTGTTCTTGCTGTCTAGAAATTATCAGTGGCATTTACTTACACTGGAGCAAGCTTGTCATATGCATCACCTTTGGTATGTTCTACGAAACCAACTCTTTAAAACCAAAGTTTGTGGCTTAGCATTGCATAAACCAATCATAATACTTACCCAGTAAATAATGGTTAAGCAAACTTTAGTGATTGTAAAGATTGCATATTTGTAGTATGTATTGGTTCATGTAGACTAATTCATTATGAAAACAATGCTCAGGATAAAATTTGTTTTATATATTACCTTGTTTGTAAACCTCAGTGCTGATTACTGAATTATTTACATTGCATGTAAATGCAATGTACCCATGTTGATATAAAAAAATATATCTACAATTCCAGGTTTTTAGGTTTTATTTGTTATCTGAAATATCACTTTTTAAGCTGCATTGTAATAAGGTTTTTAATTCTTAAACACCTCATTATGGATTGGAAAGATAGTGAATATCAATAAACACATAGAAAAATGGAGACAAGAAAATATCTTCTGCACGAGTTTGTTCATTCAGTTTGCTTTATTTCAAAGTGAAAATGAAATGATGTTTTTAATCCTCAAGTATGCAGGCTGCTAAAAAGGAATACTAAAAAGTATCTTCTCCATCTGTTTTATATTCCCTTGTCCTTAAAGCATCAGTCTTCCGAGTAATCAACACAACTTAAGTTAATTTAGGATATTTCATTCCTGCAGTATTAATTGTCACTACCGATAAATTGGAGATAGCTACTTGAGGTCATTTGGCTTCAAAATTAGTGCCATACACATTTCTGCCTAAGGGAATACAAATTATCCTTTCTTTGCCCTTTATGTATAGCATTCAAATTACCTTTCATGAAAAAGATAGACTCTGCCCCATTTCACACTGATTTATGACTTTCCAGATGTGGTTTGGTTTTTAAATGTAACTTATCTCTAGAACTATTTGTGACAAAAGAAAATCAACCAGAGGCTTCAATGCCAACCAGAGAGCAAGGTGTTGCATTCAAATCAATGGCCCCTTACAATAAGAAACACAGCTGGAGGGTTCTAAAGAACTGCATGGGATAAAAAGGGGTGATGATAAAACAGTTATTAAGAACCTCATAAGAAGCAATCATGCTTGATAAATAGATTGTTATAAGAAGAATATTAGCAGGGCCAGGGAAGAGTTTTGTGCTTGTTTGATCAGCTTTAAGCTGCTATTTGAGACAGTCTAGGTGTACTCACTGACGTAAAACCAAAATGATCTTCCATTCAATTTGGGTCAAGTACAGTAGCTGTACCTTCCTTTCTTCATTATTGTTCCACACTCTGCATCTTTTATTAGCCTTGCATAAGGAGAAAAAAATTGTGTCTGCAGATCATACCTTAAAGCTTCATACAATATGGCAGATGATTAGGAATTATAGGATTTATAGTCAAAATCACCTAGAGAACACCGCATTGCTTACTCCTGACAGTGTATGTGGGAAAGGATTGACAAAGCAGAGGAGGAAAAAGAAGTGCAACAATAATGAACAGGTGAAATAGTCATTTATTTAATTGATTTAATCTCCATTTAAGATGCTCCTTCAGGAATGCACAATAAATGAGATTAAAGAATAATAGTTTAGATAAGGTGCAGGATTAAGCAGCATGGTTGTGTCATACATGTGTGTGTGTGTGTGTGTGTGTGTGTAAATTTTTGGCTTGATAACAAAGAATAAAGGGAGACCGGTATGATCATTTCAAACTTATTTGTTCTCCTCAGTCAGCCATACCCTTCTGAGATTCAAACCTGGGCCGACTGCATCTTAAGCAGTTGTTTTAACCCCTAGGCCACAGGCGCTCTCTCTCTCTTTGTTAGCTGAGAAGCAAGGAAGATATTTACACAAATATGAGCAATATATATATATATATATATATATATATATATATATATATATATATGGATCTTTGGTCATTCGGTTTTTTTCCCGCGTAGAATTGAAGGTGTAGGAGCAACGTTTCGACGGAATCCCATCCGTCATCCTCAGGCTGGTGGCTTCAGTTTCCTTCTTCTGGGAGAAGCATGTGGTAGTGGCTGTTTGTTCCTCTTTTTTAAACTGCCAGAGGGGGTGTGTTCTGTGGGTGGAGGTGTGCTCTGATTGGGTGGGGCATTAGGTGTGTTCTGATTGGGTGGGAGTGTGTTTTGAAATGGTGGGTGTGTTTTGATTGTGTGTGTGTGTGTGTTTTGAGTGGGTGGGCTGGTCTCAGGTGCCAGCCTTAGATCTGAGCTGGTGAGTTGTGCTGCTTTTGTTCGGCTTCGTGTTTGTGGTGGTGCCATGTTTTTATAGTGGGTGTCAGTTTGCTTATTGTGTGGTTTGGAGGGGTTTAAAGTGGCTGATGTAGCAGCTGTACTTAGGTTTCTGTTTTGTGGTTGTGTGTCGTTATTGTGGGTTCGGATTTCACTTCACTGTGTTTCTTAAAAAAAGGAATGAGAAAAGCTCCAGAGCTTCTAAACTACACATCCCCTGGAAATGATATATAGGACTTCCAAGAACAGTGTAAATTATATCATGACCTTTATGCAGGATCTGATAACAATATGGGGTAACCTTACTATGGTCTAACTTGGCACTTCTACATTCTGCTCTTTGAAAGAGACTCCAGGCCTGCCCCTTCTACCAATAGTAGAGCCTTCTGACATAAACTATGTCTTTTCTTGTATCCATATATTGCTTCCTGTCACAATACAGAATAGAAAATAATCTGCCTTTTGATATCTGTTTTTATTCCTGTCAGGGTTATCAGGCAATATCAGTTTGCCAGTTCTGCCTCATGTATGTAAAGACAGAATACTTTTGTGCCCCACACTGTTTTCCCCCCTGCCCCCTGCAATATCTATAAAGCCAATAGACAACAAATGCAAAGATTTAAATCAGGAGCTTTCTCCACTTGACCAGAGCTTTAAACAGCTTCACTGTCTTATTCTATATAAGCTTTGCCTCCCATCAACAACTGATATGCAGTAACAAAAAATTATCATGACCAGCCAAATTTGAAACTAATGATTTGAGTATGCGTTTATATGCATGGGAAACTGGTAGCAGTTAGCTATTAAGTTTTAGAACTCAAAATACTACCTAAAGAGAAGGAAAAACATCTGCTTGGGAATTCAGCTTCCCTTCTGTCTTTGGCAGATAGAAGAAAAGGTGATTCTGTTGGGAAATGCAGACAGCATTGATCTGGCCACCTGCACAATGAGATTCTTCTAAATAGAAAAAGTAAAGGCAAAAGTTTCCCCTGTCCAGTTGTGACCAACTTTAGGGGTGGTGCTCATCTCTGTTTCTTGTCCGAGGGAGCCAGTATTGTCCGAAGACACTTCCATGGTCATGTGGCCAGCATGACTGTATGCCAAAGGCACAAGGAATGCTGTTAACTTCCCACCAAAGTGGTACCTATTTATCTACTCACATTTGCACGGTTTTGAACTGCTAGGTGGGCAGGAGCTGGGGCAAGTAACAGGAGCTAACCCCATTGCATGGCACAAACCAGTTGTGAAGAAAGTGGGATCTTCTAGATGATACTGAATTCCCAGTTTCTTCAAATTGTCAGTTATTGACATCTCTTACATAGGATCAATGGCCAGTTTTCCCATTTAAAGGAAACCATGGAAAGCTAGGCCCTTGCACTCACCTCCATATATGTTTTCCTAAAAATCTTTCTCATACTTCTGCCTCTATGGCAACTTCTACCCTGCTAAATGTCTAAATCTCAGCTTTTATATTAAAGCTAAAATTTGAATTCATATCTCGCTGGGAAATATCAGAAGTTGCTTTTGCTTCTGTTCTGCCTCAGAATAGTAAATTTTGAAAAGCAGCTTTCCCCCCCAACACAACAATCTCTATAGATGTTGGTACTATAATTTCTAAAGTCCTTGCTAGCATATTCTTTGAATATTCTGAGACTTCTACTGTTGTACCATTAGAAAGCACATTTGAGGAATAATAGATGCAATAGAAAAAGGATAAAAAAACAATGCTAGTAACAGAATAAGATTCTTATAGTATAGAATTTACTTTCTACTTGTCTTCTTTCATGAAACTACAAGACATGCACTAATTTTTTGCCATTAGACATTTGAAAATATTATGGCTGGGTAGTTTCTGTGGTGCAAATCAAGACAGAATGAGAGACTTGTTTGAACCACAAACACTTTAATTTTAGCATTTTATTTTGAGGTCTCGTTAGGAAATAATTGATGGGTTCATTCTATTGAAAACAAAAGTGAAAAGGCATTTGAGGTAAAAATCCTATCCAATAATTAAAGCCATCATTTAAAAAGTTTGCTTGACATATCAATATTTATTCAATTGTGCATTGATTTCACCATAGTAATTTTCCCTTGCTCTTACTGTTAGCAATTATATTTAAAGAATAAAAGAAGAGATATATTGTAAAAAATAATTTGAAAAAATAAAATAAGTAATTTAAAATTTGCCAATAAAAGTTAATATATGCTGGCTAAATTGTACAAGGTTATTACTTAGCAGTCATGATTTCTGGGGGAAAAAAACTATGTAGCTGAATATTTGTATCTGCAACTAAATATATTCTCTTCTATGTACTAAATTTCTCTTCATAATTACTCAGAAATAAATTCTACTAATGATCGTACATCTTGCTTCTAAGTTAGATGCCAATTGTTGAAAGTTTTAAATAAAGGAAAATCGAAAGCTTCTTCATGACCATTGAAGATAATTTCCTAATAAGAAATTCATGCCAAGCTCTACCAAACAATCTATATGGAAACATAACAAAGTAAACAGAAATATTCAGCTCCTCATCCAGGCATAAGATAGCCGCAGGCTCTGTGTCTGAGAGAGCTGATTTTCAGTATGCTGTTCACTGCTTCTCTGGAGAAAAAGACTTGACCTTGATGCTAGAATTATTTCACTGAAATCAATTAAGCTGAAGAATGCCGTTAATGAACAAAGGCATGCCTTCATATATATTGCTGATTATTGTGGGATGTGTGAGAAATCAACAATCATCACATGGTCATGTTAATGTGGACTGGAATGTTTACAAGCCAAAGGATTGAAATAGTTGAATATTGCAGGCACATATTGGTAGAGATATGGATTAGAAAACAAATGAAAGTGGGTTTGTTGTCACTGTGAGTTGTGGTGGTGGGGGCATGAAGGAAGGCTCAGCCAATCTCACTGTATACATGGTTGTACTTTGACAATAAAGGTTCATTCATTCATATAATATCGTCAAGAGAGCAAAAGAATTGAAATGGAAATGGGCTGATCACCTAGCAAAAAGAACTGATTGCAGATGGATCAAAGCAGTCATAGAATGAACTGCACTTGATTAAAAAAAAACATCCATGAAAGAAACTTAAAACAAGATGGGTCGACAACATCAGCAAGTATTGTGGGCCCAATTGGCAAAAGAAAGCTCAGGACTGTTTTGGTTGGAAACATGTGGAAGAGGCCTTCATCCTGCAGTGGATAGACAATGGCTAAAATGATGATGATCAATAGGGATGTTTGACTATACAAATTTAATAATCTAGCTGTATTCTTTGAGCTAAGTTTGCTTTTTGCTATTTGTTGCCAGCTTAGGCCACTATTTTTTCCCCTTTTTTTGCAATTATCTTACCCAAAAAAAAAAGATATGTGGAAGAAACATATTTGTAAAAGAGTGCTGTGGAAATCATAACATCGTTTCTACTTTGTTTCAGGCTCCTCAATGAAGTCTTATTTTTAAAGAAAATAATGGGGAGGGAGGTAAAATGTTGAAGAATTTTTTTAAAATTCTTTAAGGTCAATTGTAGGATGCTTTTTCAGTTCAAAAAGCTTCTTCTGGAATTTAGTTTATGATTTAACAAGCAGTTTATATTATACTTCTATATCAGACATGTCAAACACAAGGCCCGGGGGCCGGATTTGGCCCGTGAAGTGGTTTCATGTGGCCCGTGAAGCCATCCTGGAAACAGTGAGGGAACGGCCCCCACTGCCTTGGCCCTGGCCCAGAGACCCTCCTTCTGCCAGAGACCCTCAGATCTGTCCCACTCCTGCCCGGGCCCCCATAGGCACCCTTGATGCGAACAATGTAGAGCTGGCCACGCCCACCCAGTAGGCCATACGCACTCTAGCCACGCCCACCCAGTAGGCCACGCCCATCCTGGCCACACCCACCCGGCCCCCTGAGGGCAACCGCAATGCTGATGCGGCCCTCAATGAAATTGAGTTTGACACCCCTGTAATCTTTGACTGCCAGCCTTGGTGGAGCAGTGGGCTAATGCCTCCTTAAGTAACACCAGCTGCCTGCAATTAGTGCAGGTTCGCATCCCACCAGGCTCAAGGTTGACTCAGCCTTCCATCCTTCCAAGGTAGGTAAAATGAGGACCCAGATTGTTGGGGGCAATTAAGCTGACTTTGTAATAATGCCGCTTGGGGTGTGTGTGTGTGAAAGCCCTAATAAGCAGGCATATACATAGAAGGAAGGCTACTGCTAAGCTTGTAAGCCGCCCTGAGTCTTCGGAGAAGGGCGGGATATAAATGGAATTAAAATAAATAAAAAAATAAAATACTTCATTGAGGCTGAGTTGGCCTGCTCATCTAGGTTTATACCTGATTCAATTAAATTAATAAATATATTCTTCCAAGATGAAATGGTCACATAGACCTCAGAGGAGGCAATGTTTGTTTGTTTTTTCTATTGCTGGATTCAGTGGATTTTGCCATCCTTAGAAGGAAGCCCACCCTGGGGATTTTGCCAAATACTGCTGTCATTTTTCAAGCAAAGTAATCTATGCAACAATTTTTGAAAAATCTGATTCTGCTTCCTTGCTGGTTTTTGGAAAAGGACCACCCAGGTTCATTATTATAGTGTCTTCTTGATGGACAGAGGCAGAAGTGGTATAACTGCACTGATCCTGTTCGATCTCTCAGTGGCTTTGGATAATATTGCCAAACACAAGCTTTCTCGGGCATCAGTGCCATTTCTACTTGCAAGAAAGGTATCAGAAAATGATCTTGGGGGACTGTGTACATATACTCTGGCAGCCGTCCTGTGGCACTAGTTTGTCTCTAATGCTTTTTTTTTTAAGTATCTGTCTGAATCTACTGGAAGCATTCTTCAGGAGTGTAGGGCCAAATGTCATCACAGTACCAATGATGTTGAGCCTCATTATGTATTTTCATAGCACCTGAATCAGGAGAAATCCTCTGTGTTTTCAACCAGGATCTAGTTGCAATAGTGAGGGAGGTCAACTGAACAGTGACCAGATGAAATAAGCCACCTATGAACTACTATAATAAATACAATTTTCCCCCTGGGCTCCAGTGACTTATTTTGATTTGAACACTTGCCTAATAGCCAGCTACATTTTTGTGAGCATGAATAAGTCATATTCTTTTCTGACCTCCCACTGACATCAAAATATATGAATTTTCGCTATGCACACTTTGGGGTAAAAGAGACATTAACAAGATGTAAACACTGCAAGGTCATGATATAATATGGGTGGAAAGTTTTCAATTTAAATCCAAAATATGGTACAGGATGTGCTGAGCTTTGAAATATCTGTTATTCTGGCCTTCCTTCTTGGATTGCTATAAGAATACAACAGTATCCACAGTAGGTTTGATGACCTTAGAATAAGGGCCAATTCAAATTTTATTTAAAAGCAAATGCTTGTCTTTTTGCCCAACTTCTTTCTTTTATATTCAGTACTATTGTTGGAACCAATGCCTTGGTACATGTGACAGAATTAATGGAAACTGTTTTCCTAATAAGGATGGCAATGTAGGTGCTACTTACTAGGATGGTTCTTGTGAAGTGTGAGAACAAGGGGCTAAAAATATTCTCTGTGCTATGTTAATGTTTGTATCACTCAATTCTCGCTATAGCTACAATGAAAGTGAAATGGATAAGTACATTTTCTAATCATAGGGTGTTAATGAGCATCCAGCTGAGAAGTTCCCCCTCTCAGGATATTGTTCATCTACAGGACTTAATTTAACACCAGAGACAGGAAAGCTTTAGACTAGTTCTAAGTGAAAAACAAGCTTTTGGCCTCAGCACCAGATCTAACAAGCCATTTGGAAGAGACCAAGAATGAAACATAATGTTCTCACAATAATATTTCAAGTATGTCTGCTAGCTTTAAATGAAACTAACACTCATTGTCTAAAATTCCATTATCAGAAGCAAACTTATTAGGAAACTTACACTTATTAGTTGTTATACAAACTTTCTCTGCATAGTGTATTATGCAGACTGAGAAATGTTTCAGAACAGATATTCAACGTTTTAGAAACAGACTTATAATCACTACACTACAATTGATCTGATCTGATAAAGACATTCTCCTGGAGTTGCAGTGGAATGAAGCTTTGGAAAAATAATCCACTTTGGCCCAAAACTTGTTTTCAGGTCAGTGCTGATTCTTGGTCTTTGAATGCCAAGCTGGGACTTGAAAAGTGCATAAAGCAGGTGAAAGTGCCCTCATGTAACTTAAGAGTAGCCACTTTGATGATGGAAAATAGGTCTTCATCATCTTTTATGTTACAGTCAGGCAGTGTTTGTAGAAGCATGTTAACATATTCTACCTTAATGGTCTAAACATCTTTTCTTTTCTTTTTTAATCTCCCTGGATAACTTAATTATAAGTTCTCTGATCATTCTTGTTGACCTTTTTGCACCTGGTCCCCTTTTCCTGAATTATTCTTAAAGTATGGTGCCCAGAATTGGACACATAGAATCAATGTAGTAGCATTGTTAATATAAATTGAGTTTAAAGGTAAAGGTAAAGGTTCTCCCGCACATGCATGCTAGTCGTTTCTGACTCTAGAGGCCGGTGCTCATCTCCATTTCAAAGCCGAAGAGCCAGCGCTTGTCCGAGGACGTCTCCGTGGTCATGTGGCCAGCATGACTAGACGCCAAAGGTGCACGGAACGCTGTTACCTTCCCACCGTGGTGGTCCCTATTTTTCTACTTGCATTTTTACGTGCTTTCGAACTGCTAGGTTGGCAGAAGCTGGGATGAGTAACAGGCGCTCACTCTGTTACGCGGCACTCGGGATTCGACCTGCCAAACTGCCAACCTTCTGATCAACAAGCTCAGCATCCTAACCCACTGAGCCACCGCATCCCTAAATTGAGTTTAATGTGTACTAAATATAATTGGTACATTTGTTTATATTTCAATATTTCTTTCTAGTCACACTAAACATTTTAGTACCAAGCTATATAATGCCAGTGGGAACTTTACCCTAAACTTTAAATTCTCAGAAGACAAGTAGCAATATATCAAAAATTGTGGTGCCACAATTGAAAATTCAGATGCAGTGATGGATGAAGGTTTGAGGTGAATGTTTGAAGAAGAATACTGCTAATATGGTTACATTTAAGGATCTAATATGTGGGGACAAAAATAAAATGAACTATATTTAAGTAGTTTTAAAGACTATGGCATGAACAGAACTCTATCAGCTATCTGTTTCCTGCACTGTCTCATCCAGGCCTAAGAATGAATGACAAAACACACTTTGAAGCTCTGGAGTTGTTTCAAACTGCTTTCATCATCTCCCTGATATGTACCTTTCTGAACAACTGAAGTGAAAAGATGTGGGTAGCTCTCCCTCATTTACATGTCTCTGCTAAATTGTGGGTGAGCTTATTCTGGAATGGCTTCCTGCTGCCAAGTCTATTACCATATCAAGAGTTAAGGATTATTATTATTATTTTTCTAAGCAGGGATGTCAGGCTTGGCTTCACCATTTGGCAGTTGGAAGTTAGATGCTTCAAGGCACTTTTTGGCACTACAGTAGTGAAGAATAAATTGTGTTGTTATTTAGAAAAATATTTGTGGATGTGGGGAAGAATTAGTATGTTTTAATCTCAATTTTGTTCAGTCTGTCAAAATGTTTGCTTAGCATAAGACTTTAATAATTCCAAAATGCTAGAAGTTTATGCTAGAAGTTACATTTGAGCTGACTTAATTCCAACATTAGACTGTACTCTTAAAGTCTATTTAATAATGCCTTGATTGCAAAATAAGTGATAAAAAGTTCATCTGAAATCAAACTCCAGGCAATATTTTCCTCTCTCTCTTATTATGATATTGTTTTTTGGCAGGTAATTGCAATCATGGTTGGAAACATCCAGTGTTGGATATGCTTAATTATAGCTAGTATAAAATAAACAAACTGCTCTTGGAATATCAAACCATTAACTATGAATTTGGTATGTGCTGTCAATTTGGACTTGATTCATGAACTGTAGGGACAAATGTCTTCTATGTCAACCTGTTCAAAGGACAATCAAAGCTCTTCTAGGGCCAACCCCAATACAATTCACCATATTTTTATCCAAAAGGCTTTAACATTTTTACATATATGATAATAAGTTGCCTCTTCACTACCACATCTCCAACACTTAGGTGGTTGATTTGGATACATACATGCTAACCTTTTAGGATCTAAATGCCATCTATAAAACATCTTGTAAAAATTCTCTCTTAGGTTTTGTCCTTGTGTAAATTTTACATTTCTAACCCAAATTTTTCCCCAAGTATCCATCATTATGGGCTCTTGAATATTCTGAGCCCATTTTATCATACAATCTTTAACTAACTCCGATTCTGAATCAATCTCTATAAGAGCATTATATAACCTTTTTATATGTGATTGACTTTGATCTCTAATTTTCATCAACTTTTATTATACCAATTTTCTGATCTTCTATCCATCTAGCTTGTAATTGTATAAACTGAAACCAAGTCTGTACTATCTTTTCTTCCTTTAAAACATTTAAAGGTTTCAGTTTCAAAATATTCCCTTCCATCCTAAGAAGTTCTTTATAAGTAATCACATCTTGTTTCTGCTCCACATTTATATTTCCTATTGCATGTCTAGGTATTGCCTATATAGGTATTTTATTATTTAATATATATTGGTACTTTTTCCAAACTCGGAACAAAGCATTTCTTAAGATATGAGTCTTAAAAATATTATCCACCGTTTTCTCATAAAATAAATACGCATGCCATCCATACAATAAATCATACCCCTCAATATTCAATGTTCTTTCATCCGTTAAATTGAACCAATCACTAATTATTGATAACACAACTGCATCATAATATAATCTCAAATTGGGCATCTTCAAACCCCCTCTCTCACCTGCATCTTGCATTATTTTAAGCTTTACTCTCGGTCTTTTCCCTGCCCAGATAAATTTATTAATACCTTTTTGCCACTCATTTAAATTTGCATCATTCTTAAGTATTGGTATCATTTGGAACAAAAATAAAAATTTTGGTAAGACATTCATCTTCACAGCTGCTATTCTCCCCAACCAAGATAATTGTAATTTTTTCCAACTATCAATCTCCTTTTGTACTATTTGCCATAACAATTCATAATTGTTTTTATATAATTTCACATTCGATGCTGTAATATATACCCCCAAGTATTTAACCTTTTTTACTATTTCAAATCCTGTTGATTTTTCTAATGCTTCTCTTTGTTTTATAGTCATATTTTTGTTAATATTTTAGTTTTTTGCTTATTAACTTTAAATCCAGAAACTTGTCCATATTCAGTCACTTTCACTTTCAAGGCACTTTTGATTCTTTGTTACAAAGAATCATTCAGGCGCCATCTTCCCTTTCTTTTTAAAACGACAGAAAGAAAGTTGAGATTCCAGAGTTAAAGTCTTATACTTGCTGTTTATACTGCTCCCGCATCCGGTCTGCCTGCGTTAATTCCTCAAGATAACAATCAGATCAAGTCAAGTCCAGCAGGAGTGGATTCAGTGTCTTGCTCTACTTTGAAGGAGAGAAATCCTCCAATCCGGAGTGTTTCCAGGCTTCCAGGGAGCTCTCACCCCTACCTGGAATCTCCCCTTCCCCTCTTTGCCCAAGGGAAAGGGTTTTCAGCCGTGGAATGGCTGATTGTCAGCTGCTCTGCGGCTTTTACGGAATCAGAGGGCTGGCGGTCAATTTCGACCATCCACGCCGCTGAAGCGCCACCCGGAAGTCCCACAGCAATTATATATTGTATACCGAACTTAAGAAATGGGTCTGTGCTCCAGTTAGTTCATGAAGTACTGTGATTATGTTCGTAACATGCTATGTAGCAGAGTTAAGCTTAGTACAATATAACTTTTTCTGATAAGACAAATATATTAATGCCTAATTGGCAGCTTGGGTAATTAATTTATTATTATTATTATTATTATTATTATTATTATTATTATTATTATTATTATTATTATTATTATTATTATTATGTTTTATTCAACTGAACACTCAAATTGACTGGCAGTAATGGTTGACACGGGCTGCTGCCAGCATCCTAGGTATCAACCAGGTATCTCCTTAAAATGTAAGATGTTCCTAATAGTGCAGTTTTTTTGTAGCTTTGCTGGAGTTATTGCAGGAAGTTGCAATTTCTTGATGTGTTTTGTAAAGTTTTTGGACATAGTTCCCAGTGCCCCAATGACAATGGGTATCACTGTTATGCGTTTCATCCATAATCGCACAGTTTTGATGGCCAGGTCACAGTATTTCATAATTTTTTCCAGTTCTTTTTCTTCGACTCTGGCATCTCCTGGTATAGCGATATCAATCAACTGTATGCTTAGGTTCTCTACAACTGTGATATCTGGCGTGTTGTGTTCCAAATGGTGATCTGTCTGTATTCGGAAGTCCCACAAGATCTTCACCCTCTCATTCTCGACAACATTTTCCACCCTATGTTCCCACGACTTTTTGGACACAAGCAAGTTGTATTTTTTACACAATGCCCAGTGGATTAGTTTAGCAATTTGGTCATGTCTAGCTTTTTAATCAGTTTGCGCGATTTTGCTGCACTCACATATTAAATGTGAAACAGTTTCAGCTTTGTTGTTGCAAAGTCGACAATTTGGATTGTCAGTAGATTTTTGTATCTTTGCTTTCATGGCATTAGTTTGTAGTGCTTGTTCTTGATCAGCCAGTATTAAGCCTTCTGTTTCTTTCTTGATGGTTCCCATCTTAAGCCATGCCCATGTCAAGTTGTTATCACATTTTCCTTCAATTTTTTTCAAATGTTGTCCATGCAAAGCTTTGGTTTTTCATCTATTTAATCTATCATCCAGCTGTTTTTTCCTTATATTCTGGCTTTGTTTCTGTTATTTTGATAATGGTCTCTGTTTTCACAGCCTGTAGCAATTTTTCTGTACTTCGATTCACACAGTCATTCAAACTTCATTTTTCTTCTTCTACAGTTTGGTGGATTTGCAGTAGCCCTCTGCCCCCTGTTCTTCTTGGCAGGTACAATCTGTTGATGTCACTTCGTGGATGTGGGGCATGGTGCATGTTCAAATGTTTACGCGTTTTACGGTCTAGGTGTTCCAATTTGGCCAATGTCCAGTTGATAATTCCAGCTGGGACTGCCCATGTATTAATGGCTTTAATTATATTTCCACCATTCAGCTTTGATTTTAGTATTTTGCGGACTCTTCTGATGTATTCCTTTTGTGTTGACTCTTTGACTTTTCCATTCAAGATGTTATCTGCTTCCAATATACCTAGGTATTTGTAACCATCATCCTTTGCTAGTGCTTTCATAATACTTCTGTTTCCCAGTTCTATTCCTTCTATTTTTCCCACTTTTCCTCATTGCATGGATAATATAGGACATTTTACAGGTCCAAAGTCCATTCTAATGTCACTGCTAAACAGTTGACCTGCATTGAGTATTGATTCAAGTTCAGTGTGGCTTTTCACATATAATTTTAAGTCATCCATGTATAGTAGATGGTTTATCTTGCCATGCTGGCTTGAGATGTGGTATCCCAGTTTTGTGTTTTGTAATATTATTATCAATGGAATTAATGCGATGTTGAACAGTAGTGGTGAAAGTGAGTCCCCTTGGAAGATTCCTCGTCTGATGTTGATTTCACCAATGTTCTCCCCATTTGCTGTTAGAACTGTTTTCCATTTTTGCATATTTGGTTTCAAAAATGTACAGATGTTTTTGCTGATCCCAAAGTTTTCTAGACATGCATTAATCCTACTGTGTGGTAATGAGTCATTATATTATTATTATTATTATTATTATTATTATTATTATTATTATTATTATTATTATTATTATTATTATTATTATTATTATTATTATTATGTTTTATTCAACTGAACACTCAAATTGACTGGCACTAATGGTTGACACAGGTTGCTGCCAGCATCCTAGGTATCAACCAGGTATCTCCTTAAAATGTAAGATGTTCTAGGTAGCACAGTTTTTTGTAGCTTTGCTGGAATTATTGCAGGAAGCTGCAATTTCTTGAAATATTTTTGTAGCAGTAGTATTGAAGTTGGAAGGGACCTTGGAAGTCATCTAGTCCAACCCCCTGCTCAGGCAGGAAACCCTACACCATTTCAGACAAATGGCTGTCCAGTCTCTTCTTAAAAACTTCCAGTGTTGGAGCTTTCACAGCTTCTGGAGACAGGTTGTTCCACTGATTAATTGTTCTGTTAGGAAATTTCTCCTTAGTTCTAGGCTGCTTTATTCTTTGGTTAGTTTCCATCTGTTGCTTCTTGTCTTGCCTTCAGGTGCTTTGGAGAATAGCTTGACTCCCTCTTCTTTGTGGCAGCCCCTGAGATATTGGAACACTGCTATCAGATATTAGTGCTATATTAGTTCTGTACAATTAGCAGAACCTCTTTTAGGTAAGCTTTTGGTGCAATTTATATTTCTTTTCTACCGCCCTCTGTTTAGCCATCTCATTTGACTGTCTCCTATCACAGTAAAATTGATTGCCCTTTCCTTTCTCTTTATTTTTTGTTTCCTCTGCTCTCTTTCACTGCGTTGTGATTAGAACTTCCTACTGCCTAATTTTCAGAGCTAAAACATCTGTTTGCTTCTTGCATTTATGTATAAAGGACTTGTTTATTGCAGCTGGTGACAGAAAATATAATAGTTAAAATGTGCTTCCATACAGACTCTTCTCTGAACACAAAGACCTTCAAATTCACAAGAGGGAAATCCCATATCATACATTCTGGAAAGACTGTGAGATCAGAGCTCTGGCATCAGAAAGGGGCATCTCTAAGCTCTGATTTACTTTATTAAATAAAAGAATGGTTCTTTTTTCAAGTGATTTATATGGTGACCTATCTTGACACAGTGATTTTGGACAACAAATCTATATATTACTAAAATTCTCAAGTCTATTTGATTGTTTCTTACCTTCGATTCTATGAAATTGGAAGATATAGGGTAACAGTTATTGAACCAAGGAAACTCTAATGGACTAATTGATAGAATGCCATAACCAATGACTCCTGTGGGAATGAAATATGGGAAAGGTGTTGCTACTTTAATGCCACTGCATTGCTGCTGTTTAGTGCTGCCATATGCTGCAGGCAGGTTGGTAGGTTTCAGACGCTCCACGATAGTTTCTACAAAACTCAGTGAAGAAGCTGGCAGGAATTCAAAAGTTGCTCCAACTCCCACTGCTTTTTTGCCTACCCATGATCATTCCGTTTCTCTGTTTAAGTCAGGGGTAGGCAACCTTGGCTCTTTTATGACTTGTGGACTTCAACTCCCAGAATTCCTGAGCCAGCATGGGAGTTAAATCATAAAAGAGCCAAGGTTGCCTACCCCTGGTCTAGGTAAAGTAATATCGCTGAAGTGACCAATGGGTCATGGGTTTCTAGTTATATATACAAACATGTCAACAATATTGTTAGGAATATGTCTGTGGCCTAACTGGTTGGGTTGGCAATATATATGAACTACGATTGTATCATTGTTATAGAACTGTAATGTATCACTTTAACTATGTAATGCATTGCATCATAACTTCTAATGATTGGCCAGTGCTGCTTCCTACAGCCATAAGAGGGAGCTAGAGTCATAGCTTCTCTCTCCCTGTTACATTCACTCTCGCTTGCTGTTACTTGCTGTTTATCGTGGTTTGTGGGTTTGCTACTGTTTGCTAAACCTGTAGAACTGTGTTTGACTTACGGACTGGTAAGAAGACTCTGTATCGGCTAATCCTTGGACTGTTGTTATCTGCTATCACTTCATAATTCATGTATGACCTGGACTGTTTTTTCCTGGACTGTGCTATTGTCTTATCCCACAAGTAAAGCTTTGTACACACCACCGTGTATCTGTGTGGTTGCTGTGTAAACTTAACTACTCTCAGTATCCTTCTCTTTGTGCAAGCTCTCTTTCGCTCAAGAGTTGCTCTGCTCATCCTTGTCAAATATAACATAACACACATGAACAAAACAGTAGAATCTATACTCCTAATAAACCATTTGAAACCTCCCTTCCCAACCCCCCACCACTCAAAAAAACAACCCCCAACCCAACTTTACACACTCAGCTCAATTGACAGAGGGGAAATTAACAAAGTTCACCTGAAACTTACAGGGGTGTGGTTCCATATGGTCTTCACTGCATTGCAATAGGGATGGCCCATCTCCTGGTCACCGCTTGACAATATTTTTTCACAGAATGGGTCCAAAATATCTTCCCTGCTGATCTTGTGGGATGAGCAGAAACCATTGGAGTCAGGCAGTCCAACAAATAACCTGGCCCACACAATGTTGAGTTTTATAAATGACAACCAGTACCTTAAATTGTGTTAGAAGCCTATTGCAAGCCAGTGCACTTTGCAAAACAATATTATTATATTGGCAGATTCTGGTAAGCCAAAACTGCATGTGTTGCTGCATTCTGGACAGTTGCAGCTTTTAAGGTACTTTTTTGCCCTGTCCTTGAAGAAATCTTTGGATGGATAATACGGACTGTATTGGGAAGGCCATTTTAGTTTCATGACTGATAAAAACAGAACTCAGGGTGTGCCTGGGACTGCAATTCTCTTTCTAGGTAATTTGGTGGAAGAGGAGAATTTGGGTTGAAAAATATATACTAGATGGTTAGATCTGAGCTTTATTGATCCAAGAATAAAAAAAGGACTATCTGAGACTCTTAGCATCATCATCATCTTATTTAAAGTCTATCTGGGAACAGAGCTTCTTCCTTTTCTAGAGAACTCAAATTTAAAAGTTTTTCTCTACAGTCAGTTTCTCTACAGTCAGTTTATAGACTACTGATTTCCAGAGTTCCACCTTACAAAGACTGTTGAAGAATATTCTTAGTTTTCCCAGAAGGTCTCATGAGATGCCAGATTTTGGTACCCATCAGGCCTTCTCACCTAACAGATTGATTTGGTTCAAATAATGAAAAAAAAATACTGACATTTAATGTGTGTGTAAGTATTACTTCTCAATACACACACCTAATTCTCAAATATAGCGATGATATTAGTTAGGATTACTATTTAAATATAGTCATCAGTTAATCAACTGTACTTTTGTTAATTACTAATAAAAATCATTTTTGCAGCACTGATCATACAGTTGCTATGACTGATATAATGAACCCTTTGACTAAGTTCCTATTCAAAAATCCTGCTTTGTATATATTTAATTTTTTGCTGATAATGTTGCACTCATAATTACTTAACTCAAAGACATTTTAATACTGTTGCTAGAATATATTTAGCAATAAACGGTTCATATTAACAGTTTAAAAAGAAAGATGGTCTCTTTCGGAAGGATCACCTTATCACTGATTGTAGATTGTGTTACATCTGTGGCTTCTGGAAATGTTCTATCTTAATCATCATTTAGGAAGTAGAACCAGTAGAACAAGCTAGACACAATGTCATAGAGATAATAACACAAAAATAAATTCAGAGCCTTACCTTCTGCTCTTCTTTAGAAGTAAGAAAATGCCTGGTCGACACCTATTAGGGTTAGCCTAATAACAATTCACTCATTGTCAGGAAATTTAAACCCACTCCCATCATGCAGAATCAATTCTGACCTATGAATGCTACCGGGATTAGCCAGTGTGAGTGTATATTAAAGTGCTGAGAGATGAGCTGAGCTGCCAGATGTGTTGACAGGATCAGTGCTTAAAGTGTAAAATCCCATTAACACAAGAGATGGCAAAGTTAAGGATGCTGGCTGGCCACATTAAGGAAGCTGAGGAAATGAATGAAGCCCCAGGCAATTATAGTTTTGTCATCCCCAAAGTGCTCTTATAGACAGACTTAAAGAAGTGATAAAATTCATTGGCTGGTTATTTATTTCAATGCCATCATGTCACTCTGTTCACATAGAAACTAAGTTACAACTTTCTATATCAAGGAGAGAAGCAACTGAGAACTAAGGAGAAATTTCCTGACTGTTAGAACAATTAATCAGTGGAATGACTTGCCTCCAGAAGTTGTGGGTGCTCCAACACTGGATGTTTTTAAGAAGAGATTGGACAACCATTTGTCTGAAATGATATAGGGTTTTCTGGCTGAGCAGGGGGTTGGACTAGAAGACCTCCAAGGTCCCTTCCAACTCTGTTATTCTCTTATTCTATATTGTCCGTAAGAAGAATCTACTCTTCAAAATTTATTAGATCTCTGAAGCACTTTACAAAGGAAGTCTTTTAGAGCCACTTGATTGGTTTGCTGAATTGAAGCAGGCTGCATTCTGATTCATGAATCAGCTTCCATGAGATGATTTGAGCAAATCTTCATCAAACTTAATCACCTTGTCAAAGAATCTGCCCTTTCTTAGCACAAGGACTGCTTCTTTTGTCAGCTAAATGCATCAATGCTGGCAACTTTCATTGGTGGAAACTGAGCACACGAAACAAGATACACAGACATGCACATACATACGTACTGTATGTTGTCTATATAACACCGAGTTATTCTGTATGTTATTCACATAGAATTTTCAAATATATATCCCCTTTACTGATTTTCAAAAGAAATACAAAAATTGAAGTTCAGGAAAGAAAAAAAGGTGAAAGTGCAAGAAAGAAAAAGGAAAATGGGGAAAAATGCCTTCCAACTTTCTCTGATACAGATATTGTTAGTCATAAATATCAGCAAGATTCGATAGCCCAGTGTGTCTTGCCCAAGTAGAGTCCAAGCCATAAAAAATAGATCAATATATCTTTATTTATGCATAAAGAAGGAGAGAGTCATCTCATGGAAAAGAGGAGAGCTGTTCCTTAGAAATGTAGAGAATGACTTTATATACAGTTTAAACATATTGAGTTTGAAATGAGCTCTTTCATTGGTTTGCATCATTTCACATCTGTGATAAAGCACACACATTAAATGTCAGTATAGTTTTATATGTACCACATAACATTTCATAGCATCCCTGTTATTAGTATGATCTTGTTAATGTTCATCCTCATTTTTAGTAGGTGTGGTTTTTATATTATACTGTAATAAGACATAGTGAATTCGCAAGTGGCTAGAGTTCAAATCTGTGTACAATACTGGTTGTGTACAACCAGTTTTATCAGACTCCACGTTCCTGATGGAGAACTTTCTTTGTTACTTCAAAAAACTAGAAACATTAATTAAAGACACTCCTGGTTACTGAAAACATTACTTAAAGAGCTGCCCCTCTCCTGTTCCAATCAATATAAGTAAAAACCCCCATCAAATTCTTATTATAAAATTAATATTTATCAACATGATTTCCATAATACCATACAATTCTAATCATCCAATACCAGAATCAATTTTTCATTTCTTTCAAAAAGTTCAAAAATGGTTTCCAAGTAGAAATAACATTTGTACCTATTTGTTTGTCCATTAAGCCCAGAATAAAGGCATCTGGTTTAAATAGCACATTCATTTTTAAATCTCCTGCGTTACAATATATAACTGATCCTTAATCCCAATATTTTATAGCCCAGTTAGATATCCAACAGAAATAAAAAAAATGTTCTCTTAGTATGTCAACAAATATTTGAAATTCCCTTGTATATTTTTGACAATTTATCCGGTGTCATGTACCAACCTTTTTGTTGCTGTTGTTGGCCTGAATTGCTTAACACAGTTGTAATGATCTCTGTATCAGAAAACACACTACATAGGAAACATGTTCTCAGCCGATGACTTTAAATAGATGCCTTTATTTCCTGATGAAACTTGCTATTTCAGACTACCAGTGACTAAGACTGACATTTTCTTATAGAATACTTTTCTTGTGACAGGAAGTGTGCTATCTATCTATCTATCTATCTATCTATCTATCTATCTATCTATCTATCTATCTATCTATCTATCTATCTATCTATCTATCTATCTATCTATCATCTATCTATCTATCTAATCTATCTATCTATCTATCTATCTATCTATCTATCTATCTATCTATCTATCTATCTATCTATCTATCTATCTATCTATCTATCTATCTATCTATCCACCCACCTGCTATTCCCCTTTCTTTTTCCAACTACATATAAGAAGAACTATTCAATTATAGCAATTAAACTGAAATATATCCAGGAAGCCAAAGACTATTTTCAGGCATTTGACAGGAATAAATGAGAATAGACACATGGGGAGAAAGCGAGATACATATCTGTCCTCATGGTGGCAGGATACCATTAGCTGCTAGTGAAATCACAGAACCAAAGTTCTTGACACTTACAAAGTTTTTACAAATGTAACATGTTGGTGATCTTGGCAATGTGTGTGAAAAAGAGAGGAGACATGTTTGTTGTAGCTACTGCATCTAACTAATTCCTCAGCCACAGTGAAGCATTCCTCTTTTGTAATAGTCCACCACTTCATCAAGAATCAAAACATGTTCTAATATTTTTGGTAACATCACTACCGTGTGAGGATTCAGCTGACTTTCTCTGGTATGTGGGCCATGTGCCTAATATCCCACAGAAACAATCAGGGCATTAGTGACTATGAGATGGCCTTATATACAGAAATTTGTTTGCTTTTAAGTTAATAAGCAGTTGTAGTTAATAAATGTTGGCTATGATTCCCCTTCGTTTAGAGATTCTTCATACACTACCCCAAATACGCAGAATAACAGAATAACAGAGTTGGAAGGGACCTTGAAGTTCTTCTAGTCCCTTCCTGCTCAGGCTGGAAGCCCTATACCATTTAAGACAAATCTTTGTCCAGTCTCTTCTTAAAAACTTCAAGTGTTGGAGCATTCTGTGGATCAATTAATAATAATAATAATAATAATAATAATAATAATAATAATAATAATAATAATAATAATAATAATAATAATAATAATAAACCTTTATTGTCAAAGTACAACATGTGTACATTGAGATTAGCTGAGCCTCCCCCCGTGCTCTCTCCCCCCAACACACAGTGACAGCAAACCCTCCATCCTACCACACTATGTGAACCAACTACACCACACACTGGCCTCCCAAGTCAATTCTGCATAAGATTATGTCTCATTTAAAAGCCTAATAGCCCAAGGATAAAAGCTATTTTTCAGCCTGTTGGTACAGCTGGCTATATTCCTATATCTCCTACCGGATGGTAGGAGAGTAAAGAGATACCGTCCAGGGTGTGAGTCATCCCTGAGAATCTTCCTCACTCTTCCAAGGCAACGAGCCCTGGTGATGTCATCCAGTGGTGTCAGGGAACAGCCCACAATGTCTTGTGCTGTGCTCACTACCCTCTGTAATACTTTCTTGTCCGCGGCTGTCAGACCAGCATACCAAACCACAATACCATACGAGAGGACGCTCTCTATAGTAGACTGGTAAAAGAGGGTCATTAGCTGTTGTTCTACCCTGTTCTTCCGCAAGACCCTAAGAAAGTGAAGCCTCTGTTGGGCCTTTCTAGCCACCTGGGTTGTGTTAACTTTCCAGATCAGATCTTCACAGAGGTAGACTCCCAGAAATTTAAAGGAGGAAACTCTCTCTACACAGTCCTCCCCGATGTAAAGTGGGGCAGGTTCCTCCTTTTTTCTCCGGAAGTCTAACACCATCTCTTTCGTCTTGCCGATGGTTAGGTGCAAGTTGTTGTTACTACACCATATGGATAGTTTTTGTACCTCCGCCATATATGCTGTCTCATCCCCACCTGTAATAAAACCCACCACAGTTGTATCATCTGTGAACTTGATTATCGCAGTGGATGGGTTAGATGATACACAATCATAAGTGTATAAAGAGTACAGGTAGGGGCTAAGCACACAGCCCTGTGGCGTGCCAGTGCAAAGCTTCAGGGGGGTGGACAAAGCAGACCCGACCCTCACTGTTTGTAACCGATCCCTAAGAAAGTCTTGAATCCAATCGCAGATGGCAGGGGAGAATTTCAAGTCAGTCAGCTTCTCGATGAGAATGCTCGGCAAAATGGTGTTGAAAGCCGAGTTGTAGTCAACAAAAAGCATCCTGACGTAACTTCCAGGTTTCTCGAGATGACTTGCTACAGAGTGTAAAGCAGTAGCTATGGCATCGTCTGTCGACCTATTTCCCCTGTAGGCAAATTGATGTTTATTAAAATCCAGTGGGAGGCATGTCCTAAGATGTTGGAGAACCAATCTTTCGAAGCATTTCATGACTACAGACTGATTGATTGTTCTAACAATTGTTCTAACAATTTCCATCAGGAAATTTCTCCTTAGTTCTAGGTTGCTTCTCTCTTTGATTAGTTTCCATCCATTGCATCTTATCCTACCTTCAGGTGCTTTGTAGGATAGCTTGACTCCCTCTTCTTTGTGGCAACCCTTGAGATATTGGAACACTGCTATCATGTCATGCCTAGCCCTCCTCTTCATTAAACTAGACATACCCAACTCCAGTAACCGTTCTTTATATGTTTTAACCTCCAGTCCCCTAAACATCTTTGTTGCTCTTCTCTGCACTCTTTCTAGAGTCTCAACACCATTTTTTACATTGTGGTGACCAGTATTCAGTATGCATACTGAAACTTCCTCACACTTATTGTATATAAGAAATCAGGGTTTGCCAATGTAGACTTTCTCATCTGTGTCCCCTTGGAAGTATTGTTATCAAAAGAGAAGTGCAGGGTGGATATGGGATGTGGAAGTTAAATTTCTCCTCCAAATCTAATTTAAATAATCAGTTTGATTTGGATTTGCAATCTGATTCACTCTGTCATCTATGACTGAAAAGTGAATATGAAAATCCAACTCAAACTGCTGTTAAATTGAGATTTTTCCCCCAGTTCAGAAAAGAAATTTCAGAGGCATTCAGTTTGATGGTTCTGATTCAATCTGAATATTTGATTTGAATCACAGATCTCTCTTGTTAATTACTTCCTGTCCACTAGCTCAACGTTGTGTTTATTATCCCTTGTATTTTCTAATGATTGATTCCAACAGCTATTGAATGTTACTTAATTTTCATATGCTGCTATAAATTAAACAATTCCTGATTATTACTAGAAGATATTATTTAGAGTAGCTATTGAAAAAATGTTATGTATGTGATTCCATTCAATGCATTTTACACATGTCCTGAATTCTGACAGCTTACTTTTCTTGGAAAACACAAGGGCAAAAGTTCAAAAGCCAACCAAAGAATTTAGCAATTAGATCAACATTACTGAGTTATTTATTATATGAATTAAACAGGCAATTATTAGTAAGAAAAGGATGCTAGTTAGTAAACATGATTTACATTATTACATTTTAGATAGATAGAACATGGATAAATAGATCAGACACCATGATATTTGTATTGGTTATATACTTCTGCATTAGGAAAGTCAGGCTATAAACCTCCTCCTCCTCATCCATCCATGTTATCACTGTTGTTATTCTTATTTCTATTATCAAATTTATATCTCACATTTCTGGTTGAAAAACCTTCAAAATGGTTATTTAGTTCTGAGGCATGATTGTCCAATGACAATGTGTATTACTGGCACAAACAAGTAACTGCACATAATTAGTTGTTAGAAAAAGTAAATCATATCTTGGAACACTAGATTTATTCCAATCTCATTTTTCACTTACCAGTTGAGATCTTTTTGTCTTGGTTCTAAATGAAATAAAATTGGACAAACTATTTCACATTTTTTACAATTTAATTTCTATTAAAAAAAACTCAAGTTCTTTTCACCTTTTGAAACTGTGAAATGTTGATAAGTTGAAAATAAACTGGAATTTTCATGTACCTTTACTGATTAATTTCAGTAGGAATACTGACCCAAAATAACATGGATCTGCCAGCCTGCAAAGAAGAAGATAGTGCTGAAACCTGGCTGAATATATGTAGGAATACAACCCAATTTTTAAGAGCTAAGTGATCAAAGTGATTGCATGCCTGGATGGGCAAATCTGTCACTTTCACTTTTTCTCAACATAAATCTCTATTCATGTATTATCTCAAGTCTCTTTATAAAAAATGCAGTTCTAATCCAAAACCTGATTGAACCAAATGTTTGCCTCCTCCAGATCATAGTAGCATCATCTTATGGTAGGAAGAAAAAAATAATAATGACAGGCTACCTAACTTTTAAATATCTAGTGGGCTGTAAATCAGTACAAACCGCTGCTTGTAATATGCAGTATAAGTCTTTGCTTTAATAGACTGGTTTTCATTCCACAAAATGCAAATCTCTGATCTTCAGGAAAGTATTTCAACAGCAAGAAAAAAACAAGAACAATCCACATGTGGTCCTCTCACTTTTTCTCTGTCCTTGAGAAAAATATTTCAATCAAAGAAACTCCATGTGGTCCCCTTACTTTTAAGAATGAAGCAGAGAGATTGACTGGTGTTGCTTGCTCCCACTATCTTGACTGGCAAGAGTGAGAAAGGTGCACTGAATATACACAAAATTTCCCGTACCTACTGCAAGTGCCAGGTAAAGCAGGTAAAGTTGTTTCATTGAGTGTTTCATTGAGCAGATTCCATCATTTCTTCCCATGCTTGATTTTATCCCTTTGTTCACATTTCTCTTGCTGTGACCTCCTAGTCTTGTCTTTGTCTCATCACCATCCTGTATCAAAAGAAGCTTAAAGTTTTCTTTAGCCATTCCAATTTTAAAGCAATGTTGTTCTATTCTTTCAGCATATGGCTAAAATCTGCCAGGTCTCATTGGTTGATGCAGTGAGGACAGGAATCTACCCAGCTCTTTAGGCTACTTTGGTTGGTAGCAGCTGTGATTCCCTAGGGGTCTCTAGTTCAGGTTAGTCTTATATAGTATAATGTTCAGAGGAACCCCAAGAAGAAGCAGACTGAAAAGCACCCTCACAGGGTCATTGTGAGGCAAAACAGGAGGCAAGACAAATAGGGGGTAGTATTTATATCCTTCCATGGGAGCTCTTGAATTTAAAGCATCATGTAGATCTAATAAATAAATAAATAAAATGCTAAATACAGTGGTAAATCAGAATTGTCATTGTGGCAGGACTTAGCTAGCTTGCACTGACTTTTGTTGAAATAACAATAGGTTATAAGGGTGGTATATGCGCTACTTCTGAGTTGTGGAAGCTTAAAAGTTTGATAAGCAAGACCAGAGCTGTTAGCTTAATCCTAAAGTGTTGGAATTTGGAAATGGTTGCATTATTCATGAAAGATTAGTTTTAAAAGAAAAGTGAAAGAGAAATCCATCATTTTCTCTGGGAAGTTGTTAATATGATTCAGTATTAAAAAATGAAAAAGTTAATGCAGTTTTGGAACCTAGGTTTCTCTTTGAGAAAACTCATTTATTCAAAGCTAAGCTTTCAATTAGTGCTCCAGATACAATTCTTAGTTGTTGGATTAATTGCAGAAAGCCTCCTCGTTCTTTTAAATCCCCAGAGATATTTTTAAAACTAGTGGGCAGTGAGATTGCCATCTGTTTTGCTGGCTGGTAGTTGTTTCTTAGTGCAATAATTACAACCCAAATATCCCATTTATAAACATGGTGGTTTTTTTGTCATTTCTTTTTTTAAAAATACATCTGATCTTCCATTGATGCCTTTCCCAATTTTTCTTGCTACCACACCTGCGGCAGCTGGCAAAGGAATTTGTCTGCTTTTTGGGTTTCAATAGCTTTTAGAATGAGTTGCATGGAAATTACAGCTGCAGGGCTTTCAAGTTAGAGAATCTTTTTAGAAACTATGCACTTTTCAAATAGGAGCCTTTAAATAACACTAAAGTAGTTTTCTCTTATGTTGCTTTAAATATAGGCCACTTGAAATGTACTGGCCTAGTTTGTAGGTTTGCACAAAATAAAGAATACACTGCATCCACATTTTTATATTTGAAACTGTTGAGAATATTCTTGGTGAACAGCTTCATTGAATGATAGCCAGTGATCCCTTTCTGTTTGACTTTTAAATTATTTGTCTAAATTCTGCACGGGCTTATTTTTTTCTTAGTAGACAGGAACCTCAATTTTCTAACTTTGTCAGTTAGGTAAAGATCTAAGTTGTGTATAAAGGTTTTGTAAACCGGATTTGTGCATTTGAAATAGCCTCTACATTTCTTGTGTTTGGTATTCTTGGGCAGTTTATACCTTACTTTGCATTCAACTGTATGCACATATCTTCATTTTACACTATTATATAATCAGAGCTTTTTTTCTCATAGAATACTCAGAACAGCGTTCCGGAACCTTTTTTTTTTGTAAAAAAAAAAAAAAGACCAACCCAGCTCCCTTATTGGTTTTCCTAAGCCTATTGCAGGGCTAGCAATCTTGGCTCCTTTTTATGACTCGTGGACTTCAACTCCCAGAAATCCTGAGCCAGCCATGCTGAGGGGAAAGGGAGAGGTTTCCAAGCTGAGCCATGCTGGCTCAGGAATTCTGGGAGTTGAAGTCCTTGAGTCATAAAAGAGCCTGCACTAGAGGAGTACATTAAAATTATTTACAGGATTACTTCTTTAGGAACTAAACTTTTAGAATCTAAAACAGCTAATTCAGAAAAGCCAACAGGAAAGAACCTCACATTTTTCATCTGCTTCTGTCTTTTGGAAGGTAAAATTAGATAACAAAATAATCTATTTCTTATGTTAACATCTCTGCAATGAAATCAAAGGTAACAGGAAAGAAATGAGAAACATTTTTCTCAATGTAATATGTCTAATTTAGCTGATTCTAGAAAAAAATAGTATCTTTTGTACACTCTTGAAAACTATTTTGAATCTAAACAATTCTTAAGAATGAAATATTCTTAATTTGGACTTTACTTTTACTGTTTGGACTGTTGTGTGTTTTGAAAAATAGATTATTTAGAATCTAGTTATGTTGCACTTCAGTCTTTAAATAATTAACCTAGTATATACATAACAATATATGATGTTTTCCCTGGTGAGTTTAACATCAATAACAACATTTATTAAAAAGGCTAAAATAATTTCTGGGGGTATTATCTGTATAGTAAAATTTTGAACAAGCAGTGATCATGTTACATATGTGCATAAGCATAGTCAGTAGCATATGCCTTTTTAAAAATATCAAACATGCAAAGAAACAAAAATAAGTCCAAAATATCTGTATTACATCCAGAAATGCTAACTTTGAAACCAATATTTCTCATCCATAACTATGGCACCCTAAGGATACCTGCATACATACAAATGCTTCTCTGGGATCAGTAACGCAACAGGGATTGCTTTTTCCTTCCAGTAACATATACCTAAAACCAGTTTATTGCATTTGGCAATAGTACTAAAAAAATCTCATTCATTTAATTTGAAATCAAGTGAAAAATTGATTTAAATTATTTTATTAAAACAAATTAATGGCAATTCTTTTATAAAAAGTTGCCTCAAACAAAATGAGTTTGACATGCCTGCTCTAGATAGTTGAATGCTCCAAAATAAATTCTAGACCAGGCCTGTACATGCAGCCTACCAAGCACCCTTGGACAGAGCACAGACTTTTTTTTTAAGTAATAAAATCACCACCACTGCCCTGAAAGTCATGTTGCCTAGTGCCTCCATGGCTTACCATGACCACAAGCTCCAACACTGTAGATGCTCCTCTAGTCACCAAATCATTGATTAGCCCACCAGCATTCCTTTGCAGACCACAAAGATTTTTAAGTGTGGGCCTTTCCTTTCAACAACAACAACAACAACAACAACAACAACAACAACAATAATGATAATAATAATAATAATAATAATAATAATAATAATAATAATAATAATAATAATAATAATAATAATAATAATAATAATAATAATAAAAGTTGGAAGGGACCTTGGAGGTCATCTAGTCCAACCCCCTGCTCAGGCAAAAAAACCTATACCATTTTAGACAAATGGCTGGCCAGTCTCTTCTTTAAAGCTTCCAGTGTTGGAGCATTCACCACTTCTGGAGGCAGGTTGTTCCACTGGTTAGTTGTTCTAACTGTCAGGAAATTTCTCCTTAGTTCTAGGTTGCTTCTCTCCTTGACTAGTTTCCATCCGTT
The DNA here is from genome assembly GCF_964194415.1 of Vipera berus. Classification (NCBI taxonomy): domain Eukaryota; kingdom Metazoa; phylum Chordata; class Lepidosauria; order Squamata; family Viperidae; genus Vipera; species Vipera berus. The sequence continues at coordinate 184,242,022 of NC_138203.1, read as the reverse complement.
GCTTCTTGTCCTGCTTTCAGGTGCTTTGGAGAATAGCTTGACTCCCTCTTCTTTGTGGCAGCCCCTGAGATATTGGAACACTGCTCTCATGTCACCCCTCACCCTTCTCTTCATTAAACTACACATACCCAATTCCAGCAACTGTTCCCTATATGTTTTAGCCTCCAGTCCCCCAATCATCTTTGTTGCTCTTCTCTGTACTAGTTCTAGAGTCTAGACAATTTTTTTACATCGTGGTGACAAAAACTGAATGCAATATTCCAGGTGTGGCCTTACCAAGGCATTGTAAAGTGGCATTAGTACTTCACGTGATCTTGATTCTATCCCTCTGTTAATGCAGCCTAGCACTGTGTTGGCTTTTTTGGCAGCTGCAGCACACTGCTGGCTCATATTTAAATGATTGTCCACTAGGACTCCAAGATCTCTCTCACAGTTACTACTATCGAGCAAGGTACCACCTATACTATACCTGTGCATTTGATTTTTCCTGCCTAAATGTAGAACCTTACCTTTTTCACAATTGAGTTTCATTTTGTTAGATAGTGCCCAGTGTTCGAGTCTGTCCAGATCCTCCTGTATCTTAAGCCTATCTTCTGGAGTATTGGCTATTCCTGCCAGCTTGGTGTCGTCTGCAAATTTAATGAGTTCCCCATCTATCCCCCCATCCAAATCGTTGATGAAGATGTTGAAGAGCTGCACAAACCTCTTCTATATTTTCCTCTTGCCTTTCCGAGTTAACTCCTTGGTCTGTCATTGAGCAACAATTGACTTTGTAAGGAAGCATATTATCATTTGATGTATATTTAACATATGTTCTACCTTTATTTACCAATTATATAATATTTGTATGCAGTCCACATGGCGAGGTTTGGGGAAACTTACAATAGAAAAAATATTTTTTTAAAATCATAAGATTAAAACATCGCCTTGCCCGCACCGCCTCCGCGGCCCGCATTGCGCAGCCCTGCCATATAGAGTGAGCTCTGCTGTTCCCACAGGACCAGCCATGCCGGCTCCGGCCCCAGGGAGGGGAGCCCGCCGCCAACACACCCTTCGCACCTGTGACTGCAGCAGCACTGCCCCCCCACCCCCCTGCCTCCTGCGCCCGGCAAGATGAGAGTTCTGACACCTTTTTTTTTTAGAAAAAAAGCACTGTATATAATGTTGTTAAAGTGTCTTTGATCGACTCAACCACACATGAATATTTAAAAATGTTATTCTTTTAACTGACCTGAAAGCTTCAGAAAGTTATATTTAATTAATTATCACACATAAATTGTATCTCCATCCTTCTGAAACTTTGCAAATATTATTTCCCAAACCGTAATTTAGAAAATGAACTTAAAATCCAACACGTTTTTTGAACTACTTATTTTTTGAAGTTTTGCCAATTAAATTTAATTAGTAATAAATTTTGCTTAATTAGGAACTCCTTTAAGCCATTTTCATTAAGATTTTCTACAGAAAATGTAGAGGGATAACTGAATCCTTTTTTAAAAAAAATACACAGATTTTCAGGACTCCTGATGCTACCCATCTGCAGGAAAATAAGAGGAGAGAGAATGATGAAAGCATTGTTACGACTTTACAACACAAACCCTGCCCCTTTTACACATGTATCATAATGAAAGCAGCATATTCCCGAGGTTGCCCATATGGATTTATTTGAATTCTGATAGATTTCAGTTCCAGTATAAGTAACAAATGTAAAGGAAATGTAATCAGACAAGAAATGAAAAAGTTCTAAGTAGTTTACCTTTTCAAATAAATAAATACAAATGAATTCTTGCTTCAAACCTTGAACATTTGATAATCTTCAACCATTTGACAAGTCTATTATCCTTTCAATTTTGCTCCTCAGAAGTGCATAACATATGTATATTTATTCTAAATGTACACTGCAGTCCGATGGCTATAATGTAATAGTTTTTAAATTTTAAATTCTGTTAACTAATTAACTGTTAATTGTTCTTCAAAATATTTTTAATACTGGGTGTGATCTAATTTGGAAGTTGTACCAATTCTTACTTAACTATAAATAGAGTTGTTGAATGCAAGAGTGCTTTTATTTATTTATTTCATTCATTAAATTTATATGCCACCCATCTCACCAATATGGTGAGATGGGTGGCATATAAAGTGAGATGGATGACACAGACTCCATCTGTGGTGGAGGGTCCTCTAAAGAAAAGATGAGAATACCTGAATCCAGCAAAATATATGAAAGAGAAACAAATTTAATAAGCATGAATGACTTATTTCATATATTTATTTATTAGTTATATGTCATTCATTATATATATATATATATATATATATATATATATATATATATATATATATATATATATATATATATATATATATATATATATATGTGTGTGTGTGTGTGTGTGTGTGTGTGTGTGTGTGTGTGTGTGTGTGTATGTGTATGTATATATAATGAAAGCTTAAATGAAACTTGTATAGTTCTACTCAGAAATAATTCCAATTTGGGTCACTATTTTCTATTCTCAGTCAGCTGTCCTGGAATGTATTTCAGTTTTTTTTAAAAAAAGAAGCTTAATGGCTTTACAACTCTTATACCTTAGTGGTTCTGAATTCACATCACTTGAAACAAGGAGATGGATGGATATATTATTTATTCTCCCTTTTTCTGGAATGCAATGAATGAAAGTTCTTTCCAAAGATCTGACACAAGTCAGTGAAAATCTGTGATTCTTGTTCTCAGTAAGTTTGATATTGAAAATATGACTGCAGATTAATATTGAATTTTTTTTCAGGAATTTGGGACTGAAAATAAAGGCAGGACAGAAGGTGAGTTGCTATTTTAAAAAAAAAAATGTGATCTAGGTTGTTCTTGGATAAGGCCAGTTTCCCCTATGTGTTTCATTTAGGCCTTAGGCCTGGTTTTGGAACACAAAGTCCCAGAGCTACTTTATTAGATAATCTACCATAGGAGAAAGATAGAGGGATTCAATCCTATTTGCTTTTCATATGCTTTAACGTTTTACAGGTAGACCTTGATTTACAATAGTTTATTTAGTGACTGTTTGAAGTTGCAATGGCACTGAAAAAATGACCTAGGACCATTTTTTCACATTTACGGCCATTGCAATATGCCCATGGTCAAATGATCAAAATTCAGATCCTTGGCAACTGACTCATATTTATAATGATTGCAGTGTCCCAGGGTCATCTGATCACCTTTTGCTACATTCTAGTAAGCAAAGCCAATGGTGAAGTCAGATTCATTTAACATTTGTGTTACTAACGTAACAACTGCAGTGATTTACTTAACAACTGTGACAAGAAAAGTCATAAAATGGGGCAAAATTTCCCATTAACAAATGTCTCACTTAGCAACAGAAATTTTAGGCTCAACTGTGGTCGTAAGTCAAGGACTATCTGTATTTACTATTTGATTCCTTGTTAATTTTAATTATTCAAATTGTAGCAGAAAAACAAAACACTTGAAATAGTGCTGGTGGATATAAGCATTTGAAATCAATATATCCATTGGTCAATTAAAAGGAACTGTAAAAATTTGAGCAATATTATGATTTACTGGCATTAGGTAGCTCTGCTGAGGCCTTGAGCATTTCAATTTAATTGACAACATTGGTTAACACATTATTAAATTGACTTGAAAATTGTTAAGAGCTGTAAAGTAATTTTCCAAGTAGTGTGATTAACCTGTAAGTAGCATGTTTGTTTTTCAAAACCTACCTGTGTTCATCAAACAATTTAATATTCATTAGCATGATAGCTGATCTTTGATTTTTTTTATCCTGGGCTAATGGTGAATAAATTAATTTCTACATAAATTATCTAGCACTCTCTATGTATTGCTTTAAACTGTCAATTTAGAAAGTAAATTTTGGTTAAGCAGTTAACTCTTTAAAAAATGTTGACCAGCTAAATTGAATCAAAGAAATAATTAGTGAACTAAAAAAATATCTCAGATCAGGTTTTGAATTTCAGCTCTGAACAGTAGTATGTTTCTATTTTCTATGTTCCATGTTTTTATAAAACCATCTATTTCTTAGAAACATATAAATGCCAGAGAATCAGCTTAAAAATGAAGTCTGATTTTGTACAGCCAATTATCTGATTACTTGCCTACTATATCACCTCAATTTTCCCCCCAAAGTGACAGTATCTTTTTTTTTTACTATGTTCTTTTGCAGAGTATTGACATTAATTCTTCATTTAAAACTTGAATTAGCCACATATTTAGCACCTCAAAAAAAAGGTTAAGAAAGTTAAGTAGAATAAATTGCTTGAAAACAACCTATCATACAGAAAGTAACAATTTTCATGAGGAAAAAAAATGACAGCTTCCCATAAAACTAATAAAGGTAAAATATTATTTTATTGAGTTTACCGCTAAAACCATAAATGCATTCTTAAAGAAAGGAGAAATTGTGTTTGAATGTTAGGGTAATTGAAGGATATAAGCTTTTAGGACTTTTGGGGAGATGATTTACAGGTCTGAAACAAATGTTATTTATATTGTTCTGTATTAATTTTAAAAGGCCAAATTGCCTTTCCAAGCTCCTGTTTTTAAGCCACAACACCAAGTGTGCAAGAACAGAAGCCATATGGTTTTCAAAAATGAAAGCAATATAATTTTATCTACCCCGCAATATAAGGTGACCAACTTGTTTACAATGGGAAGGACACAAATAAATTGAAGAAAAAAATATCGTAAACAAAAGAAACATTTTATTCATGGCAACAATAATACAGAATACACTATAATATGATAAATGCATAATAAAAACATTTGTAACAATAACATTTTATATTGCAATTATGCTTGTTGTTGTTAGTTGAGAAGTCATGTCCGACCCATTGCGACCCCATGGACAACGTTCCTCCAGGCCTTCCTGTCCTGTACCATTTTCTGGACTCCATTTAGACTCATGCCTACTGCTTCAGTGACTCCATCCAGCCACCTCATTCTCTGTCATACCATTCTTCTCTTGCCCTCAACCTTTCCAAGCATTAGGCTCTTCTCCAGTGAGTCCTTCCTTCTCATTAGGTGGCCAAAGTATTTGAGTTTCAACTTCAGGATCTGGCCTTCTAAAGAGCAGTCAGGGTTGATCTCCTCTAGGACTGACCAGTTTGATCGTCTTGCAGTCCAAGGGACTTGCAGGAGTCTTCTCCAGCACCATATTTCAAAGGCTTCAATTCTTTGGTGCTCAGCCTTTCTTATGGTCCAGCTTTCACTGCCATACATTGCAACTGGGAAGACCATAGCCTTGACTATACACACTTTTGTTGACAGGGTGATGTCTCTGCTTTTTAGTGTGCTGTCTAGATTTGTCATGGCTTTCCTCCCGAGGAGCAAGCATCTTTTAATTTCTTGGCTGCAGTCCCTGTCTGTGGTGATCTTGGAGCCCAGAAAAATAAAATCTGTCACTGCCTCCATTTCTTCCCCATCTATTTGCCAGTAATTGAGAGGGCCAGATGTCATGATCTTGGTTTTCTTAATGTTTAGTTTCAACCCAACTTTTGCACTCTCCTTCTTCACTCTCCACAAGAGGCTCTTTAGTTCTTCTTCACTTTCTGCCATTAGAGTGATATCATCTGCATATCTTAGGTTGTTGATATTTCTCCTGGAAATCTTAATTCCAACTTTTGATTCATCTAGCCCTGCCTTTTTCATGATGTGTTCTGCATATAAGTTAAAAAGGCAGGGCAACAGTACACAGACTTGCTGGAATCCTTCTTGACCCGCATATAGGTTTCTCAAGAGACAAATAAGATGGTCTGGTACTCCCATCTCTTTAAGAACTTGCCACAGTTTGTTGTGATCCACACAATCAAAGGCTTTAGCATAGTCAATGAAGCAGAAGTAGATGTTTTTGTGGAACTCCCTAGCTTTCTCCATGATCCAGCGTATGTTGGCAATTTGATCTCTAGTTCCTCTGCCTCTTCGAAATCCTGCCTGTACATCTGGCAGTTCTCAATCCACATACTGCTAGAGTGTAGCTTGTAGGATTTTAAGCATAACTTTACTAGCATGTGAAATAAGTGCAATGGTGCGATAGTTTGAACGTTCTTTGGCACTGCCTTTCTTTGGACTTGGAATGTAAACTGATCTTTTCCAATCCTGTGGCCACTGTTGAGTTTTCCAAATTTGCTGGCAAATTGAGTGTAGCACTTTTACTGCATTGTCTTTTAAGATTTTGAATAGCTCAGCTGGAATACTGTCACCTCCACTAGCTTTGTTGTTGCTCAGCTTTCCAAAGGCCCGTATCACTTCACATTCTAGGATGTCTGGCTCAAGGTCGGTGACCACCTCATTGTGGTTATCAGGGATGTTAAGCTTGTTCTTGCATAGTTCTTCTGTGTAATTTTGCCACCTCTTCTTAATCTCTTCTGTCTCTGTTAGGTCCCTGCCATTTTGGTCCTTTATCATGCCCATTTTTGCATGAAACTTTCCCTAGCACATAGTCAATTTGAGTTCTGTGTTTATTTATTTATTTATTTGTTTGTTTGTTTGTTTTATATACCGCCCTTCTTTCGGAGGACTCAGGGCGGTGTACAGAGCAATAAAGTAAGAATACAATAAAGCAATAAAGTGAGAAAATTTTAAAACCCAAATCCATCAGGCCAGGCCGGCTTGTTGGAATAGATAAGTTTTTAGATCACGCCGGAAGGAGCGAAGGTCAGGGGCCATCCGGATTTCAGCTGGTAAGCGGTTCCAAAGGATTGGCGCACCCACCGAGAATGCTCTCCCCCTGGGGGTCACCAGCCGACATTTTCTGACTGGTGGCACCCTGAGGAGGTCCTCTCTGTGGGAGCGCACAGGACGGAGGGATGTTGACGCTGGCAGTAGGTGCTCCCGTAGGTAATCCGGATCCATGCCATGTAGGGCTTTGTATGTCATCACTAGCACCTTGAATTTCACCCGGAAGGCAACTGGAAGCCAGTGCAGCTCACGGAGCAGAGGTGTAATATGTGAGTATCGGGAGACCCCCAGAAGCACTGTGCATGATTGAATATTCACTGAGAAAGAAGTGAGTCTAATGTGTGCATGTGTGCCGTATCGTGTTTTGGTAAGAAGTAAACAAAGCCACTTGCACGCGGTGTACTCTTCCGCGTGGTGCACTTTCTCAAAATGGTTCTCCTGTGCAGAGCACATGAATCTCATAATCGCGTCTTGCTGCACTGTACTGAGCCTTGACAAATCGTCATGTCAAATACAAATATGTCACATCACACACAATGGATCGTATCGGCATCGATCGAATACGGAGATTTACAGATTAGTCTTCAAATGTCGAAAAGAAGGATATGTAGGAGGACATTTTTCAAAAGAGGAAAGAACTTACAAAAGAAGGACTGTCTTCCCTAAAGGAGGATGATTGGTCACCTTACCGCTATATGATTTAAGGTCTGGCCTTTTGTTTGATACATCCACCATATTGTCAATTTCTGGTACAATCTTACTCCTCCTCCCATTTTTCCAATATGTTTTAGTCACTATCTGCTCTAGACATACAGAAAGGAAGAATGAGATGAAAATTATAAAATAATCTCAAATTCTTTTGTACCATACCTAGAGATAATTTAATGAGAATATTATATAATGTAATATTCCAAAATAAATACAAAACCAGTAAATCATCTGACATAAGACACAGAATTTTTTTCATTAGCTTTCATTCTCATTTTCTATTACAGATAGTTGAAAAAAAGTTCCACCTGATCGTAAACACATTTCTAATTTCTTTTCCTTCATAAAATGAGTCAAGTTTGTTTTCTCATTACTTGGATGATTTATTGAATATATTAACTGTGTGATAGGCACACTAATCTGAGGAGTGAGTAATTTGACAATGTCAGCATTTCCACACTGCTACATCCCCAAGTTATAGTTTTTAGTAGTGCTGGATAGAATCCCCAATATAGTCCTGGATTCTAACAAGGAGCTAGAAGATTAACAGCTTCCTGAACTTTTAGCAGACATAAATGTTCAGTCACTTGAAAGTAGTCAAACATGGATATAGTGCCTCTAAGATTGACTAGCTAAACATCTGAAGTTTTCCTTTTATATGGACAAAGGCCATTTTTGCAATGTGAATTTATCACATATTTATATGCGAACCGGAGTAGGGAAACCAGAGATGAAAATAATTTGAAGAGAGTAGTTTGGACCAAACAAACAGAAGTGAAAAGGTAATTTATATGTACATAATGTACTAAGAGGAAAATCAACTGGTTGTTGCTTTTACTAAAATATCCAGAAGGACTTCATTATGTATGTATGTATGTATGTATGTATGTATGTATGTATAACAGTTATAGTCTATAACTTACTATTCTGACTTAAGCTTAAAAATGTAGCAATTGTCATGTTTTCAAATAGCTATTTATTAGCTAGAAGAAAGAAAAGTAAATATTTAACCCACAGGGTGTCAATGTCTATTCTTTTAAGCATTGTGGGTTTTTTCCCTGCAATATTTTTCATGAAATATTGATATTAGCTAAAGTATCTAGTTGCAGTAAACCTCCCCACAATTAAGCCAGAGATGTTATAAGAATAGGCTAAAATGGTCCTAAATCCTTTTATTATTATTATTATTATCTCAGATGCTCCCACTGAGGAAGGCCTGACTGTAGCTTATCCATAAAACACTGAATTCTTGAGAGGTTTTGAATAATGCAGAAGAACTGAATGAGCATCTTGCTATTTTCATTGCAGCATCATTGCCATTGCAGTCAAAAAGAGCTGGTCACATGGTGAGATTAGGTTGGCAGTGGATAACAGCAGATTTCAATTATTGAGATGAAAATAATTTTGGGAAGGCAAGTGAAATATCTCTGCCAAGGGCTAATTGTAGGTTTCTTTAAGATCCTTCGCTCCATTTCTTTTCACTGATACTTTATTCTCTATATGCTACTGCTTCAGTCATGAGAAAGACATGGGTGGATAAATTAAATTTGATTTAAATTCACTGAAAATTAATTAAATTAATTAAATAAATAGGGTTTCTTCTCAGGTCATCAGCAATTTGCTCCACATTAAAAAGAAAAGTCACTTTCACAAGCTTAACTCCTGATAATTTCATGGATAGGTCCAGTATGCAAGAAGTTTATAACTGTATTCTTCAATATAATAGAGATAGCTTTCTTTTTCTTTTTCTTTTTTATTTCTCAGGCTTTCCAATAGTCCTGGGATTCCCTAGGAGTCTCTCACTCCAAACACCAATGAAGTTCAAACCTGTTTCACTTCTTGAGGTCACTGAAGTTACAGAAAGAGGGGGAGGGTTGCTTTTTGAGCTAAGATCTCTGAAAATAATCTGCAAGTTAATTCAGGGAGTATTTGGTAAAATAGAATTATTGCATTTGTATGGAATTGTATTTGAGAGGAAGAGAAAGTAATAATAATAAGTTGGAAGGCACCTTGGAAGTCCACGCGGAGGCTTCAACTGGTGCAGAATGCAGCCGCGTGAGTTGTTATGGGAGTTTCCCGATACTCCCGTGTAACACCTCTTCTCCGTGAGCTGCATTGGCTTCCGGTTGCCCTCCGGGTGAGATTCAAGGTGCTGGTAATGACCTATAAAGCTCTGAATGGCTTGGGTCCAGATTATCTAAGGGAACACCTGCTGCCGGCATCAACTTCCCATCGTCCTGTGTGCTCCCACAGGGAGGGCCTTCTCAGGGTGCCGATGGTTAAGGAGTGCCGGCGGGTGATCCCCAGGGGGAGGGCTTTCTCTGTGGGCACGCCTGCCCTTTGGAACGATTTACCGGTGGAACTTCGGACCGCCCCCGATCTGCGTACATTTCGCCAGGATCTGAAAACTTGGTTTTTTGATCTATCAGGCCTGGACTGAAGGGGTTTTAGCTTTTAATATTGTTTTAATTGTTGGGCGAATGTAATTTAATCTATTTTAATTTATACTATTTTTATATCATATTTTATGTTGCCCTGTAAACCGCCCTGAGTCCTTCGGGAATAGGGCGGTATAAAAATTTAATTAAATAAATAAAATAAATAAATAAATAAATAAATTATTATTATTATTATTATTATTATTATTATTATTATTATTATTATTATTATTATTATTATTATTTATTATTATTATTATTATTATTATTATTATTATTATTATTATTATTGCTTTCTCTGCCATAGGCCATATTAATCAACTCAATTTTTAACCTATAAAATGTTCGACCTGTCTCCAAACATGACATCAAACATACTGTTACAGATTAGTGATACAGATTGTTTTTTTTTGTTCCCCCTCACTTAGATATTAAATAAAGTATGTCCATCCAACCTGTTTTAAATGTGGTTGCAAATAAAGTGACTCCTTGAGATTCAGGAATTCTCAATATGAATACTGTTTGTCTTTTTTTTTTAACAAGCCTGCATACCTTTATTCAAAGTAGAGTTAGGGTAATTGAATGTTTACTGGTTGGATGACCTTCCTGATGCCTACATGGAGTATGCAGCAGATATTTTCTCTTTGCATCCTGAGAGACAAACATCTGTCGCTACCTAGGATTGAACTCTTAACCTTCTGAGTGGGAGGCAAGCATCTTTACCTAGGCTACCATACCACTCAATATGAATACTGTGAATGTAAATGAAGTTTATTAATTCAAACTGGGACTTGAATTGTTTCTTTAATCCAATGAAGGATGTAATTAACCAACAAAGTTAAAAGGCTGCTTTAAGAACATACCATAGAAATTCAGAATTTTCTGATGGCAGTGGTTTAGAAGATATTTTCAACTACACATTTTATTATCCTTGTGCCACATTCTATTGATTTTTAAACTTAGGCCATAAGTGGGAAACTTTGCAGTATACAAAGAAAGTTGTTTTTCTTTAATAGGAAAAGTAAAAGAAAACCAGCTTCCTTTGTAAAGTAAGCTTAATAGATTAAACTTACAGGCAAACCAGCCCTATAACTTCTAAAATTCAAGTTATTTTTTTTTAATTTTCTGAGTATTATAAGAAATAAATTAGTGGTATATTTTAATTAATCCTCAGATAAATGCTCCAGCTTTTTTTCCTGTTTGCAATATACCCTTAAAAGAATAAAGTATGACTGAAATAATTGATATATCAGTCATTTTAGTCTAGTTTTTCTAAGCATTATATTCTGACTTTATTGATTGGCTTTCTTTTAATGAGTAAGTTGTTCCATACATGAAGGTGTAAAGTAAAAACTGAAATCTCTCTGGTAAACGCAGGGGGGAGTTTTATCAGATTTCTGTTTTGACTGTTCCACACAATCAAGATACGTATGCATATTTCATTCTAATCAAATATATAATACACATTATTTAATAATTAAATAAAGCTGGTAGTTTTTTGGGGGTCGATTTGGACATATAGTTTTGTTTGTTCAAAAATCCATACAGTGTCTGATAAACCATTGGGAATTTCAAGAGGTAATCTATCCCAAATTCAAACAAGATCAAGCCCATTATAGTTTGTGTTTTAATTACATCGAATATAGGAATGCTGTATTGTAAATATAAATAAAAAGAAGGCATATGTTTTTGCAGTGCTATAAAATATTTATTAGCATGCCTACTCTTCTTTAATTGAGTCAGGTAATATTTTCAGAGAGTATTTTGAAATCTTCATGCAAAGAATAGCCTTATTTTTATTCTTTAGCTCCTTTATCATATGAAACAGTTCAGGTTTGCAAAGAGACAAGAGAGCAAGTCAGTTCTTAGATCTATGAAACTCTGAATGCAAATGTGGGGACAAGAGAAATTTGTTCAACATTTAATTGGGTGTTATAACTTTTCTTTTTCTTTTTAATAAAAAAATCACATTTATCCCTTCCTAATACAAAACAAAGCTTTTTGGATGGCTGTGCATTTGGATGATTGCTTTGAATTTCCAAATTTCATAAGAAGTGCTTTAGCTAGTGCTCAGATAAAATGTCAGGGTGGGACAATCAAATTGCATTACAGAAATAAAATGCAGATATAATCTTTAAAAAGGAAGATGATTTATAGAAAATTTGTCCAGTGTTAAGTAACTGTAGAATAGAGATAAGCAAACCAAATCAATTTCTAAAATATGTTTTGTCTGATAAAGAAGATGGAGAGATAGCTAAGTCTCTAAAATTAAAACAATTTAGTTTTCTCTTTTTCTTAGTATCATAGGAGAGCCAAATAGCTCCCTACATCTCTTAGGTAGACAAAGTACATTGAAAAGGTGCTTTCCTGGATGATACAATTTCATTATGCTTTGGTGGAACTTCATCTTCTTTTGATTTCCTATTCATTATCTTAATGAATATAAATATAAAACACACAGTTCACAACAAGTTAAAAATACACTGGAAAAAACCAAGAGGGGGAAAAGCAATTAAAAAACCCTATCTCTTAAAAATATAATTCACATTTTACTCTTTATTTCCAGTCAGTAATGTTATGAGTCCTAAATATATGTTTCTAAAGAAATATTCAACAAATGACACAGCTATTAGCAATTACCATGGAACTCAAGTATCAGCTTATGGCAAGTGGATCCATACTGTAAGATTTTATCAAGCTTCCTCAGCTAATGACTTCTCTCTATCAGTAATGCACAGGTTTATAGGGACATTTGCAAGTTTTCAGTAGTGAGCATAATGCAGTGAAATAAATGTAATATATTTTGATACTCTTCTGGCAAATAGTGTAGTAGTCATGCCTAATTCCTATGCATAATTTAGCCTAATAATTGTTATACCTCAGTTTGTGTCCAATTATTTGGAATGACCACAGTTCAATGGTGGAGCAGAAACTGCATGTGCCTAAAAGGAATATACCGTATAAGATATTATTTTTTCCCTGCAAACATCCTGTTCAAAAATCAGGTGCATCTTATACAAGTGCAGCATCTTATATATGGAAAAATAATGGTAACTTCCACAGCCCAGGGCATGCTTGTGTGGGTTGCCATGCTGCCAGGTGCAGGTGTCAAGCTTAATGGAAGAGGAGAGGAGGAAAGATCGTCGGCTGGCCGAACTTTTGGATTTGCCAGCTCAGCTGTTCGGTGCTCCATCAAATAGTTGATCAGCAAAGAGAAACTCGCATGCCAGAGCGACTTATACAAGGGTGCGTCTTATAGATGGAAAAATATGGCATATTGGGTCAGTCACAGTTTCTCAGCCAAACCCACTGCAAAGGGTTGTTGTTGTGAGGAAAATAGGAGGAAGAAATATTAGGTATGTTCTCTGCCTTGAGTTACTTATAAAATAATAACAGCAGGAATATATACACACCCCACACTTTAACATGGTGAAGAGGAAGCTGTTAATTACATCCCGGAAAAACAATTTGATTAGCAGCCAAGCTGGAATGTCATTACCACCCTCTCCATTATAGGTCACAGCAGTTGATATGAGGCATAAGATCATGGATAAACTTACCAAGGCTCAGTGAAGAAGTACTATCACACAGTATGGTAGAAGATGCCAACAGCATCCTCCCCAAAATCCCTACTCAAAACACTGAACTGTTATATGTTAAATCCAATGTACTCTTAGAGATACTTAGCTACCAGATCAACAAGAACAGCAGTGCATATCCCAACCATCTGGAAAATGAGGTTAGAGGCTAGGATTAAGGCCACCCAGAAAGAGATTAGTCAACTGGTAGAATTACAGAAGAGTGTGAAGATTAGGGCTAAGACTCAACTACTAAAAAAATGCAAGGGCTTGAACCCAAAGATGATTAAACAAAAGCTCACAGCACTGACTATCAGATTAAGGAGATACACTAGAAAAGCAGAAGCCAAGAAGAATCAATATTTGTAAAGAAATATTCTTTATTTCTTTACAAATAACTGTGATCTAATCATTTTTTCCTGGTATCAATCAGGATGACAACAAACATCTAATGTTCTAAAATTGTGTTCTGTTAACTTTTCCATAATCATTCAGAATTTCTATTAATTGTTAGAAGATTACATTTTGATCATGTGTTCTAGCAGTACGGCTGGCTGACCGGCCATACTCAGTGTGTGGTCCTCAATGGAACTGTATCTACATGGAGGGAAGTGTGTAGTGGGGTGCCCCAAAACTCTGTTCTGGGTTAAGTGCTCTTTAACATCTTCATCAATGATTTGGATGAGGGGATAGATGGGGAACTCATCAAATTTGCAGATGACACCAAACTGGCAGGAATAGCCAACACTCCAGAATATAAGCTTAAAATACAGGAGGATCATGACAGATTTGAACATTGGGTGCTATCTAACAAAATGAAATTCAGTGGTGAAAAAGTAAGGTTCTACATTTAGGCAAGAAAAACCAAATGAACAGGTACTGTATAGTGATACCTTGCTCAGTAGTACTAACTGTGTGAGGGAACTTGGAGTCCTAGTGGACAATCACTTAGATAAGAACCAGCAGTGTGCTGCAGCTGCCAAAAAAGCCAACACAGTGCTAGGCTGCATTAACAGAGGAATAGAATCAAGATGGCGTGAAGTGTTAATTCAACTTGACAACTCCTTGGTAAGGCCACAGTTGGAATGCTGCATCCAGTTTTGGTCACCGCAATGTAAAACAGATGTTGAGACTCTAGAAAGAGCACAGAGAAGAGCAACAAAGAGGATTAGGGGACTGTGGGCTAAAACATATAAAGAATGGTTGCTGGAATTGGGTATGTCTAGTTTAATGAAGACAAGGACGAGGGGTGACATGACGGCAGTCTTCCAATATCTCAGGGATTGCCACAAAGAAGAGGGAGTCAAGCTATTCTCCAAAGCACCTGAAGGCAGGACAAGAAGCAATGGATGGAAACTATTCAAAGAGAGAAGCAACCTAGAACTAGGGAAAATTTTCTGGACAGTTAGAAAAAATAATCAGTGGGACAACCTGCCTCCAGAAGTTGTGAATGCTCCAACACTGGGGGTTGGACTAGAAGACCTCCAAGGTTCCTTCCAACTCTATTATTATTATTATTATTAATTATTATTATTATTATTCATCACACAGTCAGCCAGATGTTCAGACTGGATTTGGCATTTTTGTCTACTATCGAGTCCTTACCAAGGACCTGGGATGGGCAGATGTGGATGTTTGAACTGATGGTATTACAGATACTGTTGCAGGATGGAAGCTGTTCTTCTTTTTGTTATTGTTGTTATTGTTCTGAACTTGAATCCAAAATTCGAAGTATCAATATACTGTACCCAAATCACCCCTTAAATTGTATCTATCTATTCTGATAGCATTATATTTGACTGTGTGCCTTCTTCCTGGTCACTGTGTCCACCTACTTATTATTTTAGTGAATCATTACAGTAGTTGCTAGGCAACAACTGAGGAAATGTTCTGTATATTTTGGAGCCAGCATTCAAGCAAAGTGGTATTCTTTTATTGTTGGCACATAGAAATTGATGATCTGCTAATATTTTTGTTCCTTTCCCCCTATTTCTGTATGGCTCTGGAAAAAAAGAAAACGAGACTGAATCCCTAGAGGTTGTAAAATGGTGGAGGTGTCTTGAGAATTCTCCTTTCTCTCTTTCTAATATCTGATGTCAGGCATGCAATGATCAGTTTCCAACATTAACTGCTGAACATCTTCCACTCACGCAGAGAGACTCACACTTTCCAGCTTTTATCCATAAAAGAGACATTTTTTTTCACGAAGAAGCATTACCTACCTAATTTGAAGCAGAGGCAATGATGCATATTAATCTGGGAATAAGTTTATTGAATGTCTCATTCACACTGTAGGAAAGGACTGGGCAGTTCATGTTATCTATCTATCTATCATCTATCTATCTATCTATCTATCTATCTATCTATCTATCTATCTATCTATCTATCTATCTATCTATCTATCTATCTATCTATCTATCTATCTCAGCTAGCATATATAAAAGAGCAATGGGTTATGACTAAGATTCTACACACTACATCCCATTTAATCCATTGTCTGACCATTAACTACCTTGATGCCTAGAATTGGGGTCTCTTACAAAGAAGAAAATCAGTACCTCCTTCTCATGATCAAATAAGTGAGCTGGCTCTTCATTCCCAGGATAATCATAATTCTAACATTAAACAGTGCTTTTTTTGTAAAAAAAAAAAAAGTGCCAGAACTCATGCACAGCTCTGGCTCCAGTCAAAATCCCTTTACGAGGGAGGGGGGATGGTTTAGGGAGCTTCTGAGGTGCAGATCACATGTGTAGCATCAGCTGATGGATGCCATTGCTGTGGCTTTTGAGAGGGCACTTGTTTGGAGCCAGCATGTCTTCTGCCACCTCATCCTCCTCCGCCTGTGATGACACAGAGGCTTCCTCCGGAGCCAGAGTGACCAAGGCAGCACCAGTGCTGCTGCTTTGGGACCATGCCTGGTCCCTCAAAGAGGTTCACTCCAGGAGTCATTCCTGGTCCCTGGTGGCCAACACGGGGGTGAGGACCAGCGGCGACGGGGGGAGCCCCGTGAACCAAGGCAGAGAAGAGGGTCTACTTTCAGGGCTGTGGAAGTGTTTCTGGGTCAACCTTCCATGCCCCCAATTTCCCGGGCAGCTTCCTTTCACCGTGCCAGAGCTTTATTCATGCCAGCAGCTTAGAAGGAGCCAGTTCTTCCCTTCAAAAAAAGGTGCCGGAATGCCGTTCTGTGCGTTCTATGACAAAAAAACACTGACAATAAATAAAATTATAGTAATTGATAGACACATTTTAGTATATTATTTTTAGAGGGGGATTCTTTGAATTTATGAAACTATACCTCAATGTGTGGATCAGTTCTGTTTTGGTCACATATATATTGAATGTGTGGTGTTTTACAAACTTGTGTGGCAAAGATGGTGTATGGTGCAAATGTATGGTGCTGTGCAAAGTTATGATACAAAGCTTGCCATTTAAGATCCTTAAGAGTTAGAACCATTTGGGGAAAAACACCAATAACAATCTATTTTTGATCTCTCATTGTTTTATAGAAACTTTATAGTGGTTGGTAAGTTTTCACAAGGAAAGCCAAGAGGAGTCACATTAATCTAGATGCTTTGAATCATGAACACTGAAACCAATTCCAACAGTAAAGAAGATGTGTATTCACACACACTTGCCATCAATTCAAGGCTTCTTTCTGAGTGATCTGAGTGATTTCCAATGCAATTCGTTCCAGACTGAAGAATTTAAGGCCAGAAGCAAATGCCTTTTAAATTTCATCTGATTAATGTCCCTTGAAAAAGAATTTGTCAGCCCCACAAGCCTCCATGTGTTTTTCTGATAAGCACATTTTCTATATAGTTTAGATGGAAATAGACTGTGCTTGACAAACTATTTTCCACAATTGGACCTTAATGTTTCTGCTATTGAATAATCTGCCTTGCTTAACTGCAATTAATGGTTAGATTCTCTAGATAGTTTTTTTCCCCTTTTGCTTTCACTTTAACTAGTTGTGATATTTTATAGGACTGGACAAATCATTCAGAGGCTCTTTCCTTGCCATGAGCAAAACACTTGCCCTGCCCTTAATTTCCAACAGAAAATCCTGGTTTATGCAGGTTATATTTAAAAATATTTTGAGGTGTTTTGGGGGTTGGTTGGTTTTGAAACAGCCTTATTTAAAATTTTTGAAAGTTAACCTTGTTTCCAATATTTTTGCTGTATTTTCTTCTCAGTATTCATGAAAAGACTAATGTCTACCTGTCATTTGCAGAAAGAAATGAAACAGGCTACAAATTACATAGAAAATATATATTATTTCCCTCTCTTTCTCCCTCCATATGCAATATATATTTACAATGACAACTACAGCATATCAACCAGACTAAGGACATGAGATTAGAGGTTAACTATTTCCATAGTGTTCCTCAGTGAATCATTTCACTTCCACTCATGAAACTAATAAGCAGTAAGTATCAGCATTGCTTACATTTTGTTTGATTCTGGTAATTCTGAAAATTGACAGGAAAAATATTGCTGCCCAGAAGAATTAAGAATTATAAATGCAATAGAAAGTAGGGATTTTTTTACCCTTAGTATATGATTTATAATTCTAGATGCTGAGCTTGTTGATCAGAAGGTCGGCAGTTTGGCGGGGTTGAATCCCGAGTGCCGCGTAACAGAGTGAGTGCCTGTTACTCGTCCCAGCTTCTGCCAACCTAGCAGTTCGAAAGCACGTAAAAATGCAAGTAGAAAAATAGGGACCACTACGGTGGGAAGGTAACAGCATTCCGTGCGCCTTTGGCATCTAGTCATGCTGGCCACATGACCACGGAAACATCCTCGGACAAATGCTGGCTCTTCGGCTTTGAAACGGAGATGAGCACCAGCCCCTAGAGTTGGAAACAACTAGCACGCATGTGCGGGGGAACCTTTACCTTTTTAATCTTTATCAGGTGTTATTATGAGAAAATGTATATCCTGTTTATGCATCACCAAGGATCTTACAGCACTGCCATCACTTTTAGAAATGAAGGAATCAGAACGTTTAAGTTAAAAAGAAAAACAGGATGACCGCAGATCCTTGAAAACCATTCCCCAAAGTCCATGAAATAGTTTTGGACAAAAAAAAAAGCATCTGTACTGGTAAAGAGCCCTGTTAGGCTGACCACCTTCAGTAATAAAAGATAGTTCATGCCTTGGCAATTTTCAGTTGAGAAAGGTAGAACATTACAATGGATGGCATTGCTAACCTGAACAAGGTACACTTGTTTAAGAAATCTTATGACATATACAAGCCTAATGAAAAGCAAAGAAAGTAAACCTGACTTACACTACTCACTAATATTTTATTATTATTATTATTTTTATTAATTTAATTTCTATACCGCCCTTCTCCTGAAAGGCTCAGGGCGGTGTACAGGGCAATGAAATGCTATAAAAATACAATATACAAAAATTAAAATGAGAATTAAATAGAATAGCCCAATTGCAGTAAAAAGGTAATTAAAATTACAATTAAAATACCCCAAACCCATCAGACCAGGCCGGCTTGTTCAAATAGGTGAGTTTTCAGGTCACGGCGGAAAGAGCGAAGGTCAGGAGCCATCCGGAGCTCAACCGGTAAATGATTCCAAAGGTCTGGCGTGCCCACAGAGAACGCCCTCCCCCTGGGGGCCGCCAGCCGACACTCTCTGACCGATGGCACCCTGAGGAGGCCCCCTCTGTGGGAGCGCACTGGACGAAGGGAAGTTGACACCGGCAGCAGGTCATTAGGCAAAAGATGCACACAGCTAACAACAAAATAAGTCATCCTCAAAGTAAAAGATGACCAGTGAATGTCACTCACCTGAGGAGTTTCATATGTGGCTGAGATCCATCTGTTCATAAAGGAATGAAGCACTGGTGAGGAAAATTATGGGGAAGGGCAGTGGAAGCATAGCCTTTGATACAGAATAAAGCTAAAGATTATAAACAATTTGCAAGTGAAAAAATGATTTTGACAAAGTAAATTAAATGAATGATACATAGACAAGAACATAGGGACCTTTGAAATTCAGGGTGCTCATGCTTTATTTAATTTATTAAATTTATATACCGCCCTTTCCCGAAGGACTCAGGGCGGTTTACAGGGTATTTAAAATCAAACAGTACAAAATACAAAAGTTAAAAAAACAATTAAAAAAGATTAAATTATCCCTTAACTAAAAACCTCAGTTAAAAATTCTCAGCCTGGGCCGGATAGCTCAAAGAGCCAGGTCTTCAGGTCCCGGCGGAATGAACGAAGGTCAGGGGCGGTCCTAAGCTCCACGGGCAGCTCGTTCCAGAGGGCAGGCACACCCACAGAGAAGGCCCTCCCCCTGGGTGTTATCCGCCGGCAATCTTTTACCGGCGGCACCCTGAGGAGACCCTCCCTGTGCGAGCGCACTGGCTGAAGGGAGTTTGATGCTGGCAGGAGGTGTTCCTTCAGATATCCCGGACCCAAGCCATTTAGGGCTTTATAGGTCATCACCAGCATCTTGAATCTCACCCGAAGGGCAACCGGAAGCCAATGCAGCTCGCGGAGTAGAGGTGTTACATGGGAGTATCGGGAGGCCCCCATCACAACTCGCGCGGCCGCGTTCTGAACCAGTTGAAGCCTCCGGGTGGTCCTCAAGGGCAGCCCCATGTAGAGAGCGTTGCAGTAGTCTAAACGGGAGGTCATTTGTGACTAATGTCTTCTAATCCCAAAAGCATTGGCAGTCAACCCTCTTCTGATTCAGCAATTAAGGAAGGGAAGGGTTGGACATTGTGGCAAATGACTACTCAATCTGACTTTTTCATTCAGGGATTCCAGGAAAAAAACATTGAGCTATGTATGGGCAATATGCAATCAAACCTGTTGGGTAAGGGGAGCTTTCTCTTTCCTTAACCATGCAAAGAGCATTGTTTGCACTGATGCAGCCCATTCAGAAAGTTGTTCAAAATGACTCGTCAAATGTGAAACGTATACCCAGAATTCTTTTTGCAACTACTAGTGGACAAAATGACTATCTGGGGAAGTAGAAAATTACAAGTTGTAGGAGACTGCAGCAGAACCTAATGATAATTACTTGGTAGAATATCAGTTCCTCTTATCAAATATATACATAAAGGAGGGAGTACATCAGAACATCTTGTAGCTGGAAAAGGTTGCTGGTAATTAACTGGTTTTTGCTGAAGAGAATCCTGAAATAGTGATTTCTTTTTCAAATCAAGAAGTCAAAATCAATATTCTGCAGAACAAAATGATTTCCTCTAGCTGAATCAATACATATTATACTAATGTTTGAAAACTCAAAGAAAAATAGCCAGAAAATTTTACCCTACTATGAAAGTAGCCTTACCCAGATGCCAGACTTGAAGGTATGGCAATGATCATCTACCTCAATAGTTTTAAAAAGCCCTATCAAGATCTTCAGTCTTCAAGACTCATTGTTATTTCTGTGTTTATATGAAGCATGCCTCCAAGTATCATTTGCAAAAAAACAATAATAGCAGAGAGTTATACTTCCATCTTCTCACTGTGAGCACCCCAGAGCCAGTGAATGGTGTTTGTAAGAAACGGACACTTAGATGTCCAGGTTGTGGTGGTCACCACCAACACTTGGACTGTAGGTTCTGGAAAGCCATGTGCCGGGCCTGCGGGAAGACAGGCCACATTGCATCCGTCTGCAGAGGTCACCAGAGGGACCGGCCATCGAATTGCCAGTCTGAAAATCTGACTAGGAGAGGTACTGGGACCCCAGGACAGTACAGCATGGGGTTTTGCTCCAGCCACAGAAGCATTTGCCATACTGGGGCTCACCGTCCGATTAAGCTCAAGTATAGACTTCAGGTGGAGCTGCAAGGGGTCCCCTGCAAGATGGAGCTGGACACAGGCTCTGCCGTTTCTATTATTTCCCTTGAAACATTTAATTTTGTTTGTAGTCGCAGCAAAAGATGGGCCAAGCTGAAGCCTTCTGACATTGTACTAACTGATTTTCAGAATGCCAGAATCGCAGTCAAGGGTGAGCCCACACTAGCCATTAAATTTAAGGGGTTTGCAGGGCACCTGGATGTTGTCATAGTAGGGGGCCAGCAAATGAGCCTGATTGGGCTCAATTGGTTTGATGCACTAGGCATCCAAGTAACCGGAATCAACTGGACACAAGTTGCGAGTCTAGCGACAGTATGTGAGGAATTCACAGATGTGTTTGATTCAGCTCTGGGAACATACACGGGCCCACCAATAGCATTCAAACTAGATCTGAATGTAGTGCCAGTCAGGATTAAACCTCGTAGGGCTCCATTTGCTTTCAAACACAAAATAGACACTGAACTAGATAAACTTGTTGAACAGGGCGTATTGCAGCCAGTAGATGGGGGTGAGTGGGAGACCCCAATTTTAATGCCACTAAAAGCCAACGGGGAGGTCAGAATCTGTGCAGATTATAAATGCACAATTAACCGTGCACTCAAACAGCACGCATATCCAGTACCAGTAGTAAGCCACATCCTGGCATCCTTGCAGGGTGGCACCATTTTTGCAAAATTAGATTTGGCTCAGGCCTATCAGAAACTTCCTTTTGATGAGGTGATGGCCGCAGCACAAACAATTGTAACCCACAGGGGGGCGTTTAAAGTAAAGCGCCTGTAATTTGAGGTCAATGTAGCCCTGGGCATTTTTCAGGGCATCATGGAACGTACACTCAAGGGTATTCTGGGGGTTTTCCCCTTTTTTGATGACATGCTCATTGCTGGTGAATCCACTGAGGTGCTCGCAAGGAGGCTCAGAGCCGTCCTGCAAAGGCTGCGAGAAGCAGGCCTCAAGCTTAAAAAGAATAAGTAAAGTATTGGATTCTCTTGAACTGAATACTTAGGGTTTCACATTGATGCTGATGGCATCCACCCTGCTGAGTCTAAAGTAAAAGCCATTCAGATGGCACCTAGCCCTAAAACAAAAAGAGAGCTGCAAGCATTCCTGGGCCTCCTAAATTTTTACCATGCGTTCCTTCCTAACAAGGCCACAGTGGTGGAGCCACTACAAAGGCTCTTGGATAAAAAGGCTATATGGAAGTGGACTAGTGTCCATGAAAAGACTTTCCAGGAATTGAAGGCACTGTCGGTCAGTTCCACTATCACTCATTTCAAAGAGTCCAAGCCAGTTTGCTTAGCATGTGACGCGTCCCCATATGGGGTGGGTGCAGTCTTAAGTCACTTAGAGAAAGATGGAACTCAAGTTCCAATTGCATTTTATTCAAGGACACTGTCCTCCACTGAGCATAATTACGCTCAAATTGACAAAGAGGTATTAGACATAGTAGCGGGAATTAAAAAATTCCACGACTACTTATACGGCAGGGACTTCACGGTCTTCACAGACCATAAACCGCTATTGGGGTTATTTACTACAGACAGACAGGAACCACAAACCCTAGAATGCTTAGATGGTCCATTTTTTATCGGATTATACGTTTAAACTAATTCACAAACTTGGCAAGGATATGGGTCATGCAGATAACCTGAGCAGGCTTCCACTGCCTCAAATTGAACCAGATCCAGCCCCAGCAGCCTGCATTTTGTCCATTCAGGACTTGCCAGAGTTTCCCCTCCACGCGGGAGACATAGCTGCAGAAATGGCAGCAGACAAGACACTAAGTAGAGTGCTATCTTGGGTACACACAGGGTGGTTGGATAAAAGCCCAGGCCCTGAGTTTCAGAGCTATTTTACAAGGAGACATGAGCTCTCAGCTCACAAGGTTTGTATTCTGTGGGTGAACAGGGTCATAGTTCCTACCTCACTAAGAGACAGGGTTTTGCAATCACTGCATGAAGGCCATCTGGGTATTGTTCTTATGAAAGCTTTGGCTAGAAGTTATTTATGGTGGCCAGGTTTAGATAAAGCCATTGAGGCCCAGGTGCATGGATGCTATACATGCCAGCAATCAAGGCCTGAAATGCTGCACGGTCCAGTTCACAGGTGGGAGGAGACTCACACTCCCTGGTCTAGGATTCACATAGACTTTGCTGGGCCCTTTCAGGGACAGCTCTTTCTAATAGTGGTCGACAGCCACTCTAAATGGCTAGAAGTTATACCAATCGCAAACATGACTACTGCTAGGACCATTCAGGTGCTTAGGAAACTCTTTGCAATGCACGGGCTGCCGGACGTCATAGTATCCGATAATGGGGCCCAATTTACTGTGGCAGAATTTCAGGCGTTCCTGAGAGCAAATCTCATTAGGCATGCGACATCAGCCCTGTTTCACCCATCTACTAATGGTCCAGCTGAATGTATGGTTCGCACAACAAAAGAGTCTTTGAGGCGTATAGTGATTGGGGACGGGCACCACAGACTGGCCGACTTTTTGCTTTGCCAACATTCCACGCCATGCATGGCTACAGGGAAAAGCCCAGTGGAGCTGCGCTGGGGGAGGCGACTAATCACAAAGCTGGACAGGTTGCACCCAGACTGGGTGGCAGCAGAGGCCTCTTGCCCAAAACCCCCAAGGGGGCTACAAGTGGGCAAAAGGGTGTGGGCCAGGAACTATGGGCATGGGAACTTGTGGGTGCCAGGGAAAATCACTAAAATGTCAGGCCCTCTCTCATACGAAGTGGGCCTAGAGGGTGGGTGAGTTGTCCGTTGCCATATCGATCAGCTTAGGAAGCATTTTCCAGAACGGCCACAAAGCAAGGACTTCATCACAGGTCCTTGCCACGGACTGCAAACCGGCAACCAGGCCTGTCCATTTCATAGTCTCTGAGTGCCCAAGCAGCCAGAGCAACGGGGAGATGGCCATAGGGAGAAAAGCCTGAAGGTGCAACATGGGTCCCCTGACAGAGAAAGCCAACCTGAATACTACAGCCGCTGTGCTAACTCTGCGGAACAAACTGACTCTGGGGTGGGCCAACCTGGAAGGGCCAGCCAGAGAATGCCGAGCCAACTGGAATCATTTGAACTGAGAGACACTGATCTACCTAGCCCGGCGGCAAGCTGGTGGGCCAGGAAATGCCTGGGTCGCCCAGGCGTTCCACAAGGGCTTGCAAACCTCCTGCTTATCTACAGAATTTTATCCTGAAATAATGAAGCTATAATGTTGTGTGTACCTTTATTGTGCTGCTAGCTAGGTATCATCTGTATTAGCTAGGATGGAAACGTGTTAACTCACACTATTGTTATACCTTTCTAAACTTGCATCACTGTAATTACTTTTCTTTTGTTGCTATAATGTTTGTACATTCTAGGGGGGAGGGGTGTAATGTATTGGGCTTGTTTTGTTAAGGGAACACCACATGGGTAATTGCTGGGAGGTTGCTTGAGCAGGGAAGCTGGCTAACGCCTCCCAGCTCCTCAGACAACCCATCTCCAGCGCCGCCATTGGTTGCCTCTGAGGGGGCAATAGGTTGCTTTAAACCTATTGGCGGTCGTCTAGAGGCCAAGATATAAATTGCTGCATTCACAGCCCTGTTTCTTAGTTCAAATCCTGCAAGCAATAAACAATGATCTTGCTGAACTCACTCGCCTCGTCTTCATCATTAAGCAACGAACCCAGTACATAACAGAGCATGTGACCACTCCAAAGTTTTTTAATGAGTGTGTGACCATGCCAAAGTTTTATAATATAATTGTTGCTCACCTTGGTTGCAACTTATCATAGTATTGATTCTAAGCTGATGAAAAATAGTCTTGATGCCACTATGAAGGTGCACACCAATCCCTCTTCCTCTCTCTTTACTTTTCAAAAGTAAATAAGTTTGTCAACCAGAAATGTATGGCAGCAGAACCCTACAGACCCCAGCCCAGTCATTCAGCTATATCTCTTCCCTCCCAGAAGTTCTATGATCCTTGCTGTGCCTCTTTCAATTAGGAAACGTAAGATGAGAGGGAGTTCATATTAAGAAAATCCTAGAGAAGTGCCACCACAACTTATCACAGCTGGCTGGTGTCCCAATCATTCCTTCAGTCAAAGCAGCAGGAAGCCAGCTATTGTAGGCTAGGAGCCAGAGAAGGATATTCTTGGAAAGAGTGGGCAGGACTAAGCTTTGTAATAATCAGAGGCTACAAGAATGAGTGAGGCAGATTAAGATTTTTGTTTGTAGAATAGCTACATGGAAAGACAGCCTTCTTGTCACATCAGGAGAAGCACAGCAAGGATTAAGGAACATGTAGAATCAGGTTATTGATACCTGAAAGTGGTAAAAAATGAGGTGAGAAAAAGTGAGAATTATTCAAGAGCTGCTGGAGAAAAGATTAGGTGTTACCCAAAGTTAATTTACATGAAAACATGGTCTTTGTTTAATCTAAAAGATATTGTTAAATCTTCTACTAAATTTTAGCTCTGCTGTTTTTCAATGAATTTGGTTTTCATGATTTATATTCTCTAAGTCTGCCATTTTGAGATTGCTGGCCCGGAGAAGTGAAATATGTCATATTGGTTGTTATTTTAAATTATATATCATTTTTTTATTTTTTTTATAAAGATCGTGTATTTTACACTTTACACTGGAACAACTGCTCCATGTATTCTATTCCATACAATATCTCTGTCACTTTGCTGTATCAACCATCTTTAGAGAATGAATGATTGAGTTCAAAACTGGAACTGCTTGTGATCCACATTTTTATATTAACATTTTACAGGAGTTAAAAAAAGTAATGTTGATATAAATATATACATTTTACATGAAGATGGTCTTAGCATTTCTGAAAAGGACCAGGTAGGGTTTCCTATCCTGTACTTCTATGCAAGAAGGGAGTCCTACATGGAGTAACAACATAGCAATAGGAATAGCACTTAGACTTATTTACCGCTTCATAGTGCTTTACGGCACTCTCTAAGCCAGACATGTCAAACTCGCAACATCATGTGATGTCGCGCAACATATCTGACTGGGCAGAGTCTGTTGTGGAGGAATCGGACGGTCTTGAGCATGTTATCTGGACTGAGTTCGATCCTGTTTCCCCTGATGATGTGGACAGGATCATGGGGAGGCTGAGCACCACCACCTGTTTGTTGGATCCGTGCCCCTCCTGGCTGGTTTATGCGGCCCGGGAGGAGACACGAGGCTGGTTCCAGGCAGTAATAACTGCTTCTTTGAAGGAGGGTGTCTTCCCCACCGCCTTGAAGGAGGCGGTGGTGAGACCCCTCCTCAAAAAGCCTGCCCTGGACCCGGCTGTTTTAAATAACTATTGTCCAGTCTCCAACCTTCGCTTTCTGGCGAAGGTTGTTGAGAGTGTGGTGGCGGATCAGCTTCCTCTGTTCCTGGAGGAAACTGATTATCTGGACCCATACCAATCGGGTTTCAGGCCCAGACACAGCACGGAGACGGCATTGGTCGCGCTGGTGAATGATCTCTGGCAGGCTCGGGACAGGGGTTGTTCCTCTGTCCTAGTCCTATTAGATCTCTCAGCGGCTTTTGATACCATCGACCATGGTATCCTACTGCGGCGTCTCAGGGGGTTGGGAGTGGGAGGCACCATTTTACGGTGGTTCTCCTATCTCCTGGGCTGCTCGCAGTCGGTGTTGACGGGAGGGCAGAGATCCACCCCGAGGCCTCTTGTTTGTGGAGTTCCTCAGGGATCGGTTCTCTCGCCCCTCCTATTCAACATCTATATGAAGCCACTGGGTGAGATCATTCGTGGTTTTGGGGTGGGGTATCATCAGTACGCTGATGATACCCAACTTTTTCTTTCCACCCCAGACCAACCCAGCGATGCCCTCGCTGTGATGTCCCGTTGCCTGGAGGCGGTCCAGCTCTGGATGGGGAGAAACAGGCTTCATCTCAATCCTGCCAAGACTGAGTGGCTGTGCATATCGGCATCTCGGGTTAACCAGACCATTCCACCTTTAACGATAGGGGGTGAAGGGTTACCGCCCGTTGATAGGGCTCGCAACTTGGGCGTCCTCCTTGACTCCCGGCTCAATTTTTAAGACCATATAGGAGCCGTGACCAGGGGGGCTTTTGCCCAGGTTCGCCTGGTGCGCCAGTTGCGACCCTACCTGGACTGAGAGGCCCTACGCACAGTCACTCATGCGCTCGTGACCTCACGTTTAGACTACTGCAACACTCTCTACATGGGACTGCCCTTGAGGACCACTCGGAGGCTTCAGCTGGTGCAGAATGCAGCCACATGAGTTGTGATGGGGTTTTCCCGATACTCCCATGTAACACCTCTACTCCGTGAGCTGCATTGGCTTCCGGTTGCCCTCCGGGTGAGATTCAAGGTGCTGGTGATGACCTATAAAGCCCTAAATGGCTTGGGTCCGGGATATCTGAGGGAACACCTCCTGCCAGCATCAAGTTCCCTTCATCCAGTGCGCTCCCACAGGGAGGGTCTTCTCAGGGTGCCGCCGGTAAAAGATTGCCAGCGGGTAACGCCCAGGGGGAGGGCCTTCTCAGTGGGTGCACCTGCCCTCTGGAACCAGCTACCCGTGGAGTTGAGGACTGCCCCCGACCTCCGTTCATTCCGCCGGGACCTGAAGACCTGGCTCTTCGAGCTCTCTGGCCCAGGCTGAGAATTTTAATTTTAATTTTAATTTTAATTTTAATTTTAATTGGGTTTTTATTCTCTCAGGGACTATTATAATCTTTTTAATTGTTTTTAATTTTTGTATTTCTTGTTTTAATTCCCTGTAAACCGCCCTGAGTCCTTCGGGAAAGGGCGGTATACAAATCCAATTAAATAAATAAATAAATAAATAAATAAATATCAGGACAGTTTGCCATTGCCAGCAATGGGGTGGGTGTGGCTTCCGTGTGACGCATCCAGCCCGCAGGCCAGCAGTTTGACACCCCTGCTCTAAGCAGTTTACATATTGCCCCCGCAAGGCGAAGTGAACCTTGAGCCAGTCAGGATTGAACTCCTGGCAGTAGTTATGAGTTTTACCCTCAACAAAGCAGAAGTATCAACAAAACTGAAGTATCAACATGAACACATATAGGGAGTACAACTAAATATTTTCTTTCTTGCATTTTTCCAGCTTTCTCTCAGACTGCTGAAGGAGATTTTTTTTTCTCACTATCAGAGTGATTATAACACAGGTGTTATCATGAAGAATGTTTCTGTTTGAAACCCAGCAGGAACTTTAAAAAAAAGACAAGGCATAATATCTAGAAATTACCTGTCAGGCTCCTGTAGGAGCGGTAATGGAATGGGATATGGTGGCCCTCTTAAGCATGCCAATGCCATATGAATCCCTTGACAATGTTAGTTTTGATCTCTGAATTCATGGAAACCTAATTCTAACCCTTAGTTGGTTTCTCCCGCAATGGGACTTTCCCATGTATTTTGTCAGGAAACGGAGTTAAGAAAGGCTTGAAAAGTGAGCACCCTCCTTACCATACCAATGACATACAAATTCTTGGCAATGTCCATTTTGATCTCTGAATTCATAGAGATCTAACCCTCATTTACTTGGATATAATTTACAACTAGCCTATTATTGAACTACAACTTGGAGAGTAACTGTTTTTCGTCAGGTAAAATTCACCTGTTTCTTTCCTTGTGGCTTCCAGTTGTTTCTTTTTAATGGAAGGTGTTTTCTTTTAAAACAAAGACACTAGTGATTCTGAATGTCCTAAAGAGGTATTAGGATGCCCTTGCTTGTTGCTACTGATAGATATGATCAGTGCTGGGATTGAAGTACCTGAACAACCAGTTCTCTGCATGGATGCCGCTTCCAGAAGTCCATCCTGGGGGAGGCCACTGAGGCCCAAAATGGACTTCCAGAAATGGCATCCACGCACTTCCGGTGGGCCATTTAGGGCCTGGGGGGACTCCCCCAGGCCTCCAAGGCTTAGAACAGACTTCTGGAAGTGGCGTCCACAGATTTCTGGTAGGCCGTTCTGGGCCTGGGAGGCCTCCTCCAGGCTTCTGTGGCTCAGAACGGACTTCCAGAAGTGGTGTCCATGCACTTCTGGTGGTCTGTTCTGGGTCTTGCAAAAAAGGGCTAGGTTTTCAGCCAGTTTGCCGAAGTCAACAAACTATTACCTACCGGTTCTGCCAAACCAGTGCGAACCAGTGCGAATCCCACTACTTGATATGATATAGCTTTTTATACTTCTTCCAAGGCTTTCTACAGGCTGGACTGAGCTGCCAATTTTGGGATCTCTTGGTTGTTTATGTCAAACATTCCTCCTAGCTTCCCCACAATCTCTCATAACTCTGTACTTCAGCTGGTTACTTCTCAAAGGCAGGTACATTGCTTTGCCATATTTTCTCCCTTTACCTAATAGAATTTTCCAGCAGAAAAGCAAGCTGCTCAGAGAAAGAAAAATAGTCTTTTTTTAAAGTTTCTGCTGGGTTTCAAACAGAAACATTCTTCATGATAACACCTGTATTATAACCACTCTGATAGTGAGAAAAAATCTCCTGCAGCAATCTGAGAAAGCTGGAAAAAAGCAAGAAAGAAAATGTTTAGTTGTACTCACATATGTGTTCATGTTGATACCTCAGCTTTGCTGAGGCTAAAACTCATGACACTAAAGTTTCTCCAGCTATTCAACACTTGTTAGCTATTCTTGTATATAAAGGCCCACTTAGCATTATTCCCTCCTTGATACTCTCTTACTTTGATCAGATATTTTCTAGCTACATAAAGAAATAATGCACTAAAATAAAGAAGCTCATTGTAAAGAAGGAGCAGTTCCTTGCTTACATAGCTTTGAAGGTCTCTTGAATGATTAGCTAGTCCAGAGTATGCATATATTCAATACCATTTGAGAAGGGGCTGTTGCTAGTGGACATTTCACTGGGAACTTACCTATGGCAGCCAGGATGCCTTCTGTCATCATCACTTTCAGATCCTAAAGATGCTTTTCCACGAGGCAACTAGACTTCCTTGTTTTTCTTTGAAGACGTTTCGCTTCTCATCCAAGAAGCTTCTGGATGGTGGGCAATGGAAATATTTATACTCCTGCAGACAGCTGTTCACTGGCATTCTTTTAGAAAGTCATTAAAGCTACCTGGAGGCTTATCTGTGTCTTCAGGATCAGCTGAGTGGTGCAAATGGGTGTGGAGCCTTCTTGGAACTGCTGAAAGGACTGTGCTGTAGACTGGAGATAGATAATGTTGGATCCCTCCCCTCTGTTGAGAGAGGGCTGTTCAGTTTTGACATAGATAGCCTCTTTGAGCCCTCTTTCAAACCAGTGGTCCTCTCTGTCCAGAATGTGGATTTTGCTATCTTTTAAATGCAGATGGACTGCTGAATCTTGTCCTGATGTCATAATTATGACCTGGATGACTGAGAATCTCCACAGAAATCACTTCAGACTTACAAGAATGATCAAATGCTTCCTCCAATACTAGAGCAGTAAAAGTAGCTCTAAACTCAGAGGTACAATTCTATCAGCACAATGGAATTCAGTGTGATCCTCTTCTCAGTAGGTGTAACTGTCCTCTTACAAGAACACAAATACCAATAGATATATTCCATACTTCCTTTCGTCGGCAGAAGGTCAACATCCTCTTCATGATTTTTTTTAACTAAGAGGTGAATGAAGTAAAGCAGACATAAGTTGTTTTTGTGGTTTTTTAACATGTTAGGAGCTACACTCTGTTTTTTTAGTATGTGAGAATTTAGTCTAGAGTAAGTAAGGCAGTTAGGCAAAAGAGAAAATTCAGGTGAATGGGACAATGATTTCTAGTTGTTACCTCTGATTTTTAGAGAAGAAGAGTTTGGGACTCTTCCAACACATTGATACACACAATGCCAGGTTTTGTGTGTCTTCCTATTGGAAAATAGGAAACAATGGAAAACCAAGGCTTTTATTTTCAACAAAAGATTTAAAAGATGCCTGCTGAAAACATGGGTTTATAAGTTGTTCACTCTCCTAAACCTTTTAAGCATAATAACAGGAAGTGTATTTGAATATCTAGCTTGGTGTAAGAGCAATTTCAGTCCAGCAACCAATTAGCTGAAAGTCTTGTTGAGCAATGTCTGAATGTATTTTCAAACTTCAGAGATTCAGGTTCTGTGTTGATCTGCAAAACAAAAACACATCTGCTTGGTTTTTTTTTTTTTTCAGATTGCAGGGCACCAGGGAGATTAGTGCCACCCATATAGACCAGGTCTAAACATCTTGTATGGTGGAAAAAGCCAGACCTTAAAGACCTTAAAATTATCTCAAGCTCAAAGAAATCAGCTGTTTCACAGCTTGTGGCATGATGACAGCAATGGAACTGGCAATCTCCTTGGGGCCTGAAGGCATTGGAAACTCTGAGCAATGTGTCTTTGGGAATAGAAGTGGCTGGTAAAACCAAGGTGACAGTGGCTTCCTGCTGGTGGTGGCAACATTCGGCAGTGAATTCATTATTTTTAAAAAAATGCTGAGGAGGCACACAAGGCTGCTCGGTGGGTCACGTGTCCATGGGCCAATGTTTTTTTTTTATTGAAAAGTTTTAAAATACAGTTTTCCTTTAAAAATCCCCCCTTCCCCCTCCCTCCTCCCCCCTCCATGGGCCAATGTTTTATAGGCTGATCTAGGTCATGGTCTAAGGAATGGCCATATTGTGCCATTCCTTAACACAGATGTGTACTATATTTAAATCAAGTCTAACACTAAGGATCCAGAGCTGCAGTGATTTTTGTAACCTGTGGCTATTTAATAATCAGGAATGGATGCAAATTACTAACAAAAAAAAACTTATTTGTTAAAATAGCACATAAAAACCTCTGAACTGAACATTTTAGGTTGAACTTCATTCATTTCTTTGGCAAAATTTAATCAACTGCTGTAATTTTGCATATGTTTACTCAGAAGTAAAAGTAATCCCCACTCTAGTCTTAAGCAAGTGTGGGCAGGAGTGGGACTTGAAGAGGATGGAAACATGAAGAGGAATTGTTTCCTCTTTTCTCCTAACATTAAACTTTTCATTGATGAATTTTCTGATCCTGTTGTAAGGTATTGTGTACATTACACCCTGTGGTAAATAAATGCATGTAATTATCACATCAGATATTGCAGATAGAATTTGGGACCGTATGAAAGGATTCTATTTACAGAACATTTAATATATACATTATTTTCCCCTGGATTAATGTCCATATCCAGTCAAAATTAAGTAAGCAAGCATACGAATATGTATCAAACAGAAGCTTTATTTCATTTTATCCAGATCAAATATATATTTTTTTCCAGAAAGTCATGTGAAGTCTTCACTATTAGGACTTTCCTTTTGCCTGTTTTTCCAATATGTTTTGGGCATCACTATATCCCAAAGCTATCTGCCAAGTTATGTTTGCATTGCATTTGGAGGCGTCATACAGTGTGAAATGTGGAGGAGGAAACAGCATCAACAAAATGCTAGAGCCCGAAAAGAAAAGGAGAAAAGTTGAGAAGTACAGACAGCTCTAAAAAAAACCAGAGAAACATGCACGTACGTACACACTCAGAGAGAGAGAACACTACAAAGAACAGTCAAGGAAGTATACATTTTAATGTGACCTTATACTGAAAGTAAGGTTTTATTGACATCATCTGCTTCTTACACGGAATCCTCATTCTGCTTCATGGAGCAATTGCAACTGTTCTATGTTGTGGCACATTTGATTTGGAATAATTCTAAATCATGGGTGGATATGATTGTGCAAGCACACAAAAAGAGAATGAGGATGACCCATTGACTACTAAACATTGTAAACCCCATTTTGCCTCACCTGCTGAAATTGAAGAAGCTGTCATAGGTGATCATTATCTTGTCCAGAAAATAAATCCATGTACCCAGGTTAGACCCTGCATGCTGCCAGCTGCTGTCAAGAAATTTCTAATGAAAACAAAAAGCTCACTTCCCTAAGATTCCTAAGAGATGACAAGGAGATTTATTTTATGCACACACACAGATATATACACAATATATGTATATATCTGTATGCTTGTGTGTGTAGATGTATGTACATACTATTTTTGACATGGATTTGATACTTTGAAGAAACCAAAGGAGAGTTCTGATACGGATGTGCAAAAAGAAATGGAGGAAGTACAAAATAACAAGTCAGACCAAATACTTTTAAATATAATTCAGTAATACATTGAAGAAGAAAAAAAAAGATCAGGGTTGATTTGGATCCCTATCTTTGACTAAATAGGCCAGTAGAGAACCTCCACCCTATGTACTGTGCAGTATTTATGATCTGCAAAGATTTCTGTTCAGCAACTGGGTAATGTTTTTGCTGCAGGCAATATTCAAGAAAGTAAGTTTATGTTGTTAATTGTCAGCCTTGAAAAAATAATAATTCCAACCAAGAAAGTTTAGCTGATTAATGAGAAGGGAGAAATGGAAGAACTTGAATTCTAATAATACCATACAAATATGCCATCATAAACATTTATCATTTTATTACCTTTGGAATATTTTTTTTAAAAAAGCAAGTCCATAGAACAGCAATAAAGAATAATAATGAGTTATGCAACCTTGAAGAAAGGAGTAGATGCTTTCAGCAATCAATTAATTAAACTTAGCATGATTCCTGTAGCAGCTGCCCTGTATTTTCAAGCTCACAGAAGCTTGAAACAAGAAATACTGATTTAATAAACAATGAAACAATCCTCATGCAAAATCCAAAACTTGTTTTCCCAACTAGAACATTTGAAATAAGTGTGCCCATTAATATAAAAAAGAAAAATATCCAGTCTTAAGTATATAAAATAAGCCATCCAAATGGTCTTCTCTTTAGGGGTAATTCCCAAACTATTTTGTAGTTAACACAAACGCGTATTCGTATGAAAGAAAATGAAAAAGTGCATAATTGTCCCTGTACTACTTCAAGCTGCATGCTGAGTAGCAAAATAAAATGAATGTTATCATTTGAGAACATTAAAAGGAAAATAAAGAACTTTTGCAGAAGCAAAATGCAAACTGAAATGCAAACACAACATTGCAATTGGCAGCTGTTTGGAGGTATTATTATATTTAATAATTTTTGTGACTGCTACAATTGATCAGACATAGTCTCTTTTCTTAAGCAAGAGCCAATATAAGTTTATCGATTCTTGAACTCTGCAGTACACTAGCTCAGCTCTTCTCTGTTCTACATATATTTTAGAGAAGTACTTTCAATTTCCATTCTGTCATTTTGAAATATATAGCATTACAAGACAACAGCAACATTTTCTGGGGTAGAAATATTCCGGGTTATAAATGTCATCTCACAAATTGATCTCCTCAGTAAAGACAGTCATCTTGGTTTAAATGGTTCAATTATTATTTCCAGCACTCAGAAAACAAGTTATGCGAGGCTTTCCGGTGGTGATGCGATGCTGAAGACAGCCATCTCTGGGCTGTCCGCTCCGCAGCTTTGTTGAATCACTGAAAAACAGCGCCGATCAGCTGTTTTGGTGATTCGGAAGCCCCCTCCCTGGGAGAAGAGGAGGGGGTGAGGCCCCAGGTAGGGGTTGAGCTCTCCAGGGCTGCCTGAGCTTTAGGTTTGGGCGGCTGAAGGATTGAGCCCCCCCGAAGCCTGGGTTTGCTCTGGGCTGTGCAGCATCTCTGCTCTGTGATTTTTGGAGCAGAGCCAAGCGTTAGCAACCACCCCTGCCAGAAGGAAAGACTCTTGAGTATCAAGATGCAGGCAGAGCGGTACAGGAGGTCAAGGTGAAGTGGACTTTTATCTTAACTCTCTAGCTCAACGGATTTTATGGATTAAAAGTGAAAGTGCGCAACAAGTGAAAGTGGGGGAAGATGGCGACGAAAGCCTCTAAAGTTCTTCGGAGTGCGGGGGCTTCCCCGGTGCAACAGACTGCGTTGCAAGCTTTGCTCCCTCCCACACCTGCTCCGGCACTGACTCTTAAAGATTTACAAGATGCCTTTGAAAAGCAAACACAATTAATGTCAGATATGATGGAAAAGCTGGAGGAGAAATTGGAGGAGAAAATGGAAGAGAAGCTGGAAGAGAAGTTTAGAGCAATGAGGACAGACATCTTGTCTACAATTGAAAATGTGGTTGTATGTGTGCAAAGCTTGGATGAAAAAGTGGAGGATCTTAGTCAAAAGAACTCTATATTAGAAGTAAAAGTATTAGACAATGAAAATATAAGGGATAAAATGGATGGAGACTTGAGTCTGGTCCAGTACCATCAGATGGAGTTTGCTATCAGAATCAGGGGCTTAAAAGAGAATCCTAAAGAAGATTTAAAGCAGCTGATCTCCGAGGCTTTGGAAGTGATACTGGGCCAATCAGCAGCTGAAATTGAGGGAAGTATAGATAAAATCTTTCGTGTGAACTCCTGGATTGCAAGGCAGAGGAAGTTACCTAGAGATGTGGTTGTTTACTTTACAAAGAGAGCAATTAGGGATGAAGTTATTCAAGTTGCTTATGATACTAAGTTTGTGGTTGCTGAGCAAGAAGTTTTGGTTTTAAAAGAGATTCCTCCAAAGATTTTAAGGAGAAGGAAAGATTTTGCCTTCCTAGCACAGGAACTTAAGAAATGTGACATCAAGTTTAGATTTTATTTATTTATTTTATTTTATTGCATTTATATACCGCCCTTTCCCTGAGGACTCAGGGAGGTTTACAGGGAGTTAAAAATCAACCATACAAAAGTTAAAAAACCAATTAAAAAAGATTAAACCAACCCTGTACAGTTAAAAAAAAAACCAATTAAAATAAATTTCTCCTCAGCCTGGGCCCGAGAGCTCAAAGAGCCAGGTCTTCAGGCCCCGGCGGAATGATCGGAGGTCGGGGGCAGTCCTCAGCTCCACTGGCAGCTGGTTCCAGAGGGCAGGTGCCCCCACTGAGAAGGCCCTATCCCTGGGTGTCACCCGCCGGCAATCTCTTACCGGTGGGACCCTGAGCAGACCCTCCCTGTGGGAGCGCACTGGGTGAAGGGCATTTGATGCCGGCAGCAGGTGTTCCCTCAAATACCCCCGAACCCAGGCCATGTAGGGCTTTATAGGTGATAACCAGCACCTTGAATTTCACCCGGAGGGCAACCGGAAGCCAATGCAGCTCGCGGAGTAGAGGTATTACATGGGAGTATCAGGAGACCCCCATTACAACTCGCGCGGCCGCATTCTGCACCAGTTGAAGCCTCCGAGTGGTCTTCAAGGGCAGCCCCATGTAGAGAGCGTTACAGTAGTCCAAACGGGAGGTCACGAGCGCATGAGTAACTGTGCGTAGGGCAGACATGTCAAACACAAGGCCCGGGGGCCGGATCCGGCCCGTGAAGTGGTTTCATGTGGCCCGTGAAGCCATCCTGGAAAAAGTGAGGGAACGGCCCCCACTGCCTTGGCCCTGGCCCAGAGACCCTCAGATCTGTCCCACTCCTGCCCGGGCCCCCATAGGCACCCTTGATGTGAACGATGTAGAGCTGGCCACGCCCACCCAGCAGGCCATACGCACTCTAGCCACGCCCACCCAGTAGGCCACGCCCATCCTGGCCACACCCACCCGGCCCCCTGAGGGCAACCGCAATGCTGATGCGGCCCTCAATGAAATTGAGTTTGACACCCCTGGCGTAGGGCGTCTCGGTCCAGATAGGGACGCAACTGGCGCACCAGGCGAACCTGTGCAAAAGCCCCCCTGGTCACGGCTCCTATGTGATCTTCAAAATTGAGTCGTGAATCCAGGAGGACGCCCAAGTTGCGAGCCCTATCAACGGGGGGTAACACCTCACCCCCCATCGTTAGAGGTGGAATAGTCTGGTTAGCCCGAGATGCCGATATGCACAGCCACTCAGTCTTGGTGGGATTGAGACGAAGCCTGTTTCTCCCCATCCAGACCTGAACCGCCTCCAGGCACCGGGACATCACGGCGAGGGCATCATTGGGTTGGTTTGGGGTGGAAAGAAAAAGTTGGGTATCATCAGCGTACTGATGATACCCCACCCCGAAGCCACGAATGATCTCGCCCAGCGGCTTCATATAGATGTTGAACAGGAGAGGCGAGAGAACCGACCCCTGAGGGACTCCACAAATGAGAGGCCTCGGGGTGGATCTCTGCCCTCCCGTCAACACCGACTGCGAGCGGCCCTGGAGGTAGGAGGAGAACCACCGTAAAATGGTGCCTCCCACTCCCAACCCCCTGAGACGCCGCAGCAGGATACCATGGTTGATGGTATTGAAAGCCGCTGAGAGATCTAATAGGACCAGGACAGAGGAGCAACCCCTGTCCCTTGCCCGCCAGAGATCATTCACCAGCGCGACCAATGCCGTCTCCGTGCTGTGTCCGGGCCTGAAACCCGATTGGTACGGGTCCAGATAATCAGTTTCCTCCAGGAACAGAGGGAGCTGATGCGCCACCACACTCTCAACAACCTTCGCCAAAAAGCGAAGGTTGGAGACTGGACGATAGTTGTTTAAAACAGCCGGGTCCAAAGCAGGCTTCTTGAGAAGGGGTCTCACTACCGCCTCCTTCAAGGCGGCAGGGAAGACACCCTCCTTCAAAGAAGCAGTTATTACTGCATGGAACCAGCCTCGTGTTCCCTCCCGAGCCGCATAAGCTAGCCAGGAGGGGCACGGATCCAACAAACAGGTGGTGGTGCTCAGTCTCTCCATGATCCTTTCCACATCATCAGGGGAAACAGGGTTGAACTCAGTCCAGATAACGTGCTCAAGACCGCCCGATTCCTCCACATCAGACTCTGCCCAGTCAGAGTCCAGGCCGGTCCGGATCTGAGCGATTTTGTCCGCCAGATGATGACTAAACTCCTCGGCTCGTCCCCGCAAGGGATCCTCTCTCACCTCCTGGTTAAGGAGGGAGCGAGTCACCCTAAACAGGGCGGCCAGGCGATTATCTGCGGATGCGATAAGGGCGGCAAAGTAGTTAGACTTCGACGTCCTTATCGCCGCAAGATAAGACCTTATAAAGGTTCTTAACTGCAATCGGTCGGATTCGGATCGGCTGGATTTCCAATCGCTCTCTAGACCTCGTCTCCGACGCTTCATCTCCCGGAGCTCCACAGAGAACCATGGGGCCCAACGGGATCTGCGCCGGGTCAGAGGTCGCATGGGTACAACGCAGTCAAGTGCCCTGGCGGCAGCCGTTTCCCAGGCCTCCACCAGAGCATCGACTGGGCTGTGGGTAAGGGAGATTCCAGTGGGCATGGTGGTAATGCATGAAGGTAAAAGATACCGTCTGGTTACAGTGACTCAGGCACGTGATTTTTACAGCAAAGTTTTAAAAGCAACCCCTCTATCACTTCTGGAAGCTGTAAAGGGATATGGCGAGGGAAAGCCTCAAGATGCTGATGGAACACAGACAGAGGAGAATGGTGCTGGAGGGGATCAAATTACAGTTTCATCGGCAGCTGCTGGAGAGCAGAGGATGACGCGTGCCGCTTTAAGACGAGTGAGACAAGAGCAAGAACAAGATCAGCAGAAAGTTATGGAACCTCTAAAGCATACTTACAGTGAAGCTGTGGGAGGGGCGCAGCCTAAGGAAGTTACAGGGGTCCTGGCAGACGTGCTCCAGAAGCTTCGGGATGCCAAGAATGGTGACTAAGTTCCTAACCTGGAATGTTAATGGATTAAATTCACCACAGAAGAGAAAGAAAGTTTTTCAATATTTAAAACAATTTAAGACTGACATTATTTGCTTGCAAGAAACGCATATTAGGGTTATGGACCAAAAGTACTTGTTGAATTCAAGGTTGGGTACGCAATTGTTGAGAGTTTGGAAGAAGTATAGACATAAGTTAGACTGCAAGATGCCGTTGTGGGCAATCCCGAAACATGCAATAGAAAACATAAATGTAGGCTTCAAACATGATGTGACTACGTATAAGGAGATCTTAAGTTTGGAAAGGAACGTCTGGTGTTTGAAGCCGTACAATCTCTTGCGAGATGAGAAGATTGTTCAAACTTGGTTCCAATATACTCAATTACGTGCCAGGTGGAAAGAAGACCAGAAAATTGGTTTCTCAATGACTGATGAAAATTTGATAAAGCAAATTAGAAATCAGGGTCCAGCACATATTAAATGGATTTATCTCGTATTGATAGATATTGACTCAGAAACAGAACTTGTTAAAGACTGTATGATAAAATGGGCCCAGAATATCCAAGAAGTTATTACAATGGATACTTGGGAAAAGATCTGGGTGAGGAACGTAAAATTCATGCAAGCCCAAAACCTAAGAGAGAACTTTTATAAAATGTTTTATAGATGGCATTTAGATCCTAAAAAGCTTGCAAGTATGTATCCGAATTATCAACCTAAATGTTGGAGATGTGGTGGTGAAGATGCAACGTATTTTCATATATGGTGGACCTGCAAAAAGGTTAAGGCTTTTTGGATAAAAATTTGGTGGAATATGCAGAAGATCTTTAAGCAAAGGATAAAGTTTTGTCCGCAATTGTTTTTGCTGGGCATAATTACAGACGCTACTGTTGTGGACATTAAGTTGATGTTGAATTTAATTACAGCAGCAAGACTATTAATAGGTCAATATTGGAAAAAGGAGGAACTGCCAACTATAGAAGAATGGACTCTAAAGGTTTCTGACCTGGCGGAAATGGCAAAGATTTCGGCTTACTTGAAAGATCATTCGCAAGAACGTTATATTATGGAGTGGAAAAAGTGGATTGATTATATTCAGAACAAATATGGGACTAAAAAGAAAACAAGTTATGCATGCCATATGGGGAAAACAATCTGTGACTCTCCATACATTGCAGAATTCCAATTGACATCAGACTTATTGATATGGCCAACAGAGAAGAAAGTTGGGAAATGAAACCCAACATCTCAGGAGTCATAGTTCAGTCACCCTTGTCCCTGAACAGGTGGGTTCTTAAAGATATAGGTCACATCTCAGGAATCCATGCTTACAGCTAGTCGCAAACCTGATACCTCACATGCAGCCCTCTCCGGAAGCCCACTTGGTTGCTGACATCCCCTAGAACTGCCTTACTTATTACTGCAGTAACTGGATTACAGAAAAGCACAGCCATGCACCAATAGCCTGAAATAACCAAATAACTATCCTTCATTTTTCCCATTTCCTTATTACTGAGTTTGTAACTAATCACATTTTTTTCACTTTTTAAATAGGACATTTAGTTTTGCTTTTAAGCAAATGTAAAAAATACTGTGCTTGGTATGCCCTCATAATTCCACCTTCGGTGACAACTGTATATCTTAGAAAGAGAAACACCAAAGGCATGTACATTTTAGCCAAAGTTCACTTGTCTCCACTGTTGGAAAAATTGACCTTTTTCTTGAGTTTGCTGTTGTTTTTTTCTCTGGCTATTTTATGGGTAGGATGATTTTCTTTGAAGATAGGGCATAAGACCCTTAAGGGATTTCTCATTTCCACTTGTCTTTCCCGCTCTGTCTTTGACAAAACATCTTTTTGATGTGGTTTCTTGTTTGTTTATAGGTCAGACAGATGCCATGCATGTTCAGTACAGCTGGAGATGCACACACAGAGACATACACTGTACATAACTACTCCAATTTATGCTTAATGAGGAGAAAGCTTATCCTGCTGTACTATTTTTGCTTTGCTAGAGGGAACAAGATTTGGCATTTGTTATATAAACATCTAGAAGACAAATGAAGACTATATTTATTAGCTAAACATTAAACAGTAGGACCTATGACAGAGGACTTTTCTTCCAAGAGTTGGTTTAGCCGCCTTCTGATTTTTATAAGTGACAGCCATAATACCAGAAGGTTAAAAAACAAAACAAAACTGAGTGTCTTAACCTCAAGAGGACTTTCCCGTGTCTATCTACACAAATTATCGTCCAGTCTCCAACCTTCGTTTATTGGCGAAGGTTGTTGAGAGTGTGGTGGCGCATCAGCTTCCTCTTTTCCTGGAGGAAACTGATTATCTGGACCCATACCAATCGGGTTTCAGGCCCGGGCACAGCACGGAGACAGCATTGGTCGCACTGGTGAATGATCTCTGGCGGCCTTGGGACAGGGGTTGTTCCTCTGTCCTAGTCCTATTAGATCTCTCAGCGGCTTTTGATACCATCGACCATGGTATCCTACTGCGGCGTCTCAGGGGGTTGGGAGTGGGAGGCACCATTTTACGGTGGTTCTCCTATCTCCTGGGCCACTCACAGTCGGTGTTGATGGGAGGGCAGAGGTCCACCCCGAGGCCTCTCGTTTGTGGAGTTCGTCAGGGGTTGCCGCTGGGTGAGATCATTTGTGGTTTTGGGGTGGGTTATCATCAGTACGCTGATGATACCCAACTTTTTCTTTCCACCCCGAACCAACCCAGCGATGCCCTCACCGTGATGTCCCGTTGCCTGGAGGCGGTCCAGGTCTGGATGGGGAGAAACAGGCTTCGTCTCAATCCTGCCAAGACTAAGTAGCTGTGCATATTGGCATCTCGGGTTAACCAGACCATTCCACCTTTAATGATGGGGGGTGAGGTGTTACCCCCCGTTGATAGGGCTCACAACTTGGGCATCCTCCTTGACTCCCGGCTCAATTTTGAAGACCATATAGGAGCCGTGACCAGGGGGGCTTTTGCCCAGGTTCGCCTGGTGTGCCAGTTGCAACCCTACCTGGACCAAGATGCCCTACACACAGTCACTCATGCGCTCGTGATCTCCCGTTTAGACTACTGCAATGCTCTCTACATGGGGCTACCCTTGAGGACCACTTGGAGGCTTCAGCTGGTGCAGAATGCGGCCGCGCAAGTTGTGATGGGGGTTTCCCGATACTCCCATGTAACACCTCTACTCCACGAGCTGCATTGGCTCCCGGTTGCCCTCCGGGTGAGATTCAAGGTGCTGGTGATGACCTATAAAGCCCTAAATGGCTTGGGTCCGGGATATCTGAGGGAACACCTGCTGCCAGCATCAAGTTCCCTTCATCCAGTGCGCTCCCACAGGGAGGGTCTGCTCAGGGTGCCGCCGGTAAAATATTGCCGGCGGATAACACCCAGGAGGAGAGCCTTCTCAGTGGGTGCGCCTGCCCTCTGGGACCAGCTGCCTGTGGAGCTCAGGACTGCCCCCGACCTCCGTTCATTCCGCCGGGACCTGAAGACCTGGCTCTTCGAGCTCTCTGGCCCAGGCTGAGAATTTTAATTTTAATTTTAATTTTAATTGGGGTTTTTACTTTTTTTTTCAGGGATTGATGTAATTTTTTAAATTGTTTTTAACTTTTGTATTTCTTGTTTTAAGTACCCTGTAAACCGCCCTGAGTCCTTCGGGAAAGGGCAGTATATATATCTAATAAAATAAATAAATAAATAAATAAATAAATAAATAAATAAATAAATAAATAAATAAATAAATAAATGCACACTGATTTTATTTTTATTTATTTAAATGAAGTATCTATTGATATGTCCAATTCACAACTGTGCAGATTCCAGCCAAGCAACAATATGCATAAGCAGCTTCTGCTGCATTATTCAGAACAAGTTTGAACATGGAGGACATTTTTTCTGTAAACAAAGCTTCTATAATGGACAAACTATTATTAAATAATGTTGAATGTTTGCTCACCCATTCTACAAACATGCAGTGTCTCTACCCTAAGACAGTTCAAATGAATACTCTAAATCTATTTGATCCGTGCATTCAGTATAAGCAATACTGGAAATTATATTTCACTGAAATAGAAATGCTGCATCCCTCACTCCATCTCATTCCATGAAGATTAAAAAATGAATAAAACACTGAAAGAAGACTTCACATATTCAGGAACTCGTTCTCCTACTGATCTGGATATTCTTTACATCCCCTATCTTAAATAATAATAAAAATTATTAAAATGGTCAGTTCAGGTTTGTTGTTTGAATACTGCCATATTAGAGTTCTTTGATAAATTTGTTAATCCATAGCAGGATGGTATCAGTGGGTTATAAGTACAGGTTTCCTTTTTCTAAAAGGTAGATGTGACAAATTACCAAACAAAGTTTTAATTGAGTTGTTAAATGAGAGTAACACTTATTTTATTTTATTTTTTTGTTTTTGCTCAAAATTGAATCCTGCAGATTGGACTACTGCAAATTCTACATATTTGCAATTCAATTCAACTAAGGTGAATTGAGCGGATTCCTAATTAGACTGGAGTTAGAATTTGGAGCTTGGATGATGCACAAGGTTTAATTCAGAGTAGAAATTAATTCATTTTATATTGATTCAAATTGATATATGGTTTTGCTTTTATGTTATTTACTATTCATTTTTATTTTGGCCAACTCAAGATAGCCTGCATATCTAATGTACTATTTCCTCTTTTCCTTGCAGCAAGTTTGTGCGTGACTTGGGCTGAAAGACAGTGACTAGCCCAAAGTCAACTACCCAGCCATCTTTTATCCTAAGGAAGAACGATCTCAGAATTTCACAGTTTCTACCATAACATTTTAGCCACTACATTAAACAGAATCTCAGCCTGTTTCTTGCTTTTTTTTCTTTGATGTGTAATTTACTTCAGCCCCTATAATGTATACAGTATATGGGTTTGTACAAACACTAGTATATTTTGTTGTAACTGTGGTGGTTTGATATATTTTACCAATATTGTTTTTTAAAGAAAAAAGCAGAAATTTAAGTTCAGTGCCCTGTATGGAAAACATTTCATTTTAATTTGAGTTAATGGATGATGGGTTTAAATCCATCACTCTTCTATCCAAACTTTACACAATGGAACAGGCATTGAAGTTATCCATTGTCCTCTTACATCTGTGCTTGTAATATAGAAAATAGCCCTAGGATTTCACTCATTGTATAAATTGTATTCTATAAAAATTGGCATTGAACCAGAATAAAATTTAAATAGCGTTAATTAGCACAAATCAATCATGTTAAAAGTATAAATCAATACTATTTATAATTCAAGCTAGCACTGAGTCCTTCGGGAAAGGGCGGTATATAAATCTAATAAAATAAATAAAATATTTACTAATCCAATTTCTACAGCTCATTTATATGCCTTAAATTAGACCTTCACAGCCAAAACCTAGGAATTCTGAATCATTGTTCTGTTCACCCCCAGGCTGAGGAAAGGTCCTTTAAATAAATTAAAAATAAATAAATAAATTAAACCCTCTAGATTTCTGAGGTTAGAGCAACTCCTCAATGATTTATAAGATATCCCAACAATAAGCAAACTCCAGCTTACTTTGAAGAGAATCCTGCTTCATTTCTG
The DNA here is from genome assembly GCF_964194415.1 of Vipera berus. NCBI lineage: Eukaryota > Metazoa > Chordata > Lepidosauria > Squamata > Viperidae > Vipera > Vipera berus. Next base: position 184,197,582 of record NC_138203.1, on the reverse strand, counting down.
TGAGAGTTAAGATGAAAGACAGGAATTTGGTAGCCAGAGATGGCAATTACATAAACATTTAGCACTTGCTATTTTATAAACTAATAAACCCTGAGCAAAGAGTCCATTAATCTGGGCAAAAGGTGGGAATGTAAAACCATGGATCACCATGGTTGTAAAGAAATTTGTTCTTCATCCATGCAAATGTGCAATCAACAGTTTCGTTTGGCTTAATTCTTGTTCAGCTGTGCCAATTAGACTTCTGCTAAATCCTAGCCTACAAGTCAAGTTAAGCTGTGTAATGCCTAGAGATCTGTGATTTATTGCCAAGCTCTTGTCAAAAGATGCAAATGCATCTCTTAGGATTCTAAACAAACTACAGTAATTATGTTATGAGATAGTTTAGGTAGTTTTCCTCCTAACTGTTCACAAAAACAGTAGAGAAACAGGGACATCTCAAAAGTATTATTGCTTAATGCATTATTGCTTAATGCAGAGTACCTACTGGTATGCCTGTAATTTCCTGCCCTGGATTCTTTTACATGTGCATTTAAATAGATGCCTTCAACTTCTTCAAAACAAATGGAATAAATGCAAATGTGGCCAAATATTTCACCGCATTCACTTTCATTTTCTATGGGAGGCACAAAAGAACAATTAACCAGTGGAACAACCTGCCACCAGAAGCTGTAAATGCTCCAATACTGGAAGTTTTTAAGAAGAGATTGGACAGCCATTTGTATGAAATGGTATAGGATTTCCTGCCTGAGCAGGGGGTTGGACTAGATGACTTCCAAGGTCCCTTCCAACTTTACTATTATGATTATGATTATGATTAACTGCTGGCAAGGCCATAAAACTTTGCTTATTCAATCTTGAGTTATAACGCGGTATAAGGATATTTAAAACATATAATGGAAAGTGTGGAATTCATGAATATATCATTTTCCCTACCATTTTCCCATTTCTACTTTTTAAAAAATTTGTCTTTATTGTTTTATCATTATTCCTTGAATTTCCCTGTTCCAATAATATGCATGCATTCAATCTAATGATAATTTATATAGAAAAGCCTTTTCAATGCCTTAATATTTTTAAAAAATCTTTCAGTGAATTGAAGTGAACCTACTCTATCTGTGTGTGTGTGTGTGTGTGTGTGTGTGTGTGTGTGTGTGTGTACATGCCCAGAATTGTCTGTAATCAGGCATTCTTTAAATCAGTGCAGATAAGTAAATATGTATTTAATTTATCTATTTATAGTGGATGGAGGGAAGAAAAAGGCCAGTGGGGTGAAATTAATCCATTTTGGAATTCATTCCTGGGAGGACACAAAACAAAAATATATTGCTTTAGGCATGGCTGCAATATTTCATGAGCTTCCTATTATTTCAAGCAATTTGGGCCTGACTCTTTATTTTCAGTATTAAGGAGAACACTACTACAGCTATGGTTGGAAGGAAGAGTCCTGAGTTTCTTCAGAGGACACTATATCAGGTCTAACATTTTTTTCCCAAGACTGGTGTGGAAAGCTAAAAAAAAAGTGTTTTTTAATGAACAGCAAAAATGAGCTATGTTCACACAAGGTCTCTAAATTGTTTTTGAAGTATGCACAGCAGCCCTAAAGTTTCTGAAACTGGTTATGCAATTAGAAGGTTTTGTCAGCATAGACATTTATAAACTTAAACTGTAACTGGGGAAACTGAATAATGATTTCTCCTTCTCTCTCTCTCTCTCTCTCTCTCTCTCTCTCTCTCTCTCTCTCTGTGTGTGTGTGTACAAGAGAAATATTCTTATATTTAGATAAGTGTTTTGGAAATGGAATAGGCACAAACAGGTAATTAGATGGGATCCTTGCTGAGAAAGTAAATGGGAAATTATATTTTATTCAGGAAACAGCCTTTTGCATATCAAAGTCATGACCATCACCCCAGATAGCATAGAGCAAGCTTACACAAACAAAAAGGAAGTGTGTAGTGGGGTGCCCCAGGGCTCTGTTCTGGGCCCTGTGCTCTTCAACATCTTCATTAACGATTTGGATGAGGGGGTAGATGGGGAACTCATCAAATTTGCAGATGACACCAAGCTGGCAGGAATAGCCAATACTCCAGAAGATAGGCTTAAGATACAGGAGGACAGACTCAAACACTGGGCGCTACCTAACAAAATGAAATTCAATGGTGAAAAAAGTAAGGTTCTACATTTAGGCAGGAAAAATCAAATGCACAGGTATAGTATAGGTGGTACCTTGCTCAATAGTAGTAACTGTGAGAGGAATCTCGGAGTCCTACTAGACAATCACTTCAATATGAGCCAGCAGTGTGCTGCAGCTGCCAAAAAAGCCAACACAGTGCTAGGCTGCATTAACAGAGGGATAGAATCAAGATCAAGTGAAGTACTAATACCACTTTACAATGCTTTGGTAAGTCCACACCTGGAATACTGCATCCAGTTTTGGTCACCACGATGTAAAAAAGATGTCGAGACTCTAGAAAGGGTACAGAAAAGAGCAACAAAGATGATTGGGGGACTGGAGGCTAAAACATATAGGGAACGGTTGCTGGAATTGGGTATGTGTAGTTTAACGAAGAGAAGGGTGAGGGGGTGACATGATAGCAGTGTTCCAATATCTCAGGGGCTGCCACAAAGAAGAGGGAGTCAAGCTATTCTCCAAAGCACCCGAAGGCAGGACAAGAAGCAATGGATGGAAACTAGTCAAGGAGAGAAGCAACCTAGAACTAAGGAGAAACTTCCTGACAGTTAGAACAATTAACCAGTGGAACAACCTGCCTCCAGAAGTGGTGAATGCTCCAACACTGGAAGTTTTTAAGAAGAGACTGGCCAGCCATTTGCCTGAAATGGTATAGGGTTTCCTGCCTGAGCAGGGGGTTGGACTAGATGACCTCCAAGGTGCCTTCCAACTTATTATTATTATTAAAGCTCCAGATCAGAATGGTAATGTTAGGACTGCAAACTCTTGCTTCCCTCTGGAAGACCTAGACCTAGGCAGCTGACCCTGACCCATATATTTCCTTGGGGCAGGAATGCATGACATCATCCTTGATCCAAGCTCTGCCCACTGGAAATAGCAACTACTGTATACTTATAATTTCTTGCCCTGTTTGACTTGTGCAGTGTTATCACCTGCTCTAGTTCACTGTAAGCAAATTCTCCATTCCAGTTGGCTAGTATGCCCTGTGGTAGGAATGTTTATTCTGCTCCAGGTCCCATTGCTACCCTTCAGGTTTTTTACAGGTTCACAAGTGAAACAGTGAAAGAATGAATTATTTCTTTCCTTCCTTCCAAATTCACTGAGAAACTGTGAAAGGTTGGATCAGTCTTTTTTTTTTTTAAAGGAAAAGTGAAATTGACATTGGAAGTTGCTACATTCACCTTCCAGGCTAAGTGATAGAAACAATGATTAACCAGTGGCTGTTTTGTTTTGTTTTGCTTTGCTTTGCTTTGCTTTGCTTTGCTTCGCTTCGCTTCGCTTCGCTTCGCTTCGATTCTTCTCCTTTCTTTGGAATAAAGAAGCAAAGGAATCCACCAATAATATCCCATAGTAAACTTGGTCTGAACAGAACATCACGGTATCACTATGACCAATTGGAGAAAGAGATTGAAATCTGGAAAGAGATGTTTTAAACTGACATAATTTCCAGCTATCTTACACACAGGAGAGAAGCAGCCTAAGCAAACAGATACACCCTTGTGTTTAGCTTTCATTTTCAACATCTAGTTCAGCAGTCCCCAGCCTTTCTGGCACCAGGGACTGGTCTTTTGGAAGACATTTTTCCATGGACTGGTGAGGTGGATGGTTTCACATACAACAACCAAGCATGTGCAGATGAATTCTCGACCGCCCACTGCTTAGGCACCCAGTTCCTAACAGGCCTGGTACTGGTCCGCAGCCTGGGGTTGGGGGTCAGTGATCTAGCTGACTTTGCCTCAACTTGAAAACTAAGCAGAGTTGGAACTGGAAAGTACTTGGGTGGCAGTTTTCCAGGAAGTAGCAGGACTAAAGGCTAAACTGAAATTAACATCATGGGGAAAAGCAGCGATGAACCAGTACTCTAGTGTGAACGTGTCCATGTTACAATGAGTAAAATCAAAGATGTAACTCAAAGGGAATTTTGATTGGAGTCTTTGGTGGGGGAGAAGGACTGGAAATGCTGAGTCCTATTCTTTGCCTATAAATATAAAGTTCTGCCAGAAAAGTTACACATTCTTGCCTTTTTAAAATTATTTAAATTTAAAGGATTTAAATTTAATCATATATCCTTGCTTTTTTAAAAAAATAAAATAAAGAAGCATGTATAAAGTGTACATTTTGTAAAGTTTTTACAGACGTTACTGCCAAACAATATAATGGCTATCATAACTCTCTTTCTGCCCAATCTATATAGATTCGCCCTGCAATTCTTTTATTATTTCAAATCCTTGTGCCTACTAGTTTGAAAATGATTTAAAGGAGACTAGTTCCAAAATCCTTCAATGTGGTCAAGCTACAGCCTCTCAGATGGGTCTTAGAAATCATTTCTCTAAAGCCAGCCAAATTACAAAGGGATCTTTCTTAAAGGTTTTGAAATGAAAACTGGATTACAGTGAAAAAGAGAACTATCATTGTTTAACTTGTTTGATCTAGAAATTTATATCTTTGTGATAGATTGACTAAGTCTTCAAAACTTTCCATTAGCACATATTGTTTAAGTGGCTTTTTTAAAATATCGAGTTGTGGACTATGTATTGTAGATTTTTTTTAAATTTCTTGAAGTATTCTGCTCCATAGGTATAAAGATTTTGATTCCTCCCTCTGCTTCATTCAAACAACCAGAGGCATACTTTGAGTGGGTTTTGTCGTTTTTCTGCTCACATGTGAATTATAAGAATTCTATAGATTGTCTTGAAATTAAAAAATCTGTTAACTCTAACGGGAATAAAATTGGAAGCCAAAATGTTTCCAACAATATAAAAGCTTTCAGTTAAATAAAGTATAAAAGGAGGGAAATAAAAAGCTGTCTCCATGTTATCCCTAGAAAGTCAGCCTTTAATCCAAAATTTAAGAAAAACAAAAATGCAAAATTACTTGGATTAAGCTCTATAGATGCTATGCAGCTTTCACCTTAGACAAGGGGTCCCCAAACCTAGTACCGGGCCATGGACCACTACCTGGCTGCAGCCTGTTGAGAAGCAGACTGTGCTAGTGTTTGGCAAGCACGCACATACAGCCCCACTTGCACGACTAGTGGATGCTTGCACACTCCACTTGTGCAACTGACAGGTGAGCGCACGCCTGCATACTCCATTTGCGTAACCAGCAGGTGCTTGCATGTGCACACAGCTCTCCTTGTGCAATTGGCAGGTGCACAAGTGAGCACCTACCACTCATATGGAACCATTCTCTCTCTCCCCACTGGGCTACCAAGCCAGAAAGAATGGGAACCGCTGCAGTCAGTATGCGCATGCTCGCGCAAATGAACCTAGTGCACAAGAGCTTGCCCGCTGCTCATGCAAATGGGGATGAGAGCATGCTTGCGGGTGCTCACCCACTGCTTCCTTTACCATTCCAAGCAGCTCACAGCCGATTAGTGGGCTGAGGCCTTTGGATTAGGGACCCCTGTTTTATTGATTAGCCATTAGCTACTGGTTCTGCCGAAATGGTGCGAACTGGCTGAATCCCACCACTGGTTAAAGCTGTTAATATTTTGTTAAATTGTATCTTCCAAATGGTATCCTTCAGTGTCTGAGGAACATTGCTTATATCGTGCTTGATATAAAGGTAATTAAAAAGGTAATACTGTGCTTATGGAAGTATGCTTGTCTTTCAGACTCTAAAAGTTGCCTAAACAAAATTTGTCAGTTTTCTATTGGAGAATTAGTTTTGTACCAAAGGAGAGACAAGATCAGACAATATGAGTCTATATGGATTTGGTTTAATTCATTGTTTAAAAATTGAAGAATTGTTATACTTACATTTTGCATGTATATTCACACTTTTTATACATATGTGAAATGTGTGTGTGCAATATATGCACACATTATCATATGTGTACAAAGTGTAAATAAATGTACACGTATAAATGCATAATGATTTATGATGCAATGTAGGATTTTTAAAGGTTTTTTTAAGCTGCATTTTACTTTCTTTTCTACCTTTACTCTATTTTCTAGGTTTTGTTTGATTGAGGTGTGATTTTTATTTGTTTGTTTGTTTTGTTTTTTCATTTTCTTTTTAATCTCCTTAGGTACTTTACTACAGTTTGGGTTTAATTTTGTTTGTGGTTTTTTTTTTTTACTATTTTCTTATTATCAAATAGCTTCTTTTTATATAACAAGCTAGATTTCTTTTATAAAAATCTATACTTTCTTATATATAGTAATAGTGACATGGTTATGTCATTATAATGCTATTTAGTTCATAGATAATAATTCAGGCTACTAAATTTCTAAAAGAAACATTGATTGGAATATTTTTGACTGTTTAACCCAGGGGTGTCAAACTTGCAACGTTACGTGATGTGTTGTGACATATTGCGACTTTCCCCCCATTGCCGGAGCTGGGGTGGATGCAGTTTCAGCATGACACATCTGGCCAGCCGGCAGGTTGACACCCCTGGTTTAACCAAACAGTGCCCTATTACAGCAACAGCATAAAATCAGAATGGTAAATAATGTTACTTATGCATTCCCTTTGTGCAGTGTTTTGAATTTCATTCATTCCTTTCTTTGATTTCAGCAAATTGACTTTTGTCAGTTGTTGATGGGTTGAAGATACCACAAATGCAGGCTAATAAGTGGACACGGTACTTTTAAATTTCTAATGATGGCAAAAGAACATTTCATCCACTTAATCCACAAAAAGAGTATTTATATTCCTGCTCAGTATGCATAGTACAGTGCTCATTTATAGCACATCAGAAGAAGCAAGAGCAAACAACAATGTTAAATGAAAATGTGCCTGTTGAGGTGTGAAAGTGAGGCAAAGGGCACTTCACACAAGTGGATTAATTTACCAGGTTTATTCAGGTTTGTGAGAAGGATAAATAAAACTTCATCAAGAATGTTGACCTGGAATAACAAACTGTAGCATTCTGAAACCAATCACAGTATGCTGTTAGTAGGCCTTTTATCCATCAACAATGTAAAAAGAGAGAATGAATGAAGGTATCATAACATCTATGAAGGGAAGTTATTCTGTTCTTAACTGGTTGGAAACATCACTATTTATCTGACTGAGATTTTAGCTTGGCAAACTGCCAGTTTGGGCAAATGCAATTAACCCTATTAAAGGGAGAGGTTTTTGAAACAAATTCAGTTCCACAAGTGTTGAAAATGCCTCAATAATTTGTTTCTTTATACCTTGCTGGAACAATACTCCCTCAAATATTTGTGTGGTGTTTTTTTTAAGGCATTGCAACTCAAAGGCATGTGGCAAAATATTTCCTGGTTCAGGAGCAAAGTAAATACCATTTGAATGTTTCCACTAGAAAGAAATTAAGTGGCCACCCCTGATAGAAGAGGGCAACTTGAGATGGAAAGACATACATGTTTTAGGCTAGTGAGCTGGAAAACCCCAGTGATATCCCTTAAATCGTGCTACTTCCTTTTCTGCAAACAGGAGTCTGTAAAATATGCATATAGAGTGAGTTGGTTCAAATGATTGTTCAGCTATCAAGAGATCTGCAAAAGAAAGCCATGTGCAGATTTGTTTTGTTGGATAAGTGTATATTTAATTCTTTCTGTGACTTTTGATCAGTTTTTCTTGAAATAAATTTCATTTTATGGCATACTTTTTGTGGCATATTTTGCCTTACAGAATGTAGTTGTCATGGTTCTGACAGATGAAACTCTTCAAAAGAACTTCAAGGCATTGTTTACCTTAAAGAATTTTTTATTCGAGAAACAATAAGAAAGAAACAAGCAACAACACTACATATGTAGTTAAAGCCAAAAACTGAATTCCCTCCCCTTGGCACAAAGTAGTAAAGCACAATTCCCTCCTCCAATTAACAGTCATAAATCACATTTCCCAATTAGCTTGAAGCGCAGGCTTTCTTCCCAACTCTCCACCTGCCAAATCTTTATCAACTCTGGGTGCAATAACTTGAATTCCCACAGCTGAGTTATTATTGTTATGACTAGCTGGACTCTCATCCACATTCCCCCTCCCAACATCAACGAACTCTAAAAGCTATAGAGAAAAGATGGCTACATTTCTATCTGGTGTCAAAGCAAGAACATCCAATGTTAGCAGCGTTGACAGTAGTTTTTATGGTTTGCTATTCTTGTTTCTTTAAATGAAGGAAATAAGTACAATTCTAATTCATTCTTGCATACCAGATACCTTCTACTACATTGTTTGGATTCCGTAAACTTTGGCTTACTATGAATGGGATGAACTAAGGGGAAATATATTCTGAGGACAATTCAGTCCCACGCCAAAACAAGTATAACAAGCTTTACAGCCCAAATCTCTGTTTTCATCTGTCAAATATTTTTTACTTGTCTCTTTCAGCTTGAGCCAATGCAACCAATTTCTTAAAGATCATAGCAATATCTGAAAGACTGTCACAGTCATATTACTCACTAGGAGTTTGTTTTATATTTTGATGGCAAAACAACAATTGGTCCAATATAAAGTAATTGATCTTAAAAGTGTTTCATTTGTCACTGTCATTCCTTTGGCAACATTGCAGTCAGCTATAAAGGGCAGATTGGTGGAGGGAAAAAAAGGAGAAAAAGAATGAATGATATTGTAAGCTTTCAAAACCTTGTGCTCACATTCGCTTCTGGGTTGAAAGGATCACCATTGACCAGGGGATGCCCAGTTGGGGCTCCTTTCATGTCCCCATTAATGTGCCATTGAAGTGGTATTTATTTATCTATTTGTAATTGCATGCTTCCAAACTGCTGAAGGACAGGAGCTCACCCTGTCAAGCAGCCACACTCAGGTCTCAAAGGCAGGTTTGCTGATCATCAACTAGGCTCCTTTTGAAAACCTGAATTGCAGATTTAATGCAATATACTTTCAAAGTAAGTTAACCAAAGCCATTATGCCAACATTGGGATTATGAGGGGGAATCATCAATTAAAGAGAACTGTTAAGAATTGTTGTGCAGTTTTTAATTTACTAATTTACGGTATGCTAAACATAACACTTTTTGCAATGCTAATAAACCGGGTAGATGGTTAAGGAAGAAGCAAAGAGCTTGTAATATAGATAGAATAGAACATAAGGGTAAAGTAGTGTATCAGCAGAATCTTATTAAAAAGACTTTTGTTGATTTTTATTCCAAGTTGTATGCTAGAGATAAGATTAGAGATGTAGATATAGATGAATATTTGATAAAAGCCAATATTCCTGTTCTTACGCAAGAACAAAAGGAAGGGATGAACCAATTGATAACTGATGAAGAAATTTTTCTAGCAATTAAACAATTAAAAGTGGGTAAAGTGCCGGGTACTGATGGTTTGACTGCCGTTTACTATAAAAATTTACAGTTAGAAATGGTGGAACCTTTAAGGGAACTGTTTAAGACAATTCAATTGGGAGGAGGGGTACCTCCATCATGGAAAACTGCTTTTATTTCGTTGATCCTGAAGGAAGATCAGGATGCCACCCAAGCCAAAAACTATAGACCAATATCGCTTTTAAATACTGATTATAAGATATTTGCAAAAATCTTAGCTAATAGATTAATGAAGGTAATGCAACAAGTGATTCATAGTGATCAAACTGGATTTATAAGTGGTAGACAAATGAAGAATAATGTGAGACACATTGTAGATTTATTGGAATTTTTGGAAAGAAATAATCAGATCCTGCAGCGCTGATCTTTTTGGATGCTGAAAAAGCCTTTGATCAATTGGATTGGCAATTTTTGATAAAAGTATTAGAGAAAATGGAATTTGGGGAAAAATTTTTACAACCTATTAGGGCAATATATCAAAAGCATACAGCCCGTATTATAGTAAATAACAGTTTGACAGAACCATGCAATATTGAAAAGGGTACAAGGCAGGGGTGTCCGCTGTCACCTCTATTATTTGTTTTAACATTGGAAATATTACTGATTAAAATACGAGATTCGAATAAAATTAGGGGAATCCAAATAAGAGATCAGGATTATAGATTGAGGGCATTTGCGGACGACCTGGTTATTACAGTAACTCAGCCGGATTATTCAGTTGTAGAATTGATGGAGATAATAATGTTATATGGGAAAGTTTCTGGATTTAAGATAAACATACAAAAAACCAAAATATTGTCAAAGAATATGACTGTATTACAAAAGGCTGTTTTAGAAGAGCTAACGGGATTTGAAATAGTTAAAAAGATTAAATATTTGGGGATATATCTGTCAGCTTCAAATGTGAAGTTATATACAAAAATAATTATGAAATGTTATGGGGAAAAACACAAAAAGAATTAGATAGTTGGAAAAAATTACAATTATCTTTATTGGGAAGAATTGCAGCAGTGAAAATGAATGTTTTGCCAAAATTTTTATTTTTATTTCAAATAATACCTATACTTAAAAAGGATTTAAATTTGGAGGAATGGCAAAAAGGAATTAATAAATTTGTTTGGGCAGGGAAAAAGCCACGAGTTAAATTTAAGATAATGCAAGATACGCGTGAAAGAGGCGGTCTCAAAATGCCTAATTTTAAATTATATTATGAGGCTGCGGCTTTGTCATCGCTAAGTGACTGGTTTAATCTAACACAAGGGAGATTATTAAATCTTGAGGGTCATGATTTGTTATTTGGTTGGCATGCATATTTATTGTATGATAAGAAGGTGGATAATGCGTTTAAGATACATATTTTAAGGTATGCTCTGTTGCGAGTTTGGAAAAAGTATAGATATAAGTTAAATTATAAGATACCAATTTGGGCAATACCTAAACATGCAATAGAAAATATAAATGTGGGATTTAAACATGATGAGACTACATATAAGGAAATTTTACATTTAGAAAGGAATGTATGGCAAATAAAGCTATATAATATATTAAAAGAAGAAAAGATTGTACAAACATGGTTCCAGTACGGGCAATTACAGGCAAGATGGAAAGAGGACCAGAAAGCTGGCTTTTCGATGACTGATGAAAATTTGGTAAAACAAATTAGAGATCAAGGTCAAGCACATATTAAAAGGATATATAATGCATTGGTAGAAATTGACTCAGAAACGGAACTTGTTAAAGATTGCATGATAAAGTGGGCCCAGAATTTTCAAGAAGTTATAACAATGGATACTTGGGAAAAGATCTGGGTTAGAAATGTGAAATTTACACAGGCCCAAAACTTAAGAGAGAATTTTTATAAAATGTTTTATAGGTGGCATCTAGACCCTAAAAAATAGCATGTATGTATCCGAACTGCCAGCCCAAATGTTGGAGGTGTGGCTGTGAGGATGCAATGTATTTTCATATATGGTGGACCTGTAAAAAGATTAAAGCTTTTTGGATTAAAATTTGGTGGAATATGCAAAAGATATTTAAGAAAAGGATAAAGTTTTCTCCGCAATTGTTTTTATTGGGTATTATTACAGATACTACTGTTATAGATACAAAGTTGATGTTGAATTTAATTACAGCAGCGAGACTTTTAGTAGCACAATATTGGAAGAAGGAAGAACTGCCGACTATAGAAGAGTGGACTTTGAAAGTTTCTAACTTGGCGGAAATGGCAAAGATTTCAGCGTATTTGAAAGATCAATCCCAACAGAGATACATTGTGGAATGGAGAAGATGGATTGAATATATTCAGAATAAATATGGGACTAAAAAGTATCATTTAGCATTTGAATAAGTAGCGGATTTTTACGACGTATAAGTAGTTAGTAGTTATTTTATTAATAGTTTGATGATGGAGAGTTAAAGTGCGATAGAATTTAATGTTTTATTATTGTTGTTAGCTTATTTTAGATTATGCTTGTTTGTATTATTATACCCTGTATTCAGCTCTGGGAAGTCGGGGAGGGGGAGGGGAGGGGAGGGTTGGGGGGGTTGGGGAGGGGGGAGGGGGGAGGGGGAGGAGGGAGCTTTCTGTATTCAAAAATGTATTGTAAAACTTTTCAATAAAAAATAAAAATAAAAAGAGCCGAGGTTGCCTACCCCTGGTATAAGGCATTCTGAAATACAAAGGCAGAAACTTTTAGCTGAATTTATTATAGGAGAGGTATGCTTTTTTGTTGTCATACAAAAATGTGTAGTGGTTTCGTGCAGTCTGCTGCAGTCTTTCTGTTACAATATGTGGCTTCTGATCCTTTTTAAAATTTTACTCAGGGATGCAGTTTAGATCTGAACTTTTTTATCATTTGCCTTACAGTTGTTGCTATTCAACATTGCTTCTATAGATTCCATCTTAAAGTGGCACTTTAATCAGATTCATACTCATACCTTGTTTCCCTGAAAGTAAGGCATACCACGAAAATAAACCCTAGCTTGATTTTTTGGGGGTGAGCCTAATATAAGCCCTACCCCAAAATAAGCCCTAGTTATGGGGCAAGGGACACACCTAAAAATCAAGCTAAGGTGGGGTGGGGGTATGGATCTGCACGCTTACCTTGCAGCCAGGTCTCTCCTCGCTGACACACTTCTTCTGCGGCATCTTCTGCAGCCAGGCCTGCATTTCTAAGTCACAGGCCTTACTGGAAGGCCTCTGCAGCTGAGAACCAAGCTATGGATTCAATCCATAGCTTGGTACTCAGTTGCATATGCCTTCCCGAAAGCCTTACTGTAAAATGCAGGCCAGAATGCAGCTGCAGAATGCAGCTGCTTCTTTGGTCAGAAGAAGTGGACTGGCTGGGTGGGGCTGTTGGTGCTGGAGGTGAATATAAAAGACACCCCCCGAAAATAAGACCTGATACCTCTTTTGGATGCAAAAAAAATAAGACCTGGTCTTATTTTGGGGAAAACATGGGTAGTAATGGATTCCATGAATTTCAGCCCCAACACAAATAAAATGCAGAAAATCTAAAGGGAGGAACTGCAGAGATGAAATCTTTTGGTATTTATGTGACTTTTAACTTTTTTATTATTGCAGTAGGGAAGAGTTCTGTGGGAAAGGCTAAGGCAAACCCATAAGTAGGACTTAAATGAAACAAAACCTTTTTCCTCTTGTTTCCCATTCATGGTTTAAAGCAGGGATGTCAAACTGCTAGCCCATGGGCTGGATGCATCATAGCGAAACCGTGCCCACCCCATTTCCGGCAATGGCAAATAAGTAGTGATATGTTGCAACATGTCACGTGACGCTGCAAATTTGACACCCCGATTTAAAGAATCAAAAAGCTGGAGGAGCCATTTCAGTGCTGAGTATAATTTGCTCAGTGTAGGAATCCTTCAATTAAAAGCCAGTGAAGATGACTTACAATCAAAGAGAGGAAAGGAGAGTCCATACCAAGCTATGGAATATTTTTACTTGTTTTATTTTGCATCTGTCAGCATACATTTTCCTTCATCTTGAAAGAGAAGCATTGAAATCTTGAACAGCATTTCTGCTGAGGCTTTCAACTAGTGATAGGCTGTCCGCCAGAAGACTGAATTTCCTTTCACACCCATTTTTTTTTCCTGTTCAGTCCAGCTAAGAAAAATATAAATAGAAAGATGCTTTGGATCTTCCTCCATATCCCAGAAATACAGAATTTTATAAAACTGTGAGAGAAAATGCTGAAAACACAAGAATAACTAGGCAGCTGTGTAGCCCTGAATGGAAAAACCTTAGGGAGAAATTCATTTCAGTTCCCACGTCCCATCAGTGAAACCCAATTCCTATATATAAAAAAAGATTTTTGAGTGGAAGACAATATAGATAATACAAAGAAAAAAAGGACTGACACAGAATTCTAAATGAAATCAGTAAACATGATCTAACTAAATTATGGCTGCTAAAATAACCTTTGAGGCTTAGAACATATTCAGAGTTCATGGAAGAAAGGATAGTTTGAAAGATAGTAAGCTTTTTCCATGGAAGTTAGTCAGTTTATGCTTCTTTTCTTCTTCTGCCTTCTTTTTCTTTCTTCTGGTTGAGTGTTTATAGCCTTGCTAGAGTGGCAGTTGTTTGGCCACATCATGCCTATGGAGAATGCTCTCTCTCTCTCCCTGATATCTTTTTTTTTTAATTCCACTTGTATCCCGCCCTTCTCCGAAGACTCAGGGCGGCTTACAAGCTTAGCAGTAGCCTTCATTCTATGTATATGCCTGCTTATTAGGGCTTTCACACACACACACACCCAAGCGGCATTATTACAAAGTCAGCTTATTGCCCCCAACAATCTGGGTCCTCATTTTACCTACCTCGGAAGGATGGAAGGCTGAGTCAACCTTGAGCCTGGTGGGATGCGAACCTGCACTAATTGCAGGCAGCTGGTGTTACTTAAGGAGGCATTAGCCCACTGCTCCACCAAGGCTCACATCCCAGATGTGGCCAGCATTTTTTTTTAAAAAAAATAACTATCTGGAAGCCACCTTCCTAATGAACCCATAGTTGAATGATAAAAGATTTTGCCTGTTAAAGGGAAAAAAAAATATTGTGTCCGTTATGTCAAGTTCTGAATGTGCTCAATAAAATGGTTATCCCCAAATCACCCTCATTTCCCTCATGTGAAACCTGTATACAGCTCAGAAAGTCCCTGTACAGCTAAAATATGGTGAAACAGACTAGATCCAGGTAAGCAAAGGAATAGAACAAGACTGTACACCGTTTATTCAGCCTATATTCTGAATATATATTAATGGAAGCTGGATTGAAAGAAAATGAGCGTGGTTTTAAAACTGGAGCAAGAAACATCAAAAACCTGCATTACACAGGTTTCTGCATTATCCTGATAGCAGAAAACACAATTGATTGGCAAACTCTATGGATATTCTGTTCTAATGGATTTGAGAAGCTCTCCACAAAAATCAAAGACCACAGTGAAACAAAATGGGATTAAAATTAAATAAAAAGAAGGCCAAACAAATGACAACCAGTCTTAAAACTGATTATGAAGCTATTAAAGAGGTGGATAGCTTCTGCCTTTTAGGATTCATCATCAACAATAAAAGAATAAACAGTCAAGAAATACATCACAGACCAGCTCTTGGTAGAAGAGCTATGAAAGCCTTGGAAAAAATTATTCAGATTCTGTGATATGTTTACACCTACAAAGATATGAATTGTTCAAGTCACGGTAGTCCCTGTGTTAATCTATAGAAACAAAGGTTGGACTTTGAAAAAGCAAGCTAGGAAGGGTAGTGATGCTTTTGAATTTCGGTGTTGGAGAAAGTGCTTGAGAGTACTGTCCATGGACAGTCAAGAAAACAAACAAATGAATCATCTAATAAATCATCTCAGTGTTCTCACCCAAGGGAAACATGACTGGACTCAAATTATCCTACTTCAGACACATTATGCAGAGACTTACTCTCAGGAGAAGGCTCTAATGCTGGGAAAGGTGGAAGAAAAGAGAAGAGAATGATTAACAGTAAGGTGGATGGACCCAGTTGGCAATGAATTCACTGTTGGAAGGCATGAAGTTAAGTTAGGGAGAGATTATCATGAATACAATCTTTCTATGTGATAGGTAAAAGTTGACCATGTCTTAATGACAGGTAATCAATATGATGGCATAAAAATACTATATGGAAGAGAGGTCTGAGAGAGAGAGAGAGAGAGAGAGAGAGAAAGAGAGAGAGAGAGAACAGGAGGGAGGGAGAGAGAGAAAGATGGGAATCTGATGGAACATATGTCATATATTATGTAAATAGTGAAAGGAAAAGAAACAGAAACTTGCCTTCAGAATTGGTGGATGTTCTATCACTGGAAGCTTTTAAGAAGAGACTGGGCAGCCATTGGTCTGAAATAGTATAGGGTCTCCTGCTTGAGCAGAGATTGGACTAGAGGAATTCCATGGTCCCTTCCAAACTCTGTTATTCTGTTATCAGGTATCTGTTCTTGTCCTAACAGATTTTGTTTACAAAACGTAGTTGAGGAAATGGGAAGAAAACAACATCAAGATTAATCCTGGTTTATTTCATTGGATGAAATTTCAGCCCCAGTATAAACGTGTCTGTTTGTGCTGAAATTAAAACAAAAGTATGGATCAATTTCAAATGTAGCACACGGAGAACAATTATTTGTGCTTATATTACTGGAAATCTGTCTAAAATTAATCATAAACTGGTTTAAAAAGCTTAAAACTATTTTTTTTTCAAACAATGGTATACTTCACTTCCAGTTTGAAGTTTGTTCTGACAATATTTAAATGCAAAGAAGGATAAGAAGGAATTGCTGTAATAGAGGAAGAGAGAGAGAGAGCTGTAAATTAAACCATTGTTGCATATTCAAATTTTCTGTAGACTGTGCACAATTCAATTACCACTCGGTTTAAACAGATTATACTTTCATTAGAATGACAAGATATAGACATACTGATGATGTATACAAAATAGTGGCCCCTTCAGGTATTTGCCAGGATAGTTTCATCCTGCTTTTGTTTGTGAAATACATTTTTTGAATGATTTGTCACTGAGTGATGCCTCAGTAGAATATAAGGATTTATATTCATGACAGGCTCATATAATTTGCGTGACTATTTTCTTTACGCAGATCTATTTCATATTCCCACCCCCTCCATTTATTTCTAACATGACCATATTATAATTATCAGAAAGGATTCTCAACTCTGAAATTCCTCAGTTTATGAAATACAGATTGTTATTACCTATTCGTTATTGCATGTGCTGCTCCACTGAAGACTCATTATTAGGATTTTTAGTAAACAATCCATGCCCACTGGGTTATCCTTCTTTTCACATATAATATAGGGTGGTGCCATTCCCTTCCCTTCATGATCTCAGTGGGGCCCTGGTGCAGACTTGTCCTCTTAAGCTGAACTGGGAAGCTGCCTACCACTTAACTGGGAAAATGGAAATAAAAGGAGCTGTGGAGTGCAAAGAAAACTGCATCCCCATTTCCCATTCTGGTGTATTCCCAAGGTCTCCTTCCTCCTGGGTGGAAGACAACTTGCCCGTCAACTGCTGGAGCCCACCAGCGTCCTGTATTCAACAGCAGGCATCTGACTCACTACCTCTTTCTTCCCTTGCCACCTATTGTTGTTATGAGATTTCAGTTTTTGGCCTCAGTTCCAAGGTAGCCAATCATTGCTGGCTCATCGAGCACTTGCTGACTGAACAGGAGCAGGGATCAGAGAGAGGCATGAAAGAGGATGGAGACATGCCTCTCTCTTGTTTTTTTGCTTCTGCCATGCAACCTATAGGTGTCTAGGATGTTGGAAATCATGATCACGTGGTCATACTGTAGCAGCCATAATTTTGCAACTACAACTGGTCTGCAGATTTTTGAAATTTCAATTTCATAAGAATAATGCTTCCCAGATTTGGGGTGCATTCTTTAAGTTAGCCCTTTTGAGACGCCTTGATTCTAAAATTGTTGTCCTATGATGCACCATTTCACCAAATCAAAAGTTACAAACAGACAAGAGAGTTTTAGTAGTATGTAGATATGACTCCTAATCCTATGTGAGGCAGTTTGGCTTCTCTTTAAGGAGTGGAGAACCCATCAAAGTTCTACACAGCCTTAGTGATTTTCTTATAATGCTGGAAATATCAAAATGTCTTTTATAATTTATATTCCTTTTTAAGTGTACCTTGACTCTTGGTGACTGCCTGGATATGTCCCTGCAATATTATTGGCAGTGTTTTCTAAAGTGATTTCCCTTGCCTTCTTTCCAGGACTGAGACAGTAACTGGCCCAAAGTCATCCAGTTGGCTTTGTATTTAAGACAGGTCTAGAACTCATGGTCTCCTGGTGTCTAACCCAGGGTCTTTAAGCAATATTTATTTATTTATTTATTAAATTTTTATACCGCCCTTCTCCCGAAGGACTCAGGGTGGTGTACAGGGCAATAAATATCAAAATATAAATACAAAAGTTAAAAGAAGTTAAAAAGAATTAAATAATCATGCCCAATATAATACAATGCTTAAAACTATGTTAAAATTAGATCCAACCCTAAACCCATCAAACCAGGCCAGATTCTTTGAATAAATAAGTTTTATTTGGACTCTCATATTCCTTCTTAACATAGGAAATGGAAGTTTAATGTGTTTTATGGAACTCTTTGATCTCACCTTTATTCATTAATACCCATGCCTCTACACTGTAAATGATTCAATCAATCTCTGTCATGGCTAAGATCTTAGCAGAATTGTCTATTTTCAGAGGAAGAAGTGTATTGTTTCACTGGACACTGTAAAATTTCTAAGATGAAGGAAGTTCATCAATCGGAGAAGTCTTTAAGTGAAGGAAATTGCCCTAAGAGACTTTTTTTTACCAATGGTGGTGACCTTAACACTAGTTTGGAGACAAAAGTCAAATTCTCCTTATGACAATTCTGGACTCACTATCAATATTGCAAACACTGAAATTATGCACCAGCCTGTTCCTCATGCATGGTGTACAGAATCCAAAATCACAATGAAAGGGCAGAAATTACAGGCAGTGGACCAGTTCAATTACCTTAGCAGTACCCTCTCTTGAGCAGTAACCATTAATATGGAACTGCAGAACATTAAAACAAGTTCTGCTTTTGGTAGGGTGCACTTCAGTAGGTAGGAACATTTGGAATTAGGCCAGCAACAAAATTGAAAATCTATAGAGCTGTAGTACTCACTATTGTTCTATATGCCTATGAAATGTGGACAGTGTATCAAAGGCATGTAAGAGGAGCTGAATCATTTCCATATGACTTGTCTTCACAGAATATTAGGCATCAGATGGCTAGGTAAAGTACCAAGCATTGACGTTTTCTCTAGAGCATGTTTACCATCTGTTCACACATTGCTGATGAGAGCACAGACCCTGTGGGCAGGACATGCCATCCGCATGCCGGACATGCTCCTTTTTAGGGAAATTTCTGCTGGAAAATGCTTACATGGAGGGCAAAAGAAACATTACAAAGACACATTGAAGGCCTCTTTGAACTTTGAACATAGACATGGCCACCTGGGAAATGTTGGAACAAAACTGCCCCACCTGATGAACAAAAGGCGGCCTTACTAGAAACTGCTTCGATATCTGTAATATTTATAACCCCCAGTGAGGCACTACCTTGACGTGGTTGTGGGGCTTGTGTACTCTGAGGAAGATGAGAGCTATGCCAGAGGTTCAACCATACTGGACAGGTCTCATCAGAGGAGTCAGACAAAGAGTGTCTCTCCCATAAAAAATATGGTGAGATGTAAATTTCCGAATGCCATACTGGCTCAGATGTCGCCCGGGTTAACAAGATCCGTGCTAGATTTCAGAGTTCTTGGATATCTGGTGAAAAATGGGTTACAGGAGTCAGGACTGTTGGCTGAGCAACCAGGCCCAGCAGCTGCAGAACTACTGGAAGAAAAGGTGTTTACCTGTCGCAGATGCACAGTGATTGAAAACAAAGAAATAATTATATGTTATTACAGATCAAGCCCAACAAGAAGAGGATATCTAAAATGAATGCACCAGTTCTGCAAAGAACAACATCCAGAATCAGAAATAACAGAGCAGAGACTAGCAGATCAGTTCTGATTTATAATACGAAATAAAGTATTCACAGAAACAGAATTGGACAAACTGCAAAGGTTTAGCCAGGGCAAAGAAATTAAAGCCTTGCCAGAAGTAATTCAGAATGTAGAGGCAAGCCAGGGGGAGTTGGCAGTGAAGGAATCCAGCAGAGATATAGAAGTGTTCTCATTTAGAAACCAGGTACCTCTTCCTCAGGAAGAACAAAGCCCTCTAACTAAAGAAATAAAAGAATTGAAACAAAGAATAACTGAGCATATAGAGCAGCACAAAAACAACAGAATAAGGCTGCCCGCATTGAAGCTATTTCCAAAGAAACAGCTAGCAGAAGCATTAAAAGATGCAAATACTGCACTATCAAGTATAAGCACCAATTCACTGCAAGAAACAAACCAGCTAATGTACAGCACAGCTGCAGTTATATCTGAATACCTGGGATGCAAAATCAACAAAGAAGAAAAACAAACAAACAGTGAACCACAAAAATGGAAGGTTAGACTATAAAATAAGATCGGCAAGTTAAGATCACATGCAAGCAAGCTAGAACAGATGAAAGAAAAGAAGCTGAAGAACAAGAAAACTAAAGAATACCTAATCAAGAAATACCACTTAGAAACAAGGAAAATCAAGGAAGCACTGGAAATAATAAAGCAGCAAATAACAGCTATAGCCAGGAAAATCAGTAGATATGAAGCTCGAATTGCAAATTATAGGCAGAACTTCCAATTTCAGTTCAATCAGAAACGTTTCTACCAATCTATCAATGAAGAAACTGCAATGAATCAGTCAGTACCTGACGAAGAAGAAACAGTGCAGTTCTGGAAGCAGATATGGGATAACCCAAGGAAACACAACAAGGATGCGGCTTGTTTAAAAGAGGCGGATGCAAATAAAACAGAAGTTGAAATGAAAGAACTAGTAATAACAACAAAAATGAAAAAAGAGCAAGGAAGAGCAAAAATTGGTCAGCACCAGGTGAAGATGAACTTCATGGGTTTGGGTTGAAACATTTACCTTTTATATACCTACTCATTGCCAAACATTTCAACAGTATACTACAAGGAGGAGAAATTGAAAAGTGGCTAACAACTGGGAAAACCTTCCTAATAATGAAAAATCCAGCAAAAGGGGCAACAGCAGGCAACTACAGGCCAATTACCTGCTTACCAACAACTTTCAAATTGCTAACTGGTGTGGTAGCTGATGCAGTACAACAGCATCTAGATGAAAACAATCTCTTTCCACCTGTACAGAAAGGAAACTGCCCCAATAGCAGAGGAACAAAAGATCAACTCCTAATAGACAAAATGATCTTGGAAAACTGCAAGAAAAGGAAGACCAACCTGAATGTGGCATGGATTGACTACAAAAAGGCATTTGACTCTCTGCCACATGACTGGATAATCAAGTGCCTAGAAATAACAGGAGTCAGTAGAAACATCAGAAAATTTGTGCAAAGATTGATGGCACAATGGAAGACACAGTTGCAGGTCAATGGTGAAAGACTGGGAGAGGTTAATATCAAGAGAGGAATATTTCAAGGAGATTCATTATCACCACTACTATTTGTTATTGCACTGTTTCCTCTGTCACCAATACTGAATATCTCAGGACATGGCTATCAAACATCAAAAACATCTGCCAGACTATCCCACCTCCTTTACATGGATGATCTGAAGCTGTATGGAAAAACATCATCTGAAATAGAATCGCTGCTGAACACTGACCATATATATATATATATAGCCAAGATATTGCAATGGAGTTTGGCTTGGACAAATGTGCCACACTTACTCTCAAACAAGGAAAAATAGTGAAAACTGAAGGAATCAAGATGCCCCACGAAAATAACATTAAAAGTCTGGATGAGGAAGATTATTAAAAATACTTGGGTATCCTTCAAGCTGACAACATCAAGCACACTGAAGTCAAGAACAAGATTAGAAGTGAATACATCAAGAGAGTGAAGAAGATCTATTGTGTAGTGGTTCCAACGCAAGGAAGAGACGCCAGCCGGAGTATGTGTTCAGCTTTTTATTGGAAGGGGGGGTAGCATACTGAGGAATGAGGGTTACCTGGCCTCCTTAAATACCTAGCCAGGTAAGCGGACAGCCAATGGGGTTGGCCCTAGGTTTCCCGCCGAAACTGGGTTTCCCACCAAAACCGTTCAGGCCAACGCCCCCTGGTGGCTGTTGCTATGCAGGTGCCTGCATACATAACAAGATCTTAAAGTCCAAACTCAATGGAGGAAATATTGTGAAGGCAATCAACACCTGGGCAATTCCAGTCATTAGATACACAGCTGGAATAGTGGACTGGACTCAAGCAGAACTAAAAGCAATGGATAGGAAGTCCAGAAAAATAATGACAATGAATCATGCCCTTCATCCATGCAGTAACATTGACAGACTCTATCTACCAAGGCAAATTGGTGGATGGGGAATGCAGCAAGTACATCAAATGGTTGAAGAAGAAAACATGGCTTTGGAAGAATATCTGAAGGACAATGATGAAGATGCACTGAAATTAGTATATAAGGAAGGCTTACTGGCTACTGGAGAGACCAAACTGACCTACAAGAAAGAACAAATGAAGAACAGAATAGAGGCATGGGAAGACAAAGCACTACATGCCCAGCACATTAAAAAAATAGCTGGGAAAGCAGATAATAACAAGACCTGGCAATGACTAAGAGCAGGAAAAATTGAAGAAAGAGACTGAGGGACTAATTCTGGCTGCACAAGACCAAGCCTTAAGGACAAATGCATACAAAGTCAAAATTGAAAAGACAGCAACAAACAGTAAGTGCCGCCTATGCAAAGAAGCTGAAGAAACAGTGGACCACCTGGTAAGATGCTGCAAGAAGATCACACAGACTGACTACAAGCAGTTCCATGACAAAGTAGCAACAATGGTGCATTGGAAGATCTGCAAGAAATATCATTTGCCTGTAAGCAAGACCTGGTGGGATCATAAAATAGAGAAAGTCATAGAAAATAATAAAGTTAAATTGCTCTGGGACTTCAGAATTCAATCACACAAGCACCTGGAACATAACACACCAGACTTAACAATGGTCAATAAGAAAGACAAAAAAGTCTGGATAGTGGGTGTGGCAGTGCCTGGTGACAGCAGAATAGACGAGAAAGAACTGGAGAAGATAACAAAATACAAAGACCTACAAATAGAAATAGAAAGACTGTGGCAAAGGCAAGCAAGGGTAGTACCAATAGTAATAGGCATCTTGGGTGCAATCTCAAAACAACTGGAGCACCACTTGAACACCATTGGCATTGACAAATTCGCCATTAGTCAATTGCAAAAGGTGGCCTTACTAGGAACTGCTTCCATCCTGCGACAATGTCTGTAGTAGCATCAAATATCCACATCTGCATATCTCAGGTCCTTGGTAAGGACTCGATAGGTAGACAAAAATGCCAAATCCAGTCTGAACATCTGGCTGACTGTGTGATGAACAACAATAATAATAATATTAAAGTTGGAAGGGACCTTGGAGGTCATCTAGTACAACCCCTTCCTCAGGCAGGAAACCCTATACCATTTCAGACAAGTGGCTGTCCACTCTCTTCTTAAAAACTTTTCTTGCTAGCTAGAAAAAGCCAGCAAGCGTCCACTTGACTTGGTAACTATAGGAAGTGGGACAATGTTGGAGATCTTTTGGAAGACTTCGTTTGTTTTTTTCATACCTGCTTCCATCTTTAATGTCTTCACAGATGTTGTAATTCTGCTTGTGGTCTCTTCTAACAGCTTTCTGAATTTTTTTAAATGTTTCTTCCTGAGATTGTTTTCTTTCTTGGCATGGGCCCTTCTTCTTAGAAATTTCCATCTGTTCTGTCTTCCAGATTGCTTTCTTTAGCTTCTTGCTATCTTGCTTCTTGCAATCTCTTTCACATTTATCCTTAACAACTTCTTTGAATCCATTGTGCAGTTCTTCTCTTTCCCTGTCAATGTGATTCAGGATTGGAAAGTGATTCCTGGTTTTCAATTTGAGAATAGTGGGTCATATAGTTGAAACTGGTAGGCTTTGTTACTCTGGCTTAGATTGACTTGGAACTTGCACATGAGCAGTTCATGATCTGTTCCATAGTCAGCTCTTGACTTCATCCTAGTTGTTTTAACTAGGCTTTTCCAACTCCTTGCATCAATAATATACTCAATTCAATTTCTGTATGTACCATCTGATTATATCTATATATTTAAGTGTCATTTTGGTTGTTGGAATACAGTCTTAGAGATGAAGAAATGGATTGGCAGAGACAGGTAACTCAATCTTCTGTTTCATTTCTATTTCCTCGGTTATTCAGCCCAACTATGTGTTCTTTCTTATCGTTGCCCATTTTTTTCCAGTCTCTAACCATAAGCAGCTCATATTGCTTGCATATTCCATTGATTTCAAAAATTATCAACTCCTTTTGCATCAATAGATGTGCCATAAATCTGAATAACAATCAGATTAAATTATTTTCCACAATGTCTAATTTACATTATTTGGTCACTGACTGCATTGTGTCCAAGTACTGTCATTGTTATATCCTTCCTAACTATGAAAGCAACGTCATTACATTTTTATTTCATGTCCAGAGTAATAAATAGTGTGATCTTCTGAGTGAAACTGTCCAGATCTAAACTATACAAATAGATATCCTGAAGGATTTAATTTAGCTGTGTCATAAACAACATTGGAACTCTGGAAAATCCTCAGCAATTCCTTAGTAGCCTGTTGAATGCCATTGTCAGACTTGTCCCCAAACAATCATTTAGAAGAGCAGACTCTCGACTACAACTGATTGAAGTGAAAAGAACTTTTACTAAAGATGTTGGTTGCAGGAAGGTGAGGCAGAAACTGAAGTTCCTGCTCACTGATACAGAGAGCCAAACCCAATGTTCCCCATCCCTCTCCCCAATGTCCGGTCCATTGCCATCCAAACCAGGATCACTGCGATGTTGTGGGAAACTCTGGGTTGTTTAGGCTGCTGGAATTTCCCATCCAGGCCTTGAAGATGCCTGGCATAACCAGTTCTAACAGCTTTGGTCTTCTTCACTTGTCAGCTCCCTTCCCCATTTCCCATCATTAGATACAGAGGTGTAGATTGCCCAAAATGCCTCCCCCCTCCCTTTCCCTTTGATGGCAGGATGCCAACAAGGTGCCAGGCTGACGATGGAGATCCTGATAACCATCTATTTGAAGGGCCCAATATCCATCATAATTTTGTCAGTCACAATGGCACAGTGTAGTTTTTTTTGGGTAAAACAGAGGAGCAGTTTGCCACTGCCTTCTCCTAAAGAGTATGAATTGATGTCTTTGCCATTGTCACTAAAGTGACCATCTACCTCCAACATCTTTCTGTATCTCTGTGACACAATATAGGTACCTGTTTGCTTTAGCTGGGCTTCTAAGAGTACAAACAGTCTTGATGCACTCTCACAACATTTTTGATCCATCCCTTACATAAACATCAATCCCAGTATAATAAGGCTTGAGGAGACTCCTAGTAGTAAGCTACCCCCAAAAAATTACCCCTTAATTCGTTCAATGTTTGCAGCTTCATCAATCTGGTATACTCCAACTATGTTGAGATCACAATTCCTAGAATTCCTAGGTATCTGGGAACACATTTTCAAATCCACATTTGAAAAGCCTGTGTTTATGGCATGATAAATTAAGTGCCTTAAATTTAAGGTAGACAATTGGATAAGCATGGAGGATTTTAGACATTCAGCTATAAATGGCATTTTCTTGTTTAGCAACCAGAGATGCCAGATTCTAAAACTAGATCATGTTTTCTTCTGTGGTCTCTTTCTAGGTTCTAAGAATAACCATCTGTATAAACATCTGACAGCCTATCCTCGTCTAGAACATCCATACCTCTTTTCATTTTAATGCATTAGACAACTAACTTTATCTTGCTGACATTGACTTTTTTATGCTTGTAGAGGTATGCTTGTTCAGAAAAAGTGAAATGTTGATTATTATTTTATAAAAAGTTGGAATTGTAATTGAGCTGATGTAATATGATATAGCAGGGTTAATAAAGCTGTGTAAATTGATTATATAATTGAAGAGAAGCTGAACATTTCTTGCCAGAGTTGATATCAGACTTAATACACAGAAGTGCATACACACCTACAACTACATGTATGTGCATGTATGTGTGGCCATGAATGTTTCCAGCATTTTCAAAATAGAAGATATTATGGGAAAAGTGAGTGAGAGAGATGAGATTCTTAACTGAAATGAACAAAAAATATGAACCTGGAACAAATCTGTTGTTCTTGTTTTTGTTTCCAAAACTTTATTTCTTCTGAGCTAATGTATGATTCACTTTTCCATTGGATGAACCATTTCTGTTTCTTGGACTTTCCCTTTTGTTGTTTTTTCTTTGTGAGGTTTTTGTTTTTTTCTTTTTCTTTTTGGAGATATCAACTTTTAAATGCAGTGTGTGGTAGCAATTCAACATGGATTTTTCCTTTTTTCCCCACAATACAGTAGCTTCTCATTATAATAATTGAGGGAGCCAGGGTTGCTAACAATTGTAAGGGCTGAAGTTATTTTAAAGGGATTTGATAAAGTAAATCATAGTCTCCTTTTTGATAAACTGGAAAAAATGGGCTTAATGACTCCACTGTGCATGAATTCACAGTTGACTTCAGAGTAATCCTGGTGAGATAGTCAGCATATAAATGTAATAAATAACAATATACCAAAGATCTAGTATGGGATAAATGAATTCTTCCTAATAAAAATAACTTCCTGCCTTTTTCTAATTATCATTTCTTCCCTACAGCAATTTGAAAAGTGAAACAAACCACTACTCCCTCCATGGAGGGAAAATTTCCTTGAAAATTTCTTACTTGGATATGACTTTTAAGATTTCAGAAAAGTCCACTATAAACAAGAGGTGGATATTTAAACCCCCTACTATACTGTACTCTAAACCTAACTGTTTTACTTGGCTTAAATGTAGATCTCGGGGGGGGGGGGGGAGAATTCTCAACACCCATTCATGCAAAATTCAAATGGTTCCTATCTTCTCTTCACAAGCTACAATGAAATGCCTGTGGACCACTGGGGACCATGAAATATGTACTGCTCTCTGAGGGCTGCTGTCATGTTCTTCTGGATAAAAAAGGAAAGAAAACGGAAAAAGTGTGTAAGGGTAGACAGATATTGCTAAGGCCTTGGGGAATTGTGGAGACCAAAGATAAGTTAGCCATTAGACTAACATAGTATTTTTGTTTATGATCAAATCAGTCATCTGAAGGAAGCTGTTTACCACAGTTAATATAGTCAATCAATATTCATAGCTGGAGCAATCAGTTTTCATGCCTAGCTGGAACTCTGGCTGTTAATGTGAATGCTTGAGTTATTTCTAGAAGTCTATGTTTAGATGTAGCTCTTGAGACTATTCCATGGATATGTGATTGTCATGTCACGACTGCAGCACTGAGGAATACATACTCCTAATTCAAATTTAATGGACAAAATATTTCAACTTTAATTACCTCACCTCTGTGTCATTAATTCATACATTTATCGTTGAGTAAAGTTGGAAGCAAATATCCATCTGCGAAAGGGGGCAAACACAAGTTGACTTGACCTTTATCCCTTGTCATCTTCTCCCACCTCAAACTATTATTTAGAGGATTGGGGAAATTGCAGAAATATAGTAGACTTTGATACCAAGAAGTGAAAGGAATAAGGAGATTGCAGAAAATAGAGTGGATGAACATTTCATGAATGGAGTACAAGATTCACTTGTTCCCATTTTCATGGACTTCTCTTTCAATCTCAGCTTTCAGTATCCCAGTCTACTTCACTGACAGTAAACCAGTTCCTGAGGGAATATTTTCTGGATATCTGTAGTTGAAAGGGAAAGGAAGAAGAAAACCTTTCTTTATCCCCATCTGGACCCTCCCTGAATAATTATGAAATGAGAAATCAGAGACAATCTATATGTAAGGGCCATTTTATATATCTTCTATATTATACACAATGTATTATTCATATTAACATTGGTTTGAAAAGACTATATCTTTACCATGTGGAAAGTCAATATCATTTCTTCAATGTCTTCAGAATCAAATTTTCTTGAAATAGGTCTCTTAAGAGTTCATTCCTTCTCTCTCTCTTTTTCACGCAATAACTAAATTAAAAAAAAAACATTCAGATTTAAGGAAGCAATAGCCATGTATATCTGCAATCACACCACTAATATAACCACTTTAGAACCTACCTGACAGCAGCTTTATAGAAAAATTCACACAGTAAATGTCACTGAACACATTGAAAATAACTGCTGGGGACTGGGTAGTAAAAAGGCTATTGCTCTATTTGTTTCTGAACTAATTGACTAAACAGCAATTCAGTTGCAGTCAAGGACAGATAGAGGTCACTGTGATACAAGCTTGTTGGACATAACTAGCAAATGCTTAATTTTATTGTGATTGCAAATGCAAATTTTATTGGCATTTACACTAAATAAAGAAGCATGACTAATCTTTTCTCTGTTGTCAGTGTGTTTTCCTTAATTTATTCTTATTGAACCAGAAAGCAAACTTCTAAGTTCTAGAAAATATCACAAATAGTGGCATCAACTCTGGGTAATTGAAAAATGACCTACTTTTAAAGGAACTTCATAAAAGAACATCCTATAGCATTAGTTATAGTTTCAAAGCATTCCTCAAATAGGTCACTTAAATAAAGCAGTAACTTTATTTTGGATCATGCATGTACCTCTGAGCTGATGGGATGAAGGTAACAATAAGTTAGTTTGCAAGGTAATCTATAAAATAAAAATCTGAGAATCCAGGCCAAAACTAAACAGTATTGCCTTACTATTAGCTGCAATTGCTGTACGTGGCATGGATTTCACTAAGGCTATTAAGTTCCTAGTATTTTTACCTTACTAAAAGTATTAAATGAAAACCTTGTTTGACTTAAACTATGATGGGTGACAAATCAATAGCCTTGTCCCATTTGTTTATCTTCCAAAGCATATAGAAGGTGCTTTTTTTACAATATTTTATTGGTTTTCCAGTTTTACCTTTAAGTATTTAGAAGACAATGTGGTGTTTGGGTTAATCAATATTTCAATAACAAAATCTTTAGTAGATATCTCAGGTTACATCATCAAATATTTCTTCTCTGTTTCCCTTAACATTTGCTATTTCGTATTTAAGCTAGTAAATTTCTAATTGTATCAAACTCAGTAAAAACTTCATTATCATATTTATGAATATATTTTTTGCTTATACATATCTTAATAAATCTCAATAAACAATCCATAACTTGTTGTTAAGTTTTACCTAATTTTAAATTACAGTATTCCAATTTAACCTTTAATATCCATAGTATTTAACTTTTAGGTAACCCAAATTTCCTTTATCTCACTTCATAAAAATGATAATGTCTAAAATACATATATTAGTTACTTAAATATATTCTTATTCTATTTTGTAAACATTTTCTATTTCTTACCCTAATACATAACCACCTTAATAATAGACTATACTTTGTTAGTTCAAATCCATCATCTATATTATCTGGGCTAATCAATAATTCAAACCTATTTCCTAATAGTTAGTTAGTCCTCAGTATTAGACAGATTAATCCTTTTTTTTTACTATTTTCCAACTATTTAAATCTAGTAATCAAATTTCCCCTTGTCTCAAAATCTCCCTTTAGCCCTCTAGTTGACAGTTTAGGGTCCTCTCTAGTAAATCTAGTAAAGAGCCTTGGTGGAGCAGTGGGCTAATGCCTCCTTAAGTAACACCAGCTGCCTGCAATTAGTGCAGGTTCGCATCCCACCAGCCTCAAGGTTGACTCAGCCTTCCATCCTTCCGAGGTAGGTAAAATGAGGACCCAGATTGTTGGGGGCAATTAAGCTGACTTTGTAATAATGCCGCTTGGGGGTGTGTGAAAGCCCTAATAAGCAAGGCATATACATAGAATGAAGGCTACTGCTAAGCTTGTAAGCCGCCCTGAGTCTTCGGAGAAGGGCGGGATATAAATGGAATTAAAATAAATAAAAAATAAAAAATAAATCAAAAGGCCCCAGTTTTTCAACCTAATTCTAGCTTTCTTCTTTTCCAACCAGGCTTCCATACCAATGCTTTTAATTCATTGACTAGATCTCCCTTCATTCTTATATATCTTACTTCAATTGAAGGAGACCATCTACTTGCCAATTTTCTGAAAGATCTGGCCCATTTATAATCATTAGGTTGTTGCCCTGATAACCCAGATCCCGTATTTGTTCTGGTATAAAAGGTAAAAGGTAAAGGTTCCCCCGCACATGCATGCTAGTCATTTCAGACTCTAGGGGCCGGTGCTCATCTCCATTTCAAAGGAAAGGCAAAAGGAAAATATAGAAGAGGTCTGTGCAACTTGTAGAAGGGAAAGGCACACACAGATAAATTAAAAATCTTTGCGGTCTGCAAAGGAATGCTGGTGGGTTAATCAATGATTTGGTGACTAGAGGAGCATCGTGTTGGAGCTTGAGGTCATGATAAGCCATGGAGGCACTAGGCAACATGACTTTCAGGGCAGTGGTGGTGATTTTATTACTTTTTTTAAAAAAAATGTCTGTGCTGTGTCCAACGGTGCTTGGTAGGCTGCATGTACAGGCCTGGTCTAGAATTTATATTGGAGCATTCAACTATCTAGAGCAGGCATGTCAAACTCATTTTTGAGGCAACTTCTTATAAAAGAATTGCCATTAATTTGTTTTAATAAAATAATTTAAATCAATTTTTCACTTGATTTCAAGTTAAATGAATTATATTGGTTGACAATGAGATTTATTGTTTTAGTACAATTGCCAAATGCAATAAACTGGTTTTGCACTAATTATTTCAACACCAATACATTTTAACAACATATTCTATTTGTAAATGAATGCAAATGCAAATTATACAATTTTTTTGTGCAAAAATAAAACAAAATAAAAGATTTAAGAGCTGTTATCATTAGTTATCCTTAGATAAAAAATAATTCCATCTTCCAAAACTTTGTTATACTGTATTTAACAAACAGATGCTTTGGGATTAAAAAAAAAGACTGTCTACATTTGATTGTGTATCACTATGGTATTAAAACAAGATTCGAACAGTGTATGAAAAATAAAGTTTCCCTAAATGTCTGCTGGCTATATCTATACATTTTCCTTGATAGCACTCTATTGCCTTCTTTTTAGCCTTTTTTTCAACTTCCCAGCTTAAAAAAGGCAAGGCACTGGGAGCTGAAAGTTACAGAGACTGTTCAAGCAGGTTGCTAGGCAACATGTTCACACTCGGCCCTTCTTACCCTCCCACTTTTAAATTAGCCTGGATGGATCGCATTTCCTTCGATTTGAGCCGTCTGAAGGCCCGTTGCTACAATGCATTATGCTGCTCTGCATCATGGCTGCCTGAGGAGAATTTGGCTCTCCGGAACAGTTTCCTTCAGCTTGTGTGTGTGTGTGTGTGTGTGTGTGTGTGTGTGTGTGTGTGTGTGTGTGTGTGTGCAAAAAAGGTGCCAGAACACCGTTCTGAGTGTTCTATAGGAAAAAAAGCCCTGTGTGTGTTTATATATATATATGTAGGTCTTGGCGTATTCAGGTCTTTTCCCATGTAAGATTGATAGTGTCTTGGCGACGTTTCGACGAGGTCCCACTCGTCATCTTCAGACTGGTGTCTTCGGCTTCATGCTTGTGTGAACTTTTCACAGGGGGAAAAGTTTTCATTAAGCTTTTAACAGGAAAGTACTTGGGGTACAGAGAAGGTAAAATCTCACCCAATTCCTCCAAATTGCTTTCAAGGTGCTTGTTGGTAAATTTGGCCTCAGCTGTCAGCAGCTTGTTGATGGGCCATATTGATGGCCAGTCTTTTCCCTGTAAGTTTGAAGAGCTACCCCCAGATCAAATGGGAGGGCTGCTGCCCTTCTGCGATCACTCGGGGGTCCTCTTCTCATTTGTCATCCCTACAGGGTGACTTCCAACCCTCTTCAGGATCCCCCAGTGGGAGAAAACCGGACAGTGGAGAGAGTGATCACCTCACATGTCTGCCAACACCATGATTGCAAACTGGAAGCTGAGAGTGCGTTTTGATTAGGAATGTAAGAACAGTAAATGATAAATATCATGGATAAACAAATGGAATTAAAGAAAGATAGATTTGGTGGATGAGCAGATTCGCCTTAGGATTAAACAGTTTTATATATTTATGCTTGATTTTTGAAAGTAAATAAAGATGATCTTTATGTTTTCTGTGTCTGTGAAACTAAAAAAGGGGAAGCATATAATAAATTTAAAGGAAGTTAGCCTGATATTTTGAGTAAAGTTCTTGAAAGCATAAAATTCTAGGAAATTTTAGGAAAGCAAAAAGGTAGATTTATTTATGAATGAAAGAAAAAAATATATGTCAGAAAATATGTATTGGTGTCATTTACATCATTGACACTATGTATGGAAGTAAGAAACCATGGCGTGATGATAATTTCATTCAGAAGCCAGTAAGTGATGATAATGAAGGTGAGCCTGTGTGGAAAGTGGTACATCATTCAGAATGTATGCCATATGATAAAGGGATGGGGAGAGATTATATTGGATGTCCAACTACTTTTCCACCCTCATCGCATCCGCAGATAATCGCCCGGCTGCCTTGTTCAGGGTGACTCGCTCCCTATTGAACCAAGAGGTGAGGGAGGAACCCTTGCAGGGTCGAGCCGAGGAATTCGGTCAATATCTGCTGGATAAAATTGCTCGGATTCGAACTGGCCTGGACTCCAACTGGGCTGAGCTGGAAGAACAAGACATGGACAGTCTTGTCGACGTCATCTGGGAGGAATTTGATCCTGTGACTCCTAAGGAAGTGGACAGGATTATGAGAAGGTTGAGCGCCTCCACATGCTTACTGGACCCGTGCCCTTCCTGGCTGGCCTATGCAGCTCGAGAGGGGACACGAGGCTGGTTCCTAGCGGTCATCTCTGCTTCTCTGAGTGAGGGTCACTTCCCCACCGCCTTGAAGGAGGCGGTGGTGAGACCTCTCCTCAAGAAGCCCACCTTGGACCCATCCTCTTTGAATAACTTTCGTCCTGTCTCCAATCTTCGCTTCCTTGCGAAGGTTGTTGAGAGCGTGGTGGCGCACCAACTTCCTCAGATCCTGGATGAAGCGGTTTATCTAGACCCGTACCAATCGGGTTTCAGGCCGGGCTACAGCACGGAGACGGCATTGGTCGCTCTGATGAATGATCTCTGGAGAGCCCGGGACAGGGGCCATTCCTCTGTCCTAGTCTTATTAGACCTCTCGGCAGCTTTCGATACCATCGACCATGGTATCTTGCTGCGACGCCTCAGGGGACTGGGAGTGGGAGGCACGGTTCTGCGTTGGTTCTCCTCCTTTCTCCAGGGTCGCTCGCAGTCGGTGCTGGCAGGGGGACAGAGGTCGACCCCGAGGCCTCTCGCTTGCGGAGTCCCTCAGGGGTCGGTCCTCTCGCCTCTCCTGTTCAACATCTACATGAAACTGCTGGGTGAGATCATTCGCAGCTTTGGAGTAGGGTACCATCAGTATGCTGATGACACCCAGCTTTTCATCTCAACTCCAAACAATATCAGTGATGCCCTCGACGTGATGTCCCGCTGCCTGAAAGCGGTCCGGGAATGGATGGGGAGGAACAGGCTTCAACTGAACCCGGACAAGACTGAATGGCTGTACGTACCGGCAAGCCAGGATATTCAGAACGTCCCATCCCTTAACATCGGGGACAAGTTACTACCCCCTGTTGACAGGGCCCGCAACCTGGGTGTCCTCCTAGACTCGCAGCTCTCCCTGGAAGATCACATAGGAGCTGTGACCAAGGGGGCCTTCTCCCGGGTTCAACTAGTTCGCCAACTACGGCCTTATCTGGATCTGGATGCCTTACGTACAGTCACCCATGCCCTTGTGACCTCTCG
Source organism: Vipera berus (assembly GCF_964194415.1). NCBI lineage: Eukaryota > Metazoa > Chordata > Lepidosauria > Squamata > Viperidae > Vipera > Vipera berus. The sequence goes on along the minus strand of NC_138203.1, from coordinate 184,164,079 downwards.
CCTAGACTACTGTAACGCTCTCTACATGGGGCTGCCCTTGAGATCCACTCGGAAGCTTCAACTGGTGCAAAGTGCAGCGGCACGGACACTCTTGGGAGCCTCCCGATACTCCCATATCACACCTCTCCTCCGTGCGCTGCACTGGCTTCCGGTTGCCTTCCGTGTGAAGTTCAAGGTGCTAACAATGACATACAAAGCCCTACATGGCATGGGTCCGGACTACCTACGGGAGCACCTTCTGCCAATGTCAGCACCCCACCGTCCTGTGCGCTCCCACAGAGAGGGCCTCCTCAGGGTGCCACCGCTCAAGGAATGTCGGCTGGTGGCCCCCAGGGGGAGGGCATTCTCAGTGAGTGCGCCAGCCCTCTGGAACAGCTTACCAACCGAAATCCGGATGGCCCCCGACCTCCGCACCTTCCGGCGCGACTTAAAAACCTTCCTGTTCCAGCAGTCCGGCCTGGCGTGATAACTTTAATTGGGGTCCCAGTTTGTTTTTACTATTGTTTTTTATTGTTCAATCTGTATACCAACCTTACTCTGTACACCGCCCCGAGTCCCTCGGGAGAAGGGCAGTTTATAAAAACAAATAAATAAAATAAATAAATAAATAAAATAAGTGAATGCATGAGAACAATGCAGGAAAGTACAGAAAAAGTCAATGGACCACTCAGAGACCCAAACCTGAAGAGTATAGTGATTGGTGGGTGTCCATTCTGAATGTGTAGATGAAGAATGCACCTAATCTTATATATACATAGAAAAAGGAATGTCTCAAAAAGCCTGATTTATTTCATTATTTACAATGAAAGACTGAGAGAATTAGAAATTAGTAAATTATACAAGATTCATGAGAGGTTCTCACTGAGGTACAAGCCATTATTTGATAGTCAAGACTGGATGTGGGGAAAAAAGAATTACATGGAGTAAAAGAAAAAAAAAATAGAACAAAGATATCTGATAAATGAAAATACATGGTCTCTTGTAAAGAATAAATGTTCATTGAAATCAGCAAAACTGCCTGTCTATAAGAGCATGCTTCTGCCACTTGGTTGTATGGAAGTGATGGGTGAGTATGTCAGGCAAAAAAATAAAGATAAACTGAGTGTAATGGGGATGGGGTACTAAAGAAACGTAACAAACAAGAAGAGAAAGAATCGAGAATTGCTTGGAGATGAATGAACGTAGATTGAGTACAAAAGTGAGTAGCCAGTAGAAAAAAAGGTGTTTTGATAAAAAAAAGACGGAAACAATGAAACAAAGAATGAAAGGAGGAGGAAGACTGAGAAAACAATGGTAGCTCAGGACACCCTGAAAAAAGAGACACGAGAAGTTTAAAAAAAGGCAATATGTTGAATCAGTGTATTCCTAATTTTTAAAAGGAATGTATGCTAGAACTAAAGAAAGTAATGAAATCAAGACATTCCTTAGCAAAAGATCTTGCCCTCAGTCATATCCCCTACCTTGAACAAAGCTGGCTAGAGAGGGAAGAGAAAGGAAAGACACAAAAGGAACAAAAACAAAGCATCTTATTGACTGAGGTCCATATATGTAAAAGATACCTTGATTCCTTCAGGAGAAGGGCGGTATAGAAATTCAATCAATCAATCAATCAATCAATCAATCAATCAATCAATCAATACATAATAAATAAATAAATAAATAAATACATAAATACATAATAAATAAATAAATACATAAATACATAATAAATAAATAAATACATAAATACATAATAAATAAATAAATAAATACCGGTAAATAAATACATAAATACATAAATACATAAATACATAAATACATAAATACATAATAAATAAATAAATAAATAAATACATAAACACATAAATACATAATAAATAAATAAATAAATAAATAAATAAATAAATAAATAAATAAATAAATAAATAAATAAATAAATAAATAAATACATAAATAAATAAATAAATAAATAAATAAATAAATAAATAAATAATTGCTTAACTGGCTGTTTCTGAGATGCCCTTTCTATTATAGTAGCACACAGGTAAAAAAAAAATCTTTAAAGTTGGAAAGTCCATTGAGGTCTGTAAGTCCAATGTTCTTCTCAATGCAGGAATCCAAGTCCAAGTATTCCTGTGGTTGTCCCACATGTTGCTGCTTGAAAATTTTCAGGTGGAAATGTGCAATGATTCATGTTTACTTTCAAGGAGGTGCTTCCCAGGAATCTCTTTTTGGGAAAAGGCATAGTTTCCTTAAAGGATTATATCAGATGCTGTGTTTACGCCTCTGCACACTCTGAAGCACTTTTTCAATCAAACTGGAAGTCCTATGCAGCTTCACTCTTATTTTATGATTTTTAAAAACATTCAGCAGAGTCTGCCTTCCTATGACATATTTCTGTGATCCGCTAGCTGCATTGGCTTCCGGTTGCCCTCCGGGTGAGATTCAAGGTGCTGGTGATGACCTATAAAGCCCTAAATGGCATGGGCCCAGATTATCTAAGGGAACACGTGCTAAGGGAACGTCAATTTCCCATCGTCCTGTGCGCTCCCACAGGGAGGGCCTCCTCAGGGTACCGCCGGTCAAGGATTACTGCCGGGCGTTCCACAGGGGGAGGGCGTTCTCTGTGGGTGCGCCTGCCCTATGGAATCAACTGCCAACGGAACTCCAGACTGCCCCCGACCTTCGTTCTTTTCGCCGGGACCTAAAAACCTGGCTCTTTGAGCTATCTGGTCTGGACTGAGGGGTTTAATGTTTTAAAATTGTGATTTAATTTTTGCGGCTAGACTTAATTTAATTTAACTTTAATTTTATATTGGATTGTTTTAAAATTTTGCCTTGTAAACCACCCTGAGTCCTTTGGGAATAGGGCGGTATATAAACCGAATAAATAAATAAATAAATAAATAAATAAATAAATAAATAAATAAATAAATAAATAAATAAATAAATAAATAAATGATAAAATAGAAGTTGGACATTCTTTGATGTGACAGTGCTAGAGATGCTGGAATAGTGTTCTATTCTGCCTACTTTTAAGCCTTTTTAATACTGGATATAATCTTAATCTTTCCTTCTGACTATCGTTCTCTGATTATCATTACTCCCTGAACTCATTTCAATCTGTCTCATTTATTTCTTAAAAATGGAGCTCAAACCAGCATCTAGTGAACATGGATGTATGCTGAATATTTCTGTCTAAATATTCTGCTTTGCCTTTCTTATAGCCTCTGTTCTAGATTTGAGAAGATGACTTCTCCACTTCCTTGTATTTTACTTTAAACTGGAGTGGTGTCCCTACCCTGCAGGAAATATTGTAATCCTCCTCTTTTCTATGGAAATCTATTTTCTCTCCACCTCATTGCTGAGAGACAAACTCTGTTTGTCCTACTGATTTGTTTTGTCATTTTGCCATTTGCCAGACTTGCCTTTTGTTTTCCCATGAACTTCTCTCTTGTTTATTCAGAGCTCACTTATTTTTACATCACTTCTGAATAGCAATAGCACTTAGACTTATATACCACTTTACAGTTCCTTACAGCCCTCTCTAAGTGGTTTATAGAGTCAAAATATTGACTCCAACAATTTGGGTCCTTATTTTACTGACCTTGGAAGGATGGAAGGCTGAGTCAACCTTGAGCTGGTCAGGACTGAACTCCTGGAAGTGGGCAGAATTAGCCTTCAATACTGCATCTTAACTACTGCACTGTCATGCAAAAACTCACATGAATTCTGAGTTTATTTCATAATTTTTATTGCATGGGATGGCCCATTACTGTGCAGAGGACCCTACTTCTGACTCCTCTTTAACTACAGCTATTTATGTCTTTTCTGCACCCAATTCACTGTATTCCCTGAAATCCTTTTATAAAATTACCTTCTTAACAAACTCCTACCAGTTTGCATGTAACCTTTTCACTCTAACCTCTCCTTGCGTCTAGCAACAATATTTACCTGCCTCATACAGCTCTCAAAGAGAGGTCTCATAGATTTTTTTTCCAGATGAGTTTTCTCCTATCCTACATCAGTAATTAAGTGTCTAAATGAAGAATTATATGTTTGTTTCTGCTATTTTTTATTTGCTCTGAAGGCACTAGAATAGCATACTTTTGAGGGGGTGGGGGTTCCCCAGATCCAGTACCCACAATTAACATTTGCTTCCAATTATCATCCACAAATTAACTTCCTGAGGTTTGACTTAATAATTAATTCAGCTTACTGAAGAAAGACAGAACTAAAATATTTGGAGTTCTTCTTTAGTGTATTGTTGTCATGAAATCACAGTGCCTTTCTGTTTCTTTGTGAGAAGAGAAATATGCCTATTTGGGAAGATGAAGAGGAGGAGATGAAAGGAAGAAGTGGAACAAGAGATAATGACAGATGGAGATGAAAAACAGAAAGCTTCCTTACTGAAAATTATCCTACAGTATAAAGTTACATAATTCTGAGTTCCGCCTTTGCTCTTGTATGACTAATTGTACCTTATTTTCTTATCAATCTAGAAATCCAGGAGAGACTTCCTCAATTTCAATGTAGCAGAGAATGAAGGTATATTGAGGACTATTTAAGAAGTCCTGAGTAAGATGTTTTTTAAAAAGGGTGCAACAAAATAATAGATCTAGTATTGCTATGTTGTGGATTTGTGATAAGGTAAGGTACAAGAACAGGTTGTGATTTCCAACCATTGCCTGTGGAAAGACAAATCCAGTCTGATAAAATACCAATCTCCTTGCTTCTAGCCATGATTTGTCAGTTTGATTCATTTGACCTGGAAAGTAAGTGACACAGTGACACAGACCAAAGTCTCATTTTCTTTAGTGTAAAACAAAATGGGGTCTCCCAAAGAAAAAACCCAGAATGAAGGGAAATGTACAGTATGTATATAGTAGAATGACCAAAAGTAATCAATTAAAAATTAACCCATAAACTATACCAGCATCAGATATCTAGCAAACTTTTGACCATGTACACCAAGATGGATTATTCAAATCTTATAACTTCCTTAGCCTTCTCATCAACATCTTGCCTGGTATCATGAGGAAAACAAGTTCTCAGAGGTATGGGAGCATATCAGAAAAAAAAATAGAAATAGAGAAGGAATGAAGAAAGGCAATCTTGAAGTGTTTGGTTCTTGGAAAGCTTTATCATATTATTGTGGCAATGTAATTGATACCTGCATGTTTCTTTTATTAAGACAGAAATTCTTTATTGAGGATAGTGACAGTGAAGGGAAGGAAAATAACTTAAGGTCTGTCAATTATGAATATGTATGTTTACATCTTATTCAGTGTATGCTTATTATTTTCTTCCCCTTTTAGAATTATTGCACTCATTTTTAGAACTGATTTATGGGAGTTAAAATCCAACTATATTTAGCAGACCATGGATATTAAGAATCAATTCAATCATTATAAGAAGGAATCAGATTACATATTCTGTGGCCACATTCTCCTCCCCTTTGATAATATTAGGACAAGACTGATTTATGTAGCAGTAGGAATCAAATTGTACTTAGCCGTTCAGAAGAGTTCACAGTCTTATGAACTTTTTCATAAATGAAATTATCTTCAGTACATAGAAGCAAGGGTCAGATTAATTCTAAATTCTTTCTACTTGATGTGCTAATTTTTGCTGTTTTATATAAAGGTTTATACATTTGTTGTATATAGCATGTTTAAATGTGTGTTATGTATGTGTACACTTGCAAGCAACTAAATTTCATTTTCAATGTGTGCCAGCAAAAAAATGACAATAAATCTTGCCTTGCCTTGCCCTACCCTACCTTACCTTAACTTGCCTTGCCTTGCCTTGCCTTGCCTTAGCTTACCTCGTCTCATCTCATCTCATCTCATCTTAAAGGCTTTTACATAGCCTCTTAATCTGTTGCTTATAGACTGCTGTGAGGTCAGTCGGACAGAAGTATATAGATCTGAGGTCTGCAAGATCTTTGTATTTTAAATTGGAGTCTGAAAACTCAGCAAGTGTAGCAAAGAGAATGTGATTAATATTTAAGACTTTTTGAAAATGAATTTAGAACTTGGGAGAACATCATATATCAATGACAAGTAACAAAGATCACTGTAAATAGAGCACTGCAGGTTTTTCAATAAATCAACGCAAAATTATGTATCTGTAATTGCTGTGGAAATCTCAATAGAAAATCATGTGTGTAGCTCAGGGATGAACTGTGGAATTCTTGGTGCTCTCTGTGCTTGGTTGTTACCTGCAGGCTTTTCATTACCCAGCTAGGTAACAGCATCAGGGCTAGTGTGAGGCTTGCTGCCTATTTATACACAGTATAGTTTGCTGTCCCAGTTTTGTGAGCTTTGCTCTGGAAATCCCAGCAGACAAGATCTGAAAACACAAGTAAATAATTCTGACAAAATTTGAAGGAATGGAATACAAAATGAAATATTATGCAAACAATGTCATAGGAAAAAAACATGCAACCACTTAGTTCTATGAGACGGTTGATAAAAATAAGTAAAAAAATGGGTACTTTTCTAGATCCAAAATTAGCAAAAAAGAAAGCAAAAAAAAAAAAACCAACAAAGTAACTTCTGAGTGTGGAGATTTGGTTAAAATAATGAAACTAACTAAAACAATGGAAGATCCAGTGAAATATTAACAACTTCATCCACAGGGTACAATATGATATATTTCAAAACAATAATAAAAGTAGGAAAATAAATAAACCAAGACAATAAAATCTGGAAACACATTAAAAAAATTCAATGGGGTTAATTATGACAATAAAATGAATATATTATGTAAAATAACATTTTATTTCAAATGGCACCAGTTCCAATTTCAGATACAAATTTCACAAAGAACAATTAACATATTCATATGGAAAGGGGGGGAAAACTGAGACTATTGTCTGATTCAAAATTCTTTAGAGAACATAAATGTAAAGTATAACAAACTTCTAAGATATGTGTTCACAGTGACAAGAACCAGTTTGGCACAACACTGCAAAAGTGAAACCCTGATGACAATATAAAAATTGGAAACTAAAACTGCAATGGCAAAACTGACTATATATTTATAATAGAAGTTTAATTAAATGCAAGCAGGAAATAGTTTATTTACATATCAAATATCACATAGTAAGGCAGGTTTGCTCACATCATTTGGAATGCAGATTTTAAGAAGAGATTGACTAAAAATATAGAATGAAATGATTTAAATAAATATAAGCAACCATTTCCAATACTACAAGAAAAGTAGAAAATTTAAGTAGTAACTCATGTGTAAGGATAATAAAAAAAAAGGGTGAAATGAAAGTTTCTCCTTATGCTTTTGCTTTTATGTTTTTATGTATTACTTTTCTTACTTGTATCAGTATCTCACTTTTCTGTGTCTGTACTCTTTATTCCTTACTATCAGCTTGAAGAATGTAAATTGTCTGTATGTTTATATTAAAGCTTTATTTTTTAAAGAAAGACTTCCAAATCTACAATTTTGTTTTGAGCAGCAGAACTGAACCTTGTTACAATTCTGTCCCACCAAAATCTATTCCCAATCACCTCAAACTTTTTTTTTTCAGTTCACCAATGTAGCCTAAATTAATCTCTTTTAATTATTATGACTTTTTTGAAGTCAGACTGTTTTTCCTGATCTCCCAGAAACCACTCAGAGTGCTCCAGGTTTGAAATAGAAACATCATAGTGGTTCGGGAAGCCTTGATCTGCAATATGATCTGGCTTTTGTAATGTTGAAGAAAGATGTGGTTGTGTGCAATTACAAATGCAAGATATTTGTGCCTTTCCTCAGGTGGTTCTAAGATCCAAAGAAAGATTCAAAAGACAACTTCAGAAACAAGATTAGGAGAATTTAGACAAAGAGCACATAGTCTGCTGTCTTAAGTCTTATTTTTTATAGTCCCTGATAAGGGAAATGAGTCTTATTGAAGAATGTGTGGTGTGAGAAAATAGTCTTGAAAGACTGCCACTAGCACTCAGACCCAAATATTTCAATTTGCGAATTCAATCTACATTGTGACTTTTAGTTGTCATTGTTGGATACCTGTTGTTTCCTCACTATACTTTTCAGAAAATCATTATTGATATTTCCTGAGCCTTGAGCTCTGTTCCTAATGCACAGTTATAACTCTTACTTGCTGAGAGCTAATCTTATGAGGTTTGATTAACTCTCTTATAACTTTCCTCAGGGAGAAGTATTTTTATAGCACGTGAGGGCTTAGCTGTAGGAAGCAGATTTTTGAAACGATAAAGGAAAGGATTAAAATAGTCTCCCAATATGTCCCATGGAGACCATCCTTAAATCAAATATAAATATCGCTAAACATGTATATAAATATGAGCCCTTATTATAATTGCCTCACCATGTTCTTTCCTTTGTTTGTCATCTGCTCTTTGTTCCATGTAACACAAGTGTGAAGAAAAAGACAATGTGAGCAATACACTCTAATCCTGAAATGCTAGTGTAAGAGTATTAAATATACTCCTTTTTCTTTTGCTGTTATTGCTGTGAGTGCTTTTCCAAGAAAAAATCTACACTAAGAGATGTACGAGGGCAATTCGTAAATAAACTTCCATTTGAGCATGTGCAAAAAATAGGCAGGGATAGCAACGCCCATCCTATAGCACCATGCGTAATGGTTCAGTAGGCAGTGAGGAGTGGAAGGGCATTGTATTGCAGTTGATTCACCCGCTAGATCGATTGAAAATGAACCCTGGCATAGAAAATCCCGCCAAATTTTGAAGTGTGTGCAGTAATACAATTCCTGTGTGCAAAAAACCTTTCAGCAGCTGTGATTCATCGCAAACTGGGTAATGTTTACGGACCAAGCATGATGAGTGAAGGTGTCGTACATCAATGGTGTTGCATGTTAAAAGAAGGACGAACTGACATGTCTGATGAGTTGAGAAGTGGCTGCCCATCTGTAGTCAGTGATGAACTCATGCAGGAAATTGACAAATAGGTCTGTGAAGTCTGTCAGTTCTCAATATCTGCAAGCATCGAGGCATGCTGACTTCCAGTGTGGTGTTGGTTCACGATAATGTTAGATGCACCTAAGAACTTTTGAAGCAGTTCTGTTGGGATGGTTTTGATCACTACCCCCCCCCATAGCCCAGATTTGGAGCCGAGTGACTAGCACCTCTTCAGGCACATGCAACAATGGCTTGGTTGCACCACGTCGACAATGACAATGTGCTTTACAATGCTGTTACAGGGTGGCTTCATTCCCAGGTGGGAGATTTTTTTGCTGAAGGAATTTCAAACCTTGTAAGACATTATTAGTGCAGGTTCACATCCCACCAGGCTCAAGGTTGACTCAGCCTTCCATCCTTCCGAGGTAGGTAAAATGAGGACCCAGATTGTTGGGGGCAATAAGCTGACTTTGTAATAATGCCATTTGGGGGTGTGTGAAAGCCCTAATAAGCAGGCATATGCATAGAATGAAGGCTACTGCTAAGCTTGTAAGCCGCCCTGAGTCTTCGGAGAAGGGCGGGATATAAATGGGATTAAAATAAAAATAATAAAAATAAAAATTATGACAAGTGCTTCAATTTGAATGGTGATTATGTCAAAAAGTAACATAATGTTGTAGTTTTCTAATGTGTATAATAAACATTCTGTATCTGCGAGTGTCTGTCATTGATAACCAAACAGAGGTTTATTTTTGAATTGCCCTTGTACTACTATACATTTCACTTATGCCTCTGTATTTGTTGGGCTATAAACATTTTGTTCAAGTATCACAACTTGTGCTCTTAAACCTACCATAGTCTGGCCAAATCAGACCAGTCCTTTCAAAGAGTAAAGGGCTAGGCAGACAGGAGATTAAGAGAGAAGGTTGGTGGAGAAGGGTGTATATTTTTCAGTACTACTTTGAATTATGGCCCGAACAACTGCCAACATGAGGGTCTGGAATGAAAGGGGCAAACCATAAAAAAATATTTTTCTCTATTTCAAATTCCTTGGAACAATCACTCTTGTTTATAGCACTCAGTAATTCAGAAGATTGAAGAAACATTTAAGCTTTTTCGTGTCTAAGGATAAGCACATCAAGTTAAAACTAGGAGGAGGAGGAGGAGGTGGAATTTTATTCCTTTAAAGATGTTTGTTTGATGATACAGCATTCTTCACTTTCATAGATAGAGAATTAGCAAAAGAATCCATTGCAGTATTATGACACAACACACACAATCTGACAGAATACACTAAGATTCAAATACCCAGATTCATGGAACTCACTGAACTTCACCTCACTGGTTACTTTCAGTTTGATGAATACAAATCAGAAAAATATCCGTAAGATCATCACTCTCAGGATTCATACCTGATGCAACAAAGTGACAGCACTGTTGTGATTCAGGGTCAGCCTGTGAGTTCGGCAGTTGGGTCGGACGATTCAGAGGAGGAGGAGGGGGGTGTTGGAGAGGTTGCTGAGGGTGTTGGAGAGCTTGCTGATGAGAACACTCAGCCAGGCCCCTCCCACCTGGTTACTACGCAGACCCAGCTGTGTGAGCCTGACAGCGTGGATGAAGATGACCCACAGCTGGCACTGTTCAAGGATGCCTGACGCAGGAGGCAGTCAATCAGGAGTAAACAGAGGAAGGCAATGGGGCACCTCGGAAGGAGGCAGAAAGAAGCCACGCCCTGAACTGTTTAAAAGGGGAATGCATGGGAGGGCTGGTTTGCTGAAGGCAACCGTTTGAATAGCTCCTGTTTCATGGTTCGTGTTTGCTCTCTTTGCTCTGTTTTATGTTAATAAATTTGGCAGGCTTAGTTCCAGCCTCTTGCCTTCTTGTAAAAGGGTTTGTCCCTACCTTTTCTGCAGGGCCGGTAGCAGGCTGGTACAGAACAAGCACTCCCACCCATACAACCAAAAATATGATCTCTTATGTAGATGACAATTAGAGAAGATGCATCAGAAATTCAACAGCATCTTTAAATGAATAAAATGAAATAAAATAAAAAACCACACTAACTGTTCTGATTATCCTTATCAGCAGAGGAAATATTCACAAACTAGGAACTGAAGTTTAATGAAGATCAACTCACACTAACCAAGTGTTTCAATACTAAAGCAACAATGCAACCATTCACAAGAGGAACTGTATAGGAACATTATTCAGATAAATATAAACACACTGCAGTGATCCAGCATGCCAAAAAGATGGAACAGACCTCCTCTACAACATCTTCCAACACAACCCATATGACTTCAAAAGCACCTGACTATACATTGCATTGCATTCCACTGATTATGTATATACACCCATTGGAACACAACCATTATACTCTATGTAACAGATAGTACATCAAAAACATCTCTATGATAACCAAGATGCACAACAACCACTCAACATGATTATAGCACATAACCAACCAAAGATCCCCCAAATATCCAGAACAAATCAAAAGATCCAATAACCAAAAAAGAACAGCCAAGAGTCATTCTCAACATACAATGTAATGACTGTAGGATCCACTGTGTAGTACAGACAGGTAGAAGAACACTGGCAGACCACATCCAGCTGAACAGCAGCTGAGAGTCACAAGGCATGACAAAAACTCATTTATCTTGCAACACTGAACAGAGTCAACACAATTTCAACTGGGAACCTATTAACATTTTTGATCAAGCCAACTCTAAAAATGTTAGAAAGCTTATGATATGCAGAAAAATCATCCATCAATAGACAGAGGCATAAAGTTCAGTCAAAGAACTCTGACTATCGAATTCCAAAAGAAGAGCCTTCTCTGCTGTAGCACCTATGTTCCAATCAAATCCTATGCTCTAAGGTAAGATCTGCCTCCATCCTCCTATCCTTCCATTAGAGTAGGGATGTCAAACTTGCAATGGCACGTAACATGTCGCAACATATTGTGACTTTTTTTCCATTGCCAGCAATGGGGTGGGCACAGTTTCAGCATGACACATCCAGCCTGCAGGCCGGCAGTTTGACACCCATGCATTAGAGCTTGAAGACTTGGCTCTGCCAGTTGCCCTGGAGGAGTACGACACTGGAAGTGGCTATTAGACTGATAGCAAACCCTACCTCCCCCTCACTCCCTGCTTTCCTATCCACCCATCTTTTATTCTTATATCACTGTATTCTCATTATTTTCTTTTTCATTGTTTATTCCTTTGTTCTTTCACTTTGCTACTGTCATGTTTACACTTCTTTTCATTTTTCCATTTTTATTGTTGCAAGCCACCTAGGGTAATCCCTTGACAAGATAGGAGGCCAATTTAACAAATAAAAGACAAAGAAATAAACCCCTTTTACAAACCATTAAAATTAAAAGCCTAAGGAGGAAACCAACCTACCTAGAACACCTCTTCTTCACAGCCAATACCTGGATAACCTGGAAACGGGACGAGATAAAAAAAATCAGACAAGAAAGAATACCATGATCAAGGATCAATCAAGGAGATAACTACTAAGACTAATAAGGATAGATAGTGTATATGAACAGACATCAGGCCCCACCCTCCTGGGCAATGATGATGTTATCTAGTTGAGTAATGAAGCATCAGCAAGAAAACAACCAATCTCAAGAGCGCCAAGAACTCATTGACAAAAGGGCTAGTCTTCTAAGCTGCATTAATATTTCTTTGCCTAAATCTTACATTTCAAACTTAAAAAAAATCCCTCTGTAATTTAGCTAAGCCATAGCTAAATGAAATATAAAAATTGGTGCTCAGAATACATTTCATTTATCACACAGCGTAAGATTTCTTCCTCCTTGGTTCAAAGTGAACTTCCTACAATGGAAATGAATTCTTGCCAATTACACTACGTTGCTGTTAGCTGCGAAGTCATGTCCGACCCATCACGACCCCATGGACAATGTTCCTCCAGGCCTTCCTGTCCTCTACCATCTTCTGGAGTCATTTAAGCTCACGCCTACTGCTTCAGTGATTCCATCCAGCCACCTCATTCTCTGTCGTCCCCTTCTTCTATTGCCCTTAATCTTTCCCAGCATTAGGCTATTCTCCAGTGAGTCCTTCCTTCTCATTAGGTGGCCAAAGTATTTGAGTTTCAACTTCAGTATCTGGCCTCCTAAAGAGTAGTCAGGGTTGATCTCCTCTAGAACTGACCGGTTTGATCGCCTTGCAGTCCAAGGGACTTGCAGGAGTCTTCTCCAGTACCATAGTTCAAATGCTTCAATTCTTTGGTGCTCAGCCTTTCTTATGGCCCAGGAAAAAAAAATCTGTCACTACCTCCATTTCTTCTCCATCTATTTACCAGGAATTGAGATGGCCAGATGCCATGATCTTGGTTTCCTTAATGTTAATGTTCAACCCAACTTTTGCACTCTCCTTCTTCACTCGCAACAAGAGGCTCTTTAGTTCTTCTTCACTTTCTGCCATTAGAGTGGTATCTTCTGCATATCTTAGGTTGTTCATATTTCTCCCGGCAATCTTAATTCCAACTTTTGATTCATCTACCCCTGCCTTTCTCATGATGTGCTCTGCATATGTTAAATAGGCAGGGTGACAGTATGCAGCCTTGCCAGACTCCTTTCCCAATTTTGAACCAATCAGTGGTTCCGTGTCCAGTTCTCACTGTTGCTTCTTGACCCACATATAGGTTTCTCAAGAGACAAATAAGATGGTCTGATACTCTCATCTCTTTAAGAACTTGCCACAGTTTGTTGTGATCCACACAATCAAATGCTTTAGCATAGTCAATGAAGCAGAAGTAGATGTTTTTTTCTGGAACTCCCTTGCTTTCTCCATGATCTAGCGTATGTTGGCAATTTGATCTCTAGTTCCTCTGCCTCTTCGAAATCCTGCCTGTACCTCCGGTAGTTCTCGATCCACATACTGCTGGAGTCTAGCTTGTAGGATTTTAAGCATAACTTTACTAGCATGTGAAATGAGTGCAATGGTGTGATAGTTTGAACATTGTTTGGCACTGTCTTTCTTTGGAATTGGAATGTAAACTGATCTTTTCCAATCCTGTGGCCACTGTTGAGTTTTCCAAATTTGCTGGCAAATTGAGTGTAGCACTTTTACTGAATCGTCTTTTAAGATTTTGAATAGCTCAGCTGGAATACTGTCACCTCCACTAGCTTTGTTGTTGCTCAGCTTTTCTAAGGCCCATTTCACTTCACATTCAAGGATGTCTGGCTCGAGGTCAGTGACCACCTCATTGTGGTTATCAGGGACGTTAAGCTCGTTCTTGTATAGTTCTTCTGTGTAATTTTGCCACCTCTTCTTAATCTCTTCTGCCTCTGTTAGGTCCCTGCAATTTTGGTCCTTTATCATGCCTATTTTTGCATGAAATATTCCCTTCAGCTCTCCAATTTTCTTGAAGAGATCTCTGGTCCTCCCTATTCTATTGTTTTCTTCTATTTCTTTGCACTGTTCATTTAAGAAGGCATTCTTATCTCTTCTAGCTATTCTTTGGAATTCTGCATTCAGTTGGGTGTATCTTTCTTTTTCTCCCTTGCCTTTTGCTTCCCTCTACACTATATAGAACATTAAAAAAATCAGTTCTCCAATTAGTTATTATAGCTAAACCCATTAGAAAGCCAAGCAAATGGCCTTTAAATGACATTTAAAACTATACTAAATACATTTGCAATCATGTTTAAATGGCTATTTAACCCTTAGGACTTGAGGATCTTGGCTTGTAAAACATCCTACTTTTTTAAATCCACTGCATCCCCTCCCATGTGGTTTAAAGGGATTTAATATTCCACTGCATTAAATAGTCATGATTTCCCCTTGCCCAACATCCTCTTAGATTTTCTTATAAGAAAGTTTCATTCAACTGAGATCCCTGGCAATTTCATATGGATTGCAGAGTTTGTTGCTATTAATCCCAGCTGGGAGATTAAAGAGCAATTTTCTCTTTAATCGCTGTTGGTGACTTGGCCCACATCAGCGTCTTTTTCCTGCAGCATTATAGATAGCCAACTTTCTTAATTTGTCTTAAGAAGTAGAAATAAATACGTATTTGTTAGCGAAAAAGAAAGGGAATTGTCTTTAAAAGTATCCTGACATATTTCTATTGCAGGGAACAAAAAAAGAACAAGGCAGAGAGCAAATTGCTGTTTCGATTGAAATGCAAAATTGGTCTTTGGCTTTCTTTTAATGTATCTGAGAGAAAATAGGCTTTCTCATTCCTGACCAGAGTCTTAGGAGTAGCCTTCCACGTATTCATGTAATGCATGTAGCCAAAGATCTTTGCAGGATGCAATCTGGGCTCATCACTGGGAGAAGAGTTTTAGTCTTCCAAGCTTTCAGACTTTTGTTGGAAGCTCATCCTCAGGGAATTTCTCTTTATCACTGCGGTGGCTAATCCAGATTGGATCCTGAAATATTATCCTAGGACATGTATATTTGCCTTCATTCTCAGAGATCTTTATCCATAAGGCTTCAAGACTGCACCAAATTATTATTTTTTGGTAAATATAACTTTTTTCTGCTTCTATGTTAGTAAACCAGAATGTTTTTTTTAATCCCATTTATATCCCGCCCTTCTCCGAAGACTCAGGGCGGCTTACAATTTTAAGCACAAACCAATGTGCTTAGCAATAGCCTTCAATCTATGTATATGCCTGCTTATTAGGGCTTTCGCCCCCCCCCAAGCGACCTTATTACAAAGTCAGCTTATTGCCCCCAACAATCTGGGTCCTCATTTTACCTACCTCGGAAGGATGGAAGGCTGAGTCAACCTTGAGCCTGGTGGGATGCGAACCTGTACTAATTGCAGGCAGCTGGTGTTACTTAAGGAGGCATTAGCCCACTGCTCCACCAAGGCTGCAACCAATGTTGCAGATTTTGGAAAGCTTTTTCTTATAGGATACCAATCAGTAGTAGGATTCAAATACCTGAACATTTGGTTCTCTGCGTGGATGCAGGCGTGGGTCTCCATGGCCTAGAATGGACTTCCGGAAGTGTCATCCATGCATTTCCTGTGGGCTGTTCTAGGCCTGGGAAACCTCGTTGAAGCCTCCAAGGCCTAGAATGGACTTCCGGAAGTGATATCAATGCACTTACGGTGGGCCGTTCTAGGTCTGGGAGGCTTCCACCCAGGCCTAGAACGGAGTTCTGGAATGACATCCATGCACTTCCGGTGGGCCATTCTAGGCCTGGGAGACCTCCTCCAGGCCTCCGAGGCCTAGAACAGACTTTCAGAAGCAGCATGGGTTCAGCCGGTTCTCCAAACTCAACAAAATTTAGCTACTTGTTCTACTGAACTGCTGAGAACCAGATGAATCCCACCATTGATACTAATGTGTGGGGGAAATGTACCTGCTTAATATTTGATTGCTGTTATTTATTTCAATTTTAACCTTGGACCAAGGAGGGAATCTCACAGGAAAGCTAGACATGAGTTGAGGGAATTTTCCTTTGCTGCAAAAAATGCTAGCACAATTAGGAGAATGTTAACATCAGTGTTAGTATGCCTAAAGAGCACCAAGTCAGTATTTTAAACAAGACAGCAGATGTGGTTTAAAGTTATTTTTATAGAGGCTTGCAAGCCAAACTGTTCACACCACCCAACCACAGATGACAGTCGCAAAACAAAAGAAATCTTGGCATGTTCAGTCTTCTGTGGGAGAAGGCACCATGACAAATTCTTGGTTTTTATGCTGCCACAGTTATAACTATATACATATTAGTTAAACAGAGTTAAAAAAAATCCTTTGACTCGTAATTATTTATGAGGCATGGTTACTATTATAAAGGCTGACATCAGACATTTTCTTTCTTTGTGTATCTCAAAAATAATTATTTATGGATATTCTCAGTCATTCAGGTCATGGTTGTCCCAAAGGTGCTTTTTAAAAGGCAACTGGACTTTCTTTTTTTTTTCTTTGAAGACATTTTGCTTCTCATCCAAGAAGCTTCTTCAGTTCTGACTGAATGGTGGGAATGGAAGGATTTATATTCATTATAGTCATCTTGTCTTTAGCACACTGGATTGCCTGGACTGTGCAGTACACATTAAGGAAGATGGGAGCCTTAACACTGACATTTACAGAAAACCCACACACAGAGATCATTATTTACATTTTGATTCTCACCACCCACTGGAGCACAAAATGGGAGTGATCAGAACCCTACACACCCGGGCTGAAGGTTTGCCTATCAGCAAAGAGGAAAAAGAAAAAAAGAACTAAAACACACTGAGGAAGCCTTCAGAACTGGTGGCTATTCCAACTGGGCCTTCATCAATCCAAAAAAAGACCCATCAGGAGCTCCTTCATAACAGACAAAGAATTGAACAACAAACAAAGCAATGTTGTCATTCCATCTGTTGAAGGAATATCTGAAAAGCTCAGGAGGATTTTGAGCCAACACAACATACATGCACACTTTAAACCCAAGAATACACCAAGGCAAAAGCTTGTTCACCCCAAGGATAAAACACCCAGACACAAACTGAGTAATATGATATATGCAAGACAATGCAGCGAGATATGTGCATATATGTACATTGGAGAAACAACCATTTCACAAACACATAACACAACATAGGAGAACAGGACCATATTCAGCAATCCACCTGCATTTGAAAGACAAAGGGTTTTGCTCTTCTGAAGACAGCAAAGTCCACATTCTGGACAGAGAGGACCACTAGTTTGAAAGAGGGGTAATGAAGACCATCTACATTAAATTGAACAGCTGTTTCTCAACAGAGGAGAAGGGATACAACATCCCCTATCTCCTGTTTACAACACAGTCCTTTCGCAACTCTGAGATGGTTTCACGCCCATTTGCACTCTGATTCAGTTGGCCCCGAGGGCACAGATAAACCCCCCAAGTAACTTTCAGAGTGCTAAAGACCAGATGATTGCAAGGAATATAAATCCTTCCATTCCCAGCATTCAGGCAGAAATGAAGAACTTTCTTGGCTGAGAAGCAAAACATCTCCAATGAAAAAAGCAAAGTCCAGTTGCCTTTTAAAAAGAATGATTACTTTTGCCTAGGTCAAAAATAATTACTTTAAATATTTATCAAATACCATGTAACAACTTGCTAACGGTTGCTTACCCTACGCTGCACAAAAATAACAAAATGTGTCTGATTCTGTGTTAAAGCAAACCCTGAAATTAAAATTCCAGTTATCTGCTCACACTAATTTCATATTTCCAAAGCTAGGAGGAAGGTTATTGTTACTTTCTATATTTTTTCCTAAGAAGCTTTGGAAGAGTGCTTGGTACATCCAAACGTTTAAATAGTGAAAAATTAAATATTATTTTCTAAATTTTGAATCATTCTAGATTTCCCCTTCTTGTAATAATTTTTTCCAATGTACTTCATGATGAAATCTTTTCAGAAGTAACTTTAGTCAGGTAAGGGGTCAGATGTGAATGGAGGTAGCATATCCTGGTTTGCTTATTTTCATTTTTAAAGCAAGTTACATGGTAGGAGGAATTGGACTTTCAACTTCTCATAAAACGCACTGTGTAATTTGCCCAATGCTTATTACCATCTCCCCTCTAAAGCGTTTCCTATTTAATATGAACAGTAGGAAACTGGTTGATAGCTAGCAATTAATTAGTGAAACACCATATGTTAATAGACACACAGCAGATGTGTAGAAATGGAGACTCTGGTCTGGAATAATTCTGCCATAAGTTCAGGTAAGGAGAAAAATTAATCATAGTGCTAAAATATGTAAATGGTAACTTGACTAGTGTAGTTAACCCTAACAATTTCCAGGTAGACTAAACTGGCAAACTCAAACTGGATGGAAGGATGCCACAAGAGTAATCTACAATATAATAAGATACATTCCTCTATTTCATAATCCATAGGTCAGTTATAAGGTAATTACTCTTGTCTATTAATTATATTAATTTTCCTTTCATTTGCCATAGGAAAAACTCAGGTGCTTAAAAAAATACTGTATGACATAAAAATGGGTCATATGGCTTAAGGAAGCGGTGCCTGTGAAAATTCAAGTAAGATGAGTAGTAAGATGAGCATCCTTAGAAATGCCCAAGGATAGCCAGCAGAGGGCACTAATTCAAGATTAAATGGGGGGAAAAACAGACTTTGATCTGTGGTCTGTGGGTCCACAAACGCACATTAGTTCTTAAATGTGTGATAGACTTCTTTTACAAAAAAGGATCCCAACCATAAGAAGCTAATTGGCAAGCTGATGCTGACATTAAGTCAATACAGCGACAAAGCCAACTAACATGTTGTGTGTGTGTGTGTGTGTGTGTGTGTGTGTGTGTGTGTGTGTGTGTGAAGTTCAAAGTCTAGCTGCATTGCATGTGTGAGTCTGAGAGGTCAATATTTAATGGGAAACATTAGAAAATTATGTCAGGCATGTTAGCAAAAATCATCTCTTAATAAGGTATGATTAATGGATTTGCCAGACAAGAGAAAAACAAACAGCCATAACCCTTCAAAACAAATTCCACAAATAGGGTAATAATATGTATCAGAGATGCTTTTTGTTTACATTTAAGAAAACAATTGTTTATGCATTTGCTATTTAATTGAGCATGTACCAGAAAATGGCAATTAACTCTTTAGCTTTTATGCAAAGCCAAGCCATTAGTGAACAACAGAGTATTGGAGAGGTTTACTTATTTATTTACTTAACCCAAATTATTATATTAAAATATTTTATCAGGACCAAACTCCTGTTTTGCCATGTGTCACATAATAACATAGAAACAGAGAAAATTGGTGGCAGAAAAAAGACCCAGTGGTCCGTTGAGTTTTAATTTTAATTTAATTTAATTTTATTAGATTTATATACCGCCCTTTCCCGAAGGACTCAGGGCGGTTTACAGGGCATTTTAAAATCACACCAATACAAAATACAAAAGTTAAAAGACAATTAAAAAGATTAAATTATCCCTGAAAATAAAACCCTAGTTAAAATTCTCAGCCTGGGCCAGAGAGCTCAAAGAGCCATGTCTTCAGGTCCCGGCAGAATGAACGCAGGTCAGGGGCAGTCCTGAGCTCCACGGGCAGCTGGTTCCAGAGGGCAGGTGCACCCACAGAGAAGGCCCTCCCCCTGGGTGTTATCCACCGGCAATCTTTTACCGACGGCACCCTGAGAAGACCCTCCCTGTGTGAGCACACTGGACGAAGGGAACTTGATGCTGGCAGCAGGTGTTCCCTCAAATATCCCGGACCCAAGCCATTCAGGGCTTTATAGGTCATCACCAGCACCTTGAATCTCACCCGGAGGGCAACCGGAAGCCAATGCAGCTCACGGAGTAGAGGTGTTACATGGGAGTATCGGGAAACCCCCATCACACCTCGCCCGGCCGCATTCTGCACCAGTTGAAGCCTCCGAGTGGTCCTCAAGGGCAGCCCCATGTAGAGAGCGTTGCAATAGTCTAAACGGAAGGTCACGAGCACATGAGTGACTGTGCGTAGGGAATCTCGGTCCAGATAGGGTCGCAACTGGTGCACCAGGCGAACCTGGGCAAAAGCCCCCCTGGTCAGGGCTCCTATATGATCTTCAAAATTGAGCTGTGAGTCCAGGAGAATGCCCAAGTTGCGAGCCCTATCAACGGGGGGTAACACCTCACCCCCAATCGTTAAAGGTGGAATAGTTTGGTTAGCCCAAGATGCCGATACGCGCAGCCACTCAGTCTTGGCAGGATTGAGACGAAGCCTGTTTCTCCCCATCCAGACCTGGACCACCTCCAGGCAATAGGACATCACGGCGAGGGCATTGCTGGGTTGGTTCGGGGTGGAGAAAAAAAGTTGGGTATCATCAGTGTACTGATGATACCCCACCCCGAATGACCTCGCCCAGCGGCTTCATATAGATGTTGAACAGGAGGGGCGAGAGAACCGACCCGAGGAACTCCACAAACGAGAGGCCTCGGGGTGGATCTCTGCCCTCCCGTCAACACCGACTGTGAGAGGCCCAGGAGATAGGAGGAGAACCACCGTAAAACGGTGCCTCCCACTCCTAGCCCCCTGAGACGCCGCAGTAGGATACCATGGTCGATGGTATCGAAAGCCGCTGAGAGATCTAATAGGACTAGGACAGAGGAGCAACCCCTGTCCCGAGCCCGCCAGAGATCATTCACCAGCGCGACCAATGCCGTCTCTGTGCTTTGCCCGGGCCTGAAACCCGATTGGTATGGGTCCAGATAATCAGTTTCCTCCAGGAACAGAGGAAGCTGATGTGCCACCATGCTCTCAACAACCTTCGCCAGAAAGCGAAGGTTGGAGACTGGATGATAGTTATTTAAAACAGCCGGGTCCAGGGCAGGCTTTTTGAGGAGGGGTCTCACCACCGCCTCCTTCAAGGCGGCGGGGAAGACACCCTCCTTCAAAGAAGCAGTTATTACTGCCTGGAACCAGCCTCGTGTCTCCTCCCGAGCCGCATAAACCAGCCAGGAGGGGCACGGATCCAACAAACAAGTGGTGGAGCTCAGCCTCCCCATGATCCTGTCCACATCATCAGGGGAAACAGGATTGAACTCAGTCCAGATAACATGCTCAAGACCGTATGATTCTGTTCTGGACCAGCTCTCTTCTCCCAACCCCTAATTAAGAGACGAGTCTGGAAAGCGTCCAAGGCTAAAAGGCTTCTGCCAAGGTTTAATGACGCAGATAACAAAACACAAGAGCTTGTCTTCTCAAACGAAAAAGTTGCTTTCAGCAACTAGCCCCTCCCCAAACACTTCTTTTATAGAGAGCTCAGGGCGTGGTCTCCCTGTGCCTCCTCCCGAGGAGTCCCATAGTCTTTCTTTGTTTGTCCCTGCTCGTCTGCCTCCTACGTCGGGCGTCCTTGAACAGGGCCAGCTGTGGGTCATCATCCTCCGCACTCTCGGGCTCACACAGCTGAGAAGAGGTCCCCGGCTGAGGACTCTGCAAAGCCTCCAAATCATCATCAGCCGGTTCGTTTCCCTCCTCCCCCACATCTGAGTCCTCCGATACATCGGACCCGGCTGTCGGACCCACCGGCTGGCCCTGAGTCACAACACTATCCCGCACCGCAGGGCCCTTCCCTCGGGTCTGCCGATCCGGATGCGGTCGGGATGGGAACTGTTCGTGAAAAGCAGTCACCAACGCAGGGGCATGAACGGCGGTCGCGTCTTCCCATGTGAAGTCCTCCGGCCCGTACCCTTTCCACTCGATCAGGTACTGGAAGCGACCTTTCAGCCAGCGGGAATCCCTGATGCTGGCGACCTCGTACTCGGGGGTGCTGCCTCCATCACGAGTTCCTGATGGTGGAGGTTCCGCCTGGCGAAGTGGACAGGCCGGTCGTTCGGGGACCAGCAAGGACCGATGGAAGACGGGGTGCACGCGCAGGGAACGTGGCAGAGTTAAACGATAGGCGACCGGGTTGATGACGGCCTCGACTGGGAACGGTCCAAGGTAACGGTGGTCCAGCTTCCTCGCCGGCCGAGTGGATGGTAGGTTCCTGGTGGACAGCCAGACCCGATCCCCCACCGATAGTGGAGGCGTATCCCTTCTCGACCGATCGGCGAACCTCTTGTAGTCGGCCTTGGCCTTCTCCAGCTGCCGTCGCACCAACCGATGGATCGCCTGTAACTCCGCCATGAATTCGTTCGCTGCCGGCTCCGGTGAGTCCACGGGAGAAAGAGGGAAGAACCTGGGGTGATAACCCACGTTGGCCAAGAACGGTGTCATCTGCGTGGAGGTGTGTTGCGAGTTATTAAAGGCAAACTCGGCTATGGCCAAATAGTCCACCCAGTTGTCCTGCTGCAGGTTAACATAGCAGCGCAGATACTGCTCTAAGATGCCGATGACCTTCTCGGTACCCCCGTCGGTCTGAGGATGATGCGCGGACGAGAGGCAAACCTTAATGTCCAACGCCCGCATCAACTCCTGCCAGAAGCGGGCTGTAAACTGGGCCCCCCTATCGGAGACGACCCTGTCGGGAAGGCCGTGCAGCCGGAACACCTGTTGGATGAACATGCGACTAGTGGCGCGAGCTGACGGTAAGCCGCGACAGGGGATGAAGTGCGCCATCTTGGTCAACATGTCCACCACCACAAACACTGTCGTGAAGCCGGAGGATGGGGGTAGATCCGTCAGAAAGTCCATGGACACAGCCCCCCAGGGTCTCTTGGGCGTTGGCAAAGGCTGCAGTAAACCAGGCGGGGCCCCTGTCGCTGACTTGGCCTGCCTGCATGGGACGCAGGAGGTGACATAAGACTGGACATCGTGTCGGACTCGGGGCCACCAGAAAGTACGGGAGACCAGGTTCAGAGTCTTGAACAGGCCAAAATGCCCCGCAGCCGGGTTATCATGACATTGGCTGAGGACGAGTCCCCTGAGTGGCCCTCCTGGAACATAGAGCCGGTCACGATAATACAGGAGTCCATCCGTGACCGACCAAGGCGAATCTGGCCCCACCTCTTCCTTCCGCTGAGCCACCCACGCCTCCTGCTGCTGCGCCTCCCGGATCCGAGCCCGTATATCCACCGGCTCCCGTACCGCAGCGAAAGACTCGACGGGGATCACTGTCCTGGGCGGAAGCTTGTCTTCCACTCGGGTGTACTCGGGCTTCCTGGACAGAGCATCCGCTCTCTGGTTGTGCCCGCTTGGTATATATCGCACCCGAAAGTCAAACCTCGCAAACAAGAGGGACCACCGGATCTGGCGTTGGTTCAAATTCCGAACGGTCTGCAGACTTTCCAGATTCTTGTGGTCCGTCCGGACCTCGATTTGATGCCGCGCCCCCTCCAGATGATGCCTCCAAGCCTCGAACGCCGCCTTGATGGCCAGCAGCTCCTTCTCCCAGATGGTATAGTTGCGCTCCGAGGGATTCAATTTCCGAGAGTGATACGCGCAAGGGAAAAGGGTACCGTTGGGCGTCGCTGCCTGGAGTAACACGGCCCCAATGGCAATGTCGGAGGCGTCCGCCTCCACGACAAACGGCCGTTGCGGGTCAGGATGCTTCAAGATGGGCTCCTTCATGAAGGCGTCCTTCAAAGCTTGGAACGCCTGTTGTTCGGGGGCGTTCCACTGGAACCGAGTCTTCTTCTGCAGGAGCCGGGTGAGGGGGGCTGTCAAGGCAGCAAAGCCAGGGATGAATGTCCGATAGTAGTTGGCAAATCCAAGAAGTCGCTGAACATCCTTCACGCGACGCGGGGGTTGCCAACTCTGCAACGACTCAACTTTACTTGGATCCATGGCGATGCCCTCGGGAGAAATGCGGTGGCCTAAGAAATCAATGGTCACCTGGTAGAACTGGCACTTCTCCAACTTGGCAAACAGCCGATGTTTCCGGAGGCGCTGCAGGACCTGACGGAGATGCTGATGATGCGCTTCACGCGACGGGGAGTAAATCAGGATGTCGTCCAGGTAAATCACAACAAACTGGTCCAACAGATCCCGAAAGATGTCGTTCATAAAATGCTGAAACACAGCGGGGGCGTTGGTCAGGCCAAACGGCATCACCGTGTACTCGAAATGTCCATAGCGAGTACCAAACGCTGTCTTCCACTCATCACCCGGCCGAACCCTGACGAGGTTGTACGCTCCACGCAGGTCCAGTTTCGTGAAGATCTTAGCCTCCCGGAGTCGGTCCAAGAGCTCGGGGATGAGGGGCAGCGGGTAGCGGTTACGCACCGTGATAGCGTTGAGTTTCCGGTAGTCACAGCAAAGCCGTAACTCGCCCGACTTCTTTTTGACGAAGAGCACGGGCGCAGACACTGGCGAGGACGAGGGCCGGATGAATCCACGAGCCAAGTTCTTTGTCAGGAAGTCCCGCAATGCGGCCAACTCGGGCTCCGACATGGAGTACAAACGCCCCACTGGGAGAGGCGCATCAGGGACTAGGTCAATGGAGCAGTCGTAGGGCCTGTGCGGGGGTAATTGGTCCGCCTCTGACTCGCTGAACACGTCAGCAAAGTCGGACAGTACGGGAGGCAAGGAAACCCCTGAGGAACCCTCCACCTGGCCGGCACAGATATGGCGGGTGTGGTCCACGCACTGCAAACTTGGGAAGGTGACCAAGTTCTGAGACCAATAGATCTGTGGATCATGCGCCCGGAGCCACGCCAGTCCCAAGACCACGGGGAAGTGCAGATCCGAAGTGACGTAAAACTGAATGGCCTCCACATGGGTACTGATGGCCATACACACGGGTTGCGTGGCGGCCGTGATAGGCCCGGACAGGAGCACTCGACCATCGATGGTCTCCACAAGCATGGGCGGATCCACCGGACACTGGGGAACAGCCCATTTGGCCACAAAGGCCGAATCCATAAAGTTAGTGGTAGCCCCAGAGTCAATTAAGGCATGGACCGGAATCCCCTCTGGCTTGCCAGGAAGGATCAGTCGTGCCTCCAAAATCAAATGCCGTGGAGGTTCACAGGCACCGTCGGAACGGCGTCGCTCGGCGTGATCATTGTGGGTCGCCCGATCTTTCACACCGTCTAGATCGGGCTCGGGCCGTTTCCCGATAGCAAAGCAGGGGACTTTCTCGGAGCAGGCTTGGTCACTGACGCCCGCTGACGCTTCTTTGGGCAAGAAGCAGCCAAATGTCCAGGGTCCCCACAGTAAAAACACAACCCCTCCGATCGTCGTCTGTCCATTTCCGTCACCGATAGACGGGACCTGGCGGCACCCAGCTCCATTGGCTCCTCCCTCTGGACTGGGGCCTCACGCACAACAGGGGCGGCAGGGGTCTGTGGGGTGGCACGGCGACTCTTACGCTGCTGCAGCCGGGCATCGATCCGCAGACAAAGATGGATCAGCCCATTCAGATCTGAGGGAATGTCCACGCGGGCCAGCTCATCCAACATCTCCTCTGACAAGCCATCCTGAAAGGCATCCACGAGCGCAGCCTCATTCCAGGCGGAATCCTGGCTAAGCAGCCGGAAATCGCTGATATAGGCCTGTAGGGGGCGCTGACCCTGCCTCAAAGCTTTCAGACGTCGGGTGGCGGTCTGCGCCTTAATCGGGTCCTCGTACATGAGGCGCATATGGTCACAAAACCCCCCAAAGTTATCCAACAAAGGGCTAGGCTGTGCCAACAGAGGCGTGCCCCAACGAGCTGCATCTCCCGACAGAAGGCTCAACACGAATCCCACCTTATCTCGGTCAGTGGGGAAATCAGCTGCTCTCACGCTGATATAAAGCTGGCATTGTCCCAGGAAGGCAGGAAACAGTTCTGGTTTACCAGCAAACTTATCCGGCATAGCTAACTGACATTTCCTCCTGGGTGGGGGGGCAGCATGTACCTGAGCCTGCAGTTGTGCCACCTGAGTGGCCAGCAAGGTGAGTTGCTGGTTGAGCTGGGCATTCTCGGCAAGAAGCTGCTCCATCGTAGTATTAAGGGGTGAGTGGCTGAAAGCAAACTGTTCTGGACCAGCTCTCTTCTCCCAACCCCTAATTAAGAGACGAGTCTGGAAAGCGTCCAAGGCTAAAAGGCTTCTGCCAAGGTTTAATGACGCAGATAACAAAACACAAGAGCTTGTCTTCTCAAACGAAAAAGTTGCTTTCAGCAACTAGCCCCTCCCCAAACACTTCTTTTATAGAGAGCTCAGGGCGTGGTCTCCCTGTGCCTCCTCCCGAGGAGTCCCATAGTCTTTCTTTGTTTGTCCCTGCTCGTCTGCCTCCTACGTCGGGCGTCCTTGAACAGGGCCAGCTGTGGGTCGTCATCCTCCGCACTCTCGGGCTCACACAGCTGAGAAGAGGTCCCCGGCTGAGGACTCTGCAAAGCCTCCAAATCATCATCAGCCGGTTCGTTTCCCTCCTCCCCCACATCTGAGTCCTCCGATACATCGGACCCGGCTGTCGGACCCACCGGCTGGCCCTGAGTCACAACAGATTCCTCCACGTCAGACTCCACCCAGTCAGAGTCCAAACCGGCCCGGATCTGAGCGATTTTGTCCGTCAGATGATGACTAAACTCCTCGGCCCTTCCCTGCAAGGGATCCTCCCTCTCCTCCTGGTTAAGAAGGGAGCGAGTCACCCTAAACAGGGCAGCCAGGCGATTATCTGTGGACGCGATGAGGGCGGAGAAGTAATTAGCCCTCGCTGTCCACATCGCAGCAAGATAAGACCTTATAAAGGTTCTTAACTGCAATCGGTCAGATTCGGAATGGCTGGACCTCCAACCACTCTCTAGACCCCGTCTTCAACGTTTCATCTCCCGGAGCTCCACAGAAAACCATGGAGCCCAACGGGATCTGCGCCGGGTCAGAGGTTGCAAGGGTACAACACAGTTGAGTGCCTCAGTGGCCGCCCTTTCCCAGGCATCCTTAAAATTAAAATTAAATTAATTTATACTTGATAAAATGGATGTTTGATTCTTCCAGTGACAATCTCTCAGATTAAAATTAGAGTCATAGATCACTTTTTTAAAAAAATCTATTGGAAAGGAACATGTATTGAAGAAGGAAATCCAGATAGGTCTTTATTCAAATCTGGATATGTAACTGTATTAATAAGAATGCAGTCTTAAAATCTTTGTTTAGTGTAACATATTAATGTTTTGGAATTTTTTTGCATAAATGTTTCCCCCCCCCTAGTTTGCCAGAAGGTGCAAAGCTAAATGAGACGTTTGCCAGTTAAAGGGAACCACAAGGCAGGAAAATTTCCTTATAAAAATGCTGGCTTGGTTTCTTCCCTTTAAGAAAAGTAAAAAAATATGTAAGGATGTAAAAATGAAACTGTCAGCAAATATTGAAGCAGATTGGGAAAAGTGATAAAATATGAAATTTGTTATAGGGGATATTTGTGTACATGATGTAAAGGCTGGACATACAGCAGTTTCCCTAGACATACAGGAATTGCAATTTTTTTAACCATTTACGTTTAATCCAAGAAACGTGAAGGCTCTTTTGAAAATATTTCTCTTTGATACATTTTGAAAAGGTAACTAAACATGAGAACAATGATGGATCCAGCCAAGTAATCCTGCTCCAGGGTAACAGTAACAGAGTTGGAAGGGACCTTGGAAGTCATCTAGTCCAACCTCCTTCTTGTGAAGGAGATCTATACTATTTATGACAAATGGCTCTCCCGTCTCTTCTTAAAAGCCTCCAGTGACGTGGCATCTTCCAATTCCACTGATTGGTTGTTCTCACTATTAGGATTTTTCTCCTTAGTTCTAGGCTGCTTCTCTCCTTGATTAATTTCAATCCATTGTTTCTTGTCTTGACTTCAGGTGCTTTGGTAAATATGTTAGCCCTCTCTTCCTTGTGGCAGCCCTTCAAAAAATTGGAAGACTGCTATCATGTGACTCCTGGTCTTTCTTTTCACTAGACCAGGTATACACAGTTCCTGCAATCGTTCGTCATATGTTCTAGGCCCCTAATCATCTTTCTTATTCTTCTCTGAACTCTTTTCTAAATCTCAACATCTATTTTGTATTGGGGTTGACCAAAACTGGATGCAATATTTGAAGTGTGGTCTTACTAGAGCTTTGTAAAGTGGTACTAATACTTCATGTGATGTTGATTCTATTCCTCAATGAATACAACCTAGGATTGCATTGGCTTTTGGGGCTGCTGCCCCACACAGTTGGCTCATGTTTAGACTGTTGTCAACTAGGACTCCAAGATCCGTCTTGCAGTTCCTACTATCTAGCCAGATTTCACCTAGTCCAGGGGTAGGCAACCTCGGCTCTTTTATGACTCATGGACTTCAACTTCCAGAATTCCTGAGGAATTCTGGGAGCTGAAATCCATGAGTCATAAAACAGCTGAGGTTGCCTACCCCTGATCTAGTCTGTATCCATAATTTTGGTTTTTCTTGCCTAGGTGTAAGAACTTGCTTTTCTCTATGTTAAATTTCATTTTGTTGGATGGGCCCAGTAAACAAATCCCTCGAGAGTCATCTGGATCTTGAGCCTATCTTCTACAGGTGTTGGCTTTTCCTGCCAGCTTGTAATCATCTGCAAATTTGATGAGTTCCTCTTTTATTCCTCATTTAAGTCATTTATGAAGATGTTGAAGAGTACTAGGCCTAATAACTTAGGGAACCCCACCTCTTACTTCCCTCCTTGTAGATGCAGTTCCATTAAGGACTACATATTGAGTGTAGTTAATGGGTTGACTACATTGCTGTCAACACATTGTTAATACAATGTGTTGTATTGACAAAGTGTTGACAACGAGTGAATGTAATAATGTGTATGTAGTATGTAGTACAGAATGTAGTACAGAATAAGTAAATGTCACTCCCTCTACGTACTCAGTGGTAAAAGTTAGGACCTCCTGGTATTTATTCTTATGAGGGTCCTCATATGTGCTGGAATCTCTTCTTGCTGGTGATGGTCTCATATGATGTTGAGAACAAGCTAAGTGATATAGCCCCATCCCATTCCTCCTTTGTTCAAATACTTCTCAAGCATCTAAATAGTATCTTTCCCTGTTTTCTTAATGTCTGACCATACCGATCAACTGTCTACTCTGCTAAAATGGAGTAAAAAAAAACCTGGGAAACTGACCAGCCTACTTCATAGGAACCTTTGTTCTAATCACTTTAAACTCAGAGAAAGACCTGATATCTATGTGTTTATAAGAGATATTTTATTAAAAATCAGATTAAAAATAAAATATGAACAAAGTATTAGGAAACAAAGGGAAAACACAACACCATTTTCTAACTAGAACTACAAAGCATTTCATATTAAAATATTAAAAAGAGTAGTTTGTAGCACTTAGAGAAGGGTCCTCAAACTCATTGACTCTTCCATGAAGTTTCACATTGTTCACCAACAGCCAAACATTCATTACATGAAAATCATAAATGTGGCATCAATCTCAATATCAGCAGCTCCTAGGGGTTGATTTTGGAGAATCTTTGCCTAGAGGAAAAATGTAGCATAGTTCTCCACAAAGGAGTAATCACAATGCTAATGCACACATATATTGTTTTGATCATAATATGAAACTAATAGGAACTTAGCCCATTAAATATATTTCCCATTGTAAGAGCATAACCCTTCATAAGCACTGTTTTTAAGGAAAGGACAGTGAAACTATGAAATCTGCCATTACTATAATGGCCACATGTTGTGACATTACTGGGTAATAAGTGAAGACAAAAATATACCAAAGTAGAGAAGAAAGGAGCCAGGAAGCCAAAAGTTAACACTGAAACACACACATACACAAACACACAATATGGGGAGGTAAATGCAATAGAAAGTCAGTGCCTATCTTATATGATGTTGCATGCATAATGTTGCATGCAAGTATCTAAGCTGCTGTTCTGTTCCAGCCTACGAATGGCCGTGTTTGTGTGACAGGGACAACCCCTTTTTCCTTTTGACAAATCAATAGGCTGGGGAAAAAACAACCCAAATTTATTTATAGTTCCAAAATGATAAAGTCTTTCAAACAAAAAAGCAGCAGAATATTTTCTTCAATAAATGATTCAAAACATCAAACAAGAGTCAAACAACAAAAAAGAGTCAACCAGATTAGCAAGAACAGACCAGGATTTGAATGTCTATGAATGGTTGCCTTCAGCAACCACCACCGCCCACATCTTCCCCTTTTATTATCTGTCCCAAGACGTGGCTTCTCAATGCCTTTTCCTCTTTTCACTGAGTTGCTTCATTGATTTTCTCTGGTCTGCTCTGCTGGATTGCCTTCTGCTTCTAGTGTCTTTGAACAGATTTAGCTATGACTCCTCTGAGTCCGACACCTCCTCACACAACTGAGCCTCATGAGGAACATGACTGGAGGGGCCAGGCTGAGAGTCCTGCACTGCATCAGAGCCTCCCTCCGACACTGAAGGCTCTCCAAACTCCTCCTCCTCCTTCTCCTCCTCCTCAGATTTCTCAGACTCAGCTGCTGGGAGCACAGGCTGACAATGAATCACAACAGCTGCAGTTTTTTTCATCATAACATCATAGTACATATGCACAGTATCATTACTTGTCCCCCTTGATGTCATCCTTGTGAGGTACTCCAGACCTGAAGCACATCCAGGACTACTAGATTTTCTTTATTATAAGGTTACATTAACAGAGTCTTGCAAGTCTGAACGTACATAGCCATCCCGCCCTACAACCTTTACCATTCAAGAAACAAGAAGAGTCCCTTCTGAGATGTTGCCACACCCCAATTCCTTCTGAAGACTCAAGCTGCCTCTTATCTGATCATTGACTAGTTTGCAGCTTTTCCTTTTGTCTTCCAAGATCATTCCCGTATACAATTGATTACAATTGCAGGTTGCTGGGAATTGAGCTACAGCCAAATTTCAACCAGTACCATTTACTCTCTGCAGCAATCCTAAAAAGATAAATCAGATTGCAGACATGTATGTGGACTGTAAAATGTCACTCTTCCTGTTTTGCTTTTCTATTTCATCTTCTCTTGTTTTGAAAGGGAGCTTGTTACTTACTTGTTCCTGAGTTTTATTTAAATTGGTGAGCATGCGGCTGGTTTTATTCTTCCTATTTTAATGGTATTCTTAACTAATTATTAGAAATGCCAGTACAGCAGGTTTATCACCTCTTGTGGGTTTGTTTTTTATTCCAGACAAGAAATAAGAAGAAGCCCTGCTGTTTCCCAGGCTGTGCAGCACATGTTTCAGAGAAGTACCCCACAACAGCTGTGGATTACTCAGCCTACCCCAATGTTACTAAATAACTTTGTGAATAATTAAAAGTAAAAAAGGAACTCATAACCCTTATTGTTCTCTCCCTGTCTGTCGCATTTCATACCAGCCTTAAAACCATCTAAAAGTAGTCTAGAGATAGGCAAGCATCTGAGAAAAAAGTAATTATTTGACAGTGAATCAAGAATTCTGCATTTACATATCCACACTGCTGAAATTGTCCCCTGTCTTTCTGGTCTCTTATATCTTGAAAGAGACTCCTTCCTATCTGCATTTTCATATTAGAATAACCAGTATTTGTATGCTGTCCTAAAGCTGCAACTAGGAAACATTTGGTGTCTATCGCCATTTGTTCAGAGGCATCAAATGTATGCATTTATACCTGGCAAAATGAGCAGAATTAATCCACATTGAGTACCTTCACAAATCAGTGCTTCTTGCAGCTGATCAATATAGCAGTGCAAGAAAGAGAGAAGGAGGGAGGCAGGGAGGCAGGGAAGGGGAGAGGGAGAGGATTGTTTAGTCATTGCCTCTCTACAAATTGTTGCTTTGCTCCTTTGCATGTTTTTTTTTATCCTGTCATGTGGATTTTGCAGCAGCTGATATAATGAGAACATCGTCTAGCTGTTAAGATATCATTCCTCTACATCACGGTGTCAAACTCACCGCATCATGTGACCTGTTGTGATGTATCACGACTTTTTTTGCATTGCCAGAGCTGGGGTGGGCGCGGCCTCCGTATGAAGCAACCAGCCCATGGGCTGGCAGTTTGACAGCCCTGCTGTACGTACATTTCCACTGGGAGTTGTAATAAAAGCAGGAATTCATCATTTGTCAGCCAGGTACTTTTCTCGACAACAAGTGTTGTGGTAAAGCATTTCAATATGTCTTGGAGACAGACTTAAGCTGAAAGCCAGTAAACCAGGGTAAACAAAACCAAGAATTGTCTAGAAGTTGACTAGAGTTGGTAAGACTTGCTGAGCTAGATTACTAGAGCTTCAAAGAAGGGTAGCAGGGTCAGGCAAGAGTTTCTGGAAATCAGCCTGATCCCAAGCCATGTGGAACTCCAGACAAATTGTTATAGAAGAAAATTGGTTTGACTGCCTATGACAAATGATGTTACAGGAACATAAATGTAACACCAATGCCAGATGAATGCAGATGCCATGGGTGAGGAGGTCTTTCTGAAGCTTGCTTTTCCTGTGCTTTACCAGCCAAG
Organism: Vipera berus; assembly: GCF_964194415.1. Classification (NCBI taxonomy): domain Eukaryota; kingdom Metazoa; phylum Chordata; class Lepidosauria; order Squamata; family Viperidae; genus Vipera; species Vipera berus. Next base: position 184,131,392 of record NC_138203.1, on the reverse strand, counting down.
CTGAAAGGGAATGAATTTTCCTCCCCCACCTGGTTGGTTTTCTTTCTTTCTTTGCTAGCAAATTCAAGACAATGTATTCTATAGCACGCTATTGGGGAGCTTACCATTCCTTAAATTAAAATTGGTAAATTAATGACTGCTTCAAGAAGTTCAGATTTTGAGAACTAAAAAGAGTTCTGCTCAATTATGAACTTGTGACAGTTGGATGAGTTCCTAAAGTGGCGTGCAAATCCATTAGTGTTATAGTTTTGGTCCTCAAAATGCTTGAATTGTGCAAGTCCCATTCCTGCCTTTTGGCATTCTGTATAATTTCTACATGAGTATTCAACCTACAAAGATAACTCTTTTTCTGTTATTTCTGTAGCAATTGAAAAGACTGTACAAAGAACATAACTACAAAGCAAGAGAGTATCCATCAAAGAAAATAAAATAATTTAATATAATTAAATTCCTATAACAACTTATTGAAACTTAAACTGGGCTTTCTTCTTTCACCCAGCCGATTCCTCTGATCCTCTTCCTGACTCCCAGGTCTAGCCTGGTTCCATCAAGCATTTCCTAATGTCCTCATTGTCATTTCACTGACAACCTGGCATAATCCATTTCCAAAAATTAAGATAAATATGTGCATGGATAACTGACTTTTATAATCAACACAGTTCCCTCCTTGGCTGTACTACAGGTATCAACCATTTTTGAGAAATGTTACTGAATGAATGGGAATATGTTATTTGTTTGAGCATTGGCTCTGATGGACTACAGAGAACATCTCCTTCTCCTTACCTGAACTGCCACTTAGCTCCAAGGTTTTTTTTTTTACTTCCTCCAGTGATATATTGTCCAATTTCTATAATACTTTCTGCAATTTTTAAGGCAAACCTAGTTGTTAAACACTTTCACCAATGCTATACCATAAGCATATTTATCTAAACAGAAGCCCAATTTCACTTATTAGGTTTTTCCCCCAAAACCTAGACCTACTGTAAACTAAAATCTGAGAGATTAAAACCTGCAATCATCTATTAGCAAAACATGTTTTTTTTTCCTTTGAGTTATTTCCTGAATAGTAAAAATGATAGAGATTTCATGCTTTGTGTTTTAGCATTGAATAATAGCATGACCTTCTCCTGTATTTTTAATTTTGTGGGTATTGGACTAAATTTAAGGTTTTGTTTGTGTGGTATATGTTTTTTCAAAGACTCTAAAAATTACAAGATGAAAATGCATCCTTTTTGTCATTTGTTAACAGAATCATTCTGAAAGTATTCTTCACAAGCTGGTGTAACCATTAAGGAGCTGTCCTTTTCTTATAAACTTTTTTCTGCCTCAATTCCTTTGTTGTCCTTATTTCTTCATTCACTTTTTTTCCTTTACTTTTTTCTTTAAGTCCAGTTCTTTCCCATGTTCTCTTCTCATGCATCATTAATAAGAAATCACCTACAATGCCAGAATATTATAGACTTTGGCAAGGCAGTAATCAGAAACTAAGATCTGATGCAGAACTTGAAACACAATTCATTTAAAACCTGTTCAGGCATTAAAAAAAACATGAGGCAATACGTCACTGTGGCTTCCATGGATTGAGAGAGAAAGGGAAAATGCAAATACAGTTCCAGATACACAAAGGTTCAAATCACAAGATTTCCAATGCAGAAAAGGAGTAAGAAACAGTAAATCTGAAGAAATTAAGGCATGGGGTAAGGAAAAGGGAAGAAAGAATCTTTTAAATAGTCCCTTCCTAACCAGTTTGGTGTAGTGGCTAAGGCACAGGTCAGCAACCCGTGGCTCTGGAGCCGCAGGCAGCTCTTTCAGCCTTCTCCTGCGGCTCCCAGTTGTGCTCCGCCATTTGCAGAGAGAGAGACAGAGAGAGGCACTTGCACTTCCCTTCTCTCTCTCTCTCTCTCTCTCTCTCTCTCTCTCTCTCTCTCTCTCTCTCTCTCTCTCTGTGTGTGTGTGTGTGTGTGTGTAAAACTCACACTGTTCTCTGAGAAGCTGACAAGTTCTCCACAGGAAGCAGCAGAAAGCAGGGCAGGAGAGCCAGCCCAATAAGAATGTGTGTCAGCTTGTCCGAGAACCGCGTGAAGCCAGCTTGCCAGGTGAGCAGAAGATCGGAGAGAGGGGGGTGGGAGAGAGAGAGAGAGAGAGAGAGAGAGAGAGAGAGAGAACTCATGCACAGCAACCTCTATTTCTTTTTAATTAAACTCTTCAATCAAGCTCCCCCCTTGTGTGCAGCTCCCAGTGTGTTTTTTTCCTCTGGGAAACGGGTCCAAGTGGCTCTTTGAGAGTTTAAGGTTGCCGACCCCTGGGCTAAGGCATCAGAATAGAAAACAGGAAACTGTGAGTTCTAGTCCCACCTTAGACATGAGTGACCTTGGGCAAGGTACTTTCAATGCTAAGAAGGAGATAATGGAAACCACTTCTGAAATCTTGCTGAGAAACCTTTGTCCAGGTGGTCACCAGGAGTCAACATTGATTTGAGGCTACCACCACCCGCCCCCAAAGAAAAAAATACAGCAGGATTTCTACTTAAGATGTTTTGACATCATGGCATCAGCAGCATCCTCACTACTTTCATCACAATGACCCAGCGTTGCACCATAAGCACTGTCACTGTGGGGGATGCATATATTGCATTGTAACACACATAAAAAAGGAGAGACCTCTTGCAGCAAGCTTGCCTCTTCTAAGTTTCATCTACCATGCACTACCTGATGTCAGTTTCACCCGTCTCAAGATCGAAAGGAAATTAATGACGGCTTTGAGAAGACATGATACTGAAATGTGTTACGGTCTCCCTCCAGGGTGAAGCAGAATTATCTGGGAGGAGAGGGAAGAAAAGTGTCTTTCTCAGCTTCTTCCAAATGTCATCTTACAGTTCTGGACTTAAAAAATGCTTCAGCCCCCTTTTGTCTAGGGCTAGGCCACGCTTTCTCTGTAGCTCTGTCAGAGTCTTCCTTAATTCTCTACCCCCAGCTACCTTGCGAGAGATTGTATTTGGAAAATTGTAAGCATTTTTTTTAGAAATATAAATTATCAATGATATTATTATTATAAAACTTTTATTCATAAAACATAAAACTCAGTCAACTGAACACTCAAATTGACTGGCACTAATGGTTGACACGGGTTGCTGCCAGCATCCTAGGTATCAACCAGGTATCTCCTTAAAATGTAAGATGTTCCAAGTAGCACAGTTTTTTGTAGATTTGCTGGAGTTATTGCAGGAAGCTGCAATTTCTTGACATATTTTGCAAAGTTTTTGGACATAGTTTCCAGTGCCCTGATGGCAATGGGTATCACTGTTACATGTTTCATCCATAATCACACAGTTTCAATGGCCAGGTTGCAGTATTTTGTAATTTTTCCCAGTTCTTTTTCTTCGACTCTGGCACCTTCCTGGTACAGTGATATCAATCAACTGTACGCTTTGTTTCTCTATGACTGCGATATCTGGCGTGTTGTGTTCCAAATGGCGATCTGTCTGTATTCAGAAGTCCCACAAGATCTTCACCCTCTCATTCTCGACAACTTTTTACACCCTATGTTTCCACGACTTTTCGGACATAGGCAAGTCGTATTTTTTACACAATGCCCAGTGGATTAGTTTAGCAACTCGGTCATGTCTAGCTTTGTAATCAGTTTGCGTGATTTTGCTGCACTCACATGTGAAACAGTTTCAGCTTTGTCGTTGCAAAGTCGGCAATTTGGATTGTCAGTAGATTTTTTAATCTTCGTTTTCATGGCATTAGTTTGTATTATTATTATTATTATTATTATTATTATTATTATTATTATTATTATTATTATTATTATTTTATTTATTTTATTTGTTTTATATACCGCCCTTCTCCCGGAGGACTCAGGGCGGTGTACAGAGCAAGGCAAGTATACAATAAAGCAATAATAAAACAAATAAACCCCAAATCTATCAGGCCAGGCCAGCTTGCTGGAATAGATAGGTTTTTCAGTCACGCCGGAAGGTGCGAAGGTCGGGGGCCATCCGGATTTCGGCTGGCAAGCAGTTCCAGAGGGTTGGCGCACCCACCGAGAATGCTCTCCCCCTGGGGGTCACCAGCCGGCATTCTCTGACCGGTGGCACCCTGAGGAGGCCCTCTCTGTGGGAGCGCACAGGACGGAGGGGTGTTGACGCTGGCAGTAGGTGTTCCCGTAGGTAATCCGGACCCATGCCATGTAGGGCTTTGTATGTCATCACTAGCACCTTGAATTTCACTCGGAAGGCAACTGGAAGCCAGTGCAGCTCATGGAGGAGAGGTGTAATATGGGAGTATTGGGAAGCCCCCAAAAGTGTTCGTGCCGCTGCACTCTGTTATGTTGTTGTTGTTGTTGTTGTTGTTGTTGTTGTTGTTCCTGCTGTTGCTATTACTAGCCTTCTATTAAGCAAGTTTTGCTGTAAATGATTGCCAACTACTAAACAGAAGTAAATTTAGAGAAGAAATGAAAATCTCTTCAAGCAAAATTTTCCTGGAGAATGGGGATATTATGAATACCGAATATAGTCAACCTAAAAATTGCCACCTCTAAGTAAACATTGATAAAGAAAACAATGAAGTGTCTGCCTTTCCCCTTCGCTTTGATGGAATTGTATTTCACTTCTAGTAAAATATTTGGGTCTCTTGTTAAAATGTTAATTAAACTATGTTATTTGAATAAAGCCACAAGAAAAGGTTTGAATGTGCAGAGGTACATAAAGATAATATTGATGTCCAATCCTTCAGAGTGCAACATTACTTTCCACAAGGTTATACTGTATTAAAAAAAAAAAGAAATGAGAAAATACATCTGAATAATACTGTAGCTCCAAGATAAATATTTTATTATAAGTATTTTATTGCAGTATTTAGTGTGAAATTAAAACCTGGGATGGAATCAATAATGCTCTGGATAAATAAACAAGTTTGGGAATGTGTGCATACTGTATTGTGCATAGACAATCCTTGTGCAGTCCTTTGCTGGTCTTGCTTTTGATCCATAAATCTTCTTTATGCAGCCATTATATAGGCAGTGATTTGAGATGGAGGAAATTGCTGAAAGCTCATATTGATTGGAAAGTTATTCAATTTTACTGATACACTGATGAAAATATTCAAATACAGCCCAAAGGGCCATCTGTGATTCTAGTTACCAAAAAAGGCATATTTTTTCTTGTACAAAACACACACACACAAACGACTCAACTGAACCAAAAAATGCTTTTCTTCAACTTCATATAGCTCTGTAGAACACAGTGAGAAGGACAAGGAAGGGTTTGAAAAAGTTGTTAATATAAAATAGGTAGATAGTGTTCAATGTATAACCACAATCAGGACCAGAAGTTCTGTCACTAAATGATGCAGTCATTAAGTGACTTGTACCTGATCTTACTCTCCTCCTGCTTTTCTACTACTCTAATGTAGTGGGAGGACGGTCACTTTCTGTTCAGCCATTCACCCATCTTTATCAACTGGCACACTTTGGGTCTTTGCTAAGGAAGTGAAACTTCCATTTTGGGTTAATTTATGGTTTTCAAAAAGTGTGATCCATACAAACTATGTTAATCTTTAAAGGCAATTTCAATTTGTACAAACGAGTTTTAATAACTTTAATAAGTGGACATTTTAATGTGTTACTAAATGTATTTTAATGTGTTACTAAATGTATTTATAGTGTATTTTAGCATGATTTTTTAAAAAATGGCATCAGAACATTTGGAAAATGCAGGTTAAGAGCTGTGGGTCTTTGGTGCTCTCTGAGCAGGGTTATTTTCTTGCAGAAAGTACATTGAAGAAGTGTCCTGAAGGTGTTACCCATGAAACATCTGCAAAGACCTTACAATTCAACCCTGAACCACAAGCATCTTCCATCAGTTAAGAATGACAAATTCTATTTATTTGTCTGCCTGCCTGCCTGCCTGCCTGCCTATCTATCTATCTATCTATCTATCTATCTATCTATCTATCTATCTATCTATCTATCTATCTATCTATCTATCTATCTATCTATCATCATCATCATCATCATCATCATCATCATCATCATTATTATTATTATTATTATTATTATTATTATTATTATTATTATTATTATTATTATTTATCTATCTATCTATCTATCTATCTATCTATCATCTATCTATCTATCTATCTATCTATCTATCTATCTATCTATCTATCTATCTATCTATCTATCTTCCCATCTTGCAGATCAGGTGACTGAGTTAGTCAGATCAAGATAAAGCATATGACTTAGAGCAGAGGTCCCAAACCTTTTGGGCACCAGGGACCAGTTCCATGGAGAAAGGTTGTTCCAGGGACCGGAGAGTGCATGGTTTTGTGTGCTGCCTGCATCCCATGGATGGGGCTTTGCTTGTTTGTGCTGACTGGTTGCTGGCATGACGCAGCCCAGTACTGGTCCATGGGCCAGGGTTGGTGGACCCCTGAGTTAGAGAATAGCTAATGTATTCATCTTGCAAGTGAGGAAGATGAAAAAGTGTGAATTACTGCTCAGAGCATTCATCTCACTCCTCTCTCCTTGAAGATGGAAGTCATTGGGTTCTTTACTGATGCTAACTGGAAGGACAAAATTAGGAACTGTCCTGGATGGTTCTGTACAGTAATCAACAAAATTATACTTGACATACTTTGCAACACAGAGACAGGGCTGTCAAGTGTTTGCTGCTTGTTTTAATTTGATATGTTTTTGGCTTGTATCTCAGAGTCAATTGCTCCTCATAGGATTATGAACCACTGCAGATATTTAAAATGCACTTGGGCATTGCTTAATTCCAAATGTTCCCTGTCATAAATTGAGAAACAGTCCCCCTTTTTCTCTTATTATTCTACAGCAAATCTATTCATTCTTTTTTAGAAAAAAAAAGTTTCCAATCTTGGTCAATGAATAAGAAGACTTTAAAACATCCCCTGCCCCCATAAATATTTTCTTTTTTCCTTACTTGTTGAATATTCAATCTTTTCTTACGTATATGATGATACAATCAGGAATCATTACTAAATATTTCCAATTTAGAATCCCACTGTAGACTTGAAACTGAGTGATTACTTCACTCCTAATCTACACCTTGATTCTGCTAAAACAGTTCCTTCATGGTCAAAAGTCCATGGTTCTTAAAATGTTCCAAATTGATCATAAAAACCAAAACTTTTATCACACAAATATCAAACAGAAGTATAATACCAGTACTATTGATTTCAGACTCAAATTTGCCAAAATTAAGACAAGTCTGGTTTAAGCCAACTGAGGATCCAGCTCATGGATTGCATGTCCAAAACTAAGATGATCACAGTCAATTCTTATTAAATATACTGGAAATATCCAGTAACACAATTTGTAATAATCTCATTTAAGATAATTGGAAATCAATTCCCATTACATAAAGCAACCTTCCATTGGTTTACCAGGGTAGGACATTCAATTCATTATTTCAGAGGCTGCATAAGTAACTATTAATGTCATCTAACACTTTGAACTTTCTATGAAAAAGATAGACTTGCTTAAATGCTAAAGTTAATGCTTGCATCACCTTCAAGCTCTGTAAAACCTCTGAAGCAAAATAGTATCTGGTTCAAATAATCCAAATGATAAATGTCTGAGTTGACTAAATTGCCAAGAATCATTCTCAGATAAATTAACTCTTATCATAAACATCAACATCGTCATCATCATCGTTGTCATCATCATCATCATCAAACATCAATCATCATTATCATCATCATCTTGCAAAGCTGTTTAAAATGGCATTCTCAACATTAATCTGATCCAAAGTAATAATATACAGGCTCTCTCTTTGTGTGCATGTATGTACAGTATATGTCAACCATGTCAGGATAACAGAAGCTACTGGATGTTTGAAGCCTTACCCAATTTTAACATCAATTACACATATTATAAAAAGGAGTGGCTAGTCACACCTACCACCAAGAGATCATTGACAGCCCCATCCTATTATGAAAGGTCCTGTTTATCAAGAAGGTGGATACTATCTTTATTATCCACCTTACTATCTTTAACCTGATTTTTTTAAAAAATGTTAAAATTCAATTGGCAAGCCAATATTTTCCACAGGTTTATTCGGGCATTAATTGGAGAGATTAAAAGTTTCCAATAATAAGTCTCAAATTGTTCAAGGAAGATCCTAATTCATATCTCAGCCACTTCATTAAAGAAGTGGAAAAATATTATATAGTATATTTTAATATTATATAATAACTGTCAGGTGTAAATAATCCAGAACAGGAGTTCAGTTCAAAGCACTAAAAGTATATTTTTGCCACCTATACTGTACATAAGTATTTGAACAACTAATGGTCCAAGCTAGATTGGCACTAGATAAGGGATACTGGAATGCATGCGGTGTGTGGGGGGTGGACTTGCATCTCTTGTGGCTGCGCATTGATTCTAAACTGATGACACATTTAACCTCATTCTCCAGCTCAGCCTGTTCACCTCCCACAATAACTGAAGTTAGATTATTGTAGCATATAGATTACACAATAATTTGCACTCTTGCATTTTGTTGTCTATGGGACAAGAAAACAAATTTTGAAGGATTCCTTGCCAATCAGAGAGCACGGAATCTCTGATCCATCTGTTACTCTATTGTAACTTCCAACATATGCATATAGAGCATTAGCATCTCTCAGTAAGCTATTTCCTGGGCATCCAGCTAACTGTTATGTAAAATTCTGTCTGGCCAGATGAATGTTATGTAAAATTCTGTCTGGCAAATAAAGACCCTAAAATGACACAAGCTTTGCAACATTTGTATTTTCAGACTGAAGAACCCATGCTCTATTAAAGGCAATTTATGGCTGATTTTTGGTCATTATTTTGTTGAGTACAGTATTTCATAAAGCATTAAAGAGTTAGATCATCTTCATTCCATTTTATTATAGTTTTTTTTCTTTTTAATTTTTTTCATAATTAACCTTTATTTCATAATTAACTCAAATAACTAATAATGTAAATTATTTTTATGAAAATAATTACATATAAACAGCTTTTATATGTAATTAAATATAAACAGCTTTTCCTCTTTTCTTTTCACTTTTTCCTTATATGTATGAAGGGTTTGTGACCCGCAATATAATATAGATATAAACAATAACATACATCTTTTTAAAAAAATCATATAATTGATCTTAGGCTGTCAAGCTAACTACATTGCTACTAACCAAATTGTTGACTTTAAAGACATCTTTTAAAGGAAGAAGTTTCTTTTTTCTGATCTGATGTTCTTGATTCTACTTTTCAGAAGTGTTCATAATGGTTTTTCTATTGCAATTTGAAACAAACAACAAGAATTCCTTGCAATTTAACTGGATCACTGAAAAAATTATTACAGAATTAAAATAGAACATTTACACACACCTTATCACAAGAAAGTACAAAATTATTACACTCCATCTGGGAGATTTCAGTGTATTGCTTTGCTCCTTTCAAGTAAAAGAAGCAAAACAAATTCCCCTTAATCAAATTGTGACACCTGGTTGGAAAGAAGGCAAGATGATGTATGTATATACTCCTGTACAGTTTCCCAGATTGGAACATATATGTTTAGGTAATAAAACTACTTAAGAGTTTATAAAATCTAATATTTTCATATTTATGAAAATAAATTTTAACATTCCCTGTATTAGATTGTTTATCATTTACCTATCTGTATCTTTCTCTCTTTCTCTCTTCTCTCTCTCTCTCTCTCTCTCTCTCTCTCTCTCTCTCTCTCTCTCTCTCTCTCTCTCTCTCTCTCTCTCTCTCTCTCTCATCTATCTCTCATCTATCTATTTATCTCTCATCTATCTATTTATCTCTCATCTATCTATTTATCTATCTATCATCTATCTTCTATAGTGCTGGTATTGTTTAATGAAAAATACTAACTTTCAGAAATCTAATTTGATGATCTTTTATCTTGGAAGTTAGATAGTTGGTATACGATGCATTTTTGTACAAAACAGGCAAACCATTTTAAAATATAAATTCTTATTAAGAAATAATAGGTTGACTGCACAATTGCCTTTCTAGGAATACAGACAGAAATGCAATTCAAGATGGTGGAGGACATTTTTGTGTCTCCTTCCTTATGTTTTCTTCTGAAGATTCTGCTTCAGAGCAAGAACCTGCTCCATAATTTCAAAGGGTAGAGGAAAAAGAAGAAATGATCAAAAACTGTCTCTCAGCCTGTGGACAGCTAATCTGATGTAAAACAGATGTTCTGACCTCTGCCTTCTTCAGTGCACTAAAATTGGCACAATACTTCAGAGTGAACAGGACATAAGAATGAGTTTGGGAGCCCAATTCTTTTCTTCCCTTAGGTTTCTGCTATTGCTTGATAGAAATAAATCACACTCAGTGTGAGGCCTTCTTATTTCTATTTCTAAGGTTGGACAAATTTACTCAGTTCTGTTTTTCTCCATTTCCATTCCACACTTTTGTGAATTTTCTGTATGGCACTGAATGCTGAATTCAGAGTTCTTGGTCTGATCCAGTAGGGATTGTAGCATATATTCCAGGGCGGCCTCCACACTCACTCCACTTCACACATCCCCTACTCACCAAAGTGCACTATTAGCTTTTATTGATTGATTGTATGCTTCTTAGTTATGTAAGGATTCACATGACATTCCCGTTCTTTCAGTCTTGTCCTCACAAAAACCCTGGAATGAAATTATGTTAAGAAGTAAGAAGACTCAGATCAACTGTCTAAGGATCCTGGTTTTCCAGGTTCAAAAACATTGTTTTGAGCCATGCTAAACTATAGGTGATAATGTTGAAATAATTATTTTCCAGATGATTGTTCTGCTGACATATGTACTCACAGATCAGCCCATCTGTGGATAGGCCAACCTTCACATCTTTAATTTATTTATTTAATTTATTTTCATCCTGTCTTTATTGTTTTTAGAAATAACATAAGGTGGTCTATTTAGCCATGGGTATGTATGAGGATATAGGTATTTTAAAAAATAATTACTGTATACACTTGCAGATAAGCCCACTGTGATTAAGACAAATTCAATTTTGGGGAATGTAGTTTGGTATCTAAAATTCTCACCTTACATGAAAGTATATATGGTACTTATAACTGACCATAATCCATATGAAACATGTTTCCTAAACACCATTGCTGGCTTAAAAAGCAACTCCAAACTACATATCTCACCTGCAAGGATTGTATTTCTTCTGTCAGTTATAGGAAAATCTACCTCTTCCGTAAGAGCTGTATTCCCCAATAAACTTATTTTTGTTTTATCTGGTTCAGCTTTAGCCAAATGATCTCATACATTTTGAATGAGGAAATTATGTTTCATTGGGCTGATCATAAATATGTTTAGTAGGGTCTACTTTCCTGCATCTTTGGAATGGAGCTCACTTTTATTACCCATGTTTAGTGGATAATTTTATGCAGAGAGAATTGTTCTCTGCAATGTATTTGGTCTTTCAAAATATTGAATGCAGTTCATGCAATTGAAACCCAGGACTAAGTGTGATCTTAAGTTTGTTTCTGATTCTCAGCTTAGGGAATCCTCTAGCAACCTAGAACCAGTGTTTTGGTTTTTTTTTTTGGTAAAAGAAAAAGGTGCTGGAACTCACACATGTCATACAACCCGCCTTGCCTACCCTACAAGGTTCCATCCAAAAAAGGTGCCGGAACTCCGTTCTGAGCGTTCTATGAGGAAAAAAGCCCTGCCTACAATGATATGAGGGAGACTGTTATACAGTATGTCAGTAATCTCCCTCTCTCCACACTCCGTAATGTAACAGACGTGAGTCTTCCATTCAGGGTGGAACTGAGGAGTGAAAATTAAAATGCTGAGGTAAAATCAACCTAATACACCTTCTGTGTGTAATCTGTTCAACTCACCACTCTGTTGATCAACAAACCTGTTTTTAGTTCAGTATGTAAAAGCCTGCTTCATTTATATAATCTGTTTATAATAGGCATAGAATAATTCCAGAATCTTGTGCCAGCAGGCTGAAACCTGGTAAGTGGGTTGGATACAGAGCCCACTTTCATTTCACAGCTTGCTGCTCAGAAAAATAGACCTTTCACAAACATTAATAAAAAAAATGAAATTGGTCAGTGGCTCTTCATCTGTAGTCCATTTTAGGCTATATATCATCCATAAAGAGAAAAATGTGCTTTGATCCTGAAAAGCCTCACCTGCATCTGAATGAAGTGCCAATGCGTGCGCACACACACACACACACACACACACACACACACAGAGAGAGAGAGGGGGGGGATTCACTGTGGAGAACATAACATTTGATTCTCGTATGCACTTCGTTGACAAAGTTGCACTTTGTTTAAAGGTCAGTGGGGATTAGAAAAAGAAAAGACATTTCTAAAAGGGAATGCTCTGTTAGCGTGATTGTGATACATGATTTGCAGAAATGTAGCATGCAGTTGTGTCCTTGTTCGGCCACATTTGTTATTGTAGCAATTGGTAATACCAATTATTCTGTGGACATAATACAGAAGTCTCTGTGCGGCTGTCATCTTCTCTCTTCCTTAAGCTGCCTCTGGCCCTCACTTGTCTTCTCTCTGTAAACCACTCAGACTTCTTCTCCATCTTTACTAGTCATGGCTGATGAGAGGATGAATCTGTATAATGGAAGCTGAAGGACAGCCAATTTAGCTGCTCAGCAAAACATCGGGAAGTGGTGGATGGAGCAGGGGAGAAGCTGCAATTGCACATCTCTCTTTAAAAGAAAAAAAAATCTCACTTTTGTGTTTGTGTGGGTAGCTAGTAAACAGCTGAGCATTATACAACATCTAATTAAAATAATTAATTCTCCCTAATTTGGGGAAAATTATTTGGAGAGTGGAGAGAAATGTTCCTTTGATTTTTAAGGGGGAATGAATTGAAAAGGCAGGGGAGAAAAGAAAGGGTAGACTACTTCTCTTCTTCTCTCACTCTCTTTCTTTTCGTCACCTCAACTATTCACTCCTACCCTGCTTTAAAACAGCAGCACAGTAAAAATAAGCCCAACTAAAATAGATGGAGTGGAAGAACGGAGGATTTGCGTTGGAATTAAGCCACTAGATATATTTATTAGCAAAACTTTGGCAGCAATAGGAATTCAGTCAGAACTGTGCCCTAATGACAGGGCATCTCTTATTTAGATATCTGTTGTTTTTCTCCAGAACTTCACTCTCCAAACTGCCCTTGCAAGTCAGCGATTAGTAGCAGGTATGTGACTGTTATTCTGGATAAGTTTTTTTTTAAAAAAATATGGTAAGACAAGACTCCAGTCTCATATTTGGAGCTGTCACAACACTTGAAACAATGCTACCAAAAGAGACACGTTTTTACCCAAACGTTGGAATAAAAGTCTTGGAAGGTGATACTTTTTTCAAGGCTGAAACACTCAAAACTGCCATTTTGAACAAAAACACATATTGTGCTTGAATCACTTTACATATCCTTAACTCTGTCCTTCAGAGTCGCATTGCAGAGAAAGAGGGTTTTTTCTATAAATTTAATAAGTAATAAATAAGGTCTTCCCCTCTCCTGAAAACTACCAGTGCCCACTTAGGGATTTGTTTGAATCCTTTTTCTCTAATGGCCTCTTGTCAGGGGAAAATGTTTGAGGAAGGAGCCATAATGATTCATAGCTACAAGTATATAAAGGAGAAGGCTAGAGTAACCAAGACTGTAACTGTCTGATTTGGAGAATGTTGTAAAATAATAAATGGCCTTAGGTGATTTGCCAATGGCCTTAGGTGATTCCCATAGTGCAAATCCTGCACTTCATTCTGAGCTTCCTAGTTTCAACTGTCATTCAGACTGTAGTATAGAGTCATGACAACATGTTAGAGATCTTTCTGATTCAACATGAAGAATGTTATTGTCTTGACTTCTTTTTATGTCATTTATTTTTTATTTTATTTTTTTGGTGTTTTTTTCTATCCCCAAAGTTTAAAAAATTAAACGTATATGGTGCAATTGAAAAAAAAACACAAAAGCAACGGTGCCTTTGACCGCATAAATACTTTGCTGTGCTCCATGACTGGGCTTAAACAGTGTAAAGACAATGATCTTTCGATGGGATTTTCTCTTCTCCTTTAGATCCCATGTATAAGTCCTACAAAAGTAATTTAGACCACTCTGCTGTGGTCATACCTTAGACAGATCTGTCAGCATGTTGCTGAGATTTCCTTCCAAGTAAACAGGTAGCATCTAATAAAGTAGACAGACACTCTCAAAGGTTCAATGCCATGAGAGGCACTATATCTCATAAGTGTGCAGTGCTTTGGATTCAAAGGAAAACACATTTCATATTGTGTGGGCATGCTGAAATAGCACCTATAAGGAGTTCCTTGAAATAACTGCATCCTTTTTAGGTCAGACTGCTACTCTCAGCCCCCACTGCCTCTGGGGCACTGAACGATAGCTCACGAAATCCTGCATCTTTTAATAAAATTTGTTTGTCTGAAAAACTGTAACCAGACTCCTTCTGATCTATGGTTTAGTAATTTAATCATGCAGTGTTTAGTAATACAGATAAACTGACCTGAAGGAGTGAATCAGCATTCTTCAAAATGTTACCCAATCACCACATTTGTACAGTGATCACTATCTTTCTTTCTTTCTTTCTTTCTTTCTTTCTTTCTTTCTTTCTTTCTTTCTTTCTTTCTTTCTTTCTTTCTTTCTTTCTTTCTTTCTTTCTTTCTTTCTTCTTTCTTTCTTTCTTTCTTTCTTTCTTTCTTTCTTTCTTTCTTTCTTTCTTTCTTATTTCATTTGATTTCATTTCATTTCCAATAAAATAATTTTCTTTTCTCAGAACAGCAAAGTTCAATCAGGGCATTTGATGTGCTATTTTAAAATATTCTGACAACATGAAAAAGGGCATTATTGCTAAATTCTAATTCAGCATATGAAAAATAAAACATACCAAAGGACTGTTCTTTGTTTCAGAAGAATAAACTCAGTATGGATACAGAAATAAAAGGCTGATAGCAGGAATAAAAAAAGTAAGATTATACAGTAGTAGAACGTGGTAGTCTTCACTGACTTGGCATCTTTCCCACATTCAATAAACCAGTCTTCCGTTGAAGCAAAAGTGGTTAACAAATGGGAACCAATAGCTTGGGAGGAAGATCTTCTAGTGGATTTGCAAGAGTCAGCATTTTGGAATATGCTTATGTATTAGCAGGTTCTTAGCATTTTGCTTCAAGTGATGCATTGTTAGAACCCTTAAAGTGCATTGTTTTTTTCCCCTCTAATGGTTTTAGGAAGATATATATAAGGATTTACATTTCAGCAATTCTGCTCAATGGCACAAGGGGTTGCTGTTGTTGTTGTTTTTCCATGCCCAATAGGACTGAGACCTGTGCCTAACTTATAAGATTCTCATGTATTACTATATAATTCATAGACATGTATGGGTCAGAACCAGAAATTTTACTTTTTAATTTAAATTTAAAACTTTCTTTTTAATTTATAAAATTGGATTCTTATAAATAAACTCCCCAAGTATATAGAAATGAAAGCTTTAATCATTTTACTCCTATGTTTCTACCAATAGGCATTCAGCCACCAAGAAAATATATACATATTCATGAATATGTAACCCAGTCTCAGATCACTGTAGTATTACAATTTGTGCCAGATTCATTGGAAAGAGTCTGGAATCATTTGCCCCAGAACCTGGGAACCCTTGTCCTGAAATGAGACCAAGTAGTATGGCAGTCTTGGAAAAGAAAGAAACATCTCCACTAATTGGACATGAGAGAATCTAGCTAAGAAAAGGGAAATGGAAAGCTTCAGTAAATGTCTATTGAGATTCTCAGTCATCCTGCTCATGGTTGTCCCAAAAGTGTTTTTTCAAAAGGCAACTGGACTTTTTTTTTCCTTGAAGACCTTTCACTCTCACCCAATATGTTTTTGTGAACTGAAGAAGCTTCTTGGATGAGAAGTGAGACATCTTCAAGAAAAAAAACAAAGTCCAGTTGCCTTTGGAAAAAACACTTTGGGGGAAAGCTCCAGTAGCAACCTTCAGTTCACAACTAGATGAAATTAACTCATAGACAATCATGAGAAGTAACATATTTAGGATGATGAAGAAGCAGTTGAATATGTCAAGAAAAATGTTTGGGATTGGCCGTGAACTCAGCCACAAAAAGGCCACTTCTTTGAAAATAAAATTATTATTCTTCCCTGTTTCATCAATACAGCTCTTGGGGTCGCTTCCCACATTCACCCCTTCCTCTCCTTCTGATGACAACTGCAGCTTTATAGAAATTGGTTCATCAATAATTGCAGAATCCTCGGTTTCCATGGCTCTTAACTTGCTTCTGATATCTCTGTTACAGCTTCCTTGGAGAGCAAACAACATTCCAGAATTAGTGGGTTGTGTAGTGGGTTCCTTGGAATCAGGAGGCGAGACGAGAGGGTTCAAACAGGAACATTGCTTTAATGTAGTAACAGGAACAGAAATGAGAACAGAGGCTTCTATGCAGCTACTTATACGGTTTTGCCACTAGGCGGCGGCCAATAGGTTTGAAGGAACCTATTCCCGCCCCAGAGCCAACCAATGATCGTCCTGGAGACTGCATGTCTGGGCAGCCAGTGACCGTTACACAGACACCCTAATTAGGCAATCTCAAGCAGCATTCAAAGACACGTGAAAGCAGTTCAAGTAAAAGGCCCAATACATTACAAACACCATCATCATTAAAATCCCCATTGTATATTTATAGGGCATATTTTCTAAAGAAAGAAATGAACTGACTTTCCAAACACCTATTTCATACAGAGAGAAGCATTTTAATAAAAATGTAAAAGCATTTAAAAAAAAAGCCTTGATCTTCTGCCTGGCAAAGCAACATCATTATTTTAATGAAACTTCCTTACTTTAATGAAGTAATTCAGGCAACCTGCTGCTTTGGACTTTGCCCATCATTCCTGCCTTGAATAGGAGTTTTGCAAATGACTGAAAAAACTTCAATGATAGAAATAACTCAATGTTTTATTTGAAGTTTGTGAATGTCCTACTTAAGAGATTTGGAGATTTGGGATGTAACTGTCCATGCAAACAACTGTTTATGAATTTAAAGGAGAAAAGCCTAACATTTTTCACCTCTGCTGCCAATGAAGATTCTTTTCCCTTTATTTAACAAAAAGTAGCAGCAGTAGAGATCAGAGAGGCATCTAAGCAAGGATGCCTTGGACAACAGCCTTCATTCAACCTCCAAGTTTTTCATCTTCAGTTTGCATGTTCAAATAGACATAGACTTGTTTGCACACTCCATGTATTTACTTTAAAACTACAGAACTGCAACCGAACTACATTAGGAGACTGGCAAACATTTGAAAACTCTTGAGTTTGTCATTATTACACTTACAGTATGTTTTTCATAAATATGTTTTTTTAAAAAAAGAAGATAAAAACTAATACAAACTGATGTAAAATATGGAAGGAAAAAAGAAGGAAAACAAAGAGAAAGTAAAGAGTGCAAGAAAAAAGGTGAAAAATAGAAAAGAAAGAAAAAAGATATAAAGAAGTCTGCAATATTCTTCACAGCAGTTACAAATGCAATAATATTTTAATCTCTCTCAAAAGTTACATTATAATACTCTTTTTTCTAAGCTGTCTAACCATCAATATTTGATGCTTATATTGATTGTTGTTCTGGTTGTTCCACTGATGGCTCCATTCTGGATAACTTACTAGGTAAATTAAGATAGAAAGTGCCACTTAAATATTGTGCCCATTTACTGAGTGCATGTCTAGTAACTATAGGACTATATGCTCCAACATTAGAATTTGAGGACTGTTTTATTTTATATCCTACAAGTCTTGCCATGGATTATTTAAGTTAATTATCTTAGACTGTGCCAAACTGCAGTGTTAGTAACAGAAAGTCTGTGGCTTATATAGCTCTTTCTATCAACTGTCAGAAGGTTGAGTGGTTACCATTTTAATGGCGCTATTTACTTTTTCTGCCATCAGCTAGGTTAACAACAGGAAGTCCCTTGAAAGCCTGGAAGGGAAGACGCTGTTCATATTAATTCCTGCCAAAGAATCACTGAAGCCTACTTGGTGATTGGAGGCAGGAAAAACCCATGAAAAGTTGTGAATATAACAAATAACCATCAGTCATATGCTCAATAAGATATCCATTTAAATCTCTTTAAAAAATGCAAATGTTTGATTGTTTCAAATCACTCAACAAAGTGAAAAAAATATATATAGAAAGCTGATGAACAGCTTGAAATAAATAAACCAGAATTTCAATAAAGACTACAAGAGGTCCTTGGATTAAGGTTTGCTCAATATTTGATAACTATCTGAGATAATATAATAATATTAATAATACTGCAAACAAGGGCAACTGATTCTAAAAGCTAGCCCCAGATCAGTGAAAAAAAGCCTCCCATATCTATTTCTGAAAATATGCATTCAATGATCACTTGGTTGATCTGCATTACCTTCCACTGAAACATGTCCTCTATTCACCTTGTAACACTGCTAAAACATGCAATACGTGTGGTCAAGGAAAATCATCTGTAGACTAGGTTTATGGGCTTTGAGAAGTTATTGTTTTCTCCAAATACATGAAAAAAGAACTTTCATGGATACTAAACATTTCAGGTTTTATCAGGATACTGTAAAGCTAGTCTACAGATGACTTTCCCTTGATAATACTTGTATGTAATGTTGCAAGGTGAACAGAGGACACATTTCAGTGAGAGCTAAAGCAAGTCACCTATGTGATCAGTGCATGAATAATTTGGTGAATAGATATGGGATATGAAATACCTAGTACTTTCTTTGAGGTGTGTATAAAACATAGATGGCAATAAACAGATTTTTATGGTAAGCAATACATCCTGTTACTGCATTTTCAGGAAGGAATATATTCCTAAATTCCATTCCTTCCTTTCTCCTTTCCTTCATTCCATGTTAGTTAGTAAAAGAGAAAGAATTAATGAGATATTTGGCAAGCCACAAAGGACTGTTTCATAATGCTCTGATCCATGCTTGAAACATTGCTAATTTGACTTTGTAGAAAACCTTCAATGTCTACTTTGTGCTAAAATAAATTGAGATTTACTGTGAAAACCTGCAACTCTGAAACACTGTCTTTAGTTTGCTCAAAGTGTTTTTCTAATGTTTAATAACTGGAAGAGAACATGGTATGGATTCTGGCAAGGATTATGAGTTTCAAAAATGCCTGTTCTAGTTATGTAATAATAAATGCTTACAAATATAGTCCTACACCATGGTAGAAATGAACTAAAAACAAAAATAGGGAAACTTACCCTAAGAAATCTGATGCCATAGGAAAAAGTGCTGTAGCAGCAGACTGGGCTAAATCTGGATGGTCACTAAGAGGGCAATTCAAACAATTTAAGATTCAAAAAGTTGTATTTATCTTATTTTTGCAGGGTTATTTTATACTCATGTTCAGGATGAGTACTATACCTCTGTTTCATTGTGTTTTCTATATAATGGAACACATGGATATAGTTAGAACAGTCTCCTGTGATTTCATTTATATATTCGAGTGAATGGATTTTGGGCTATATGTATAGTTTGGCAGCTGCACAAGACCATGGAACAATAAATCGGTTGCTTCTCCAATGGATGAGTAACTTCAAATCTCTGATCTATGCAGACTCTCTTTTCTGCATATGGTCCAAGTGTCCATCATGCCATTGCATATGGAAAGTTAAGGATGGTATTTCTGCTGTATCAAGGAAATAGTATGTTTGTTTGTGCCCCCAATAATGCAAATAATGCAAATGAGAATGAGAATGATGATGATGATGATGACAATGATGATGATGATGATGATGATGATGATGATGATGATGATGATGATGATGATGGAAGGGACCTTGGAAGTCTTCTAGTCCAACCCCCTGCTCAGGCAGGAAACCCTATACCATTTCAGACAAATGGTTGTCCAGTCTCTTCTTAAAAAGTTCCAGTGTTGGAGCATTCACAGCTTCTGGAGGCAGGTTGTTCCACTGATTAATTGTTCTAACTCTCACGAAATTTCTCTAGGTTGCTTCTGTCTTTGGTTAGTTTCCATCCGTTGCTTCTTGTCCTGCCTTCAGGTGCTTTGGAGAATAGCCCTCTTCTTTGTGGCAACCCTTGAGATATTGAAACACTGCTGTCATGTCACCCCTCGTCCTTCTCTTCATTAAACTCAACATACCCAATTCCAGCAACCATTCCTTATATGTTTTAGCCCTCCAGTCCCCTGATCATCTTTGTTGCTCTTCTCTGTACTCTTTCTAGAGTCTCAACATCTTTTTTACATTGTGGTGACCAAAACTGGATGCAGTATTCCAAGTGTGGCCTGACCAAGGTGTTATAAAATGGTATTAACACTTCATGTGATCTTGATTCTATCCCTCTGTTTAATGCAGCCTGACAAATATCTATCATATGGTTTGCACAGCGCACATAACCAGATCTGTTTTTTTTAAACAACAACAACAACTGCATTCACATTCAACACTGAGCTTAATGGGTTATAGCCTTTGCTAGTTGCTGGTTTTGGGGAAAAGGGGTATGTGGCTCCATCCTATTTAGTTAGTTCAGACTAGTTGTGTATCCAGAAAATGTATAAATTCAGTAAACAACCAAAAGAAATCTCTAAAACAGCAGTCCCCCAATCTTTCTGGCTCTGCTGACTGGCAATGGCAGTGGCAGCGGGTGGTGGTGGGAGGATGGGATGATTTTGCACATGAAACCTAATCCTGCACATGTACAAATGGGTTTGAATGCTTAACTGCTACATTATGGCCTGGTTCCCAAAGGGATGCGGACTGATGTTGGGGACCTCTGCTCTAGAACACAATCCTGTGCAGACCACAATTTAGGAAAACTGTGCTTATGGTTGAGTTGAAAAGAGATTCCAATTCAAAACCCTTCATATTTCATATCCTTCACAAGGACTAGAACTACTCAAATAAGATTTCTCCATGCACGGTTCTCCCATAATGGAAAGTCCAGAGCACTTTAAAATTTAAAGTGTATGGTCTACAAAAAAGGTGAACCATATGGTGAAATCTCAGAGGTCATCAAATTAAGGCCCATCATCTCTACCTCTAGCCCTATTTCTATCGCTACCATTCATTTTTTCTATATTATTTTGTCTACAGTGAAGAAACAGCTTATATGTAATAAGATCAGGGGAACATTGAAAAACTTTAAAGTAGCCCAGATCTGTTTTTCTATCAAAATTGAACTGTACTGAAGTTAAACATGGTAAAATTACTTGCAAGGAATATTCTAGCCAGCAGGAAGTCCCATATTCATCCAGTCTTCCCTCAAAGCAGAAAAGCCCAATAGTTATATTGTGCAATATAATAGTTATATTGTGTGATATACTTTTAAATCATCCTAGAAGTCAGTGTGCAATGAGCTAACAAAATAATTGGTAGGACTCAGGCTAAATTTTGTAATTCATCAGAAAAACAAGCATAAAATTACAGATCTAAACCCTTGATTTTCATTGAAAGCCTTTCAAGGCAAAAGCCGGGGCCAAGTTGCCTAGTGGAGAATTGATAACTTAAATTACTGGATTTTTCTGTGGACTGTATTTATTTCATCTGAAATTCTCCAGGATAAGGATAGTAAATGCTGTTTTCTGCTTTATTAGTATCATGCCATGCAGTCTCTTCTGAATCTAACCATTTTTGACAAATGAAAGACTCTTGCACCCTACTTCAGCTTTAAAGTTTCTGAGGTAAATAAAAAACATTAGGTATTGTGCTTTGTATGATAAAATGAAGGAAAGCCAACATCTCGTGACCACTCTGTGATTGCCATTGTATTAGGTTACTTGCAATAAACGTTTGTGAATCTATTTATTTGTTTGTTTGTTTGTGTTTGTTTATTTGTTTGTTTATCACAATAAAGTCATAATAAAAATAGCAATTGTAACTAAAAGATGGAGAGGAAAGGAGCAGACTGCCAGCAGTTCAGCAGTTCAAATCTCACCGGCTCAAGGTTGACTCAGCCTTCCATCCTTCTGAGGTCAGGAAAATGAGGAACCAGATTGTTCGGGGCAATATCTGAACTGCTCAGAGAGGGCTGTAAAGGTCTGTGAAGCAGTATATAAGTCTAAGTGCTATTGCTATTACTATGTATGGGGCCAGGGATTGGGAGCTGCTATTAGTTGCTCAATCACCTGCACTGTGATATTCCTCCATTGGCATCCCAAGCCAACTAGCAGGTCCAGGTCTTCCGGAAAGTCATAAAGGGGAGAGCCAATTTCACCTCAGAGGGCAAGATGTTCCAAGGGGCTGGAGCCACAGCAGTGAAAGCTCTTCTCCTAGACCCTGCCAGCTGGAATTCCTTGACTGACAGGATCCTCAGCTTCCCTCCTGTGCTGCCATAAGTGGGGTGGGCCTGTCCCATAGGGAGTGATATGGTTCCTCAAGTAACCTGGATCCATGCCATGCAGGGCTTTATAGATAATAATCAACACATTGAATTTCACCTGGAAGCAACTGGCAGCCAGTGCAGCTGGTTTTGGCTAAATCATAGATCTATTTGGCCATTTCCAAATGAAACTGTCTAATCCTTTTCATTATAGCCATTATTCTAGGGACTAAAAATCAGTAAAAAGGAGAACAGCATTTTTCTTCATAAATATACAAGATTTTACCCAAAGGCCATTGATACATGAGATACATATTTTGCCTTCTGTTTGTGGAGATATAATAAAATGCAGCCATGTTAAGCACTCTTTCTTCATGAAGTTAATAGGCAGCAGTATATTTGTGTAACCTAGTTCCTAGTACTATGGCTGTGGTCCAGAGGTTGTTGTTTACATAAATAAGCCAGCTGTCCTTCTAGGGAGGTGGAAAAGGACAGTGTAATAAGAAACAGCAAAGTAAACAATGTTGTTTAATGTACATGTTAATAATCTCAGGAAGAGATTAAGCAGTTTTCGTACAACATATAATATGTATACTTTATTTTTTTTAAAAAAATGTTTAGTTAAAAATGAATTCTAAATAATACATCAATAAATTTCAAAAGTCATATCATGCACCCCCAATATGGTGTAGTTGATGACCAAGTTGAGTACGAGGGAGGGGTCAACCCTGTGATCAGCCTCAAATCCCTTTGTACCCACAAGAGATCTAAGTCCAGCCTACTTGAGTTCCGTTGACCCGTCTACCACCAATTTGCTTTGACCGTTAGTAGTTCAGATTCTTGAAAAGAGTGTTAGCATGCAATAAATCTGTGTTCATTTAAACTGCTCCTGATTTGTTACAATTGATATATGGGTGGAAATTATGAATCTTATTAGCCACTTTCTAAACTTCCAACCCCAAGGGATCTTTTTCATCTTGATTTCCTAGTGGCCCATTTAACCCTTTTGTATCTAATGCAGCATTTTGGAGGAGGACTTCTGAAATGGCCAAAATTGTTTGGTGCTGTTGCTTCTACCTTGGCATAAAAGTTGGCATATTTTACATGTCTCCAAGACAAGATATACTAGCGTCTTTCAAGAAGGTTGACTATGACTTTCTCAACTTTTAATTGAAGTTGGGAATGGCTGAAATAGAGGACACACAGTGGTAAACAATACTGTGTTGTACCTATGACATTAAGTGGACTCCCTTTTCAGTATTTTGTCTTTAGTGATTATGGGATCCTGATGTCAAGCTTCAAGCGCGTGCACAATGTTGTCACTCTTACTGCTTTTTAGCTTGCCAACACACTAGGGGGGAGGAGAGGAGGAAAATGGAATGCAGACTCCAGACAACAAGAAATCCAACCGTGTGAACCAAGGACATTTCACAGGTGTTTGCCAACTCACAGAGACACTTTCTCATAACAAACTTTTGACACTTGATTGGACAATGTGACATGCACTAATAGGGGAGGGAGAATTGTGTGTTTTAATTACAGCAGTTCGCACAGGAAATAACCAGATCTGGTTTTGCTTTCAATTGTGCCGAAATGATGTACTTAATAAAGTTTTGCATAAAGACATTGGAAAGTCTTGTTGGTGCTTACTTGGTTGGGTTCGTTAGTCCGAACCTTGACACCTGAACCTAAATCCATTAGACAATTTAAAAAAGTGGTATGGAAAACAGTGTAAGCCCACCTACTAGCCCTTTCACATTCATCCTCATTATTATCCATTAAACCTTTGCTGTGTTTTTTTTAATATTCATTTCTTTTACAGACATAATCAGCTACTTTAAGCACTACATTATGAACTGAAGAAGCTTCTTAGACAAGAAATGAAACATTTTCAAAGGAAAAAGGAACAAGAACGTCCAGCTGCCTTTTGGAAAAGCACCTTTGAAACAACTATGACATGGATGGTCGAGAATCTCCATAGACATTCTGAACTTAACTTAGGTGATGATCATTGTAGGGCACAACGTTACATATAGATAAGTCTGCAGATAATAGAAGACAAAAATGCACTGTATTTTAGAAACCTAAGCTTTGAAAAAGTAAAGTCAGCTCATATATTCTTTGATCAACTGACATTTTGAAGCAGGGTACAGAAACGAAAGCTTTTTAAAAAAAACTAAAAACCAAGTTTAGCAATGAGATGAACCACAGTATACGCATAACCATATATGGTTGTTGCATACACCGATTCATTTTATTCATTTTATTTCTAAACATACTGTATGTGAAGTCATACTCAAAGACAACAGTGATATTGAATGCAGCAATTTTATTGGAAAAAAACAACATGGGTATGTGCATTTCCTTCTTTCAAGTACATTAAATAAGGAACAATCGATGATCAGGAGTCAGTTATTCCTTTCTATACATGTTTATTTTTAAAACTATACAGACATTGGGAAACTTAAAACTCCTCAGGACTGTATTGGCTGTCATTGATTTTGTAGTGATAATATACATATAGATTATTCCTCATTCCCGGCTACAAACTTATTTGATATTTACCATTTGTGACCATAAACATGTCAGAAATATTTACATGTGCTAAAGATTGCATAACTGAACACAGTTGCTAGCTTAATGAGTTTCAAGAATTATCTAGGTGGTTTTGGTTGTTGCTGGAGCACCCCCATACTATGATGGATTATTTTCTCCTTTTCGTCTGTTCATATATTTTGGTTGTCTTTACGTGTCAACTGCGGAGACCTTTAACATAACCGAGCAACCCAAAGCAAGGCAAAAAGAAGGGAAGCACAAACATCATCACACTAATGCATGGTGAACTGTAGGTCTATATGTATTTCAAATGAAAATATGCCAACAGCTGCCGGTAAAAACAAATGTTGGGTGTATCTTGAAAAAGCCAATGTAGCCAGGGCTATGCACAGCCTGGTTCATTTCAGATAGCTCGTGCATCTCAGCAAAAGCATTCTAGCAATCAACAGTATTCAAGTTGCCATCCCAATTTATTTATTTATTTTATTTTATTGGATTTATATACTAACGCGGGGAGCAAAATTTATTTATTTATTTTATTTTATTGGATTTATATACTAACACAGGGAGCAAAATTAAAGAATTTAAAATTGGCCATTCTGGTTTAGTCTGTCCATGGAGCACTGTGTGTTCTGTTCAACTGTTTAAGATTTGCCTAACACCAGAAAAGTGTTGCCTGCCTGTTCACATCTTCCATGCATGAGGGAGAAGGGATTTCTCTTAGACAAAGAAAAAGAAGGCAATGGTAACTCCACAGTTTTCAGCAAAGCAGGGGAACTGTAATAAAATATAGTTGTATATATGGAAATCTTTGCTTCATTCATTTTGCCCACCCACCCACCCACCCCCCAAAACTATGTCCATGCGCTAAACCCAAGTGCTACAAGCTAGTTATATATTTACAACATTTGTACATGTGCTCTAAGGAAGGGCATACAGCAGTTCATATGTCTAGTTTCATTGATCTGAAGGGAAAGACGACTCTTCCAAAAAGAAAAGCCTACAGAGGACAAAAGATATCACACATTTATAGCCAATGCTAATGCACCAGACAGCATTTACCCCAGATTGTACCCGCTGTCATATATAACTGAAATGGTGACACCCAGACCTTGAGAATTGGTGTGGTTCCTCTCCTCTTGGTTCCTCACAGATTCATGTGGCCTTCAATATGATCCTGGCTCTTTGTTGGATCATAGCACTTAAAAATGTAGAATGATATCATCCAGGTCACAACAGTGTTACAGTAGCCTTCAACAAATGATCTGATGGTTGGTATTTATTGAGTTATGGCACTAAAGGATTCAGATCACTGCAAAGCATGTTATAAAGTTTAAAAGTTCATGAAACTCTGATGCTCAACAGACCAGGGCTGAGCCATTCCCTCCTTAGGTCAAGGAATGCTATGCATGGATAATGATAAATGTGCAGTGCATTCCCTGGGGCAGAAGAGAATGGGATGGCTCCTGCCTGCAGGATAGTCCATGTGTTTATTTTAAGTCCCCTCATATGCACCAAAGCCAATAGGTCATGGCACTGAAGTGAATTCAAACAGGAAACCAATCTTCTAATGAAATCCCAACAATAAGGCTCATGTAATCAACTTCCTTTCTGCTTGTTTAAAGGTAAAGGTAAGATACCCAGTAGACCAGATTAAACAAACAGAAGGCTGTGGGGAAAAATATGCGGGCATAGGAGTCCATTTTGGCAATGCGAATATGTATCCTTCCATGCCGCCAAGCTCCTGTTCGGCAATCCTCAAAGCAGCAGAAAAAACTTGCACAGTCCTTGCCATCAAGACACTCATAACCATACTCTTCATCCCGTTCTTGGAGGTGTGTCGCATTGTTCATTTGAATTGTCGCTGACC
This sequence comes from Vipera berus, assembly GCF_964194415.1. Classification (NCBI taxonomy): domain Eukaryota; kingdom Metazoa; phylum Chordata; class Lepidosauria; order Squamata; family Viperidae; genus Vipera; species Vipera berus. Next base: position 184,104,598 of record NC_138203.1, on the reverse strand, counting down.
TTGGACGGATATCAATTGTTGGTGCCTAAGATAAATGACGGGCAAGGGAAAAGGACAATAATGAATGGTTGTCCCTTTGCTATAAAAAGCTCAGCTAATTGGTGTGAAGCAACTAGTAGCTCTACAGAACAGGCACATGACCAACTTGCTAAAGATCTGGTTTGCTACTACAATGATGAACCCATCATTCTGAACTGATGGAAAGGCACAATCCAACACTTATACCTTAAATCCAAATGTTACTGAACAGCATCCTCGCAGCAGGACTTAATTCCAAACAGGAATGTAGCCAAAGGAACACCATCATTTGTTTCCCTTATTAGCTATAAAATTACTGTTCAATAGAGGAAAGTGATTGTATTTGTTTCTCATAAATTTGAAAGTTAATACTTTAAGTTTCTACATAGTGAAATAAGCTAAAATTGGTTATGGAGAAGTGGAATATTACCAGATTAATTATTTGTACATAGGTTAGGTGATGCTTTTAATGATCTTTGAAATTGAGCATTCCTATAACATGCAGTTTTCAACTAACAACTGTTCACTAGCTAAAAGCTTCATCATGTCAAAATATGGCAGCTGTATATGTTCAATCATTTCAATCACATTTTACTGATAAAGATTTTTGAACCTTTGAGGAACAAACTGCTTGAAACCAGCAGCTAGTACATGAAAGATTTTTTTTTTTAAAGAACAAGTTATTGAAATAAAAACTGTAGACAGAAATATATTTCCAATGTATTAGGATCATTCCATCATTTCATTTAATCTGTTACTTGGATATTTAAAAAGTATTTATTTCAGAATTCTATTTCATATTTAACAATGACATACAGCTACCCTGTATTTTCCACTCTGGATTTTGAGAGCTAGTGACAGCAGTATATATAAGCATGTTATAGCCTTCAAAACTCTGTTGGCCTATGTAAGAATAATTATAAGATCATCCAATGGCATCCAACAGTTTACATCTTTGAAAGATTTCCAGCTAGCAAATCTTCAGAAGATATCACTAAGGCTTAGGAATGAATTCTAAAAGAATTTATGGTGTATTCCTGCTGTGGTTACTACATTGGATTGGATCCCATGGATAACTTAAGAAGAGTGAAAGAATAATATAGATGTTTTGGATATTCTACGAGGATCTCTTCATGCATGCGATCCAAATATTCAAATCCTTTGAACTTAGCATAAGTTCAAAACAGCAGTGAATTAGTGTCTGGGCTGCTGAATCATCTTGATGTTCATTTCTAAATACGATCCATTCTACTTCACCATAAGGCCGTTTCAAGTAGAATGCACAAATTATTTTATAAACCTCTAGTGAAGCTCTAATTGTTCAGTTCAGCAGTCACATGCAGTGGATTTCTATTCCAAAAATATTATACCTTGAATGAAAACATCCGAAGAAGCTTTGGTTTTGTAGACAGAAAAAAAAAATCAAAAATTTTAAATTAAAGAAAAGAAGAAGAGGGGGAAAGGAGACAAAAAGTAGTTTAAATTAAAGATTCTATTTGAAACTATAGCAAGTTAAAAGAAAACAAACAGAAAAAGGATTTAAAATAGACTACTAAGCAAGAACTTATATAGAAAAGAATCAAAATTACACATTTTGGAATTCTAATTTAAGCTATTTCTAAAGCTAAGAAAGCTATGATTTGTCTGCAAGCATTTAGTAATAGAAAATACACTTGATCAGATTTCTGAGGACTGTTCTTGATTCCCCACCCATCCTTTTGTTTTTGTTTTTCAACCTGCTGTCTTTCTACATGTCAGTTCACTATATGAGTTGAAGAAAACAGAAAATTCTATTTATATAAAAACATTATATTGTATTTTGAGCAATGGCATTGAAGCTGTTCTTCTTTAAAAAATTAAACACAGACACAAACAAAACCATGAAAGAGCAGTCTCTTTCTACTATGAAACAGCATTAAAATAATGCCATTAAAACAATACTAGTAAATAATAACAGTTTTCTTTCCATTGTTTTTAATGGAGAGAAATGCTTTAGATTAGGTTTAGCCTGGTTTGTTTGTTTGTTTAATGACCAGGGATATTCCTGAGAACTGGAGGGTTTGGAGACTCAACTAATCTAAAACCTTCCATTGTTAGTCCACACACATTTACATCTCCTGTGCCAGAACTCTACTGTCAGAGAAGTGATAGCATAGAAGGTTTCATAGGAGTAAAAATCTGACTTCAGTCATTTGTTTCTCAAGTTAAGAGTTCTTTCTGACCTCATACAGAGTTTGAGTTCTTCTATGATGATTTAGACACCATTGGCTATAGACTGCCATCTTCATTACAAAAGCTTGTAAAAGTCTATAGTAATTAAACTTGTTCTGCCTGGCATTTGAAGAATAGGTCCACAAATATTTTTGATCCAATAGTGGCACAATGGACTCAATATTTGCTGGCGATCTTATGTAATTGTTTTAACATGGAATGAACTCTTGAAGCAAATAAGCACATATAAACTCACTATACAAATGTGTAATTTTTAACAAGAGGACAAGTACATTGTATTAATAAAACACACAAATGATAAACAGCTGAAAATAAAAAGAAAAGTAGGGAGATAACATAGACCATTAAAACAGAAGGAAGAGTGATAAGCAGGAAAAAATAGACAAGAAAAGACATACCATTTTTTTAAAATTAAAATCCATAATTAATGCATTCTACAGTCTTTTCCCCAACCTTAGTAAGTTAATCCTTAGACTTTCAGGGTTAACAAGATCTATACTGGAGAAGAAATGCTGAACCCTCCAGATGTCTAGATCTATAAATCTTACCTCTTTCCATAGAAAGTTCTATGCTTAGGAACACAGGACTTGAAGGACAATGTCTAAAGGCACTAAGTTTCCACTAACATATATGAAAAGAAACAATATACGATATTATAATGGGCAGCCCATGCAAAGTATCTCCCTTGTTTGTTTTTTAATCTGTTGATATAAATTGGAGATTTTGAGACAGCCATAAAGAGAATAAGCAAGAAAGTCTTTCAGAGTGATCCTAAGAAAAGTTGCAGAGTGCAATTCTGGCATGATTGATCTGCTTATTACACAAAACTTGAGCAGCATTGAAGTTGGGGTCAGTAGGAAAATGAGTGCACTCTTATGCTTTTGACTTGTCTCACCATTTCCAATTTCTATATATACCACTTCAATGTGCTACATAAAGGATTCCCCCATTCCCATTTCTTCTGGATCTCCATCTGTGTTCTATCTTTGTTCTACATCAGATATTAAGAAGATCTGCTATTTACATTCCTACTCAAGCCTCGTCATAAAGCAAATTTTATACACCACTTTCTGTTTCGATATAGCTAAGAGAAAAAAAAGCAAAACAAGAAAGTGTTCATTTCTGAAAAACATGGTTAAAATCAGGGTTTGTAACCTTGTTTATATTGCAACAAAATACATACAGGATTTTTCTTCTTTTTGTCTTTATCCTTGCTTGGCTTTCTGTTACTAACAAAATAATGAAGAGTCCCATACTCCACCAGTGCGGAAAAAACAAAAATGAAGCAGACTGACACAAAGAGATCCATTGCTGTCACATAAGAGACTTTGGGAAGAGATTTGCGAGCAATAGTACTGAGAGTGGTCATTGTCAGGACAGTTGTAATACCTAGTGAGGAAACAGAAACAGGCAGAAAAGTACAGAAAATGTATTGTTGCATAAGTAGAGAATTCCGATGCTTGACAAAGCAGGACATGCAGCAGAGATGGAAATAGAAAACAATTCATTTCTCTCTCTCTCTCTCTCTCTCTCTCTCTCTCTCTCTCTCTCTCTCTCTCTCTCTCTCTCTCTCTTTCTCTTTCTCTTTCTCTTTCTCTCTTTGAAGGTTCACAGTGGCTGGCTCAAGGTCACCTGGTAGGCTTCTGTGACAGGTTGGTTTGACTGATGGGGGACTAAGAGTTGGTCTCATCACTACTATTCCAACACATTATCTACTACACAACACTGACTCTCAATGTACATGTACATTTGATCCAGATAATAAATGTGGATATGCCAAAATCTACACACAAACCAATGTAGAGGAATCTGCACATGAAAGGGACATATTTGTATAAGCATGTAAAAAAGCTGTATGAATTTTCATATGATTTTAAAAAAATAAACCAATTGCCAAAGATAAAATGACTTCAAGTTCAGAAGTTCAGAAAAATAAGAAAATTGATTAATTGTACTTAACAGATTTGCTTAGCTTTGGAATTCTTTGGATCCAACCAGTAGCATGTTTCAGTTAAATAAATAAACAGATATTCAACTAAATAAATGTTTATTGATAGGATTCTTCCTTCAGCTTTCTGAGTGTTGATCTCCCAAAGGATAACAAGAAAACAGTACAGTTGCTTGCTTTGTTAGGCTTATTCAGATCTGCAACTTATAGTGCTCAGACCCCTTGTTATCATTCTCCTTTGTGAGTGTTATCCATCGTGTTAATGCCTAAGGATGTTTGCTATAATATGCCTATACCATGAACTGTGAAAGGGAGAATGGAGTAAATCTCGACAAACCATTATTTGTTTTTGGGTACTCGCAGATGTCTTTAGTATCTCCTCCTCTATGATTCCTACTGAATATAATTAGTTTCTGGCCAATTTCTACAACAAAGCTCTAGCTCTAGTTAGCCAAATGCAATAACACAGAGCTAGAAAAACAAGAATTAGCAGGGGGGGAGCAAATTCCATGCAGTTCCATCTTGTGAGCAGCTAATCCTGCACTGTCTGGAAGGTGGCTTTTAACTGAAAGTAACTGCTACTTTATGCTGTTTATTATCTAGCTGGCAAGAAATGAATAGCTTGGCTTAATCCTTCTATCTGGTTCTGTTCTTTGGCAAAAATAATGGTCCTGAAGTATCTAGATAGCATAAAGTTACTAAGAGCATTTTAAAATGATGGAATTTAACTTATCAATCCTTAAAGCTCTTGTCTGGGTAAAGTGTGAACTGTAGAATTCCCTCAATGTGAACATTTATTTCAAATGAGTGTTTATAGGCTGTAATAGCTGCTACTTTAAAGCATCCCTTGGAAGTCTTTCTTTGTGAATTTCTAAAAAATTATAACAAAAATCTGAGCAGTTACTGTGATGAAGTTGAAAAAACTGCCAAGGTAAATTAACTCTGGCTAAGTTTTAAAAACCAGTGAAATGGTACGTGAATTGTATTGGTTAAACTCTATAAACCCCAGGAACTGGGCTAATGCAAAGTTTTCATCACAGGAAAAAAAGGTCCATTCTCAAGTTTAATAAAGTTTCAGCATCTCTAATGGAAAACCAGATTCTCTGTGATTCCCTGTATCTTGAACAGAAAATGGTTGATATGGAATCAGACTGTTAATTTGAAAGTAAAGAGGAAACGCCCTTAGTCTCAGTTGTTTAAGGGAGAAAAGGTTTTTAAAAATTGCACTATGTATATGAAAACAGACACACATGGATTTTGGCTTTGATTTGCCAAAAGAGGAAAATACAAGATGTTAGTCTAATCCAATCTTCTTAAACTCTAGAAATGGGTAAACGAATATCACAATATATACTCGAAACATACTTTGTTCTAACAACCTATTGACCTCATATCACCATTGGATGCTCTCATCAATTAGGCTAGTGGGAAAACTTACTCACAAATGGGTATTGCCTAAGGCAATCATAGTTACTTTTTCTTTAGCATAAACATCCACATTTTTTTCTAAAAAAGAATAACTAGTTCAGACTTGGGAACAAATATGGGTAACATATGCATTTTCAATTATATCACTGCTTTTGGTGGAAATTAAAACTCATTCTGTCTTAAACATCTATTAATATTTGACATCCACTTTACAAATGGAACAGCTCAAAGACATGAATAGTACATGGTGGAATTTGAGAACATTTCACAGTACAGTTTTGGTAGAGTCAACTGATTTCAAAGCCACATTTCTTTCCTCATGTTTTTTTAATGCACTGCTCTTTCTGTTCTTTGTATCTCAGAAATAAATTCTACTTCTGGAATATATGTTCAGCTGTGGTAAGGCTTAGATACATTCTGGATTAAGGAAAGGTTTCAAAGATAGAATATTCTTCTCTGACAGCAAGTCATGAGCTACTAATCCCTTTCAGAAGCTTTCCTTCATTAGTTCAAATACACAAGGAGGGTGAGAAGGTAAAGCTCCTTGAACTGTCTACCATATTGTTTCACTCATGATCTGCATGAGCTTCATCCATGATCTTCCCAAATTATTTTTTTTAAAAAAAGCTGGCAGGGAGATGTTCCTTCTGCATTCAAGTAAATATAGTTAGAATCCTTGTTGTGGCTGGATAGACTACCACAGGGGTCTTCAAACTTGGCCCTTTTATGGCTTGTGGACTTCAACTCCCAGAACTCCTCAGCCAGCCACACTAGCTGAGGAATTCTGGGAATTGTAGTCCACAAGCCATAAAAGGGCCAAGTTTGAAGACCCCCTGGATTACCAGGTCCACTTTGCTGAATGAAGAATCTCCCTTTGACTTTTTGTTCTAATGCAGGAAGTTTGCAAAGGGAATATTACCTTTGTAACTCTATATTTTACCAAAAATAGAGATATTCAGATAAGCCTTCTTAAAACATAGGTAAAGAATACATCAATTCATATCAAGCTGACTTGCACCTTCTTAATGACATATGGATCAGCTACAATGTATAGCAACCATGGCTTAGCAGCAGTGGAAAAGAATGCAGTCCCAATATACTGTCTGATCCAAGATTCTGCTTCATATGGAAGATCCCTCACACCTATACCAATATAGTCATACTGATGTCAAACATAACCAGTAGACCAGGGGTCTTCAAACTTGGCCCTTTTATGACTTGTGGACTTCAATTCCCAGAATTCCTCAGCCAGTGTCCCTGCAGTAGACATAAAAGTGTATGGTTGGCCAACAGAATACCACGATCCTATTACAGAAGCTTTTTACCCCATGAGTGGTGCTCATGTGAACCATTTAATTCCACTCTTTAGTGGGAAGCCCTTAGAACCTAAGATTTGTGATAGTCATAATGCTAATTGATGTTTCAGTAATCCAGCTGCCTAAAGTTGTGAGAATGTCATACATATATGATAATATATCCATACATTTCAGCACTTCAGAACAAACTAAGCAATCATCATAATCATGGTTTGCATCTTAGAGAATGTTCTCCCTGAGCAGATATTGGTTGAACTTCCAGACAGCCATGTTTCACTTCAGAACTATGCGTGGTCACTGGTCTATGTATATATCTCAATTATATCTGCTCCAAAATATGTTCACAAAGATGTAAATATATAGGGCAACATTTCCGCACAATAACTTCTGAAAGAAAGGAAATAAATTTTCTCTTTTAACTGAAGATCAGGTTGTAATACCACATCTTCTGTTTTACTATATTGGTCAAGTATTAAACGTTGACAATATACTATAACTATAGATAAAGTGAATCATATAGTTTATTGAATGAGCAAATCAAGGCATATAGAGGCAGTGAAATCTGATTGGAACACTATTGTGGGGTTCTTGGTGTTCTCTTAGCTTGGATGTTTTCTTGCAGAGATTTTCTTACCAAACTAACATCATCAGTGCTATAATGGAGTGGGGTTTGTTCTCATTTTGTATACTAGTGGCTTGCCCTCTCAGGATAAATGGGAGTATCTTGGTGGTTCCTGAATTAGGTTATAATTTACTGTTCGTTTGTTTTGTTGATTGAGGTATTGTTTACTTTTGATTGTTGGTCTAGTGTTAATCCTGTAGAGGAAGTGTTTGGTCTGTTTCCTTTTGGGCTTTTTGATTGTCTCTTTTGAATGGTATGTAGATGTTGTTTATGTGTCTGCTGATGGATGATTTGTCTGAGCGCCAGGCTCCCAGGAATTTTGTAGCATTTGTGGATTTGGCTTAATCTAGGATGCTCACAGTTTTCCCAGTTTAAACTATTGTTAAGTCTGTCTAATGTTGTACACAATGCTCTTGAAAATAATTTGGGGGTAGTTTGGTATAGTGGTTAAAGGGGTCAGGTTAGAAACTGGGAGACCATGGATTCTAGTACAAAACTACCTGGGTGAGATTGGGCCAGTCACTCTTTCTCAGCCTTAGGAAGCAAGCAAGGACAAACTATTTCCAAAAAACCTTGCCAAGAACACTGCAAGTAGTTGTTCAGATAGTTGCCAGGAGTCAAAAAACTGATTCAAAGGGACACACAGACATACAAAGTATATCAGATAGAAAAAAAGTATTTATTATAAGTAAGATATTGCTATGCTGTAAGCATAGCCCAATTAGTTTAGTATTCCATACAAGCCATACAAGAAAGTACAATATTATATTGGATCCAGGCTCTTTCCAGCCCACAAGACTGACTCTTTTCGGAATTGGGAAACCTAATTTGGAAATTTTGTTAAATGCATAAAAAAGTTAGCAAATGAAATAAATTGGGGGTAGGGAGGTGTGGGAGCTAAGGATGTTAAACTTTCCACCCCACGTGTTTGACCTAGAAATTTTATTGGCCCAGTCAAAATAATTTCATCCCATTTCTTATAAGTGAAAGCATATGTTTTAAAAACGCAAGTCCAGGAAGAGGACAGAGAGAAACAAAGCTACAAACTTTCTCGTTTCTGTTCTGCTCATCTGGAAGTAATAAAGTTTTGAGCTTCTTTGGGGCCAATTTGGAGAATTCCAATCAGAACATTACATTGTGCTTCTCTAGAGTTTAACAGGGCAAAAGCTTTAAAGCAACATTCGAAATGATCGTCACGTTGGATCCACATATCTAGGCAATTTGTATAAGCTAACACATTGTTATAGAGGTTTTATGACTACTAAAAATATAAAAATATAAAGAAGCAAGGACCTACCCAAAGACGTTCTGGCTGGTACAGCATCCTTATTAATCCAGAAAGAAACCCAGGAGAGGACTACAATGAGTGTGCAGGGGATATACGTTTGAATGGTGAAATAGCCCATCCTTCGGCTTAAATCAAAATAGACTGCCATCACCACATAATCACCTGTAAAAAGTGTATAAAGAGATACAGATACACAAAATACATTATACAGTCAAATTACTGTCCACTGATGCATTCTACACAGACTCAAGAGAAATGAATTTCTTGGTGCCAAATCTGTTTCTTCTTAAAAATAATCTCATCTCACTTCACTGGACCTTTGTTCTTTCCAGCTGGACTAGAAAGTTAATTGAAAACTGTGCAAGAGTACCTTCATGACTGATGCGCATACATTTAAGAGAATTGCTTCATTAATTGCAATGAGTCTAGATAATCAGTGTGCAATTAACCTCCTATCTACCACAAGCTAGCAAATGATAGCAGGGTGGAGTATATTGTATCTAGCCAGCTTAACTTACATTTCTCCATGGACTGCATATCCTTCAATGTCAGATTAGTGACTAACCAATCAATTTCAATATACTAGCTCTTGCTTTCATTTATTTATTTTAACTTGCTTCCACAAGATTGTCACATTCAACTCACACTGGTTCTTATCTCTTTTCTTTCTTTGATTTTCTTTTGTCTTTGATTCATTTTTTTGTCATGAATGCTTCAGTTTCAGTAAAAAAAAAAAAACTTCAGTAAAAAGGATGATGTGTCCATGAAGAGGAAGGATTCTAATGTGTCCTGGGACTGAGGCTGGAACTGTTCATCTCTGTTCAAGTTCATTCCATAAAGTCAACCCCATGCTAGAAGACAATGGGCACATACTGTTTCTATGTGTATATATATATATATATATATATATATATATATATATATATATATATATATATATAGTAAAGGTAAAGGTTCCCCCGCACATGCGTGCTAGTCGTTTCCGACTCTAGGGGCCGGTGCTCATCTCCGTTTCAAAGCCGAAGAGCCAGCGCTTGTCCGAGGACGTCTCCGTGGTCATGTGGCCGGCATGACTAGACGCCAAAGGCGCACGGAACGCTGTTACCTTCCCACCGTAGTGGTCCCTATTTTTCTACTTGCATTTTTACGTGCTTTCGAACTGCTAGGTGGGCAGAAGCTGGGACGAGTAACAGGCGCTCACTCTGCTACGCGGCACTCGGGATTCGACCCGCCAAACTGCCGACCTTCCGATCGACAAGCTCAGCGTCCTAACCCACTGAGCCACCGCGTCCCCATATATATATATATATATATATACACACACACACACACACATATATATATATACATATATATATATATATATATATATATATATATATATATATATATATATATACATATACATATATACATATATATATACATATATATACACATATATATACACATATATATATACACACATATATATATATATACATATATATATATACATACATATATATACATATATATATATATATATATATATATATATATATATATATATATATATATATATATATGTATGTTTAAGTATTTGTCAAGGTTTTTTTGAATGGACCTTGCTAATTAACTCTTTCATTCCTGTTTTGGCCCGGCTCAGGGCTTATCCACAGGAACTAGTCAACTTATGACAGCTCATTATTTGTGCAAATTATTCAAATTGCTAATAAAGAATTTGGGAGGCTAAGATGATCATTTCGAACTATTTATGTTCTCATCAGTTAGTCATACCCTTTATCTGAGATTCGAACCCGGGCTGATTATATATCAGGCAGTGTTTTAACCTCCTGAGCCACGGGTTCCTTCTCTCTTATATTAGCTGGAAGGCAAGGCAAATGTATGTTTAAGTATTTGTCAAGGGTTTTTTTGAATGGACCTTGCTAATTAACTCTTTCATTCCTGTTTTGGCCCGGCTCAGGGCTTATCCACAGGAACTAGTCAACTTATGACAGCTCATTATTTGTGCAAATTATTCAAATTGCTAATAAAGAATTTGGGAGGCTAAGATGATCATTTCGAACTATTTATGTTCTCATCAGTTAGTCATACCCTTTATCTGAGATATATATATAGCGCAAGCCCAAAAAAATTTACACAAATATGAGCTGCCACTGCTGTGGCTACTGCCTGTGGATGGCCCTGAGCTAGGCTGAAACAGGAAATAAGATTTGTCCCGTATCTGGGACTAAGCAAGTGTATTCTGAATGCTTAACAAACATTTAACATATATACACTAACTTAAGAACATATATATACTAACTACTAACCAAGTAAAGACCTGATTTTTTTAGTAATATTTTTAACTGACTGTGCTAGTTTCACAGAACTGCATTAACCCTGGGTTTGAGGCAGAGCATTCAAATAAAAGACACATATCAGTTCAGACAACTCTAAGACAACCAGGCCAATTCTGCAAAGTGCATTTTATCACTAGATGGCAGCAAAATGTTAAGAGTTCTCTGCACAGTTTTTTTGCCATCTTCTGGTAGCCTGAGAGGACCCTAAATGTTGACCAGATGAAGATGGCTTGGACAGAATCTGTGGCTTAACAATACAAAGTAGATGCCCTCTGCAGCAACAAAGGAACAATTCCAAAGTTTGGGGCCCTGCAGAAAAAGATGTTATAGATAAAGGTTGAAAACAAAGGGTCAAACATGATGTAAAGAAGACATGGAATTCTTTATCAGATTTATTGTCAAAAGTTAGGCACTGTGTTTCAATTCTCAGAAAAGCACTCTTTAATCTCTCTTTAAATTATACCATAGGGTATAAAAGAAGAAAAGAAGACCAAGGTCAGCGACCACCTCCTAACCTATTAATTTTCCACTCATAGGGCTACAAGGTCTCAGCTACAAAAATCCAGGTGCCATAAAACAGCCGCAAAGAACTAGTTTAGTGAGATTGAGGAACCAATGCAGATCAAAATATTTGCTTAAATAGATATCTTCAAAGAAAATATCATAAGATTTGGTACATATCCAACAAAACTCCTCCACCTCTTTTTTCCAAGACACTTAATAAGGAGCTATTTTCCCTCCTAGATCAGCAAATCTGCCTGCAGATTACTAGGTTTGGGCTATAGGAATCCTATGGATTTGGGTATAGTTTTCAAAAGAAGTTGGAAGCCAGTTCCTCTTTCCACCCTATAATTCACTGGCATTGACCATTGATAAGGAGAAGATTAAATAATTATATTTTATTCCAATGTCATCCACACACAAAACCAAACAAACCTATAATTAAAACTTGCAATTCTTCTGCGTGAAATTTGGGAGGATTATCCTGACAGTTGCAATAATTGTGATAAAAATGTCATTTAATTCTGCCCCAAGTCAACAAATGTCAGACACTGTTCATGTTTCAAAAGCCTAAAACTGAAAAGAGTCTAGCTCCAAAAGGTCTGAAACCTAATGTTTTTGAAAATTTAATCCTTTGACCACTTGCCATGAGATGAAGCAGATAAACACTGACCTGATTAAGTAAAAGCACCAAGTCATATCTGAAACCAAGTTTTATCATCAGTGCAGATACCTAGAATATATTGATTTGTTATTCATGTACAATATATGTTTCCTTTTAAGATTTCTTTTAATTTTTAGGATTTATTTATTAATCTAAGAATTGCCTTTGTGGAATGATTGAGAAATATGTCTCATCTGAATTTTTAAATGAGTTTACGTATTGTATTTATTCCTTCTAAATTTATACGAGGTTTCACATTTAATGAATTGTTATACTAAAAGAAAACCCTCACAAAACTGAGCAATTAAGCAAAGCTGGCTTTTGTCAGGTTCAACTATCCCTAGAATGTCCCAGACAACAGAAAACCCTTTTACACAAGAGAAAAAGCTTTATTCCCAGATCTGTTTGAGAGTATAGCTCTTTTAGTGGGGACTAAAAGAACCACACTTTCAAAAGGATTGTGGAAATAAATAGTCATTTATAAGAAAAACTGTGCAGTCCAATAATGGGATCCTGCTAAAGCAAAAGATATCAGTGCATCAAATCAGATGGTGAGTGGTCTATCAGCTTCTCTAACATTCCATGTTAGTAAAGTTTGTTCATGCAGATTCACTACAAAAAACAATGTCTGTGGTATGGAACAATCGACTCTCCAAGTTATGAAAAGCAAAACAATGTCCATAAACATCAATTGTATCAACAATACTTCACAGAAAAACAACTTGAAATATTACTTCCACACTAACAATTATGTGAGTTCCATTTAGATGCACTTAATTTCCCAACTCCATGCTGGCTTGCAAAACCAAACCAAATTTATCAAAATATAATACCCTTTTTTCATTGCAGCAATACATAACTGCAATCTTATATAGACTGTCACAGGCCTAGGGTTGTGAATGAAGAGGAACTTCATTCTAAAGAAATATGCCTAGTAGGAGTGTATGAATTAGCCACAACCTTACTCAACTATAATTTTCAATTCAAAGACATATTGACTGAAGTTCAAGTTGATTGAGTTCAAGCCATCATATCAATTTGATCCAAATATTTGGCCAAATTAAATGTCCTTTTGCAAAATTCTAACACACTTTACATCAGATTAGAATCAATTGACTTGATTTGGCAGTCAAATTGATTTGGCAATTCAATGGAAACATTCAGTTCAAAGGAATTATTTGATCGAATTTCCTTCATATCAAAGCTTCCAAATCAAAGCTTTTCACAGCCCTAATGCTTAGAAGTATACAGTATTATGATGTTTTAAAATGTTAATCCTGTTCGTACTGCAGCTCAAATCCTCCCCCCCACCCCCATTCTAGTAGAATTCCATTTACTTTTTAGCTTGTTTGCCTTTCAGTCTAAAAAATTCAGGAGAAAATAAGAGGCAACAAAAGTATCACAACATTGACCCAAGCATAAAAAGAGCAAGAATATTGCAGTTGTAACAATAAAACAACCAGACTGTTCATTCAGTGTTGTGGTGATCTTAGCAGTTTTACAGCAGAATCCAATGTTTGGCATCACATCTGTAACTCAGTAAAGCAGACACCAAGCTGTTTCATTGTGTAGTGGTCTTCACAATGAAAACAAACAAACACCTGTGTCCAGTCACCACAGAAGGCTTCCAGCGAATACAAACTTAACATTCACTCCTCAAATCCTCTTTCAAGGCAATAATTGGACCAGTGTGCTTTTGAAATTAAAAATTATGCTTTTGACTGAGAGACCTACTTTGGCATTTGGTTAAAACCATAATGGAGTGCTTGAGTTAACCCAGCACAATAAGCCTATAGGGACACCATGTATTAGAATGTACAGCATGTTAAAACATTTAAATAATTTGAAGCATAGTCCCCCTAATTTTGGCAATGCAGTTATACTTGCCTGTTGTTCAACCACAGAAGCAACATGGGGATAAATATATATATTTACCTTGGCAAATGCAGACCAAAGGAATGACAAAATATTTGTACTTAGCTTCAATTGGTATATGTCATTGATGCAACAAAATGTATTTTGTGCATTGGCTTTCTGCTACTTAGTACATCTGACATAAAGGGCACTTTATTAATGGGTAATTGAAAAGCAAAGGCTGAAGTTTCTTGGTGCTTCCTCAGGGGCATGAAAGAGGACAGAAACAGGAAAAAAATGAGCACAAGTGAGTCTCCAGACTGAGGTATGAAGTTCAGTGATCCTTCAAGGCTGAACTATAGGATACTTAAATGTGCATCTTATGAACACCCTTTTGTTTTTATTTTACAGTGTAAGTACACTGGGGTCTGATCCATATTAGCCATTAGGGCGGGGGATGCTTCTTTTTTCCCCCTCCGTCTTTATTATTGATGGAGAAGACCCTTGAGAATCCTGTGGATAGTCAAGAAAACAAACAAATTGAACAAATCAACCCAGAGTTTTCACTTGAGGCACCAATGACCGGGCTCAAATTACCCATTTTGGATAACTATTTGAAGACCTAGCTCTCTGGAGAAGGCTGTAATGCTGGGAAAAGTGGAAGGAAAGAGAAGAATGGGTTTACTAGTAGCATAGTAAATGGATACAGTGATGATGAATGCACTTTTGAAGAACTGAACCAGTTCAAGAAGAACTAAAGGACCAGGTTAGGGACAGATCATTATAGAGAAAATCTATCTATGTGATTGCTAAGAATGGACAACAAATGGATGGCATATAATCTAGATAGATAGATAGATAGATAGATAGATAGATAGATAGATAGATAGATAGATAGATAGACAGACAGACAGACAGACAGACAGACAGACAGAGACAGAGAGAGCAATAGAACCTAGACTTATATACTGCTTCACAGTGCTTTACAGCATTCTCTAAGTGGTTTACAAAGTCAGCATATTGCCCCACCAACAATCTGGGTCCTCATTTTACTAACCTTGGAAGGATGGAATTCTGAGTTAAACTTGAGCTGGTCAGGATAAAACTCCTGGCAGTGGGCAGAGTTAGCTTGCAATACTGCATCCTAACCACTGAGCCATCATATATACCGGTATATTAAAAAGGAGAGATCCTTTATTCCTGCCAATTAAACATTTACTTTCAGGGTGAGGACTATTAGGATACCAATCAGGACTAGTTTCAATCCTATGGGCTGCATTGGCAGGATAATTATGAAAAATGGGTGTGAGCATGCCCCAAATATAAACAGAATTGAAATCTTCCATTATTTTCAGGGGAAGGAAAAATACATGGTTATTTTAATGATTTTCTGCAGTTTTGCCATTCCTTTTCAGAGTTATGGTCAATATAGGCTCCTAGGGTCACAAAATGGAACTGAAGGTCCTATACTGAGCAAAGGTGCCTAGACTTCTTTTATACCTTGATCTTTCTATGAACATTCATAGTTTAGGCTGAACCCCATGGAAGTCACTACAGTATATTTTGACATTGATTTCTTGGCCCTCCAATAAAATATGCATTGATTTCTTGGCCCAACTATCCTTAAAGTTCAATAATATTAAACCATATATGAATTTGTCTCCATTTACAGAACCACTTTATCATGCAACATATGTGACAGTAAAGGAGAACTGAAAAATTGTCCAAAAAGAAAAGATAGAGAAGTTACAGGACTAGTTCAATGATTTCATACAGCATACAGATTCCATTTTGTGAAAAGGTATAGCAAAATATGGCCTTAACAGATAATTACACAGTACAGCCTGCATGCTTCCAACATTGAAATACTGAATGAATCCATTATTGAACTAGCTCTGGTAGCTACAAAGATAAATCAAGATTAGCAGAATTATAACAGCATAGTTAATATGTCAATATATCTGCATATACAACATGTTAGATATTTTGTTCTTTAATGCATGGAGCATGAACTTGCAATGCCAAGACCAAAATAGACTAACTGGAATTGAATTAACTATTTTGAATGGAACAAAATAGAATTTTAAAGGTATCTTTCATCTTTCACAATGTTTGTCTTTACAACCAGCCAATTTTCCTTATTTATTTTATTTTATTTTTATTGCATTTATATACCGCCCTTTCCCTGAGGACTCAGGGCGGTTTACAGGGAGTTAAAAATCAACCATACAAAAGTTAAAACCCAATTTAAAAAAATATTAAATCAACCCTGTACTATTAAAAACCCCAATTAAAATGAATGTCTCCTCAGCCTGGGCCCGAGAGCTCAAAGAGCCAGGTCTTCAGGCCCCGGCGGAATGATCGGAGGTCGGGAGCAGTCCTCAGCTCCACCGGCAGCTGGTTCCAGAGGGCAGGCGCCCCCACTGAGAAGGCCCTATCCCTGGGTGTCACCCGCCGGCAATCTCTTACCGGCGGGACCCTGAGCAGACCCTCCCTGTGGGAGCGCACTGGGCGAAGGGCGTTTGATGCCGGCAGCAGGTGTTCCCTCAGATACCCCGGACCCAGGCCATGTAGGGCTTTATAGGTGATAACCAGCAGTATCTTAACTGCTCCTTTTATTTTATGTGCATAAAGGTGAGCAAGTCTAGAATCAGAATTAAATCATCAAGACATCAAAAATTGGCATCAATGTTCTTCATGTGCTAGGAATTTCTTTTATTTATTTTAGTAATGAGCAGTGCCAGAATATGGTGGAAAATGGTGAAAAAAAATTGGTTCAGATTGATTCAATAAATTGTTCTAAAAGACTGATCAAATGTTTAACAGCTTAAGTAAGTATGAGTCACTGCAGAGATGTGAACCAGCTTATACTATTGGCACATGCCCACATGGCATGTTGGCATGCACGTATACACCAGCTGTCCTGAAAAGAATTATATTGCTTTCTGCTGGAAAGATTAAAAAAATGTGAAAAGAAAGGGATGGACACAGATTTGTTTAAATTTTCAGTTCATTTAACTGGATAAATATACTTTAATGGGAATGGGGTGGGTGGGAAAATCAACATGCTTTTCTCTTGTTTATTGTATCAGCCTCTGTTAACAAACTGAACAAATACAGTATATTTTAGATAAAATTATTTATTCAGAAATGGGAGCTGTCTGAAGCTGTATGCTACTAGGAAGCTTGTGATGGAATAAAAGTTTGATAAAACATGGTAGGAGTTTGGTAAGAGAAGTAATGAGTTCCTTCTGGTGGATGGGCAGGCATGATAGACAGATGAGACAGAGCTAGATAGATCATAACTGGATGTGAAAGATCTGAGTCTATAAACATTAGAATAAGAGAAAAAGATCCTCAAAAAAGAACAAATTGGTGGTGATTATAGGAGAGATAAAGTAAATTGCTGATATTAGACATGTTGGAATACCTAAGGATTTTGGAATTGGGGACTTCCAGATAATAAAAATACTGCCCCAAGGAGCAAAAAAGCATTAAAGCTCTAATGCTGCATGCAAGATAGATAGGAGAGACATAGGGAAGAGAGGTCCAGCCTGGAGCCATTGGAAGATGAGGAAGAAGAAGAAGAAGAAGAAGAAGAAGAAGAAGAAGAAGAAGAAGAAGAAGAAGAAGAAGAAGAAGAAGAAGAAGAAGAAGAAGAAGAAGAAGAACAACAACAACAACAACAACAACAACAACAACAACAACAACAACAACAACAACAACAACAACAACAGTGTAGTGGTGCAGATATCAGGCTAGAAACCGGGAAACCATAAGTTCTAGTCTTATTTTAGGCACAAAAGTGATCTTGGAGCAGTCACTTTTTTCAGCCCTAGGAAGGAGAAAATGGTCAACCATTTCTGGAATAAAAAAAAAAAAAACCCTTGCCAAGAAAGCTATAGGGATTTGTCCAAGGAGTGTTGAGGAATCAAATGCAATTGAATGGAAAGAGAAAGGGAGAGGGGTAAGGATAAAAGAAAGCAGAAGCAGACCTGAGACATGGAGACGGGAGTGGTCTATAAAAATCTTGGTCCTCAATGTTCATCCAGTGGGGAAGAAAAAAGTCAGCAGTTTTACCTGTAAGTAATTCACCAATAAATTGGTGGGGTGGGGTGGGGGAATCAAGGCTTGAAGCAATGGAGAAACAAACTGGGATCAGCAGAGGGGAAAGAACCTACCAGGACCAAGTGGAGAGTGTGCATAAACTGCTAAATATTGACCTGTACATTTTGAAAGAGGGAAGGATAGAATTGGTTTCTTTAAATATGTACTGAATTTCACCTTTAAGACAGTAAACTAGTTGGTTCTTAGTAAACACTGTCTGAAAGAATCCCAACAAATTAAATAACTTTAGCAGGCGGCTGGACTAGAAGACTTCCAAGGTTCTATTTCAAAAATAATAATAATAATAATAATAATAATAATAATAATAATAATAATAATAATAATAATAATAATAATAAGAAGAAGAAGAAGAAGAAGAAGAAGAAGAAGAAGAAGAAGAAGAAGAAGAAGAAGAAGAAGAAGAAGAAGAAGAAGAAGAAGAAGAAGAAGAAGAAGTAGTAGTAGTTGGAAGGGACCTTGGAGGTCATCTAGTCCAACCCCCTGCTCAGGCAGGAAACCCTATACCATTTCAGACAAATGGCTGTCCAGTCTCTTCTTAAAAACTTCCAGTGTTGGAGCATTCACCACTTCTGGAGGCAGGTTGTTCCACTGGTTAATTGTTCTAACTGTCAGGAAGTTTCTCCTTAGTTCTAGGTTGCTTCTCTCCTTGACTAGTTTCCATCCGTTGCTTCTTGTCCTGCTTTCAGGTGCTTTGGAGAATAGCTTGACTCCCTCTTCTTTGTGGCAGCCCCTGAGATATTGGAACACTGCTATCCTGTCACCCCTCACCCTTCTCTTCATTAAACTACACATACCCAATTCCAGCAACCGTTCCCTATATGTTTTAGCCTCCAGTCCCCCAACTTAGTAAACCTAAGTAGCTTAGGGTTAACATTTGCTCTTGTGGTATTGTCTATATAACTATATGGTTGCTATTTTTATAGCAAGTAGTAAAGCTGCTCTGTTTGTTCATGATTAGTTTGATTTTTTAAAAAATGCAAAGGGTTGGATGAAGAAAGATACCCCTTAGAGTCTCCTCTTTTGGTGTGAGGAGGGAGCTGAAGTGGAAATCACTGCCAGGCTTTGTTGAATGTTATTTGCAAAGGAGCTAGGGAGAACCGACTTGAAGGATCTCAGGAGAATCAGTTTTTCTTACTCCAGAGGAACTGGATTCAAACATTGGGTACATGTTTAAAGCCTTGCTTCTAGCATTACATTTCATATCTCTGAAACTGCAGCTGACAACTGGAACACAGTAAATCTGTCAGTTGTGTAGAAAGCTTCCCAGAATTAGCATAATGTGGGATCATGAGTTACCTCTATCGGTCCTGTCTTTTTTCCAAGCATTCTCATCTAAGCCCACAATTAGGGTTTCATTCAGCAGTGGGATTCAAATATGTGAACAACCCGTTCTCTGTGTGGATGCTGCTTTTGGAAGTCCATTCTGGGCCTGGGCAACAAAACATTAGCTACCGGTTCGGCCAAAGTGCTGCGAACTGGCTGAATCCCACCACTGGTTTCATTACATAAAGGAGTGAAACAGTGATACATCTGTGATAATGGTTTCAACAGAATTCACTTCAGAGTCTTTATGTATGCTAGGTTTTCAAATTTTGCTCTAAAGATACATCCTAACTGTATTCTGGGACATGGTGACTAAGTGAAAATCACTGGTTTGAAAGCATGTTCCCCTCACCCTCTAAGTCTATATTAAATCACCTTCTATTTGTGGAGTCTGAGCTTCATATAGTCTCTTCTATTGGCATCTTTTATTCAGATATATGATTATAGAGGCACAAAATTATGTCAAACTAACACTGAGGGGGACAACCTTACACAAGAGATTGTGCACAGTGTGTTGTCATGGAATTTTTATGAAAATGCTGTTCATTTGTAAAAAAAAAACATTTCCAGGTTTAACTAATTTGACTACTTAAGTGTAGTTGTACACTTAAACATTAAGTGTGTATTATCATATTATACATTGATTATTGTTGGGCAGTTAGTAGTATCATTATAGTATTGCCATATCTGTATACAAAAACAAGGTATTCTTTATACCGTTTATTCCAAGGGTAAATGCAATTTCTTTCTATAATGTGCTACATTTCCTATAACTTCAATGTAGCTGCTCTCATATTCAGGAACTCACATTTTATCCCATTTAAGAACTGCTTCATTTGTTGCAGTGCAATAAATGAGTGGCATTTTAGTTGTGAAGAGAATTCATAGAAGTATTCTGGAAAGCCAGCTTACTTAAGACTGAAGAAGCATCATGTAAATCATAAATCTAAATAAATAAATGTAGATCTCCAGAATAAGCTCCTCGGCAATGCTTATACTCACAAATCTAAGAAGAGGGAGAGATTGTGTGTACATATGGCACTGAGCTATATTTTTCCCATTTAGTTCTCAAGAGGCTTGTAAAACAGAATCGTGTATCCAGAACTGCTAGATCTGATCCAAACAATTTCCAACACAGAATTTACATATGTGGGAGAAAAAAAATAAACTGGCCATAAAAATAGTAAGAACAAAAGGCACAAACCTTCCCTGGAAATCCATAAAATTTGGCAGAATTTTGTTTTTGGTACTGGGAAGATTAGTATGCCTGTAAAAAAAAGGCCATCAATATTCAGCATTAAGTTTGAATATTGATTGAGCTGGCTCTGAAGATACCATTATTCACCAGTGTGTAAATAATCTGCAAATGAAGATGTATATGCCTCCTTTTATTTTCTCTCCAATGAGCAGCCACGAGAGAGAAGAATAATTCCTTTTTCTTGTTTGAGTTGTTCAGACTGATTTAAAAAAATTGCTTTCCAATTAACCTGTACAGCACACTACTATTCCAGTAGCATTTAAGAAAATTGCTTTGAGCTTGTGAGATATATTTTAAAGGTGTAATATTTCAGTTCACATATCACTAATAAGAAAAAGAACCTCCAGAACTGAGCCAACTTGAAGATACTTAATTCAATCATCAGCTTCTTCAATCTATTAAACTATTAATCATTCTCTTCTTCACTTCACTTTTCTCCCAAATAGTGTCAAAAAAATTAGAAGGTATAAGTGCTAAAATCTAAACCCATTTGCCATGCAAACAGAAACTGGAACAGAATATAAAGCTATGTTATTAGATTTAACTCAAGGGGGAAAATATTAATTTTAACTAGTTATAATAGCAGATACATAGCATAGGTTTCATAACTATGTTATACAGTAATAAACACTGCCACAGTATTTCCTATAAATAAATAAATTATTAGTAGATTTATTTATTTGCTGTATGATCATAGACCAAGAGTTAACATGAAATCAGAATAAGGTACTTGAAAGCAACAAGGGCAAAAAATCATTGATAACAAGATGGCTTTTGATTTTATTCTCCATACACTATGGGAATAAACTTGCAACTTGAATTGATAATGATCCACTGAATATGAGTGATTTGCCTATATTATACTTTTTTTTCCTTTTGTCTTCAAGTCAGTCTTGACTCCTAACAACTGCATTTCTTCTTGGCAAGATTTCAGAAGTGGTTTGTGCATTGACTTCTTCCAAAGGCTGAGCAAGACTAGTACATAGATCCAAGGTCATCCAGCTGTCTTTGAGCCTAAGGCAAGACTAGAACTCACAATCTTCCAATTTCTAGCCTGATGCTTTAACCACTACACAAACTGACTCTCATGCTCATTGAACCAAACATCTCTTCTTAAGTTTAACAAAAAAAAGTTTAACTGAGGTTAGAAGAGGAAACATACTAGGAATTGTTGGGGAAGCAATTAAAATTTAAGAATAGGGAGAGATAATATTGCCTTTCACTGAACTGAAGTAACTGAATTGCTTTCCTTTCTTTAAAATTCAAAAGAGACAGGTTTTGCTGCCATTCAAATAGTAGATTGGCTGTTCTACCACTTCTGGGAAACAAACATAATAACAAAGCATAATTCCCAGAGAGCTTGTTAAGAGGAAATATGGCTTTCTCCTTTATACCCAGGGTGACCTTACTTTTCTCTTATTCCATCCCCAAAACCACAGAGAAACAGGCCAGTCAGGATTTGAAGAGATAATTATGTGCTTTTCATTTATATTTGCATCTACAGATCTATATGCATACTGAAAAGGAAAAAAGGGGGTCAAATCATATTCTAAAGTATATTTGCCAAACTAGTGCATGTTTCAAACAAGAAGATATTGCCAACTTTTGAAATGAACCTGGCTGAAGCCATCTTTGTCATTCACAGTTGCCACACCAGCTGGGAGGCAGGGGGAGATGAAAACGGAGGTATTGCTAGACATAACATTGAGTGATCCTGTGGGAACCAAGGTCATCCTCACAGGTACTGAAAGACAGAGAGGAGTGTCATGGAGCCTGCCAATTGCCCTTATTGGGAAGCATGATCAATGACATGGTAGGGGTCTTTTACCAACAGTTCATCCCCTCCTTTGCTAAAACAGCCCTACCAATCACTGAACTGTTAAAAACAGGAAAAAAGGGGGAGGGCAAAACTCCATTCAGGTCAACCCTTAAAATGGACTGTGGAATGCCAAGCAGCATTTGAACACCTCAAAAGGTTATCCACAGGAGAACCAGTCCTCAAACACCCTAACTCTGAAGAACAATTTATTATCCAGGTGGATGCTAGCAATGTAGCCATGTGGGTGCAGTTCTTCTCCAAAAAAAGAAGCAAGGGAGACCTACAACCATGCACATACACCTCCAGGAAACTCACCGACATACAGAGACAATGGGCGGTATGGGAGAGAGAAGCATTTACTATTCTTTGGGCATTACTAACCTGGCATCATTTTATAGAGGGGAATAAAATACCATTTGAAGTGTGGACTGACTATAAAAAACCTTGGAAATTATCCCCCAAGCAGGTTTGATGGGTGCAATATTTCAATTGCTTCAACTTCACTGTAAAGTACATCTCTGGAGGGAAGAACTTCCTAGCTGATGCCTTATCCAGAATGCCACGATACAAGAGCATTCGCAAGGAAATTATCAATGCTATCATCTCTCCTCAAAAAGCCTCCCAAGTGGCCACTAGGCATCAAGCTCAAAAGAAATCCGCCAGCTCTGAGAGTGACTTGACCCAGAAACTTAGAACTGAACTGAAATCCGACCCCTGGTTCAAAGACAACTGGAAATTGTTGATATACAGAGATGAACTGGCATGGAAAAGTTATAAATTGGACCTTCCTAGCTCCCTCAGGGTCCTAGCCCTGCAACAAAGCCGCAATGCCAAGCAAGCTGGTCACTTTGGGTTCCTAAAGACTTTACACATAGTAAGAAGGCAATACTGGTGGCCAGGAATGAAAAAAAGACATTGAAAGCTATGTAAAGAGCTGTGCAATATGTGCAGCCATGAAGAAAAGACTGGAAAACACCCCCCACGACGGTTACAACAGGTAGTAGAGCCATCCCAACCCTGGGAGGAAATCCAATAGTGGGAATTCCATAATTGAATGTTACTGACCTTTTCTCTAAACAAGTTCACTTTATAGCCTGCCCTGGTCTTCCCCCCACCCAGAAACTGACAAAACTATTTTCGAAACACATCTTCCAACTCCATGGAGCACCAAGAAGAATCATATTGGACCAAGGGATTCAATTCACAGCTAAATGATTGGATCCACCCAGGGCTCAGCTCAGTTTTTCATCTGAGTATGAATGAGACTGCTGAATGAGAGAATGCAATAGTGGAACAATACCTGAGATGTTAACTATCAGCAGAACAACTACACAGACCTGTCTTTTGCTGACGTGGCATACAATAGCACCATGCACAGCAGTACTGGACTCATTTACTTTAAAGTAGCCACTGGCAGGGAATTTGTTGCCATGTCTGAATATCCCCAAGAGCCCCCTTCCTCATTAATACTGACAAAGTGGCTAAATTCACTGCAGAGCACTTGGGCAAACAGAATGAGCCTTAGCCAAAGCCACAAAAATTCAAAAAGAGCAAGCAGCTAAAAGGCGGTCCCCCCCAGAAACCATTTCATATAGGGGAGAAAGTCTATCTTTCAATCAAATACCTAAGGTTAAAACTACCATGCAAAAAACTGGGACCTAAATTCATTGGTCCTTTCCCCATCATAAAGATCATAAATTCCATTACTGTGAAGTGAAAATTCCCATGACTATTAAGAAAAATACATCTGGTGTTTCATTGCAGTTTATTAAAACCAGTCATAGAATCAACATTGAGACCAGTACCTTGAGTAGCCCCAGGTTACAATACAGGGTAAGGTGGCACCCACTATGAAGTAAAACAGATCCTTCATTCTCAGCTGTATTAAGGGAAATTACAGTATCTAGTTCAGTGGAAAGGCTATCCTTTGTCAGAAGCTACTTGGGTGTAGGGTAAAGATGTAAATGCAGATAGACTAGTACAGAAATTTCACAATAAGGTAAAGGTAAAGGTTCCCCCGCACATGCATGCTAGTTGTTTCCAACTCTAGGGGCTGGTGTCCATCTGCATTTCAAAGCTGAAGAGCCAGTGCTTGTCCGAGGACGTGTCCGTGGTCATTTGGCCGGCATAAAAGAGCCTTGGTGGAACAGTGGGCTAATGCCTCCTTAAGTAACAACAGCTGCCTGCAATTAGTGCAGGTTTGCATCCCACCAGGCTCAAGGTTGACTCAGCCTTCCATCCTTCCGAGGTAGGTAAAATGAGGACCCAGATTGTTGGGGGCAATTAAGCTGACTTTGTAATAATGCCGCTTGGGGTGTGTGTGAAAGCCCTAATAAGCAGGCATATACATAGAATGAAGGCTACTGCTAAGCTTCTAGCCTTTGGAGAAGGGCGGGATATAAATCGAATTAAAATACATTAAATAAATAAATAAAATAACTAGACGCCAAAGGCGCATGGAACGCTCTTATCTTCCCACCGTAGTGGTTCCTATTTTTCTACTTGCATTTTTACATGCTTTCGAACTGCTAGGTTGGCAGAAGCTGGGACAAGTAACAGGCACTCACTCTGTTACACAGCACTCGGGATTCAACCCGCCAAACCACCGACCATCTGATTGACAAGCTCAGTGTCCTAACCCACTGAGCCACTGCATCCCACAATTTCACAATAAACATCTAGAGAGCCTCCAGGTGATAGAGCAGAAAATTAGCAAAAAAACCCAAAATATATCATGCTTATTATTTTCCAGGATCTTCTTTCTCTCTAGGGGAGTCCTACTGTCAACCTTTGAAACAAGCTTGACTGAAGCCATCTTTGTCATTCACAGTTGACACACGGGCTTGGGGAAGGGATGAAAATGGAGGTATTGCTATTCATAACATCGAGCAACATGGGAACCAAAATCATTCTCACAAGTGCTAGAAGATAGAGACAAGGAGTGTCAAGGAGCTCGTCAATTGCACTCATTGGGTAGCATGATTGATGACATGGTAGCAGGAAAGGAAGCATTACATTTAGTTACATTGAATCCGGATAAGAATTTTAGAGTTGGTTTTACTTTAGATTGTGCCAATATTATGTATCCAATAAACATGTTGTCTGAGGAATTTTCAAGCCTCAGAGTTCTGATTTGTTGAGGTTCATTAGTCAGAACCTTAAGAGATACTCAACTCAATATGCTTTTTGCTTAATAATAGCTTCCTTGTCCTGATGGAACTTTTGATTTTCTAAGAAGAATTGAATTAGCACTGAGAAGAGGGAAAATAAAATAAATAAAATTCTTCTCTACATAACTAGTGTTGGCTGCTTCCTGAACTGGATGCTTTTGATAGATGGGTTAATTCATTTGACAGAAACAGAAAACATATGACAAATAAAAGAAATAGTTTTCACAATATGTTTGAACATATGACAAACAAAAGATGAAGCTCTCATCTATCAACATTAATTAGTTTCCATAGGATGCACATTTTGTTTTGTTCATTTCTTTTCAAATTTATTATTATGGTTGGTTGCACAGAGAGACAGTTGTTTAGGCTGGGTTCGGCATTTTTATCCACCTGTCAAGTCCTTCCCAAGGATGTGGGATAGGCAATTATTATTATTATTATTATTATTATTATTATTATTATTATTATTATTATTATTATTATTATTATTATTATTAGTATTAGTATTATTAGTATTATTAGTATTTATTATGTCCTAGACATTTTGACATCTGAGTTCTTAAAGAAGGCAACAATGTAGTGGTTAAGGCATGGGACTAGGAATGCACAGATTCATGTTAAAGCCTATTCAGTCAGTCAGTCAGGCAGGCAGGCAGGCAGACAGGAATTTCTATTCCTGTCCATCTCAATCCAATTGACTCTCAGGCACCAAGAGTTCCTGAGTGAGTTTGGACATATTACTCAAACTACCACCCACCTAACCTCACAGGATGTTTGTTGTGGATAAAAAATGGAGGGGTTTTTTTTATATGCCACGAAGAGCAAGATATAAATCTAACAAATAAATGTATTTACTTTTGAGACACTTTTTTCCAAATGATTCCATCCACTTCCTTCAAATTGCTGAAACTGTATGAAAGTTCATACTACAGTATTTGTAAAACTTCTATCCTTTAAATCCACATATATTTATAAATATAGATATTAATTCAGAGCATTCAGTGTTTGTAAACCATCCAGAGTAATTTAGGTGAGCTGGATGATATAGAAATTTGATAAATAACTGAATAAAAATAACACCTGTCTTATGAAACATTTTCATTGTGACTTTATTGGGAAAGAACTCATTATCACAGTATTCCAGCTTGCCATCCCCAGTGCTTCCCAACTAGTAAGAACTTTTGTTTAGCAGGCAGGATATGGCTTCATTTTTGCTTTTCCTGTATACTAATTGCTGGACATTTGTGAAAGGGAATCCTGGGAAATCCTGTTTTAAGGACCTTTTGAACAAATTGTTTTGTTGAAGTCTCTAGCAAATCCAATCTCTAAAGCTAATGCTGTTGACCACATGTGTAAAGAAGAAATATGAATTCCAGATGCTGCCCACCTCAGAACATCTTGGCAATTGGTGAGTGCAACGATCCCAAGAATAAATGTCACCTCAGAGCCAGTCTAGAAGTAGCCAGCTGTGGTACAAGCAGCTTAATACTCAGAATTTGCTCCATCAGTTCTAAGGATTGCTTATGATAGTGTGGGAAGTCAGCCCACTAGAGAAGGAAATATTAAAAGGGCAGAAAAATATATTTCCTCAAAAGATCTTAAAGAGGCAGAAAAGCATGCCCAGTTTTCTTAATAGCCCCAAGTCTCCCTCCCTCAAGCAAAAACCAGCTCTATAGAAATGCAGATGTAAATCCAGGAAAGTTGGAGGCCCCCAGCTAGAAGATTAAGAAGACAAAAACAGCTAAAATCTACATACCCTAAGGCAAGAAATAATAGGATTAACCCACAGATGCAAAAGGGCACACCCAGACTCAGGTCAGAATACATGACACAGGAAATACAAAGCCTCAAACAGGAACAGGAAACAACTCCAAAAAAAAAAAAGCCCCAGAAGGTATAAAAACCCACTCCCTACATGTGCTCAGTCTCTTTTCTTCCAGAGCCATATTCCTGTCTGGATCTCCTCTTCAATAAACTGCAACCTTCTTTCTAAAGCAGTCACCATGTTGTTTATTCCCAGCTTGGACTGAACCATGATGAAGACTTTTCATTCAACAGTAGGATAAAACGTTAAGGAGAGAGCAAAATACTTCCAGCTACTTTCAAAGTCAAGGGACACCATTAGATTACAAGTGGACATACTACCCCAGGAAGCTACTAAGTAGGAATTTTAGGTAGATTTTAGCATATCGATTCTGTTAAGCAAGGAGCTATAAGAATTCTGAGATACAAGTAAGAAGAAAAATTTTATACTGTTCAGATTCATATCTCCAAATCCTTCCATATCTCAATTTTATTTTTACTTATGTAAATAAAAGGACAGTAAGTAACAACCAAAGGACAGTAAGTAACAACCAAAATTTGTCTTCATTCAAAAGACTGGAGGGCAAAGCAAAAAGCAGTCCAGACTCATTGTAGCTTTCTTAGAAACTGGCTGTGATTTGACAAGCTACTGCAAAGCATTTCAGGCTGCATCAGGCAAGTGTAGAACGCAAAGCAGGCTAGCTCAGGGGAGACTCAAAAAATGTTGGGGAGTGTCATGCCTCTCCCAGTGGCTAAACATCAGCTATTAGGGTTGGTGAGAAGTATTTTGGATTCATATTTTGTGTACTTGATGAGACACTTCTTAAGGATTGGATGGGTAAGGTCAGAAGCAAAAACCTGGGATCAGAATGTTCCACTACAAAATACATAGTCCCTTGGGTTATGATGGCAATTGGGACCACAATTGCATTGCTAACTGTTGTGAAAATAAATTGCAATATCACATGACAGCCTCACTTAGTGATGGAAACTCCAGGACCACGTGGGTTGCAAGAGCAACTTGCTATATTCCTGCCAGATTCCCCATGAACTATCTTTGTGGGAAGCCAGCAGGGAAGATCACAAATAGTGATCAAATGATGTGCTTTGCTGTGACATTATAATCATGAGCTGGGCTTGTTGATTTTTTTCAGCACCACTATAAATCTGAACAGTCAGTGAATGAATGGATGTAAGCCGAGGACTACCAGTAATGAAGCACAGGAGTCAACTATTCTTTTCCAGCTAAAAATTAAGAAGCTATTAGTCTATAATACTGCACAAAATCATACTGCACAAAATGGAGAAAAAGGAAAGTCATCTGAAACTTCTTTCTGCATCTTAGTCTTTGTAATTTTTGGATTTTTAATTAATATCTATTGAAATAAAACCAGTTTATTAACAGGTAAGTCCATGAATCACTGCCCATTAAGACTTCCAGATATTGGTCAGAGAAGTCCCCAATGAGGCAAAGCAAAAAACAAGTCTATCTCCCTTTGCTTTTAGAAGGGGCATGTTGCTTTATGAAACAGCTTGAAAGGAGCTCTTCGTTTATAGAATTATTGAAGAAAGCCTCCTTTGAAATTTTGGCATCTGCATCAAACCATAATGAATGTCTAAAGATCACTTGTGTGCAAAAACTGATCTTATGCACTTCCTTTCCAGTGCTTGATTCAACTGCATAAGCTGAGACTGTTGTGTGCTGGTGTTGCCATCCATCTTTCATTCCTCTCTGTAGATACCTGTGCTTCTGAAGTTTTGCATAGAAAAATTGTGTGAATATAAATGAGATATTCAAAATCAGAAACTACTCTATGGAAAATTATGTCTTCCACCCAATTTAGCATTTAAAAGAAAGGATTTCATATTCAACTTTTTTAATAAAAATCATTTTAGACAGATGTTGGGGAGACTCTATATATATATACTAACATAAACACAGCCTTTATTTTTTTGTAGTTCCTTGAGGCATCCTTGTGTAACTAATTGTTCTGCCAAGTACCTTTGTGGCTTGCCTTAAAGCAGAAATAAGATACTTTGTATTCTAAGATGGTGATGACAATCCCATTACAATTCTTAAAGAGTAAGCTAAGAAATGACCCAGAACAATTTGCAAGGGAACAACACGTTGAAACTTTGTAGCAACTTAACAGGTCATCTGTAATTATGAAACAAACATAATCGGAGATCTTCAGAATCCTAGACAAATTGTTCCAATTAAAAACTAGTTATCATCCAAGTTTTATATAGTCAGCCAACATGATAAGAATGGTCAGAATGTAGACCTTTGCTAGACAATTATAATACTTTCTGTCCATCTTTGCTAATGCTTTTCAGCCTGCTATCACTGATTGCATGCAGTCTTTGGAATCAAACACACTGGTCCCATAATAAAGTGTTCCTTAGAATAGGGATTTTTAAGCTTCTTCCAGTTGCAGAATCTGTTAGTTTATTTTTTTTTTCAGAACTCTTGATCAAGAGACAAAATTCTTGTGGCTGCATTTGGTGGTTTTACTCCCTCTGTTATTTTTCATAGAACCCACCAGGTCTTGTGAATCCCTAGGTTCTATGGAACAGAAGAAGAATTCTGCCTTAAAGCTGAATTCTCTGAAGAAGCTCCAGATTGCAAACATTCCAAACTGCCCAATTTGCATTTAGCAATATGAGATCTATCAAGTCAAAGGCTACTTAATTGCTACTTGATTGCAGTGACCTTTATTTATTTATTTATTTATTTATTTATTTATTTAATTAATTAATTTCTTCTTCCTTAGCACAGTCCAATTCATTGCTGAAGGTCTTGATCGTTTTTTCCTTAACATTTGAAAGGGGCACTTTCACGGCATCGCATGTCCTTAAGGTTGGGCCATTTCAGAAGACTTCCAACAATGTCTTCAATATGTAGTTACTTGAAAATTGAGCACTGACAAATAAATGTAAAGCAAAGATACTTCTCAATGTAATATCACACTTCTCTTTGAAATTTATGCAGGTGTGAGGTGAGACATTCATGAAAATTATACAAAGCAGATTCTTCTTAACCCCAAGGCTTATAAGCCGAGGCTGTAGGAGGCATCTACATTTTCTTCTGGGTAATGAAGGAACAGTTTGTATGGATGGATGTTTCTGCTCTTCCCCCATGTTGTGATTATGTTTTTGTATGCAGGAAGCACATTCTGCTCTGGGTCAAATAACTGGAAGGAAAGAGGGAAGTGAGCTTAAATTGGAACAATCTGCAACCTTCTAAGCAGCTCTGCTACTGCCTCTCCTGTAGGGATCAATTGAAGGATTTCTTTTCAGAATTTTTTCCTGCCCTTTGTTATGGCCCATTCTCAAACTGTTGCATTTTCTTTTCTTTTCCTTTTCCTTTAGCTAGATTGTTTTCTTTATATCAAATCTGTTCAGTTTTTAGAGAATTGTTGTGCTGATGGACAGAAATGAGGCCCCAACTACTTTGCATAATTTATTTTGATGGGACTTTTTAGTTTCTTCTATATTCACTTTTTCTTTACTTTCTGAGTGATGCTACCTACATACCTTCTAGCTATGTGCATCAAAGTAGTTATGATTAGTGCATTCATTTAGGTATCTCCAATTTCCCTTCTTGTAACATCCAGGAAATATGTAGCCCATTGACCTTCCTGCATTTTATCACCTTCAGGCTAAGATCTAAGAATAGATGGAATGCAGTCTGTGTCTGTCATGTAATTGTGATAGACTCACAAAAGCAACACTGAATACTCTTGAGTACCAGATTCGTGGATTACTAAATTTACTTCCACACAGCATCATTTAAATTCTTACACTTTTCTTCAGTCCTTCAGAATAATTTTGAAGCCATTTTCCCTCCTCTGTCTCCGGGATGGCAAAGATCACAATTAACTAATCAGTGGATCCATAGATGAGGGTAGAAAAGTAATCAGTCAGTGCCCAGTCCTGAGCTACTGTAGCTACTGATACAACAAAATTTCTCTTATCAATATTTCATTAAAAAAGAAAAAGAAAGAAATGGCTAGCACTCCCTCTTCCTGTTTCCAAAACATACTGTATGTGGTTGCCTAGTTCTGTTGCAAAAGCTTTAAAGAGCAAAGGAGCCTG
This sequence comes from Vipera berus, assembly GCF_964194415.1. Taxonomy (NCBI): domain Eukaryota; kingdom Metazoa; phylum Chordata; class Lepidosauria; order Squamata; family Viperidae; genus Vipera; species Vipera berus. The sequence goes on along the minus strand of NC_138203.1, from coordinate 184,072,780 downwards.
AAAAACTACCAAGTCATGATACCTCTGTTATACACAAGAGCATTTTGCCATCTGTGATGGTGAAGGACAAGCATACCAACAAGTTTTTCTATAGATACCCTTTACAAGAACTCTAAGCTGTTGCTGTGAAGGAAACTTTGTGAAGTCATCCAGTCATCTTTTCATTTTAAGAACCCATAACTTCCTCTGAAGTAAAAAAAAAAAACTGGGAAGCCAGCTGAGGCAGCATCAGTGGGTAAGTAGACTATCAATAAGCTGCTCAAACTTGCAGTGCTGCAAATGAAATGTTCACTGGTTTTTCAATTCCAAATGCAACCAATTCAGCCAGAAATAAATAAATGTTGTCAATGGGTTGACAACACAGAAGGCAGAACTGATTTGATGCAAAAAGCCCATATGGAAATATCATCTGTTATACCACCTGCTTGTCTAAGAAAACAAAGGGTGATCTTATTGTGCAGCAGCAGAATATCTACTGCAGTACATCTTTAAAATGATAAGCAGCCATTTTAAGCTGCATTCTTAACTACTGTAAGTGGTTGATTTGGGTTTGATAATGCATTCCCTAATCAATTCTAATCATAACCTTCAATGAGAGAACCTTTAATGCTTTTCACTTTTTCTAAGATTTGGGTCATTTGGTTAAATCTCTCATCTGTTTCCAAAACAAGGAGAGAAATTTAGAGTCAACAAATGATGGTTTGTAGTCTTCAGCTGAAAACCAGATACTGTACGCATTTGTTTTTCATTTACCAAGATAAGACTGGCACAGAAAGAGTTTACCACCTGAATATTTTATTTCAGGGAGGGGAGTTGTTTCTGCAGCTTTGGTTTTGTTGTTACAGAATATAAAACTACAGAAACATACAGTTTATTGTGCAGAACTCTAGCCAACTATAAAATCTGTACTTATACCTTTGATTTTTCCTGCCTAAATGTAAAACTTTGCTTTTCTCCACATTAAAATTCTAATTATTCAGAGCATTGGGACATATTTGGATAACTGATTTGAAGCAGTTAATATTAAGTGAGTTCTACCTAGAGATGTATCGATATTCAGTTCTTCAACATTATGTATCAACTTAGATAATATCTAAAACTAATACAGATTAGTTTGCACATACTTGAATAAAATTAATGTTGCAGATGAGAAAGCCCTCAAAAAATATGACATCATACACCACCCACTTAAACTGGGCAACAATTCTCTGGAAGAGACTCTAGCTCAATGATAAAACACACAGTGGAAGTTCACATCCAGTCCTTGGCATTTTCACTGAACAGAATTAGATGCTTAACATAGGAAAATTTCTGCTGGAGATCTTAGAATCACAAACAGATGTGCTGGAGAAGGATTGGTGGCAGCCCATTGTTAAATTTGTGGGGAGGGGTGTATCATAGCCCCTTATTTTCCTGGGTCTTGGTCTATGAGTGCATGTTTTATTTTTTTATTTTAAATGTCATCTTCTCTTTTGCTGTCTAAATGGTCATAACCTGTCAAAATTGCCAGCATCAAATACAAATATTTTGAATTGCAAAAAGGGAAACATGTTTCTCTAGGATACTTTTTAATGCTTTTTAAAAAATCAATAAATGCTCTTTTTTTAACCAATAGTTTTTGAATGATTACATTCTCTCTCTCTCTCTCTCTCTCTCTCTCTCTCTCTCTCTCTCTCTCTCTCTCTCTCTCTCTCTCTCTCTCTCTCTCCAGTTGTCATTTGATTTTAACTATTTGCTTTGCCTTAAATACTGTCAAGTGTGAACAATCAGACTCATATGTGCTGACTTCAAGCTAACTGTTTTATTATGTCCTGTTATAATATAGGAATCTCTCCAGTCTGGCAGCTCTTCTCTGTGAACTATTAGATAAGGCTCCAAGGAATTCAGGGAGGTTTAGTTCTGACCTTTTTATGGTTATGCAGTGAGTCAAGATCTGTCCAGCACTTCATCTCTGCTCCCTGCCAGGCTGAATACTTCCCAACAAATATTTAAACCCTTTCATCACATTTTACATAATAGCATTAAATGTATGAAATCATGAAAAATGTGTTTTATCATGTCTGGGAAGAAGCAATATACCGCTCCAATAATTTGTTTAATTAAAGCGAGGAAAACATTTTAAAAGCAAGGTGAATCCACAAATTACTCATTGTAAGGATTATCTATTATATAGGGATCAAAGCCTGAAAATTAAACTCTTAAACAAAGCATTCTGTTCTGCAGAACATCATAATGCATCATTCTACAATGAAAGTTAACACTAATGTTGCAATGTATACCTAGATTCCTGGCAATACGGACAAACTACTCACAGTATACTTCAATAGGGTTGACTGCTCCAAGATCCTGTCTATGCTCAAAAGCTAAGCAGGATTGCATCTAGTTAGCACTTCATGGAAGAGCATCTGAGAATGCAGGATAGACTGAGAAATTGGGGAGAGAAAAAATACTCATAAAGGAGACTTCCATGCTGCAGGTGTCTTGAAATAGTATACGATAGGGTTAAAGCAACATTGGCAATTGAAAGGTATGGAGAACTATAGTGAATGGTGCTGGATACATTATTTTAGCTCTGCTTCCTCTTTTCTTTTGCCTTATTTCATGCTTTAGGCTTCTTCTTTCTGCTAGTTCACATTCCTATTCTGACCTTTGCACACTAAAGTCCATCCAGTGGTGGGATTCAGCCGGTTCACACCACTTTGGCAAAACCAGTAGCTATTTTTTTTTTTGTTGCCCAGGACTTCTGGAAGCGGCATCCATACAGAGAACTGGTTGTTCACATATTTGAATCCCACCACTGAATCCATCCCAAAGAAAATACAATGAGGGTATGTGTGCACCATTGCTTTGAAAACTGCATGGCCGTGCCAATATAATCTTCAAAACTGAAGTTCAGCTCAAGTTTATCTTTACCTTTCATTATTTGTTTATTTTTTTTTGTAGGAAAAGAAACACTTCTGCTTTAGTAATTTAGAATCACTTGGCAATCTCAATCTTTCAGGTCCTTAAATTCATTTGACAATAGTTTTTTACAGCATGCTGTTTCATGCATTCAGGTATATTATCACAGTTGGTAGCAACAGTTAAAAGTATTACAGTTATTTTAGCTACATTTTCTTCAAACGTTATTCCCTCAAAACAAAACAAACAACAAAAAAAGAACCTTGATTTAACTAGAGTGAGATCTGGGCTGCTGAGTGACTTGAGCATCCAATTACACTGCTTCCTCTTCACCCAGCTCTCAATTAAAACTTCTTGAAACATCTGGGATGGGAGAAAAAGCCCTAGCAAATTAGCTAAGTAGGTTACCATAATGCAAGATAACAACCTTAAGTTGAGAAGGCAGCACCTTTAGTTACTGTACATTGCATAAGGAATTCACTGAGCAATAACCACCTTGGAGGCCTCCCTGTTTATTATGGAAGATGTAGATGTGCCAAAAGCCAATGTCTTCTTATTTTATGGATACTTTTCCCCTTTTTTATGTTTGAGCAGTACCTCTTCATCAGAATGGCCTAGAAACATCCTTTCTGCTTTATTATTGTAAGTAAAAAAAAAGTGACATTTAACAATAACCCACGTCCTCTATAGCAGGGGAGGCAGGAAGAGCAAAGTTCCACTTGGAACTGAGTGCCTTTTGGGCCTCTTTCTCTGTACATCTGACTGAACAAATGGAAATCCTATCCAAGCCGTCATCAAATCCATGTGTATTTAAACAAGAATTTAGCAAAAAGGGGCTTCTTCCTTCCTGGATCTTAATTTAAAATCCTTCAAATATTTTACTACCAGTTTCTAGTGTTTAAGTCCAATAACCTAGGTCAGGGGTAGGCAACCTTGGCTCTTTTATGCCTCGTGGACTTCAACTCCCAGAAATCCTGAGCCAGCATGGCTCAGCTTGGAAACCTCTCTCTTTCCCCTCAGCATGGCTGGCTCAGGAATTCTGGGAGTTGAAGTCCACGAGTCATAAAAGAGCCAAGGTTGCCTCTAGGTAATAAAGAAGGAAGCTGAAAGGTGAAGATCACCAAACAAAACTATTACACAATCACTTTTCCACAATGATATTTGGATACAATAGGTACAGTCTATTTACTGCTAGGTGCCTGGATCAAGTACTGTTCTCCAGGAAACCAAATTAAGTAAACAATGCTCTGAAATAATTAGGTAAATTATATTTTTTTTAATTATGGTTTGGCATGGATTCTAAATCTGAGCCACATTCATATTCATTTAGCTGTCTAGCTCATAAAAAGTGACTTTGCATGGCATACACAATAGCATATGGAAATATATATATTAAAGTTATTTTAGGAAATTTTATTTCAGCATAGTATGCCTGTGCCTTTTTTTCTGGAGAGATTGAATATTGTTTCAATAGCTAAACTGGGTTCTATAATCGCTTTAGGGTCATGGTTATCCATCACAATATGTTGTTATGACTTTCTCCAATTGCCAGCTGCAATAATGAAATCAGAGCACACTTTGTAAGTGAAACTGCAGCAGTTAATGAAAATCAATAATTAGATTTAGTTGTGATTTCAGTGTAAAGAAGTACATAGACTCTGAGATAATGCAATTTTCAAAAAGTGTCATTAATTCATAATAGTTCCAGAACTAAGAATGCTGAGACTTTTTTATTTTCAGCTTAATATAAATTATTCTTAATATATGATTTATTGTAAGTTTTCTTTTAAAAACAACTCAGGACTCTAAACAGCTTAGACAAATTATTTTAGCTTTACATCTGTTAAGTTGTAGGACATTACATTTTCATTTAATTGATTTTATTAGCTTTCCCACCAAGAATGTAGTCTTTACCTACTATACGGACTATTACAATATTTTATCATGAAGGGAAGCCTAATTGTTTTTTTTTTAAAAAAATAATGCTATTTTGATAGGTTTGCAGTGGAATCAGTAGAAATATTTAACATATGTAAAAGCAGTATCTCAAGCCAGGTACATTGTTGCATTCAACTTTCCTGGAAACCATTTTGAAATTTGGTTATTCATATTTTATGAGCAATTACCATCAGATGTTTTGCTACTCTTTGTATCTATCTGATACAAACTATTTCAGTTTTTTTTTTCTTTTTAATAAATTTACAGATATTTCTAAAATTCTGTTTTCACTTTGTCATTATGGGGTTCTGAGTGTAGTTTAATGAGAAAAAAATGAATTTAAACAACTAGAATTAGGCTACGCTGCAGCATTACAAAATTGACAAAAGTGAAGGGGGTCTGAATACTTTTTGAATGCACTATATGTTCAGCTTTGGTCTTATTGATAATGTACACGATAGCTGTTATGGGTACTGTTGGGAACAGAAAATGGAATTATACACAAGATTAAATGAATTATAAATTAGTCATAACTCAAATAGAACAACCCAGCTTTTGGTTGGGTTTTTTTTTTGTTTTTGTTTGTTTTTTGGTATGTAAAATGAGTCATCTTTACTTGGAAACCTATTTCTGTCAACAGTGAACATTTCAAGCCATTTTTAATCTGGTGTGACTACTGTAGAAAAAGCCAGACAATGCAAATGGATTCATTCTTTTACCTCTTTAGTATCTAAATATGTTATTTCTAACACCCAGGCTGCACTTGGGTTTCTTTTTAAAATTTCTATTCATGCTCCTCCTTCAATGAAATTAAATTTGAAATATTATTTATCAACTTACCTGGTTCAGTGTTTATATAATTTGCAAAATTATTTCTTTGCATAATAGCATTTTAGCATCTGACTTTAACCTAATGTGGTCTCCTCTGATGAATTCTTTAGCTATGCCCCCAGGGAGAATCTAGAAATGCAAACAGCTGAGTTCATCTATATGTGTGTGTGTGACCTGCAAAGAATTAGATATGGTACTGAATTAGAGCTGCCAAGTCTTGTTTTTTTTAGAAGTTTCATATCTGTAATAGCAGTATAGTAACTAGATACAACATGACCTTCTAATGCTGAGCAGAGTGCATAGAGCATAGCAGAATACTAAGCCAGACTTTTTAAAAACAATGTTTGGTCCAACAGGTCATAATACTTCAAATCAGGCACCATGATAAGCCAAAACCTAATCAACTATAATCTGCTTAACTTTAGCAAAATAGATGCACCTACCACACAACATCCCAGACTTAACCATTGTTGATAAGAAAGACACAATGTCTGGATAATGGACACTGCAGTACAGGAAATTACACTGGAATAACTGTAAGAAATACCATTTGTCACCAAGCAAGAACTTGTGACCACAAAATAGATAAAGTAATAGAAAATGAAGTAGCTAAAGTGCACTGGGACTTTAGAATTCAAATACATAATCACCTGCTCCATAACATCCAGATTAACCATTGTCGATAAGGAAGACAAAAAAAAATCTGGGAAGTGGATGTTCAGTATCTGGAGATAGCAGAACAGAAGAGAAAAGACTAGAAAAAAAATCACAAAATACAAAGACTTACAAACAGAAGCATAATGGCTGTGGCAAAGGAAAGCAAAGATAGGACCAATAGCAATAGGCACCTTGGGTGCAGTCCCAAAATATTTGGAACACCACTTGAAGAGCATCAGTATTGAGAAAGCCATCACCAATCAATTGCAAAAGGTAACTTCACTTGGAAAGTATCCTGTGTTGACACCTTTAACACCCTTAAACAACAACTTCTGCCTATCCCAGATCCCTAGAGAAGACTTGACAGATGGGAAATAATGCCAAAGACAGTCTAAACATCTCACTGTCAATATGACTTAGAGTGGTTTACAGTTAAATATAGTTCAAACAGTACTCATAAATTAGCAAGTTAAAATATTGTAGAATTTCTGAACATAAAGCGATAAAGTCTTGGCTCATAACATACCATTTTTAACTGTGGTTGAAAAGAAGAAACTGTGAATAACTGTTATGGCAATATCAGGAGAGAATTAAATAGAAGAAAAAGAATTGGAAAAGATCACAAAGTGTTAAGATCTGAAAATCAAATTTAAAATATTACAACATATACTAACCATGGCTGTTGGCACACTATGTACCATACTTAAAAAAAAAATCTTGGACAACAGTTTGTGCCTTGACAAATTTTCTATCTGACAATTTTAAAAAGCCACATTCTTGGATCTGTATATATATATCCATTACAATATCCTAGTTTCTTAGAAAAAAACTCAGTGCATATAAAGACCAACACCAGCTAAAGAACTGGCAGCTATGATCTCATACTCTTATTGTTATTAAGGTAACACAGTACCTCAGTGGTTAAGATGCTGGGCTTCTTGTCTAGTAAGCGGGCAGCCCAGGTTCAAGGCCTGATTGCCACATGATGGAGTAATCACCCATCTTCCCCCCCCCAGCTCCTGCTAACCTAGAAGTTTGAAAGCATGCAAATACAAGTAGATAAATAGGTACCACTTCAATGAGAAAGGTAACAGTGCTTCATGATGTCATGCTGGCCACATGACCACTGAAATGTCTTTGGACAGCTCTGGCTCAATGGCCTCGAAATGGAGATGAACACCAACCCCTATAGTCGGAAATGAGTAAAATCTGCAGGGATTCCTTTACCATTTGTTGTATTATTATTATTATTATTATTATTACTATTATTATCATATACATATCTAATTTCCACCACACATTTTTTTTCCTAACAGCATAAAGTACATCCAGTTAAACATTAGAATTCAATCTTATGACTCAATGCAATCTTGCAGTGAAGTGGATTCTTTTATCAGTTCCAGAAAGATGCACATTTCTCTCTTGCCCAGAATGTAAGTTTCTAACTTCCATGTTATTTCCCTCTGTGTCCCTACAGAAGATACCAGCTTTTTGCCATGGAAAATCCTATACTATTTCCCCCCTTAGAAGCAAAGTACAGTGCATATTTATTCTCTTTTATGACTACTCTCTGAATATTCAAATATTCAATATATGTTTCATGCATAAACGTCATCCTCAGTCTAAAATATGTAGCTGTTGAAGTGCTGCTATTAGTATTACCAAGTGACTGTATCTGCATTATATTGTAGATTTTAATGGCTAGTACTATTTGTTTATAGGTGATTTACTGTGGATGTTTATTCCTTTAGATATTTTATTTTTATGTTACATTGCATTCTGTTATTTATCATTACTGTTCTTTGTACATCAGTTGTCCCCAACCTTCTTAGCACCAGGGACCAGATTTATGGAGGACAAGTTTTCCATGGACTGGGGAGGGGGAGGGAGGAGTGTGTAACCTACATCTTGCACTTGTGCCATTTGTCTTGCCTATTGCTCACCTCCAGTTATGCGGACCAGTTCTTAACAGGCCACAGACCTGTTTGTAGGGGACCCATGTGATTGGAGACCCTTGTTGTAGATGTTTCCTTGTATACTACCATAGGTCTGCTCAGATTTGGTAAATTACAAGTGCAAATAAAAAAAAATATGTTTAGGTTAAAGATGATCAATGATCAAGTCTAGGAACAGACTTTAAGTAGCACTCTGTTGTAAGCAGAGCTATATCACTTCCTCCTTATGGGATGGTGAAATGCCCCTTGTCTCAAGGATACATTCAATACCACAAACACCTAGCACATGTCACCCCCCAGGTAGCCATAGCCAGTCAGGACATGGATCCTATACCAAGGTGGCTGAACCAAAAGATTCAGGAGGTAAGCAAATAAATCTGATATGGTCTGGAAATAAACTCTGGCACATGGAGAAATTATATATAGAATAAACCTTTTGCAGTTAGCCTTTCTGAGACAGTGGCAAATGGCCTCTGATAAAGACATAAATAAGAATTTAATCCATGAATCAGCAAATGTTGACATTTAGGGAGGATTAGAGCTATTACTGAAAATTGCAGCATTTCAGAGACAGTACCATGAAAGTCAGTTCCACTAATAATTTTGAACAAAATGAAACTCTGATGGGAGTTCTACTAGGTTAATAAAATAATTGTACTCTTTGGGCTCTGCTTGATCATAGGAGGAAGTTTCCATTTTTTGGTTGCTTCTTTACCTACTTTATATGGAGGTTTGTGAATCTATCCTAAGCTAAAATGGAAGAAGAGATCTTCACAGAAATATTAAAAGGCCACACTGCTCCTGAAATCTGCAATATTTTCCTAGCTGACAAAAATGCATATCACTACATAATTTTGAAAAAAAAAACATATTTAATTATTACTGATAACAATCTTAAGTAATGTAAGCTGCTACATATGTCTATCACTTTGAGTAAGTAGAATTGGACTGTGCACATTTGTGCATTCATAACAAATACAATCTTTCAATTACATCAACAATGTGAGATCATTACTGTGGGTTGCAAAACTAGATTAGTGGTCCCTCTGGAATACCTTAAAGAGAACTGATAGTTGTGTGGGAGGGAAAGAACAGAATTAAAACTTAAACTATTTCTTCCAAAAGTTCCTTTTTTTAATGAGAAAAAACAAGAGTTTGAGATAGAATTGGGAATTTTTTCCCAAATAAGTCTTAAACTGAACCAGAAATAAGATACTTTATGCAAGGAATTCTTTCATATCTTTCACTGATAGCACAATTACAACTTTTGTCTTCCATTTTGTGATGCCAGAGCAACCCCAGATTGTGTAACTGAAACTTGGTAGTAAAATCCACATTTTTCATGGGACATTTTCAGCTTTTTGTTGTTGTTGTTGTTGTTGTTGTTCTCCTAGAAATGTGTTAAATAAAGGGTTTTAAACATCTATGAAATAACTAAATAAAGCAAATCACTGAACAAAAAAGGAGGGAAAATTTCTCTGCAGCTCTAAAATAATTTTTTTTTAAAAAAAATGTAGGCCTGGACCAAATATTGCTCACACATTATATATAATTACAAACCTGAGAAACAAAGCTAAAGGCTTTCATTGATCTCTTTTTGTATTCATATTCTAAACTGTGGAATATAATTAGGTAATGTCTGAAGTTACTAATCCTTTCCCTATGAAGAAGATTGTGAGGGTAACATGCCTTCATTGAGGGTAGAAGGTCTTCAAATTAGATTCAGCTATTTTTTTTAATCAAACATGCTCTTTCTATAATTGCTTCCCTAAATACAATCATTTCACCCTATTCCAGCCTAGGCTAATTAAAGTTCTGTTTATTCTGGATTTAATATTTCAGAAATGCTAATTAAAGTCTTACCACTTGATTGCAACCAGCCCTTCTTTATCCAGAATATGACCATGGATAATTTATTGATTGGCAAGACTGCCTTTAAAGGAGTATTCTGATCATGGATTGGCACAATTTCAACATACTCTCCTTCTCCCAAAATTCTGCGAGTGTCACAATTCTAGGATACAGAGCACATGTTCAAGCTTGTTATTTCCAAGAGGGAGGTTGAACTGCCCAAACAGTAAATATTGCATTTAATTGTCTAATCATTTCTGCACCCATCCTCCTTCTCCTTCTCCTCCTCTTCCTCCTCCTCTTCCTCTTCCTCTTCCTCCTTTTAAAAAATCTGCTTTCCAAGTTCAAACATTGTTCTGATACCACAATAGGTTTCAACATCAAATGTATAAAAGGATTAATCCTACTCTTCCCAATTCTATTTTTGAAATGTGCTCTCCAAGCTAAGGAATCTATGGCACATAAAAGAGTTATAATTTGATGAGTAAATTGAGTCACCAACTAGAATTTTTTCTACAACCTTAACTGATGTTTTCCCCCCCAAATGAAGTATTGGGCTAACCTTCTGAACCACTAACCTTTTGTCATTTCAGAGTCTATTACATGCGCATACTAAAGATCATACAGTGCAAACTAAAATGGAAAGATGTAACTATAAGACCTCTTATCTACCCTACAGAGAAAATCAATCATCATTTAGTAAGTGATTGCTCTATTTATTGCCGCGATCTAAGCACAAGCAAAATGGAGTGCTGCCACTCCAGAAGTGTATTAGAAAAGGAGTAGTGGCACTGAATCACAGGAGGGGTCCTTGAATACCTTTTTATTGTGCAACGGGATAATTTGGGAGTTTTTCATCACAAAATTTTCATTTTGTGATGAAAAACTCCCAAAAATCATGTTCATGTGTTCTCTTCCTCATATTGCTCAAGAAAGACTCTATTCAGAATGAAGATGATTTAGCCTAGCTTTGAAAAAAAATAGAGCTGGAAGGGACCTTGGAAGTCTTCCATTTGACCCCCTTGCTCAAGCAGGAGGACCTATATCATCTCAGACAAGTGATGGAACACCCACAATTTCTGGAAGCAAGCTGTTCCACTAGTTAATTTTTCTCACTGTCAGGAAGTTTCTCCTTAATTCCAGGTTGCTACTCTCTTTGAACAGTTCCCAACCATTGTTTCTTGCTCTGCCCTCTGGTGCTTTGGTGAATAATGTGAGCAGCTCTTCCTAGTGGCAGTTCCTCAAATAATGGAATACTGCTATCATGTCACCCCTTTTTCTTCTTTTCTTTAGACTAGCCAAACCCAAACCCATTCTTCATATGTTTTAGTCTCCAGGACTAATCATCTTAGTTGTTCTTCCCTGAATTTTTTTCCAAACTCTCAATGTCTTTTTTGTGATATGGTGACCAAAATTGGCTGTAGTATTCCAGGTGTGGTCTTATTAGGATTTTATAAAGTGGTATTAATACTTTGCATGATCTTGATTCTATGCCTCTGTTTATACAACCCAGGATTGTATTAGCTTTTTTGGATGCTGCTGCACACTGCTGGCTCATAGTCAAGTAATTGTCCACTAGGACTCCAAGGTCCCTGTCACAGTTACTGTTTTTAAGCCAGGTCTCACCCAATCTGTACTTGTACCTTTGATTTTTCCTGCCTAAATGTAAAACTTTGCTTTTCTTCATATTGAAACTCATTTTGTTGGATAGGGCCCATTGTTCAAGTTTGTCAAGATCTTTTTAGATCCTGAGTTTGTCTTCTGGGGTGTTGGCTACTCCTGCCAGTTTGGTGTCATCTGCAAATTTGATGAGTTCCCCTTCAATTTCTTCATCTAAGCCATTGAAGAAGATATTGAAGAGTACTGGACCTAAGACAGAATTGTCACTGCTTACTTTTCTCCATGTGAATGTAATGCCATTGAGCACTACTCATTGAGTATGGTTTGTCAGCCAGCTACAGATCCATCTGGTGGTGATGTTGTCTATTCCATTTTTTTCTAGCTCACCAAGGAGTAGGTTGTGATCTACTTTATCAAATGCCTTACTGAAATCTAAGTATACTACATCCACAGCATTTCACTGGTCTACTAGTTTAGTCACTTTATCAAAGAATGAAATAAGGTTGGTTTGACATGATCTGTTTTTAACAAACCCGTGGTGGCTACTAGTTATAATTTTGTTTGCTTCTAGTTGTTCCCAGATCTATTTTTTGATTATCTTTTCTAGGATCTTCCCAGGTATTGATGTTAAACTGATTGGTCTGTAGTTTCCTGGGTCCGTTTTTCCCCTTTTCTTGAAGATGGGAACCACATCAGCCCTTTTCCAATCTTCAGGCGTTTCCCTGGTGCTCCAGGATTTATGAAAGATGTGGTGCAATGGTTCTGAGATAACATCTGCCAGCTCCTTCAGAACCCTGGCATGTAATCTGTCGGGTCCCAGTGATTTATATTTGTCAAGGTCGGATAAGTGTTCTCTTACCATTTTCTTGCTTATTTTAATTTTTGTTTCTAGTTTGTCTTTTGCAGTGGTTTTTTTATATGTTGGGCTATAGTTTCTTTTTGTGTGAAGACTGATGCAAAGTATAAGTTAAGCAGCTCTGCTTTCTCTCTGTTGCCTATTATATCCTTGCTATCTTCTCTCTTTAGTGGCCCTACAGTTTCCTTGACTTTTTTTGTTGTTAATATGTTGGAAGAAACTTTTTTTTATTATCCTTGATTTCTGTTGCAAGTCTTTGTTCATTCTGAGCCTTTGCTTTCCTGACTTCATCTTTGCATGTTCTGCCTGCCTGCTGATAATCGGCCTTAGTTATATGCCCCTCTTTCCATTTTTTTGTATTTGTCCTTTTTGTCTTTCAGTTTGTCAGAGAGATCTTTGTGTAGCCATGTTGGTTTCTTCTTGAATTTCTTGTTTTTCTTTTTCAGTGGTATTGTGCTGCTATGGGCTTTTATGATTGCATCTTTCAGAGTTTCCCATGCATGAGATCTTTTCTAGGTTCTCTCTGAGTTTGTTAAAGTCAGCTCTTTTGAAGTTTAACACACTGGTTGGGTTGCTTTCTATTGCTAGTGTTTGCATTATATTAAATTCTGGTATGACATGGTCACTTTCACCCAAGGTTCCAGCAACTTCAACTCTCTCTATCATTTCTGCTCTATTAGTAAGAATTAAGTCCAATATAGCTTTATGTCTAGTTCCCTCCTCCACCTTTTGGGTGACAAAGTTGTCAGGTTGGTTAGGAATCTGTTTGATCTCCCGCTGGCTGCAGATTTTGCCTCCCAGTTGATATCTGGTTAGTTGAAGTCTCCCATTACTACTCTGGTATGCTTCCTACATGCATTTCTTAACTGATTGTTTCTTCTGATTGGTTGGGTGGCCTGTAATATACACCTATTACGGTAATGTCACTTTTTTTCTCTTTTATATTGACCCATATGAATGAATGAACCTTTATTGTCAAAGTACAACCATGTATACATTGAGATTGGCTGAGCTTCCCTTCGTGCCCTCACCCCCAACCTACAGTGACACAAACCCTCCGTCTTATTACACCATGTGAGCTAATTGCACAACACACCGGCCTCGCAAGTCAATCATCATTCTGGAGAGATTTTATCTTTGATCATGTGCATTTCTGTAGATATGTAGTGTTCTCTTACTTATAGTGGAACTCCCCCTCCTCTTTTTGCAGACCTGTTTCTTTTCAACAATTTGTATCCATCCATCAGTCCATTCCATTCATGAGTATTGTCCCAACAGGTTTCTGTAATGCCAGCTATGTCATACCCTCCCTCATGTACTATTGCTTCTAGTTTGCCCTGTTTGTTCCCCAAGCTTTGAGCATTTGTATATAAGCATTTAAGACTTTTATGCCTGTCCGTGGGCATGTTTCCTGCATCTGCTGATTGTTGTTTACATTTTTCTTTTTTATCATCACTGCCTGCCTCATTTTTTGATTTTTTTTCTTGGGATTTATGATTGGTTTGGGTTCTAGAGATTCTAAAGATTGGTCACCCTTCCCCCTCAATTTTAGTTTAAATGCCTCCTGATGAGTTGGGTCAGTCTTTTTCCAAGAACATTTTAAAGATTAAAACTTAGATTAAAACTTCTGAATTCATGCTCAGTGTTCAAACTTTTGCCTGCTGTTTTCCATAGTTTTTATGACAGAGTCATTAAAGCAAGTGAAACGATCTGTGGCCTCAGTATCATTCTTGTGTTTTCCAATGCCCTTCAGGCCAAACACTGGTGCTAATTTTAAAATGAAAAGTTCATGAAAGCTGAAGTCTAAATCTTTAAGTAGGTTTAATACCATAAAAGAAAAAAAAATCCTTTCTTAGAAACTAAAGAAAAACAGAAATGGTCTATGGTAATACCAAGTGCTGAGGCTTATTCATTTTGCATGATTACCCTCACTCCCTGTAAATCTCATCAAAAATTAAATTATGTCCTCAACCTTTGGGATGCCCATCATTTATTTCATTAACAACCACAGTCTACAAGGCAAGGTAAACATCCTCTATGTCACAGGTGTCAAATTTGCCACATCACATGATGTGCTGCAATGTATTGTGACTTTTTTTGCATTGCCAGAGCTGGGTTGGGTGTGGACTCCACATAATGCAGCCAGACCGCGGGCCAGCAGTTTGACACCCCTGCTCTATGTAATGTATTTATCTTGGAATGTTATTTCCATTTTTAAAGGCTACAATTGGGAACAATGAGGAAGGCACAAGAATACCATCCTCACTCTAATATCTTCATACATGATGCCAACTGTCACTTTTCCTTTCATCTTTGTTGATTCAAGCTAGAAATGGTCTTCCATAAATGTCTGGATGAATAAGATTAGAAGCAGGCTCTCTGTTACAGTGTATTTTCTGAATATATTAATCCAAATGAACAAAAAGCTCTCTTCAAGCTAAAAACACAAAGACTAAGATGAATATTGCCAGGGGATGGATTGGGAGATAAACCTATAGATTAAAGTGCCATAGAATTGGAAGAGGACACTAAAGGAGTCCAAATATTTGCTCAGTACAGGAATTCAAATTAAAGCATCAATGGCTGCTTAGCTTTGGCTTTAACATATCTAATGGGGGGAAAAATGCCCCACTGCTTTTTATAAATGCTTCACTATCAAACACCTTTCACTTAATGTTAATTTACATCCTGTAACTTAAAATCATTGTTCCATTTCTTGAACAACAGGTCTTTCTTTTTCAGATAACCATTCTACACTTTGGAAAGCACTATCATATTCCCCAGCAATCATTTCTCAAAGATCTATCCAATTTCCTTAGTCTGTCCTTCTAAGACTGTTTTCTTAGTTCATTCTTGCTACCCATCTCTGCATTATCTATTTCTTAAAATGTGGGGTACAGAGCTGAACGTGATAGCTGATATGGAATCTGGCCAAAGCAAAATAAAGTGGTAGTACTATTACCCGGGATTCAGAAGTCACACTGAAACTGCACTTACTTTTTTTTTAGTGATATTAGACTGCTTGCAACCAAACACTGTTCTGTATCACAAATAGATGTCATTACCTAATCATAGCAGCCCTTTCACACACACCCCTCTGCCAAAATCCTACACCTGTCTCTTTAAATTTTGCTCTGTAAATGAAAACACTTTGCATTGGTGTATATTAAATTTCACACTTTTATTTTCAGCTCATTTCTCTAGCTTATAAAACTTATACTACTTTTTCTTTCTATGTTCTGTTTAAGCTATCCCACCTATTTTCATATCAACTACAAATACAATAAACATTCCCTCTACTATTCATCTGGATTATTCATGGCAATAGGGTGGTGTGGTGGCTCAGTGATTAAGATGCTGGGCTTGTCAGCTAGAAAGCTGGCAGCCCAGGTTCAAGACCTAAGTACCATATGATGGAGTAAGCTCCTGTCCTCGCTTTAGCTCCTGCTAACCTAGCAGTTCAAAAGCATGCAAATGTGAGTAGATAATTATGTATCACTATGGTGGGAAGGTAGCAGTGCTCTGTGATGTCATGCTGGCCACATGACTGCTGAAATGTCTTCAGACAGCTCTGGCTCAATGGCCTTGAAATGGAGATGAACACCGCCCCCTGTAGTCAGCAACAACTAGTGGAGTAAAATCCGTAGGGACTACCTTAATCCATGACAATGGTGAAAAGATGGTGAAACTATAGTTACTTAACTTACCTGATGTTGTTGGAACCACTTCAGTTGAATTTCTAAGTCCAACAAATGAGAACTGATAGAGCCTCCAGGATCTAGTATCCCCCACTTCCACTGAACTGCGTTTCCACATATAGATTATTTCTTCCTTTGGGTAGCCATCTTAAAACCAAGGAAAATCAGGATCTCATCAATGTATTTTATGTACTAGTGCTTCCTTACTAGTACTTGCTAGTACTTTCCTATTTATATGTAGGTCTCAGTGATACTATAGTTGCACTTGTATGACTTTCAGCCATTTTGCAACACAATGCTTATTGAATTCATTTAAAACCCAAAGCAACAAGAACTTCAGAAAAATATTTTACAGTTACAAATCATCATGGAAAAAGCATGACTATGTCAAATGTCTGACAAGTTGCACTATATCAAATTGTAAACATTCTTTTTCTTAAGAGGAAACTTCACTGGCTATTCATCTCCAACCCACATAATGGCTTTTTAAATGTTAAAAGTACACAGAAAGTGATGGATTTTATCAAGAAACATGTTCACACCAATCTGTAAAGATAATTTTTTCTGCTAGATATCTGAGAGAACCACTATTAAATAATAACTAGAATAATAAAATATGCACTTTTATATGCTTTGTTATGGAGAAAGAGATATTATATGCTCTGGACTCCCCACTGGACTTGGCAGTAAATATTTCTACATGCCATTCCCCCGTTAGCTGTTTAATGAGTTTACTCTCACTATCCCTGTTCACTTCACTTCACTGACATAAATGACAATAAAATAGGAGGAACCCAAGGCTTGCCTAAGATATTTTACTCTTGTACAAAATGGCATATAAAACATTCAGCATTAATCACAGAAGAGGTTCATCCTTAATGGTTGAAGAAAGAAAGAAGTTGAGTTTAGAGAACAGAGGGCATTGGCTACATAAACCTTTCTCATCTGAGACAGTTTCTTCATTCCATTCTGTTCATTTAATGGTGTGGTCAACTCTACTTAACTCTGGGAATCATAACGTTACACATTCCTGAGCTTAGAGGAAGGTTGGGACATGATTGTGATAAATTTATAAACATGTGAAATCTGAATTGGTAGCTTTACTTTCTGGCAGCAATATTTCTCCTTAGTTGGAGTTCAAGAGTACTTGGTAGCCTCATATTTATTTAACCACATAGCTATTGTTTGGAAAT
The DNA here is from genome assembly GCF_964194415.1 of Vipera berus. Taxonomy (NCBI): domain Eukaryota; kingdom Metazoa; phylum Chordata; class Lepidosauria; order Squamata; family Viperidae; genus Vipera; species Vipera berus. The sequence goes on along the minus strand of NC_138203.1, from coordinate 184,055,280 downwards.
AGTCCAGTGACTTATAGATAAATGCCCTAGATTTCTCTAAAATCAAGAGCAATAGATTATGTGTGTTCAACTGTACAGTAATTTTGGTAATTTTAGCATGGATTATTGCTGCACATTGACACAAAAGCTATGTATTACATTGTTAGCTTTATCTGATTATTGTGTTATTAAGCTTTTTAATTTTTTTAAATTATTATTATTATTTTCCTCTTTCTTTCATCAGGATAATCCCATTGTTGCCTACTTACAGCTTGAAAATGCCAGAGGACAAGAGTGTTCATCCATTGGGAAATTGTGTAACTGTAATTGACACTCTGCATCTATTGTCAGTCTGAAAATAAACAAAGGCAGATGTTATTTCTATTTGTAATGTTCTCAGCCTACTAATTCTTACTGTAACTATGACAATAGTCAATATGTGTTCATGCACAACACTTTAGCTCTGCTAAAAGCCCGAGAAGTATTCCTCGAGTACATGAAATATTCTTACAGACCTTGTTCTTTGTAAACTATTTCTTCACCTTCATTTTCTATAACTCTGAATTGTTTGGAGCAGAAATTTGTCCCAAGTCTAGTTTGGGAATGGGTAAAAAGAAGCTTGAAAATCCATATGCATTTTCGTATGCAGTTCTTTTAATACAACTTGTCTTAATATGTGCAATTTTTAATAAAAGAGAATGTATGTAATACCAGGTTGAACTGGGGAATCCTTGGTGGCCTCTGAGCTTGGTTGTTTGCTTACAGAGATTTCATTACCTAAATAGGTAACATCATCAGTACCACATACTTTTTTTTATTTGTTACATGATAGATATAGACTGTATGTATGATATACACTGTGTATGCATTCTATATGTTTTTTGCAAGTAATTTTCCATGCTTAACCATTTTATTACACAATTTCAGTACAAAAGAAAAGAAGATTAATCTGCTTGGTTCTATATATCAGTTTGGAAGAGAAGTTTGCATTAAACAATGAATAACATTAATTTCTCCCTTATCATTAATTCCATCCAACGTTCCTTTTAATATATTTTGATTACTATATAATGCATCTGTCATCCTTTCTTTACTTACTTTGTTATTCCACAGTGGATGCAGGCTTCTATCTATTTATTTGAGGGTAAAGGCTATTAAACTAAGTGTAATAACTTCTGCACAGTCACAATTAGGGTTTTACCATGAAATGTTGACCAGAAGGAACAGGTCCTGCCTATCTGGGCTCTTTAGGTATATAAATCATGCTTGTGTTCTCACTTTGAAATTTACCACTAAATTGACTATCTATCATAACTAACATGGCAAGTGTGTTTCTTATAGTGGGCTTCCAAGGAAATATCATGGAGGCCATGAAAATTAATTTATTTCTAAACATAAGAATCAATTGTGAATAGTCTACTGAACAGCATTGTAAAAGCTATGTTAAGCTGTATTCCTGTATTTATTTCTTGCAAACCTTTCAGGACTGTTGAGTTTTTTTCTTTGTTCACAGGGCTGCAAACAGCCCTCAATGTCATGTGCTCTTAGTTTCCTGTCAAGCCATGAGAGAAAAGAGATGGGGGCATGCCAACACTGCATATTTTATCCTACGGATCATTGTGAGATAAGAGAATTGGTGGAGAGCTAGAGAGGAAGAGATGCTTTCAGGTCTTGTTCATTCATATCTTTTCAGTACATGAGAGTGCACTGGTTGACATCATTTTATTCTCCTTAAAATGCAGTGTGACCAGTTTGAGAGATAGTAAATATCTTATTGCATGTTCTGATTTTTAGGTTCTAACTATTCTTAGGTTCTAACTATTCTATCATATAGTTCTGCTCTAGTGATGAAAATGTTCACTTAATTTTGGCTGAAATATTTAAACCATTTTATAGTCACTATGTATGATGCCTTCTTAACATTGACACATTCAATAAGTATTGAGCACTGGAAATAACGGAATTAACTATGAAAATACCTGAGGGTATAAAGCACCCTGCCATCATTCCAGATCCTGAGCATTCTATTGGGTGTTGTTATCCAGTGTGCATCTGCTTTTTTTGAGTTTCGAAAAAACGTATCTGGAATCCAGATCTTCCCCACCATGTTGCTGTTCAACCTCAGAACTTTAATGGTGCTGTTAAATCTTAGTCGTCTGTCATACCAGGTTTGGGCAAAAAATATATCAATTGTATATTCCTGCAGGAATAACAAAGTGTGTTAAGGGAAGAGCTGCAAGATCTCAGTACAAACTATTTATGAAGTTGCTTTTCAAAACTTTGTTGGCCCTTTTGCTGAGGAGAAACTAGCCATTTCAGTAGAGATTCAGGCTATGCAAGAAGAGTTATGCAGGTGGAACAGGAAAGGTCTATCCCTAAATTGTGTCAGAATAACAGAATAACAGATTTGGAAGGGACCTTGGAGGTCTTCTAGTCCAATCCTCTGCTCAAGCAGGAGTTCCTATGGCATTCCAGATAAATGACTGTCCAATCTCTTCTTAAAAACCTCCAGTGATGGAGAACTGACAATTTCTGGAGGCAAGCCATTCCACTGAATAATTGTTCATACTATCAAGAAATATCTCCTTAGTTTTAGATTGGATCTCTCCTTGATAAGTTTCCATCTGTTACTTGTCAAGCCTTCAGAAGTTGTGGTTGGATTCCTCTTCTTTAAATATTGGAAGACTGCTATCATGTCACCCCTAGCCTTTCTCTTTGTTAGACATTCTCAGTTCTTGCAACCATTCTTCATATGTTTTAACCTCCAGTTCCCTAATCATTTTTGTTGCTCTGTCTACTCAACTAGTGAGCATACTTTCATCTAACTTCACAGACCCAGTCATAATTCATCTTGCTTTTAGCCAGGTTGATCTCAGAACAGAATCAATTAAAGGACACTTTATTTCCATCCATAGAAGTACCCACATTTCCCACTCAGTCCCCAGAACAGCAAACCTCTATGTTGAAAAAGAGGCAAGAAAGATAATTTATACTCATTCTTTTTCTATAAAGGTGTCTAAGGCAGTGGCATGTTAACATATATTATTCGCCGCTATTGGTAACATATATTTATATATAGTAATGACTATCAGAATTCACTAATGACAAACAATCTTCAATAAACTCTGACAAAAATCTATGAAGAGCTATTACATACCATATTGATAGCATTCACTGGGCCAATGCTATTGACATACATATCAGTGTGAATTACCGTGGGTTGCACTGTAACAGAAACAATATGAGCAAAACTGTAAAACTGTAAATTAAACACAACAATTCCAACAATAACTAATGATGTTAGCCATTCAAATTAGCAAAATAATGAAGCAGCCAATGAATGTTTTTAAAAAGCTACATTACTTCAATTAAAGAAAATATAAGCAATAATGCCAATAAGAAAGGACTTTGCCTTTCAAACAGGATGTGACCTTTCTCATCATCCTGAAATTACAACTTTAGGAATTTGTTCTAAATCAGACATGTCAAACACAAGGTCCGGGGGCCGGATCTGGCCCGCGAAGTGGTTTCATGTGGCCCGTGAAGCCATTCTGGAAAAAGTGAGGGAACAGCCCCCACTGCCTTGGCCCTGGCCCAGAGACCCTCCTTCTGCCAGAGACCCTCAGATCTGTCCCACTCCTGCCCAGGCCCCCATAGGCACCCTTGATGCGAATGATGTAGAGCTGGCCATGCCCACCCAGTAGGCCATACGCACTCTAGCCACCCCCACCCAGTAGGCCACCCCCACCCTGGCCATACCCACCTGGCCCCCTGAGGGCAACCGCAATGCTAATGTAGCCCTCAATGAAATTGAGTTTGACACCCCTGTTCTAAATAATTAAAGTTAACTAAAATTAGATCAAGGCCCTTGAGAAATGCAATGTTTTTGGAAGGTAAGACTGACAGAAAAAAAGAAATCCTCCATGTAAACAATTATATTTTTATATTGATAATAATAGGTTGGCAATTTAATAATAATAATAATAAGTTGGAAGGGACCTTGGAGGTCATCTAGTAAACCCCCCCTCTCAGGCAGGAAACCCTATACCATTTCAGACAAATGGCTGTCCAGTCTCTTCTTAAAAACTTCCAGTGTTGGAGCATTCACCACTTCTGGTGGCAGATTGTTCCACTGGTTAATTGTTCTAACTATCAGGAAGTTTCTTCTTAGTTCTAGGTTGCTTCTCTCCTTGACTAGTTTCCATCCATTGCTTCTTGTCCTGCTTTCAGGTGCTTTGGAGAATAGCTTGACTCCCTCTTCTTTGTGGCAGCCTCTGAGATATTGGAACACTGCTATCATGTCACCCCTTATCCTTCTCTTCATTAAACTACACATACCCAATTCCAGCAACTGTTCCCTATATGTTTTAGTCTCCAGTCCCCCAATCATCTTTGCTGCTCTTCTCTGTACTCTTTCTAGAGTCTCAACATCTGTTTTACATCATGGTGACCAAAACTGGAAGCAGTATTCCAGGTGGTCATAAAAGTTTGATAATTTATAAAATGATATCATAATGTTTACTTTAGACTTTTATTTATAATTTTGTATATTTATAATTCTAATTATTGACATTTTTAAATTTATAATTGTGATTATTTTGTAATAAAAATTGGTAGTTTAGTTCTGATTGGTTTTCTCAAAGAACTGACAGCAACAGAGAAAACAACCTGATATCCTGTTGAACAAACATGGTAAAAACTAAAAGGCTTTTTTCTCTTATTTAATTGTTTAATTACTGTCAATATGATGCACAGTTAGACATATTTAAGGATTTACTAGTCAAGAGGCCTTCACTGCAATCCTAAACTCACTGGTGGGACTTCTGTTCAGAACTCAGATTTAACAAGCTCTCTGCCCAGTGTCATACTCAACTAAATGGCAAATGTATACGTAAGATGTTGAGTCTAATTTAATCCACAAGCCACAATTATGCACTTGGAGTTCAGTCAGTAAGGAATCAATAGAAGTTAACTCCTCCTTAGATGTTCTAAGTTCCACTATTTTCAGAACAGTTACAACTAAGAAAAAACTATTTCCCTCTTCTCTGTTTAAACAAGCTATTTAATGAGAACAGACAAAGTAGCTATCTGCCGGTGTTTGCAAAGTCTTATAAGTTATGGCTGGCCTTTCCTTCCCCTCTGCCTGAAAAAGTCAGTTTATCTAGGCAGAGGAGAAGACATTGTACCATAGTACAGGGGTCCTCAACCTTGGCAACTTTAAGACTTGTTGACTTCAACTCCCTGTGATAAAAATCTGGATGTTGTTTTTGGAGACCCTAAGACAGAGGTCTTCAAACTTAGCCCTTTTATGACTTGTGGACTTCAACTCCCAGAATTCCTCAGCCAGTGTGCCTGGCTGAGGAATTCTGGGAGTTGAAGTCCACAAGTCTTAAAGTTGCCAAGGTTGGAGACCCCTGCCATAGTAGTTACAAATCATCCTTTCTACAAATATTAACATCTAATTTGCTTTAAAGATAACTAAATGAAACATTACTGTGCTCAAAAAATATAAATTCAAGTTTTTAAAAGGAAAGAAGAGAAAATACAGAGCTGAAGTATGTGAAATATTATCTTTTTCTATCAGCAAACACAATATGAACATTGTAACACCATATAAATTAGTTTCTGCACTTAAAAATGGGATGGATTTTCATCCATCCACATTATTGCATAATAAATTATAATTAGAATTAATAATTATAAATAATCCCAATGTACCATTAATTAGATTAAAATCTAATATGTTTTGGTGGGATGGATTTTCATCCCATTTGTATTATTGCATAATTAATTAGAATTAATAATTCTAATTAAAAATCCTAGTGTACCATTAATTAGACTACAATCTAACATGTCTGGATTTATATTTGATTGGGAGTACCTAGAGTTCAACATAAGATTGGTGGCTATATGGCTGTTTTAATTAAATAAATAAATATTAAAAGATAATATTTTGTTTCTATAATCTCTTTTAATCAGTCACATTATTCATTAACTTTCACAAATAGATTTCAGTTTTGATTCATATGTATTTCTCTCTCTCTCTCTCTCTCAAAAAAAAAATGTGCAACTGGAGTCTTCCATTCTCTACTGCTCTCATTAACACAGCATGACTCTCCCCTTGATAGCAAACCATCAGGAAAAACAGTCACCTCATATTTTACCATCTTTTCCCTACCGTAACACTATATGGCACATTTTCTGCTAAACATGAACAAACAAGTCTCAACTTTTCAGTTCTGATCAAGCTGTCAATCCATTTTCCTCCCTCGAGTGGCTTTTTAAAAATTTGGGATGGATTTTCTACAAAAATGTGAAGAGAGGAATTTACTCCTCTGCCACAGCAATTACCGCTTCTTGCCACCAAATTAAGATAACTCAGCCATAAATAAAATGTCTTCTTTGACCAATCCCTCATTTTCTTCAATGCATCATTTCATATTGTATTTCTGGCTCTTTCTCCACTTCCACTTCCTGAAGCCATGTTTCTCATATTCCCATCGTTACAATGAATTCTTCATTTAATAGAATAATTATAATTCAATGATTATATAGAGCCTGCTTTACCTGAGCCAAAATCCTGAGTTTGAAAGCTGATTCTTCTAGCAATTATCGAAGCAGTTTCATTTTCAGCTCTTATTGTACAAAACCTGCTCCCCAAGCTTCCACTAACAAGGACTTTAAAAGACAACTTCCCTCCCTCTAAGTGACATCCAATAAGGAAAAATAAAACCTCTCTGGTTGTTACTTTTTACGACTTTTAGTTATATCATTAGGAAACTTTGCAGAAACTCAGGAACCGTATAACACAGATACAATAATAATATGAGGCAACACTAAGGTATTAATCTCAATCAGCATGAACCCCACTGTCCACAACAGACACTTGCCCTGAACTGAGTCTTCTCTCATATCCTCTCTAAGGCTTCTTATAGGCACCATCCATTCCAAAAGCACAGTACATGTTTAAATAGCCCAGCTCTTTTCCCTCTGCAATTGTCTGCACAGAGTCCCAAGGTAGGAGCTTTTTCATTCTTCTTCTGGCTCCTTCCTTCTGGACTCTGCTTAACAACTAATTCCTACAACACTGTCAAACTACTTAGCAAAGCGGAATTACTATGGTACTCCTCATCTTTCCTATTACCTGTCCTTATCTTATTTATTTTTTTATTCCATTTATATCCCGCCCTTCTCTGAAGACTCAGGGCGGCTTACAAGTTTAGCAGTAGCCTTCATTCTATGTATATGCCTGCTTATTAGGGCTTTCACACACACACCCCAAGCGGCATTATTACAAAGTCAGCCTAATTACCCCCAACAATCTGGGTCCTCATTTTACCTACCTCGGAAGGAGGGAAGGCTGAGTCAACCTTGAGCCTGGTGGGATGCGAACCTGCACTAATTGCAGGCAGCTGGTGTTACTTAAGGAGGCATTAGCCCACTGCTCCACCAAGGCTCTTCTTATGACTATAACTTTGTTGCTTGTATCTTACAATTTATATTGTTTTTAGTATCCTAGTATGATTTATGTTGTTTGCTTAGCTAGTATTCTATGACTATCACTAAGTGTTGCATCTTATGATTTATGATAAAGTTTGTATTTTAGATTTATGATGATGTATTTTCATGTTGTTTATGATCATGATTATCACTATTACTTGTATGTACACTGAAAGCTTATGCACCGGAGAGAAATTCCTTGTATCCATCCACACTTGCCCAATAAAGAATTCTATTCTATTCTATTCTATTCTATTCTATTCTATTCTATTCTATTCTATTCTATTCTATTCTATTCTATTCTATTCTATTCTATTCTATTCTATTCTATTCTATTCTAAACCACTGTTTTCAATTTCTTCTCCTTTTGACCATCCAAATTACTTTATCCTATCCAAATCATTGGCTTGATTATGTGCCATCAAACTAGCACTCCTAGAGACCAATCTAATCCTTTGGGTCTTCTGCTGATGCACCCAATGATGGTGTAATTGCCTGTCCACCTTGCTGTTGCCTGTCCTCTTTTTGTTTCTATCTTTCCCAGCATTATGGATATCACCAGAGAGTTAACTAGAGTCTTCACATAATGTAGCTGAAGTAGGATAATTTCAGCCTCGTCATTTGTGTCAAGTATGAACTCTGGGTTGATTTGTTCCATTATCTATTTGTTTGTTTTCTTGGCTATCCCTGATACTCTCATGAGTCTTCTCCAGCACCAGAGTTCAAAGTGTTAACACTCTTCCTAAACTGCTTCTTCCAAATCCAACTTTTGCTTCTACAGACTATCACAGGAAAAACAATTTACTGCATGATTGTGATATTAGTATTATAGACACATCCTGGCATCTTAATGTCTTTTTCTACTCTATGGGTGTCAATCTATGGCATATTTCTTGGCTGATGGTTGCAGGAGTTATCTACTACTTCATTTTCTTTGTCAAATCTAAGACTGTATCTGTTTTCACTGTACCATTTTTTTCATTGTGTTCTTTGACTTTTATCATTGACAAGTTATTGGGGGAGCCATTTATTTATTTTATACATACATAAATAGATAAATACAGTTTTTATAACCTCCCATTTTACAGCAATGATTCTGGATGATGCACAGAGGATTAAAGCCAACAAATTACAATACAATATAACAAATATACACATGAATAGTTGAAACCTCTGGATTTTCTTTATCTACTGCTAACTCACTAGAAACTATTTCAACATCCCTACCCCTGCTGCAAATTCACCTTCTAAGTTCAGACAGTTGATCCCCAGAAGGGCATCATGCTGCAAAAAGAAAGGCTTATGTTTTGTTTTGTTTTGTTTTGTTTTGTTTTGTTTTGTTTACCTCATACTCATAGGTAGATTTTCTACAAACAAAGGCTCCTCCATCCTATTAGGACAGAGAAATTTTACTGCATCTTTACTGCAGCCAGCACTGGGTTTTAGTTAGTTCAGATGACATTTACCAAAGAGCAGCAATGCAAGGTTCAAAAAGCACAATTAGATGTAAGAGACTCTCCACATTATTGCAGCTTATACAGTGGAAGATACTGAGATACTGACAGTGTTGAAGTAAATTCTCCTTCCGTCGCGATCTAAAGACATTCTTATTTGAACAAGCTGGCCTGGCCTGATGGGGGATGGGGGGGTTAATTGTTATTTTAATATTTGTATTTACTGTTTTTAGTGGGAATATATTTAATACTTTTTAACTTTTGTATCTCTGTATTTTTTATGCTTGCCCTGTTCACCGCCCTGAGTCCTTCGGGAGAAGGGCGGTATATAAATAAAATTTAAAAAAAAAAATCATGTGCCAGTCATACTGGCTTTGAACATAAAATGGGAGAAAGTGAAACTTTGTTCATTGCTTCAAGCAGTGAAAGATCCTAGCTCATCCCATTCTCATGTGTTTTGCATTGACTAATGGTTGTTACATTGGGATAGTTATTAATCATTTCCTGGTTTCTTCTGTTACTTACATCTTTTTGGAACAGATTACTATAACAGTTCCTATTTATCATCTGAGAGGCACCTTACTCTGTTCTTGGTGACTTCTCTGGAAAATGTGGTTGAGCAATTTGTTATGATCATGTTATTTCGCTAACATAGGCTTCCCACGGCTGTCAGGACAAATGCACAATGCTAATGCACTGTTTTCTTGACAACTTTAGAATGGATGGTTGGTTTGTTTATTTTTTTAATAAAACTGACTTCATTTTAAAGCCAAGGTGGCACAGTAATTAGAATGTAGTACTGCAGGCCAACTCTGTCCACTGCCAGGAGTTTGATCCTGACCGGCTCAAGACTGACTTAGTCTTCCATCCTTCTGAGGTCATTAAAATGAGAACCAAGATTGTTGGGGCAATATGCTGACTCTGTAAACTGATTGGAAAATGTATAAATGTTATAAAGTTCTATGGAACAGTATATAAGTCTGTGTGCTATTGCTATTGCTAATGCTAAAGCTGATTTTATTTTTCACACACTGCTGCATGATAACACAATCTTCTTTTTGTCACGATTCCTTATTCTCTTCTATCCCAGACATTATATTATTATAGTCTAATACCACTGAAAGCATGTTGTTAAATTCAGTTAAATGTTTCCCTGCATAGAGCATCTTTTGCAAAGATACAGCCTGACCAGTTAAGTCCAGGTTCTATGGTTTGAGCCATTAACAATATCAGCCTTATTTGATACTATTCAATGGAGATACAAACTGTTCAGAGTGCTATAATATCCTTCTCAAACTTATACCTTGACACTGAAGCCAATTCCCACTTTACTGTTCAGACCCAAGATCCTTAGATCAATGAGTGAACAGCAACATGTGTACCATAAGATGCTATTAATATTTTAAAATCACTGTGAGTCGTAACATTTTAAAGATTATAATAGATACAAAGGTATTAAAGAAAGCAATGGTTTTTAACAAAAGATATTGATTGCCAAAAATTGCATAGATAACATTTTCCCCTTCTCCATCTAATTACCTTTAAAATAAATAAATAAATAAATAAATAAAACACAACATTCTCACCTCCTATATCTGGTCTCAGTTTGTTGTCATACCCCTCCAGCAGGCCATTTAAAATGAGGGTAACATCACTCTCATGTACTTTGGGAGTCAACACCCAGGTTTTGTTGGTAGTATAATCTTCATAATCATCATCACTTTTTTGGCTAGTACTGTTTAGAAAAAAAAATAAAGGACAAGAGAACTGGAGTCATGTACCTGGAGAAGGTCAAAATTAAGTTCCTTGACAGCTCCATAGGAATCCATCATGACTACAAACACCCCACCTCCTTTTTAAATGATAGCAGTTCTGAACATATCTCTCTGTGTATATTCATATGTGTGGTGTGTGTGTATGTATATGTGTGTGTGTGTGTGTGTGTGTGTGTGTGTGCATTTTAATCCTTCATTATTGAAGACTTCTTATACAACACAACCTACTCTGAGTTAAGATAACATACAAGATACAAGACTTATAGTTAGCAAAATGGACAACTGGGTAAATAAAAAGTTACTCATAACTAGAGGCACCCTACAATAGCGGTAAAAGAATTGTATTGATATAATTGGAAACAATGATAATATATGGCAATGGGCTTTTATAAATGTGCTTATAGTAAAACCCAGTGTATAGTAAAACCCAGTGTATTTCTATAGACATCCTTTAGGAAGTGCCACATATCAGGTCAATGGAAAGTTCTAACTTGCTATCAAAACAAAGCTTTTGGATAAATAATGACTCTTTTAACATAATTAGAGAGAGAAGTTCCCCGAGGACAGGCTCCAGCACAAGTCCAAAAGCTTGGAAGACTAAACCACTGGTCCCGATGACCAACCCAGATTGGATCTTGCAAAAGTGAAAATACCTAACCAATTTTGAATTATCTCAAAAAAGCTCATCAAAATTGGATGAGAGACCACCAGGAAAATCCCAGATCTATAAGCTAGACATGGAAATCAAAAGATATTCCTGCAGAAGCACTAAGAAACCTCTTGCATCTGTTGCCCAACAAAGCTACATGACAGATGTGTCCACGGAATTGCCTGGTATCAACTTTGATTGAAGAAAATCTTTACCTTTGGGATTTGCTGTGCAACTTCAGCCCAGAGGAGGGAATTTCAGCCTAGAGGGAGGAGAATCTAACCCTGTGCTTTCATCCTGTCATACCATACACTGATTACAGGTGTGGATGGCAATAGTGCCCATTTGTACAAAGTAGAATCTTTTTACTAACACCAATCATTTCACTGGGAGAAGTGCAGATGAGAGCTCGGAAGTGAAAGATGAAGCTTTTCCTTCCCCGGTACTAGGATTTTGATCATTCAAGAAAATAATAAAAAAGATAATAATTGCTATGGATAATAAAACGTTTGATCATTAAGTCCCAAATTATAAGATACTTAAAAGACTGTTGAATTTGTCAGTCTTGTATCAGGGAAGAAGAAAAATATATAAAGAATTCTGCACATCTTCTTTCTGCATCTTTTCATCTTCTAAGGACTTTTCAGACATTCAGAAAGAATACACAAGGCTGGCATTTTGGTCCTATATGCAGATGTTTCCTTCAAAAGTATAATGGAGTATTTTAGATCATAAGGTAAAGGTAAAGGTTCCCCCACACATGCGTGCTAGTCATTTCCAACTCTAGGGGCTGGTCCTCATCTCCGTTTCAAAGCCGAAGAGCCAGCGCTTGTCCGAGGACGTCTCTGTGGTCATGTGGCCGGCATGACTAGACACCAAAGGCACACAGAACGCTGTTACCTTCCCACCGCAGTGGTCCATATTTTTCTACTTGCATTTTTACATGCTTTCGAACTGCTAGGTTGGCAGAAGCTGGGACGAGTAACAGGCACTCACTCTGTTATGCGGCACTCAGGATTCGACCCGCCAAACTGCCGACCTTCTGATCGACAAGCTCAGCCTCCTAACCCACTGAGCCACTGCGTCCCTTTCATTTCAGATCATAATACTGGCTTAACTAAAACCATTTGGAAGTCTACATGGGGAACTCTCTGTATAAAAGTCTCTAAGTACATTCTATGAAAAACCTATAGATGTCCATTCCAGGCTGGACTATGATCAGAATGGAGCAATTGGTGTTGTTCCCATGTGCTACCTAACAGATGGGCTTTGTCCAGTGGCAGAAAGAGACAGTCCTGCTTTATCTACAATGCTGCTTCATATGTGAAGAACAGTAAGTAGGGTTTACCTGTCCAAACACAAAGCAAACTGGAGGTGAACATTTGCATGTATTAACAAGCACAGATAGGTAGTAATTTGAAATAAACAAGGAATGCTGACATAGGATTATATGCAAATTCATCACTGACTCCCCAAAGTGAGGGAACACACAGAATGAATGAACGGGTTTGTTTCTATCAAATATAGAAAGCCAGTGTGAAAATGTGTTTATAGAGTTCTGGAGTAAGAATAGGAAAGCCATGACTTTCAATAGTGGAAGCTAATTAGGTGACTTTAACAATTGTCTATCAGCCTAACTTACTTCAGAAAGTTGTTGTTGGGATAAAAGTGGAAGAGGAATGTTGTAAGTGCTGTATCTTGAGCACTTAAAAGAAACACACAGTATCAATCTAATGAATAAATAAAAGAAGTTAACAGCTGTGTGAGAAGTTAACAACTACTAAAAACTCTTGTAAAGCCCCATATGAGGCAGCATGTGATATATTTATTACTAGAAGAAATACTGAATTTTGCTTCTGAAACTATGGCATTGATATGGGATGGAAAGGCTTTCTCTTGGTGTCTAGGAGCTGTATATAATTCTTTCAAAGCTGAGGAACACAATGATCAGTGCAGTGACACAAAATTTCCAGGGGGTTTATAGTTCCTTGAATAATGAATGTTATGATGATCATCCCAAGACAGGAGGAGGACCCCCCAAAAAGAAAAAGATTCAAGCTAACAGAAAAGCCTCACTAAATGACTGTCTTCTTTTTTAGAAGGTATGCCATTTTGTGCAAATGTTAACATATGGCTTATAGTAAATCGTATAAGCATGTTTTATCTAAAATTGCACCATCAACACGGTTCAGATAGCAGAATGTGCTTGGGTGGCTGTAGAGACAGCTTCCTTCTTCCTTTTTTTGTCATATGGTTCAAATGACACGATGAAAAGAATTCATACAGTGCATTAACAGCCTTCTGCAGGAAAATGCATATACAAACAGAGCCAAACCATGACATGGACTGAGTGGTTTCCCATAATCAAAAAGTTCTATGTGACTAAAATGTTATCAAACATACCCTGCCCTCAGCATCTCCCCCACACTGTAATTAAAAACCATCTCAAATTAAAATGGGCAGTAGTTTGGTTCTGTTTTGTTTGAAAGATAAGGAGTAATTTTTTAGCAATCTATATAAATGTGGATCGCAAACTTTAAGTATTTGTGCAAGAAAAGGGCAAAATTTGAGAGGGATCCTGCAGGGACTGCAAAGTTAGAATAAACAGCACATCAAAGAAAAACTAAAGAACAGAAATGGATAATAGATGTGGAACAAATCACACAGGGCAGTATTTAGTCACCAGTTTTGTTTTGTTTTTTTGTTTTTTCAAGCAAAGATCCAGTGCTATCTCCTTCCAAGTCTCACAAAATCCACTGAAATCTCTTTACTTCCTGGATTACTGTCAAAAAGCATTGTCCATGATCCAAGGCACTGATTGGAGAGCAATGAGAGTTATTCTCTGCCTTAAGTCCCCAAAACTACTATATAATAAGCTTGGAAAAAAATGAAACAACTCTTGTGGACTCAGTGTTCTCATCTTTCTGTTCTTCCAAATGCCAAATCATGAACATGACTACCTGATAATAACTCAGATCAGCTAGTTGGATAGTGTTGACAGTGATTGACAACAATTTTTATGATCTCTAGCAGCTTTCCAAGCCCTATGTCAGAGACTGAAGACAGTATCTTCTGTGTTCAAAGCTGCTGTTTTGCTACTGAGTTGTTTGTCACTATTGAAACATGAGCTATTCCTGTTGCTCATAGTTCCACAAAGATCACCCTGCCATTTTAGTTTGTGAAACGTACACCTTATTGTTTATAATACTAGAAGGTAGGTTCAAAAAGAATATTGGAAAAATGTTCTACGGCCCAGCAAGTCTTTCCTTTGCCAGGTAGATAACAGCCCCATTAGGTCATCATTTCAGAGATATTTCTTACCTAAACAGAGAAACAGATTGACCACAGTCCACTGCACTTCATTTTCCTGCCATCTTCTCCATTGAGTTTCCTTGTGGGAAGCTGACAGGGAGCATCAGAAATCTTCCTTTCCTTTCCTTTCCTTTCCTTTCCTTTCCTTTCCTTTCCTTTCCTTTCCTTTCCTTCCTTCCTTCCTTCCTTCCTTCCTTCCTTCCTTCCTTCCTTCCTTCCTTCCTTCCTTCTTTGTCATTCTGCATTATCTTCCTTCCTTTCTTTCCTCTCTCCCTAGATTTCCTGCCAGCCTGGCCATTTACTTTGTATTTGGGAAGCTTGTGGAGAGAAGAGGGAAATGGAGAAGCCATCAGAAAGTTGGAAGTACAAGTTCAGCTGGCAGGTAAGTGGCTGCTGCCAATAGGGAAGGAAGCAAGGAAGAGTACAGGAGGTGGATCATGATTGGTTCATGGGTTGCTTGAGAAGTGCTGCATGAGAAATGCTGCATGGGTCGGAGAGGACATGCTGGAGGCAGCATAGGTCCAGAAGAGTACATGCGGATGGTGGGATGTGTGAGACGTATCATGCAGGTCAATGAGGGTGCATAGGGTGGCATTGTTGCTCAAAAAGTGTGAAGAAGAGATTGTGGATATGTGTCAAAGGTGCAACATTAATTGGGAATGAGGTGAGTGTCAGGAAGTGTTCCAGGAGTGCTTGGGAGTGCAGGTTAGGGAAAGTACTGTATGTAGGGAGGTGATCTTGTTCAGAACGTGTGCATCGGGGTGTGCCCAAGAGTTGCCCTATGAGTTGAAGAAAGTATGAGGGGGGCAGGAGTTAGGGAGTGTGTGTAGAGGTGTGCAAAAGGTGCCACATGGAACAGGTAAGGTGCACAAGGCCAATAGGGTGCAACAGACACGGTGATGTATGTGAAGAAGGGTCCACAAGGGTTCCTACCTCCCTGTTTTTCCCTTCCTCCCTTTCTGCCTCTCTTCCCAGCAGGCAGGCAAATGGCTTCTGCTGGGTGGGAGAGAGAGCAAGTGATTTCGAGAGTAGCTGGGAAACTGTCATGGAACATATAAAATGAACTTCATTTTGGCAGAGCTGAAACAGCAGCAGCCTGGCAGCACTAAAACAGTCATGACTTTCTCAATTTTCACTCCCTTGGGAGACATGGACAGATTTTGGACAGATGGTGTAAGTTAACTCATTTGAGGTGTCTTGGTTCAAAAATTGCTGCCCTGTAATGTACTATTTTGCCCAGTTTAAGGTTAATGGAACAAGAATTTTAATAGTATAGATGTCATGGTTCCAACAGAGATGAATAAAGCAGAACTCCAAGGCCTGAAAATTCTTCAGAGAACATGTTTATTAGTTACAAAGTATTGGCATGATCAAAAGTGAAACCAAATCTGAATTTCCCACTAAAAACTTCCCAGTTACAAAGTATAATGTCCCACCCACAAAACTATGCCATCACAACATTGCCCAATACATTCATTTGGCAGGCAGTTTAAATACAATGCCCAGTCCCTGTTTGTGGGATCAGTAGATGACCTTGGTTCCCATGGGACAAAGATTATTATGACTAGTGAAGCACCTGGGCAAACTCCCCTCCCTCCGTCCTGTGTGGCAACCTAGAATGAAGAGAAAGATGGCTGCAGCCAGGCTCATTATAGAATTGATAATAGACAGCAATCTCAGCAATAAGCTTCCCTCCTTATCTGGAAGCATATTTCAGGAATGCTAAACATGCAAAGAGAGCCCATCTGATCTTTATCAACCACATCTTTAACTATATCCCTTTATCAACTGCATCTTCCCTTCACCTCTCCTGGCTTTGCATTTTGCATTCCTTGCCTATTTTGCACCTCTTGAACCTACATTAGTAAGAGGTCTGTTCCACAAACATAGGAATCATAACACAATTCAGTCAATATTGTTTCCCTTCTTTTTCTTTGTCTTTCTGTATTCTTTCCCTTTTCTTTGCTTTTTGATTTAAACTAAGCAAATATGAATATCTATCAGGTACATAGGAAACTGTAATTCTGGTCCTTTTCTGAAAAAAGCTTCTTATATGGATAAAATCTATGGTCTTAAATAGGGGTAAAAAAACTGACAGACTTGTAAAATCCATACAAATGACCATGATATCGGCTATAATGCTTGGAGACATTCCAGTATTTCTACTTAGGCATGCTTAGAATCAGACGTAGTACTGTGCCTGAAATTCTCAATCTGGCATAGAGTAGGATGAGGGGCAGGTTGATGGGAATTTCATGCTTTTCTCATTTGTTCCTCCCGACCAAAATAATGCGGATTATCCATGTGCAAAGTGGATTTGATGTGCTTTGCTCGGAAGTTTCACACTGCAAAGATGATGCAGTGATTCTTATCAAGCTGAAAAGGTAGATGCAGTGCACCTGCGTAAAGGCATTTGCATTGTGTCATTGCTCCTCTGAGTCTCCAGCACTTAATCTGGTTGAGGCTTCTGCAAAGGTTTCTCACTCAAATGTCATGAAGGAAAAAGAATTCTCATAGATCTGCCCAGTTTGATTGAAATGAGCTACCGGAATGATAGACGTTAACTCAGAAATCAAGGCTGAGATAGGTCAAGGAAGAGGGAGAATGAGTTTCTTCCCTTTAATCTAGCAAATATCTGTCATTTTCAATCAACTACTTAAACTAGAGGTTCTTATTTGTGAATCAGGATTTTCTGGGCTGACTGTAAGTTTAAAAGGAGGAACTTGCATTATATTACATTAAAAAAATCCTCTTCTTTTTTTCTTATTTCTTTTAGTTTATTTTTCTTTCTGTACTTTTGCTTTTTTTTCTTTATTTTTCCTTTCTTTCCTGCTTTTACCTCTATATTAATTTGTCTTATATTTTGTATCCTTGTAAAACTTTTAATACAAATATATTTTAAATTTGTAAATCAGTCTTATGCAGGCAAAATGGAAGCATTTGCTGCTGTGGTTCCCTGCCAGACTTGCACGGTAATTCAGACAAGGAACACATTCAGAAGTACTATCCCTAACTTTATTGTATGGTGACATTAAAAGAAACTTGCAAGTCTGAAAGTACATCCCTATGCCCCCCCCCCACTTTATAGTCCAACAACCTAAAAAGAATCCTTTCTGAGATGTTTCCTACAGCCTCATCCCTTCTGTGGACTCAGTTACTACTTGTCTGATTGTTGTTAAGTCTGTGCCTCTTCCTCCCAAGGTCATTCTGCTATATTATTGCAAACACACACACACACACACACACACACACACACACACACTGCCTGTTCATTCCACAATGTGCAGCTTCAATACTTTGGACAATCCCTTAAATTGAATTAAAATTGAATAATTAAAATGAATTAAGATATATGTACATTTATTTCTTTCCCCAACTGTAATCTCATCAAAACTATTAGTTTTATTCTAGGAAGTGGAGGTGTTGGGTAGGTTCATTAAGCATTTGGTAGATTCTTCTTGTGATAATGTCCGTCTTCAACCTAGGAATATCTTATGACAGAATATTGCCACAAAATGATGTTATGGCATCTGCAGAAATTTAATGGCTTTAAAGGACATAAAGGCATCACTGAAATTTGAGAAACAGTTCATCTCTCAAATGTAGTACATACCTAGCTTCTTCCCCTCTTGTGAAAACTAAATGGCTAATAGAAGGAACTGGGGAATGGTGAAGAAGGGAAATCTTTGTTTTCTCTTAAATTGCCATAAATATCATAGAAAGTCAACTGGGCAGGATGAGTGTGGTGCACATTATAATAAGCGAATGAGTTTGAGCAGCCAACATTTTTCAAGCAAGCCTTCTAATATTATATTATTCAGACATCACCAAATACTTTTATTGTTTATTGAGAGGGTAGTGAAGAATGCTGAATGCTGTTTACTTCAACATCTCTCCCCTAGAACACTATTAATTATGATTAATTGTGATTAGAAACAGAAGCTGTCAAAATTATGTTCTGGCCTTTTCCTCTTCCCCATCCTTACATGCTCCTGAAACTGAGAGTTTGATGGAAATCATAACTGGCTTTTCTAGACCCACCACTAAAGTTGTCCCAAATGAACAGTCTTGGAAGGGACCTTGGAGGCCTTCTAGTCCATCACCTGCTCAAGCAGGAGATCTTAACATTTCAGAAAAAATGGCTGTTCAATTTCTTCTTAAAAACCTCCAATAAAGAAGTGCCTACAACTTCTGAAGGTTGTAGGTTCCACTGATTAATTGTTCTCACTGTCAGGAAATTTCTCCTTTGATCTAGGTTGGTTCTGTCCGTGATTAATTTCCACCCATTGTTTTTCCCCCTACCTTCTGGTGCTTTGGAAAATAGGTTGATTCCCCCCCCCCTTCTTTGTGACAGCCCCTCAAATATTGGAACACTGCTATCATGTCAACCCTTGCCCTTCTCTTCATTAGACTAGACATACCCAATTCCTGTAACTGTTGTTCATATGTTTTAGCCTCTAGATCCATAATCATCTTTGTTGTTCTTCTCTGCATTCTTTCCAGAGTCTCAACATCTTTTTTATATTGTGGAGACCAAAATTGGATGCAATATTCCAACTATGATCTTACTAAGGGATTATAAAGTGGTGCTAATACTTCATGTGATCTTGATCCTATCTCTCTGTGAATGCAGGCTAGGATTGCACTGTTGTTGTTTTTTGGTGGCTGCAGCATACTGCTGGCTCATATTTAAGTGGTATCTACTAAGACTTCTAGATCCCACTCACAGTTACTGCTATTGAGCCAGGTTCCACCTATTCTGTACATGTACATTTTTTCTGGCCTAAGTGTAAAAGCTTACTTTTCTTACCACTGAATTTTATTTTGCTAGATAGGGTTCAAGTCAAGTCTTGCATCAAATCAATGATGCAAATGGAGCTTGTACCTAAAATTCCCAAATTATACCTAAAGAGGATTGGGAAATGGTAAACATGTGTAGCATAATCACCTGAACAGAGTCTATTTAAGCCGATGCTTTCATTGTAACAACTATCCCTTCATTTTTAAAATTATACTCAGAGGAGGAGGGAATCATCTGGGCACGTACATAAAATTCAGATGTTCATTTTGTTATTCTACTTTTAATTGTATAATCTTGTCTTGAATAATCTAGTGTTTAGTAAATGTATTTAGTATCAAAACAACAGAAACAAACTCAATTGTAACTATGCTGTTGTTATGATCTGAACACCTTTAAAATGCAAAACTACATATAATCTAAGTAATACTACTTTTTTTAAAAAAATCAGTGCTTGTCATATGTTTTGCTCTAATATATTGTGAAGATAAAAACAATTATGAAGCATGGAATATTAGGGCAGAGATACATCTGAGTTGCGTGCTTAAAAATGGAGGAAAGAGGCATAGGCTTTTACAATGGATTCCTACTAAGTAAACAGTCTAGGGACTTTAATTACTTAGCTATAAATCTGGCTCTAGATGGATTTCTGATTCTTTCTAAATCAATCTCTGTCAAAGATTTATATATATATATATATATATATATATATATATATATATATATATATATATATATATATATATATATATATATATATATATATTATATATATATATATATATTTGTGTAAATTACTAACAAAGAATTAAAGGGAAACTGAGATGCATTTCTGACTCCTTAGTCGTCATCAGTCAGCTATACCCTAATCTAAATAATCTAAATCTAAATAGTAATCTAAATAGTAATCTAAATAGTTAACATTTGAAACATATATATATATATATATATATATATATATATATATATATATATATATATATATATATATATATATATATATATATATATATATATATATATATATATATATATATATATATATATATATATATATATATATTGCTTGTTAACTATTTAGATTACCTTGCTAGGTCCCAAACATGGGACAAATCTTATTTCCTGTTTCAGCCTAACCGAAGGCCATCCACAGGCAGTAGTCACAACAGTGACAGCTCATATTTGTGTAAAGTTTTAGATTGCTAACAAAGAATTAAAGGGAGACTGATATGCATTTCAAACTTATTTGTTTTCATCAGTCAGCCATACCCTTCTGAGATTCAAACCTGGACTGATTGCACATTAGGCAGTTGTTTTAACCTCTAGGCCACAAGCTCTTTCTCACTTTGTTAGCTGAGAAGCAAGGGAGATATGTTTTTAAATGCTTGTTAACTATGAGCTGTCACTGTTGTGACTACTGCCTGTGGATGGCCTTCGATTAGGCCGAAACAGGAAATAAGATTTGTCCCATGTTTGGGGCCTAGCAAGGTAATCTAAATAGTTAACAAGCATTTAATGAAAAGTTCAGGATCAAACAAACAAACAAACCCACAAGCTTGGAGAATGAAACTTCTCCCTCATCCTACACCTGAGCTACAGATATTCGGCACCATCACATATTCTAATATTTCCCATTGGCCTTCTACATTATTTATTTATTTATTTATTTTATTAAATTTATATACCACCCTATTCCCATATGACTCAGGGCGGTTTACAGGGAAAATTAAAAGCATAACATACAAAAATTAAAATCAGTTAAAACAATTAATTAATTCAAGTCCCCGAAATTTAAAACTAAAACCCAATTAAAAATTAAAACCCCTCAGTCTGGGCCAGACAGCTTGAAGAGCCAGGTTTTCAGGTCCCGGCAAAATGAACGAAGGTCGGGGGCAGTCCTAAGTTCCGTGGGAAGTTAGTTCCATAGGGCCGGCGCGCCCACAGAGAACACTCTTCCCCTGGGAATAACCCACCGGCATTCCTTACCCGGCGGTACCCTGAGAAGGCCCTCCCTGTGGGAGCGCACAGGACGATGGGAAGTTGATGCCGGCAGCAGGTGTTCCCTTAGATAATCCGGACCCAAGCCATTTAGGGCTTTATAGGTCATTACCAGCACCTTGAATTTCAAGGTAAGACTTACCAAGGAAGGTCAGCATTTACAGGCTTTCTGATTTTGCTGTAATATACTGTACCAACATATAGTTAGATTCACTTTTCGTAGATATTGTCATCTAATATGCAAAAAGCAGCTCCAGATCTTCATTAATAAATAAGTAGATTTAATTATAATTCTGGATAGCCAATTGGACAATATTTGTCAAAGAGATGCTTCCAAGAAGTACAAAGCAAGGGAGCCCATTTACTATGAGACAAATTCTTCTCAATATCTAACCTTTTTACTTTTATTTAATCACTATGTGACTTTCTGTCTGATATTATCAGTGTTTGTATATCTAGGTCTATTGATGTCACCATGAACTAAGACAATTGGCTCTGTGACAAAATTTGGTGATATTCTTGAAAATTGTCCTGTTTTTCAAAGCAACTGAAGACAAGAACTATAGACTTTTCAATGCAATATAAACTTTTTTTAGTAATACATGCTTATGTATCACAGGTCTTCTAACACTGCATATATGAAATACAAAAGGAACAGAAATATACTATTCTCCATTCATAAACCACCATTTTACTTTCCCTTACTGGTAAACAAGGTCATTTGAAAAGTTTACATTTCTTGGGAAGAATATGACATTCCCATTAATTCACCTACTGTACCTGTCATTTTTATATTTAACAAGATTTGATAAGTTGATAGTATGGTAAAAGACTAAGCAATTGGAAATGCTTGTTACTACATATTCTCAGCCTGCTAAACTATAAAGACTTTTGCTGGAGGTACTTGATTCAGTTTAGCAAAAGAACAATATGTCTATTTATGCTGTCAGTCTGTGGTATGCATGCACACACATACACAGAGATGGAGAGAGAACTGACTCTTAATTTTTTCTCCCCTTGAAATCAGTAATTTTTGGGTTTTATTATCTTCCCTCTCATACATTTGAAAAGGGAAATACAATAGAGGGAAGACCGATATAGATAAAATAGAAGGGTATTAATTCTTGAAGGAAATACATTCTCTTTTAATGTTCTGTGTGAAGGACTGTTAGAAGAGAGTCTTCTATTCAGTCTAAGTGTGAACAAAACAAATAAAAGAGCCAACCAGAATCCACAAGTCTTGAAATAAGAACCTAAATTTTAGTCTTAAATGAAAATCTATATCCTCTGTTTTAGGGAAGATGAAATATTTCTACTTTTTTTGCTAATGTTTAAGTGATTACACATTACTTTTCACCTCCACTTGTGGAGGACTCAGAAAATGTTGAGAGTAAGTATGCTTAGATTTTTCTCCTGTAATCAGGAACAGCAATAAGCAGAGTATCTGATAATATGTTCATTTATCTAAACATGTTTATTAACCTCTTCTATAAGGATTTGCTATATATGCTAAATATGTGTTTACATATTATTACCTGTCTTCACTTCAATTTTGCATATATTTATTCCAATAAAGAACAGAGCTATAATCTATTATTTTTCCATGTTTAGTATTCTTTTTCCAATGACCTAGAGAAGATAATTATATTAAACTACTTTATGTATCTGTACAGGTTTGTGTGGCATCAACTCTTGATAGTCATAATCAAGATTATAATGAATGTTGTAAAACAATTTGCATTCATACAAATTTAGTCCAATGGGATCTATCTGCTTCACACACAAAATATCCCAGGTTTATTGCTGCCTAACCCAGGTTAGAGATTCTTAGCAGGTAGAAGATTCCAGGCTTGGAAAAGGGTGTGTGTTTGTTTGTGTGTGTATAGATGGCTAGATGATACATAGGTAGGAGTCTCAAAAGAAACTACATAAAACAATACAGAGCCATTGTCAGTCAATGTCAACCACAATGGTTTAAATGAGCTAATGTTCTATGTAAAAACTATTTCCTATCTAACTACCTCTCCCCTTTAGTGATGGAGAGAGAGAGAGAGAGAGAGAGAGAGAGAGAGAGAGAGAGAGAGAGAGAGAGAGAGAGAGAGAGAGAGAGAGAGATTGAAATAATGGCTGGATTTCAGCTAACACTCTCAACTATAAACTAGCCAATTCCCTTTTAATCAAAATATCTTGCAAAACCACATGACGTGCATTCTACGATAAGCAACCATGACAATAACCAAGCATCCCAGATGTGCAAACATATCTACTATGAACATGGTTTTAAAAAAATCAAAAATAATGCATATAAATTTAATCAAATCAAATCAAATCAAATCAAATCTTGATTGTCTTGGCAACTTATTCCTAATTGGTCTCACTGTAATATTGGACTAAAAGGGACGCGGTGGCTCAGTGGGTTAGGACGCTGAGCTTGTTGATCAGAAGGTTGGCAGTTTGGTGGGTCGAATCCCAAGTGCCACATAACAGAGTGAGCGCCTGTTACTCGTCCCAGCTTCTGCCAACCTAGCAGTTCGAAAGCATGTAAACATGCAAGTAGACTGGATATGCATTTAGTGTCTTTCACTAAGTATATGAGTGTTTATGTTTTCTTTTGGGCTTTGTTTCTCTTTGTGTGTATTCCAGACTATGATTAGAGCTGGGTGATTAAAGCTCTATCAGAAATCCACAGGGAGGACATCAATCTTTCATTTATTCCCCCTCATGTCATCAGTCTCCAGGGAGCTCCATAATTCTATGATATGTTATTATTCATAGTGTGATCCTTTTCCAAGTAGGATCATGTAATGCAGCAGATTTTTTTTAAAAAATATGACATTTTATTAGGGTTAAAAATGATACCAAGTCCACAACCATTTTGTGGAATTGCACACAAATTGGACAGGTATGAACAGTAGTAGATGAGGGATTTTTTTTCCCACTATGTTTTGAACTATCCCACATTTTTTTGTGTCCAAAAACATTAAAGGATAAACATTTTAGGCAGCTTTAGTTTGAACTCAAGTTCCTTTTTATCAACTGAGCACTCCACCCACTATAAAAGAGCTCAGTAGTCAAGAACTTGGTTGCTTACAGACTTCATTATATAAATATAATAAATGAAGATAATATAAGTGGTCATTAACATTTTTTGAGGTTAGGTCACTACAGTATGCATTTGAATGCTTTATGGTTTCAGGATTCAAGTATGAACTTTTAAGCTAAACTGTTCTCACATTCCATGTTCTAAAACAGAGGTGTCAAACTGCCCGCCCACAGGCCGGTTGCATCATACAGAAGCCGCACCCATCCCAGTTCCGGCAATGTGAAAAAGTCACGATATGTCGCAACATGTCACGTGACGCAGCAAGTTTGACACCTGTGTTCTAGAATATCCAACAAATAAGCTATTTTGCTTAGAATTAAGCCTTATTCAACTGTTTTTTGTTAAATATGTCCAAGTGATCCAGGAAATGTGAAGGAATCACATCTGCTGCTTCCATCCACAACCAATGAATATTTTTTCGAAAAAAAGTGAAAAGCATCTGCATGTGGATAACCCTGCTGCATCTCTGATTGCAAAGAAACAATATTGCACATACAACTGTACAAAAGCAGAATGTATTTCAGACCAAATGAACTGAAACAACTTCAGATGTTTCTGAAAGTAACAATGAATGTGTGTTGCAAGTTGAGCATTGCAGAAGCTAAAGATGAGACAGTTTGATTCATATATAATAAGGCCATCTTGAAGATGGTGCAACACTGAATTAAACTTTGATAAGAGATGAGGTTTGGGATAGTAGTTAAGGCATCAGGCTACAAATTGGAAGACCTT
Source organism: Vipera berus (assembly GCF_964194415.1). NCBI lineage: Eukaryota > Metazoa > Chordata > Lepidosauria > Squamata > Viperidae > Vipera > Vipera berus. The sequence continues at coordinate 184,029,980 of NC_138203.1, read as the reverse complement.
GAGTTCTAGGCCCCCTACCAGCTAACTGAGCTTAGACTAATCACTCTTTCTTAAACCTAGGAAGGAGTCAATGGCAAACCATTTCTGAAATCTTGCCAAAATACTGCAGGATTTCTCCAGATTCAAGTCAACACTAGGAGTCAACACTGACTCAAATGCGTCAAAAAAATAAAGCGACTGTTCCTTTCTGGATCTTATTGCATTCCTAAATCTTTCAGCTGTTCTTTGATTATAGATGGCTCCTCAGTGTGGTATTTTGGTTTCTTTTGTGATCCTGGCTTGTATTTGTGTATATTGTATGTAAACTGTTATCCTATGGTTCATACTTTGTGATTCATCTAAACTAGATTAACATACTTACACATACTTTACCCATTTTTACACATACTTTACATAAACTTAAATGTATAAGAATACCAGATGCCACCATGAAAACGCATGTTATGTTCAAAGTAAATTTGTGCATTTATATTTCATTAAATTTGGAATCTTTCCTATTGGATCAATGTATGCTATGATAATGTGAGGATGTGGGAAAGGGTTTTCTTGGTATTAGCACTGGTATTAACACTTAAACAGGCGATTCTTTCCCCTGAGGAAAGTGAAATTGATTCCCATTCTGGTGAGTTTTGTATGTCTTGACAAAAACCTGCTTTTACCACATTTTGATTTTCTGAACATCATTATCTCACTTGTTAATTTTATTATTCACTCTCCTTGTAATATTTAATTTATTTTATTTTAATTCCATTTATAATAAAATATGTGTCACACTCTTAGAAGTGTCAAAAGACCTGTTGCTGGTATAGGGCCTTCGGCACAATCCTGTGGAAATCCTTAACCCATAAGCAGAAAGCCAAAATAAAAATCAAATATTTAACTTTAAGTCTAATGTGTCCCATTGCGACATGCAAGTTACATCAATGCTACATAAATTTATAGCCAGAAATCCAATGATGCAGCTAGACAGTGGGTTCTGAATGGCTAGCATCAGATATTCATACATCACTTGCTACTATAGTTCTTATTTATCATAAGCTACAAAGACTTGTGCTGGTGCTGAACCCAAATTTCTTTCTGATAATTCCCTGCCCATGTTTGCCTAACACAATTCTCTCTTGATATCTATGGAGATTCTCAGTTATCCAGGTCATGGGTGTCCCAAAGGTGCTTTTTCAAAAGGCAACTGGACTTTGTTTTTTTTCTTGAGGATATTTCACTTCTCATCCAGGAAGCTTCTTCAGTTTTGACTGAAGCTTCTTGGATAAGAAGCAAAACATCTTTAAGAAAAAAACAAAGTCCAGTTGCCTTTTGAAAAAGCATCTTTGTGATAATTCTCTCTTAAGATCTGGTTGTTTTCAATTAATTTGTGGGTAGAAACATGTCCTGTACATTTCACGATGACTACAAACCTACTCACCTACAAAACCCTTCTTAAATTAGAAAAACTGAAGAGTCAGATTCCTTGCTTTGGAGCCATTTATAAGCCAAGACCCAAAAACAAAAAGGCTTATTTCTTTGGGGTGGTCACACAGTGAAAAAGAAAGATACTGAATCTTAAGGTCTCTTAAGATTTTGGCATGTAAGACTTTTGAGAAGATCTACAGCACTGCTAGAAGAAGAAATAGCTTAGCTAACATTTGCTACCTTTTAGGGCCTTTTTTTTTACTTCTTTGATGAATTGCTCACGACTCAACCTCAAGTCAGTAGAAAACTATTCCAGCATGAAATTTGCTGTGTAATACTGATACAGCTAAGGACAATTTTAAGTCTATTTCATTCATGAGCTAGGATGAGATGAAAGCAATGTCACAGAGATACAGCAGAAAAAAAAAACACAATAGGTTGCCTGTGCATGTTTGTGCCATGATTAGGTGCAATCTGGGAACAAAACTTAGTTTATTTAGAAATCAGATGAATGGGATCAGGACGGCACAGCAGTGCATGTTAAGCCTTTTTAAAGAATCAAGTAAAGATTATCCAATTCCTCTATGGAAAATTTTAAAGTGAATATTGCACAGATTAACTGGACTCTTTTAGATACAGTGTAAGTCCCCCCTTCCATCCTGATGGGAAGGTATATCAGCACAAATCATATTAGTAAACTCAGTTTAATTATGCCCCAAAACTAGTTTCCTGGGATTATTTTCATTCTCTATGAAAATGAGAGGGAATCTTTTAGGAATTCTAATTTGGGGGGGAGGGGAAGCCAATTTTTGACAAACTTATAGGTTGGCTTACCTCAAATTCAAGGTGGCTAACAATTTTTGCTCTTTTTTCCTTTGCTATTTACATATGAAGCTTAGAGAGCTCCAGTAAGATAACAAGACCAAATAAAAATGACCAAATTTAAAAAGGAATAAGACATCAAAGAACAATTCATCACCTCAGGGCTTGGAGAAATATATTTATGAACTTATATATGTACTTAATTTCCAAATTGCCCGCCAAATTCATGTCAATTCCAGAATGTCACCATGCTACAGCATTCATTCTAAATAGAAAAAATTTAGGTAGCTTTCATATTAAAAGTATTGAAATACATTAAAAAACAGAAGTTGGGCAACCTTTTTTTATTAATCTAACCAGTGCTGTTTGGATTGAGCAGGAAAATGTAGAAAAGGACCTCCAGTCTTTCTCAGAAATTAGTCTGTTGAGGCCCTATAAAGTTTTCAATATTCAATATTTACTGAATATTGCATCTTCAGCATTCAAAATGTGATGTCAACAAAGTGATATGAATTTCAACAGAAGCTTTCCATGCAAAGTGTGTACAAAATATTTACTACATTTTTCAATCATAATGTAAAAAGAATGTTGGAAAAAGTTGCCTACGATATTAAAGACATGAAAGCTTTCCATAAATATCTCCCTTTGATGATAATTGCAGTTTGAGGCCTATAACTTTAACAGACAACTGATTTGGGAAAATTTATCAGATTAATGGAATAGATTTGAAATGGCTAGAAGAACATTTATTATATATAATTTTCATGTATTAATTTGTCTTTTAAGTTAAAACTGTTAAATGCACAATTGAGAAGACAAACCTTTCCAATATAGAATAGGGGAAAAAATGTAGTATTGGTAACATTTTCAAAATAAACACAAGCAGAACCTTCCATCCAAAAGTTGGCCTCAGGTCTTTAAGGCCCTGTAACCAGAATATGACATTAGGATACCAACAAGTGCTTAAAACAACCATTTGAGATCATCTTTTTCTCTTTTTCTATGTTGGATTCATTTCTAAAGTAAATACTTCCATTATATGTTTGCCATTATTAAAAATGATGGGGAAAAGGGAGAAATAAAAGCAAGGACCTGGGGGAAAAATTAGTAAGTGGGGTCCAAACAGGAAGTAACAGGTCTGAGGCAAATAATGTGTGTTTCCTCTATTAAATCCTAACTTTTGCCCAGCATGCCATTTCTCAAAGAATCACATTAGCTCTTCTTCAATATGGCAGGTGAAGGAGAAACGAAGCTAGCGAGCATTAAAGCATCTGCTTTACTGTTGCCAAATATTTATAACAAAAGGGAGGAGGAAATAGAGCTTGCAGCACTATGGACAGGGCTCTTGGGATACGGCCAGCTCAGTATTTGGCAGGCCATTGCTACTTCTGACACCAGCCTGCTAATCAGAGACTCCACAACGTTTTAAGTGCAAGACGCCGACTTCTACGGCGCAGCCTTTAAGCAGAGTAACAAACACCGCGTCCCATTCCGCCGCCTGACATCTTCTCCTGACTGCAACCTTTCTGCTTGTTCCCTCTGACCTTAAAATGCACACACCCATCCCACCCACCCCTACACGCGCACACACAGACACACACACACACACATGTGCCATATATACGGGCTAATTGACGAGAAAGCCAAACATCCTTCCAGTCTCCGCGTCAACATTCCCCTCAGTGAAAGAGGCTGGGAGACGAATGCAGCGCATGCCATCACTACGGCTGCGGGCTCCAGCAAGCAAGGAGCGGCGTCCCTGTTCTCTGCGAGATGGTTGGCTCTGCGAGGTGCCCTTGGCCCAGAGGAAGAAACCACGCTGCTGCAGCGCGGTATAAAAATAAAAACCCGACCACGCAGTCCCGCTATGGCCGCCTAAAGCAACCCCACGCCGTCCTCCCTCCCTCCCTCCCTCCCTCCTCCCCTCCTAGCCAGCTCTAGTAGATCTTCTTGCATTGAAGCACCGGGGGAAATGCTGTGAGTGGAGGGGGGTGGTGGTGGTGGTGGTGTTAACCTTCACTGGAATAGAGCCCCGTTCCCCATCCTCGATTGCTTCGTCTCTGCAGCATTAAACAGCAAGGCAAATGTAACCATTCCGGATTATGGGGAGGAAGGGCACGTACAGCTCACCCCAAAACAGATAAATACACAACGGAGGCAGCCGCTCTCCAGCATTTTCCTCCCAAGCCTTATGCATTTCTAATCGGCACCGTCTTCCCCCCCCCACCACCACCCACTTCATTCTCGCCCCCCCTCCAGTTTTCCCCAGCCTTCCGTAGCAAAACAGAAAACGCGGCTTACCCCTGGATGAGGGAAAAGAGTAGTAGTGTCCGCAGCATCATTTTGAGAGGAGGTACTGCTGTATCCAGCAACGAAAAACTGCCTGGGCTCGGCGGGTTTGGAGGACTCACCTCTCGCTTTTTCGCTTTCTCTGCCTTCACCCCACCACCACCACCATCTCTCTCTCTCTCTCACACACACACAAACACACACACGCTCTCCCGCCCCCTTCCTCGATCGTAGACAAATCCGTCTCCTTCTTTATTTAGTGATTTGTAGTGTGGAAGGTAGTGGGGAGAGAGAGGGAGAGAGCCCCCCCCTCCGTCCCTCCCTCCCTTTACCAGGTCCCGCTGGTGGGATGAGCCATTGCGCTCGCTCGCTCTCTTCTCCTCAGCCGAATTAATTTTCGGGGCGGGGGGTTCAAAAAAGCAAACCGCGTCCGTGTGTGTGTGTGTGTGTTGTATAACTAGAAGCCAGCGAGCGTGTGCCTGTGAGGGAAGGATGCTCTCTCTTTCTCTCTCTCTCTCTCTCTCACACACACACACACACAGTCTTGGAGTGGGGAGGGGGAGAGACGACGGATCCTCTGCGATCTGCTACCAAGAAGGGATCGGCCTGGGGAAAGAGATCAGAAAGGGGAAGGAGGGGGAGACGGAGGCCTTTGCCCGGATTAAGCCGCGAGGTCAAAAGGCGGGGGGGGGGGGAGAGACGCGGTACCCGAGGTTGCTGCCACTGCCGCAGCACCGCTCTAACACATGCGTGGTATCGGCTATGCAACTGCTCCCCCTTCACTCTTCAGCACCCGTGCGGAGCCGTCTTCCAGGATCGAGTGGTTTTTCCACCCTCGCCAGGTAGCCAGGTATAAATCTTCCTTCTCTTTAGATCTTTTTCTAAAGTGAAGTGAAAGTACAGTCTCCTTCTGCTCTTGACGATCTCTATACAGTTTGCTTGGCAACAGTGTCAAAGTCTTTCTCTTGAGTTCCCAATGCAACCCATAGCTCTGAGATTTCCTAGTGGTCTCCTATTCAAGGACTAAACAGGCCCCATTGCGGCTGAGCTTTTACAATGACACAAACTCATTCATCTACTGCCTCTACCTGAGCCAGGGATGAGGACCTGTCCCACAAATCATGCACACCTTTCAAACAAGTATATTGAGAAGCATGATGAAAAGAGGGGGGGGTGGATAAATCTGCTCTGGTGTGGCCAGAGAGATGCATGATGATGGACATTATTTTCCACAGAAATGGATCTGTAGTTTCAAGGAATATTTGTGGCTGTTTAAAGGGAGGGTGGCATTATAAGATGCATGCTGCAGTGAGGGTCAAAAAGATTATTTTCAGGAGCATCCAAATTGTAGGGTGGGGGGAGGGGGAGAGAATTGCACATGGTTTCTGTTTCTGCTCAATTTCAAAATAAGTTTGAGGAAGGAAGGAAGGAAGGAAGGAAGGAAGGAAGGAAGGAAGGAAGGAAGGAAGTTTGAGTGATAGTCCATCAGACATATATGTCCAGACAAAATTTTGCAGAAGGTTCTTCCAATATGTAAGACATGGGAGAAGAACAAGTGGGTTATTTGGGTAACAACCCAAAGATAGGGAGAGAGACAAGAAACAAGCCAGTGAGCAGCATATGTGTGGAAGGTGGAATGAATCAGTGTCAGAGTGCATAAAGAACCCTCCAAATGTTTACTGGGGATACAGGGGAGGGGCTCCAACCTGCCATTTGGGGGGGGGGTGACAGTTGCTAAGCAGCACATGGATTTGAATTGGTTCAACCTGTAGGAAAAGGAGCTGGTCATGAAGCCTGTTTGGGGTGGGGGCAACATAAATCCTATTTTATGGGAAGGAGAAGCATGGCAGAACTTTATGGGGATCTAAACTTCATTCTCTGGTGAGATAAGACAAAACCAGAAATATGATCATGGCCAGTTTTCTTCACCAAGAGCAACTGCCAGAAACTTTTCTTTTACTTGAGTTAAATTTTTGTAGTATAAAATTAGACTTCAAACTTTGAAATGAAATGGCAATATTCTTAACTACTATATTAATTCAAAAAGCTGCAATTCAAATTTGTAATCAAGTCTTTTATTTGAAGTAGTTGCTGTTATAATTAGCTTGCAATCACTAGTGTAATCCCTGATACACCCTTCAATGCCTGCTAATTTCCCAGTTCCATCCAACATTAAAAACTCTTTATTATTAAAAAAAACAAATTAATTAGGATGTGGGCATACCACAAAACTAGATTCTGAAAACTAGAGTGACAAGGGGAATTCTTTGAGGTTTGTTTGCTTCTGGTATATTAAAACCTTGTAGGCCAGAAGTGAAAATAGCTGAACAACCATTACATGACAGAAAAAGTCTGGATGTGCCAGCCAATCACTTGGATTTTAGCCACTAGAATTGGGAATTCTAGTTTTGTGACTGACTGTGCTCATTGCAGCAGTTATATGTGAATATAGCTCCCAAGATCGCCAGATCCCCCAAAGATGTCTACTCAAAGCTAACTAATTATATGCTAGAGGAGAATCCTGAGAAATGAAGTCCAGACTTTTTAAAAGTGCTGATATTTACAAATGCTGTGCTAGAGGTTCTGTTGCATATCTACAAGATGGTGCCCATAAGTAAGCAAACATACCACACAGACTAGATTTCCTTCAATATTTAATGAATTCCCATGGAATTTACTTCAGTCAATTTCATATTGAGTAATAGCAGCAGTAATAGCAGCAGAATGTTATAGACCTCATACTTTTTAAAAAATTGTGAATTCAGATAAGAAGGTAGTGTTATTCCTGTACCAGCACCAATGACGAAAGCCAAACAATGTCTTAAATACTGCATTTGTCACATAATATCATTTTGGGCAGTTTTTAGCCACTTCACCATCTTAGCTGAACCGAGATTTAAGCATGCATCAGTACTAAACAGTTTTCTCTGCTGGAAAACTAAATTACCTACCAACTTTGCCAAAACAAAATCATGTTGTGGCAAGGCTATGTTGTGACTTCACAAAGGATATCTTTCAGTATATCTGTTGAAGTAACTACACAACAGAAGGAAAATGATAGCATTCTAAGGTTTAACTCAATTATTTTATTCTAAGGAAGATCCTATCACAAGGCTTTGCTTTATGAAGGAGTATGCCCCAGCTGTTGCCTTATTGTCTTGAGAAATGAAGACTCTTCTGAAGAGGTACACTTAAATACTGCATTTGTCAAATAATATCATTCTGGGCAGCTTTTAGCCACTACATCATCTTAGCTGAACAGAGATCTAAGCAGGCATCAGTACTAAACAGTTTTCTCTGCTGGAAAATTAAATTATCTAACTACCAACTTTGCCAAAACACAATCACATTGTGGCAAGGCTATGCTGTGACTCCACAAGGGATATCTTTCAGTACATCTGTTGAAAGGAAGCACATTCACAGAATCTCTGTAACATTCACATGGGATTATTAATCAGGAATAAATGTGTTATAGAGCTGAGTCGTGCTGCTCTCACACCTTGCCTTTGTGTGTAGATACAAGCACTGCCAACAGTTATTCCAACCTGCTAGGAAATTTCACAATGTGCTCCATTACTGTGAAGTTATGCTTTCAGCACCACTGTCATTTGGCAGTCAGTGAGTGCTATCTTCAATCACGTGAATGGAGGGAAAGATTGGCATCTGGGAGGTTTATATTTGAGGCATCTGGGAGGTTTATATTTCTATACTACAGCATTTTAGTGTTTGCTGGAAATCCCGATTTCTTGTACTTAAACTACATTAGGATGAAAAGAAGTTCCATCCAGCACTTAAAATGATAAACAAATGATGCCTTCAGCCAGGGTCAGGATCCTTTTACAATAGTTTCTTAAAAGTAACTTGTATTCCCTTTCAACATTTTCTAATTCAGAATTCCCCGTGATGCTATTTTATTTAAAAAATGGAGAAATCTTGGAGGTGATACTATAAAAAACAAAAATATTAACTCTTTCTCCACTGTGGAGTTAAAAATTAAACCAAGCATTTCCTTTAATGCTGTAATTGCTAAAATCGCTCAAATTTTTGCTGCAATCCAATTTTATGGCAGCTGGTGCATATCTGCACAAACCTGCACTCTAAAAATCGGGTCTCAAAACATACCAAGGAAATACAGTAAATACTGAAATGAGATTATTTAGCAATAAGATTACAGGAGTCATCTTAAAATTCATGTGAACATAAAAGTTGACAGTTACCCAGAATAGGGCTAGAGGAAATGTCACTTTGGGCTCATCAACCAAAAGCAGCAGCAGCAACAAAAATCTAGTGAGGAAGATGCAGTTTTGCTTGGTAAATGCAGCCTCCAATAAACAATAGGGACGCGGTGGCTCAGTGGGTTAGGACGCTGAGCTTGTCGATCAGAAGGTCGGCAGTTTGGCGGGTCGAATCCCGAGTGCCGCGTAACAGAGTGAGCGCCTGTTACTCGTCCCAGCTTCTGCCCACCTAGCAGTTCGAAAGCACGTAAAAATGCAAGTAGAAAAATAGGGACCACTCCGGTGGGAAGGTAACAGCGTTCCGTGCGCCTTTGGCGTCTAGTCATGCCGGCCACATGACCACGGAGACGTCCTCGGACAAACGCTGGCTCTTCGGCTATGAAACGGAGATGAGCACCGGCCCCTAGAGTCGGAAACGACTAGCACGCATGTGCGGGGGAACCTTTACCTTTACCTTTATTCCCTACTTTCACAAAACACCAGCATTCTTCAAAGAATTCCTTTGGGGTCCTTTGCTCCTCTTTTGCTCAAGACATTTCTGTCAGAGAAAATAACTCTTCATCATGCCAGCTCTTCATGGACCAGATGTGTAGATCTAATTTTGACCTTTCAGACTAGAGATTTGGATCTGAATGGAAAAAAGGAACTTTTATAAACATATCTCCTGCCTAGGACTCCCTTAGGCCTTGCAGCAATGTCTCAGGATTGGGCACTGCCTTCTATATTTTTGGAGTGACCTGGGGAAAAGATTAAAAAAGAGGAAAGAAAGGAGAAGAAGCAAACTCTTGCATCAGAGCTTATAGGCCCTTTTATTACAAGGATGAATTAATATTGTTTGGGGAGAAGATGAAACACAAGGAGATGTTGTTCCAGAAAAGTTGAACAAATGCTTCATTCTCTGCAGTGGCAGAGGATATAATGATTGTTGTTAGATAACGGATATGGAAAAGTGGCGCCTAATGAAAATCATGTTGGTATGAAATACCTGAACTTCTTATTTCTTTCTTCGTTGCAACCAAGTCAAAAGCTTTCTGCTGGAAGATTGAGAAAGGAGTGTAATAGCTTCAATCAAGTGCATCACATTTGAAGGAGGAAAGGAGAAGCATGTTGTATTCTAACACAGGATACCTGTACTTTTACTTTAATGTTTCTGTTTACCAGGACAAATTCTGATGTTCTTTTTTACCCCCTAGGAAGTACAAGTGTATACTGTATGTGAAAGGAATTTAAAATAATTACTTAACTACAGTGGGTTAGGACGCTGAGCTTGTCCATCAGAAGGTCGGCAGTTTGGTGGGTCGAATCCCGAGTGCCGCGTAACAGAGCAAGTGCCTGTTACTCGTCCCAGCTTCTGCCAACCTAGCAGTTCGAAAGCACGTAAAAATGCAAGTAGAAAAATAGGGACCACTATGGTGGGAAGGTAACAGCGTTCCGTGCGCCTTTGGCGTCTATTCATGCCAGCCATATGACCACAGAGACATCCTCGGACAAGCGCTGGCTCTTCAGCTTTGAAACGGAGATGAGCACTGGCCCCTAGAGTCGGAAATGACTAGCACGCATGTGCGGGGGAACCTTTACTTTACCTTTTATATAGTATTTTAAACAGACTTTTTCATGCCGGTTTGAATCTTGTAACAAGATTCCAAAAGCTAAGGCCTCTGCAGATTAGCTATTACTAAGTGTAGTTGATCAAAGGATTATTCTATTCCTATTCTCATTTTCATTTTCACGGAACAAATTTATTCTAGAAACATTTTATCAGAAAGCCATGATTTTTTTTAAAAAAACAATTTTTTTTTAAAAAAAGTTATTTAATAGTTATTTAAAATTTAATAGTTTCTAATTTTCATCAGTGGATTTTTAGATTCCCACCACCACCACCACCACCCTTTACTGATAATTATAATCATACTATCAGTAGCCTCCCTTTACTTTTTTTCTTTTCAAAAACCTTTGGTGATGATTAAAGTGCTGAAATTGGTAAGAGCCGTGGACCGTATGGTTTTTCAACTGACTGCTATAAAAATATATTGAGTTCTTACCTTATATTTGATTAGAGACATATGTGAAAGCTTTTCAAATCAGACTATAGTACATTAATTTTAAGGAAGTATTACATTTTCAAAATCTAAGAAGGATCCTGCTATTTATTCCAATCATAAAACTTTAATAGCTATTTTGGTTACAAGCTATTCTTTGCAACCATTGTGAACTCAGGTGAGGATGGCCATGTAAGATTATCAAAGGATCTGATAATGTGGCATTTTTAAATCAATGTAATTGATTAATTCAATGTAATCAATGTAACTCAAAATAGATATAATCTAGCAGTGTTATTTCTTTAGATCCTGAAAATGGTTCCATGTTGTTTATTGAAAGTTTCTGAAATGACCTCTGACATATATTTTATTTTATTTTTCTTCTGCACTAATATATTTCATTTAATTTTTCATTACTATGTGATTACTAATCACATATACTTTTGTTTGTCACTGCTGATTTGTGGTAATGGATGCTCTGCTTCTCTTTTTCATCTGGTTTAGAATATCTTGCTTGCACTGTTATAAATTTTAGAAATATTGAAAGGAATATAATAGGGAAAGTAATATGTAAGATTCTGTTACATGTGGATGATGATCTCTATTGCACAGGTTAAGATTTAAATTCATATTCCTACTTGCATTTCATTAACATATGGGCTTGCTTGCTTACCTTCATATATACGTACTCAATGAATTTGAGCTGATCAGATCTGTTGCTCTGAAATCTTTGTAATGATTTTGACATATTTTGTGATTCTAAACTCTAATTCTTGTGTTTGCTTTGGTATGAAGATTCCCAGGAAATTTTCTCATCATGGGGATTTAAACATTATCAGTATTATGCTAATAAAACCAATGGACTAGTATAACTTTAAATATTTGGGATAAAACAAATGTGATTCAGAAAAAAATAAATTGACTTATATTTTAATGAAATGAAATATTTTGATGAAATGGAAACTCTGTTCATAGCAATCAAGGTGTTGGACTAAGGAGCACAGGGACCCAGATCCTAATCTACCGTCAGGTGTGGAACCTCACTTGGTGACTCTCAGCCCTTGCTGCTTTACAGGTTGATTATTGTAGGGAAAAATGAAGATGAAGTGCATGTATATCTCCTTGAATTCTTGTACAATCCCCCCCCCAGGATGTATGTCTCTAAATAAATGATTGATGAAAGATTAAGTATCTTTCCCTGGAGGAGGATATTCCTCAAAATTTTCACTGTACGTAGTGAAAAAGGTGGGTTTAATTTTTCACCTCTTCATTATTTTTTATTATTTTTATTTATTTCTATCCTGCCTTTAATATTTTTTACAAATAACGCCAGATGGCAAATATATCCAACATACCATCGTCTTCCTATGATGGATCGATGTATGGACAAATGAACAGTCAGACAGACAGGTTTAAATAAAGAACTTCAGAATTCAGCTCCAGTTTGAGCTCAGTTTATAAACTATTATTCTCTTTGAAATCTATTATTCGTTCCCACTTAAATTTGGACAAATAGTTGGATTTTTTAAAAAAGATTTGGGATTTATGTCACTGTTTCGTGGTTGCAAAAAAGTCCAGGTAGTGCACGTGACAATATATGAAGATAGCAGAATAGAAAAGAAAAAAATAATAATACAAAGGTCTACAAATAGAAGTACATCTACTATGGCAAAAGAAAGCAAAGATATACTGACAGAAATATGTGCCTTGAATGCAATCCCAAAATATCTGTAGCACCACTTGAGCACCATCAGAATGGACAAAACCATTAGTTAGTTGCAAAAGGCTGCTTTGCAAACTCGTGAGGTCATGTGACGTTGCGCAACATATCGCAGCTTTTTCTTCATTGCCGGCAATGGGGTGGGCGTGGTTTCCTGCTGATGCGTCCGGCCTGCGGGCAGGCAGTTTGACACCCATGGCTTACATTCTGTGGATGATATATTTAATATTATTAATCAACTACATCTGACTATCCCAGGTTCTTTGGAATGACTTGATAACTGGGGGGAAAAATGCCAAATCCAATCTAAACATCTGGTTGACTGTGCAACAACACGTAATAGATCCAATGAGTCATCATAAGCAGAGATGAATCTTACAGATCTATTTATATTGTGCTAATGCCAAACATTTATTTATTTTTAACATCCAATTCACATTGATACCAATAATCACCATACATTTCTTTCCTTTGCAGTAATGAAGGCCAATTTCCTATTACCTGGATTCAATTGAATGCTAAACAGTGTCATTGCACACTTCCATGCATATCATTTATGCTATATCCTCAGAACAGTGGTGGGATTCAGCCAGTTTGCACCAGTTCAGCAGAACCCGTAGCTATTTTTTTGTTTCCCAGACCCAGAATGGACTTCCAGAAGCAGCATCCACACAGAGAACTGGTTGTTCACGTATTTGAATCCCACCACTGATCCTCAACATGTCTCAGTTCACATGTCCAGAAAATTCTGGGCATTTTTTTAAACTGTTCTATATTTTTTATCAGTTTTGGGGGGAAAAAGGTGTGGAAGTGATTTGCATCAATTGCTGCTCACAGTTTCAGCTTTAAAGCATCTACCTAATGAAAACTGTCTGAACAATCTTTTCTGCTTCATTGTATTTAAATGTTTGAATGCTTTAAAAATAATACAATTAGCCTATTCACAGAATACCTGACAAGTATTCAAATGCATCTTATTAAATGCACCTGCACTTCTAAGATATTAAAACAAATTGGTAGTTAAGTTGAATTTTTACAACATGTGAAGGATACTGTTTAAAAATTTAGAACCAAAAAACCAAAAGTATGATTCCAGTTACTACAAAAATAATTTTTCCAAGGTTTTGCAAAATAAATCTGTATCTCTTATATAACCATAGGAATCTGATACCAAAATGATGAAATGTGCATTGGGACCATTCTATTCTTTCATAATTGTAGAACATAGAACCTACAATCATAAGGCTGGAAGGGAAGTCTTCTAGTTCAACATATGCTACTCAAAGCAGGAGACCTTATACCATCCTGGTCAAATGGTTGTTCAGTCAGTTATATTCTGACATCACATGCAAATATGTAAAGGGCAGAGTTTTGCCATTATGTCTGGTGCTATTTGTGTCTACCATGGCCCTCCTGTGATCACTTATGTAGGCAATGGAATGCTTTATGTTGTAGTGTTATCCAGTAAAACATCCAGTTACGATGATGATGATGATGATGATGATGATGACATTGAGTAATTGTCAATTCATCAATTGAATTGAATTGAACTGAACTGAACTGAATTGAATTGAATTGGTCTTCTTCATCCTAGGAAGCTGGAGAAGCTGCAATCTCTTTCTGTGACTGACCACATGAGTATATGTATTATAACAGAACAATAACTATCACATTAATATTGTTCAGTTAATATTATTCACTCTGATTACATTTATAGCTTTTGGGATTTTTTTGCAAGGTGGTGGTGGGTAGAATGCACAACAAAAAATGTCTTCTCTTTGCTAGAAGACTATATATGTTAAAATGTTAGGTATTAATCCTTTATGTTTTCACTTGTGATTATTTCCTATTTAAAGAGATATCACAATCTCTGTTACTGCCTATTTTTATTTCCTATAGCTGTAGTTGTTATTATTGTTAGTAGTATCACCATGATAATCACATTATAATTGTATTTTATTTCTCCAGTCAGTTAATCAATGGGGCTGCCCTTGAAGACCACCTGGAGGCTCCAACTGGTACAGAATGCAGCCGCGAGAGTTGTGTTGGGAGTCTCCCGATACTCCCATGTTACACCTCTGCTCCGTGAGCTGCATTGGTTGCCAGTTGTCTTCCGGGTGAGATTCAAGGTACTAGTAATGGTGTTTAAAGCCCTACATGGCAGGGGTCCGGAGTACCTCAGGGAACACCTGCTGCCGGCATCAATCTCCCTGCGCCCTGTGCGTTCCCACAGAGAGGGTCTCCTCAGGGTGCCACCGATCAGAGAATGTCGATTGGTGGCCCCCAGGGGGAGATCCTTCTCTGTGGGCGCTCCGGAACTATGGAATCAGTTACCGGTAGAGCTCTGGATGGCGCCTGATCTTCGCTCCTTTCGCCGTGATCTGAAGACGTTTTCCGGCCTAGCCTGATGGGGGATTGGTGGGGTTTTTATTCTTGTATTTTTATTGTTGTATTTTTGGGGTTTTATAATTGTAGCATATTAATTGTTTTAAAATCGGGCAATTATTTAATTTCCTTTTAATATTTGTAACTTTGTATTTTATTCTTGCCCTGTGAACCACCCTGAGTCCTTCGGGAGAAGGGCGGTATAGAAATATTATTAAATTAAATTAAATTAAATTAAATTAAATCTTATTCTGGAAAGTGTAATTTATTTCAAAGTTTTACATTGCTTGAGCTTAAGGACCAGCTTCTCCAGCATTTCAGGTTATTCCAGATACAGGGACCATCTGGGATCAACACTCACTTTAGTTAAATGACCGCTTTGCCAATTCAGGGAACCTTCACAAATTAACTTGATAAAGGGGACTTATTGGAGGAAAAGAGTATTTGAAGTACAAAGGTATTTTAGGTATTTTACCCTAGCATGATATTCAAATTGACAATTGGTTTAGAAAATCAGAAAGATGCTGTACGTCATGCAAAAAACAGGTGCTGCCAGAACGTTACTCTCTAATAGAAGTTGAAAGCATCCTCATATGTGCAATTCTTGTCTTTCTGGAGGAATTTGTCCAGTGAGGATTGGGCAGACAGCTGAGGACATGGGAGAAAAGAAAAAAGATAAAAAGGTAATGACAGGTCTCATAGATGGTATAGTTTCCTCATTCTGTTGCCTGATTTTCATAGACTCCTTCATATTGTATGCAAATCATGATTTAATTAATAATGGCCTTATTGAAGAAACTGTATTTGTCTGTTTTGTGAAGTAGCTAATCCATAGACTACAATTTACAAGTGCTGGGTTCATAACAAGAATCAAGTAATGTACATTGGGAAGTTGATCAAAACTGGTCAGCCAGCATTTTAGATCCCTAGAGCCATATTTCTTCTTGACTCAGTGAGATATCTCATCATTAACTTCCTTTCATGTCAGCATGTCTTAAAATACCTCTCTCTGAGCACCAAAATTATTTATTATATGATTTATAAAGCTTCCTATCTCACATAAGTGACTGGGCAACTGACAAAAGTTAACAAATAAGTCAGTATGCATAAACCCTCCAATTCTCATGAATACAACAATAACCCCACAAAACAAAATCCCACCATTAATAATAACAAAGCTCACCTATACACTTGACTAAAATAACTGCAGTTTTAGCCTGGTCTTCAATGTCTTGCCAAAAGCTAACAGGTTGGGGCCGTCCAAATCTCTAGAAGTCATGTTATTCTACAGAATAGGTCCTGCCACAGAAATGGTATGATCCTGAGTCCCACAAACATTGTTTGGAAAAGGAATCTAGTATCTGGACCTCTCTTTAAAACAGGTAGGATGGGCAGTAGGTTGTAAGAGGTCAGCTGATCTTATTACAGATTAATGGGTTCCATTTTTGCAAGCTATCAGAAATGCTGAATAGCTTTGAGATCATAGATAGGGGTTTTTTCCCCTTTAAAAGCCATCAGATTATTGAAGTCAGTGAACCATGCATATGTTCAACTGTTGCCTGGAAAAGTACATATTTTACTGACAATCAAAGCTGGAGATTTAAATTTTGATTCAAGTCCCTTATAGACTCTTCTTAATTTAAATGCAGTAGAAAGAAAAGGACTATGCTATGGCAAAACACTGAATATCATAATGTAAAATAAGCAGATGATTCTTTTTCTGTTATATTCTTTATAATTTATGACCTAGTTTAAGCCACTTTCTTGTAAGTTCTTTGGATGTTCCAGACACCATTTAAAAAGTGATAACTGCTTCTATATTTATTATCTAAAGCTGTTGAAACAAACCTTATGACCAATCTGTGGATGAGCGTTCTTAAAATTCCTTCTTTTGTGGTTAAAAAAAACCAGAGCAGTTCAATTTCTAAGTCTCCTGATAGCTTCATTCTACAGTAAATATATAAATAATAGTACGCTGATAAGATATTATTGAGTCACAAATAAATAATTAAATAAGAAAATATTCATATATAGCCATAAGAAGGACCCACATCTGTTTGCAACAATCTGTATGACCATGACTAATCAAGGAGAGAAGCAACCTAGAACTAAGGAGAAACTTCCTGATAGTTAGAACAATTAACCAGTGGAACAACCTGCCTCCAGAATTGGTGAATGCTCCAACACTGGAAGTTTTTAAGAAGAGACTGGACAGCCATTTGTCTGAAATGGTATAGGGTTTCCTGCCTGAGCAGGGTGTTGGATTAGATGACCTCCAAGGTCCCTTCCAACTTTATTATTATTATTGTATGGAAGTAAAAATACAGAAAATATGCTACTATCTTTGCTGCCGCCTAGTAGACATCTGAATTTTTGCAGCTCAGATCTGGTAGACCTACCTTAAGCACAATAATGGTAAAAATGGAATATGGCAATATTTTATTTATTAACTATATATATGAAACTTCTTAACTGCCCAAGACCCTCACAGAGGGTCTCCATAACATTGGGTTGACATATTTCCTATTTATATTTCATTTTAATCTGAGTAATGGATATCATTTAAAAATTATCATATATTCTCTGAAACAGAGAATGAAAACAAAGCATTGTTGACTGAATGGGATGTGAGACATATGCATTGAATCCAGGGTTCTCAACATATTATCCTTACATTCAGAGAATTTTTACAGCTTGTGAGGAGCCATACATGATTGTTTTTAGATCTCAGTTCTTCCTTGTATTTATGTGCTTAATAAAGTCACTCATGTAATTTTTTTGTTTAAGCAAAAAAAGGCATATCCAGTAGAGTTGCTTTGAGTTTTGCATCTTTGCACAGTCTGCTTTTGCTTCTAAAGAGATTCTTAGGAAATTATATTGTATTTCTCTTATTCTTGCCTATCTTCATAGGCATCTGTATAAACTGCGATGACAAAAAATGAGAAACCATGCATTGCAATGTCAAAGTCCAAGGCTAGGTCTTTTGTACTTGTGTCCTGACATCAGACACCAGTATGTAAGCCATGTGTCTTGCGCTTCCACACCCTGATATATATTTTGTCATTTGCTTCTATGCCAATTGTATTTATATAATTATTTGCAAGTTCCCAAGAAAGGTAAGAAAAGTTAAAATAAAATAAAAGTTGACAGTAAAGCTAAAATTAATGATAAAATCATTTTACAGTTAAAACCTCAGGAGTGGGGGAAAGAGATGTGTATACATTTTATATATACACTGATGAAGCCCAGAGAAAGTCTCTAGTGGAGAGCCTTCCATACGTGAACAGGACTTTCTCCACAAACCAGAAATAAAGTTTTTGACATTACAGTCCTCTTCAAAAAACCCTCTCTAGCATATTTCAAAAGTTAAAAAGCTTTGTAGTAGAATAAGCAGCCCCTTAAATACTAAAATTTCTGAGATCGTTCAAAGATTTAAATAGCCTTTTGCAATCCAAAATGGCAGATATTAGGTACTGGGAATAATCATAATAGTCATCAGAATAGTCATCAAAATTTTAGATTGCCCCATTAAATCTAAAGTTTGGATCATCAACAGTCACCAAATCAGATATTAGAATAGAATAACAGAGTAGGAAGGGATGTTGTAAGCAGTGGTGGGATTCAAATATGTGAACAACTGGTTCTCTGTGTGGATGCCGCTTTTGGAAGTACATTCTGGGCCTGGACAACAAAAAAATAGCTACCGGTTCTTCTGAAATGGTGCAAACCCGCTGAATCCCACCACTGCTTGTAGGTCATCTAGTCCAAACACCCCCCCCACCCAAGCAGGAGACCCTACATTGTTTCTGACAGATGGCAGTCCAGTCTCTTCTTGAAAGTTTCCATTGATGAAGCTCTCACAACATCTGAAGGCAAACTGTTCCATTGGTTGATTGTTCTCACTGTCAGATTGTTCTCACTGTCATATTACCTGACCTCTAGTACCTTTCTTAGCTACATTATTTTACCTATTAATCTAAATCTTTCTAACATATTTTCCAGTGACATTATAGATTAAACTTTAATGAAGAGACTGCTAATTGCTAATACAAATGCTGCTAATTCTTGAAATGTATGCCTTACTATGAATCTGCCACAACACAGGAAAGGGCATTAAATATGCTTTCTTTAGTCCACCTTCATAGCACCAGTTTTGATTTGTACGATCAAGAAATTTGGACCATTTTAGTTCCATATATGGAACTATCTTTCAATATATGTGGAAAGCTTCATAGTTTCAGTACCTAGCAACAAAATGCTTTGTCTTATAATTGCAGAATATGATTAATATATGAAATAATAATAATAATAATAATAATAATAATAATAATAATAATAATAATAATAATAATAATAATAATAATAATAATAATTGGAAGGGACCTTGTAGGTCATCTAGTCCAACCCCCTGCTCAGGCAGGAAACCCTATACCATTTCAGACAAATGGCTGTCCAGTCTCTTCTTAAAAACCTCCAGTGTTGGAGCATTTACACTTTTGGAGGCAGGTTGTTCCACTGATTAATTGTTCTAACTATCAGGAAATTTCTCCTTAGTTTGATTTCATTAATTCATTAGTTTTGGTAGGTTGGATATCAATGAACTCCTAGTTGACTAGAAAGAGTTTCTTTCCATCAGATTGTTGTTGCTGTTAGAAGAAAGGCACCTTTGTTATTAGAAGAAAGGTGCCATATCTCTAAATCTTTTCCAGATGTACTTTATCAAATATTCTTCTTCAATCTTCATTCAATATTCTACTGTCTTCTGGAAAGTCGAGAATTGCTTTTTGCAGTTTTTAATAGCCAAGGTTGATCGTAAGACTGTGATTTCAGCTGCTGAAAATATTATACTAATTTTAGTAAGGCTGTCAATGTCAAATTAAAATTAAATTGGAAACATGACGTATTATCTGTAAACAATGCCTCTGTCATCTTTGGAGGGCAATTCCTCCCACAGGCTCCTATTCAAGCCTCATGCATTTTTTAAAAAGGACACAGAAATTATTCTAAGGTTCCACCTCCTCTATAGCATGTGTCAGAGTAAATTATTTGGAAATACAAAGTTATTTTGCATGCGGGTGTGTATCTGCCAGTTCTTTGAGATTGGCAAGGTCAAGAAACAGAAGCAGCTGTGATTTTATCAAAAACTTTCCTGTGGTAGGGTAGAAAATTGTGTTCACCGGATCTGGCATTGAGTCCGACTTTGAGACTTTTCTAGAAGCTCCAAATTCTTGTGATCCGTGTACATATACAAGGTGTATTGATCCTTCCAAGAAATGTGCCCATTGTTGAAATTCTGCTCAGATCAAAGAATTTGGAGCATGTACCAAAGGGACCAACCCTGACTCATTGCCAGATCAGATAGGTACAAATGTTCTATCTTACCCACTATAAAGCATTTCTGAAATTCCAGATGTTTCTGTTTCTTGATCATGCCAACCTCGAGGAATTGATATCAGTCTTGAAAGCCTGACATAGTTCCTCTCTATCACATTTTATACAATACAAAATCAAGATGGGGTTGAGTTTCTTTCTCATGGTTTCCTCTTTCTCAGAACTGGGTAATCTTTTCCCCTCCCTTAAATTTCATTGCTCCCTTCCATCTTTCCAAGGCAAGGTCTATATTCTTTCATAGTATATATGCATATGTACAGCATGTTTTTTGGTCTTTGTGAATGCCTTTTAGTTAGTGTTGATTCCTGGCAACATCCTGGACTAATCCCTGCAGTTTTATTGGCAAATTTCATAATTGCATTACCTTCTTCCTAAGGCTGAGAAAGAGTGACTTCCCAAGGTTAAACAACTGGCTTTATTTTTCAGGTGGGGACTAGATGTTACAATCTCCCACTTTCTAGTCTGATGCCTTACCCACCTTGCCACGTTGGTTCATACCAGAGGTGGGATTCAAATATGTGATCAACCGGTTCTCTGTGTGGATGCTGCTTCCAGAAGTCCATTCTGGTCCTGGGCAACAAAAATTAGCTACTGGTTCTGCCGAAGTGGTGTGAACCAGCTGAATCCCACCACTGGTTCATACTATATGAGCCAATGTGTGAGCATATACTGTATGTGAATGCATTTATGTTGTATCTATGTATGTATATGTACATATAGTCACTTTAGAACAATCTGGATAAGCATTCCTAATCCCTCTTACCTTGTTTTGGTTGTATGCAAGCAAGATCAGAGGAGACATGAGTCTTTATTCAGCAAGTTCAACTGAAACCTGAAACCTATTCATTCAAACCTGATAAATGATTTGGGAAAGAGGAATCATTATGAATTTCCAAACCATTTGATTTGTTGTTATGAAGATAAAAACAGTTAGAGAAGTCTCAAGGGACTTAAAAATTGTAAACATTGATTGACTGTGTTCTATCAAGAAAATATCAACTCTTAATGATCACATAGGTAGATTTTTCTCAGAACATTCTGTCCTCAAGTTGATTTTTTAGGTCTTCCAACAGTTATCCATCACTGTTGAGTTCATCCACTTTACTATTAGTCATTCTTTTCACATCCAGAGATAATATAAATAGTAATATTTAAATTACTAAATAAAAAGTAATATTTACCACACTTTAGCCATAAAGAATAATACATACTGTATGGTATGCCCCTTGCACACAATTATTGTCTAAAAGAAATGCATGTTAACATACCAGAGAGATGCTTCCTTATAAGAACTCTGTGTTTGGTAAACTTGCTCACTATTTAGAGGTCACATTAAGTTATTGCATTTGGTGAATATCTCATTATGCTGGATCATCAGTCAAAATGATAATGAAAATCTAATTATTGTTAGACATTTCCATGTAGCAGTTTGAAGGATGCACTGAAATTATGTGAAGAGGGGTCAGTATATTTCCACTATACTGTCAGTTCAAAGGAGTAAATCAGTTTAAGGGAATGAAAAGCACATGGCTTGCCTCTATTTGTTAAGCAGCTGGTAATGCAATAATAGGAAGGAGATTGTGAAAATGAATCCACAATAGATTTAGAACCATGTAATTAAGGAATAACATCATTTCAAAAACAAAATGTAGGGAATCACCCCTATAGAGTGCAAAAGAACTGAACAAGATGAAGTGGAATCATCTGAACAGAGTATCATTGATGATCAAAACACATTCTTGTACACACACACACATACACACACACACACACCACATAGTTCAGATCTGGTCTATTGTTGATGCAGCTTGCATGACTGAATGCATAATTTCTAATTTCAGTGATTCTCAGGACTAGGTTATCACATAAATATTACAACCAAGGTTTTTTGAAAGTACCAACATTCATGCAGCTGTTAGGTCTTTTATGATTAGTAAAACCTGTCTGATTTTTCAGAACATTTTAAACAAAAAAATGTTTTTTCTTTAAATTATGCTAATTTGGAATATGTGCATGTCTGTTTTTGTGTCACATAATTAAAAAGAACTGCTATGGACTTTTTTTTAAAAAAAAAAGCAGGAAAAAGAAAGAGGAAAATGGGAATAAATGTGACTGAGTAAGATGTAGAGGTACATACAGTATGTATCAATGGGAGAATGCATTGTTTATTATTGTGTTTAACTAAATCATGGCTCTAGAGCTTCTTTCTTAATTTGAGTGATCATTAAATATCACTCTCAACCAGAAGAAAAAGGTGCTGGAACTCACACATGTCATACAACCTGGCTTGCCTATCCTACAAGGTTCCATCCAAAAAAGGTGCCGGAACTCCGTTCTGAGCGTTCTATGAGAAAAAAAGCCCTGCTCTCAACCATATGTAAATGTATATTAAGAATTTTTATTATAATATTAAAATTTAATACAGACTAAGCTTAAGGAAATACAGAGGGGGAAAAAATCAAAAAGTGCAAGAAAAAGAAAAAAATAATAGAATCAATATAAAAAAAGAAATATATAAAGAAGTGACTTCCAACCTTCAGCACATATATTAAGAAATTTAACGACTCTTTATCCCCTCTAAGTTTACAAATAATTATCTCTTCCCCCACATCCTACCTCTTGTCTGTAAACAAGACCATGAAACATCATCTTTTTAGTCCTGGTCTCAACAGAAAACCCATAAAAGGTGGTCAAAAGTAACAACATACCTAATTCTAACTTTCATCAAATAAACCAAGTTTATACTGTGTTTCCCCAAAAATAAGACCCAGTCTTATATTTTTTTTGTCTCCAGGTCTTATTTGGGTGGGATGTCTTATCTTAGGACTACTGCAGCCAGACCTCTCGTGCCCAACACCTGTCACACTGCTGCCTGAGTTCTTCTGCGGCCATTTGTGGCTGCACGCCATATGATGCATCAAACTGTTGCCACTGCTCACAGCAAGAAGCCATATGGCACATCACACCGGTGCTGCTACTCGCGGCAGGAGGCCAGGCTACATGGCTCATAGCACCATAGCCATTGCTTGCAATCAGCATGCCGAGCCTCGCAGCCTCCTGTTGCAAGTGGTGGCAGAGGCACAATTGGCAAAAAAAGCCATGCAGCCATTTGCTGCAAGTGGCAGCATATGTATGATCGCCATGATGAGGCATGCAGCCTGCTGTGAATGGTGGCAGTGGTGCGATGCACCACATGGTGTGTGGCCAAAAGTGGCTGCAGAAGAACTTGGGCAGCAGCATGACAGGTGTCAGGCCTGGCTGCAGCAGTCCTAAGGTAAGTGGGTGTGGGGTGTGTGGGACAGCTCCACCCTCCCAGCCCCACCCTAACTTGATTTTTACATGTGCACTTCACCCCAAAACTCAGGCTTATTTTGGGGGGTAGGGCTTATATTAGGTGTAGGCATAAAAAATTAAGCTAGGGCTTATTTTCGGGATAGGTCTTATTTTCGGGGGAACACAGTATTTCTTTCTTTTATCTATATTTTTATCTAAATCTTAATCTTTAATTCATATTATCATAGGATTTCAATTCTTTTCATTTCTTCTTTGTCCCATTGCATAGAGTTCTATTGAAAAAAAATCTAATAAGATAAAAATTGTCCAGACCACTCTCTTAGTTTGACATTTCTACTTTCCTTTTAAATTATAGAACATTAGCCACATTTTTAGTACATTCTTTTTTAGATCATTCTCTTGGCCTGTCAGTTGACAGTCTACTTTTAATACCACCTCTATCTTGTCACATAAAATTTATTCTATACCTGTCATATTCTATAGTCTTCAACAACTTCTACTTGGCATAGTCTATAGCAGGAGTCCTCAGCCTTGGCAACTTTAAGACTTGAGTCTTCGGAGAAGGGCGGGATATAAATGGAATTAAAATAAAAAATAAAATAAAACTCGTAGAATTCCTCAGCCAGCAAAGCTGGCTAAGGAATTCTGCAAGTTGAAGTCCACAAGTCTTAAAGTTGCCAAAGTTGGAGACCGCTGGTCTATACTCTTCAATAACATCTTTTGGACATTCCACAGAAGCAGACATCTTTCCTGACATTGTTAATATTATGGGTATTTTCTGACTCCATAGTTCAAAGGTCTCCTTCAATATTTTCAATGTTATATCATTTTGCAACATTTTGTAGGCTTGCATATTTTTCTTCTAACTAAAATCTTTTATCCCCTTTTGAGTCCAGTTTTCAAAATCACAAAATTAATTATGTTTGATCTTCAGTCTACCATTCCTCCCCAGAAGCCACCAAAATAGTATGTAACCCATGTGTACTTCTATTACCAGATCTGGATATGATGCAGTATTATGATTAATACACAAAACCTAGCAATTGAAAAGTGATTTCAGGCAACCTGACATTTAAGAAAACATCTAAGAGAATAACGAATAACAGATTTGGAAGGGACCTTGAAGGTCTTCTAGTCCTAGGTAACGTTGATCAGAGTAGCCAAACAGACTTTCCATTAGAGGGTAAATTAATTGAATGCAGTTCTGCATAGAATTTATACTTTATAAAAAACATGTTCTGAAGTTTCAAGTTTACAAATGGCACAAGCACTGCAGGGATACCATTAGATCCACCACCCATAACTGCAGGTAGAGTTAAAAAAAAGTTGCAGAGAAGACTGCAATGAACATTAAAGGAAACATAAAATGTTGCTGTCAGGATCTCCAACTCCATAGTCTAGAACAGGGGTCAGCAACCTGAAACAGTGAAAGAGCCACTCGGAACCGGTTCTCTCACAAAAGGATAAACTGGGAGCCGCAAAAAATGTGTGCGCATGCACGTACATGCGCACATGCGCAGAACAGGGTTTGACTGAAGAGTGGAGCCAAGGCAAGATATGCACCTACCCTGCATATTTGAATTGATTGGTTGAACTTTTTTAGTCCCACTTTTTTTTTTTTTGGACTGCACATGGCAGAAGACTGGGAGCCGCGGGTTGCAGACCTGTGGTCTAGAACTAGAAACCACCAAATTGAAAAAGATTGCTATTTTGTTAAAATATCTCTCTCTCTCTCTCTCTCTCTCTCTCTCTCTCTCTCTCTCTCTCTCTCTCTCTCTCTCTCTCTCTCTCCTCTCTCTTTGTATATTTAATTTTAGTTCAAATTTCAGAAAATAAAAAAGGCATGACTGAAAAAAATCAGTTATGATTTCCCTGAGAATTGGTAGCATCTGTATGCTTTTTCTGTTCTTTACACAATGAACCAGTTCCCACACAGCTCTTTAAATGGAGTCTATGAACCTGAGATAACCTCTTTATTCCTTAAAATAATACCAGCAATACAACCCCAATACAAAGTTAGAGAACATTATCCAATCTTTCTTTCTTTCTTTCTTTCTTTCTTTCTTTCTTTCTTTCTTTCTTTCTTTCTTTCTTTCTTTCTTTCTTTCTTTCTTTCTTTCTTTCTTTCTTTCTTTCTTTCTCTTCTTAAATCATTTATTCTCCCAAACATGAATCCCTTCTTTGTACAGCTCTAACAATGTTCTATGAAAAGGATTCTGAATGTTAAAAAAAAACAACATCCATTACATCCCAAAGTTAATGTTCACCAAATAATATTAATTGAACCGACTAAAGTCGAGAAAGGCTTTTATATTTTCTGATTGTTGATTTTTTTCATATGTGGATAGACTCCCCTTCCTGAAAGCACTGTGAATAGTTGACAAGAAGCTCACAAGGAGCTTCTACAATGTATTTGGAAGGGAGATATTCTGTATTCATGCCATGGCCAGAGCACTGACAGTATGGGATCCTACTCATGCTGTGTTTTTCATTTGAAAAAGGTAACATCCAATTGTCAGTAAACTACCTTTGAAATTATAAGAGTGGCATTAAACTTCAATGGGCCTTTCATGTGATGTTGCTAAAAACTTGTGCACTGGCATTGAATCCAATAGATTTGGACAACTCTGTCTAGTTTCCAACCTTTGCCTTTTAGGGAAGATTGTTGATAAGGTGGTTGGACTACAGTTTCAAAAACCCCTGGAAGAAATAGATTATTTGAACACCTTCAAGCCAGGATTCAGACCTGACCGTAGTAATGAGATGGCATTAATGGTTGGTGACTTTTGGCAGGGTTGGGATATGGTAATGCATCCAACTTGGCCCTTTGTGATAGTACAAAAGTCTATTAAAACATTAAAACAAGAAAAACCTATTCTATCCTATCTCCCATAATCGCTTTTTGCTCCATCGGATGTAGGAGAGAAAGCATGCTCCAGGTTATTTCCATTAAACAATAACATTTTATTGAATCCTGAAATTATGCCTTCTTTGTGGTAACACTTGCCATGTGAAACGGCATCTCTCTGGAAATTAGGTTTGCCCTGAGTCTGTAAGGCATTAAAAACCTGGCTGTTCCCCCAGTCATTTGGGCTATGTGGTTAAGCAAGTTCTGTTGGTTAATGTGTCCATCCCTTTAGATAGGACAGTTTGGTGGACTCACTGGCTAAAGCAGAGGTTCTCTCCAGAGGGAATAAAGAGACATTCCAACTTGGAATTGGTTCAGTGAAGTTAAACCCTTGGATCTATATCTGCCATTTCCCAAGGGAAAGCAGACAGTCTGAAAAGATTCTTGTAATATAGGTGATCAACAATAAAATATCAACTTGGCCCTATTCATGAGTAGTTCTGGTTGCTTGTGCCCAAGTCCCTGTCTGCTAGGGACTTACACTTTGTGGGTTTCATGAGGTAAGTATTCTCTGCTTTGAATCCCACTTTATGGAACATTCTTCCTCCTTCCCACAAAATGAGTTCAGTTCCATCCCTTTCAATGTTCTGTAAGTCCCTCAAGACCTGACTTGGTCATCAGGCCTGAAGTCCCAGTGGACTGGGGATATCTGGCTCTAAGATGGGTCTAGCACTGTGTTTAATCTGTTCTTTCTTGTATTAGATGGTTGTATTTTAATAACCTTTTAAATAATTATTATTATCAGTGCTTTTTTTCTAAAATAAAAAGGTGCCGGAACTCAGAGGTGCTGTCACTGGGAGCGATGCTGGTGTCTTGCTACGGTGTCACCACCTGTCCTTTGCACCTCCACCCCTGTGGCTCGGAGCCACATGCTGCTGGGATTCCCCTCACCACAGCTGCCATGGGGATTCCCCTTCATGCGGTTGCCATGCTGCGGTCTGTGCTGAGCCCCCACCCAGAGCTGCTCCGAACCCCAACCCAGAGGTGTGTTCCTCATGGCAGTGGTCTCCGACACCAAACAGCTGATGGCCTCCAGCACCGGCACTCGTTCACTTACTGTCCTGTCGCTTCCAAATGCAGTAAGTGAGTGAGTGAGCAAGTGGCGTTTGGAACTATTCACAGTGCTTTCAGGAAGGGGAGTCTATCCACATATGAAAAGCATGTCCTAAAAGTGGTACAATTTCTGAAAAGGTTGAAAAGCCCTGATGTAAATGCAGCCTAAATTGTTTATTGCCATCCTATTTGCAAATAATATCTTACTTACCTAGCTGAGATGGTGTAGCTGGACAGCAGGGAGGGGTGCAAAGTTGCTGCCTTCGCTGCAGACAACTTGCCTGTGCAAAGTTTGCCAGCTGGGTCAGCAGCAATTCCTATTGGCTTTCAAAAGCCAATAGGCCAGGCGTAGGCAACCTTGGCTCTTTTATGACTTGTGGACTTCAACTCCCAGAAGATGTTACATAACATAACATAACATCAACTGGAAGATGTTAAACTGTCCTTCTGTTTCTTTCCTTCCCAAAAATTGTGTTAATGAGTCCTCTCTAAGTTCTGCTGATCAGCTTGTCCTGGATTGTTTTGCCCAAAACAGAATGGTTTTCAAGTTGCAGTTGAGACAGCCCATCTCATTTTAGATATATCACATATAATTGAAGATTATAATTAGTTGTGTGTGCACATTCAGCAAGTGTGATGTATTTGTGCTGGAATTTCTAGGCCTCTTTCCAACCAGAAAAATTTGTAACAAACGTTGGAATTCTCAAGGCCATGTTTGGTATTTCCCAGCAATCTGTTACTGGAAGGAAAAAGCAATCCCTGTTGCGTTACTGATCCCAGAGAAGCATTTGCATGTCTGCAGGTATCCTTAGGGTGCCATAGTTATGGATGAGAAATATTGGTTGCAAAGTTGGCATTTCTGGATGTAATACAGATATTTTAGACTTATTTTTGTTTCTTTGCATGTTTGATATTTTTAAAAAGGCATATGCTACTGACTACGCTTATGCACATATGTAACATGTTTTGCTAGGATACATGACCACTGCTTGTCCAGAATGTGAAAAGTGAAAGATTGTGACTAAACAAAATTTTAATG
Source organism: Vipera berus (assembly GCF_964194415.1). Classification (NCBI taxonomy): domain Eukaryota; kingdom Metazoa; phylum Chordata; class Lepidosauria; order Squamata; family Viperidae; genus Vipera; species Vipera berus. The sequence goes on along the minus strand of NC_138203.1, from coordinate 184,001,398 downwards.
TACAGATAATACCACCAGAAATTATTTTAGCCTTTTTAATAAATGTTGTTGTTGATCTTAAGCTCACCATGGAAAACATCATATATTGTTATGTATATACTAGGTTAATTATTTAAATACTGAAGTGCAACATAACTAGATTCTAAATAATCTATTTTGCAAAACACACAACAGTCTAAACAATAAAAGTAAAGTCCAAATTAATAATATTTCATTCTTAAGAATTGTTTAATTTAAAGTGGTTTAGTTGTAATAGAGTATGTACAAAAGATACTATATTTTTCTAGCATCAGCTAAATTAAACATATTACATTGAGAAAAATGTTTCTCATTTCTTTCATGTTATTTTTATTGATTTCATTGCAGAGATGTTAACATAGGAAATAGATTATTTTGTTATCTAATTTTACCTTCCAAAAGACAGAAGGAGATGAAAAATGTGAGGTTCTTTCCTGTTGGCTTTTTTGAATTAGCTGTTTTAGATTCTAAAAGTTTAGTTCTTAAAGAAGTAACCTTGTAAATAATTTTAATGTCCTCCTCTAGTGCAGGGTAGGCTCTTTTATAACTCAAGGACTTCAACTCCCAGAATTCCTGAGCCAGCATGGCTCAGCTTGGAAACCTCTCTCTTTCCCCTCAGCATGGCTGGCTCAGGATTTCTGGAAGTTGAAGTCCATGAGTCATAAAAAAAGAGCCAAGATTGCCTATCACTGCAATAGGCTTTCGAAAGCCAATAGAGGGAGCTTTTTTTTTCCCAAAATAAAGATGCTGGAAGGCCGTTCGGAGCGTTCTATGAGAAAAAAAGCCCTGATTATTATAAAACTTTTATTCATTAAACATGAACCTCAGTCAACTGAACATTCAAACTGACTGGCACTAATGGTTGACACGGGTTGCTACCAGCATCCTAGGTATCAACGAGGTATCTCCTTAAAATGGAAGATGTTCCAAGTAGCACAGTTTTTGTAGCTTTGATGGAGTTATTGCAGCAAGCTGCAAATTCTTGAAGTATTTTGCAAAGTTTTTGGACATAGTTCCCAGTGCCCCAATGACAATGGGTATCACTGTTACATCTTTCATCCATAATCATGCAGTTTCGATGGCCAGGTGGTGGTATTTCGTAATTTTTTTCAGTTCTTTTTCTTCGACTCTGGTATCTTCTGGCACAGCAATATCAATCAACTGTACACTTCGGTTCTCTATGACTGTGATATCTGGTGTGTTGTGTTCCAAATGGCAATCTATCTGTATTTGGAAGTCCCACAAGATCTTCACCCTCTCATTCTCAACAACTTTTTCCACCCTATGTTCCCACAACCTTTTGGACACAGGCAAGTCATATTTTTTACACAATGCCCCGTGGATTAGTTTAGCAACTCATTCATGTCTAGCTTTGTAATCAGTTTGCGCAATTTTGCTGTGCTCACATATTAAATGTGAAACAGTTTCAACTTTGTCATTGCCAAGTCAGCAATTTGGATTGTCAGTAGATTTTTGTGTCTTCACTTTCATGGCATTAGTTTGTAGTGCTTGTTCTTGAGCAGCCAGTATTAAGCCTTCTGTTTCTTTCTTGATGGTTTCCATCTTAAGCCATGCCCATGTCAAGTTGTTATCACATTTTCCTTCAATGTTTTTTTCAAATGCTGTCCATGCAAAGCTTTGCTTTTCCATCTATTTAATCTGTCATCCAGTCATTTTTTCCTTATATTCTGTCTTTGTTTCTGTTATTTTTATAATGGTCTCTGTTTTCACAGCCTGCAGCAATTTTTCTGTACTTTGATTCATAGTCATTCAAACTTTGTTTTTCTTCTTCTATAGTTTGGTGGATTTGCAGTAGCCCTCTGCCCCCTATTCTTCTTGGCAGGTACAACCTGTTGATGTCACTTCATGGATGTAGAGCGTGGTGCATATTCGAACGTTTACGTGTTTTCTGGGTTAGGTGTTCCAATTCAGCCAAAGTCCAGTTGATAATTCCATCTGGGTAGCATATCACTGGGACTGCCCATGTGTTAATGGCTTTAATTATATTTCCAGCATTCAGCTTTGATTTTAGTATTTTGCAGACTCTCCTGATGTATTCCTTTTGTCTTGACTCTTTGACTTTTCCATTCCAGATGTTATCTGCTTCCAATATACCTAGGTATTTGTAACCATCATCCTTTGCTAGTGCGTTCATAATACTTCCATTTCCCAGTTCTATTCCTTCTATTTATCCCATTTTTCCTTGTTGCATGGATAATATAGCACATTTTCCAAGTCCAAAGTCTATTCTGATGTCACTGCTAAACAGTTGAACTGCACTGAGTATTGATTGAGGTTAAGTGTGGCTTTTCACATACAATTTTAAGTCATCCATGTATAGTAGATGGTTTATCTTGCCATGCTGGCTTGAGATGTGGTATCCCAGTTTTGTGTTTTGTAATATTATTATCAATGGAATTAATGCGATGTTGAACAGTAGTGGTGAAAGTGAGTCCCCTTGGAAGATTCCTCGTCTGATGTTGATTTCACCAATGTTCTCCCCATTTGCTGTTAGAACTGTTTTCCATTTTTGCATATTTGATTTCAAAAATGTACAGATGTTTTTGCTGATTCCAAAGTTTTCCAAATATGCATTAATCCAACTGTGGGGCAATGAGTCAAATGCTTTCTTGTAATCAATCCATGCCATATTTTAATTTTTTTTGTTGTTGTTTTGCATTTTTAAGTACCATTTTGTCAATGAGCAACTGGTCTTTTGTTCCTCTTGATTTTTTATAATTTCCTTTTTGTTCTGCCGGATACAAATTGTTTTCCATCAGATGATTGAATACTGAATTTGCCAGTATTCTTGTAAAAGGTTTGAATGTTGTTGGCAGACAAGAAATTGGGTGGTAGTTGCTTCGTTCTGTGTTCTTTTCAGGGTCTTTCATTATTAAGTATGTTCAACCAGCTGTTAACCATTCTTCACTTGTGGCATTTTGAAGCATTTCATCAAACTGAATGGCCATGCGGTGATGTTGGCTGGTGAGGTGTTTCAACCAGTATCCATGCAGCTCGTCCAGGCGAGGTGCACTCCAGTTCTTGACCTTCTTTACTTGTTTTGCAACCATATCAGTGGTTATTACAATATTCTCCATTTTGTTTTGTGTTGCTTGTTTTTGGATATCTTTGACCCAGGAGGCAGTTTTATTATGTTCCACTGGGTTTTCCCACAGTTCTTTCCAAAAGTTTAAGGTTTTTTCTTTACATGGTAGAACAGTAGTTTGGACTTTATTTTCATCAAGTGACCGATAGAAGAGGTGCTGGTTTCTTCTGAACTGAACATTTTCATGATATTGTTTTATTCATCCTTCATATCTTTCAATTTTCTTTGTTGTTGCTATTACATGCTGTTTTAGGTTTTCCATGATTTCTGTTATTGTTTTTTCCTCCAGGTTATATTTTTGTTTTATTTTCAAATCGAATTTTCCACTTTGGTGTTCCAGTGGGTTTCTTTTTTAGCATTTTATAACCCAATTCTGCAGTTATAATGGCAGCTGTATTGTACATTAGTTGATTTGTTTCATACAGTGTGCTGGATGGGATGGAAGTTAAAATGTTGTTCACAGCATTTAGTAGATCTTTCACTCATTTGCTATGCACTTCACGGATGGCAGGCAGTCTTTTTCTTTCAGTGTTTTCTTTGATGTGGTTTTCAATCTTTTCTTTCAGCATTTTCGCTAGATTACTTAGCTCTACACTTTCGAGTTGTTGCACAGGGGAATCTTCATCCTGTGTGGTGGCTTCTTCTGCTGGTTGGTCTGTTTGTTGGTCACTTTGTTCAGGTATTGGAACAATTTCTTCAGCCTGTTCGTCATAGTTGCTTATTGTTTTCTTTTTAACCAATGTTCTTACATGTTGAATTTCCACATCTGTAAAAACTTTATTATGGATGATGAAATGTCTTTGATCTATTAATCGTTGTTCGGTTACATCACTTTCTGGATGCTTTTTCTTCCACAGTTGCATCATTCTTTTTTGAAATCCCCTGGCTGTTGGTTCTGCCTGGTAGTAGCATTGGATGATTTCTCGATTTTCTTCAGTTGTCCAGGTTTTGCGCTTTTGTTCCAGTCGCTTTATAGTTGTACGCTCTGGTTCCCCAGCACTAACAACTGAACCCTGTGGCCCATTTTTTGACAGATGTCCAGGAGCCATAGCATCTGATGCAGTCCTTGTTGACCCAGGTGACAACCAATCCAGTATGGTATTTTTAAATTTTCTTCTCATCATTGGTGATGGGAGGTGCCTGGGTTGGTTCACGTTGGCTAAGCCACTACCAATCCGAAGACCAGTAATCCCATAAACATAGGGACTGCACCCGATAGCCGTCCAGGCCAGCCACGGGATGATGATGATGATGATGATGATTATCATTATTATTATTATTATTATTATTATTATTATTATTATTATTATTATTATTATTAACTGTTTTATATATTAGTTTTATTTTAATGGTTGTACATTGCCCAGAGTCATTTTCTATAGCAGCCATATCAATTTACTAAATAAATAATGTGGCTTTGAATTATTTATGAATTGATTATAGCTTCGGGCATTTGTTTTCTCTTAAACTATAGTTGTAGTAGTTTTAACCCTTGTATGTTGCTAGAGTCACTTCTGAGGAAAGAGCAGCCCTCTAATTCATTTAAATAAGTATGTGAGCAAGTACATTAAATACCTGTTCAACCTCTTATATTAATGGAACATAAATATACTTTGTCTGTGTATGACTCCCTGTGTTGGACTGCAGTAAAATCAAATAGTTTTCTAAAAGTCTTCTTACTAAAGAATATTTTAATACATAGTTTGAAGTGCGAGAAATCTGTTTTCCATATGGCATTAAATAATCAAACATTGCCCATCTCCAAATATGGAAGGAGTTCAAATGGTTTGCTAATTTCTTGCTTATGAAAGACTTTGCTTCTTAGTGTATGAATGTACTGAAAATTGAAGAGGAGAAAAGGGACTAAATTTGCAGTAAGTGAGCGTCTTAAATCAACATAATTGGAAGGACTTGTATAAATAAAAATGGTTTGATTTTTCTTTTTTCTAATCAGGACAGAATAAGAGGATATCAACACTAAGGAGAAATTTTATGAAATGGTTCCATAAAATACATTAGAAAAACAAATGGCAAGAGACTGAAATTAGCCAAACATTGCTAATAAGTAGTGGGGTTTGCTTTCAATTTATATTCTAGTGGCTTGCCCAGCTAATATTGGTGGGAATAGTTTTGGAGATTCTTTGGTTGGGCTGTTCACTGTTAGCTGGTTTGGTAGTTCCTTGATTGGGGTACTGTCTACATCTTGATTGTTGATGGGGTGATCTATCATGTCAAACTTGCGATGTCACGTGATGTTGCGCGACGTATCGGAACTTTTTTCCCATTGCTGGCAATGGGATGGACGCGATTTCTCTGTGACACATCCGGCCCGCAGACTGGCAGTTTGACACCCCTGATCTATAGTCATCTACGTGTTGATTGCTGGTGGAGAGGAGATTGTTGGTCTATTTGATCCCATTTTGGATTGTTGATTGTCTCTTTTGCACAGTATATAGACATTATTTATGTCCATGTGTCTATTGATGACAGATTTGTCAGAGTGCTAGGCTTCCAGCAGTTCTCTGGTGTTTTGGGGTTTGGTTTGGCCTAGGTTAGTCACAGTTTTCCAGTTGAAACTATGTCCATAACTTGTTAAATTAAAGTTTTTATTATATCTTCTGACTGCTAGTTTGGTGTTCATGGATGCATTCTGCCTGTTTGTCCTACACAGTGGCTGTAGCAGTCTTTACACTACATGTTTGTTTTTTGTTTTTTTTTTACTTCTGGGGCTGCTGGATCTTTTGGTTTACTTAGGACAGGGGTCTTCAAACTTGGCCCTTTTATGACTTGTGGACTTCAACTCCCAGAATTCCTCAGCCAGGCATGCTGGATGTTATTGAGGGCTTTAGTTAGTTTGTGTGCTATGATGATTCCATTTGGTTGTAGGCTGTTGGTAGTTTCTGTGATATTTTTTATGTATGGCAATGTTATTCTTGTTATGGGTTATGTTGATGAAATAATGTTCTAGAACTTTTCTTCTTTTAATTTTTTGTTGTCCCTTCTCACAAATTCTTCAACAATTTAACAAGCCTCTTTGGTAAATCCAATATAGGAATATTATTTCTTGTTTTGTTATTTGTATATCCCTTTTAAGTATTAAAACATTAGTATGTTTTGTTTGTTTGTTTTGGGACTAGAGATGTTCAGAGTAACATTTTTTCCATGTCATTTTTGTAGCTTGTCATTTTTAAATCTACTGTCAAATCAGTCTCAATCATGTCAGGTAAAACTTACTCCTCTTCCATAACATCTTTTAAACACAATCTATGCATAGAATCAGACAATCTTAAAATTAACTTCTGGGTCTATTGTTCAAAAATGCCCCTCGATATATCCAGTGTTAAAATATCTTGCTTCATTCTATATTTATGTGTTGTGTTTCTCCTTTAATTTTAATATTTAATTCCTTCTAGTGTCAATTTTTAATGTCATATATCATTTTTGTAAAATACTCAGAACAAAAGCATTTTCTCGTGGGAAGGATTATTTATAATTCCAAAATCTTATTCTTATCTGGATCCTTAAACTATTTGTAACTTTCCTATAAGTCTCCTGAAACTATCTCACCAAGTCAACAGGAAGAAATATCTTATCCTACAAGCAGGAGCAGTCAGGAAATAACCTCCAGCAGCAATTAGTTAATAAAATCATAATTATAATAGTAAAGTTGGAAGGGACCTTGGAGGTTGTCTAGTCCAACCCCCTGCTCAGACAGGAAACCCTATACCATTTCAGACAAATGGCTGTCCAGTTTCTCCTTAAAAACTTCCAGTGTTGGAGCATTCACAGCTTCTGGAAGCAGGTTGTTCCACTGGTTAATTGTTCTAACTGTCAGGAAGTTTCTCCTTAGCTCTAGGTTGCTTCTCTCCTTGATTAGTTTCCATCCATTACTTCTTGTCCTGCCTTCGGGCGCTTTGGAGAATAGCTTGACTCCCTCTTCTTTGTGGCAGCCCCTGAGATATTGGAACACTGCTATCATGTCACCCCTCACCCTTCTCTTCATTAAACTACACATACCCAATTCCAGCAGCCATTCCTTATATGTTTTAGCCTCCAGTCCTCTAATCATCTTTGTTGCTCTTCTCTGTACTCTTTCCAGAGTCTCAACATCTTTTTTACATTGTGGTGACCAAACCTAGACACAGTATACCAAGTGTGGCCTTACCAAGGCATTGTAAAATGATATTAGTACTTCACGTGATCTTGATTCTATCCCTCTGTTAATGCAGCCAAGCACTATGTTGTCTTTTTTGACAGCTGCAGCACACTGCTGGCTCATATTGAAGTGATTGTCTACTAGGACTCCGAGATCCCTCTCACAGTTACTACTATTGAGCAAGGTACCCCCTATACCCATGGTGGCGAATCTATGGCATGGATGCCACAGGTGGCACACAGAGCCCTCTCTGTGGGCACACACACCGTCGCCCCAGTCCTAGGCCTTCAGCTGGGTTTTATAAAACCTTTTTGCTTTAGGCCTCCGCCACCATGTGCAAAAAAAAAAGGTTCAATCAATCATTCAATTTCAACTTCTCGTGGGGAAAAAAACAATCTCGCAAAGTTGGAATTGATTGATCAAACTTTTTAATCCCATCCAGTCTGCCATTACCACTGCAGCCACACCCACCCAATGGGCCATGCCTACCCGGCACCCAACAATACATAAGTGGGTTTTGGGTTGCAGTTTGGGCACTCGGTCTCTAAAAGGTTCACCATCACTGCCCTATATCTGTGGTGGTGAACCTATGGCACGTGTGCCACAGGTGGTATGCAAAGCCCTTTCTGTGGGCACATGCGCTGTCACCCCAGTCCTAGGCCTTCAGCTGGGTTTTATTAAACCTTTTTGCTTTAGGCCTCTGCCGCCGCCGTGTGCAAAAAAAAAGTTCAATCAATCAATCAATTTCAACTTCTTACAAGGAAAAAAAGATCTCGCAAACTTGGAATTGACTGATGGAACTTTTTAGTCCCATCCAGTTTGCTGTTACCACTGCAGCCACACCCACCCAATAGGCCATGCCAACCCAATGGGCCATACCCAGCCAGAACCCAATGATACATAAGTGGGTTTTGGGTTGCAGTTTGGGCACTCGGTCTCTAAAAGGTTCACCATCACTGCCCTATACTATACCTGTACATTTGCTTTTTCTTGTCTAAATGTAGAACCTTACTTTTTTCACCATTGAGTTTCATTTTGTTAGATAGCGCCCAGTGTTCAAGTCTGTCCAGATCCTCCTGTATCTTATCCTGTCTTCTGGAGTGTTGGCTATTCCTGCCAGCTTGTTGTTGTCTGCAAATTTGATGAGTTCCCCATCTATCCCCTCATCCAAATCGTTGATGAAGATGTTGAAGAACACTGGGCCCAGAACAGAGCCCTGGGGCACCCCACTACACACTTCCCTCCATGTAGATGTGGTTCCATTGAGGATCACATGATGAGTATGGCCGGTCAGCCAGCTATGAATCCATATGATGGTGATGTCTAACCCACATTTTTCTATCTTATCAAGTAGTAGGTTGTGATCTACTTTATCAAATGCCTTACTGAAGTCCAAGAAAATTATATCCACAGCAATCCTCTGATCCACTAATTTTGTCACTTGGTCAAAGAATGCAGTAAGATTTGTCTGGCATGATCTGTTTTTGAAAAACCCATGTTGGCTTTTAGTAATGATTTTGTTTGCCTCTAGGAGCTAACTGATTCATTGTTTGATTATCTTTTCCAGAATCTTCTCAGGTATTGAGGTCAGGCTGATAGGTCTGTAATTTCCTGGATCCATTTTTTTTTCCTTTTTTGAAGATGGGAACTACATCAACTCTTTTCCAGTCCTCTGGTAGTTCCCCAATGCTCCAGGATCTTTGAAAGATATAGTTCAGTGGTTCTGAGATCACATCTGCCAGTTCCTTGAGAACCTTGGGGTGTAATCCATCTGGTCCTGGCGATTTGAACTCGTCTAGGCTGGACAGGTGCTCACTTACCATTTTCTGGCCTACCTTTACTTGCGTTTCTATTCTGTTTTTTATGACACTGTTTTTGGTAGGTTGGACTGTTTTTTCCCTTTGTGTAAAGACAGATGCAAAAAATGAGTTAAATAGTTCTGCTTTTCTCCCTGTTGTTTGTCACCTTCTTGTCACTTTCCCCCACTAATGGACCAATCATTTCTTAAATTTTTCTTGTTTTTTATATGTTGAAAGAAGCTTTTTTTCTTATTTTTGACTTTGGTCGCAAGCCTTAGTTCATTTTGAGCCTTAGCTTTCATCACTTTGTCTTTGCAAGCTTGGCTATTTGCTGATATTCTGACTTAGTTATTTGCCCCTCTTTCCACTTTCTATACTTGTCCTTTTTATCTTTCAATTTATTTATTTAATTTTTATTTAATTAGTTTTATATACCACCCTATTCCCGAAGGACTCAGGGCGGTTTACAGGGCAAAGTTTAAAGACAAAATAAGAGTTAAAATAGAATTAAAATAAGATTAAATAACAATTAGTAGCCCATGCTGGTTTCTTTTGAGAGCTGTTATTTTTCCTCTTTGTTGGTATTGTGCTAGACTGGGCTTTTATTATTTCACTTTTCAAAATTTCCCAAGCTTCTTGAGTTGTTTTCCCCTTGAGGATTCTCAACCATGGAATCCTTCCCAAGCTGTCTCTAAGTTTATTGAAATTAGCTCTCTTAAAGTCCAAGAGTCTAGTTTGACTGTATTCTATTACTTGTGCTTCCATAATGTTGAATTCCAACACTGCATGATCACTTCCTCCCAAGCTTCCTATGGCTTCAACACCTTCTATCATTTCATCTCTGTTAGTGAGAATTAGAACCAAAATGGCTAATCCCCTAGTTCCCTTCTCTACTTTTTGGGTGACAAAGTTGCCTGCTAGGTTTGTCAGGAATCTGTTTGATCTTTCACTTGGTGCAGAGTTTGTCTCCCAGTTGATGTCACTGTAGTTAAAGTCTCCCATTACTATTGTGATGTGCTTCCTACATACCTTGCTTTGCTGACTAGCAAAAAGTTCATCTATTTCCTCTGTTTGATTGGGTGGCCTATAGTATACACCTATGGCAATGTCATTTTTTCTCCCTTTTATATTGACCCAAATGAATTCAGGTTTACAGTTTTCATCATTGTTGTGCTCTATTTCTGTAAATCTATCTCTCTCCTTAGCTCTCCCACTCCATTTTTTTTTCTTTTTCTTTTCCACTATTCAGTGGAACTTCCATGCAAAAGGCTCCTACTTGCTATCCTGGTTCACACACTAAGTCTGATCATAATTTATAGATGCATTCTATATAAATTATAAAAAAATAGCATTCACCTGTGCTTATTGCAAAGTTCCTTTCTTAGTGCTGACGAATATTTCCTGCTTGTTTAATTGACTTCAACTTATCCAGTAAATTGAAGTGTTAACCATTTCTGTGTCTGCTAATAGAATTTTCTTTAATACAAACAGTATCCTTTGAAATGCATGACAATATACTACTGTGGCACACAGATTAATCTACTTTGCAAAAAAAAAAAACCTGGTCATCCTTCTCAGTTTTTCAATAGTGGTTGCTTATCAGAGATTATTACAAGGCAAAAGGCAAACAGAAAAGTGGAAAATAGATAGGAATGGTGAACAATTTGAATATCATCAGATAAAGACAAAACAAATCAAAATGTAAGGGGGGGATTGTGTAACTTCTTTGTGTGGTGTGAGGGGAGAAAAAACAGCAGTATTAAGAAATTACCTTTTCCAAAAAATATTTAAAATATTCAGATTCTGAATATTCCTTCTGAATTGCTATCCAGTTACTCTTTTGTATATAAAATAAAAGTCATGAATTCACAGTCTTCCATCATATGAAACATACTGCAGTAGGATTATTCCTTAGAGATTCCTCCAGTCCTATGAAAAGGAAAATATAACAACTCATGGCTATTTCAAATGTTCCTTGTCATTACATAATTCTGAAACAAATCTACAATCACTTTTCTATTATATAATTCTATCATAGATTGCCATTTCCTCTATTTATTTATTTATTTTTATTTTATTAAATTTATATACCGCCCTATTCCCGGAGGACTCAGGGCGGTGTACAGGGAAGATTAAAACAAACATACAAAAATTAAAATCAGATTAAAACAATTAATTAAATAAAGTCCCCGAAATTTAAAACTAAAGCCTAATAAAAATTAAAACGCCTCAGCCTGGGCCAGACAGCTCAAAGAGCCATGTTTTAAGGTCCCTGTGGAATGAGCGAAGGTCGGGGGCAGTCCTACGTTCCATGGGCAGCTGGTTCCATAGGGCCGGCGTGCCCACAGAGAACGCTCTTCCCCTGGGAATAACCCGCCAGCATTCCCTAACCGGCGGTATCCTGAGAAGGCCCTCCCTGTGGGAGCGCACGGGACGAAGGGAGTTTGATGCCGGCAGCAGATGTTCCCTCAGATAACCCGGACCCAAGCCATTTAGGGCTTTATAGGTCATCACCAGCACCTTGAATCTCACCCGAAGGGCAACCAGAAGCCAATGCAGCTCGCGGAGTAGAGGTGTTACATGGGAGTATCGGGAAGCCCCCATCACAACTTGCGCGGCCACATTCTGCACCAGTTGAAGCCTCCAAGTGGTCCTCAAGGGCAGCCCCATGTAGAGAGCATTGCAGTAGTCTAAACAGGAGGTCACGAGCGCATGAGTGACTGTGCGTAGGGCATCTCGGTCCAGATAGGGTTGCAACTGGCGCACCAGGCGAACCTGGGCAAAAGCCCCCCTGGCCACGGCTCCTATGAGATCTTCAAAATTGAGCCGTGAATCGAGGAGGATGCCCAAGTTGCGAGCCCTATCAATGGGGGGTAACACCTCACCCCCCATCGTTAAAGATGGAATAGTCTGGGTAACCCGAGATGCCGGTATGCACAGCCACTCAGTCTTGGCAGGATTGAGACGAAGCCTGCTTCTCCCCATCCATACCCGGACCGCCTCCAGGCAACGGGACATCACGGCGAAGGCATCTCTGGGTTGGTTTGGGGTGGAAAGAAAAACTTGGGTATCATCAGCATACTGATGATACCCCACCTCAAAACCACGAATGATCTCACCCAGCGGCTTCATATAGATGTTGAACAGGAGGGGGGAGAGAACTGACCCCTGAGGAACTCCACAAACAAGAGGCCTCGGGGTGGATCTCTGCCCTCCCGTCAACACCGACTGCGAGCAGCCCAGGAGATAGGAGAACCACCGTAAAATGGTGCCTCCCACTCCCAACCCCCTGAGACGCCGCAGTAGGATACCATGGTCGATGGTATCAAAAGCAGCTGAGAGATCTAATAGGACTAGGACAGAGGAACAACCCCTGTCCCGAGCCTGCCAGAGATCATTCACCAGCGCGACCAATGCCGTCTCCATGCTGTGTCCGGGCCTGAAACCCGATTGGTACGGGTCCAGATAATCAGTTTCCTCCAGGAACAGAGGAAGCTGATGCGCCACCACACTCTCAACAACCTTCGCCAAAAAGCAAAGGTTGGAGACTGGACGATAATTATTTAAAACAGCCGGGTCCAGGGCAGGCTTTTTGAGGAGGGGTCTCACCACTGCCTCCTTCAGGGAGGCGGGGAAGACACCCTCCTTCAAGGAAGCAGTTATTACTGCCTGGAACCAGCCTCGTGTCTCCTCCCGGGCCGCATAAACCAGCCAGGAGGGGCACGGGTCCAACAAACAGGTGGTGGAGCTCAGCCTCCTCCTCATCCTGTCCACATCATCAGGGGAAACAGGATCAAATTCAGTCCAGATAACACGCTCAAGACCGTCCGATTCCTCCACGTTAGACTCTGCCCAGTCAGAGTCCAGACCGGTCCAGATCTGAGCGATTTTGTCCGCCAGATGATGACTAAACTCCTTGGCTCGTCCCCGTAAGGGATCCTCCCTCACCTCCTGGTTAAGGAGGGAGCGAGTCACCCTAAACAGGGCGGCCGGGTGATTATCTGTGGACACGATGAGGGCAGCGAAGTAATTAGACCTCGCCGTCCTTATCGCCACAAGATTAGACCTTATAAAGGTTCTTAACTGCAATCGGTCAGATTCAGATCAGCTGGACCTCCAACCGCTCTCTAGACCCTGTCTCTGACGCTTCATCTCCCGGAGCTCCGCAGAGAACCACGGAGCCCAACGGGATCTGCGCCAGGTCAGAGGTCACAAGGGTACAACACAGTCAAGTGCCCCGGCGGCCGCCCTTTCTCAGGCATCCACCAGGGCATCGACTGGATTGGGGGACTTGAGGTACTTCCAGACTTAATATCAGTGTCATCTTGATATTAACTTGACAATATCTGACTACCAATTTGTTATAAGTGCCCTATGTGGATATCTTTAGCACTATATGGCTCATCTGCGTTACTCTAGTGCTGACTTGTACGCTCTCAGGGGGTCTCTCCCTCCTGGGTACGACCTGCCGCCTTTGTTTGTAATTTCCTTAATGACGGGCCCAATTTTTGCGACCCCGAGAGGTGGCTGGGCATGGATAGGGGCCCCTGGGGGAAATGTATCAAGAGGCCCCTAGTACGTTTTTTAGCCGGTTGTTTTAAAGGGTTAGGGAGGAGGGGAATGGGAGGGTTGGGAGGGAATTAGGATGTGTTTCTTCAACCGGCTGTCAGTCTGGGCCGGAGATGGTCCCTGGCGAGAGGGGTTTGGGGTTGGGGGCTTCTGGTTTTCCTGGTATTGGGGTGGGGTTTCAAATCCCCACGACGATAGGGAATGGCAGCAGGCGGTCACACGGAGGGCCATATCGACATCTGGGATCACGCTCCCGCTGTCTTCAAGCGGTGACGTGCTCCGACCCTCTGGTTGGTACCCGTTTACCCGGGGGTGCGGCGGATCAGGTCCCTGAGCTTAGGCTGGTGTACTTCAATGCCAGATCTGTGGTGAATAAGGCTCCCCTCATCCATGATTTGATCGAGGAGGAACGCGCAGATCTGGCATGCATTACAGAAACCTGGTTGGGCTCAGAGGGAGGTGTCCCTCTGACTGAGCTTTGCCTTCCAGGTTTCCGTGTGTTGCATCAGCTGAGGGCTCAGGGCAGGGGCAGTGGGGTGGCGGTAGTTATACGGGAGACCTTATGTCCGTGGGAGCCCACTGTTTTACAGATAGGCGGGAGTGAGTCCCTCCTCCTGAGGTGTGGCCCTAGGGCTCAGTTGGGCTTGTTGCTCACATACCTGGCGCCCAGCTGTGTGGCAACGGCCCTACCCGAGCTTCTCGATGCCCTCTCAGGGTTGTCGGTTGAGTTTCCCAGACTTATAGTTCTGGGCGACTTTAACCTTCCTTCTCTGGGAGGGTCGTCTGAGTTAGCCTGGGAGTTCTTGGCCTCCATGACGGCCATGGACCTGACCCAAGTAATTCAGGGTCCGACCCATGGGGGGGACACACTCTTGACCTAGTTTTCTTATCTGGGCAGTGGCTTAATGATCTGGGAGGGGGCTCGCCAACTATTGCCCCCCTGTCATGGTCCGATCATCACCTCCTGCGGTTGGTCTTCCGCTATGCCACTCCCCGCTGCTGGGCTGCAGAACCGACCAGGTGGTTCCGCCCCAGGCACCTAATGGACCTGGAACGGTTCCAGATGGCGCTTGGGTTTATACCTATCCCCCTCACTCACAGCCCGGTCGACGCCTTGGTGGATGCCTGGGAAAGGGCTGCCACCGAGGCACTCGACCGTGTTGTACCCTTGCGACCCCTGACCCGGTGCAGATCCCTATGGGCTCCATGGTTTTCTGTGGAGCTCTGGCGATGCCCTCGCCGTGATGTCCCATTGCCTGGAGGCGGTCCAGGTCTGGATGGGGAGAAACAGGCTTTGTCTCAATCCTGCCAAGACTGAGTGGCTGTGCATATCGGCATCTCGGGTTAACCAGATTATTCCACCTTTAATGATGGGGGGTGAGGTGTTACCCCCCGTTGATAGGGCTCGCAACTTGGGCGTCCTCCTTGACTCCCGGCACAATTTTGAAGACCATATAGGAGCCGTGACCAGGGGGGCTTTTGCCCAGGTTCGCCTGGTGCGCCAGTTGCGACCCTACCTGGACCGAGATGCCCTACACACAGTCACTCATGCGCTCGTGACCTCCCGTTTAGACTACTGCAACGCTCTCTACATGGGGCTGCCCTTGAGGACCACTCGGAGGCTTCAGCAGGTGCAGAATGCAGCCGCGCGAGTTGTGATGGGGGTTTCCCGATACTCCCATGTAACAGCTCTACTCCGCGAGCTGCATTGGCTTCCAGTTGCCCTCTGGGTGAGATTCAAGGTGCTGGTGATGACCTATAAAGCCCTAAATGGCTTGGGTCCAGGATATCTGAGGGAACACCTGCTGCCAGCATCAAGTTCCCTTCGTCCAGTGCACTTCCACAGGGAGGGTCTTCTCAGGGTGCCGGCAGTAAAAGATTGCCAGCGGGTAACACCCAGGGGGAGGGCCTTCTCAGTGGGTGCGCCTGCACTCTGGAACCAGCTGCCCGTGGAGCTGAGGACTACCCCTGACCTCCGTTCATTCCGCCGGGACCTGAAGACCTGGCTCTTCGAGCTCTCTGGCCCAGGCTGAGAATTTTAATTCTAATTTTAATTGGGGGGTTTTACTTTTTCAGGGACTGTTATAATCTTTTTAATTGTTTTTATTTTTTGTATTTCTTGTTTTAATTACCCTGTTAACCGCCCTGAGTCATTCGGGAAAGGGTGGTATACAAATCCAATAAAATAAAATAAATAAATAAAATCCAGCTCCGCTGTCACCCGAGCCGGTAACCAGGCAAAAGAAACCCCAAACTGCCCTCTCACTAGAGCTGAGGCATCCAGCCTGGGGTGGACAGGGTACAACTACCAGGATAAACCTACCCCAGTGGTCTCTCACACCAGTGGGGTGGTTGATGGCCAATCCAAAACTGCACTCTCACCACAGTTAGGTCCCAGGTCAATTCCGGACTGTCAATAGGGAAGTTACAGGAGCAGAAGTATAAGCCATGTCCAAATAACCGGCTTAATGTTGAAATAAGCAGATAAGCAGAAAAGTCCCATGTCAAAAACATCACAGTTATAGTTCAGATCACATCCGTAGCTGATCTCCAGGCCACTGTCATCTCCTCGCTGCTTCTGCATTTGCTCCAACCTCCAACCGGGCATTAAATGCGGACACGGCCGATCATCAGGCTGCCATAATCTCCCGGCCAATGTTGCCATTCCAAAAGGGCGGGAGGCCTCCACGCCCCAACAAGTTCATCTGGGACGCTAGGCCAGGCAGGCCACGGCCAATCTCAGGCTGCCAGGCTGCTGCCACCACTCCGGGAGAGCAGAAAACATCCACGCTGCAAAAAAAGCGCTCGCCAGCTGACCCAAGGTACTGGGCCAGAACGCGGCCAATCCTCGGGCCGCCGGGCCGCTGCTGCCATTATCTTTGGGCCGATACGCCACTGCTGCCGTTCTGGGGGGGACAGCAGATATCCATGCCGCACAAGCGCCCGCCAGCTAATTAAGGACTATCTTCGGGTCGCCAGGCCGCCGCGGCCGATCTTTGGGCTGCCAGGCTACCGCCAGGCCACCGCAGCCAATCCTCGGGCCGCCAGACCACCGCGGCCGACCTTCGCACCGCTGCCACTGTTCGAGAAGGGGCGGGGAACATCCTCGCCGCTCCAGCGCCCGCCAGCTGATCGGCTGATCTTTGGGCCGCTGGGTTGCCGGGCCGCCGCGGCTGACCCTCCGGCCACCAGACTGCCGTGGCTTACCTTTGGGCCGCCAGGCTGCCACGGCTGACCTTCGGGCCGCTGCCACCGTTCAAGGAGGGGTGGGGGACATCCTCACCACCCCAGCGCCTGCCAGCTGATTGCCCGATAGGACCACGGCCGATCTCCGGGCCGCCAGGTCGTTGCTGCCATTCCACGGGGGTGGAGGCCTCCACGCCGCAAAAAGCAGCGCCAGACAGCAGTTGCCTACTCTGACCCCCCGTCAGACTGCTGTGCCTGTGTTGGGCTTCCCAGACTGCCCAACTTTGAGGCCCATCGCGGAGCTCCCAGAACTCAACAAATGACCGCCGCCATCTTGGGCGAGAAAAAAAAACACTTTGCCATGAAGCAATTGTTTTAGGGATTAATGACGAACCACTAGGGATCCTATACTGAACATGAGGCACCAGAGTGTTACATAACCAAGTAGCTGGTGCTCTCACTTAGGACAAATGAAGTCAATTTAGAATGATTTCTGGTTTGATCATATGGATGATTCTAGTTAATTAGGAATCACTTAATCAGTATGATAGTACTACTGATGTTAAATTAAGCTTTGCTAAGTAAATGTTTACTCAGTAAGTAAATGTCTTTATTTCCATTTATAGAAATCTCCAAATAAAAGTCCATGCTTTTCCCTTGGCCTTTTGTCTCTAGCTGTAGAAACAAAGCACTGGTATTTCTCAGCATTATTACAGGCTGACTGGCAAAACTAATGGCTAAATCATGACATATTCATTTTAAAAAATAGGTCAAATACAAGATCTATTAGTTGTAATTTTATCAGATAAGATCAATACAAATGAGAGTTCACAGCTCAAATGATTTGTAAGAACTCTTTACTTGGCATATTTGAAGAAATAGATTTTGCTAATTTTATTAGTATAGAAACTGGAACAATATTTTCAAAGGACTGCAATTATGGCATTTCAGTTAGAAACAGTTTTAGACAGAGTTCATGTATAGTATACACTTTTATGTATCCATGTAACTATAGTATCCTATTTAAAATAAATTTTCAGACTATATCCACTAGCTGTACTTAGCTAGATATTCGCAAAAGAATTTCTGATTTGTCTCCTAATTGTAATAAATATTAAAAAGATGTAAATGACCCTTTGTATACATCTTATTGAAAATGGATAAAAATGAACTATTCATTTTGGGATTTATTGATTAAAAGGGGTTGTTTATGGTAAGTAGGGAACTAGTATATGTAGGGTAGAGATGAAGATTGCTGGGTTGGAACTTTTGCAAGTAGGATATGGAGTTGCTTCTTTAGATACCTTCCTTTTTCTTTTTTTTCTTTTTTTTGTTACTCTTCACTTTTTCTCTTCCTCCTTTATAATCTTATTTCTTCTTCGGTTTCTGTCATTTAAAAAAAACTTTGTAAAATCTTTTAATAAAAAATAGTCATAAAAAAGACAAAAATAAAGGATAAAGATGCAATCAATATTCTTTAGAACAGGGGTGTCAAACTTGGAACATCATGGGATGTGTCGCGACGTATCGCAACTTTTTTCCCATTGTCGGCAATGGGGTGGGTGCAGTTTCGCTATGATGCATCCAGTCCGCGGGCTGGCAGTTTGACACCCCTGCTTTAGAAGAAAGAAAATCTTCTTCATAGCATCAATATGATGAATATTTATATGTTCTTATTTATATTTATGACCTATAGAGGCACTGGGCAAATGACCAGGAGATTGTGAGTTGTAATCCCATTTTAGGCACAAAGGCAGATGGGTGACCTTGGGCTAATCCTACTTTCTCAGCCCTAGAAAAGAAGCAGTGGCAAATTACTTCCAAAACCTTGCCAATAAAACTATAAGGACTTTTCCAAGCATAAATCAGCACTGACTCAAAGGCACACGAGCACACACACACAAACAAACAAATCTAAAACAAAGCAAATAAGAATGGCAACAAGCAAGTTAAAGTGCCTGTGGAGGTTACTACTCTGTAGTTTGTTTTAAAGTGAAACAGCATGTCTCACAGCAGCACATGGGAGGATTTTGTGATATTTCATTTGCTTTCTTTGTTTTAATTTTTAAAATAAATACATTGATTTTTTTTTCCCAGGGTATCTCAGTAACTTTCCTCCTTTATCAATTCCTTATCTTCAGAAAGTAAAAGTCCCACTCTTGGAGATATATTTTAAGTTTCTATTTCTTCTCTTACCAAAAAAAAACCTTTTTAAGGTGAAATGTTCATTCTTTGGAATCAAGATGACAGAGACTGTATAAAGATGGAGTCTCCTACAGAAGTCTACATCTTGTTTACTCCTTTCCTCTCTCCCATCTCAACCAAGTGTAACAAGGCTGCTACAGAGGCTGAGGAAATCCTATCATCTCACTTCTGTAGCATATGGGCAGTTCTGCCCAAGAGCCAGACATAGCTAAGATACAGTTGTGACATGATATAAATAGAAATTTACCTAACAGCAGGCACTGCTTTCATTCAGGACAAATGTTCTGAAGTTACTACACTGGCACAAATGTCTTCATTTATAGACTGATGTTCATTATAGACTGTTTATGGGCCCTGCATATCTTCATTACAGCAAATGTTATTATCAACACTCTTTTACATTCTTTTATTATATTAGGACCATAAAAGCTTGGAATATCACAGAAGCTTCAAGTTTAGTCTTTCAATTAGATTTCAATAAAAATAAAGACTTTTCCTTTTGAAGATAAAGTAAATTTTCTAGTTCTGGATTTGAAGTTGAGGACTATTTGTATAGCAAATAATTCTATCAGAGTAATTGAACATTAAATCCCCACCCATATTCATATATCTCCAGTCTTCCTATAGCAAACATATTACTTTTTCAATTTATATAGCTCCTCATCTTACATACATGACTTATTCCTCCCAATTGTCATTGCTTGGGGTGTTGACTGCCCAGATCTAAATTCCATTTTTTTTGTTGCTGCTTTCCTTTACATTATTTTAATAAAATTATTTTGTTTTACACATACACAAACATAAGAGTTTCAAAAGGAATTTTCCAAAGGACGGGATTTTTTTTAAAAAAAAGTCTACACACCTGAGCAATGAATATTTATTATAGCTTGCCATATTAGAACAATGATGCTATTAGCTTGAATTATATGAATAATTAATGAAGACCTAAAACCAGTGGGGCATCAGTGTGTAATTAACCAGTCATTATTTATAATTATCACACCCACAATTAATAGCATTAAATTACATTAATGGACTGAATTAAATGAAGAAATGCAAATTAAATATATTCAGTTGTTTAAAAATATAAAACGGATTCCACTGCTATCTTTCAAAAACTTTACTTAGGTCATCTAGCATTTCAATTAAATAAATGTAGAGTGACAAAAGACAAGGTCAGTAAATTTTCAAAGAACATAGAATTATTCAACACATGGAGTATGTATCTAGTATCACATGTGAGATGAGCAGTTTTATAAAACAAATAAATCAAATAAATTAATAACTTATTTGGATTCCTAATTCAGGGCCTGTATGAATAAGACCTTTGTTATTTGTGTTGTTCAATTTTCCATTAGTTTTTCTTCCTCAGTGAACATCATGTTACATGGGATTATTTGCTTTCAGGCTGTCCTAAAGTAGACATAAGGTTTGGTTGAAACTTCCTAGGGATGTGACATGATATGACTAGGACTAATTCTCCATTATAACTAAAAGTAGCCATTCCAATCTGTAATCCATTAGGTTTGATTTATTAGTTCAAAGCCAGTATCTTCCCTTCCTATATTTCCCTGTACTGTAATGATAATACGGGCTTTGTTTCCCACACTTGCTTGTAAGCAGTAATTGCTTATTTATATTTTCTGCATTTTTACTCTGGGAATCTCTAACTATTAATTAAAAGCTGACATTTGCATGGTTACTTACATTCTTATTTGCCATTATCTAAATTCATAGTGCTTCTACTTTCCTATAGCTACCCCCAAATAGGTTTGTGGGTAATCCCACATTGCACAAGCCAAAATGAATTCTGATATGTATCTGTGGGTATGTGAGGGAGGGGGAAAGAGAAGGGAAAGAGAGAGGGAGGGAGAGAAAATGTATCTGTGTGATAGAGTATGTGGTGTGTTGTGTCTGTAAATAGTTGCAAACATGTAAAATAGCAGGTTGCAAAAGTAGGTTCTTGAAGCAGGAGATTCTGGTGCAACCATTGGTTAAAGTAGCAAAGAAGCGGGAAGATAGCGATTGATGATTGGTTACAGTTTAAACAGTTCTACTATAAAAGCCTGAAACATTTGACAGTTGACAGTTGACTTATGTGTATTGAATAAACTCTTTCATTGTGAACCACTCTGAGTCATTGTCTACCTGAACCAAACAATTGGCGACGAAGGTGGGATAGACGGCAGACCAGAGAAGGTTCGGCGGAACAGCTGAGCAAAGGCGGCAAATTTGAAAGAAGCACAGTCAACCAAGCGGCCGCGGCGGAATAAACAATCCTCCGAATGGCGCAAATTGGGTCCTTAAAAGAATTCGACCCAAACTTCCCAGAGGACTGGGAAGAATATATAGGACAGGTCGAAGGATTCCTGCTTGTAAACGGGATAACGGACGACCGGAAAAAGGCGGCAGCGCTACTGACAATTTGCGGCACACCAGTATATCGGATCGCTGTAGGACTTTGTCAACCACAGCCGGTCTCTAGTGTTACGTATGCCGATCTGTTAGCTAAGCTAAAAGTACATTTCACGCCTAGGAGATCCGAACTCTTTTGGCGTCGTATTTTCGAAAAAAGGAACCAGAGACCGGGCGAATCAATTCAAAAATTCGTTGCCGCCGTCAGGGAAGCCGCAGTACGATGCAAGTATGACAACTTGGAAATCAGAATTCGGGACCGAGTAGTACTGGGCTTGCGAGACGAGCATCTACAAAATAGAATAATCGCCAAGCCCACCGGCGATTTGCAAGAAGTACTCGACGAACTATTAACGTACGAATCCACCGGGTATCGCGACCCCCCCCCATAGTAGCATGGCCGCGCCTGCCGAAATCAACCAAGAAGGCCTTGTGGACTGTGGGGAGGTGGACCAGCAATGGGAAGATGACATCGCCGAAGTCTCCAGACGATTTGGTAAAATGGCGCCAAAACCATCCCGAAGTGAGGGGCCTGAATCGAACCGCCGATGCCAACCCGCAACACCGCAACGACAAATGACAGCGGCCCAAAGACCATGGAGAGACTCCGCAACTAGACCGCGTGACAACGACAACCGGTGTGGCAGCTGCGGGGGCAACCATCCCCGCGCCACTTGCAGATTCCGTACCGCCAAATGTAGATCGTGTGGAAAGACCGGCCACATCCAAGCCATCTGCAGGGGTCGTGCACGCGACAATCGCCTTCACGAAGTCGACGTTTGGCCCGAAGGTAAGGTAACCCCTTACTATAGTGGCAAAGAGACCCCTAGACCGTGGGCTAAAGTTCTGAACCGCGGGGAGGTGGCGCAAGTCAATCATAGTAGGAAAAGGAAAAACAATAATTTTCCGGAAGGAAAATTAAAAATCATAGTCCATTTACAAGGGGTTCCTTGCAAAATGGAAATAGATTCAGGGGCCTCAGTGTCCATAATATCCAGTGAAACCCTGGAAAGGATTGAACAAATAAGTGGCAGGAAAATTCCACTTAGTTCAACCAAAATCCAATTAACCGATTTTCAAAAAACCCCAATAAAGATTAAAGGGAAAATTACCCTTAGAGTTAAATTTAAGGGGTTTAAGGGGGTTTTAGATTTAATAGTTACTGAGGGCCAGAGGACTAGTCTAATTGGCCTTAAATGGTTCCCTGCCCTGGGCATTTGGATTGGGGGAATAAACACAGTTATTAAAAATAAGACCCTCGAATCAGTCTGCAATGAATTCGCAGACGTATTCGATGGGTCTTTAGGTAAATACAAAGGGCCCCCAATTAAATTTAATCTAGACCCGTCGGTTAAACCCATCAGGCTTAAGGCCCGAAGGGTGCCTTTCGCCCTGAAGCAAAAAATCGAGGCCGAGCTCGATAAGCTTGTAGGCCAAGGCGTCCTAGAACCAGTCGAGGGTGGTTTGTGGGAAACGCCGATCGTCACACCCCTTAAACCTAATGGGGATGTGAGGATCTGCGCTGACTACAAGGCCACCCTGAACCTGGGAATGAAAAAACACGCTTACCCGGTCCCGACGGTGAAGCAGGTCCTCGCCACGATACAGGACTGCGCCATTTTCGCCAAGCTCGACTTGGCGCAGGCGTACTTGCAATTAACTGTTTCTGAAGAGGCTGCTGAAGCTCAGACGATAGTTACCCACAAGGGGGCGTTCCGAGTCCACAGACTGCAATTTGGTATTGCAGCAGCTCCAGGCATCTTTCAAGAAGTGATGGAGAGGACCTTAAAGGGCATACCTGGTGTATGCCCTTATTTTGATGATGTTCTGATAGCTGGAAGAAATGAAGAAATATTAGCAGAGCATCTGGAACAGGTATTGGAAAGGTTTAGGAGGGCTGGACTGAAATTAAAAAAGGAAAAATGTTGCATTGGGGTTAAGTCCACTGAATTTCTAGGATTTAGGATAGACAAAAATGGAATTCATCCTACCCCTGATAAAATCAAGGCAATCAAATTGGCACCAGAACCCAAAAACAAGGCTGAATTACAAGCCTTCCTTGGCTTAGTAAATTTTTACCACACATTTGTGCCACACAAAGCTGCCATAGCAGAACCTCTCCATAGACTTTTAGATAAAAAGACCCCGTGGCAGTGGCTTAACAAACATAGAGTGAGTTTCCAAACGTTAAAAGACATTCTTTCCAGCCAATCAACAGTAACCCATTTTATTGAAAATAAACCAATTTATTTAGCGTGCGATGCTTCACCTTATGGTGTAGGGGCTGTTATCAGCCACTTGGACAACCAAGGTGTTCAAAGGCCAATCGCATATTATTCCAGGACGCTTACTAAAGCAGAGCGGAATTACGCACAGATAGATAGGGAAGCATTAGCAATCGTGGCAGGAGTAAAAAAGTTCCATGATTACCTTTATGGTAGGAACTTTACCATACTCACTGACCATAAACCCCTTTTGGGCCTGTTTACCATGGATAAACAGACACCCCAAATAATGTCACCCAGAATGCTGAGGTGGTCAATTTTCCTCTCAGCATATTCATTCTCCCTCCAACACAGACCGGGCAAGGAAATGGGACATGCGGACGCCCTTAGCAGACTGCCATTAAATATCACTGAGGAAGACCCTGCCCCTGTGGGACAAATAATGTCTTTACAGGACATTCCTGACTGGCCTTTAACTGCTAAAGATATAGCTGTGGCAACAAATAATGACCATATCTTAAAAAGAATTATGGCCTGGGTCCTTAGTGGGTGGCCAAGTACTAACCCAGATGCCAAGTACATTCCTTATTTTAGAAGAAAGGATGAACTGTCATCTCATTTGGGATGTGTTCTATGGGGCAACCGTGTTGTCATTCCCGAGATCCACAGACCTTCAATTTTATTAGAACTACACGAGGGGCACCCTGGGATAGTATGTATGAAGGCATTGGCTAGGAGCCACTTGTGGTGGCCTGGTCTTGACAAGGACATTGAAGATTGTGTGTCTAATTGCTATTTATGTCAACGTTCTAGGCCTGAGTTGCAACACACACGTACTCATAAGTGGGAGTTAGCCAGGAATCCTTGGTCCAGGATTCATATTGATTTTGCTGGACCTTTCCAGGGGTTAACCTTTCTTGTAGTAGTGGACAGTTTCTCTAGATGGCTAGAGGTAATACCCGTCAGTTCAATGACTTCTGGTAAAACAATACAAGTCTTAAGGGGCCTCTTTGCCACTCACGGGTTACCTGATGTAATTGTGTCAGATAATGGGCCCCAATTCACCTCTGTTGAATTCCAGGATTTCCTCAGGGCCAACTCGATTAAACACACGACATCAGCACCCTTCCACCCGTCCACCAACGGCTTGGCTGAACGAAATGTGAGGACCACTAAAGACGCATTAAAGAGAATCATCCACGGCGACTGGCACCAAAGACTGGCAGAATTCTTGCTGACCCAACATACGACCCCATGCACGGCTACTGGTAAAAGCCCAGCTGAAATGAGGTGGGGAAAGAGACTAACCACCAAATTGGACAGGTTACATCCTGACAGACTACCATCAAGTGCGGAACTGGACATTCCAAACAGATCATTCAAAATTGGGGACCTAATCTGGGCCAGGAATTATGCACAAGGGGACAAATGGATCCCAGGGGTGGTCACTGAGATATTGGGACCCTTGTCTTACTCTATTGAGGGGGAAGGGAACAGGGTTAGCAAAAGACATATAGATCAGCTAAGGAAGAGAACTATTGGCTGCATGCCAGTTGAGGGGGATCAAAGTATACACGGGGGGAACAGTGCATCAGGGGTTATTGATAACAATATGCCAGTTAGTGGGGAAGCAGAAATGCAAACCAGCCCGTCCACAGCTAACCAACAACAACACAGTCAAATTGACTGGGAACTGCCCCCTCTGAGTAGGCCAGCATTAGCTGAACATCAAACACAACAACAACCACAAATTGTCAACAGAGAAGCATCTGAGCCAGTTAGCCAAGAGTCCAGGCCCACCAGAGTAAGCCAGCCAAGCAGACAATCTGATAGGAATGACTTAGGTATCCAAAGCAATAGATATCCTTCAAGAGTCCATAGGCCACCCAAATATTTAAGGGACTATGTCAATAAATAACAACAACTGGGGGGTAAGGGGTGTTGTGTCTGTAAATAGTTGCAAACATGTAAAATAGCAGGTTGCAAAAGTAGGTTCTTGAAGCGGGAGATTCTGGTGCAACCATTGGTTAAAGTAGCAAAGAAGCGGGAAGATAGCGATTGATGATTGGTTACAGTTTAAACAGTTCTACTATAAAAGCCTGAAACATTTGACAGTTGACAGTTGACTTATGTGTATTGAATAAACTCTTTCATTGTGAACCACTCTGAGTCATTGTCTACCTGAACCAAACATGGTGCAATGGACAAGACACTGAATTTACACAAATGACTATTTTGCCTAAAGTCCCAACAATCATACTGTGTTGTGGAGTCCTTGGTGTTCCCTAAACATAGTTGTTTTCTTGCAGATATTTCATTACTGGATCAGGTAAAATCATCAGTGATCAGGTAACATCATAAGGTATTGGTGGGATTACCTTGCTGAGTAATGAGACACCTGCAAGCAAAAACAAAGTTCAAAGAGCACCAAGCACTCCATACCTAAACTCTGAGCTACAGACATTGTCTTCTATTGAAATCATAGCACTTAGACTTATATACCGCTTCAAAGTACTTTACAAACCTCTCTGGGTAGTTTACATAGTCACAGCATATTGCCACCAACAATCTGGGTCCTAATTTTACCAACCTCAGAAGGATGGAAGGCTGAGTCAGCCTTGAGTCCATTAAAATCAAACTCTAGACTGAGGGCAGAGCTAATCTGCAATGCTGCATTCTAACAGCTGCGCCACCAGAATTCCTCCTCCTGCTGGTTCACATTTATTATGTGTGAAATGGCTTGAATGAGAAATGAGCTTAATATAAATTCATACTTCCTCCCCACTCTGGGATGGGAAAACTATGACATAATGTTCTAAACAACACCTCTCTGACCAATAAGCATAATAGCTGAAGCTGCTGAATATTATTATTCAGAAAAATCTGTAGGGCCCTGTTTCCTATTCCCTGAGTTATTCAGTATTGCTAGTTGCAAAGTGAAACCAGAATGAGCACAGTTTTAAACTGTGTGTCAGAAAAGTGTTAACTGTGTGACCATGGAGGGTGGCAAGACAATGCAGAGAGGAACACCTAGAATTGAACCAGCCACAGGAGCCTTGTCATTACGAACACATTAAAGCAAGACCCAGAAGTCTGCAATCCTCCATAAAGAATGTTAAGTAAGAAAGTGCTCCAGGAAAAGCTAAAAGAGCACAGCCTCATGCATTGTTACTGCAGGATTAATCACTTTTTTGCCTCCTGGCTAGCTTCTTTCAGAAAAACAGCAGGAAAGAGAAGCAGGATGACTCTGTTTTTCTAGACCGTCAACAAATTATTTTCCTTCACCCTGCTTCTTGCTATCTGCAACTGGAGAACCCCTTGTAAACAAATTGGCAGATACCTGCTACCTCAATAGAAATCTTTCCAACAATCTTATTTGAGAGCTTGTAATTATCATAATTCAATGAAACTTAAGAGTGTCTTAAGCCTGGATCTTAAAAACACCACACAACTGGATACAAGGCAATGGTATACCTACATGTAGAACCTACTAACCCTGAAGCTAATATAATGTGTTATTAATTAAACATACAATGCACTTGTCTAATTGATTGTGTCTAACATCAACCAAGAACATTTGGTTCTTGATGCAGTCTAAACATATTAAGTATATAATGAGAAAATGAAAAAACAAACAAACCAAAAACCAACCCAATATCTCAGGCTGTTACACAAAAAAGCACCCTCATCAAAACTTGGCACTTTGGCAAAGTATAATTCCCAAATGCTGGAAGCACTCCTGTTCAAATAGTGATTCAAAATGGAGTATATATCCATTATCCTTGGCTGTATTTAATCTTTATTTGTTAAAAATTTCTTCCCTCTTCTTTCCAAAGTTTGGGAGGCATCAAGACTGAAATAATGCCTGAAAAATATAGGAATTATTTGTAGGACAAATAGAGAGATATCAAAATCTCTTGATTATTTGCTACCAATCTAGTAATCATTCTGATTTTTGCAGCACAATAAAATAGTCCCAAGAATAGGAAGATTTAGTATTATGTTGAAAAGAAATTGAGAAGGACTGGTTGTATAATGAAGGGTAGAGACCTACAGACAATCATTATATATTGAACACACTGTCCTCCCCACAACTGGGGCTCCTCCAAATTTCTCCATAGTGCATGGACATATATCCAAAAAGAACATGTAAGCCCACTGAAATTCTTCCCTAGTTAGCCTCTGCTTTTGTTGTTGTTTTGATCTTCCAGAAGAAATTATTAGGGAGAGAGATAAATCAGAAAAAATAAATTATGAGTAGGAGCAAGTACATGAAATATGCTTTTCTGTCTTTCTGCTTGCCAGCATCCAAATACAGCCCTCGCCTTCTTGACA
Organism: Vipera berus; assembly: GCF_964194415.1. NCBI lineage: Eukaryota > Metazoa > Chordata > Lepidosauria > Squamata > Viperidae > Vipera > Vipera berus. The sequence goes on along the minus strand of NC_138203.1, from coordinate 183,973,384 downwards.
GCAGAAGCAGGGGTACACTATATGCACATGCACTGAGGTGTTTTTTGGGGGAGGAGATGCGTTTGAGTCAGTTTTGGATACTTGGTGACCGCCAGGACTACTCCTTGCAATTTTCTTGGCAAAGTTTTTCAGAAGTGGTTTACCACTCCTTGCTTCCTAATTTTGAAAGAGAGTAACTTGTCCAAAGTCATCCATCTGTCTTTGTGTCTGAAGCAGGCCTGGAACTCAAGATCACCCAGTTTCTAGCCTGGAACCAAGCTGTGTCTTGCGTGGAGAATCAGAGAATCTTTCCCAGTTTCTCTTCCTTTCTTACAAGTTGTAACTGCAGGTTTTTCTCTTTTTATTTTTTTTATAAAACTAATATATAGGTAAAGGTAAAGGTTCCCCCGCACATGCGTGCTAGTCGTTTCCGACTCTAGGGGCCGGCGCTCATCTCCGTTTCAAAGCCGAAGAGCCAGCGCTTGTCCGAGGATGTCTCCAAAGGCACATGGAATGCTGTTACCTTCCCACCGTAGTGGTCCCTATTTTTCTACTTGCATTTTTACGTGCTTTCGAACTGCTAGGTTGGCAGAAGCTGGGACGAGTAACAGGCACTCACTCTGCTATGCGGCACTCAGGATTCGACCCGCCGAACTGCCGACCTTCTGATCGACAGGCTCAGCGTCCTAACCCACTGAGCCACCGCATCCCTTAATATATAGATATAGATGGATAAATTATAACATTTAGAATTCAGAGTAACAAATTACTTTTTAATTAATATGTAGCTAAATTGGATTTCTCATTTGAGGTAGTCCTTACAAGAAATGTAGACCATTATCTATGACTTTCATATCCTGCTCTTATCAAAGTAAGCAAACATGACTCCAAACGTCTTTTGGAACTTTATTGGCTGTGTGTATACTGTATGTGTTTCTCCCTCTCCCTCTCCCTCTCCCTCCCTCTCCCTCCCTCCCTCCCTCCCTCTCTCTCTCTCTCTCTCTCTGTGTCTGTGTGTCTATGTGTGTCTGTGTGTATGTGTCTGTGTTTCTGTGGAAGGTTGGGGAAAGAATAGCTAAGAGGCCATTAACTCAAACTGTAAGGACCCACCTCAATCAGTTCTCCCAAGAAAGCAGAACTCTTGAAATGGCATCATTTCAAAAGAAACATTTATTGGGAGATGTTGACAGCAAGAATAGAAGGCAGGATCTGAGGGTTTCCTGTGCAAACCAAATAATTAAAAGTGTCTGTGTTAACCCCACCCTAACTGGACGGTTCAAACAAGCCAATCCGCAGGTGTGAAAACACCATGGGAACAGAGTGATAAGGTGCCGCTTCCAAGGCTGCTAGGTGTCTGTGCCATTTCTTCCCCCCTCAGAGATAAGGCAGATGGCTGGAGATACATTCCATTCTCACCCCCTTAGAGACTCATCAAAGAGGATACAAGAAGAGACAGAGCAAAGCAAATACAGATCAGCACCTCAAGCTTCCCCCTCCCCCCAGGAGAATGGCAGAACCCGAAAAGAATAAGAAATCCCATGCACACAGAACATAGGGTTCTGACACAAACATTTAGAAGAAAAATGTTTAAGATCTAAATCTGTGTCAGAATAAAAGAAGAGACAGTATGCAGGACAGAATACCAGTGCCGTATAGTAGATAAAGTGTTGGATTACAAGTAGTGAGACCCAGATTCTAGCTCATTCTTAGCCATAAATATTCACTGGATGACTTTGGGCTAATTACACTTTCTCAGCCCAAGGTACTTTTTTTGTCATTGTAAGACACTCAGCCATGTCCGACCCTCAGCCACTCTATGTACTAGCATTTTCTTTTTCTTTTTTTATTAAAGAGTTTTACAAAAACAAAATTTTACAATATATCCCCAAATCCCTCCCACCCCAAACCCACCCACTTCCCCCCCCACTTTCCAGAGCTAAATACAGGATTATAGTTACAATAATCATATTCTAAATAAAAATTATGCATAATATACAATTAACCAAATTCATAATGTGCTTTAACTCCCCTTTAATATAACTACAAACAACGTGCCAATAACAATATCCCACTAAAATCGACTCATAAGCTAAATGGAACTTTTTAGTCCCATATTTGTTCTGAATATAATTTATCCATCTCCTCCAAACTGAAATATATCTTTCCTGTGAATGATCTTTCAAATAAGCAGAAATCTTAGACATTTCTGCAAGATTCGAAACTTTAAACACCCATTCTTCTATAGTGGGCAAACTATCCTTCTTCCAATATTGTCCCACCAGTAACCGTGCTGCTGTTATCATGTTCAACATCAAGTTAGTTTCTTTAACATCACAATCTACAACAATACCCAATAGAAACAATTGTGGAGAAAACTTTATCTTTCTCTTAAAAATCTTTTGAATGTTCCACCAAATTTTAATCCAAAAAGCTTTTATATTTCTACAAGTCCACCACATGTGAAAATAGGTAGCTTCTAAACTACCACACCTCCAACATTTAGACTGTAAATTAGGATACATGTTGGACAACTTCTTGGGATCCAGATGCCATCTATAAAACATTTTATAAAAATTTTCTCTTAAATTTTGAGCCTGAGTAAATTTAACATTTCTGACCCAAATTATCTCCCAGGTGTCCAACGAAATTGGTTCCTGAATATTTTGTGCCCACTTTATCATGCAGTCTTTAGCCAGTTCCGTTTCCGAATCCAATTCAATTAAAGCATTATGTATCCTCTTTATATGTGCACAATTTAAATCTCTAATTTGCTTTACTAAATTTTGATCTGTAATTGTGATGCCAACATTTTGATCTGACTTCCACCTAGCTTTCAATTGGGTATATTGAAACCAAGAGTAACTTATGTTTTCTTGTCTTAACTCCTCTAATGGTTTAAGTTGCCAATCATTCCCTTGCAATCTAAGTAATTCCTTATAAGAAACCATATCCATACTCACTCCCATAGATACGCCCTCTATCGCGTGTCCAGGAATTCCCCAAATCGGTATTTTATAATTTAACTTATAATAATACTTTTTCCAGACACGCAATAAAGCACTTCTAAGAATATGGGATTTAAAAGCCCTGTCCACCTTCTTATCGTAAAGCAAATATGCATGCCATCCATATACCAAATCCCATCCCTCAAGATGAAGTATTCTCTTGTTAGTTAAATTAAGCCAATCACTAATCCAGGTCAAGGCAACCGCATCATAGTACAATTTCAAATTCGGCGCCTTGAGTCCCCCTCTTTCCCTGGCATCTTGTAAAATCTTAAATTTAACTCTTGGTTTTTTCCCCGCCCAGATAAATTTGTTAATACCCTTCTGCCATTGATCAAGGTTGGCATCCTTTTTCAATATAGGTATCATTTGAAACAAAAAGAGAAACTTTGGTAGAACATTCATTTTAACAACTGCAATTCTTCCCAGTAATGATAATTGTAATTTTTTTCCAATTATTTAAGTCCCTTTGTACCTTCAACCATAGTGTTTCATAATTATTCTTATACAATTTTACATTTGAGGCTGCAATATATACTCCTAGATATTTAACCTTCTTCACTATTTCAAAACCTGTTAATTTAGATAACATATCCCTTTCACTCATAGATAAGTTCTTGGATAATATCTTAGTCTTATTACTATTCACCTTGAACCCAGAAACCTTACCATACTGAGTTATAATTTCCATAAAGTCTATAACCGACTGTAACGGTTGGGATACTGTCACAACCAAGTCATCAGCAAAAGCTCTCAGTCTATAATCATTCTGTTTTATTTTAATTCCCTTTATCATAGAGGACTCTCGAATTTTAATTAATAAAATCTCTAGTGTTAAAACAAACAATAATGGTGATAGGGGGCAACCCTGTCTTGTACCTTTTTCAATTTTGAAAATTTCTGTTAATCCCCCATTAACTATAATTTGTGCAGTTTGTTGTTGATATATAGCTTTAATAGCATGTAGAAAACCTTCTCCAAAATTCATATCCTCAACAACTCTTAATAAAAATTGCCAATTCAATTGGTCAAAAGCTTTCTCTGCATCTAAGAATATCAATGCTGCAGGGACTTGGTTGTTCTTATCCAAATATTCAAGCAAGTTAACAATTTGTCTTACATTATATTTCATATACCTCCCAGATATAAATCCCGATTGATCACTATGAATCATTTGTTTCAAAACTTGCATTAATCTATTAGCCAATACTTTAGCAAAAATCTTATAATCTGTATTTAAAAGCGATATAGGTCTATAATTTTTAGGTTGAGTAAGGTCTTGATCCTCCTTTGGAATCAATGATACAAAAGCTGTCCTCCATGATGGAGGAACTACACCTCCAGTCTGAATTTCATTAAACAAAATCTTTAAGGGTTCAATCATTTCAGGCAACAACTTTTTATAGTAAATTGCTGTTAATCCATCTGTTCCCGGAGCCTTGCCCAATTTCAATGTACTAGCATTTTCCATGTGCCTCTGTCTTTCACCACCTCCTTCAGATCCACCCTGGTAATCCTGGTGTCATCCTTTATAGTCTCCAGCCAGCCAGTGCTAGGCCATCCCCTTCTCCTGTTTCCGCTCATCACTCCCAGAATGATTGATTTTTCAAGGGAGTCATGACATGACCAAAATATGACAAGCTACTTTATAGGGTTCCTATTATGGGGACGAATTAGAACAAGGCAGTTTGCCAAAGCCTAAGGCATAGTATAGTATGTCCACTATCTTCAGTTTCTATCCAGAAGTTAAAATATAAGATGGAGGGGGACAGGCTCTATGTTAAAGATTAGATATATTTTACTCTCTCTTTAACTTCTTTCTTGTCTATAATAAAGCAGCTTATCTAAGGAGTAGTGAATTCTTGAAGGTTTGTTTGTTTGTTTGTTTACTGCTATCTAATTCTTGAATGGGGGTTTGCATTTCTGAGAGACTAGACATTGACAGCCATGCTGGCTTGAAATTAAACATCAAGACCTGTTATTCCTACTGGCAAATATACCAAAGCAGAGCCTATAATCTCACGATAACGTTTAATTCCTGAAGCCAAACTTTTCTGATGCAATCAAGAAACTCACCGCCAACCATATATATGTTTCTTCCAATATGTTAAAAGCTTGGAGAAAGACCATAGGGTTGTTATAAAAAAAATTAATTGGCTAATTTAAAAATGGACTATACAATCAAATATTGGATGAATTAAGTCATCAGAGCCTCTCCCCTCCAAAGACTGTCCAAATTAATCCAAAGACTGCTTGAGTACCAGTGGAAAACTAGAGGCATTGCAGAAGGCTACGGCTTGATAGCATGATGATGATGATGATGGCTTTTTTTCTCATAGAACGCTCAGAACAGTGTTCCGGCACCTTTTTTTTCTGCAAATTTTGTTTAGTCACAATCTTTCACTTTTCACATTCTGGACAAGCAGTGGTCATGTATCCTAGCAAAAGATGTTACATATGTGCATAAGCGTAGTCAGTAGCATATGCCATTTTAAAAATATCAAACATGCAAAGAAACAAAAATAAGCCTAAAATATCTGTATTACATCCAGAAATGCCAACTTTGCAACCAATATTTCTCATCCATAACTATGGCACCCTAAGGATACCTGCACACATGCAAATGCTTCTCTGGGATCAGTAACACAGCCAGGATTGCTTTTTCCTTCCAGTAACAGATTGCTGGGAAATACCAAACACGGCCTTAAGAATTCCAATGTTTGTTACAAATTTTTCTGGATGTGGTTGGAAAGAGGCCTAGAAATGCCAGCACAAATACATCACACTTGCTGAACGTGCACACGCAACTAATTACAATCTTCAATTATATGTGATATGTTATCAAGGAAAATGTATAGATATAGCCAGCAGACGTTTAGGGAACCTTTATTTTTCATACACTGTTCAAATTTTGTTTTAATGCCATGGTGATACACAATCAAATGTACTCAGTCTTTTTTTTTGATCCCAAAGCATCTGTTCATTAAATACAGTATAACAAGGTTTTGGATGATGGAATTATTTTTTTTTATCTAAGGATAACTAATGATAACAGCTCTTAAATCTGTTATTTTGTATTATTTTTGCAAAAAAATTGTATAATTTGCATTTGCATTCATTTACAAATGGAATATGTTGTTAAAATGTATTGGTGTTGAAATAATTAGTGCACACATTTACCTAAAACCAGTTTATTGCATTTGGTAATTGTACTAAAAAAATGTCATTGTCAACCAATATAATTCATTTAATTTGAAATCAAGTGAAAAATTGATTTAAATTATTTTATTAAAACAAATTAATGGCAATTCTTTTATAAGAAGTTTCCTCAAACAAAATGAGTATGACATGCCTGCTCTAGATAGTTGAGTGCTCCAAAATAAATTCTAGACTAGGCCTGTACATGCAGCCTACCAAGCACCCTTGAACAGAGCACAGACTTTTTTTTAAAAAAAAGTAATAAAATCACCACCACTGCTCTGAAAGTCATGTTGCCTAGTGCCTCCATGGCTTACCATGACCACGAGCTCCAACACTTTAGATGCTCCTCTAGTCACCAAAACATTGATTAGCCCACCAGCATTCATTTGCAGACCACAAAGATTTTTAATTTATCAGTGTGGGCTTTTCCCTTCTACAAGTTGCATAGACCTCTTCTAGATTTTCCTCTTGCCTTTCCGAGTTAACTCCTTGGTCTGTCATTGAGCAAGAATTGACTTTGTAGAGAAGCTTATTATCATTTGATGTATATTTAACATATGTTCAACCTTTATTTACCAATTATATAATATTTGTATGCAATTTGTATGCACCTGGTGAGGTTTGGGGCAACTTACAATATTTTTAACATCATATGATTAAAACATAAAAGCAGGGCTTTTTTCCTCATAGAACGCTCAGAATGGGGTTCCGGCACCCTTTTTTGCACAAAAAGAAAAAAGCCTTTGCATAAGCTATGCTACTCCCTCTATTGGCTTTCAAAAGCCTATTGGCTTTCGAAAGCCAATAGGAATTGCTGCTGAGCATGCCAAAAGACCTGGCCGGCAAACGTTGCACCAGCAAGTTGTCTGCAGTGAAGGCAAGTTGGCAGGAACTTGGCATCCCTCCCTGCTGCCCAACTGCACCATCTCAACTAGGTAAGTAAGAGAGGACAAGAGAGTGGGAGGTGGGTTCTGCAGAGTCCATGTGCACTCCTTCCTTGTGTTCACCCATGTCAGCCAGGCTGGTGGCCTACCTGGTGCTAGACCTGTGCCACCATCGCCTCGCCCTGCATGCCTAAGTGGCCGCCCTGCATCGCCTGGCCTGCACTGCTTCTGCCGCCCATTCTGCGCAGCCCCACCATATAGAGCGGGCCCCGCTGCTCCCACAGCACCAGCCATTCCAGCTCCGGCTCTGGGGGGCAGCCCACCACCAACACCCCTCACACCCGTGACCGCAGCAGCACCCCCCTGCCCCCTGACCTCCTGCGCCCACCAAGATGAGAGTTCCGGTACCTTTTTTTTTTAGAAGAAAAGCACTGATGATGATGATGATGATGATGAGGATGAGGATGAGGATGATGATGATGATTATTATTATTATTATTATTATTATTATTATTATTATTATTATTATTATTATTATTTCACTTCTTTATCCTGCTTCTTTATCAGAGGCATTGAAAGACAAACCTATGCATTTAGAACCTAGGAGAACACTGTTTTTGCCTCTGAGAACCTGTGATGATATACATGAAGCGTAGGTTTCTATTAAAAAAAAACTGGCTACTTGATTGTCCTTCCCCTTTCAAGAACATCAGTCTCATACTAAGGAGAGTATTTTGCAAGCTAATGACCTAAACACACTAGGTTTAGTCTAGAGGAGATAAGAAATAAAAAGGTAAAGGTAAAGGTTCCTCCACACATGCGTGCTAGTCGTTTCTGACTCTAGGGGCCGGTGCTCATCTCCATTTCAAAGCCGAAGAGCCAGCACTTGTCCGAGGACGTCTCCGTGGTCATGTGGCCAGCATATACATAGAATGAAGGCTACTGCTAAGCTTGTAGCCTTCGGAGAAGGGCGGGATATAAATGGAATTAAAATACAATAAATAAATAAATAAAATAACTAGACGCCAAAGGCGCACGGAATGCTCTTACCTTCCCACCGTAGTGGTCCCTATTTTTCTACTTGCATTTTTACATGCTTTCAAACTGCTAGGTTGGCAGAAGCTGGGACGAATAACAGGCGCTCACTCTGTTATGCGGCACTCGGGATTTGACCCGCCAAACTGCCGACCTTCTGATCGACAAGCTCAGCGTCCTAACCCACTGAGCCACCGCGTCTCTTAGATAAGAAATAGGTACCCCAAAATTAAATGGAACCAGACCTGTTGAACTATGCATAGACATGCTTAGTCATTCCTAGTATCCCATAGACAATTACGGCCTCAGAATTTTGCATACTGTAATAATCTCTGGCACCTACAGCAAAAGGCTGATATACAGGGGAGATACTTTTATCATTCTTGGAGGATGAAGTTTCTCTAAAAAAGAAACTATCTGTATGCAGCCAACATTCACATTCCATTTACACAATTCAATCTTATTTTGATCTCTAGCTTCTAATACAGTCTTTTACATTCCAATCTCATTTTTCCTCTTTGACTGCACACACTTGCTTTTTTTCGCCCACTGGCTATAGTAAGGATGACAAAATGGAATCTTAATCTATGTTGACAAAATGTTCTTTGCCAAAAGATGAATGTGCTTTTAATTCATGCCATCACCAAATCAAAGAATGGCTTGTCTGCATGGAACAGCCTGTCGAAGGTTGATAGCAACAGATTTCCATGCTTTTGTTACAGCTCTTTGTTCTCCTAATTTGCTGTAATAAAGGAAGTCACCTTGAAAAAGTTACAAATAATCCATGTCTATAAACCAAAGGGTTATTGTCATCTAATGCAATATCATCAAGTGAATATCCACCCAGGTGACTAGAGATTATAGCACACTGATTATAAAAGCAGAGTAGCCAGACCACTATATTTTCTGTATCAAGTGTACGTTAAAGACTTGAAAATGTAGTTTACTGCACTTATTTGTTATTGGTGGTGACTGGGTTGAAAATGTTTTCATTGAACACCAGATAGAGATCCATATTGTTCCCACCCTTTTGACTTACCACAAACTGCTCAAGACCCGACTTTTCCTCCAGGCCTTGAGTTAGGATGGAAGATTGAACATCTTTGGCTTGGTTTTTTGCTATTTGGTCTTTTTGGTTCTGTCTTCCAGATGTGTTCTTCTGTTCTCCTTTTTGATATATGCTCCTCTTTAAAAATAAAAAAATGTAAGCTGTCCAGAGTTGTTGTGGAGCTAGGCAGCCTCAAAATTCAATAAGTAAACAACAGATAAATAAATAATAGGGTAGGGCAGCACTTCAAAAATAATTTGGACAAGCATTATGAAGACAATCTTTGTTGTCTACACATTAATGCTCAGAGCATTTGTCTTTATTGAACATTTAACACAGTACGCAAAGGCAACTGTGATTTAATACTATAATAGAAACATTAAGAAACAGAAATTAAGTACATGGGAGAGATAGACAATACATGTCTTGTTAATAATATTTATGAAAACAGTCCCATAATAGTAATTAATTGTAGAGCAATTGGTATGAGCAGTATGATGTGGCTGCAAAAAAAGTCTGATATGAATTTAGGTTGTATGAACCTAAGTATAGTTTCCAAATGATAATAAGAGATAGTTGTTCCCTTTTATTCAAAGTCATATCCCAAGTCAAATATTGTATATCAATAGAAGAATATATGTGTAGCACAGGATTGAAATTCTGTTATGTCATCATTGTCTTGTGAAGTAGCCCATCCTCCCTTCCCAATTTAGCCCATCTGCTGGAAAATCATTATAGAACATCAACATTTTAGAAGAGTTTCTGCACATTGTACTGAAGCATGCTTGGAAATATTGAATTGAGATTTTTAAGCTAAAAACAATTATAGCTTATATGGACCTTTGGTTGGTTGGTTGATTAACTAATTGTTTGATTATGTGACACTAAGTCAGTATCAGCTCTTAGTGGTCACATAGGTAGATCTGCAGAATAATTGGTCACCAACCTGGTCCTTCAAGTCTCTCAATGGTGCACTTATCACTGCTGCAATCAAGTTCAGCCATCTTGTTATTGGTCATTGTTGTATTCTTTTTCCTACTTTCCCCAGCATTATGGGCTCCTGAAGAGAGTTAGGTTTTTGACCAATAATTTAGGAGCCGTATAGAAACCACTACAATATAAAATTGAGACTTGGGTGAAAACTCTGGATTGGTCTGTTCTACCTATAATTGCATTTTACCTTTAGCTTTCTGGGGGGGGAAAAAGCAAACAGAGAAATTTTAGTCAACTATGTATAGATAATGTAACCTATTTTTTGGAACTGTAAGCGAGGTCTTAATTATAGAAAATAAATGCTTTATTTACTAATCCTCCCAGTCACCTCTAATTTGTTACTTTATCACACTAAGAATAATTAAGTTCTGTCAAAACATTCTATCAGTTAATCCCCCAATAAACTGAATTCATTAAACACATATGTATTGGAAATGTACCTCTTTTGTGTCGGGGAATCTGCCGCTGCTTACAGAAGCAGAACTGTATTTGTTTTACTGAAGAGAAGCACACTGATTCTTATTACAAAAGCATTTGCAAAATTAGTGCAAACGTTTAAAAAAAAAAGCAGACCCATCCCAAAGCAACAAACACTGCCCTTTAATGTTATTCTTCTGGGTCACATTTCACTGCAGTGGAAAAAACCTGCATTTATTTTATAACCTCTCAAGCATAGATTGGCTCTTTTGTGACTGAATATTGCTTTCTGGACACAAGAAAAAAAAGCATGTCAAAAAGGAAATTGGTTTGGAACACTTTAACCCAACATTTAGTTTTCAGCATAAAGATTAATTTTGAACAAAAAAGCATTTTTAGTTCAATGCCTTAATGAAAACCAGGATTATGGCCATATGATAAACATGGATAGGGTGCACTGTAATCCTATGGCCATAAAGGGAAAAGATATTGGTGAGGTCAGGCCCACCAGAGGTAGAGTCTTGGGCCAATGATTATTGGTTATGAGGAACTGGGAAAAAAGACGCATGAAATTAGACTAGACTCTGACACAATGAGGTTGCTGACTATACTGTACATCTAGGCTTTGTAATAACATTAGTTCCAGTGGTTGCTGTTTGTGTGGCTGTGATCTCCTTAATTAATCCAGATCCATTATTTGAGAGTCTTTTTAAAGTCAAAGGTTTAAACAAGTGAAGACTGTGGCTGTGCGTGTGTGTGTGTGCTTGTGAGTGACAATGATGGTTTGCTGAAGCTACCTCAGATGAATATTAAATGCCAGTCAATTTGTAAACTGTCTGTGCCTATCAGATCACACAGAGGGATATTGTGCAAATGGTGGTGGTGGTTGTGGTGGTGGTAGAGGAGGAGGAGGAGGAAGAGGAGGAGGAGGAGGAGGAGGAAGAAGAAGAAGAAGAAGAAGAAGAAGAAGAAGAAGAAGAAGAAGAAGAAGAAGAAGAAGAAGAAGAAGAAGAAATAATAATAATAATAATAATAATAATAATAATAATAATAATAATAGTAGTAGTAGTAGTAGTAGTAATAGTAGTAGTAGTAGTAGTAGTGGTGGTGAAGGGTAATCTGAAGGGTATCAAGAAGCCTGACCTACTCTCAGAAGTTAGAAAAGATTTTTGAATTTTATTGAATTTATATACCGCCCTTTCCCGTAGGACTCAGAAAAGATGTTTTGAGAGTCAGAGAGTACCAATTTCATTTAATTTAAAGTCTGAATTCTTTTTTATCTTCTACTTTCAAAAAATTAAGTACTGTATCATATTCTTCTAAATCACACTATCTCCTAATTTGTTCTACTTGTGTCATGGAAATGATTATTTTATCATATACTTAATTTTTTTCTTCTCAATGTCTACAGAAAACACAATCTATCTCCCCCTGGATAGCAATCTCATATCTCTTTTAATATATGCACTTTTCCTTCTAGATGGAAAATGTGATTGACAGCATCAAATACTTAGGAAATTTATGGAAGTGTGTTTTTTTTTCTCCAGCAGCAGTGCAGTACTTCCCAAAATGCAGTTGAGCTCTATTTAAAGATTACTTAAAATTGGTTACATTGCTCCCTATGTTGCAATTAACCCAAATATTAAAAAATGGTGAAAATTGTGTGTATGTAAGAAATAGTTCCACTAGATGGCAGCATGACTGATCAAGGGAAATAGAAGGATACAGTAAGCTGTTCAGTTACTTTGCACCTAATCTAGTTATGCATTTAGTTATGCAGTTGCATAAAAGATCATCACTGCAGTCTTCTTTATAAAAGCCTGTCTGGTAATGACCCACTTCCATACCCTGGTTAATTGGGTATGAAATGAAGCCATCACACAGAGTAGGTTTTGATTTTCTTACATTCCACTTTAATAAAAGATTTTCAAAAACTGTATAATTTTTAATCAACATTTATGGAATTTATGAGAGCATACCAAATTATAGATTCTTTACTATTCTGTACTGAATCTTAGGAGGTAAAAAAAACCTAAGATGTTTCCAGAAGAAGAAAAAAGAAGAGAGCTGCTAACTCTGGTCACTATGGAAACTAGAATCCACTTTTTAAAAAATCTCTCTCTCTCTCCCTCCCTCCCTCCCTCTCTCTCTCTCTCTGTGTGTGTGTGTGTGTGTGTGTGTGTGAGAGAGAGAGAGAGAGAGAGAAAGAGAGAGAGAAGAGGGGGGGGGTCTCAGCACCAAGAGTCTTTTAATAAAAAAGAATATTTGCAGCTCAGGGTTGAACTGTGGAATCCTTGGTGCTCTCTGAGCTTGGTTGTTTGCTGCAGATACTTCATTACCAAGATAGATAACACATCCTCAGTATCCAAAAGTATACGGTTTACCCCCTGTTTATATTCAATACCTTGCCTGCCACAGGTAGGGTGTAGTTTTTCTCCTTGATAGTCCCTTAATTATTCTTTTCTGCTTGATTGTTTGCCTGGTGCTGATTCTTAATTCTCTGGGTCTGGGCTACTGGAGTGGTTGCTGTTATGTATTGGGCTCAGTTGTAACACCACGTGGTAAGCTGGAGCAGCTAAAGGCTCTCCAGCAACCCAGACTCAGGTCTCCAGTGCTGCTATTGGCTGTCCCTAGGCAGCAATGGGTTGCTTTAAACCTATTGGCTGCCACCTAGGGGCCAGGCTATAAATTGCTGCAAGCTGCAGCCCAATTCTCAGTTCAAATCCTGCAAGCAATAAACCATGAGCTTTGTTGAACTCACTTGCCTCGTCTCCTTTCCTGCGCGAAGAACTGGGAGTGGAGAGAGCGTCGTGCCACCGATGAAGGCGGAGAGGAGTGGAGCTACACCACGGCTCCTGGCAGTTACACGATGGATGTCCTGAGGGACCATTTTGGAGAACCTCGGCCGTGGACCCCTAGTGACACCGACCTGGAGACCGGTAGATGGACACAAACTAGGACTGATCCGGAGCGCAGAAGCCAAACCCGGTTCCGTTTGGCGAGTCCCCGCTTCCGGGCCCCGCAGGCCCCTGGCACCCCGCAGGTCCCAGGCCTTCCACCGCCGGGACCGGCGGCTGCTCCTGACTTGGGGCCCCCAGGACCTGGTGGAACAAGGTCGGGGGGTGCTGTGCCCGCAGGAGTGCTGGGGTGGCAACAGCCAGGGGTTGCACAGAGACTGGGAGGCCCGGCAGGTCCTTGGGGAGGGCCTGCAGTTTGGGGCCCACCACCGTTGCCCGTAACCTTTGACGGTAACCCTGATCGTTTGGCCCTGTTCCTCGGACAAGCCATCCACCATTTGGACCAGTATGGTCCTTTATATACATCCCAGTGGGGGATGGTGATGGCTGTCACTACGGCATTACAAGGGGAAGCAGCGGCTTGGGTGGCGAACCTCTACGGTGACCGTGCCCGTGAATTGGGGGACGTCGGCCTTCTTCTCGAAGCTCTGCGTACACGATTCGAGGATGTGACGCGCACTCATCGAGCGGAGGCTGAGATCGTTGGTCTGCGGCAGAATGGCCGTCCAGCTACAGTCTATGTGCAGGACTTTTGTGAAGTGGCCGGCAGGCTCAGTTCCTGGCCAGAGAGGATGCTGGTTCACCAGTTCCAGGCCGGTCTGGATGATTACCTTCTATGGGCTTGTATCGTCCGGGGAATCCCTTCCAGGCTCCAGGAGTGGCTGCGGGTCGCGGTCGAACTGGATGTGGCCCTACGGGGTTGTCAACGCCCCGTAGGAGACCCCCGTCAGGTCCCGCCAAGGTCGCAGGGTCAGGTGCAGAAGCCGTCACCTTCATCGCTGGGTCCTACCGTCCAGCCCCCGCGGTCCGTTCTGCGTTGTTTCAGGTACGATCAGCCGGGGCACCGTGTGGCCGCCTGCCCAATACCTGCATCCCGGGTGGTCGCGGCAGCAACCCCAGCAAGGAGCACAACCCCCGGGCGCTTTGCAGAGCGTTCCCGGGCTTCCCGGCAGGCTGTGGAGTCAACGCCAGGAGGAGGTGGCCAGACGGGAGGAGACAGTGCCATTGGTGTGGACGTGGAGTTGTACGGGCATGGGGATAGACCAGAGGAGGACCCCATGGTAAGTGCCTCGGTTAGTCCATTTGCAGTCCTGGTTACGTTAACAAACCCCACCACGGGAGAGGTGGTGGAGGTTAAGGCTTTAATTGATTCGGGCAGCACGAGGTGTCTCATTAGCCGGAAGGTGGTGGCTACACTGGGTATTAGGGTAGTACGGCTAAGGAATCCAATACGCTTCCAGCAGGTAGATGGGTCTCTTCTGGGGGGGGTGCCTATCACCCATGTCACAGAACTCGTGCGGCTGGATATGGGGGAGCACTGGGAACAATTACGATTTATCGTGGTGCCCTCTATGACAGAGGAGGTGATTCTGGGGCTAACGTGGCTGGACAGGTGGGGCCCGACCATCTGGTGGGAGGGGGGTTGTCGACACCTCCGCCTAGGGATTGGGCCACAGCCCCCTGAACATGAGCAGCTAGGGCTGTCTGGCCCACTAGGGAAGCCGGAGGAGAGTTGCAGGGCTGGGACAGAAGTACACGTTCCGCCAGAGTACGCCGAATACCTCGAGGTGTTCAGTGAGCAAGAATGCGATCTCCTGCCTCCCCACCGACCGACGGACTGCGCGATCGAGCTGGAGCCGGGGGTCAAACTTCCTAAGCCCCGGATGTATGCCATGACCCCACGGGAGATGACAGAACTCCGGAATTACATTGACAAGAATCTTGCACGGGGGTTCATACAACCAGCTCGCACGCGGATGGCAGCACCAGTTCTTTTTAGGGAGAAGAAAGACGGGGGCCTGCGTCTTTGTGTGGACTACCGGGGGGTCAACGCAGTGTGTGTTGAACATTTGTATCCACTGCCCTTAATGAAAGACATGCTGTCCCACCTGGCTAAGGGGAGGGTGTTTACCCGTTTGGACTTATGCGAAGCCTATTATCGGGTACGTATCAAGAGAGGAGACGAGTGGAAAACAGCGTTTAACTGCCCATTGGGCAGCTACCAGTTTCGTGTAATGCCATTCGGACTCCAGGGGGCCCCCGCCGTGTTCATGCAACTAATAAATCAAGTTTTGCATGAGCATTTGTACAGGGGGGTGCTCGTGTATCTTGACGACATCCTTATATATACGGAGACAATGGACCAACACGTTGCCCTTGTGCGCCAGGTTCTGCGGAAACTCCTAGAAGCACGATTGTACGTGAAATTGTCAAAATGTGAATTTCACGCGTCTCGACTGGACTATTTGGGCTATCGGGTCTCGGCGACCGGGATCGCAATGGATCCAAAGAAAGTGGAGGCAATACTGCAGTGGCAAGCCCCGGGGACCAGACGACAGTTACAGAGTTTCCTGGGGTTTGCCAATTTTTACCGCCAATTTATACCATCTTTTGCTGCAGTGGCTCTTCCGTTAACAGACTTGCTAAAAACCAAAAAACTGGCAGTGAAACCACGGCCAGGGTTGCGTGTAACGTGGACTATAGACTGTCAACGGGCCTTCGAGACCCTAAAAGGTTTGTTCACCCGAGAGCCCATACTTTTGCACCCCGACCCAGCAGCACCATACGTTGTGCAAGTAGATGCTAGCGACGTGGCGGTCGGAGCTGTCCTTCTGCAGCACAACAGCAAAGGCGCATTGCAACCTTGTGCTTACGCGTCCAAAAAGCTATCAACCACCGAACGCGCCTGGGCTATCTGGGAGAAGGAGGCCTACGCCGTTCGGTGGGCGTTGGAGACGTGGCGGCATCTCCTAGAGGGGGCAGAAAAGCCCTTCGAAGTATGGACAGACCATAGGAATCTGGAAGCCCTGCAATCCCCACGTAAGTTAGCCCCTAAGCATGTACGGTGGGCCCTGTATTTCAGGCGGTTCAGGTTTACCCTGAAATACGTCCCAGCGGGGAAGAATTTCCTGGCGGATGCCCTCTCACGGCTTCCGCAGTATGACAATCGTCGGGAGGAGGTGGTGCAAGCTCTTATCCCTCCCCTCGGCCCAGAGGTGGTACAGGCCGTACAGGACAGGGTTGCGGACGATCTGGTACAGCGACTGAAAAAAGCCCTGGAGGGGGATGGCTGGCTACAGCAGCACCCGCGGCTCCTAACCCGACGGGACGACCTGGCCTGGTATGGGAGTAAGATGTATGTGCCGGAAACCATGTGAGACACTGTGCTTTATAGATGTCATGATGCCAAGCAGGCCGGACACCTCGGGTTCCTGAAAACCCTGCATCTTGCTAGACGTCAGTTCTGGTGGCCCAGGATGAGGCAGCAGGTCAAAGATTATGTCCAGCGTTGCCGCACTTGTGCTATGGCCAAACCACAGCCTGGGAAACCAGCAGGGCTGTTACAGACAGTGGCGGACCCCGGCCGGCCATGGCAGGACATCGGGATGGATTTCATCGTAGACCTACCAGAGAGCCGGGGGTACACTGTTATCTGGACCATAGTTGATCTGTTTTCCAAACAGGCCCATTTTGTTCCGTTGAGGGGCTTACCCTCGGCCCGGCGTCTAGCCTGGCTCTTTATTACCCATGTGTACCGCTTACACGGGGCACCTAGACGTGTTATCTCGGACCGAGGAGTACAGTTTACCGCCAGGTTCTGGCGTGAATTCCTCCAGTTCATCGGGTCATCCCAGGGATTAAGCTCGGGGTATCATCCCTGCACGAACGGTGCGGCTGAACGGGCCAACGCGGCGGTGGAGCAATACCTACGCAGTTATGTCTCGTACCAGCAGGCAGACTGGGCTGACCTACTGGCATTTGCAGAAATCGCCCACAACAACGCTGTGCACAGCAGTACTGGTCTCCCACCGTACACAATAGTGTCTGGCTATGACTTCCCTCCTGTTCCCGAGTGCGACCAGGGAACGACCTCCCCTTGTCAACCCCAGGAGTGGATGCTACAAGTCAGAAAAGCATGGGCGGCAACCAAGAAGGCTCTGAACAAGCAAGCCAGTGTCGTAAAGGCCCAAGCAGATAAGAAGCACCAACCGTTCCACACCCCAGGGGTTGGGGACTGGGTGTACTTGTCCACAAAATACCTGAGGTTACAGATACCTAGCAAGAAACTCGGCCCTAAGTATATAGGCCCCTTTCAAGTCACCCACATCATCAAGCCGGTCACGGTGCGCCTCCGGCTACCTAGATTTCTGGGCAAGGTGCATCCCGTGTTCCACGGCAGCCTGCTAAAACCAGCCCCTGTTCCTGTCGGGGGGGAGCCAGTAGGGCCGGGGCCCGTGGGTAATGGACAATATGAAATACAGGAGGTCCTAGATTCCAGGAGGCGGAGGGGGCGACTGCAATACCTAGTACTT
The DNA here is from genome assembly GCF_964194415.1 of Vipera berus. Lineage (NCBI taxonomy): Eukaryota > Metazoa > Chordata > Lepidosauria > Squamata > Viperidae > Vipera > Vipera berus. The sequence goes on along the minus strand of NC_138203.1, from coordinate 183,955,492 downwards.
TGGAAGGGGTATCCGATTACTGAGGCATCCTGGGTGGCGGAAGCGAACGTTCAAGCCCCTAGACTAGTCAAGGCGTTCCACCGGAGGCACCCTGGTAAACCCTCGGGGGAGGGTCGAGGGGAATCTGCTGCTTGTTTGACTTCTACATCTTGCCTTCCAGGAGGAGCCTTGGTAGGAGGGGCCGACTGTCGAGCCCCTCGGGCTCGACATGCTCGCCGGGAGGGAGTTCTGGTCGCCGCCCGCAGCCCGCAGCCACAGCCGAAGCCGCGCCTGACAGCTGCTCGGCTCCTAGCAGCTGATCCGCGGCTGGGGAAAGCTCCGGCTCGCCGGGAGGGAGTTCCGGTCGCCGCCCGCAGCCCGCAGCCACAGCCGACGCCGCGCCTGACAGCTGCTCGGCTCCTAGCAGCTGATCCGCGGATGGGGAAAACCCCGGCTCGACGGGAAGGAGTTCCGGCCGCCGCCCTCAGCCCGCAGCCACAGCCGACGCCGCGCCCGACAGCTGCTCGGCTCCTACCAGCTGATCCACGGCCGCGGAAAGCTCCGGCCGCAACATTTCGGTCAGCTGCTTGGCGGCTACCGACGATCCCAGGCGTCACCACCGTGGCCGCGCCTGCTCCCACGGCTGATCAGCGGCCGGCAGCGGGCCTCGTCGCGCATGGGGAAGCCGCGCCAGCCGTAACAGCTGTGCGGCGGCCTGACAGGGAGTTTGACAGCTAGGAGAGCATTTTCAGCCAAAGATGTCAGAGATTGCCTGGTGCTTCACGTTTGATCAGCGAGTGCAGCAACCTGGCGAAACAGCATCAGAATTCATCATGGCCTTGAGGCAGGCTGCACACCTCTGTAAATTCTCAAACCTTGAAGAGCAACTGTGAGACCAGCTCATCTGCGGCCTGCGGAACTGAACGCTCCAACAAACACTTTTTGCCAGACCAAACTTAACATTTTCAGAAGCTCAAGATGAAGTTATGGTAGACGAGGCCGCTGGGGGTGCAGTCCAAACAGTCCAGCCCACCACGAGGATGCCAAATGCTTAGAAGAATCTTCAGAGGAAGAAGATCCTGAAGTCAACAAGCTTCACTGTCACAGACGTCCCTGATGATGAAACACAAACACGGCTAAGGAACAAGTGACGAGGTTTATTCTCCCAACACAAAGCAAACCGCAATAAAGTCAGCATTGGCAGCATCCTGCTCCAATGCTCTTTTATCATGAAGACACGCCCCAACCCCATCCCTCCAAAACAAACCGGCATCTGCCCGCCACTCCATAAAGACCCCACCCATCACCTTGCACGTCGGCCACCCACCGCGCACATTTTTGGAGCCTGCAGGGCTGTCCACCAGGTAAGCCCCGTCCTGCCCCTTCCCTATGCCACCTCAGCTGTCCCGTCACTATAGTCGCATTCCCCCCTCCACCAGCCCAGCCTGCCCCACCACCCGAAACGGCCCCCCCACTGGTCCGCCCGAAGGCCCGGCTGGAGAAAGAGGCAGTGCAGGCATGGCCACCAACCAGCCGGTGGCTGCCTGTGGCAGTCCAGTCCATCCGTCCCCCCGGCACGTTTTCAAGACGAAGTTGAACCGCCGGAAGTAGATAGCCCACCTGATGTGTTTGGGCGCCAGCTTTCTTGGCGACTGCAGTACCTCCAGGTTCTTATGATCTGTCCAACCCTCGAAGGGGTGGACGGCCCCCTCCAATAGATGACGCCATGTCTCCAGGGCCGTGCGCACGGCGAACGCCTCTTTCTCCCAAATCGCCCACGCACGCTCCGAGGATGACAGCTTTTTGGACGAGTAGGCGCATGGTTGGAGTGCGCCCTCCACGTTTTGCTGCAATAACACAGCCCCCACCGTGACATCACTGGCATCCACTTGGACCACATACGTTATGTCTGGATTGGGATGCCTCGTGAACTTTTATCGACAATTCATTCCAGGCTTTGCGGCAATAGCCCTGCCGTTGATGGACCTGTTGCGTACGCGGCAGACCAGGGAGAAGCCACGTCCTGACGCACAGCAACACAGCAGCAAACAGCAAGAGAACACTTACAAGGCAGTTCTCTTACCTAGATGTAAGAGAAGCGGCAACCATTTTCGCGCCGAATGCAGATTCCAGTCAGCCACATGCAGGGCCTGCGGCAAAACAGGTGACATCACAGCAGTCTGCAGAGCTCACCAGAGGGACCGGCTGCCCAAACACCAGTCGGAAGATCCGACCAGGAAAGGTACCGGGGCCCAGGGTCCATTCAGTGTGAGGTTTTGTAGAAGCCATAGAAGTGTATGCTGCACAGGGGCCCATCGCCCCCTCAAACCTAAACTCAAACTGCAGGTAGAGCTACAAGGAGTCCCATGTAAAATGGAGTTAGACTCTGGCTCTGCTGTCTCCATTATTTCCCTGGACACCTTCAATTTTGTGTGCAGGCGCAGTAATAAATGGGCCAAGCTGAGGCCCTCAGACATAATTTTAACTGACTTCCAAAATGCTCAAGTCAAAGTTAAGGGAGAAGCCAATTTAAGGGTTTTTATGGGCACCTGGATGTCATAGTAGTAGGGGGCCAGAGAACGAGTCTCATAGGACTTGATTGGTTTGATGCCTTAGGCATTCAGTTAAAAGGTATCAACCGGACACAGGCTGCAAACCTTTCATCAGTTTGCAAGGACTTTGCAGACGTATTTGATTCAGTCCTAGGAACATACACAGGACCGCCCATCTCATTCAAGCTAGACTCCAATGTAGTTCCCATTAGGGTTAAGCCACGAAGGGTCCCTTTTGCCCTCAGACATAAAATTGACTCAGAAATAGACAAGCTTGTAGAACAGGGTGTTTTACAACCAGTTGAAGGTGGGGAGTGGGAAGGCCAACAGGGAAATTAGGATATGTGCAGACTATAAATGTACAATTAATAAAGCCCTTAAGCAATACGCTTACCCTGTCCCAGTTGTCAACCACATTTTAGCTTCCTTGCAAGGGGGTACTATTTTCGCTAAATTAGATTTAGCACAGGCCTATGAGCAATTGCCGGTTCATGAGGCCACAGCCGAGGATCAGACGATTGTGACTCACAGGGGGGCTTTCAAAGTTAAGCATTTACAATTTGGAGTCAGCGTAGCTCCAGGCATTTTCCAGGGGATCATGGAGCACACACTTAAAGGCATTCAGGGTGTTTGCCCTTATTTTGATGATGTTCTTATTGCTGGGGAATCTACAGAAGTGTTAGCCAACAGGCTCAGGGCTGTGCTACAGAGGCTTCACGAAGCAGGCCTCAAACTAAAAAAGAGTAAATGTAGTATTGGGGTCCCTTCAACAGAATTTCTGGGATTTCGAATTGCTGCTAACGGTATTCACCCTGCTGAATCCAAAGTGAAGGCCATTAAAATGGCTCCTAGTCCTAAATCCAAAGGAGAGCTACAAGCATTTTTGGGCCTCCTCAACTTCTACCATGCCTTTCTGCCTAACAAGGCTGCATTGGCAGAGCCTCTTCACAGGCTCTTAGATAAGAGAGCTCCATGGAAATGGACCAGCATTCATGGAAAAAGCTTCCAGGACTTAATGGTACTGTTGTCAGTTAAATCCACTGTAACTCATTTTAGGGAGTCTAAACTAGTCTGTTTAGCATGTGATGCATCTCCTTATGGGGTGGGAGCAGTCTTGAGTCATTTAGAAAAGAATGGAACACAAGTCCCTAATGCATTTTATTCTAGGACACTGTCCTCTGCTGAGTGTAATTACGCTCAAATTGACAAAGAGGCCCTAGCCATTGTAGCTGGAATAAAAAAAAAAATCCATGACTATTTATATGGCAGGGACTTCACGGTCTTTACAGACCACAAACCACTGTTGGGACTTCTCACAACAGACAAACAAACCCCTCACATACTTTCTTCAAGAATGTTGAGATGGTCTATTTTCTTATCTGCATACACTTTTAAATTGTTTCTCAAACCTGGTAAAGAAATGGGCTGTGCTGATGGCCTCAGCAGACTCCCACTGCCACTAATGGAACCAGACCCAGCCCCTGCGGCCAGAATTCTGTCCATTCAGGAACTGCCACAATTTCCCCTCCATGCTGGGGACATAGCTGCAGAAACAGCTACAGATAGAACACTTAGTAGAGTGCTTTCATAGGTACACACGGGCTGGTTGGATAAAAGCCCAGGCTCTAAGTTTCAGAGTTATTTTGTCAGATGGCATGAGCTATCAGCTCACAAGGGGTGCATCCTATGTGGAAACAGAGTCATAATCCCCTCTTCACTGAGAGGCAGGGTTTTACAGTCATTACATGAGGGCCATCCAGGCATTGTCAGAATGAAAGCTTTAGCAAGAAGCTACCTTTGGTGGCCTGGCCTTGACAAGGACATTGAGGCACAGGTACATGGCTGTTATACATGCCAGCAATCTAGGGCTGAGATGCCATACTCCCCAGTTCACGGATGGGAAGAAACGCACACTCCCTGGTCTAAAATTCACATAGACTACGCTGGGCCCTTTCAGGGACAGCTCTTCCTCATAGTGGTGGACAGCCACTCCAAATGGCTGGAAGTAATCCCAGTTGCAAACATGACTACTGCTAGGACCATCCAGGTGCTGAGAAAACTCTTTGCCACACATGGGTTGCCAGATGTTTTAGTTTCAGACAATGGGACTCAATTCACTGCTGCTGAATTTCAGGCCTTCCTAAGAGCAAATCTTATCAGGCATGCAACATCTGCCCCTTTTCATCCGTCCTCTAATGGTCAAGCTGAACAAATGGTGAGGACCACGAAGGAATCACTCAAACGCATCGTAACAGGTGACTGGCATCACAGACTGGCAGATTTTTTACTCTGCCGACATTCTACGCCCTGCACTGCTACAGGCAAAAGTCCTGCAGAACTTCATTGGGGGAGGCGACTGATCACTAAACTGGACAGGTTGCATCCAGATAGAGTGGCAGCAGAAGCCTCTCAACCAAGGGGGCTGCAAGTGGGCAATTGGGTATGGGCCAGAAACTATGGACATGGGAATCTGTGGGTTCCTGGTAGAATTACCAAATCATCTGGTCCCCTTTCTTACAAAGTGGGGCTGGAGGGAGGGCAAGTTGTCAGATGACACATTGATCAACTCAGAAAATGGTTTCCAGAACGGACACTAAGTGAGGACTGCATCATAAGTCTCTCCCAAAGTCCCCAATCTTGCAGCCAAGCCAGCCCATACATGGACTCTCAAGACACTTCCTTCTTAAGCAATGAAGAACTGGGCATAGAGGAGGGGAGTCCAGAAGTGCAACATGGATCACCTGAAGGAGCAAGCCAACCAGACTTTAACAAACGCTGTGCCAACTCTGCTGATCAGTATGATTCTGGGGTGGGCCAATCTGGAGAGGCCAGCCAGAGAGCATCTAATTCCTTTGACTCAGGTGCATCAAGGGACATTGGTCTACCTGGCCCGATGGGTAAAATGGTAGACCACAAAGTGACTGGAACCCCAAGGCGTTCCACAAGGGCACGCAAGCCTCCTTCTTATCTAACTGATTACGTTGTACAATAAAGGAACCATAATGTTGCCTGTATTGTAATTTGTCACTGTACTGAAAGAGTATTGGAGCTATGATGTTAACTGTCTCGTGTGTTATAATGGAAGTCTATTCATTCAGGCTAACTGATGCTATAATGTAACTTGTATTGTTTTACAAAAGTTGCTATGATGTTAAGTCTTCTAACTTGTACTGTTTGCCAATTATTGCTATGATGTTGTCTGATCTAAGAGGGGAGGGGTGTTATGAATTGGGATCAGTTGTAACCCCATGTGGTAAGCTGGAGCAGCTAACGGCTCTCCAGCAACCCAGACTCCAGGTCTCCAGTGCTGCTATTGGCTGTCGCTAGGTGGCAATGGGTTGCTTTAAACCTATTGGCTGCTGCCTAGGGGCCAGGCTATAAACTGCTGCAAGCTGCAGCCCAATTCTCAGTTCAGATCCTGCAAGCAATAAACCATGAGCTTTGTTGAACTCACTTGCCTCGTCTCCTTTCCTGCGCAAAGAACTCACTACACAACAGTTGTATTCTGATCTTTTTGTTTCCTTCTTAGTTCTTTTATTGTCTCTTTTGAATGGTGGGTAAATATGGTTTAATCCTATGTGTCTAATGATGGCTGATTTGTCTGAATCTAAGAGAGCACCACGGATTCCATAGAAAGTCTTTTACATTGACATTCTCATGGGCCGCTTAGATGAACAATTTCAATGCTTAATTATTTCTATCACACATGTGGTTTCTGTCAAAATCATCTTTATATACATTTTATATGTTTTCTGTACTCCACCCATGCCACTCCTATTCAATGTTTGTGAAGAAAGGAAACACTAGGTAAATAGTAGAACTGTGAGCAACTAGTCCATGTGTCTGATGGTGCTATTATTACAGGTTGGGTCGCCCATCCAAGTAGCTTCCTCCGTGAAACAGCAATCCTAAATGAACAGAGTTCCAGTCTTTGTGTGTAAGCATTCCCCTTCAAACCAAGATGACCAGACATTAATGAGAGAGATACATGCAAAGGGAAGGAAAGGCTTCACCTAGTTTTTACCTGCCTTATCATGTCTTTAGGCTAAAGCTTGGGAAAGGCTTCTTATTGCTCTTATGATTATTTTCAAGCTGTCCTTCGTTCTATTTTGGTTTTCACTAATATCATTGCAAAGTGTAATATATGACTAATGTAATTTCTGCTGTGGGAAGGAGATTGGTGAACAGAAGAATCACAGAATTATAAGTTTACAAAGGCAATTTAGGACACTGATTCCAACCCATACTCTCAGTGCAGGTATCCAAATTAAACTAACCTGGAGAGAATATTATCTAACTCTGCTTGACCACATCCAGTGAAAAGGAGCTTCTCTTCCCTTTCCCAATTGGTTCTGCTGTTGAATTTTCATTTTTTCCCCCTCTACCATTCAGCTGGAATATGCCTTCCTGTGAGTTAAATCCATTCTTCCATATCCTGCTACTTGGAATGATGGAAAACAGGGCTTGACGTTATGGAGGCTAAAACATATAGGGAACGGTTGCTGGAATTGGGTATGTGTAGTTTAATGAAGAGAAGGGTGAGGGGTGACATGATAGCAGTGTTCCAATATCTCAGGGGCTGCCACAAAGAAGAGGAAGTCAAGCTATTCTCCAAAGCACCTGAAAGCAGGACAAGAAGCAACGGATGGAAACTAGTCAAGGAGAGAAGCAACCTAGAACTTAGGAGAAACTTCCTGACAGTTAGAACAACTAACCAGTGGAACAACCTGCCTCCAGAAGCTGTGAATGCTCCGACACTGGAAGTTTTTAAGAAGAGACTGGACAGCCATTTGTCTGAAATGGTATAGGGTTTCCTGCCTGAGCAGGGGGTTGGACTAGATGACCTCCAAGGTCCCTTCCAACTTATTATTATTATTATTATTATTATTATTATTATTATTATTATTATTATTATTATTATTATTATTATTATTATTATTATTATTCATCTTCCCCCATCCCAGACTTTTCTCAAGAATAAATATGCAAAGTTTCTTCAAACTCCTTTCTTAAGAATTAATTCCTCGTATCCTAATCACCTTTAGCTCTTGAATTCTTCTTAAAAAAATAAGCAACAGGGAAATATAAAGTGAAAGAAAAGATGTTTCCATGCCCTCAACCTAAAGAAGCTATTGTTGGCTCTAAACTAAGGAAGAAACTGCCTGAAGACTTCATGAAGAGATGGATAACATATTGAAAAAGAACTCATATAAGATGCTGTCAGGTCCCCACCAGAATAACCCATTTTAAGATATTGTGGAAATAGATTCTTAAATTATTCAGAGAACACTAGACTCAATATTAACCTAGGAGTTTTCAAGTGGCTGATGCTACAGAGAGAATTGCTAACTTAGACTACCAAAACACATCACAAATTAGGCTTCTTTTTTAAAAAAAGCAGCACTGGAATCTTTCTATGCTTATAAAGGCTAGTGGAGGAGATTTAATCAGACAACAGAAATTGTACTTGGCTTATTTCAATGGTATGGGATTGAGATAGTGAAAAGCTCAGTAATTTCAAAAGGCTTTAAAACAATTGGGTAGCATAAGAAATATAAAATTTATTTCCTTATTTGCATTATGCATAGCTTAAAATAATCAGATGTGCCATTTTAATGTTTTAAAGTAAAACATTAAATACTTCTTCTTTACTGGCCATAACACTTCTAAATAAGCGTGTACTCAAATTGAAGTGCAAATCTTGTTAGTTATTTTTGAAAGTATTGTGTGGGCTTGCATTCTGTTTTAATGAGAAGAGATGGAATTTATGCTTCAGGTTTGTTGGTCTAGTTCTACTCACAGTCTTTTTGAGGCTTGGCTGTAGGGTATTTCTTCCAGCTGCATATTCAACACAGACATGTGATTGACAACTGCATTCTACTAGTGCAATTTTATGAATTAAAAATATTGATATGAAGAGTGTGAACTGCAATTAGAGTTTTATGCCCATTGATGCTTTCTCTTCTTAGTGTAAATTGTTCCTTATTTTCCTCAGCTAGGGCAGTAAAAAAAAAGCTAAACAAAATACATATAACCTTTTTATGATTACTGTCTGGAATTTCTTCAATCCAGGTCAATTGACTTTTTACTTAGCATAGCATACCTTGAACTACTAGATTGTCTAACCACAATTTAGCTAAATGACATAGTCTGTATTATGCACACCTGGAAGCTTGAGTTAATTTAATTTTGAGCAGAGCTGTGGCTCAGTTAAGCATGGGTAACCATCTCATGAAACACAGCCTGAAGCTTTAAGATATATTTACCATGGTTAATTTATGACAAGAGGGCACTGCCACTTAGAGTGGAATGTGTGAAGGTCAGGTTTATGGAATTTTAGGGGGGGAACGAGGTGGCATGGCTATTTTGATGCTGATATTGAGGTTCCCCCTTCATGGGTGAAGTGTTGAAGAGGCATTTAATCCTCCTGAGTTCTTATGTAATGATTCTAAATGCAAGAGAAACAGAAGGATATTTTTTTCCCCTCCAAAATTCTCTATTTACCTTCTTCACAGTTCCATGTTACAGAAATATAGCTGAAAGTTCCAGGGCAAGGAAAGTGTAATGGTGTGTGGGAAAGATCTTGGGAGACTTTTCAGACTTGCAAGATTGATGTCAGCCTTCCTAGGTATACCAGACAGGAAACACAACCAAATGAATTAATTCTACTTTATTGTAATGCTACATAGCTTGCATGTCTTAAAGTACAATTCTCCCACCATCTCTTTTACACTAGCCTGAGGTACTAGTGAAGGTCTCTTCTGAGCCTATTGCCCACCTACTGTCCAGTTGTGGGTTATGCAGTCTCTTATCTGACAGTTCTCTAGGAAGCATCATTTGATCCTGTCTCCCAAGGTCTTTACAGAAAGTGTCAGAAGAGAAGCTCTAATGTCTAATCCAAGATCATCATGTTGTATATTTCAGGTCCACGTGGAAGTAACAGACAGGATTCACAGTCTTTATTGTATGTTAGCAGGAACAAAGAACAATGGAACTCCCCGGAGCCCCCTTAAATACCTAGCCAGGTACATTCCCAAAACCAATCCCCACATCTGGAATTATCACCAAATGCTGGCCAGCCAATCTGAGCACTTGACTGGCACCACCTGTTGGTCCTAGTGGCTTGCTGTGATTGACAATCCCCACATACACAACAAGCAGATCAATGGCTTTGGGATGGCTTGGTGTTGCTATGCAGGTGGGATGACCATATAAAAGCATTGTCAGCCCTACAAGATATACCAGACCAAGAGACAAATGCCATGAAGATCTAAAGCTTTTTCCTGTCCTTCAAGGATATCCACTTTACTCATTCCAGCTGTTACTGTTTCTAAACCATAGCCACTTTACATCCCAGTATTCACTTGGGTTCAGTTACAGAAAAAAAAAATATATGATTTTTTTTTAAAAAAGCAAACTGTGAGCCAACAGCTTCCTAAAACAGTCTAAGAAATAAACTTATGATGTTTGATTGCAAGTTATAATTGGGACAGGGGGAAGTGAATAAATTACTGGATTATTTATCTGATTGTTTGGCAAATGGAGAATGTCAATATAAAAAAATGATAAATAGCTTCCCAAAATAGAAAGAATCTCTTCTGGATATAGCCTGAATTAATTCTCAGTGAAGCATGATGATTATGGTTTAGTGCTCACTGGCTAAGGCTGAAACAATAGTCCTTCAGCAGAGCTTTGCAGAACCTTTTAGTTAAACTTTTCCTGACAGTGTGATTATCTGCCAAAGCAAAGCAACAGGTAAAAGCAGTTCATCTCAAATCTATTTATAGCAAGCGCTGAGGCATTTTATTAAAGGGGGATTCAGGCTGCCAATAAAGCATATTTAAAAAACCTGTGCATAGATGGAGATTGATTTTTATAAGGTCGAAAAGAATTGTTTAAAGAAATGGTTTTTCTATGTTGGAAAATGTTTCACAAAGAATATTTTTTTTTTATTTTTTTTTAGAAAGAATAATTTTTTAGCACTGAAGAATATAATGCTGTCAATAGTTTATGTAGCTGTGTCTGAAAACCAAGATGATGATGATCTTTAGTTCCAGAGTACCTGGTAGGAGGTATATGAAGATTACCCAAAATGCCACAGCAGCTTTTTATGTAGGGCTGAGAATTTGGGGTGAAAAGTCAGGTAGTCAGGTAGAAATCCAAATCCTGTGACCTTAAAGAAGCAGTCCCCACTCAAAGGGAGCTAATTATTATTAATAATAGCATAATAGCTAATTTGATCCTCAGATTTGGTGTCCGCATAACTGCAGTAAGATAGATCAATTGATTGACACCCATTTTTTATATACAATATCAAGCACATGCAGATTCAAAAGGGAAAAAAAAGATAGTTTTCTTGTCTAATCATCTACAGCTATGATCTGAAGGAGCTTCACACAACCATCCTGCTGAAGCACTTCAGATTTTAGGCAACATCTGGAGAAGGGAGTGCCAGATAATTTTATTTATACTATAGAGAGCATGCAGCTGAACTCTACAGAATGTATCCTATTGATATTCTTGTAGTTTGGCTAGGGCAGGGGTAGGCAACCTTGGCTCTTTTATGACTTGTGGATTTCAACTCCCAGAATTCCTGAGCCAGCTGGCTCAGGAATTCTGGGAGATGAAGTCCACGAGTCATAAAAGAGCCAAGGTTGCCTACCCCTGGGCTAGGGCCACAAAAGAAAAGGAAAAGAAATAGGACACAGAGATAAGAATGGTTAAAAAAAAACTACTTCTAGGTTTTGGACCAGGGTTATTAAGTATGTCAATCAAGTAGTACAACCATTGTACCACTTAGAAAGACCTACTGCATTGTATAAGAAGTTTCAACAGATTTTCTTGAAGAAATGTTAGGAAAATGTATGTACAGGTTTGTTAGTGTATGTACTATATGTATATGTCTGTGTGTCTGTGTGTATAGGTTGTTAAACGTAGTTGTACCTGCATACATTACATTTTAATGCTTTAACTTTGTATATATGAATGTGATTTAAATTTGGACATATATCCACATGCATCTCTTTTTTTAGAAGAGATAGTTGGGAGGGTACAACAGCAAGGGAACTACCCAACTGAAGGATGGTGGTAGCCTGTAGTCTGGATTGAAGCCTTTCCAGACTACTGCCAAGGTGTCTCAGACCACTGTCCTATTTTTTTGCCTATGACAACAATGGCCTATGGGTTAAGTCTTCTCAGTGAAAGCTACTTTCATACAAGGAAGCCTTGCAAACATTAAATTCCACTCTTTTTTCTTTCTTCCTTCTTGTTTACTTATGCTAAACTCCCCAAGACTCTTGGGAAATTTACTGATGAATTAACATCAATAAATATGTGATGCTTTCCCCAAAATTATTGTGTCCTGGATTTTATTCCTAGTTATTACTTATTTACATCCATGCAATAAGGAGTTTGCAGAGAGTGTGAATGTCAGATGGAGAAGCTGATTTAATTTTTTTCTCTTTTTTAAAATCTATTCAGTTTAGGATTGGTTTTTTTTCCTGTTGCATTCTGAGCAGGAACATGATTCCAGAGGCAAATTCCATTCATTTTAGCTATTGTTACTTTATGGAAATCAATCTTCATAGATCTCAGGTTTTCTTCTTTTCTCCCACAGTAATGAGTTTCAAGTCTCTTTCATTCTCATCCTCACAATGTTTTGCCGCTTGCTCATTACAGCAGCTTCCTAGTTATACCAATAACTAGTGCATCAACTCTGCAGTCCTTTTGCAGATTTCATGTAGCCCTACAAAAACTCTGTCGCATGCATTCACTGTCTCCTTCCTTTTTGTTCAGGGTCTTCTCTGCTAGGGTCAAGAGAGACTTCCGTAGCATTCCTTTGCAAAATTTGTCACCCTAAATCAGCACCATATTTTTTCCCTCTCAGCTGAGTTAGAAAAAAGTTAATGAGCTGTCCCCTGGGCCCATCTACCAAGTCAAATTATTTATCCTCAGCTGTTGATTTACTGCTCAGCAACTCAAGGGACTGTGTAGGGATTTTACTTTCCCAGAAGGAGACCTACACTTGGCAGATGTCCTGCTGAATTCAATGGGACCGGCTTCTAAGCAAAGCAGGCAGAGCAAATTGGATTCTGGGCTTAGACAATAAGGTGAACTTAATGACTTTAGATGGCACCAAGCTGGGTCAGTGAAGATGGCAGTTTCTGCCTAAAAGGAGCAGCAGCTTGTGCATTTAATCTGCAACCTTTTGGAAGCTCCCTTGAGGAAGAAGGAGAATGCAGTGAGTGGGACCAGGATATCAAACAGTTGTAGTCATATTATGCATAGCTTAAATATGAGTATTTAGGTTAACATTGTCTCCATGCTGCTTGTATGTTTGAATCCACAACCACGGTTCTGCAGGCCAGTCACTTGTGGCATGAAGCCACCGCTGAATTTGACCTGGCATTTTTTTGTTTCCATCCTTTCTGCAACCTTCTTTTTCCCTTACCATCAATAAGATTCTTGGGTATTGGCCTGAAACAGCAGACTTAGAACAAACAGAACCATTTTAAATTCCATTAGGAATAGAGAGCAGAGGGACAAAAAAGCCTCAAAAATGAACCAGGCTTACCATAAGGAGATGGGGACAGCTAGCAACCTCTGAAAGCAATTTAAACTACCGTACTCTCCCAGGAAAAAAAAGAGCAGGAAATACGACGAAGGACATTATGTTAATGAAAAGAGAGAAAAGCCTGAAAGAAGTTGGAACTTAAAAAAGATGGAAAGCAAATTTAGAGCCAGCAATAGTGTAGAAAAATAAAACCTGACATGGCTGGAATCTCCCTCAAGAGAACACCCAAGCAAATGCAAAAACAAAAAATAAAAAACCAAAAACCCAACCCTTGGCTGCGTTCCCAGTCCTCTCACCACCAAAGGGAAGTGTTAGCCCTCTGGCTGATCAAACAGCTGAATAAATTTACATTTGTCTATTTCTCAAACAATGCAAGGGGAGGGGATAACTACCTATAATGCTGCAAGGGCATAAGTGGATGATATATTTCTCCCATGGAATTTAGAGAACCAAGGTGCTCTGAGGTGCTTCTTCAATCCTCACCAGATTAGGACTGCAGATCACCTATGTGAGGCAATCTGAATTATGGAGGAATTCTTGGCAGCCAGGATGTCCAGGGCTTTAGAACTAAAATCCCCAGAAGAGTGATTGAGAGAACTGAATGTCTTTAGCTTTAAATAAAATGGTGAGTTGAAAAAAGAAGGAACAGAACGTGCTTAGCTTGAAAAGACTTGACTGAATGGTTGACCTGAATGGTTGTACAATCCTCCTCCCCCAAAAAAGACAAGACCCAGAATATAGGGGGCACCCAGAATAATGATCTTTAAGATACAGGAAATCAGAGTCTGGTTAAATATTAGGGAAATGAATAATAAGCAGATGAAAATGAAACCAATTAGCTAGAGAGTTCATAGTTTCCCTTTCATTGGACAGGAGGGACTAGAAAGGCAGTTGTGGTGGATGCTTTGACCTGATGACTTAAACAGTTCCTGTCACATTCTAATGTGATAACTTTTATTGAAACCAGTCAACATAGCTTAATATTGCCCACATCAAATCTCCAAGGCTTCAGCTATGAATACTTCCCAGGCATATGTAAAAATGCCAGAGACCTAGTCTTGGACCTTCAACATGCCATGCATTGGCTTTATCACAACTCTTGAATCTTGAATCTTCCTTGAATTGGTTTAGTGTGGATGAACAGGTGGTCCTTGGCGTATGACCACAGTTGAGCCCAAAATTTCTCTTGCTAAGTGAGACAGTTCTTAAGTGAATTTTGCCCCATTTTACAACTTTTCTTGCCACAGTTGTTAAGTAAATACAGTTATTAAGTTAGTAACACCATTGTTAAGTGAAGCTGGCTTCCCCATTGACTTTGCTTGTCAGATGGTTGCAAAAGGTGAGCACATGACCCCAGGAGACCACAACCATCATAAATATGGGTCCGTTGTCAAGCATCTGAATTTTGATCATGTGGCCATGGGGATGCTGCAACAGTCGAAAGTGTGAAAAACAGTCATAGGTCACTTTCTTCAGTGCTGTTGTAACTTCAAATGTTCACTAAATGAACTGTTGTAAGACAAAGGCTACCTGTAATGAAGCTCTGCCACCCATTGGCATCCAAGTCATTTTCAAATAGCAACAGCTTTTCTGCATCTTTTCATTTGCAACTTGATGGAAATCTTGTAACATTTTCTCAGATAGCCTCCCCTACTGGCTATCCTGATTGGAAAATAAAGTGAGTTGTAATCCACTGTAGTCTAACCTCTTAATGATAATTACATTGAGTTAAATATTTGATTTGTGAGGATTGGGGATCTGAGTTTGATGTGTTTTGGAATGTTTATGTTATTTTTGTTCTAATAATGATTTAGGGAAAGAAGAAAGAAGAGAGGTGTCTATTAATTTTATATTTTGCACCAGTTCCTTTCTATAGTTCAGCTGTGGTTAAAAAAAGTGGTTGATATTAGCCCATTGAGTCCTTATAAGTTAAATTCTGGGATCTGGCTGTCTCAAAGCTAGACCATTCTGATGCTGACATAGGATGCCTTGAGCAGATTGCTCTTTGCCTGAACCCATTTCAGCATTCAAGACCCTTATGGCACAAACAATTATTATTTCCGTTTAATGTTTTGCCTGTTTCTTGACTCATAACAGTCTTTGGCAATAGTGACAGATAGATAGGTGTGCGTAGAAGGCCTGTAAGATTAATCTAGGGACGAATCATCATGGATAAACATCTATGTAGTCTTGAAGGCACATAATCAATCAATCAGTGACAATTATGCTGATTCTGCATTTGCTATTTGCTGCTCTGATACATTCCACATAATGCATTTAAAGTCTTACTCATGATCATTGTACATTAGGTTATAGCAGGTCATTGCTGCTACTAGCAGGACATTTTCATTATTTTCAATTCACAAGACCTCAAAATCCTGCCAATTCTGTTTTTCCCCATTAAGTAAATTCTCCATTACTTAATTCATTTTAAATTAATTGTAGTATTTATAATGTACCACATATTTCAAAAGAGCCAGTTTGGTGAAGAGGTTAAGGATCAGACTAGAAACTAGGAGATTTTGAGTTCTAGCCCTGCCTTAGGTGTGAATCCAGTTGAGTGACCTTATGCCAATCATTCTCTCTCAGCTCTAGGAGGAAGCAACATTAAGCTACTTCTGAAGTCTTGCCAGGAACACTGCAGGGACTTGTTTAGGCAGTTTCCAGAAGTCATCACTGACTCAAAGACACCAGACAAACAAACCATATTCTTCAAATTGACTAACAATTTTTAAAACTGAAAAAATAAAAATATTAAAGTTATTTCAGTTTCAGTTTCAGTTTATTGAATTTTTATACCGCCCTTCTCCCGAAGGACTCAGGGCGGTGAACAGGGCATATAAATAGAAATACAAAAGTTAAAAAAGGATTAAATTATTGCCCAATTAAAACAATCAAAATATAAAAACATTAAAACCCTAACATTCCCCCATCAGGCCAGGCCAGCTTGTTTGAATAGATGGGTCTTTAACCCGCGCCGGAAGGAGCGAAGATCCGGTGCCATCCGGAGCTCAACCGGCAGTTGGTTCCATAAAGCTGGGGCGCCCACAGAGAAGGCCCTCCCCCTAGGGGCCACCAGCCGGCATTCTCTGACCGGAGGCACCCTGAGGAGGCCCTCTCTGTGGGAACGCACAGGGCGGAGGGGAGTCGACGCCGGCAGCAGGTGGTCCCCGAGGTATTCTGGACCCATGCCATGTAAGGACTTAAAAACCATCACCAAGACCTTGAACCTCACCCGGAAGACAACTGGTAGCCAATGCAGCTCACGGAGCAAAGGTGTAACATGGGAGTACCGGGAAACTCCCAAGACAACTCTCGCGGCCGCATTCTGTACCAGTTGGAGCCTCCGAGTGGTCTTCAAGGGAAGCCCCATGTAAAGAGCATTGCAGTAGTCCAGACGAGAGGTCACGAGCGCATGAGTGACCGTACACAGGGCATCCCGGTCCAGATATAGTTAAATAATAGACAAGCAAGTATCAGAACAGAAAGAGAATTGGATCTCTTTCAAGAAGATGCTATCAAGTCAAGTTCAGTTCTTGATGACATGTGGACAGACTAGTCACAGTAACAAGAAAGATGCTTGCCATCACCATCTTCTAGGATTCCCCCCCCCCTTCTTTTATAAGATATGCCTCTTACTTAAAATTTATATACGGTTTCCTATGTTTTAATATTTTACTTTGCACCACCCAGAGTCCCTCCGTGAGGGAGATGTGTAGTTTATAAATTTGATAAATATGCCTGTAGGATTGCCTGATGATCTTTCATGCAACTACTATATCAGCCTCCTCAAATCTAGTGAGTTCCATAAGTCCCTTAATTTGCAACCATCCTAGATCACTGGCTTGGAGAAGAATAGTGTCTAGCAATTGCATTTTTGTTAAACTAGATCAGATTAAACAATTAAAAGTTAGAGAGTACATAGATGTAATGATAAACTGACAGGCTTTAATGTAAGGATACCTGACCTTAAGGCTATGTTGTTGTTGTTTTCTGGCAGTATATAGAAACTTGGAAAACTCATGACAAAATGCATTAGCTTCCAGTCTGAACTGAATACACACACACACACACACACACACAGAGAGAGAGAGAGAGAGAGAGAGAGAGAGAGAGAGAGAGAGAGAGAGAGAGAGAGAGAGAGAGAGAGAGAGAGTTGTAGTTTGGTGAGAGGCAGGAGATAGATAGATAGATAGATAGATAGATAGATAGATAGATAGATAGATAGATAGATAGATAGATAGATAGATAGATAGACAGACAGACAGACAGACAGACAGACAGACAGACAGACAGACAGACAGACAGACAGACAGACAGACAGACAATAGATAATATACTTATTATGGTGTGCCTAGGAAGCTGCACACACAATTTCTAACTACTTTAGTTAATGTTTCATATTGTTAGCCTAACCCCAGCATCTCCATCCTAGTAGATGCAAGTAAAACTTCAAAAAACTGAAAAAAGAAATTTGAAAGGAATTATTTGCATGTTTGGGTAATATGAAAACTAAACTTACAATTCTTGATTACCCAGAAGATTTTAAGCATATTCAGATTAATGTTGTGAAGATTCACCTATCCAAATTCCCACTCAGTGTAGATTTTGGTAGGACAAATATGTGACATTCAGGGAGGTCTTGGGTTGTAATTGCATCATTTCCTAGTGAAAAAAATATAGCTGCTACTTTTTGATTTGTTAGGTTTATATGCTTTGAGTAAAAAGTTACATTCATTGAATAATTCTCCCAGTTCAGCTGTGGTTATGTTATAAAGGCACATTAATTTTCATTTCCTATTTGTATTGAACTTCATTTCCAAGCCCATAAATTTACCTTATCTATCAAGTGAACTTTCTTGGTTAATAGGACAGTAATGATAGTAAAACAAAAGTAATAGTTGATAAAACCCTTTGTGAGTTCAGGACATATAGGGATAATAGCTTGTCTGACATTCTTTAGAGCCAATATTTACCTTTATGGCCTCCTGAGACCCATCCATTGTGTAATTCCCATTAAGAGCTGGTAGTAAAACAGCCTGTTGTCTTACTATTTTTCCCATTAAGAACACCAGTAGTTATAAATAGCCTGTCTTACATATAGATGTATAGCAAGCATATGTTTTTAGGACTTTCACTTCTTGATTTATAGGTCACATTCTTTTTTCTTTTTTTTTAATTCTGTTTTCCTTATTTCCATGTTATTCCACTTCCTTCTTTGCACTAGACATTCCCTATATGCTCACCCAATCTCTTTTAATCCATTTTTCATTATCAACTTCAACATTATATGTTTTGAGAATAGTATTTTGTCATCCATAATTTGTAAACAACTATTTCTAGACTTCTGGTGTCTTGGTGAACTAACAAACATCTAGGTCAGACTCTATAAAAACTTTCCTGGCTGGGAAAATATCTATAGGTTTATGGCAGCAATAAGCAAATCATTTATATAATGGTTGTCATAGCAGATTTTGAAGAAAAGATCTCTATTCCTTTTACCTTGGTATATATACTTTTGAGTTGTTGAACTGAAAATCTCCAATTTTCTAATCTTGACTTCTTCTTTTTTTCATGCTATTATTAATCAGATTCACCGTGGATGATTTTAATAATGTTCAAGTCCATTGCTTTCCCAAGCATTCTATTCACTGCTTCTTTTCTGCTTATTTCAAGGCCTGAGTTCCTCATGTATCTCCCCAAACACCCATTGCCAATTTTCCATAGTAACTACAGATACAAACTCTGGAGTTTCCAGTCCCATTCAGCAGACTGGGTGCAGGAAAAACCGATAATGAAATAACAGAGGAAATTCCTTCATCCTGGATTATAATTTGCATTAATCCATTCTTTGCCAAAAGGGCTTGCTGACAAACATTGAGAGACAGCATTAGAGCTATTCAGTCATATCCCCCCAAAGAGTTTCAATGCAACCCCATTTACTTCTGACTTCCATTGCTCAGTATTACAGCCATTGATGCCCTTCCACCTACTATTTGGTACCAAGGACTGACAGAGCATCACTTCTGTAGGTTTTGGATTTTGGAGCCCAAGTTCTCTAAAGGCAAAGGCAGAAAATGTGATGGCAGTTGTTACTGGTGGTTCCTGGTGCTGTACATGGAATCCACTTATAACAATTAAGCAAAATAAACAATGTGATGCATAAGAGGAAAGGACAGAATGTGGAGAAGAATAAGGAGGTGTTTCAACAATTAAAAACAAATTAATGTTTTATTTTTAATTATTTTTTTTTGCCCAGATGCCTGGGAAAATAAATAAATAAACAAACAAATACATACATACATACATACATACATACGTAAATACGTAAATACATAAATAAATCTTTTTTTTAAAAAAAAACTCACTTCAACTTGCAACAGAGTTATGGCTCCAGCCAGTGTAGGACAAAGAGAGAGAAAATGGCTAAGTTTTCTGTACAGTTAAAGGAAATATTACAAAAGAAAGAAGGTAATTGGATCGGGAGAATTTCAGCTCCTATAAAATACGGAAGGACTATAATTCTCCCTTTAGTCCCTGAAGATAATAGTGTTCTTAATTTTTATTTATTTATTTAATCCCATTTATATCCCGCCCTTCTCCGAAGACTCAGGGCGGCTTACAATCTAAGCACAAATCAAATGTGCTTCCTTTTTTGGTGCCCAAGTCAAGACCCACAGAAGCAGGGGAATAGGATGTTGCATAGGATAGCCGAGGGCCTTTGTTTGTTTAGTAGTGAGTGCCTTCATTATTAAACATTTAGAATGTTTGGGGGGGGGGGAACTTTCAGATTTATATGAAAAAAAGCTGCACAGTGTCCAAAGTGTCATGCAACAAATAATCAGAGTTAGAGGAAGGTAAAACTATGTCTACATATCAAATAAAAGATACTTAAATCAGTAGGAGCAGCTAAACCTGATCAGACAAGCAGAAATACTAATTACCTTCATTCTAAATTCATTGCCTAGAAGTTACCAAGTATGTTAATTTTGAGATAAATTGTTTACAAGACCATAATCTAAATAATTCTGAAGGAGGGGATGCCGTTCTCATCTGAAGAATTCATTTGTAAGGCTAGGAAAGGAATGCTTCATTCATAATGGTTTGTTGGCAACTCAGAAAAGTTGAAGAGTAACAAGGCATTTGCTGTACCAGTATTTAAAGAAAAAGGTCAGAAAGAGACACACCAATGAATGCAAGAATGAATCTGAGAGAGAGACTGTCTTGAGGGAGGAAATTTGAATCCAAGTGCAGGGGAACAGAACTATAAGTCCCAGCAGCTCAGAGGGGGAAAAGGAAGAGGCAACCCCTGGAGGACAGACTGGAAAAAGGCAGGGGAAAAAAGGACTGAGAGAGGTAGAGACAGTGTTGTTCTGAGGCAAAAAGAAAACAAACAAAAACATGCTGGTGAGGTGAGGTGACAATCCTAATCAAGAGGTGGAGTTTACAAAAGGCTGCGTTCCTGATCCTGAGTTTCCTGATTTATCACCTCTGGCTAGAGAGGATTATTATCTTAATTAAAGCCCCACAAATTTCACAATGTGTGTCAATGTCAGGCATATGAGAAGAGGGACAGAAGGACCTAATCATCAGAGGTTCATTCGGGGGGGGGGGTGAGCACTAGACAGTTAAAGTTGGTAAGATTTTTTTTAATAACTTCACTTTTCCCATTAATTTCCATATCAGGATATATTCAGGAGTCTGGATGATACATTTTGGATGGGTTTTCCTGGCAGTATGTAAGCCTCCCTCTGAGTCCCAGCCAATGTGTTATGTATTGGGCTTAATTGTAACACCACGTGGTAAGCTGGAGCTAGCTAACAGCTCCCAGCAACTCAGACACCCCGTTTCCAGTGCTGCTATTGGCTGCCCCTAGGTGGCATTGGGTTGCTTTAAACCTATTAGCTGCCGCCTAGGGGCCAGGCTATAAATTGCTTCAGGCTGCAGCTCAGTTCCTCAGTTCAGATCCTGCAAGCAAATAAACAAGACCATTGCTGAACTCACTCGCCTCGTCTTCATTCCTGCGCAACGAACTCACTACACAACACAATGTATCTGCCATCCAATTTTGAAACCAGATAGTGTGGCTAGAGCGATCACACCAACACACCCTGTTTTTTTGCTAGTTTGCTATGAAAATTTACCTTCTTTGGTATACCCACATAGAGGAACTACCCATTTCATAAGCTAATATTTCTGTCCAAGACTACAACTGATAAAGTAGGATAAGCTATTTAAATGAATTTCTTCAATATCTCTAACATATTAAGTTATGCTGCATTTTCTTGGTTTTTGGCAAAGACTATTTTATACATTTGGTCAAAGGACAAAGCAAAATCTATTTTTGTCTGTTTTGTGTAATCCTGGATCATAGTTCCTCTTGATCTTTGATTCTCCCAAAGATGTTTTTTCATGAGGCAACTAGACTTTTCTTTTCTTCACAAGAAAGTCCAGTTGCCTCATGAAAAAGCATCTTTGGGACAACTGTGATCTGGATGACTGAGAACCTCCAAAGATCTTTGATGGGTTAAGCTTAGAATCCATCATTGGTTTTATAGGGTGTTCAGTAATCAGCACCATTTCATGCCTACTAGACAACATTATAAAAGGAAAAAAAGTAAAGCGAATTTAGCTCTTCATTGAAAACTCTGTAATCAATAACTATGTTATGAACACACAATCTAGTCTGATGTTTCAAAACTCCCACAGCAGTTCAATCAAATGAGTTTATCACCATCAGTGAAGTTAGTCTGTCTATTTAGATAGGCCTACACCAAGACAAAAATACCACACAATACCTAAAGGCTCTGACATCTTTTAGAAGCTTTTATTTTACCATTTCATTTGAATGGAAGAATTCTCATTTGTAATTGAATGTGCCAAGACAATCCTAGGGTAATATTTCTAATCTCCACCGGAAATCTTAAGAACGCTTATGCCATTCCCTTTTATCACATTAATTTGATATTTGTGAGTGACAAAAATGTATCCTTCCACAGTCATATTTTAGGTTTATAAGCAGTTTTGAGTATTATTTTAAAATCAGTGGGCATTAGGAAAGAAGCAATGATGGTTGTACCCCTGAAAAGAAGGGAAATAGAGATGTGTTGGTGGAAAAACTGGGGTGATCTGTAAAAAAAAGACGAAAAAATATATATACAAATAAATAGACCAGTTGAGAAGATGTTAACAACTAATGTACAATTGAAACCAGAGACTTTCATTTTGGGATTAATGAACAGCTAGAAAAAAGCCATGGAAATTTAGTTTTTTATATGACAACTGTGGAGATATATGTTCAAAAGTGGAAAAGTTCAACAATAAAGGAATGGTTAGTGAAATGATGGAATTTGCAGAGGTGGCTAAACTGATTTATTTGATTAAGGGGAAAAAGATAAAATATATGTATATGATTGACTGGAAGCCCCTTATAGACTTTGTTTTTGCATGAAACAGCATTTATGACTTAAAGTTTTGATGATCGAAAAATTGAATAATAGAAGAAAGTGAGCTTTTTTGTGAATATATAATTAACTTGTAATTATATCTGCATTTACTGCAAATAAAATCAAAAGCTTTTATCTTTTATCTTTTCATGTTTGGTTTTATCCTTTTCTTTCTCTTTTCTGTTTATTCTGCATTAGTTTGTGTTAGTTTTTATGTTCTCTTTTAAAACTCATAGTAACATTTATATATTAAAAAAAGAAAAAAAAAACAGGAATCAAATTAGTATCACTTAGATCAGGAGTGTCAAACTGCCAGCCCACAGGCCAGATGCTTGCTTCATGCTGAAAATACTCCCGCCCCAATGCCTGCAATGGAAAAAAGTCACGATAAGTCGCGACACGTCACATGATGTTGCGAGTTTGACACCCCTGGCTTAAATGGACCTTGGAAGTATTGTTCTTTTAAAACAACACCTTTAAAGTGTAAAAATGATAATATATCAGTTATGTACTCTATGAGTGGATCAAAGTTGTAGCTTATTTCATTGTGGTTTGCATTTCATCTAGACAGATACACAGATGGCTTCATTGTAGCTATGTAGGTTCGTAGTTCAGTGCAGGATTTTGGATTAACCACATATAATTTGATAAAAAGGACCAGAAAAAGTACATTCTCAGTTAGTATTATGGAAGAGTTCTATGTAAGAGAAAAAGATGAAATATAAGGAGATTGATAACTATTTATGATAAGCCTTCCATTTCTGCTACTGCTTTATTTTTATTAGACCTTGTGAGAATGTTATGTAGTAGATAAGAAAATGTCTTCAAGTCATTCACTGTTATTGGACTGGATTTGAAAGGCCGGAATCAAAGCATCTGAAGGAACACTCACCAGTGCTTTATGCTTTCATTTGGGCTGTTCTCTTCTTGGGTTTACAATGCATTTAATGGTCCATCTCAAGCCATAAAGCATGGGTCATAAATCAAAGGAAACACATCAAACAAAGACTATGTTGTACAAAAAAATATAATAATGCTTAAACAATATGTACAAACAGCAGGAGCTGGGTTATTTCTTCTCACATTTCTTGTCAAATTTTCTCTGACATATATTCTAAAAATCATTCAACCTTTCGTATGTAGCATAGCAAAAGGGACATTGGCTTGCAATGGTCATATATAAACAAAAATAAGCCAAGTAAAACATTCACTTGTGTTACTCGTAGTTTTTGTTTTAAACTTTATTAGTATAATAGAATTACAGTTCAACATAAAATAATGAGATTTTGCTAAACTCTGTAAAGCATTACATGCATCTGCCATAAACAATCTCTGTTATAGATTTAGGTCTTATTGCCACATTGCTGCACTGAAGTGCAATAAACATTCAATGTCATCTTCTTTTAAATTATTCCAGGAGTAAACAAAAACTGACCTCTATAAGAGTGTATCATTATTTTCAAGGAAGACTTACTATTATTACATGGTTTAGCAAAGCATTGTAAAAAAGCTACACAGAGAGTACCTTGTCTTTGATAACTGTGCAATCAGATTTATACAGGATACTGTTCACAGAGACTAACAAACTAAGAGGTGAAATAATGCATCATCGCATAGCAAAATAAAAAAAAAGCAGACTACTTAAGTAATATTCAACTCTAATGTGCCAAATGCAGGTTGAAAGGAGCCAAATGGATAATTCTGAAGGTCAAATGCCCTTTGTGAACACACTAGATTAAACGCCAAAATAACAAGATAAACAAATACTGAAGTGAAATTCATATTTTATTTTGATTGTTTTTCTATACATATATCTACACATAATACCAGAAGATAACACATCCTCTTTAGTAAGCCTCAGTCAGATTAGCTCATCAAATTTAGACAGGACTAAATGGTAGACAATGAAGCATTAGGGTGTTGTTGTTTTTTAAAGTCACCTTTTTGAAAGGAAAAGTAAACTATTTCATTTGTAGATACTAACTGTGCAGCAACCTTTTGATTTATTCAGAAAGAGTATATAAAACATTGCCTGTAACATGTATAGATGTCGATCTCACTATTGTGTCAGCTATTTTGACTGAAGGTCCATACAACTTTGTTTTTAATATGCATTCACTACCATGTATTATGAATTCTGAACCCTTACATTAACACCTCCCCAAATCCATGCTTCAAATCTATTTTTTTTAAATATCCATCTTGGTAATTTGATTTCCCCCCCTTTAAAATAATTTTTCAGCAGAAATAAAACTGGGTAGAATTATCTTGGGAATACCAATAACTTGAAAAATGGACATTTTGTATTTAAAGCCCTTACATATTGTTCCTACAAATATATTGCTACAGTAAAAATGAAATGTAATAAGTTTTACTCAGTAAAATGTATTTTCCTGTACATTCGTTTGTGTATGTGTTTTTCTGTATTTAATGCTACATATATTACATCACTTATTGTTAACAGTTATGTTTCAGCAAATATAGCAATAATATACAGATGACGTTTGTCTTAAATATTTTACCATTTTCCTACCAAATATAATTCCACATTTTTGTATTCACGCATTACCTGAGCATACCAGTCATTAGCCTAATAGTATAACTAGATGATAGTTTCAAATTGCAAGCTATTGTACAGATAATCGCTTTACAAATGGAATATATCCTATTCCAAGCTCTCTTCCTTGTCTTTATGTCCCTTTTCTTTCAAATGCCACTGACTTTTCTTAAAAAAAAGAAGTGCAGGTTCTAAATGTTTCTTTTAAAAATGCAACCTATTAAGAGTCTGGAGAACTAACCCCCACACAGCATAATATGAACATAAAAAAGTAAAAAAAAAATGTACAGTCTCATGTAGTATATTTACACGTGTTGTTGAAATAATACATTTTGTCTTTCTTTTTGCCACATGTTTCAACCTAAAATTTTCCGGTGTAATCTCTCTACTTGTTAACTTGAAGATATGGCCCCCAAAGTCCCTAGATAGTTTTGTAAAATAATACATCCAATGTACTTAGAGATTGTTAAATATTGTTTTCCTTCTAAAGCAACCAACCAACCAACCAAAACCTTAAATTCAAATACAGAAGCACAAAAAGAAGAAACGACCCTGTATTGTTTTTATCTAACAAAAGAGATTTAGATCTGCACTGAATGTGCCATTGGTTGATATTATTCAGTCAAGTGACCATTTGATGTTTAAAATAAGACAGAAGTGAGAGAGCATATTAAAGCATTCATTATATGAATCAATGTGCTATTCTGTGATAATATCTACCATTAGGAAATAGACTGTTTTATATGTAAATATGAACATTAATTTGCTTTAAAATTGATGTTTGGGAAATTCAGCAAATAGGAAATCTAAGAAAAATACTATATTTTCTGGAATCCAGCACTTTGGATAGATGCATATCCTATAAAAGAATTCAAATAAGCAGCACTCCAAAAATGGAAACTAGAATACCTTATGTGCAACATGAACATATATAAAGACAGTTTTACCTTTTTTTCATTTTGCATAAAAATATTTCTGCTCTGACATGTACAACATCCCTTCTGGGAACTTCCAGCGGTAGGCTATCAACAAATGATTTGGATTTCTTTTACATTTCCCTCCCTTGTTCAAAGTCACGGTTCAGAATCTGGTGTCTACATCACATTATTACAGCCCTAGTATACAGAGTTAATATCTTTTCTATTATATATATGTGTATATATATATAATATACTTTTGCTTTATAAAATAAGGACATCTCAATTTCTTTAAGACAGAGGCAATGAAGCAAATGAGAACTGCTGTGTGTTTAGAACCAAAAAGCAATTCCCAGTGCAAAACAGATGGACAACTCTTATGGATGATGGGGCTAGTGTGGAGGGTTTTGGTCCTTAAGCTGGGGCTCTCTATTTAAGTAAGTAGCCCAGTACACCAAATTAAAAATCCCAAAGAGCAGTGGAAACGCTATTCTTGATAGTCGATCAATTTTGCTGACACTGTTAAAAGTTTTCTTGGGTTCGGGTGGCTTTGTTTCAGCTTTCACATCTTTGGGCTCTATCGTTGCACTTTTAGCAATGGTAGCTAGTCCAGGGTCTCTTGCAATATTTGGGGTAAAGCTGGTTGCTGTTACTGGTGCTGTAAAGGAGTTGTTTTTCATAATGAGAGGGTCCTTCACTTTCTTTGGCTAGGAATAAAGAACACAGATTTTAAACGACATATCATTTCACCCATTTAAAAGTATTACTGCTCTGGAATGTGAATACTTGGTTCAGCTCAGATGTCCTTCAGATAGCCATGTTTAATCAGAGGTTGGGTTTTTTTTCCCCCTTTTCCAGATATTGCATGTTGTCAAATAGACAAGGAGAAAACAGAATCAGGAATATTCCATATTTTCTGTTGCAAAACCAGTGCTTGTCACTGGTGCTGTCACGAAAGAGACATTTCATTGTCATAGGCTGTGCTGACAAACTCTGTGAAGGAATGTAGAGTAAAAACTGAGAAGGAATGAGCAATCCATGGGGAGTGGGAGAGACACCAAGAATAGATTGTTCCATCCTGAGAAAGAGGAGAGTAGAAGGAAGAAAACCCAAATGATCCTTCCTTGATTTTGTTTAGTGTCAGAAAGGAACAAAGAAATTTGGATAGGCTTTAAAGATTCTGTCATTCTATCTTGCTACAATGAAGATCTTTCCTGCAGTCCCCGCTGGTGCCTATTTCTTGACTTGGCCTACCATGAATGACTGACAGATGCCATCACACTTGTGTTGGGATCGTTTTAGAAGCCAAAGAATAGCCTCACTTCCAAAGCCTTCTTCTGAGGAGGATGTCGTAGGGAGGTCAGACCTCCTATGCTCTAGGTTCTGTCAAGCATTGTCAGATTCAGGGATCACTTATTTCATTTCTTGCCCTTGCTCTCAGAATTCCTCCTTTCTGCAATTCCTTTTTGTTTTTTCAGACTCAAGAGCCTGAATGACACATGCATATATATCACTTCAGGTCCTATGGCATGATGAATCATCATTCAACAACTTGCTGCCGAATGTCCCAATTTTCTCTATTGAAAAGTTTTATTTTTAGATGGCAATAAGTGGGTGGTATGAAAATTATTTTTGAGGATTCTGATGAGTGATAGCTGTTTCACATATATTAGCAGTTGCCTGATAATCCCTGAGTAAATAGCATGCATGTGTGATTTTGTCCTTAACAGCGATCTGGAAAACAGCCAAAACCAATGAAATTTCTACCTAGATTCAAATATGATTTTAATTATTTAATGAACAAGTGCATTAATAAATTCCTTACTTCTTACTATCTAAAGGGAAATTTTATCATTTGGATTATTTGGAAAGTCATTGATATTTCTTCCATTCTGTTTGTGAAAATACAATTGAAAGTAATTCAGTACAGACAAACATCTAAGCCAATAGTTTGAAACCTCAACAGATTTACTTTTAAATGAACTTGTATACAACAGATTGCAAATTTGAAGACTTTTGTTCAGTAGGTTACTATTAATATAATCATGTAGCATTGCATAATGTAGTTTGTTTAGCAGGTTTGTGCTTGTGAAACCCACTAGGCACATCAGACCATGAGATACACTGCATAGGAAGATTAAAACTAATTTTATTGAGATTGCTATAGTAACAGCATTTTGAAAATCTGATTATGCTGCACTGCTTCATTCTTATAGTTCATGGAATTAGGAAGTGCCTGAGCTGCTTCTGAATGTTATTAGAGCATTCTGGATTTAGAAAATACTTTGGCTTCTTTTGTCCAAGCAACAGGTGTCCCCCCCCCCATATTTCTGTCAAGGTGATCTTCTTTACTCTCTACATGTTGTCCATAGCATATGAAGTAATAGCAACAAGCAACCATTTCAAATACAAATAAAATATATGAAGATCTGCCTTATTACCTTTTCAGGAACTACACTCTTGCCATCCCATGCATAACCTCTCTTTGTAAAGTAGTTCACTGTGGCAAATTCAATCAGAGCCGAGAAGACAAATGCATAGCACACGGCTATGAACCAATCCATAGCTGTAGCGTAAGCTACCTTGGGAAGAGAATTCCGTGCACTTATGCTCAAGGTGGTCATTGTTAGCACAGTTGTCACACCTGGAAAAAAAAACAAGAATATTTCCAAATTTTCCATTTTGTTGCTACCTTTGCTTCAAGAAAGTTTTTTTTTCTTGTCTTTGCAGATCTCTGCAGTTTTCTTGACAAACTTTTTCAAAAGTGGTTTGTCATTGCTTCCTTCTTAGGGCCCAAATAAAATGACTGGCCCAAGGCAGGCATAGTACTCATGGTTTTCTAGTTTCTAGCCTGATGCCTTAACTGCTAAGCTTGTAAGCCGCCCTGAGTCTTCGGAGAAGGGCGGGATATAAATGGAATTAAAATAAAATAAAAATAAATAAAACCAACCTTAACCAAACTGGCTCTCTTTGTTTTCCTGAGCCTGCTAAAAGTAACTGAATGATTATGTCAGAAGCAACCTGAGATATACTGTAAATTCAATCAAATATTCCAATCAATGGTAAGACAGATCTTTCTGGTTCCAAAACCCTATTTTAATAAGCTTGGGGAAATTGAGATAATTCAGATTCCATTCACTGATAGAAAACAATAGATATTGAAAGTGGTAGTCTACATGGGTCCACACTAGATTCTAATTTTTCATTTGATGGTATCTCCTGTAGGTATGTAGACTTGAAGATTCAGAACTTAAGAGTAGAGGTAGACTCTCACTGGTTCTAGATAATAAGGTGTATATCAAGGGACTCTGGTAGTTGTGACTCAAACAGAGGAACAAGTTGCTTGTTCTCATCTTAGACTAATCTACAATTATCTTTCTATGCCATATTTTCCATTCTGACTGAAAACCAATAACGGGGGTGGGAGGGTGAATTAAAATTGCACCCAGAAGGAAATAAAACTGAGTGAAATGGGAGATCGGGCAATTCATTGGACAGGGTGAGATAGTCTACAAGTGATCATATTGTACTCAACATTTGGGAAAGTATTAAGGCAATACTTTACTACTTGTTTATAGCTGATGGTGTGTCATTTTGTTTATACCTCTTAGATGGGTTTGGTTTGACAGAAAACCAATTGTTTGAGATGAATTAAAGTTACAATGTGATTTGCTCTGGCATGATAATCTTAAAGAGAAATGGAAGGCACTTACTGTTAACTAGCTCATTTCTGAAACCTATCTTGAGTTCTCCAGCTGGCTTTTGCCACTGTTCACCTCAGATTCAAAAGCTATTAATGTTGAATGAGTTAGATATGAGGAAAGATGCCACTGTGATAATATATTTTGCATGTGCTATAGCACTGTTCATCACCTGCTGTTGAACAGTTTTCTTTTAACTAGCCACTGAGCTTTTACCAAGAGTAAAAAGTCTGCATCTTTCTACCATTGCCTTAAATCACTAACCACCGGTTACCTTGACAACTGCAGACATCTCATGTACTAAATATCTGCTAGAGTATATTTTCACTGTGTCAATTGTTAGCCAAAAGCTACAGCAATCAAAAATATCTTGCACTACCCATATTCAGATGCATTGTAGAAAATAATCTGATCTTTTCCATTTTCCATCAGTTTTGTTCTGGAATGGCTCAGACTGCATAAAGACCCCTACCACCACTATCCCCCAAATTTAAGACTCTACTCAGAAGAAGGATTTTAAATTATTTTAATTTAGTTATATAATTGTGATGTCCAACCACTCTCACAATTGTAAGCTATTTGATCAAACTCTACTTTCTATCTCTCTAGTTTCATGTGCTTACATAAAATATTTGAAGCATTCTTATTGGGTAACTTACAAGGAAAAAAATCAACTCCACCCCAATTCCAAAATGGAAGGCCAATGAATCAAATGCCACAAAACAGAGAGCTGAGGGAGAGACAAATTGAATGAACTCTGTCCAAATTAGTGAGGGGTGAATTTTGGCACCCAAAGTCTTAATGTAACACTTTTAGGAAACCAAGGGCTGTAGTAGATAAGATAATAATGCAAACAATAGGTAGTATCATGTCACATTCATGTTTCACAGCCAGAACGTACCTCAAATGTAAATGAGCTATCTCTGTAATTATGTACTCGTAGAGTATGAATTTGGCAATTCGTAGACTAAAGCTGGCCATAGACTGGTTTAATTGCTTTTTGTAATCTTACTGCTAATGAAGTTGACACACAGATTTTACCAAGAATCATTCAGACAAGCCAAAATTAAATCCAGATAGGCATAGAAGAAATTTTGTTAAGAAGAAAGTTAAACTTTGGGATTGAAATAAAGCCTGTGTGAAATGGCAATGAGTTTCTCTAGAAAGCATGGGTTCACACTTTGTGTGTTCTACCTGATCTCCACCTGACACTAGGTTCACAGTTGATGGATATGATGCAGAATACCTCACTGAGACAAAATACTGCTGCCATGGGCACCTCAAGTCTGATAATTTAATCAAAGAGTATTAATGCTACATACATTAATGCTTTTGAACAATTCAAGCATATTTGTGTAATGTAAGACACTCACCAAACACAGTTCTTGCTGGAACTGATTCTCTGTTAAGCCAGAAAGATACCTGGGATAGAATTACTGTCATTATGCATGGCAGGTATGTTTGAATGACAAAATACCCAATTTTTCTCTTCAGATGGAAATGGGTAGTCATCACAACGTATTCCCCTGGATAAGAGAGAAAAAAAGCCAAGAAAATTTCTTAGGATATAAATAAGGGAAAGGTGAGGGAGAATTCCTTGGAAGTCTTCCATCAGAAATACAGTATTGCTTTAAATTATTATTTCCAAAGCACTAACCTAGAACATCAAGAATGATTCCATATTCTAGTTTTGTATTTTAGAAGGAAGTAGTTAGTATTTTATAAAAATAGAAAACTCCCCTCTTCTTGGAACTCACACAATCCTTACCTTTGATTCTAAAATATATTTAGTTGCACACATAACATGGTCACCTGTGGCAAGATGGGTGGCAAATAAATTTAAATAATAATAATAATAATAATAATAATAATAATAATAATAATAATAATAGCTGAACAAATATTTTCCCTCAGTTCAATGGATTTGGACCCATTTTTACCCATTTTTACCCATTTTGACTCCTTTCTTCTGCATGTGATTTATTTGACCTCAGTAGTACAGTGTGCTACTCACTGCATTTGCCCATTATGACATTTAGAGGTAAAGAATACTTCCCAAGAATACTTCCTATTCTTTTTTTCAGTCCATATCATGGATTCCATGTCTACTTGCTAGTCATCAGAATGAACACAGATCATCTTCCTTGTAGCAGCAGGTATGGTGAGGCTCTTGTGAATTAAAGGAACTGCTTGGCCCTCGAGTGACATGTTGAGAACTACACTATGAAATTGTGTGGGTGAAATCCAACACATCATTCATAGCTAATTAAAGAATTATACTGTTCATATGATCATTCTCCTTTCACTTAAAATGTCAATCTAGTAATTATTTTTGGAGGTACCTGGAAATTCAATCAAAGTTCCTGGTGTTATATGTAGGCCTGAAAGTATACTTGTGGTATGATGACCTATAACGTAAAAATAAGACTCTTTTTGGACTATCCAGAAGGAACACAAAAATTAAGATCATGGTGTTATGATCACTAAGCTTATACAAAATAATAATAATAATAATAATAATAATAATAATAATAATAATAATAATAATAATAATAATAATAAGAAGAAGAAGAAGAAGAAGAAGAAGAAGAAGAAGAAGAAGAAGAAGAAGAAGAAGAAGAAGAAGAAGAAGAAGAAGAAGAAGAAGAAGAAGAAGAAGAAGAAGAAGAAGAAGAAGAAGAAGAAGAGGTTGGAGGTCATCTAGTCCAATCCCCTGCTCAGGCAGGAAACCCTATACCATTTCAGGCAAATGGCTGTACAGTCTCTTCTTAAAAACTTCCAGTGTTGGAGCATTCACCACTTCTGGAGGCAGGTTGTTCCACTGGTTAGTTGTTCTAACTGTCAGGAAGTTTCTCCTTAGTTCTAGGCTGCTTCTCTCCTTGACTAGTTTCCATCCGTTGCTTCTTGTCCTGCTTTCAGGTGCTTTGGAGAATAGCTTGACTCCCTCTTCTTTGTGGCAGCCCCTGAGATATTGGAACACTGCTATCATGTCACCCCTCACCCTTCTCTTCGTTAAACTACACATACCCAATTCCAGCAACTGTTCCCTATATGTTTTAGCCTCCAGCCTCCTAATCATCTTTGTTGCTCTTCTCTGTACCCTTTCTAGAGTCTCGACATCTTTTTTACATCGTGGTGACCAAAACTGGATGCAGTATTCCAGGTGTGGCCTTACCAAAGCATTGTAGAGTGGTATTATACTAAGCCATCATCTGAGCTGGCTGCTTGAAGTGTGGAAGCATCATTCTTTGGTCAAGAAAAGGCCATAAAATAGCTGGGATGGCCTATAACAGACTATGACTCTGATGCTTCAAGCAATGGTTTTAAAGGATTAGCTTTCTTTCTTTGCAGAGCTCCTGTTTGAATGGTTTTGTGCAGCTTTAATGATGATCAGACTATCTCATACATTAGTTTCATAATTGCATGCTTACAGAGCTTGGCACAGAACAATCTGCAGTAAGGATGAATGGGCTGACTTCATTTAATGAGATGCAATTTATCTAAAGCTACTTTTGATCCCATTCTCTTTCTGCTCACTGTGCCGCTTTTAGGTTTAGGTTTAGGTTTTATTAAATTTTTATACCGCCCTTCTCCCGAGGGACTCAGGGCGGTGAACAGGGCATATCATAAAACTACAAAAGTACAAAAGTTAAAAAAGAATTAAATTATTGCCCAAAGTAAAAACAATAAAAATATATACAAATATTAAAACCCTAAGTAACTCCCCATCAGGCCAGGCCAGCCTGTTCAAACAAATGGGTCTTTAACCCGCGCCGGAAGGAGCGGAGATCCGGTGCCATCCGGAGCTCAACCGGCAATTGATTCCACAGAGCCGGGGCGCCCACAGAGAAGGTTTCTTGTTTTTTGTTTGTTTGTTTATAAATCAAGGAAAAGTGTTCAGTTAAACATTGGTGGTGGCTGTTGACTGGCTTTTGTGGAATGAATGATTTCAAGAAATTAAAAGCTTCCCATTTTTACTTTTATCTTCTATGATTATTAGTTTAAAATTTAATATCTTGAAAAAATCAAATTCCTTAGGGTACTAATAATATGGCATTACATTTAGCACTGACAAAACAGAAACAAAACAAATGTTAGCTGAAAAGGAGAAGCAAGAAGGCTTGAAATCAAATAAAAGTGTTCTTCCAAAATTAGAACTGACATATGAACCAGTCCTGGGGATTTGAAAAATCTAATTTCAATCCACTTCTATTCAAGTCTTGGCTGAAGATGAAGAATGTTGTCATCACCATTATTTTGATGCTGGCAATGATGATGATGATGGTTTAGCCCGTCCTTCCTTGTGAACTTTGCAATGAATATGATGGTCTCCTCTCTTTTTATGCCCACAGCCACAGTCTTGTAAAGTAGGCTAGGTTGAGATGTAATACATTGCTCAAAGTCATCTAGTGAACTCTGTATTGAGAAAAAAAAACTGGATATGGATCTCCCTCAGCCTAGTCCAAAATTTTAACTATTTCAGTGTTGGACTAATGCAAATATACTGATGAAACTTTAAGTTTTGTTCAATATTTGCTGGCTTGGAAAGTTAGCATAATAGAATCTGTTTGCTAACATTTGCTTATAATGCTTGAGCATAATCCTAAAGAGGAATTCATGGTACTGTCTGAACTTGATTATTTGTTTGTGGACATTTTGTTTCCCAGCTAGTGCCATAATATCATCATTGTCATAATCCTAAACTCATTCCAATTCCCCAACCATACATTTTTGTCAACTTATGGACACAGTGTTAGGTAAGAGCTTTCTGAAATAGACACTGCTAAGTCTTCAGGTAAGCAAACTACAAGCAGGTTCTTATATCCTGCCTTAGGAACCATTACTTATAAATCCATACAATACAGCCATTTTATCACAATTTCAACAAACTGTACTACCAATCTTGCATCACAAAAGAGGTCTCACTAGCAAAATGGGAAAATGTCCATCTAAGTAAATAAATTCCTGCTCAGTTTTCATTCATTTCAGTGACATTAGATGGATAATATTTTGTCCAGCTTCCACTGCAGAGTGCAGCAAATCCTGTTGAAGTGTTCCACTTTTCATTTTGTAAACTTTCTGAGAAATTTGATCCAGACTGTCCTTCTTACAATTTTGTTTTTACTATATAAAATTTGTTAGCTGACTTTATAAAACATCAACTACTTAAGTATTTAAGCAATTTTCAATAAATTTTTGAGGTTAGTTCTACAAATTGCTTCAGTTCAACAATATATGAGAGAGGAAAATGTTATGTACATGTAGGGAGGATATGGACTTACTATAGTGGCTATACAGTTTTATTATAGTAAAATAGAATAATATTCCTTTCTAGAATAGAAACAAAAAAAGTGTAGAATATAACATTTTTGAAATTTATGTTGTTACCAAAGAGGCTTCAGAGAATCAGTTTATTAGATATCCATATAGATCTATGTTCCAGACATTATCATGTGTCAAGGTCCATGTCCATGTCCATTCTATGCCAATATCTCAAAAGCCTACACATATTTTTGTACCTTCAAAGGATTAAGACATCTATCTCCTTGAGAAGCTTATGGTTTTTTGGAAGGAGCGGCCATTGGTTAAGTTTGAATTGCTAAATATTCAGTCTGAGCAACATCTTGCCTATTACCCCAGTTCCACTGTGTTATTCTTTTCAGACTCTTCCTTTTTTGAGTTATGAGAAAATAATAAACTAATTTATTGCCTTGAAAAATCCAGGGTCTGTATAGCTACAAACAATATGTGTTGAGCTTTACTGTTCATAGAGGAAATCAAGCTGAGCAAGATGTAATGATGTGATGAACTCCTGTTTGTTTGCTGGGTTTAATGAGATCCAAACCTGGGGTGAACACTACAGTATTTGAGAACAGGCAATTGTTTGTTTTGTTTTGTTTTTCAGAGGCACTGCAAAGCTAAGATACATTTAAATAAAGTACGTTCAGTGTGACAGACATAAGTTTTAGAACGCAGATATTTAAAGAGCAAATTAGGAATTGTTTGCTTTTTTAAAAAAAATGAAAGAAAAGATGGGCCTTTAAAAGAACACCATACTCATCTAAGACATAATATTTTTGAGATAAACCTCTGTGATACAAGCAATGGACATGTAGCAGCACTGGGATTTTACCCACCTGTGCTGGAGTGCACAATTCCGGAATCCACTGTTTGTCCCATGAGATCATATTGATTCAGTCGAGACCCATCTTCAGCAACTACAACAGAGCGTGCAGGTTCACGGGTCCATTCATACATCACCTCAGATTTTGTGTAAGCATCTAGTTGGTTAAAAAAAATCATTTCCAACGTTTCTTTAATATCCCTGGTCATGTCAATCTGGATAAATGCTTTTTCCCCCTACATTGTTGCTATATAAAATAGTTCATCCCTATTTCCTGTGTGCGGTTCAGAATGACAGAAAACAATTGAGATAGCGTACAGATTGACAGTCAATCAATCTTGGAAGTAAATCCTATATTTTCTGAATGCATTAATAAAGTCACTAAAGATATGCTTTCTGTAATAAGATGTAGCCACGGATAAGCAGAATTGAGGGATTTGTATGTGTACTATCACAGTGTCCTCTACAACATGTCCATGTTAAATATTGTATAATGTTTACCCATGTAGAACATCTTTATCTAAAAAAAATTGCAATAGCTGGAAAGTATCATAGCTATCACAGAAGAGAGAAGCTGGAAAATAATTATCAAAGTCAACTTACAGCTTCCAAATTTCAATGGGCAAGCGTGTGCGTCCATGGGAAAGTCTTCTAAATGCATTGGGCATTCTGCTCTCACTGTAAGTCTGCAAACAGGGGAAAAAGCATTAGAACAGATTTAGAATATAAAGTGGCTTTGATGAAAATGGTAATAGAAGGTACCTATTTTATTGCATTTGGTTAAGAAATTGTATCAAATAATTAGGTGCAGCAAGGTTAACCAGAAAATTTGATTCAGTTGGTTTAAAAGCCCAGGTTTTTTTTTTGTTCTAGACAAGAATTCATTAAAAGAAATCTCAAAGTTTATGTTACTTTTTGCCCTAAATATCAGATACTTATTCCAGTATCCACATCCACTCCTATTTATGAAACAGGTAATTGCAATGTGTAATTCAAAAGTGTTTCTCTGTGATGCATAATATGCAAGAGATTTATGCAAGAGTTATTTTATGTGTCCCCAATTTTCACCATTTGAGCATAGAGGATACTTTTTATAGAGCCATTATGTTAAATGTCTTAAACCAAACTTCATCTAATTTCTGAGTCTCACAGATACACAACACAAGATATTCTTTTTTTTTCTATTTCACAGTAGGTACCTTGTTTGACATTGGCCAAGAAGACCAGAAATGTCTCCTATTCTTGTTCCATCCAATGCTTTATTATAAAAGGAGCACAAAATATATCATTTCCCCCCTTGAAATCAGTATGGTGAAACAAAGTCCCACTTTCCAACTGCAAATAATAGGTTGATAATGCATAATTGCTTACATTACACAAACCACCACTCCATAAGATTGAATTGTAACAGGAGTCTAATCTCCAAATTTGTTAAAATAAAATATGGTGTTGTTGCTATCCCAATGAATGTAGTAAGCTCAGAGAGAAAATGAAAAGATGATACAAATTAGAAGAAAAAATACTGAAAACAGATGCATTCCATTGATTCCTTTAGAGATGTACATATTTTACTATCCAATGCAAATCTTGGAAAAATCTATAACTCATTAAATCAAAACAAACAAAGAAAAAAAAACCACCTATCCTGAAAAGTATGTAGGTTTTTTTTTCATAAATAAAATACCACATCTCTGCCTCCTACCTCATTGTGTAAAGCAGTGTCCCATCTTCTGTAATTCGCAAAAGTTTGTTAGGCATAGTCATGTTGTGAGCTACTGATTTCTTTCCATTGTGGAAAAATGTATCTGGTGTCCATATTTTGCTAGCCATTAAATTATTCAGTCGAAGTACTTGCATCGGTCCTTTGAACTTCAGCCTTTCATCTCTCCAGCTTTGTCGGAAAAATACATCTATTGTATATTCCTAAAATTAGAGAATTGTGAGCTTTGAAAATACTTCATTTATGAATAGTATCATTGAAGAGAACAAGGCTTTCTGAACAATACTGAGCTTTAACAGGTTCATAGTGTACATCTGTGTTTTGTCATTTGTCAAAGTCATAAAACAGAAGTATGAATGAGGGTAGCCCTTTCTTCTAAAAAAAATAGATTCCTAAAACATCCAACAAATTTTGGTTAGCACAATTATGTCTTGTACTTTACAATAAAATGATTTTTTTAAAAAATTTGAACAGCTTGAAAAAGTCAACCCTATTTTAAGACAGAATTCTCAAGCTTTCAGTCACAACCCCAGGGAATCACAAGCAAAACTGAGAAAGATTCAAGTTTGAACAGGGCTTCTTCATTTAGGAGAAAGAAGAAATCTGGAAGAGTTGGAAGAGTTTTCTTCAGTTAGAAGAAAGAGGAAAGGCACAGA
Source organism: Vipera berus (assembly GCF_964194415.1). NCBI lineage: Eukaryota > Metazoa > Chordata > Lepidosauria > Squamata > Viperidae > Vipera > Vipera berus. Next base: position 183,917,267 of record NC_138203.1, on the reverse strand, counting down.
TAAAACACAATTTTATAGTTTCCACCTTTGCAGAGGTCTGGAACAAATTCTGGCTGGGCTTCCACACTCAAAGCTGGATCAAAACGTGTTCCCCGTGTATCTTGATAAGCCAGCAGCCAGCTTGTCCAAGCCAAATTAAGGTAAAAGCCCAATGGTTTACATATGCAAAGCTGGATCATTGGCTGCACTTGTCCCTGTAGTGCTCAGATCGCTGGCAGCAAATTCAGGATTTTCTGAAATTGCCACTACAAAGAACCAGCAGAAATTCTAAAGGAATAAGAAACGTTGTCTCCGAACTAAAACTTGCTTTCCAGGACTAATGCAAAACTAAGCCAGCTCATCTTATTAAATATAATTTTAAACTTGACGTTTGTTTTTCATTTTCCAATTAAAAGGCTTAATTTTGTAAATTTTTATAGTTCAATCATTGTTTTATTTGATATATAGATTAGAATTTAATTATTACACATAAATAGCATGCTTTATCTGGCTATTTCTTGCTTATTTCTAAGTGAAGTGAACGATTTAAAAAAAAAAACTTTCCCTAAGTAATAGGGAAAATTATTTTATCACTGTAGGGAGTCAGTTCATTTGCCTTCATTTGTGGAGTCAGTTCACCACAAAGTATGATAATTCCGGAAATAAGTGAAGACCTTACCAACAGTCAACAGCGAGAGAGACTATGAGGAGGTTGGGGGGGGGGAATGGAAGAGAAAGCAGACATAGACAATCATGAGATAGTAGGCAAACTAAGAGCCTTGGTGGAGCAGTGGGCTAATGCCTCCTTAAGTAACACCAGCTGCCTGCAATTAGTGCAGGTTCGCATCCCACCAGGCTCAAGGTTGACTCAGCCTTCCATCCTTCCGAGGTAGGTAAAATGAGGACCCAGATTGTTGGGGGCAATTAAGCTGACTTTGTAATAATGCCGCTTGGGGGTGTGTGTGAAAGCCCTAATAAGCAGGCATATACATAGAATGAAGGCTACTGCTAAGCTTGTAAGCCGCCCTGAGTCTTCGGAGAAGGGCGGGATATAAATGGAATTTAAAAAAACAAACAAACTGGTTGACAGCTTTTTGTATAAACACAACTTAGGCCAGGTGGGGAAAAAAAATGGGTAGAAGCATTTCAAATAATCCATGCTAATTGTTAATTAACTCACTACATATGAAGAATGGAAAAATCTTCTTACAGTTTCCAAGGTTCCCAATCAAGCTGTGAAGATACCGTACTGAAAGCTAGGCAGGTCTATTGCCTACTCCTGTATGACAAATCGCTAATTCTTTCCTCCTCTTTCTGAGAGCATATACAGTATCTATGCAGTTTGGAAAGTCTATGCAAATTGATTTGAAAAGAAGATGACTGGGCTGCTTATGTCATGTGAACTGTAAAATATGGTTTGTGTAGCCATTTACATAAATGGCAGCACTCCATTTGCTGCTAAGGCTTGGGTGATACCCACTTTTCTCCTCAAGCTAGTTGATTCAGAAAGTAATTTAATCACATATCTGTCAGCAGAGTTCACTGACTGTACTGCAGTTTAGACTAAAAGCATCTGCATCGAAGTACCTTGCTGCTGATTGGGAGCACTATGCATAGTCTAACCTTATAGCAACATTATAATAGGGTCTTAAAACCAGGACTACAAATAAGGTATTAGATGGGCAACCAAGGAAGGATTTCTATCCCTCTGCTTGCTAAAATTCACATTACAAATTCACCTGAAAGTTTCCAGGCCCTTTTTCTGAAGATTTTTTTGCTGTGCAACAGTATATAATTTTACAATGGCTATTAATGAGTTCCAGAAAGTTCTACCGTAGATGAGGAGTTTGACTTTTAGTTCAAAAGCTTTGAGAGCTAGTTTTGTGAAAATGCCGTTTCTCAAGAAAGAAGGGACAGACGTATTTCTAGCTGCAGTATCTGTGAAGCCAAATATTCTCTTGAAAATTCCCATTTCTCCTGTAAAATGCTGTCATTACACCATAAATCCCAGCTTATTGTTTTTAAAGACTGCTTTAAATTTCATGGCATAACTACAAAGTAGGAGAAAAACAATATTGTTACTGAGAAAGCTTATCTTTTTCTTGTTCCTTTGAGTCCTTCTTAAATCAGGCTGTGTAAGAAAGTTGGAGCCTTCATTACATTATATATTTTGTAATACTCCTCATGAGGTGAGTGTGTGTGTGGGTTTGTTTGTGTGTGTTATGTTCCTTTATTTGCTGAGAATTTTGTTGGGTTTAAGTCCATTGCTTAGTATTGTTACACACACATGGACCTTACAAATACTTTAGATCCTTTAGATTAATAAAGTTATATACATATATAAGATTATTTAGAAATAGAGATAGATTATATAGAGATAGATATTATCATCATCATCATTTTAGCCATTTAGCTATCCACTGCAGGATGAAGGCCTCTTTCGCATGTTTCCAACTAATAGTCCTAATTTTCTTTTGCTAATATGTCTGTGTGTGTGCGTGTGTGTGTGTGTAGAGAGAGAGAATGATAGATAGATAGATAGATAGATAGATAGATAGATAGATAGATAGATAGATAGATAGATAGATAGATAGATAGATAGATAGATAGATAGATAGATAGATAGATAGAATCAAGACTGTATTGGTTGGAAACATGGGGAAGAGGCTTTCATCCTGCAGTGGATAGACAATGGCTAGAATGATGATGATATAGATATAGAAATAGATAATAGAGATGATAGAGATAGAGAGAGATATATGAAATTAATCTAAAGGATATGGATGCTCTATCTGCCTGTAATAATCCTTTAGCTATGGAGTTAAACCAAGAAGATTAATGGAACATAATAAATTCACAGAAAGATATATGTAAGATAATGGCTAAGTTGTCATAGTGGACATAAAATTTCATCAATGAAAAATAAGACATTTTATTACTGAGGAAATGCACAGTTACAACAGACATGCCAGTTTAAATTGGAGAGCTGCTATAGTTTTGGGGAATAGGGCCATAGAAGAGAATATATTATTCGTAGCTCAGGATTGAACTATGGTTCAATCCTTGGTGCCCTCTGAGCTTGATAGTTTGTTTGCAGATGTTTCATTATCTAACTAGGTAATATCCTCACTGCTAGTGAGTGTGGGGTTGTTTCCATTTATATCCAGTAGGGAAATGGTGTTATTTTTTTTCTATTAATTGTTTGAGTATAGTGTTTCCTAGCCTCAGCAACTTCAAAATGTATGAATTTCAACTCCCAGAATTCTCCAGCCAGTTAAAAAAACACTGTTTTTGTGTGTGTTTGTGTGTGTATATAATAAATCCAGGTTATAAAGAAATGCTTTTGCTAACTTTATTGGCTTCTTTTAAATCTTTCATTTATTTTACTACTAATAAATCTTATATAATAATGTTTGTTCATCAGTAGCCAGAATGTAGGAGAATTCCTTTGGACTCAAATGTGCTTCCTTGGGGCTTTGTTCCAGCAGATAATATATAATGAAATTCCTCAGAATCAGTCCTAAGCTGGAGCTTTTATGCATCACAATTTATTGCCAAGCTTTTAACAACCTGAACAGTCAAGCCTGACCTCAAAATTACAAAATGTTTACAGGGAGAAAAAAAAAGAAAAAAAAGCTGATTTAGGCTTCAAATGGCCCATTCTCATGTGAGGTGTTTCCCTTCCATTTGCTGCTCCTAGGCCATGGAACGAGCCAAATATTATAAATGTTTCAAAAGAATTGAATCATTAAACTGAATCATTAAACTCAGTATACTCAGAAACTGTCAATTGCAAGGCTGCAAAACTGCTGGAGATGTGGAAAGATTTTTGGACAAGAGCAGTGATAGATACATTCAGAATTCCACACATTCCACATTCTTGGAGGCTAAACAATTCTTAACATACTAGAAGGTAGTAGAGCATTACTTACCATATCATGATCTGAAACAGGACCAAAGCTGGTAACAAAGATGTCAGTCTTCACTGCAGTTACACGCTCTGATGAAGCAGGAAATTGGGACAGTGAATGCCTATCATTAACTTTCTTTAAATTCAAGCAACATATTCTCTTGTCCCAGCAGAAAACACATTTATTTTTATTAAAGATACTAACAGGAGGTGATAACTTTGTATTAGATGCTTTACGTGTACAATCTCCGGGCTGTCCATCTAGACTTATGAAAGACTTGTAAAACCCTGCAGAGAGCTGTTACTAAGCTACCACATGTATATAATACAGAACTAGAGAGACCAACAGTTTGATGCAGCTATTGATGTTCATAGTTCACCCACATCAATATTTAATCAGTTAAGCTTAAATCCATAAAATCATCTGCAAGCTACTTTTCTGTATTGTACACATTTCTTCTCAGATGAAATCCTATTTCCAAAAAAAAACCCAACATTCTCAGAAGGAACCTTCAAAGCTTTGTACAGGTCATCCTATGATCACAATTAAGACCCAAATTCCTCTTGCTAAATGAGGTGGTTCTTAAGTGAGTTGTACTTCATTTTGTGACCTTCTTTTACTACAGTTCATAAGCAAAAACACTGCAGTTGTTGGGTAAATCACATGGTTCTTAAGTGAATCTGGCTTCCCCCATTGATTTTGATTGCTGGAAACTGGTCGGAAAGGTTACAAATGGTGAGCATGTGACCTCGGGATAGCGCAACCATCATAAAGATATGCCAGTTGCCAAGTACCCGAATTTTGATCATATAACCAGCGGGAATGCTGCAACAGTCATAAGTGTGAAAAACGTTCATAGGTGACTTTTTTCACTGCTGTTGTAACTTTGAATGGTCATTAAATGAATCATTGTAACTCAAGGACTACATGTGTCCTCTAAGTCTAAAACAAAGGTCAGTGGAATGCATATAATTCTTTCCCTATAACACTCTTGGAAGAAAAAGTAAACAAACAGCCATATCATAGTTACAATCTGGTTAGGATGGCCATGTTAATGCACCAATAATTCAGTATGCTATTATATAAAGTGAAAACTTGAGAAAATAAGGACTTCAATATCTGTCTAAACATTAAAGAAAGATGCCAATGTACCATCGCCAACAGTGACGGTAATATATTGTTTCTCTTTTACTTTATTGCTCTCAGGACCAAACATAAGAATGATGCTGAAAAGGCACTGTGATGGTAGAATCTCTTAATTAGCCATCCAATAAAATTGTTATGGTCTAATCAAATCCCTCTTTGAGTTCATTAGAGGAAGGGGATTCTTAAAATTAAAATTAGGTTGTGATCAGTGGTGGGATTCAGCCAGTTCACACCACTTTGGCAGAACGGGTAGCTAATTTTTTGTTACCCAGGCCCAGAAGTGGCGTCCACACAGAGAACCAGTTGTTCACATATCTGAATCCCACCACTGGTTGTGATGTAATTCTAAAGACTGTCACAATGAGAACGAACCTGTTATTGCAAGCCTAAGGTGATTCCCCAAAGAAATATATTCATCCTGAAAAAAAACGAATCTTTTCTTAGTCTAGCAACCAGTACCAGAACTTAGAGTCTACAAGATTTCAGTGCAAGCTGGTTAGACTACAAACTGAGCCAGCAATGGCTACTTTCCTTTTCAGGGGGAAAATGTTTCAGGTAGGGTGAATTGAAGCAGAGAAACAGGAAGGAAAGTGTTTCTAACGCTTATTCTCCATTTACAATGCTTTTTACTGAAATAATAATGATAATAATAATAAACCCTAATTAAAGGGGGGGAAAAACCTAGGGCTTTCTGAATTTAGCTAAAAAGATTCTGGTATAGCCATAGAGTTAGTTTTCAGATGGAACATGGAACAGGTTCTCATTATGTCTAGTGTGTTGTTATTCAAGTTATAAACGAAAATTTCTTAAGTCTAGTGAAAAACACTATGACTATGGTCTATTCTGAAAATAATGAAAGCCTGGAAAAAGAAAAATGTTTGATAAATTTGCTTTATTTTTATTTTTTACTATGTTGGAGGTGTTGGAAAGTTTCCGATTATTTCAAAATAGAGCTGGATGTCATCCCAAGTAAAGGGGAGATGGGATTGTAATAGGGAATCAATCTGCTAGGATCGTTGAATGAAAATTGCTGTAAACTAGCTGTAATGGTTGAAAAGGGTGTTATGAAAGATTAACTGTTGCTACTGATTTATCCTCGCTGTCTTTTCCCATTCTTAATGAAGCTGAAATTCAACTATACCCACTACCCATGTATTTGCATTCAGAATCCCCATCTAACCACCCCATCTCACCATGATGCTGAAAATAAAAATCTTTATGTCTTTTTATTTCTCTACTGTACTGGATTTCACACTAGAGCCCTTCTGAAGCTGAAGAAATGCTCTGGCATGGAGAACTGGAAGCAGCAGCCGTGGTTCCATGCCATATTTCAAATATTACTTTTTTATAACCTTCCAATAATGTAGATTAAAAGTAAAATGAAACAGGTATTATTGAATTGCAACTGGCCATCTTGTAGCTAGATCATCCATAAATTTCTTAATTTTTTTTAAAGAAAAGACTGGACAGCCATTTGCCTGAAATGGTATAGGGTTTCCTGCCTGAGCAGGGGGTTAGACTAGATGACCTCCAAGGTCCCTTCCAACTTCTTCTTCTTCTTCTTCTTCTTCTTCTTCTTCTTCTTCTTCTTCTTCTTCTTCTTTTTATTATTATTATTATTATTATTATTATTATTATTATTATTATTATTATTATTATTATTATTATTATTATTATTATTATAAGTTCCATTGTGTACAACCACATTCACATCCTGGAAGCTACATATGTATCATCAACTTCGATGTGGATTACATTTCTGTCTCATTTTGTAAAGGAATTTCCTTCCTTTAACCAACTCCAAATCTATCACTTGCCTTAAAAACTTATTTTTTTAAATCCAATTGTTCTTTTTTAGTTTATAATTTCTTTTTTAAAATTGTATTTAATTAGATTTTATATATAAGGCAATTCATTTTCAAACAAATATACAAAAATAAAACTGAGCAACACACTATTCAAAAAAAGGAAAAAACCCAATACAATAACACTAATAAAACTTATCGAAATAAAAAAAATACTTATAATTAAAATATATCCCAAGTGCACCCAATTTATAAATCTTCAAAAGATGAAACAGCTTTCAAGATTCACCCAGCCTGGCCAATATATTTTTTTCCCAAAGGGAAAGATAATGTGACATTTTCTGATTGACAGAAAATCAATATTTCTCAAAAAAGTGCTAGGTCACACATCTCTAAAATCAAATCCTTTATATCTGGAGCTATACTATTTTTCCCATCTCCTAAGAATTATTCCTTTTGTATTCCTAAAACATGAATAACCTTTGTTCAGAACATGTTAACTTCCATGAAGAAGATATATAATGTAATGCAATCAGTGGTGGGATTCAAATATGTGAACAACCGGTTCTCTGTGTGGATGCCACTTCCGGAAGTTCATTCTGAGCCTGGGCAACAAAAAATTAGCTACCGGTTCTGCCGAAGTGGTGTGAACCAGATGAATCCCACCACTGAATGCAATACATATTACTTTAAAAATCCAAGTTTCCCCAATATTTTCCTTCACTTATTATACAACATTATACAAAAGAGGTATGTAGAAAAACGTTAGAACTTTCTAATTTCTGATTTATACTCTTGGGCTAAAATGTCATAATAGTGAGGCAGTGGCAGGGAGGTGTTTGATTGTGGTTTGTTTGTTAAGGCACACATTGCCCACTAGTTTTATCTGCATTGGTTCCTTCTCTTTCTCCTCTTGCCTTGCCCATCCAGGATGAATGCAACCAACTCTTTTCCTCTTGTTCTTCTCTGCTCCCACTGCCTTTTCCTTTCTGAATGCAAAGTTTATAGTTCCTGGGATAAATCAACTGAGATAGTTTTTAACTTCTGCTATTGTGGCATTTCAATCTAACTCTAATTGTAGCTCTGTTGATTTCAGCCACAATGTACAATACTCTTTGTTTTTGATATTTTTTTTTAATACTGCAACGTTATTTTTTTTGAAAAAGCAGAATTTCTTGCTTATGTGTACAAGGGAGTGCACATAAGCCCCAACATGTGCAGGTTAACTGCACTAAGAGACTGAAGAATGGGTGGGGTTTCCATAAACAAATGCTTTCCCCTGCTTCAGGAGAGTTGCTTGCTACTTCTCGATCCTAAGATCATCTCTAGACCAACCTGCACGAGACAATAATACTTTGCTTTTTTTATATCTGATTGCTGCTTCACATACCCAAGGCAGCTCAAAGAGGAAGAGTAGACTGAGAACAACCCATTGACAGCTTCCTGTTATCCTCCAGAGAGCAAATGATAGGGTTCTCTTTACTCCTGCTCAATGAACTCATGAATTGGAAAAACCAGTTTTGTATCCAAATGATTAGGCCATTTTGAAAAATCAAGCAACAAACAATGTTTCGAAAAAGAAGATTAATTAAGTTAGAGCATAGTGGTGAGATTCAGGTTCAAGTTCCCACTCAACCCTAGTCGACACTTGAGTCACTCTAGGACAAATTTGGGGTTATTTCTTCCAGCCTAAACTCATTCAGATGTGTGAGGAAGAATAGCAGGATGTTAACAAAAGTACGTATAGTCAAGGCTATGGTCTTCCCAGTTGCAATGTATGGCAGTGAAAGCTGGACCATAAGAAAGGCTGAGCGCCAAAGAATTGAAGCCTTTGAACTATGGTGCTGGAGAAGACTCCTGCGAGTTCCTTGGACTGCAAGGCGATCAAACCGGTCAGTCCTAGAGGAGATCAACCCTGACTGCTCTTTAGAAGGCCAGATCCTGAAGCTAAAACTCAAATACTTTGGCCACCTAATGAGAAGGAAGGACTCACTGGAGAAGAGCCTAATGCTGGGAAAGATTGAGGGCAATAGAAGAAGGGGACGACAGAGAATGAGGTGGCTGGATGGAGTCACTGAAGCAGTAGGCATGAGCTTAGATGGACTCCAGAAGATGGTAGAGGACAGGAAGGCCTGGAGGAACATTGTCCATAGGGTCGCGATGGGTCGGACACGACTTCGCAACTAACAACAACAATTTCCTGTAATTGGTCAAAGTTGGAATTGTTGCCAATAGGTAAAAATCCCTTCATTAATTCATATAAGTTAATTATAAGTTCCTTATCTGCAATGAATATATTAACTATCTTGGGGTTTTTATTTCACAGATAATTAATTTAAATGTGAACAAAATATATTAGGAAACCTCTTTGGATCTTGATAGATAGTAGTCTCTAAATTTTACACTTTAGGCAAGGTTAACCCTCTTAAAATAAATGTGTGTTCCTAGAATGTGATACATTTGTAATGGAATTGCTATACACATAATTACAAACTATTTTCAAAATTTTAATACAATGTGTGATATTTTATGGGGATTTTAAAGATACTTTTAAAAAAGATGCAGATATAACAGAATAACAGAGTTGGAAGGGATCTTGAAGGTCTTCCAGTCCAACACCCTGCTTAAGTGGGAGGCCCTATGCCATTCAGACAAGTGACTGTCCAGACTCTTACCCATCCCCTTTAATAGAGTGTGAAAACAATGGATGGAAACTAATCAAGGTGAGAAGCAACCTAGAACTAAGGAGAAATTTCTAACAGTGAGAGCAATTAACCAGTGGAATGGCTTGTTTTTAGAAATTGTGGGTGCTCCATCACTTTTAATAAGAGACTGGATTTTGTTTTCCAGATCTTGAATACAACATTTTGGATACTTATTGGCTAATTCCAAATTATGGACAACTTGACTTACTGGAGATTTTCTGTCCTGGAATCTTGTAGCATGTCTATAATAGTTTTAGTCAGATGGATTGTATTGGGATCAAAACATAAGGGACTTCAAATGGTTCCTCTCACTAGGAAAGATTATTTAAAGGAAATGGCATTTTGATTCCTTTTTCATGCTGAACTGATGCAATATGATTAGCAAAACCTCAGATTTAATTTAAAAAACTATGTAGGGAAATGTTGGTTTAAGTCAGGAACTGAATTCAGTGGAATAAAGAATGAAGGATTTCTATATTTGGATGAGCTATAGCATCAATTCAACACATCTTAGATATGTCCTATTCAATAAAAAATAATTTCAAAATTATTGGTTTCCCTTGTATTAGACTAACAGCTTGAGTAAAAGATAATGTTGTTGAGGAAGCGACAAGATCAATTCTTTCAAACACATTTGAATTGTATCCTACAGATATGCCATTTGGGGATTATATATTAATATATGGAATATAATATATGCTATACGTTAATTTAAAATTGAGACATTTTCAGATGAATATATTCTTTTGCATTACTGCATATCATTCTCTTTCTTACCCGTTTTATTTTAGTATGTCCTTCTGCCTTTTTAACTGATATGGCCTCTCCATGTATGGCACTGAACTTCTTTGTGAGATTGTAATCAATAGTTCACGAATATGTCCTTCCTTTAATCAATCTTCAACCTTCTTTATTATAGATAAATGTATATGTTGATCTTTTCAACATGTTTTTGTTCCATATTTGCTGACACGAAGCTGTAACCACTTTAATTGATTCTTCTACTGAAACTTTCAGTTGGTAGTTTATTTAATACCTGCCTTTATATCATTTCAATCAAAAAATTAATCTAACACATTTACCTCGGAAAACAGTATTCAATAAATTTAATATTGATATATCAGTATCGTAATTTAAAGAGCACACCGCAACAACAAAGCAACCATATACATCCTAAATACATCGATCTCAATCCCTGTGTGACTGCTTAAATAGTAAAATTTTTACTATTTTTTTCAAACATTAATGATCAGAGTGCATGATTACATTGCAGTAATTCCATTTCATTATTTCTGGAGGGAACTGATTGTACAAGAGGGGGGCTCTGGCAGAGAATGCTTGCTTGTAAGATCTCTCGGCAATATCATGTGTGGCATGGAAACTCTTAGTATTGTTTCTATGCCAACACATCACATTTTTTTCTTGCCGTAAGTAGTCCCGTGGATATGCAGTCCTAAACTCTGTAAGACTTTCTAAGCTATTACTAGCCATTTAATTATACCTGGACAAAAATAGTTTATCAATGCAGTTTTCTAAAACATGTCTATAAAATGACAATATTGGATTTTCCTAATATGGCCTCATTAGCTTCCAAATCAACTACTGTAACTTACTGGGGTTTGGGGTTTTAATATGAATTTTAACCAATGTATCACATCGGGCATAATTATTTAATGTTTTTTTAACTTTTGTATTTTGTATTTTGATATTTATTGCCCTGTACACCGCCCTGAGTCCTTCGGGAGAAGGGCGGTATAAAAATTTAATAAATATAAATATATAAATATATAAATATAAATACTGTATATGAACTGCCCCCTGCACATCACCCAGAAACCTCTGCTGGTATAGAATGCAGTTGCCCTAATATTGGATATTCCAATATTAGGGCAGCTGCATTCTACACTTGCAGAAGTTTCTGGGTGATGTGCAGGGGGCAGTTCATATACAGTAAATTACAGTAGTTGATTTGGAAGCTGATGAGGCCATATTTTGCTATTTTATATCTTGTCAACTGATAGTTATAACTAATGTTCTACAGGAAGTGGCCCTTGTATACATCCCATCTATGCCAACATTTCTCCTCATTCTAGTGTCTCATTAGCATTTTCTACTTTCCTTTAACCTAACCTGCCTTTATTACATTTTTTTCTATGATTACACTTGAACATTCCTACCATAGGAGAGATTTTTTGGTGATTTTTCTGAACTTCTTAGCAAGATTAGTCATGTATTTTTTTTCTTTGTTAGGTTGCTCTGTTTATTGACATTCTTGATTGTGTCATCCTTTCTTGTTTTTTTCTTGTTTGATGTGGAAAGCCTGCACTGATTTGTTATTTTTTCTTTCTAGTTGCCCAAGGCTTTCATTCTCCGTGTATATCTGATTATCATGATAAGTTGTTCCAAAAGCCACTTGGATCTTTTTCTCTTTAACATTTTCTGCATCAGTTTTCACAGTGTCTACTATAGCTCCCTTAGTTCCAAAGGTGTCCCCTCATAAATAGATTAAGCATACTAAATCTGTTCCTTGGCTTGATCATATATTCTGACAGTACATCTTCTGCATCATCTTCATATTACAATGAGACAAACAAATACGAGTGATCAAGAAACCTTTAAGCTAATGTGTAAGTCCAAAGCCAGAAAATATGGCCTAGTGTATTATGATTCCTATCATTATATATTTATGAGGTCAACTTAAGAGTTAAAGTAAAGAAAAACAGTCTCTCTCCATAGCAAAATCAGTTCCAAATTTTATAAATGTTATAGTTCTTTGGAGGAATGCATCTGATCTCAAGAGTTGACTAAATGAAGATTATGTTGAGGCAACTTTCTCTTTAGTAATGCCAACACAATGGAACCATTTATTTGAAATCTGGACTTGCAACAGCTTTTAATAGGTTGACAACATTAATCTGTCTATCTGCATATTGTAGCTCATTTTTGTAACTATTATAACCTATGTTAAAACATATAACTTTGTAATGTAGAGCACTCATAAATGTCAGATAATTTCCTCCTACAACTTCCATCTCATCTGTAGAATGTATCTCTAGCCTTGCCAAACAAAACTATCTAAAGGTTAAATATAGCTTGTGGTAAAATTAATTTCACCCTAAATAAGTACAGCTGCTGATTCTGAATTGCAATTATTTCAACTCAGGGGGAAAAGTCCTAAAACATGAAACTTCCCCTTAGTCATGTACATAAATTATTTAAGAGAAAAACTTAGTAATGGGGGACACATCACCATCAACCACAAAAGCAGCCATATTGTACAACTCTTTGTATCATCCATGCACTGGGACATCTGAGCTGTTTCTGTGTGGTTAAGGCTGGATTAGCAATGGGAGACCCAAGTTCTAGCTCTCCCTTAGGAGACATCTGGGACATCTGAGCTGTTTCTGTGTGGTTAAGGCTGGATTAGCAATGGGAGACCCAAGTTCTAGCTCTCCCTTAGGAGGCTGAGTAACGTCAGGCTAATCTCTTTAACCTGTTGTGATTCAGGGTCAGCCTGTGGGTTCGGCAGTTGGGTCAGATGATTCAGAGGAGGAGGAGGGGGGTGTTGGAGAGGTTGCTGAGGGTGTTGGAGAGCTTGCTGATGAGAGCCCTCAGCCAGGCCCCTCCCACCTGGTTATGACACAGACCCAGCTGTGTGAGCCTGACAGCGTGGATGAAGATGACCCACAGCTGGCCCTGTTCAAGGACGCCCGACGCAGGAGGCAGTCAATCAGAAGTAAACAGAGGAAGGCAATGGGGCACCTCGGAAGGAGGCAAAGAGAAGCCATGCCCTGAACTGTTTAAAAGGGGAATGCGTGGGAGGGCTGCTTTGCTGAAGGCAACCGTTTGAATAGCTCCTGTTTCATGGTTCGTGTCTTCTTTTTGCTCTGTTTGCTTTTGTGTCCATAAATTTGGCAGGCTTAGTTCCAGCCTCTTGCCTTCTTGTAAAGGGGTTGTCCCTGCCTTATCTGCAGGGGCGGTAGTAGGCTGGTACAGAACATAACCCAGCTTTAGACTGAGAACTTGAAAAACATCTATTTGCCATATTCGGCATCAGCCGTAGCTTCCAAATGATCTTCAAGTGTAGCCCAATAGCAGCACATTGTAATAATCCACCCAAGATGTGACAAAGGCTTCAGTGGCATGAGGAGAGCCTCCTGATCAAGAACAGTCACAACCAGCACAATAGCTGAAGTTGTCCAAATGCTTTCTTGACCACAGCTGCCAGCTGTTCCTCAAGCAGGAGCTGAGGGTTCACAAAGACCCATGGATTGGACATCAGTAATCAGATTAATATGCTGCCTTAACATAACAGGATTTACAACATTTTTTGCAGTATGCAGGTTAAATTGCAGCAATATAATAAAATGAGACAATAATACAAAAGAATAGCAACAGAAAATGAGAAAGAAGAAAAGGGGGGGGGTAAGATTACTAAGAACAAAACATCCAACCCCAGGTCACAGTTTTCTAGAACCCTTCCCAGGGCTTTCTTTAAAAGCCAGATTTTCACAAGTATAACCCTAAAGTGTAATTAAAATTGAAAAGGTGGCACTGATTTAAAAGGGACAAGAGTAAAACTGGAGAAGGGGGGGAGTGCAGCTTCTTGAGATGTAACCAAATGAATCTCCTTCATTCAAACAAAAAAAAAGTATGGACAATTCCTTTCAGGGCTGGCTAAATAAATGTGGTACAAAAATTGATTTCTGTCATCAATAAATATAAAGTATTTAGAACAGTATGTCTAATTGGTAGCACAACTTAGCCCAAGCTATGCACTCTTCAAATACATGGATCTCAATAGCTCCCAGTATTCCCTACCCACCATAATCATAGCTGAGAATTGGGGAGCTGAAATTTATAAGCTTGGATGATGTCTAGTTTGTGGAAGACCGAGATAACAAAGACAGGAGCATCAAAATCTAGAATTCTTATTAAAATATACAGGAACAAACCCTAATAAAAAAAACCCTAAGTGTTTGCACAGGAGATCTGTTTCACTGCAATGATTCAGTGTAGCTGTTAGCCTTACAGCTTGTAGAAAACAAGTGGCATGTGTTGCTATGTTTGTTTTTTTGTTTGTTTTAAATAATTCCTTTTCATCTATTTTGCACAGCCATCTACCTTCCCCTCTTCCAAATCACAACAAAGTTCCCATCATGAATCAGCAATCTATAAAATTTTGTTTTTATATAAGATATTTCACTTAGCATAAATCGAAAAGCAAAGATAATAAAAGAATACTCAGGTAGAAATAAGTCTGCCCACATTATTGTGATTGAATACATATTATTCTCCTTCAATCGAGTAGAATATTACACATGAAAGGTAAAAGTCTAAATGTCTTGCCGTGGAAGAAATAGAAGCAATCTACAACACTTTTTACCTCGGCAGCATCCCAAATATATTCCTGAAATTAGAGGACACTCCAGAATGGGTTGGAATATAGGACAAAGGAAAGAAAGAGCAAATCGCCTTTCATTAGCAGAATATTGCTTAGCATATTGTTCCATATAACCCAGATAGCAAAGCTGCCATATAAATGAACTTTAGAATGTTCAACGTCTTTATTGGATGATAAGATAAGATAAGATAAGATAATCTTTATTGTCATTTTTTTACTGTGGGCACAACGGCACACATCAAAAATGAAATTTAGTTGCCCGCTCTCAAAGTGAAACACATACATGACACACAACTAAAACATACTATATACAACATATGTATAGACCCACACCCCTACATATACATAACAACAAAATATTATTGTTTGGGATCTGGACTGCTAGTAAAACAAAAACATGTAGCATTTTACTCTAGACTAATGCAGAAGAAGGTTATTTGGCTTCTGCATTCATCTACGTAGTAAAAATAAGATTATCTTGGAAGGTGCCTTATTACCTGTCCCTGAATTAAGATATTGCAAAATATTACAGCAGGAACTCATATTGCAAATTGATTGAATCAGGAACCTTTGGTGGTGAATATGTATCTCCCTGTGGTAAATTGAAGGATCTGAATTTCTGCTTATATTGATAGTAAACAGGAACAGAACTACTTGAACCCAACACCCTTTGCCATTCTAATCACTACAGACTTTCACTTTATTAAACATTTCCCTTAGAATATATCCTTACCATCTTACCTGATACACAATTACTTAAAGTTACATAATGTTTGATTAAATATAAGTTAATAATCTAAATTATTCATTTTTTAAAAAAAACCCTGTACTTTGGTAAATGGACAATAGGGCTAATATATCTGTATTACTAAGGAGGGATAAAAATATTCATAAGATTGATCTAATCTTTTAGGTATTTTGCTAACTAAAAAAAACGAGACTAGATGTAATAGATTCCTTACCTAAAGTTTTGTTCAAAATTCTTTTCTTTTTTAAATTTTTTTAGGCAATGATATTCCAGACATTTTAAAGTAGGATTAGTCTAAGTAAAATGCATTTTAGTTTTCTAATACTTTGCTGCAATAAATATGAATGGTTATAATATACATTGAATTATTTTCTTATGTTGTCCCACTTTATAATTTTCAGGAAAGATTATATTAGAATTATTTATCAAATCCTGTTATATATATATATATTTCCAATTCCTCGATTTTTTAAGCAAAATGTGTAACTAAATGGATGATGCAGCTCTCCATTAATGCAGTTAAACATAAATCAATATGATGCATTTCTAATGAGAAAGTTAATACCAGATATTTATGCATTTATTAGTCAATGATGGCTTGTTAAAACAGATTAAAATGGAATTCAGTGAGTTCCAATCCCAAATCTTCTTATACTTTTATTCAAAATTTCAGAAAGAGGATTTCTGTCTTATATAAGGTCTTTGTATAATATTAAAAAAGTGGTATATATTTTTCTCAAATATTCTGCTCTTGATAAGAAGACCATCTTGAGCTTAAAAATAATCTTGAATTTAAAAACAATTTATTTCCATTTTTCATAAAATTGATCAACAAAAATCTATTAAGACATACAATTCATATCAATAATCAAGACTCTAATTCCTGTTACTATATTCTTAATCTGATCCAATTTATCCACATGTTTTCATTTTGGGTGAACAAGGAATGAGAATCAAGAACCGGAAATTGTTTCCACTTTGTGTTTAGAATTTGGGAAAATATTTATTAATTTCCTAATAAAAAGAAGAATGGTATTGCCCCGACAGACTGACAACCTGCTAATAAAACTACTTGTTAAGATTTAAGATTCTAACTAATCTGAGTTAATAATTCAAAGTTTAGATGTCTAAGTAGCCATCTTTTTGTTTGCTTCTTCCTTTCCTTTCACTGTGTGTTTTACCTAATTCTAGTTTGATTTTCCTTCAATAATTATGCATAAAGGATGAAATAATCATTTGCCACAAATAAATCAAGTAATAGGAAGGGCACTGGAAGTGTTTAGTTTAAGAACAGAAGTTTAGGACAAATAATCATTTTAATCATAAACAGTAACACTGAATTTCAGTAAATGTCACTGTTGTCTGTTCAGTAATAGCCCTACAATAGTTGAACTTATATTATTTCAATTGTCTACAAACTGATTTAAGTTTTCTAATCTGGGATATTTGTTTAATGAGATGTAAATTAGACAAAAAAGGATTTCATTTTAATCTATTCCAGCATTCTGCATATTTTAGTATAACTAGAACCAAAATAAAACCCTACAGTCATTACAAAACCCTCAGTTTTCTAGGTGCCAGAGAGTGACCTTCAACCTACTGGTTCATTCTTGATTCTAGCTGCCAGACTGATCCTCAATGTAAATTTGAAGCAGTTTAAGATGAAAAAGAAAAACAGAATTTGAATTCAATTAAGGGTCAAAAGAATTCCACTGGCTATCTCTCCCACCTGCAGATGCCTGCACACCAAATCTGCTCTAATCACCTGTCCTGACATATGCGCACAGAAGTAGACAAGTCCACAAAGAAAATGGATCATAGCAACAGCAGAAGCATTTAGACTTACAGACTGCTTCATAGTGCTTTACAGCCCTCTGCAAGTGGTTTACAGAGTCAGCATTTCATGCTATGGTTCTCATGCTATCCAGTAAGAAAAGGGAAAGAATGTAGATATTAGGGCAAAGTAGGGAACACTCCCATTTGGATGAGCACTGAAGCCAAAAGCTCTATGTACATGCCCAGGTGCAGCCAGCCAGCCAAACCTTTTGAAGCACTGAGCTTTTCAAAGGAGATAGTGCTTTGAGGCTGCTTTGCCCATGCTAAGATGCTTTGTGAAGCCTCTCTTTCTAAAGCTGTGAGGAGATGCAGTCTATGTCTCAATTTCAAAGAGCTGAATCAATCCAAAACAGGTGGAATTGTTTATCTCTTAAAACTTCTGAGAAAAAGTTGAAGTACAGTGGCTGATCTAAGAAAGCTGCTGAGGACATCAGAAACTTTTCCAACCTTGGAATTTTTGCCAGATTTGGAAAGGCCAATCTCAAAGACAGAGCTACTGAGCTATGACTTGATCCAATCTCAGCTCTTTAAAATATCTGCTTTGCCTGAAACAATTGTAAACTGAAGTCTGTGAAATTTCCTGGCTTTCTGTAAATGTGATCAATCAGGGCTTACTATCAAGGTCTAATCTACACTTGATCTAACTCATATATTCTCTTATTCTTTATTATTTTAGGGAGCTGGGGCTTACTAGGAGCCATTTATCCCTAGTATATACAAGAATCATAATTAAAAGGTGTATGTTTATGCTTTAGTGGCCATGATAATCTGGAAAACTGAAAAAAATCATCCCTCCTATGGATTATTCTAGGTTGCTACCAGATACATGTTTAGTTAGAAGTGACCAGCAGTGAAGATATAATCAATGAAATATGCATTGAACAACACCCTTATCTTACTGTATTCTCATCTGAAATTATTACACTTTTTTAAATCATAAGGATAAGAATTTTTTTGAAAATGTAATAAAAACCCACAGGGTGCTCCTGCCTAAATCAAACTGTTTTAGCATATCATCAAACGTGTACAATGCATCTCTAAGAATCTTGTGAATTTGCAGACATCAGTAAGGCACCAATAGTGCATTCGAAGAGACTGAAAATGTTCTGCACACCACCTAATTCTTTTCAGTCTATGTGGTTCTGCTTTGATCCATCATATATTCTACTTTTTACAGACTTTCTGTAGCAAAAAGATATTTTATATAAATGCCAGGTGAGCAAAACCTCTACAAATGACCACCATTGGTGGAGATGCTGATGCAAGTGTTAGAAACAGGTGCTAATTAATGTGTGATAACCTTGAATAAGGAACCAAATATTTGTACTATAATTAGATACTCTGATCTCAGCCATGTAGAGGAAATAAATCTTAGGCATGGAAGCCAGAAAGTACAAAGAATTCCAAATCATCCTAGCTATAATAGGATGCCCTTGGGCTTATTTGGTTGGCCATAGGGTATAGTTACAAACCAGTACCTATCGGGGCCCTTTGATTTTCAGCCCTACATTCAGAGCTACATCCAAATCCCAGCTTGAATAGCCCTAAAGCATTTGAATAATATGACATAAAATATCCATCCTGAGACACAACATTTACATAAATTTCTTTATTCTTCTTAAATGAGATGCATCTGCATTCATTTCTAAATGATACTACTAGCTCTTTCTCAATGACTTTATTTATTTGGAACTGAGAAATATTTATTTTTGAACTAATCCCACAGATTGGCAGAAGAAATATTGTTATTTTAAGTCAACAAAATAATTGTTTGTAATCTTACATTTTACTTACATTCAAAATTCAAGAGATTTGTTACCTTCTAGAGTTTCCATCAGTAGAATGAACGATGAACACTGCTTAACTAAACAATCTACCAGACACAATTTGATCAAATATCATTTTCTAAATAGATTGCAGAAAGTGATAAAAGGCACTGGATATTTAGTTAACTACAGAACGCTTTGATGACTTTTGGTTACTATTAAATGTTTCAGTTGGTCAAATTTTTAGATTTCTATGAAGGATGTATAGTTGAGAGTAGAAAGCACTTTTTAATATTTTAATTCTTAGTGGATGCTTCGGGATCTAGACAGAACATATTGTTCCTCTGAAATGAGGGCTGCACAAGCAATTATTATTATTATTATTATTATTATTATTATTATTATTATTATTATTATTATTATTATTATTATTATTATTTTGCTTTTGGCACAGCAGTTTCAGAAACTAATGAACAATACCTTAAACAGGTACAGTTTGAGTAAGAAACACACTTTGCATCCAGACTATGCCCTCTATGAACAGAGCGGTTTCTTTAGTGTATGTAAGTGACCAACATCTAGTAAAAGTTCTTATGAGAAGAAGAGGAAAAAGTTTGCCTTCAGATCTCCTAATACCATGGATTCCCTTCATCCCCTACATTGTTCCTCAATTTTCAATTATTCTTTTTTTTAAAAAAACAAACTTTTCAGGATAGGCAATGTACTCCAAACAAAAAGTTAGAAAAAAAATGTCCATGATCTGGTATCTGCTTGCAGGACCTTTGCATACAAGCTATTTTCCCCCCAGGAATTATAGTTCCTAAAGCAGAGACAGACATCACAACTCTGTACTCAATTTCCTCCATTTTCACATATATGGTTTTCCTAGTTATAGATTTCTTGTTGCCTTGAATATCAATGAGATCATGAAATATTAGTGTCAAGTCCTGCAACAAACCTAGCTGACACCATCTTTGTCATTCGTTCTCAGTTCCCACATAAAGGGGGGGGGGGCAGAATCAGGTTGCTTTTACTTTTGTTAGACTAAACATAGAATGATCCTGTGGGAACCAAGGTCATTCTCTCCAGACTCTGAAGGTATTCTATTACGCTGCTATTAGTTTCAGCTGAAATTCACATTTCTGGCTGCTGTATAAAATAGCAATCAAAACTGCAAACAGCACTGTTATTGGCTTATATTTAGTGTGACAAAGCTTGACTATTCCAGCCATGTCTAGAAAAAATCTCATGCTTCCACTCCATCTTTGATCCTAAACACACACATGCTAAAAATAAGAAAAATAAAATAAAATATGCCCCTAAATATTAGAGGAAACTGGAGAACTCCAATAGAAAATGTAATTTGAACGTTAATAGTAATAATGCCTACAACCAGATAAGATATTAACTGTCATGAACTATAAGTCTTTGTTATTGATTAATCTAAATTTCAATTTTATTTTACTTTACTCTATGCTCAGGAATGTGTACATACACAACTAACAGTAGGCAACCTTTTGCAAGCCTCATACCCTTCCATAATATACATATTTTTAAGAACGGTTAAAAAATGTGGACTAAGTTGGGCAATACGAATAAGTACATATTTGAGAGTAAGTGCACTCTACTTCACACATAGATCTCAGGAGTACAAGCTAAGGAGCTATTAGTAAGAATCAGAACTGAATGAATTGTTATTATACCGTATTTCTTTTTGAGCTTTTTACCTCAGATTCCCTTGAATTGAACAGATACTGCTTAAACCAAACTGTGTGGAGGACTAGCAGCCAATCAGACACTTTTATATGAAAATATCCTTCTTCTTCTTCTTCTTCTTTTTAACCAGAGGTTTGACTGTGATCATAGACACCATTTTCAGCTTAATTTAACTACAGTAAGTCAGAGATGAAGGGTGAATCACATTTAATGGAAAATACTTGAATGATGTCATGCAATATAAGTAATGAAACACCAATTTTCTTTTCTTTTCTTTTTTGGTTTTGATTGAAACATTATTTCTAGATTCAATGCATGTTATAATAATGAAAAACCAATGCATTTTTATTCAGAATTAGAAGGGGCCCTGAAAAACACCTTTCTTCAGCTTTGCATCAAAGAATATGGTGTGTTTCCAAGATAAAGGTAAACTGTTTCCCCTGTCGAGTCGTAGGGGCAGCACTCATCTCCATTTCTTAACTGAGGGAGCTAGTGTTGTTTGAAGACACTTCCATGGCCATGTGGCCAGCATGACTATATGCCAAGGCAGACAGAATGCTAGTATCTTCCCACTGAAGTGGTACCTATTTATCTACTCACATTTGCATGCTTTTGAGCTGCTAGGTAGGCAAGTAGTAGGAGGATACCCTGTCACATGGCACTCAGGTCTCAAACTGGGCTTTCCATCTGACCAAGCTCAGTGTCTTTAACCATCTTTATCATTTAGTAATTTAGTAATTTTACCATTTTATAAGTCTATGAAACAAAATGGCTAAAATGCATAAAAGCATTTTAAACAACATTGTTCTTATGGATTTTTCAAAAATTGCAACAATACATACCTCCCAATCCTGGTCTTAGACGGTTATCATAACCATCAAGTAAACGATCCAGAATTCGGGTGAATATAGTTGTGTTGTCCTTTATTTCATCTTGTAAGGAAGTTTGTCCATAGCTGAAAAGAAAACCACCATGTTATATGATGATCAATGCCCAAAATAAAGATACTCATGCTATTACCTTAAGTAATTAGTCCACCAACAAACTTGTCCAATTATAATTCTGAAACTTACTTGATCTTTCTTCTACTGATTAATAGATATGGAAGCTCTTCCATCAACCTGGATTATGGGAGTATTATACAGTTCTTTCTCCTTTCACTTTTGAAGTATTCATATTCTTTCAAAACCTCATGTCAATCCTAGATAATAAATTACACTGGGGTTTTTTATTGTTCAGCCCATCTTTTATGTATTTCTGATTTATAAATGAGTGCTTTGCAAGGATAACAGAGCATCTTCCCATTATCTACCCAATCCTAAAATAATTTAGTATCCTTGCCTACAAGAAAAATACACTGAACATTATGAGCAGTAACAGATCCACATAATGCCACATTGTTTATATACTGATAAAGTCCATAGTCCCTATTGTGGGGGGAAATGCAATGATTTTATTATGTTTATTAAAATGCATTTCCTTTTTAATCTAAATACTTTGGACTATTTTGATACTTGAATTGGTTTAGGAAAGCAAAACTAATTCATTTCCTGGTGAATAGAAAATTCCATTTTAGGGTGACGGAGATATTTTCCCCATTCTTTCCAGATTTTATAACAATAGCCCAGGGAACTGTATCCATGTTCTTTTTTCAGTAGTGATTGTAGTATGATTCTTAGTGGCAGTTAATATTCCTGAATGTATATATTGCATATGTGCATATGCATGTCCATTCTGTGTGTAGCAAAATATTTTCATATCCATAGCAAATAATTTCCAGGCATTTGTAATAGCCATGAGCTGAATTTTGGTCTCATCCTCAGGTCTCTATTGCTCTTTTTATTAAGACTGTCCTATATTTTCTTTTCTACAGTAAATTACACTGTTTTCTACTAATTATCTATCACAGTTGTTTCAGAGCCAAATCCTGGAGCCCTTCCTCTGCCCTTTAACCAAGGAAGATCCCATTTGTAAAATGTGTTGTTTTCCAATGTAAACTCAGCAGGACTTAGCCCTTGAACATCTAGTTACTTCCTTCTTCATCATTTTGTCACATAGCTTATTACTGAATCAGCCTTCCTTGAATACCTGATGTGATATGATTAACAAACATGGTTTGGTGAAAAATCTCTTCCAGGCTATGGAGCTTCATAAATGTTAATCCAGAAAATATCACTTTTAAGCAATGAATTATGCAATCTTAAAAAATAAGCTTCCCTAAATAAGTCTGAGTGCTGTGTCTAACCAGTAGTCATAATAGTTAAAAGCAATTTTTATAATAAATATACATACAGTACATGTTGTGTGTGTTCTATAAATTTGAATGTTAATCCCCAGATTAGAAAGCAAATTTTATTCATATTTTGTTCATATTTTTACAATACTTTGCATGCCTTTAGCCTAATTTATTATTAGCAATAACATTTAATTGATTGTTTATTAATAATACCTCATCTCTAGAGGACTATATGTTACATGTCTGTTTTAAGTGTAAATTGGTAAGCTGATGGATATTTCTTCTTTTGATAGTAGAGAACTTTCTATATATATATTAAATTTAAATTTAGAACCAGAACAAGCTATCTTATACTATTTGGTTAAAAAGAAACAAGTGCCTTCATACATTCAAGATGGAAGTCACTTCCATGTTGCATCATCTGTCAACTACTTGTTTTTAGCGGGTGGGTGGGTGGGTAGCAATTGAAAGTTATTTTCACTTCAGAAAACTAACCATAAGTGTGTCATTAACAGCTAAGACTGGCAGAAAGTACCAAGCTTGCAATTCCATGTATTTAATTTTTTTCTTTTCCTAAGCGCACAAATAACCAAAAGAACAAATAGAAGATAAAATTGCAGATATTATAAAATTAGTTTTAAAGGTTCAGAGGCATTAATATAAACTTACATATTAGAATATCATCCCAGTTTGAGGTCCTCTGATAATACCAAAGTCAGTATTGAAATCAGATAGTTGTAATTATCAACTGTACAACCATTTTGTAAGACAAAATATTCCCTTGTATTTTCACACAGACATTCAATCAAATAAAGTGCAGTCAAACTCTTGCTGAAATGTAATGAAATCCTACTCTTTTTGTAATGTGTGAAATGGAATCATTTCTAATTTTTCTGTGTATCAAATTTTAGTACAAGTTTGCACTATCTAAATGCAAGCTGGAGTGTCTTCTCAGACTATCATTATCTTTAATACTAACACAATTCATTGAAAATCAGCCTGACTCTTAGAGGTCAAATTGATTTTAAGCTGGGTTTAACCATGGATACCACTCCAAAAGCCACACATTTCATGATGTCCCAATAAAACCAATTGGAGGTTCCCTGAACAGCGAAGGCCTTCAACAGCATTGAATTCAGTGGGAAAGCCTATATTTTTACATACATATACATATTGAAAAGGCAAGTGTGAATCTGATATACCAGTAACAAAATAGAGATGTGATTAATTTAGGAATGGGATTTTAACTATATCAGAATTATCAGGTTCCAAATAAATGAATGTGCTACTATTAATTTCCAAAAAAAAACCTATATTCATATATCCATTTAATTTACAATAAAGTGCTCATGGTCAAATATTTATGTGTTCATGTGAGCATTCACATGTTTTGCTAGTATTTAATACCTTAACATTAATATCATGATCCAAATAATAATAATACAATATGAAATATTGTCCAGATTTTTAACTTTTACTTAGCTTTGAGGAAGGAAGGAAGGAAGGAAGGAAGGAAGGAAGGAAGGAAGGAAGGAAGGAAGGAAGGAAGGAAGGAAGGAAGAAGGGTCTTCTAGATACTTTGAATAACACTGGTGGATATTTCAATACTTGTAATTTTTTTCCCTTGCTATTGATTTCTTAGTGGTTAGAAATCACACGCGAGTAAAGATTGGACAAATCTGTTATCTAAAAAATGATTTTTGTTTAATGTAGAGTTTAAGCAACTTGAAGAAAAATATCATTTATCATGTTTGTGTTTCACAGTAAAAAAAAGTATAATAAAACACTGTACACTGACTCCATCTACAGGTCATTATAATAGTAACACCTCATACAATTTTTCAAAAACAGGGAAATGCTTCTTGATTTTCTGGTCCAAATCTTAGTTATGGGTGAAACATGCAAGTCAGCACGTGGCATGGAAAAAATGATAAAGAAAAAGACTTTCTGTTCTCTCTTCTTTTCAAGAGATCAGCTTTTTCTTCTTTCATCACTGATCTGCTATATAAAGTATCACATTCATATATCATTTTATGTTCTTTTCTTTTAGAAAACATGTAAAACTAAACTAGATTGTCTCTGACACTCAGATTCTTTTTACAAATATATATTAGTTATAATAAGGTTAATTTAAATTACTCTCCTGAACAACGGATATGGAATAAGGCAATTGCCAGTGCACATATATTGGTATTTGTAATTTAAAGGAAAATATGTATTTTTTCATTCATTAGTTCTATTGCTAATAGAAATGCAGTCTATGTAGATAGATTTCAGCATAAGAAGACTTTCCATTTAACCTTCAGGCAGGGTTCAGGCAGGTGAAGTGAATTTCACTTGGTTTTTTTTTTACTTTTTTCAGGGACTGTTGTAATTATTTTTAATTGTTTTTAACTTTTGTATTTCTTGTTTTAAATTACCCTGTAAACCGCCCTGAGTCCTTCGGGAAAGGGCGGTATATAAATCCAATTAAATTAAAAACTAATGTTAATGACAATCTTACCAATGAACTTACTGCTTGTAGGCTGCATCCTTATCATGCAAACTGTCTGCTGAAATGAAATGTTCAATTCATAGGTATAATAACCAGACCTTATTGTTATAATCTTTATCTCTCCTGAAGTCTACCTTCATGAGGAAAAGCCAGTCTTCAGAGTCTGGCAGCCTGATCTCATTCCTTCAGTGAAAGCACAAGATGATAGGAGCAGAAAAAATCCTATGTAAAATGCTATATGCAGCATAACTGCTGGCAAACTTTATCTGCAAAGAGGACTATTCCCTTTATGGCTACATTGAAATCATTAATCTATTTGTAGTTTGGATCAAATAGCTTTTGCTAAACTCTTTCTCAACAACAGTTCCACCTAAGATGTTTTGCAGTCAAGCTTTAGTTTTATTTTAATTTCCTCCTATTTTGGCTTAGGTGGGGTTTAGGCAGAATCAACCTTCCCCCCCCCAAAAAAAAATCAGTATGCATGAATCAAACCTTTTTCCATACTTGCTTTTGAGCAATGATAAAAGACAACCCAAACTGATTTTTAAAAAGTAAAACTCTTTTTCCCACCTTTTTCCAGATAAGGTGCTCATAAGAAGAACCCAGGCCCAAAAGCGGTCATAAAGAAGATGCATCATTTTGCTAGTAGATTATGGAAGCTGAAAACAACAGAAAACCAGAAGTAAGCATTCTTTGCTTTGACAAATTATTTGAAAATACAACAGGTTTAAAAGAACTTGTGATGGTTTTCCTTAAAAGCAAGGAGTTATCTCACAGTGGTATGACTTTCAGAGGGAAAAGTCCCTTCCAGGTATACTGATGTATTTCATTTTCTTGAAAGTGGGGTCATCCCTTGAAAGTGGGGTCATCCCTGAGTTAGTTTCATAGACAAAGGTTAAATCATTTTATTTATTTATTTTCAAGAGTCTTGGAATTCAAGTGTCTTTATTATATTTTTTTCATTCCTAAGAAAGAATTACTGTTAAGTTCACAATTTGTACAGCCATTTTGCAATAACACGGAACTTAGAACCTATTTTAGTTTTAATGAGTCAGATCCCACCCGCTTGATTATCTCAGGAAAAAGAGAGGAAAGATCTTCTCCTAAAGTCCTTGAAAGCTCTAGAAGGTCCTGAAAAAGGGCAGAACTTTCTTCTGGAGAGAGATCCAAGCATGTGCCCATTTAGCAAGCTAGTTGAACAACAGCATACATTTCAAAAGCTGAAAAAAGTACATAATTTCAATGCTTTCTATGACTAGTATTAGTTCCATTAATCCCCAAAGCATATGAAATGAATATGAAATAATGATGGAGATTGTTGCATCCACATTGCCTTCAAACCTTTCCCTTCCTTCCTTCCTTCCTTCCTTCCTTCCTTCCTTCCTTCCTTCCTTCCTTTCTTCCTTCCTTCCTTCCTTCCTTCCTTCCTTCCTTCCTTCCTTCCTTCCTGCTTGCCTGCCTGCCTGCCTGCCTGCCTGCCTGCCTGCCTGCCTGTCTTCCTTCTAGATATCCTGTTGCAAAATATTCCATATGGCACCTTTTCACTCTATGACTGAGTTCAGTTCAGTTCCAGTTACTGTAAGATGTTTTCTAAAAGCAAACCTGCCCTATGTTTCCCATCACCTCTCCTTGCAAACTTAACTGGTAATTTTGCAAGGCAGCCTGACTGTTGTAATTCTGTTTATAGCTCAGGCTTAGCTGCTTGCTCCTTGCTCCCTACTTACTGCTGAAATCCACTTTGGTTGCACTGTTTCTATCAGGTATGTTCTTCCTCCTCCTCCCTCCTCCCTCCTTCGTCCAAGGCTCCTTGACAGCCCTGAAACTGACTACAGTTTAGGAGAGAAGCAGAATCCCAGAAAATATAACCACCATTGCAAAAAAAGAGGCAGAGAAGAAGAAAAACGAACAGGATGGTCCTTGTATATAAAATGTCCGAAACCTACAGTGAAAGGCAGGGCAAGGTGAACAAAAATGATGACAGGTGTTCAGGTGGAGTGTAATAGATGGAGGTGCACAATGCTGCTTCTCCTGGGGAAAAAAAAGAAGAAGAAGAGTGTTGCATCTCTAGGAGAGATGAGAAAAGCTCCCACTTCTTTTCAGCCTGAACTTTTGCACTGAACCTCCTCTAGCAAGTCATTTCAGAGATACCGGCAGATGGCAAGATGCTTTTTTTTTTTACTCTACATTTCTCCCATACCGCCATCCTTAAAATAATTAATGGGGATGGGTGGGGGGAGTGAGATACATTGCTATCGTTGCTTGTAGATGAGAGGGGAAAGTGGGAAATCGCCAAGTGCGAAAATTTAAACCACAAACAAACAAGTCGACTAACAAACCAATCCGCTTCTGATCCTTTCCCTGCCGCTGCATTCTGAGCACCCTGATTTCGGAATAGTTGAAATAAAAGAGCATAAGGGAAATCCCAGCCTATCTCTTCTTCCCCACTATGGGCACATCCCTTCAAACCTGGAGCCATCATTCAAGAGGCATTTCTGCCTCAAGTGA
Source organism: Vipera berus (assembly GCF_964194415.1). Classification (NCBI taxonomy): domain Eukaryota; kingdom Metazoa; phylum Chordata; class Lepidosauria; order Squamata; family Viperidae; genus Vipera; species Vipera berus. Next base: position 183,889,016 of record NC_138203.1, on the reverse strand, counting down.
TTTTTGCCTGCTTCAGAGCCAGAGATGGAGACTTGATGGAAAAGGGGAGGGGGGATGGTGGTATTTATGGATTTGCAGCCAGCATAACAACTTTGTTCTCCTCTCCCGGAGAAAAGTCATCCATTGCCCCCAATCCCTCCAGCTCTGGTTGGAAACGTCTGAAATAATCCCTGTTAATCCCAGGGTCCCCGTTTTAGCCTTCCCTCTCTCTCTCTCTCTCTCTCTCCCCCCGCCCATCACTCCCCCTCCCCTCGATTCTGATCAATTGCCCATCCACCGCTGCGGATTTTCACCCGGGGTCGGGGGGATGGGGGAATGTAAGGGGGAGAAAGCTGGGGCCAGCATTCCGACGAGGTACCTGCTAGGGAAGAAGGCAGCATTAGGAGCCCCCTCCGTCCATAAATGCTCCGCCTGTGAAAAAGGGAGCGGGCTGGCAAAGGGGAAGGGGAAGGGAGGGAGCCTGGAAAAAAAAGGGAGGCTAGAGCAATACTCACCTCGCGACCCTCTGGGCACGGCGTCGCCGATGCAGCGGGAAAGTCTGCCCGAGAGGCTTCGCCAAGAAGCCAGGGCGGCGAGGAGGGAAAAGGGCGCTTTAGAGCACTGAGACTCCGCGGCTCTTCTCAGTCATTCAGGAGCTCTTAGCCATCATGGACTCTGCCGCCGCCGCCGCCGCCGTTGCCGCCGTTGCCGCTTTGCTCTTCGATTTTTAACACCCAGATTCCCTTTCCGTAGGATTCGGCTCGCAGCTCTACAACAAAAAGCTTTGCACTTTACCAAGACCGTAGTAGTACGTCCCGGGGTAAACCGGATGTGAAATAGGCTGTGACTTCATGCCAGAGAGATTTTATTTTAGAAAGGAAGGTGGTACCAAGCTCTCATCTAGAGACCAATCCGCCCATATTTTTTTTCCTCCAAATATGCAGCACAATTTAACTTCAGCGCTTCTCGCCCTGATCTCTTTCTCTCTCTGGCTGCATGCTCAAAGCCTTTCTACACTCTGCATCACGATGGCTGTTGCTGTTGTGGTGCTTACTGTGGCAGAAAGGAAGGGAAATATTTTGGAGACCAGATGGAGGAGAGAAACTACACTTACAATCTTCAGAGAGTTGCCACCGAAAACTGGTGCGGAATAATGATAACCGTCACTAACCACCACCCTCACCACTCATCCGCCCCATTCTGCCTCCCTCCTTATTCAGGCTTTGGATAAATATTCTCCCAGATTATAAATACACAGGGTACCTAGAAGAGATTAAAGATCTCTCCCTTCCTCCCTCTCTCTCTCTCCCTCCCTCTCCCTCTCCCTTGCACCCATTCTGTATGTTTTGTGATTTCATTGGAAAAGTCTTGTGCAGCCAGAGGGGCACTGGGCGGGACTGAGGCTTCAAGAAAGATCTGTTCAAGGCAGAAAATGCTTATGCCACTCCACATCTTTGGTTACTCTTAATTGGCAGGTAACATTTGCCTAAAGTAATCTTTACAATATTGTGGAGATAGGCAAGCTCTATTGGGAAGGGGGCATATTTTGACAAGGATGTGTGTGTGTGCCAGTTCTGTTTCTGAATGAACAGTTCACTTTGCCAAATGGTGCAGGAGAATAAGTAATAAAGGCAGCATTAAAAAAAACCCACTATCCTTTAATATCTGTTGGAATGAAAGTCCTTTACCAGCTAAGCATCCTTTTAATGCCCTTCATGTTCAAGGAAGATGTCTTACTCTTCACAGTGCCCAGCACAATAAGAAAATCAATTGGACAATAACACACTATTAGGCCTTAAATGCTGGACTTTCTCTAAGTATACGTATATCTTCCTATAGCTATAGTGCCTTCCTCCTCCTCTTCCTTACCACTCATCTGTGGAATTCAGCTGCTCATTTTATGAATGGATACATTTCTAAAAGCAAAAAACAGCTGATTAACAATGGAGCTCTCCATGGTACTGGAAAGCCTAAAGGGAAGGAGGTACTCTTTTCCAGGCAGCGCCTAACCCTAGTGAACAGAATGGGGGGAATGCTTTTTTGCACAGAATGCAAATCTCCCAAAAAGCTAATAACTAGGAATTCCTAAGAAAAATTGTTTTACTGGATATAGTGGTCTGTTATGAAATATGTGGGCATTGGAAAAGAGATTATAGAATTGTCCTGAGTTGAAAATAAAAATCATTGGCAATAATTCATATGAATAAGAAAGCAATACACAAGGATAGATAAAGAGAATGAGTGAGTTAAAATGGGGGCTTTTTACTAAGACTCTGAAAGATTTGGGGGAGTCACAGTCATTCCCCTTCATTCTTTCTCACCATACTATGTGTCAATGTCATTTCCTCCCTCTCTGGAAAGAAAATTGCATCATTTTTTAACTAAACCTCCCATATTCTGCAAATATTCAGAACCTTTTCCGATGCTGAGATTTTGTAGTTCAATAATTTCTCAAAGCCATTATCAGGATTTATATCTGTATGAAAAAGTTGATGAAGATGTTACCCTCTTGAGTGGACTTTTTGTTAGCAATTTCCAAACTATCAGGGTATACCTATTATCTTGGGAGGGTGACAGCAGCAGAAATATAGTGTCTTCTCTGAAGCATGAAATGAGGATAGTAGTAAAATATAGATGTATGGGGTTTTTCTTTATAAGCCAATCTTTAACGCTGCCCATAAGTTAATTACACCTAAGGAAAAGAAGAACAAACCAACACTTCTTCCCTTGCAGTTGTTATAAACCTCTGCATGTCAGGCAATTGTTATAGAGGAAAGCCTACTCAATCTACAGAAACTTTTTCCTGTAATTTAAAATGCTTGAATATTGGCATTCTAAACTCATAGAGGATGCGATGCCTTACTAAAAGAGGATATATTCCACAGATAGTTGTCTACTTGTGTAAAGGGCAAAAAGAATAGCAATTGAGTTCATCCCTGTATCTCCTCCTACCGGCTTGTGAAATTTATGCCAAAAAAATAGAGGTATTGGGAAAGAACCCTGCCCTTCCAACAATATTAATACCGGAAACTCATGGAGCAATCTCATGCCCAAGTCAAAGCTCCAATACAGTGGCCATTAGGACTAGTCTAGTGGCTTGCCAGATGTAAACCAAGAGAAGAGATGTGACATTAAAGACACCTTCTCTGGGTATAGATTTCCCAGTTGTGTGTTGTTGTTTTTTTGCCTATTGAAAGTTGTGGGAGTAAATAACTTATATTCCTGCTGTTTGAAGAAGTGGTTTGTTAAATAAGACCATTTCTGACATTCAGTGCTGACCCAGTATATCCCAAGTAAGACATAAAGGCAAAAGCCTCTTCCAGTCCCAAGTACCATTTGCCTTTGATTTTGGTGGAAATATACAAGTTGTCATGATTAAGAACCACTGATAGCTCTATACTCCATTAATTTATTTAGTCCCCTTTTGAAGCCATCTCTGTTGATAGCCATCATCAAATCTAATTCCACTGTTAAACACTATGTTATATAAAGAAGCAATTTATTTTATTATCTCTGAATCTCCCCTCAATTAGCTTTGATGAATGATTCAAATTCTAATATTGGGAGATAAAAACTTACCTTTGTCCACATTTTTCATACTACATGATTTTATATTATGCCTTTTCTTACCCTTCTAAGTGAAAAATCTGTTTCTCCCTAAGGTAACACAAATTAAAAATCCCATGTTGGTCATGTTTGCTTTCTTCTGTATTTTTTATAGGTGACTATTCTAAAGTGACCAGGAAAGTGTTCAGTATTTTAAAGACAATCACGATAAGAGAAATTATTATAGTTTTATATCCAGTTCTTTTTGTAATCATTCATTCTTGATCAAGATGGAAATTTGGGAGATTTTTGATGAAGGTCTTTTGAATAAGAGAAGGACAGATTTTTCACTAGCTGTTCCCAAATGTTTTGATCTCTACCCAGAGTGATATGGGTACTTTGATCTTTAGTGGCAGTAGATAAGTCAGGAGTCCTTTAAATACTCTCTTTATCTTTTTCATATTTTGTTATGTTATTTTGAATGTTAGATTGATTTTGAAAGAAGCCCATAGAGCTAGCTTTCCAGTGAACATATTTTTATCATACAGAGCTTTGTGTTGTTTGAATTAAAGTATTTATTGGTTTACTTGTGTTATATAGAAAATAGCCATATCGACGGCAAACATATGCCGTTGCTTGAGATAAAATTCTCCTAAACTTAGTGGAACTTTTGAATGAAAAAATCAAATGACTACAAAAATGATTACAAGGTTGCTAGTTCTTTAAAAGGAAGCCTTCTTGTTATTGGGCATTATTAGATCTAATTCAGTACTGTACATGAGAACTAATGACACAATACTTGTCATTAGTAAAATATATGCGCCTAAGAAGGCAGCTTATTTTAACTCTTTTTTAGCATGTAAAAAATGTGATCTTCTCCATTGAATGTCCTTGAAAATTTTAGAGTGCAATCCTAATGTATTAAAATCTCCTGCAATTATGTTATAGATTTGAACAGCACATGACTAGTACATATAGTAAATGGCAAATTATAAGTGGCCTCTGTCAAGCAAACTTGTAACCTCATTTCCTCTCTGTCCAGCCAAAATGCAATTTTCTAAAAAGCACTGTATCCCAGTTTTAACTTATCCTACATAAATGCACACATATACAAAGAGAGAGGGGGGAGAGGGAGAGAAAGAGAGATATAAGTGTTTTAAAGGTAGTTTCATATGTCACCTTGACCTTAATTTCAAATACATTTAAGAGATTTTGACTGAATAATACTTTAGAATGGATTCCATCATCCTATTTTCCAAGTCACTGAGAAAGATTCAATTTCATTTCTTCCCTGAAATACAGTAGGCATGAGCAAAGACATATATAAAAGATAGTAGCATCCTGAGTATGTGTCAATACACCTCACATACTTTCTAAATGTGAGCAGTAGAATGTTGGTTTCCTAGACATTTTCTAGATTGCACAGAATGGAATGAGCATGTTTGAAATAAAACTGGATGTTGATTGTGCTTGAAGTGGAATGGTCAAAATGAACCCAAACTGATTATGTAGTACTGGCTTTACTAATAGCATGGAAATGGGATGGCAATGACTGAGGTTGGTAACCTAATCTGCCCTTCCTCTATCTTACTAAAAATCATTATCTGAAAGCCTCAGTTGATCCAAGCCATGATGCGCATAGGAGGTCAATATTTATAGACTCAACGACTGACAACTGTCAACAAGGGGTGGTGCAGTGGCTCAGTGGTTAAGACGCTACCTAGGTTTGAGACCCAAATGTTGTGCAACAGGCTGAATTGAGAAATCTAGGTAGATTTAGGTTAAATTATGAATAAAATGGCTAAAATTTATGCCAGAAAATAGGAATTAGCATCATCTAGTTGATTTTAGTATATATGATATTATGAATCTGTAGCTTGGAAATAACATGCTATTTGCCAGTGAAGGGTAATAAAGAAATTTTAAGAAAAAAATGGGCCCTATTCTAAATAAAGATAATCTGGGAAGGGCAGGGTCTAGGAAATAGTGAAATGGATTTATGGGTGGCTGGGAGCATACATATGTGTGACAATAAAATGAGAGAGTAAAGGAGAAAGTGATTGGCCATTCAGAAGCACAATAATGAGGCATATGGTGACCAGTGAAAAGGTTTGTTTATGCATATAGTTTAATCATGGATCTAGTCATGTGTACAGATGTAGAAAGGAATGAATAAAAAAGCATGATTGATTTCACTGATTGTGATGAAAGAGAATTAATGGATAATACAAGAGCAAGAAGAGAGTCCAAATGCGGGACAAACTATTATTTTGATAATGTCAAGATAATGAAGAAAAGGAAACAGAAGTCAGTTGGAAATGAAACCAATTAGAGTGAAAAAAGAGTCTGCAAAAAGAGAAAAATATGAGTCCTCTATTAAAACATATCACAAGGTAGTTTCTCTCAATAGAATAAATAAAATATGATGCTATCTGGATTATTGTGGTTCCACATGAAAGTAAGAATCAGATATTGTAGTTACAAGATGGTATTGGAAGAACCACAGTTGACTTTTGAAGAAGTATTATTCAATATGCTGAATGAATGAGATCTGATGGGGAAAAATATCTGCTAGGTAGCATGAATGGATGGGTGGGAATGACATGAAAGAATATAGAAAACTGATTAGCCTGTCCATGACAGGATCCACTTGATCAGGGCTTTTCAACCAGTGGTATGGGCACCACCTGTGGTACATTGGCACCTGGCAGGTGGTACACGGCCATCCTAGAAAAGTGGTAGCAGGGGAGGGGAATGACCTGAACCGGTGGCAGCAGCGCACAAACCTGAGTGAGAGACGGCTGGAGCTGCAGGGCTATCAGGGCTCAGCGGACGTGCCAGGATCAGCACCAGGCTCCAGCTGGAGCTTGGCGCTGATCCTGGCACCTCTGCTCAGCCCAGAAGAAGCACCAATCAGCTGGAATGTTGCAGCATCTCCAGGGTCTTGTGATTTACATTCAGATACTTGACAACTGATTCATATTTACGATGGTCACAGTGTCCCAGGGTCATGTGAAGTGACCAAAACCTGCTGCAACCACCCAGCAGACTGGGGGAATAAAAACCAAACACCCCCCACCCCACCCCCACTGTCAATCCTCAACAGAAATGTTCACAACAATGAAAACCTCGGAAAGAAGGAAGAGCGCTGTGGGGCGGGCAGGCAGGTGTCTTGTTCGGCTGTGGCTTGGGGGACACTTTTTTCACAGCCATTGTAACTTTGAACAGTCACTAAGTGAACTGTTAGTAAGTCGAGGACTACCTGTACTCCATCGCTTTTTTTTTTTTGGTTATCAAGTTTTTGGTCGTACTCGGATGTTGCCATATCTTAAAAGTGGTACAATAGGTGAAAAGGTTGAAAAGCCCTGCACTAGATCACCCCTAACAGATGACCATACAGCTTCTGTTTGAAGATTAGCAAAGGAGAATTTCTATTCCACTGACTGACAGATCAAGCAATCAGGAAGTTCTTCATGACAACTAGCCCAAAACTACTCCCTTGTAAATTTAATTGATTGTTTTTAGTCCTGCCCCTGGTGCAATAGAAATTAAGTCCACTCCTTGTTTTGTGTGTGTGACAACCTTTCAGAATTTTAAAACAGCCACTGTATCATTGTTTAGTCATCTCATCTATAAGGTAAAGATCCTTTAACCATTCCTCAAGTGCTCAATTTCAGGACCCTCACCATCTTAGCACACCTCCTATGAACCTGTTACAGTTTGTCATTCTCCATTTATAACTGGTACACACAACTAGGCACTCTATTGTAAATGAAGTTTGTTTAAGACATAGTAGAAAAGCTTCCTGAGAGCTATTAATTAATCTAAAAGTACAGAATGGGACAACTTGCCATGGCCAACAAGCCGTAGCCAACTGAATAGAATAGAACTGGAAGGGACCTTGGAGGTCTTCCAGTCCAGTCCCCTGCTCAAGCAGGTGAACCTATACCATCTCAGACAGGTGATTGTCTAGTCTCTTCTTAAAAATTTCCAGTGATAGAGCGCTCACAATTTCTGGGGGTAAGCTGTTCCACTGGTTGATTTTCCTCACTGTCAGGAAGTTTCTCTTTAATTCCAGGTTGCTTCTCTCCTTGACTAGTTTCCAACCATTGTTTCTTATCCTTCCCTCCGGTGCTTGGTGAACAATGTGAGCCTTTCTGCCTTGTGGCAGCCCCTCAGATACTGGAACACTTCTATCTTGTCTACCCTATTTCTTATTTTCTTTCGACTAGCCTAACCCAAGTCCCGCAGCTGTACTTTGTATGTTTTAGCCTCCAGGCCTTTGATCATCTTAGTTGCTCTTCCCTGAATTTTTTTCAAACTCTCAACATCTGGCCACAGGACAACTTGCCATGGGACAACTCATTGTGGGACAATCCAACAAATACAAAAATTAACTTAATTTCAACAAAACCATGGCCAATAATAATAAAACAAGAAAGTCAATCCAGAAATACAAGAGTTACAAAACATGGTCAGCAATGAAAACTTGGTCACCAATAATAAAAAAAAATAACTAAATGAAATTATTAGCACAGGATTGAATAGTCCCAAGGTGAATTGTCCCGTGGTGAGTTGGAACCATGAGTGGGCTGCAGTGACTTGTCCCCCCCCCGGCAAATAACATTTGTTTTTAACTGGTAACTGGCATAGCTATCTCATGTTTAACTTACAGCTCTCAGACCAGACTACTTTCAGCTATACTGCTGACAAACCAAGCCTTCCCCATCCTATGTATACTTGGGCCTTTCATTTTTTTCATTAAGATGCAGAACAACTTCCCAGTTGTGTCATCCGAAAACTGATGAAGTCCCCCCTTTGGGGGACTTTTCCCTGCAGAGTCTGAGATCTTTGCAAGAAAAAAAATAGAAAAATTTGCAGAAAATAATTGAAGCTATATTGTGATAATTTTTAATCTTCAAGCATGCAACAAAATTCATTATCAAAGGACTTCGATGAGGGCAGAGCTGATAGACCTTTCAAATTTGAAACCATTCATTTTAGAAGCTAAAAGCAGTATGAAGACTGTGAATTAGAGGAATACTACTATAATATGTTCATCCATAGCTATAAGGAATTTGTTTGGGAGAGCTTGTCTAATTGAAAATCTACCGGAACTTCTGCAACTGAGGAATAAATACTGTTGTACATGCCAAAAATTATAACTTAACATATTTTGAGCTGACAGTTGAAAAACAACACTTTTTCTCCAGTACCTAGGCCAGGAGTGGGTGAAACTGAAGATCAATCTGATCCATTCTAGCCCATAACTACGGTGAAACCTCTAAAAAATGTGCTCACTATTTCTTTTCTGGAGCTATTTCTCTTCCTTTTGTTTCCAAGTAAATTTGTTAATATGTGTTGAATTCTATAAACTTAAGTTGTCACAACCTTCCTTGGTTGAGATTTGGTACATTGAGAATGTCTTATAGCCAAAGAAACAGTTGAGTTATATTCTGTGGCCCAAGAAATGGGGTCCCTATTAGGTGAAATTGGCAACCTCTCTCCACAATACTTCATGATAATAAAGCATCAAAATGATTAAATCGTGTCTTTCCCCCTAAATTTAGAATGGGAATAGAAGTGAAAGATTCAACCCTACTTATTGCCCTAATAGCTTAATATTGCTGTTTTGGTGAACTCTTAAAGGATGAATTTGAGCAGGTAGCCTTCCACAATGCTATTATTCCTACTGTTAAAATTTCACACCTTCTCCAAATGCCCCCATATCATCCTGAAAATTGTGATTTTAGTCCTCTTTTAGTCAATTCTTAGGATGACATAACCGCATCATTTGATGACTTCCAAAACTTCTTTGGAGGAGCATGATGCTGAGTTGTCATTTGGACACATGCTTGCCCTAAGAAATATAGCAGGTGGTATCTCTATGCTCCAACCACAAAAGATTATGTTGGGATAGTCAAATGAACTACTACACCAGTTCATGCAAAGATGCAAATTGCCATTTCCAATGATACAAAGGAATATTTCATCATCCAGCAGAGAGTTGTCCAGAAAGTAAATGCATATTCAAATCAGGGCCATAAAACTAATAAATGTAGGGGAGACAGCTACCTTGAATCTCATAGAAATGGACTTCCAGCTCACTCTCAGCCCATGCTTTCAAAAAAGGTAATTAAGATACAGGATACCATATCTGGTCTGCAAAATTCCAGCTTACCAATAGATGGCAGCAAAGAGTTAGAATTATCATTATCACTTTGTTATTATGTCAAATGGTAACTCAAGTGTAAGGTCCCAATACTCTTAATAGAAAAAGAGTGATGCAAAAGGAATTAGGGAATATGTAGCAGGAGTGCTGCTGTGAGCATTTCCCCTTTGTTGTTGTTGTTAGCTGCGAAGTCGTGTCCGACCCATCGCGACCCTATGGACAATGTTCCTCCAGGCCTTCCTGTCTTCTACCATCTTCTGGAGTCCATTTAAGCTCACGCCTACTGCTTCAGTGACTCCATCCAGCCACCTCATTCTCTGTCGTCCCCTTCTTCTCTTGCCCTCGATCTTTCCCAGCATTAGGCTCTTCTCCAGTGAGTCCTTCCTTCTCATTAGATGGCCAAAGTATTTGAGCTTTAGCTTCAGGATCTGGCCTTCTAAAGAGCAGTCAGGATTGATCTCCTCTAGGACTGACCGGTTTGATCGCCTTGCAGTCCAAGGAACTCGTAGGAGTCTTCTCCAGCACCATAGTTCAAAGGCCTCAATTCTTTGGCGCTCAGCCTTTCTTATGGTCCAACTTTCACTGCCATACATTGCAACTGGGAAGACCATAGCCTTGACTATACGCACTTTTGTTGACAGGGTGATGTCTCTGCTTTTTAGTGTGCTGTCTAGATTTGCCATGGCTTTCCTCCCAAGGAGCAAGCGTCTTTTAATTTCTTGGCTACAGTCCCCATCTGCAGTGATCTTGGAGCCCAGGAAAACAAAATCTGTCACTACCTCCATTTCTTCCCCATCTATTTGCCAGGAATTGAGAGGGCCAGATGCCATGATCTTGGTTTTCTTAATGTTAAGTTTCAACCCAAGTTTTGCACTCTCCTTCTTCACCCGCAACAAGAGGCTCTTTAGTTCTTCTTCACTTTCTGCCATTAGAGTGGTATCATCTGCGTATCTTAGGTTGTTGATATTTCTTCCAGCAATCTTAATTCCAACTTTTGATTCATCTAGCCCTGCCTTTCTCATGATGTGCTCTGCATATAAGTTAAATAGGCAGGGCGACAGTATACAGCCTTGCCGGACTCCTTTCCCAATTTTGAACCAATCAGTGGTTCCGTGTCCAGTTCTCACTGTTGCTTCTTGACCCGCATATAGGTTTCTCAAGAGACAAATAAGATGGTCTGGTACTCCCATCTCTTTAAGAACTTGCCACAGTTTGTTATGATCCACACAATCAAAGGCTTTAGCATAGTCAATGAAGCAGAAGTAGATGTTTTTCTGGAACTCCCTAGCTTTCTCCATGATCCAGCGTATGTTGGCAATTTGATCTCTAGTTCCTCTGCCTCTTCGAAATCCTGCCTGTACTTCTGGTAGTTCTCGATCCACATACTGCTGAAGTCTAGCTTGTAGGATTTTAAGCATGACTTTACTAGCATGAGAAATGAGTGCAATGGTGCGATAGTTTGAACATTCTTTGGCACTGCCTTTCTTTGGAATTGGAATGTAAACTGATCTTTTCCAATCCTGTGGCCACTGTTGAGTTTTCCAAATTTGCTGGCAAATTGAGTGTAGCACTTTTACTGCACTGTCTTTTAAGATTTTGAATAGCTCAGCTGGAATACTGTCACCTCCACTAGCTTTGTTGTTGCTCAGCTTTTCTAAGGCCCACTTCACTTCACATTCTAGGATGTCTGGCTCGAGGTCAGTGACCACCTCATTGTGATTATCTGGGACGTTAAGCTCATTCTTGTATAGTTCTTCTGTGTAATTTTGCCACCTCTTCTTAATCTCTTCTGCCTCTGTTAGGTCCCTGCCATTTTGGTCCTTTATCATGCCCATTTTTGCATGGAATGTTCCCTTCATCTCTCCAATTTTCTTGAAAAGATCTCTGGTCCTCCCTATTCTATTGTTTTCTTCTATTTCTTTGCACTGTTCATTTAAGAAGGCATTCTTATCTCTTCTAGCTATTCTCTGGAATTCTGCATTCAATTGGGCATATCTATGTTTTTCTCCCTTGCCTTTCGCTTTCCTCCTTTCCTCAGCTATTTGCAAAGCTTCCTCAGACAGCCATTTTGCTTTCTTGCATTTCTTTTTCTTTGGGATGGTTTTGGTTGCTACCTGTTGTACAATGTCGCGAACCTCTGTCCATAGTTCTTCAGGCACTCTGTCTATCAGATCTAATTCCTTAAATCTATTTGTCACCTCTACTGTATATTCAACAGGGATATGATTTAGTTCATACCTGAGTGGCCTAGTGCTTTTCCCTACTTTCTTCAGTTTAAGCCTAAACTTTGCAAGGAGAAGCTCATGGTCTGAGCCACAGTCAGCTCCTGGTCTTGTTTTTACCGACTGTATAGAGCTTCTCCATCTTTGGCTGCAGAGCATATAGTCAATCTGATTTCTGTGTTGACCATCTGGTGATGTCCATGTGTAGAGCCGTCTCTTGGGTTGTTGGAAAAGAGTGTTTGCTATGACCATCGTATTCTCTTGACAAAATTCTATCAGTTTGTGCCCTGCTTCATTTTGTACTCCAAGGCCAAACTTGCCTGTTATTCCAGTTATCTTTTGGCTTCCTACTTTAGCATTCCAATCTCCCATGATGATAAGGACATCATTTTTGGGTGTTAGTTCTATAAGGTGCTGTAGGGCTTCATAGAACCGGTCAATTTCATCCTCTTCAGCACTGGTGGTTGGGGCATAGACTTGGACTACTGTGATATTGAATGGTTTCCCTTGGATTCGAACTGAGATCATTCTGTCATTTTGAGGATTGTATCCCAGTATTGATTTTCCTACTCTTTTATTGACTATGAAGGCTACTCCGTTTCTTCTGAGGGATTCTTGCCCGCAGTAGTATACCTGATGGTCATCTGAATTAAATTCACCCATTCCTGTCCATTTTAGTTCGCTGATACCTAAGATGTCGATGTTCAGTCTTGTCATCTCTTGTTTGACCACGTCCAGCTTTCCTTGATTCATGGATCTTACATTCCAGGTTCCTATGGAGAAAAAATCTTTACAGCATCGGACTTTCCATTCACCACCAGACATATCCACAGCTGAGCGTCCTTTCGGCTTTGGCCCAGTCGCTTCATTCTTTCTGGCGCTACTAGTACTAGCCCTCTGCTCTTCCCCAGTAGCATATTGGACGCCTTCCGACCTGAGGGGCTCATCTTCCAGCGTCATATCGTTTTGCCTTTTGGTACTGTCCATAGGGTTTTCATGGCAAAGATACTGGAGTGGGTTGCCATTTCCTTCTCCAGTGGATCACGTTTTGTCAGAACTCTCAGCTATGACCTGTCCGTCTTGGGTGGCCCTGCACGGCATAGCTCATAGCTTCATTGAATTACGCAAGCCCCTTCGCCACGACAAGGCAGTAATCCATGAAGGGGTTTCCCCTTACCCTGTTGCTTCTAATTCACCCTCTCCTCTTCCTTCCCAATTGTAAAGGAATAAAGGGGAGAGAAAGTAGGTATACAATGCTGAGGGTGCCAAACTTTGGATGACCATTTAATAGTAGCAAAGAGATTCAGATAAGTCTGCATCTCCTTTTGCAGCACAGATAACTTATTTGTCAAGACCCAGAAAGCTCTGTTTATGTTCCTGGGCCAAACTTTTGTAGCTGTTACTATAAAGTTGAGGTGGAATTGCCCATTTTCTCAAGGAAGGGTTGAGGCTTTTCTATACATGCTTTACCTTGGTCTCTCCTCTCCCAGGCCTCACAGATGCTACTGCTTACAACCTAATCCACATAAGGGAGGGTTAAGCAATAACTTTTAAACCCTAACAAATTATGGCAAGCCAGTCAAACTCTGATCTGCAGTTATCATTAAATATATTGCAGATCTGTCTTTCAGCCAAACCAATCAACTGCTATTCATTTCAACAAGCATTATAGGCTGCATTTTTTTGTATCAGCGGACTTCAAAAAACAACAACATTTTGCACTAAATTGGAACTGAAATAGTAAGAGAAGGAACATTGTTTGCAGCAATGTTTGGGAGAGAAAAATAGGTTTGTCTCCATTAACAGATTGGATTTCTTCATTGACAGCTCTAAATATGTGGAAAAGAGGGATATTATCTCTTCCATGTGTATGTGTGTGTTTTCATGAATCTATAGATTCTTCCAAGCCATGTTCTGTTTTGGCTATATTATGTGTGTACCCAAATGCATTGTCCCAAATTGTTGCCATGTTGTTCCAGTACTATACTGAACAGTAAAATATTCTACCAAATTTCTCCTCTTTTCTGGATTTGTGGGGACAACATTTCTGAACATTTTATGGTCAGTCAATATACTCCCCATTTCTGCCTGATTTGTGTAGAAGGTTTCTCTTTAGACTTCTTTTGTTGACAGTTATTTGTATTTCTACTAAGTCTGACATTGCTTCAAGCCCAAATCTTAAGTGTAGTGTAATAAACAAATTCTTCAATGCTAGTATAACAAGATATCATTGTCATAAACCACATCACTGTAACAGACAACCAAATTACAGTACTGCTGTACAATGGCAGGGTGAATTCAGAATCACAGGGTTGGAAGAGACTATTGAGCCTAGTCCTTTGTTCAGGTTGGAATTCAAATGACACATAATGTTGTGGGGCAATTCTGTTTTCCATATAACAGCATCCTCTCCTCTATCCAGCTTTGCTCAGTGATGGAGAACTTACAAGTATCAGATAATAACCTTTAACATTTTTCATGGGTTAGATAAATGAGGCAAAACATTTGGGAGAGAATGCATCTTTAAAAAATTTGTTAGACGATCACATGCATCTTAGTTTTCCTCATTTCAACTAATTATGGAAATGTATTGCAATTCTTCAGCAAGCAAGCGGGGCCACACAAAAGCAACTTAGGGATTGCATGCAGGTTAGGAGCTGCTTGGTTACCCATTCCTGATTTAATGCATATGCAATGCATAAATAGGTAGAGGAACATGCATTAATAACAGTATCATTTGTAAACTTGTCAGATAGGCATAATGACTGATTCAAGAAGAAAGCAGTTTAACATCAAGAAAAATTGGATGTGACCTACAATTTCACACCTTCATTATTTAGTCAATGCATAAAAATGCAAAGAAAATGTCCACAATTCTTTGCTAAAGTATTAATATTATTCTATTTTAATATGAAACCTTTGTGCTTTCTATCTGGATAGATATGTCCGCTGGTATAATACAATGTGTGCTTTATGAATGCCAAACAGTTAGTTGTAGATCAAGTGCCCAAATGATGACATAAATCCCAGAGTAATTCTGCCTACTCTGTCATAGCATGGCTATCACAGTTGTTGGTGTCACTGCAGTGCTAAATGTTCCTAATCACAGCACACAGATAATATTTATATTAGATTGTGAATGAGATTTCATTTTTCCTTTCAAAGTCACCTTTCTGATGAAATGGTCCTGGAGGAATTCTGGAACAAATACATACCTGCTTTCATGAATCCTGGATAGATGATTATTATTATTATTATTATTATTATTATTATTATTATTATTATTATTATTATTATTATTATTATTATTATTATTATTGTTGTTGTTGTTGTTGTTGTTGTTGTTGTTGTTGTTGTTGTTGTTGTGGTTGTGGTTGTGGTTGTTGTTGTTGTTGTGGTTGTTGTTGTTGTTGTTGTTGTTGTTAATCTATATCCATAGAAAGCTTCAAAAAGTCATTAGTTTACCTCATGTGATTAACTGATCTGAATGAGAATGATGATATTTTGCATTTATATGCTATTTTAAAAGCCCTTTCTATTCGTTAGCTTAGACATCCTAAGTGCAACAACAGTTTGATGGTAACTCTCTTCAAGCACTTCTCAACTGTCAGTGGAAAGGATAGAAAGGAATATTTTAATTATATCCCCAACAGTCTGCTGTGCTTCATGTGTGCTAACCCTGAACTTGCCAGATGCTTCAGATGCTTTGGAAGATGGCAGCTAGACAGCAGGAATTTATCATGACTGGTTTAAAAGCGCTGTGCTACTTGTCAGTTGTTGTATGAGCTTAGTTAAAATGGCTGGCTTTAACCTTTAAAGTTATGAATGACTTAAAAGCTCAAAAATTACTTAGCTCAGAAGAAGACTAGTGTCAATGCTGTGACAATTCAGAAACTATAGCCATTTTACCTTTTGCTTTCCTTGTGCTTTTTTCTGTTATTTGGGATTCTCAGATGTAGAAGTGGGGAAGGGGGGAATGCTTGAGCGTTTTCTGTTAGCCATAACATTTGCAGCCGAGTGAGGACCATAGTCAATGTTACATAAAGTTTTGGCGGGTTAAAAAGCTGGGAGGAGAGCCCGTGTTTTAGAATAATTGGTGAATGTGATTTATGACACATTCTGGGGTGGGAATTGCAACTTGTTACTTTGTATCAGAGGGAGGGTTCAACTATGTAAGTGCCCATACTTTGTTTCCTGAATAAAATGTTCTTTGAGGAATAAATCTTCGCCTTGAAGTTCCTTTAAAAGGTTTCATCTATCAGAACCATGACAACTAGCATAACAGGGACTAGTGGAGAAGTTTTCATGACAGATTGGAACAGTTACTTCTCTGACATTGGACACATCTCACTATTTCACAAGAATGGGGGGGTCAACCTATTTTCCAAAGCACCTGAGGGTAGGACAAGAAGTAACAGATGGAAGCTTATCAAGGAGAGAAGCAACCTAGAACTAAGGAAAAAATCCTGTCAGTGAGAACAATTAAGCAGTGAAACAGCTTGCCTCCAGGAGTTGTGGGTGTTCCATTACTGGAGCTTTTTAAGATGAGATTGACAGCCATTTGTTTGGAATATTATGGTGTCTCCTCTTCTAGCTGGACTATAAGATCTCCAAGGTCCCTTTCAATTCTGAATCTATTCTCTACTGAATAAATCTGAATCTACTCTCATTGAATGTTTTATCTCAAATCAACTACAAAGTTGTTTTATTTTTAAAAAGCAAATAATTTTAGGTTTCCTGCACTATTCAGCAAAATTTAAGTAGCCCTACTCTGATTTATTATGAATTAAACAGGGAGCTCTGATTCGGTGAAATTTGTTATTTTCTCAAATAGTAAAATCAGGCCCAAATTAAATCTTATAGTCAGCATGTGTCTTTCCAAAAAGACGCACAGAACAAAAGAACATAACATATTTTTTCCAACAATTCTAGAGAAACAGATGCCTAACCACATTATAAAAAGAAGAGTACTCTATTTTTTTTGCTCTGAATGGCCAGTTCCATTGATTGTACGGTTGCATGATTGGTACTACATCTGGTAGTTAAGGCAACGTTGTGATCCAAATGAGATGACATGATTTCTAAAATACAACAAACTGGGTGATTTTTACAAGTCAAATCAGAAGCATACTGAAAACTATCCATAAGATGAGACCAATGCAAATTGCAACTCTAGTTTGGTAATCCACTTAGATGCAGATAAAATATATTCATATATGAAATGACAATCTCCAAACTTGTGAAGCTGTGGCATTTTCTCTCTAAATATCTGGCAGATGCTGATGAGATACCTGCTACCTTTTCTGAAGGCAAAGAAAAAGAGCAAAGAAAAAGGGAACTATTATTAAAGGATTTGGTACTAGCCATTTTAACGCAAACCCTTATGGAATAGTCTATTGCATAAACCTTAAAGATTAGTTTGTTCCTATCATATCAAAATGGATGGTTCCTGAAAATAATTCCTATATGTAATCAATTATACATGTCATGGATATGTCTGAAATGACATCAGAAATGACCAGCTGGGAATGACATTGTCTTACTTTATGACAATGGAAAGTCTGGAAAGATCTATAGTTTCTCTCAAGACAGCTAAGGAAGGGTAAAAGACAATAATAGTGGAAGATCTCTATCATCCTGCTTTCTGCTCTGACAGGGAAAACTGCTGTTGCTATCAAGGCTATGATTAAATAGTGCTGACT
This sequence comes from Vipera berus, assembly GCF_964194415.1. Lineage (NCBI taxonomy): Eukaryota > Metazoa > Chordata > Lepidosauria > Squamata > Viperidae > Vipera > Vipera berus. Next base: position 183,871,395 of record NC_138203.1, on the reverse strand, counting down.
TCTGAGGAAGTGAACATTCAGCACACAACACAACACAAAGCAAAGCAAACAAAAAAGGGAAGCCTGGGATACTGTGGAAAAGGGAGATGTTAATAGTACATGTTGCTAAGAGGAGGAGGAGGAGGAGGAGGAGGAACTTAATATGAACTTTAGAGGAAGTGAAAGGAGAAAAGTTTCGCAAGATGAAATTTCCCAAATATCAGCAAGAGTGAGAAAGGTGCCTGAGAAGAAAATAATTCTGCAATTATGTGCTTTGGAAATTGGGCAAGAGGAATACTATATTTTACAGTGAGACATAAACAGTAAAACTGCAATGTCGCGTGGTTGAACGGAGAGACGGACACTTGAGCTGGGTAGTATTTCTTTATTGAGTCAGGAATGAAGCTGGAGCAAAGGGGTTACCTGGCGTCTCTTTATACCTGCCCAGGTGAATGGTGACCAATAGATTTAAACCTGGGCTTCCCGCCAGTGCAGGTGGCCAATGGATTTAAACCCTGGCTTTCCGCCAGAGCTGACCATGCCGTGGGGCTGTCAACGACTCGCTCTATTCAGGCTTTCCCGCCAAAACAGTTATAGCCTGGAGCTGTCCAGCCCCCTGCTGTGCTGACATTTCCGTGTATGCTTTAAAGGCATACACTACAAAAACATAATAGATTGACAATGAAACAAAACCTTTGTCTGATAAAATAACATGGATTCGGACTAGAGCAGTCTTAAACAATATTTGTTACAGATCGGTAGACAGTACCTTACAGCTTCCTCCCATTCAAATGCAAGGAGAACAGCACCACTGCCACCACAACTAACACACAAAATAACATTATACAATGTTGCATTTTTGCTTCCAAGGCTGAGAAAGCACTACCCACTTCTGCTATTATGTAAAATGATACACAATGATTGCATAACATATAGGGAATCAAATTTATCAGGGATATCTCTGAAGCAAAAAAGATTTATAATGCACATTCTGGTGATGTTTAATCAATCAATGTTAGATTAAATAACTGAGTCAATAGTGGGCAATTTATGACTGTGTAGAAATAATCAGTTCATAGCTCTGATTAAATAATTTGTTGCCTCCAAGGAGGGAAAAACCTGGGAAGAAAATGATGAGGAAAAAAGAGAAGATATAGCCGAAAGAAAGAGAGAAGACATATAATAAGGGGAATAGACTTGAATTACAGAATGTTTTATACAAAATATGAAGTTGCAGTTTGGTTGCTGAAATTTATAAGCATTTATACAATGGAAATAAAACAGATGAGAATGAATGGAAACTAGTTAATAGTTCAGCAATCAGCAGGGAGTAAGCAAGGAGGTATGAAGTTGTCGTTGATTGTTTAATGCATTTGTGGTTACATGCGTAAGGAATACGGTAATTGTAAAGTAGATTAATCTAGCCTACAAGCTAGACTCCAGCAGTATGTGGATCGAGAACTACCAGAAGTACAGGCAGGATTTCGAAGAGGCAGAGGACCTAGAGATCAAATTGCCAACATACGCTGGATCATGGAGAAAGCTAGGGAGTTCCAGAAAAACATCTACTTCTGCTTCATTGACTATACTAGTCTAAAGCCTTTGATTGTGTGGATTACAACAAACTGTGGCAAGTTCCTAAAGAGATGGGAGTACCAGACCCTCTTATTTGTCTCTTGAGAAACCTATATGCGGGTCAAGAAGCAACAGTGAGAACCCTAACCCTAACCCTAACCACCGATTGGTTCAAAATTGGGAAAGGAGTCTGGCAAGGCTGTATACACTCACCCTGCCTATTTAACTTATATGCAGAGCACATCATGAGAAAGGCAGGGCTAGATGAATCAAAGGTTGGAATTAAGATTGCCAGGAGAAATATCAACAACCTAAGATATGCAGATGATACCACTCTAATGGCAGAAAGTGAAGAAGAACTAAAAAGCCTCTTGTTGCGGGTGAAGAAGGAGAGTGCAAAAGTTGGCTTAAAACTTAACATTAAGAAAACCAAGGTCATGGCATCCAGCCCTCTCAATTCCTGGCAAATAGATGGGGAAGAAATGGAGGTAGTGACAGATTTTATTTTCCTGGGCTCCAAGATCACTGCAGATGGGGACTGTAGCCAAGAAATTAAAAGAAGTTTGCTCCTTGGGAGGAAAGACATGGCAAATCTAGATAGCACACTTAGAAGCAGAGACATTACCCTGTCAACAAAAGTGCATATAGTCAAGGCTATGGTCTTCCCAGTTGCAATGTATGGCAGTGAAAGCTGGACCATAAAAAAGGCTGAGTGCCAAAGAATTGAGGCCTTTGAACTCTGGTGCTGGAGAAGACTCCTGCGAGTCCCTTGGACTGCAAGACGATCAAACCGGTCAGTCCTAGAGGAGAGCAACCCTGACTGCTCTTTAGAAGGCCAGATCCTGAAGTTGAAACTCAAATACTTTGGCCACCTAATGAGAAGGGTGGACTCACTGGAAAAGGGCCTACAACAACAACAACAACAGATTAATTTATATAAAAATTGAAAAATAGATAGAAAAACGATATGCAAATGCTTATAAAACTGTAGTGGGTAATAAAGTGTCTGTTGCATGCCATTGGTTTGCAATGTTTAGAGCTGTCAGAGATTTCATTGTCTTTTTCCATGTGTGAGTTGTTTGGACCACTCTGTGTTTTTAGATAAAGAGAACAAACTTCCTACTTTCTCTGTTTATCTTTCACCTAGTCTCACTAGTTAAGTGAACTTCTCTGTTTAAGAGATAAAGGGAACTTCCTGTTGCTCGAGCTCTCTTCAAAATGTAGTTTAGCCACAGGTAGGCTTTTCTGATCTCATATTGCAAAATAAATTTATTTTTTGTATCAAATATAATGAATGTCTGCTAGCATTAATTAATAATGGTGCTGATATGGTGGAATGCAATCTAAAGTCATAGGAGGGAGAGACTTTTTTCCCTGAGAGCAAAGAGACAGCAGGACTTGGAATCTGTCTTGGAAGAGGGCAAATGTGGATCCCCCACTAACAACTCACATAGTTTATCTAATAATATGCTTTAGTTGCTTTAGTCTGGCAAGATTTCTGTTAAAATAGACAAACAACTATAAAGAACATTCAGAAAAAAAACTCCAGGTGTCATTCTTGGGCCTGGTAGCTAAGGCTATTTTCTGCATCCAAGACAACTATATTATGAGCATTATTCTTATTGATGCTACAACCTCTGATTAATTTTTCAGTATTCGTTCAGCAAACTGCATACATTCGGCATATGTCCCACTAACTGTGGCTCCTGCTGAATTCAAAATTGCAATAATAGGACAGTCATATTTCTGCTTGAACAAAAAACGGGCATATGCTCGTAGTGAGCTTGTAGGAGTACCTGAAGAAAAAAATCTGGAAAGCACTGCAGTAGCCAGATTTTAGATCAAATAAATGAAGTACTATAATGGAATCTTACAGAGGGAGTAAGTCTACAAAAATAAAAGAATAAAATAGACAGTAGATTTTCTCACGTCCATGCACTTCTCAGTGACCTGCTAACCACCAAAAATCGGGTCTGCACACACTTCCTGCCAAGCATAAAGCTAAATTTAAATTGCCAAATTTCGTTCGTTCTCACTTTCTAATCAAAATTGCCAGGCACTTTTTAGCTATAAATTCTATCTACAAATTCTCTGTTTACTTGCTTTGAAGAAAACAGTTACTCAGTCCACCAAAGTTTTTGGCAAAACCATTTGGAATAGTGAAGACAATTCCTTGATGAGTGGTTCTACTCTACTGAATTTTATTTCCAGAGGGAAATGCTGAGGTACTAATACTCAATGCCTTATTTATAATCACCAAGTTCTACTCGTCATCCTCTGGGCTTTAACTGCTAAATCAAATTGTTGGGACAAAGTACAGGTAATCCTCAACTTACATCAGTTTGTTTAGTGACCGTTCAAAGTTACTACAGCACTGGAAAGAAATGACTTATGACCATTTTTCACACTTATGAACATTGTAGCAGCATCCCCATGGTCATCCAATTATAATTAAAATTCTTGGTAACTGACTCTTATTTATGATGGTTGCAGTGTCCCAGGTTCATGTGATCACCTTTTGCAACCTTCTGTCAAGCAAAGTCAATGGGAAGCCAGATTCACTTAACAAATATGTTACTAACTTAACAACTACAATGATTGACTTAACAACTATGGCAGGTAAGGTCATAAAATAGAGCAAAACCCACTTAATAACTGCCTTGCTTAGAACAGAAACTTTGGGTTCAATTGTGGCTGTAAGTCAAGGACTATCTGTATGCAAAAAAATCTTCTGGGTAAATAAACAAAAACATTTGACTTGCGAGGCTGGTGTGTTGTGCAATTAGCTCACATGGTGTAACAGGATGGTGGGTTTGTTGTCACTGTGAGCTGGGGGGGGCACGAAGGGAGGCTCAGCCAATCTCAATGTATACATGGTTGTACTTTGACAATAAAGGTTCATTCATTCACTATCAGTCAACAAACAAAAATAAGTAAGTCAAGTGTGTCTTTTATTTTCTTTACGTGAAGCATATGAAGGAAATATACATGATGAGATAACTTGGTTGACTAAGATTTAATTTAATTTAATTTAATTTTATTGAATTTATATACCGCCCTTTCCCGAAGGACTCAGGGCGGTTTACAGGGTATAATTTTTAAAACATTAATACAAAAATTAAGACCAATTTAAAAAAGATTAAACTAAGTCCCTGCAACATGTAAAACCCCAGTTAAAACCCAATTAAAACTCAGCCTGAGCCGGAAAGCTCGAAGAGCCAGGTCTTCAGGTCTCGGCGGAATGATCGAAGGTCGGGGGCAGTCCTAAGCTCCACAGGCAGCTGGTTCCAGAGGGCAGGCACCCCCACAGAGAAGGCCCTCCCCCTGGGTGTCATCCGCCGGCATTCTTTGACCGGCGGCACCCTGAGAAAACCCTCCCTGTGGGAGCGCACAGGACGAAGGGAGCTTGATGCTGGCAGCAGGTGTTCCCTCATCCCTAGATGAACATAGATGATACACAGATTTGTCTTTCTTTTTCTTCAGATGAAGTTAAGATTATGTGTGCACGCCCAAATAAATTTTGAAACATCTCATTCTGGTTCAGATAATTTTAGATACTGTAGATTGCAGACAAATTAAAGGATCAGGCTTACAGCTTGAGGGTGTTAAAAACCTGCTCTTTAGGTCTATGTTCCCTTTTCCCCCCCCCCATTATTTTTGAGATTTATATCCTGAATGTCACTGCTGGAAAAAGCAGAAATCACAAACCAAGCATTTGATCACATGCACTAGCTCAGGGACATTTGTACTGGGGGCAAGGTGGTGGTCATGAATGTGTAATAAATCCCTTTTGTACTTTCACACAAGATTATCACAAAAAGCTTCAAGTATACAGTTGAAACTATCATCTTGATTATTTTTTTTGACCCCTCCATGTAGATGCCCATGCAATAGCTAAAAGTTGGTTTGGTCAGCAATTTCCTTTTGATTGATATGCCAATTGTTCTCAATCAGTTCATCAACCTTTCTCACATGAAATTTGTCAGTTACTGTCACAAATCAGCTCTTTCCACTTTATTATTATTATTATTATTATTGTTGTTGTTGTTGTTGTTGTTGTTGTTGTTGTTATGCTTAGCAATGCACAGTATTCATATCAGCATAGTTGTCCAGCGCCAGAGAAATCAGAAGATCCAAACAATTAACAATGACTACTATTAATATGATGATTGCATTAAAAGTAGTGCTACCAATGTTATATATGTTATGTTCTGTTCCAGCCTACTACCGGCCCTGCAGAAAAGGCAGGGACAACCCCTTTACAAAAAGGCAAGAGGCTGGAACTAAGCCTGCCAAATTTATTGACACAAAACAGAGCAAACAGAGCAAAACAAAAACATGAACCATGAAACAGGAGCTATTCAAACGGTTGCCTTCAGCAAACCAGCCCTCCCACACATTCCCCTTTTAAACAGTTCAAGGCGTGGCTTCTCTCTGCCTCCTTCCAAGGTGCCCCATTGCCTTCCTCTCTTTACTCCTGATTGACTGCCTCCTGCGTCGGGCGTCAATAATAATAATAATAATAATAATAATAATAATAATAATAATAATAATAATAAGTTGGAAGGGACCTTGGAGGTCATCTAGTCCAACCCCCTGCTAAGGCAGGAAACCTTATACCATTTCAGGCAAATGGCTGTCCAGTCTCTTCTTAAAAACCTCCAGTGTTGGAGCATTCACCACCTCTGGAGGCAGGTTGTTCCACTGGTTAATTGTTCTAACTGTCAGGAAGTTTCTCCTTAGTTCTAGGTTGCTTCTCTCCTTGACCAGTTTCCATCCGTTGCTTCTTGTCCTGCTTTCAGGTGCTTTGGAGAATAGCTTGACTCCCTCTTCTTTGTGGCAGCCCCTGAGATATTGGAACACTGCTATCATGTCACCCCTCACTCTTCTCTTCGTTAAACTACACATACCCAATTCCAGCAACCGTTCCCTATATGTTTTAGCCTCCAGCCCCCTAATCATCTTTGTTGCTCTTCTCTGTACCCTTTCTAGAGTCTCGACATCTTTTTTACATTGTGTTGATCAAAACTGGATGCAGTATTCCAGCTGTGGCCTTACCAAAGCATTGTAAAGTGGTATTAGTACTTCACTTGATCTTGATTCTATCCCTCTGTTAATGCAGCCTAGCACTGTGTTGGCTTGAACAGGGCCAGCTGTGGGTCATCTTCATCCACGCTGTCAGGCTCACACAGCTGGGTCTGCATCGTAACCAGATGGGAGGGGCCTGGCTGAGGGCTCTGCGAAACCTCAGGACTGTGCTCTGCAGGCTGTCCAACACCCCCCTCCTCCTCCTCTGAATCGTCTGACCCAACTGCCGAACCCACAGGCTGACCCTGAATCACAACATGTTATTACATTTCAGTTCCAAAGGGAAAAAAAATATCCTTTGGAGTACACATGGACATGCAAACAATATCAGTCTACAAAAACTAAGATAATAAAAGAAAAAAAAACAACGAAAGAAGACTTATTCAAATGCTACATAAAACTTCTTAACCCTATACTTGCTCTGGATAAAATCAATCCATTTTCTCCATTCCATAATATAGCGTTCTTGCGAATGATCTTTCAAATAGGCCGAAATCTTCGCCATCTCTGCCAGGTCGGAAACCTTTAAAGTCCACTCCTCTATGGTCGGCAGTTCCTCTTTCTTCCAGTATTGGCCTATCAAAAGTCTTGCCGCCGTAATTAAATTCAACATCAACTTGGTGTCCACAACTGTGGCATCTGTAATTATTCCCAACAAAAAAAATTGCGGACAAAACTTTAACCTCTGTTTAAAAATCTTCTGCATGTTCCACCAGACTTTTATCCAAAAAGCCTTAACCTTTTTACAAGTCCACCATATGTGAAAATATGTTGCATCTTCATCACCGCACCTCCAACATTTAGGCTGATAATTCGGATACATACTTGCAAGCTTTTTAGGATCTAAATGCCATCTATAAAACATTTTGTAAAAATTCTCTCTTAAATTTTGAGCTTGTGTAAATTTTACGTTCCTCACCCAAATCTTTTCCCACGTGTCCATTGTGATGACTTCCTGGATATTTTGGGCCCATTTTATCATACAATCCTTAACAAGCTCTGTTTCTGAGTCAATCTCTATCAATGCAAGATATATCCGTTTGATATGTGCTGGTCCCTGATTCCTAATTTGCTTTATCAAATTTTCATCAGTCATTGTAAATCCATTTTTCTGGTCTTCTTTCCACCTGGCCCGTAACTGAGTATATTGAAACCAATTTTGAACAACCTTCTCTTCTCGCAAGAGGCTATATGATTTCAAACACCAAACATTTCTTTCCAAACTGAGAATCTCCTTGTACGTAGTCACATCATGTTTGAAGCCAGCATGTATATTTTCTATTGCGTGTTTTGGAATTGCCCACAATGGTATCTTGCAACTTAACTTATGTCTGTACTTCTTCCAAACTCTCAGCAATGCCTGTCTTAAAATATGCACCCTAAACACGTTGTCTACCTTCTTATCATACAACAAATATGCATGCCAGCCAAACAACAAATCGTGGCCCTCAAGATTTAATAACCTCCCTTGCGTCAAATTAATCCAGTCACTTATTCCTACTAATGCAGCAGCTTCATAATATAATTTAAAATTAGGCAATTTAAGGCCACCTCTCTCACGAGTATCCTGCATAATCTTAAGTTTAACTCGTGGTTTTTTCCCTGCCCACACAAATTTATTGATACCTCGCTGCCATTCCTCCAGATTAGAATCTTTCTTAAGAATCGGTATCATTTGAAATAAAAATAAAAATTTAGGCAGGACATTCATTTTTACTGCTGCAATCCGTCCCAACAAAGACAATTGCAATTTTTTCCAACTCTCCAATTCTTTTTGAATTTTCCCCCATAATTTTTCATAATTATTTTTATATAGCTTTGTATTAGAGGGCGACAAAATCACCCCCAAATATTTAACCCTTTTAACAATCTCAAATCCAGTTAATCCTTCTAAAAGGGCCTTTTGCGATGTTGTCATATTTTTGGCCAAAATTTTTGTTTTTTGTACATTAACCTTAAATCCAGAAACCTTCCCATATTGTGTTATTATCTCCATCAGGTCCACAACAGAGTTCTCTGGCTGGGTCACTGTAACAACCAGATCGTCTGCGAATGCTCTCAATCTGTAGTCCTGATCTCCAATTTGAATCCCCTTATTTTTTTCCGAATTCCGAATTTTAACCAATAATATCTCTAATGTTAACACAAATAACAAGGGCGATAACGGACACCCTTGCCTTGTGCCCTTCTCAATATTACATGCTTCTGTCAAGCTATTATTAACTATAATTCGGGCAGTTTGTTTTTGATATAATGCCCTAATCGGTTGTAAAAATTTTTCCCCAAAATCCATTTTATCTAAAACTTTCAACAAAAATTTCCAATTCAATTGATCAAAAGCTTTTTCAGCATCTAAAAAAATTAGCACCGCAGCAATCTGGTTGTTCCTTTCCAAAAACTCTAACACATCAACTATATGCCTCACATTATTTTTCATTTGCCTACCACTAATAAACCCTGTTTGATCCCCATGAATCACCTGTTGCAGAACCCTCATCAGTCTATTAGCCAAAACCTTAGCAAATATCTTGTAATCTGTGTTTAAAAGCGATATCGGTCTATAATTTTTAACTTGAGTAGCATCTTGGTCTTCCTTCGGAATCAGAGAGATAAAAGCTGTTCTCCAAGACGGTGGCACCTTTCCCCCCCTCTGGATTGTCTGGAACAGTTCCTTTAACGGTTTTATCATTTCTAATTGTAAATTTTTATAATAAGCCGCAGTCAAGCCATCCGTACCTGGTGCTTTATCCACCTTCAATTCCTTAATTGCTGTAAAAATTTCTTCTTCTGTGATCAGTTGATTAATCCCTTCTTTTTGTACTTGCGTAAGAACCGGGATGCTAGCATTTTCCAAATATATATCAATGTCCTTTTCATTAATTTTCTCCTTAGCATATAATTTAGAATAAAAATCCACAAAAGCGTCCTTGATAAGGTCCTGTTGAAACACAACCCTTCCTTTATGCTCAATCTTGTCTATATTAGAAGCCCTTTGTTTTTTCCTCAATCTATAAGCTAACCATCTGCCTGGTTTGTTAGCGTTACAAAAAGTGTTATGCCTGGCAAACCGCAGATTGGTTGCCACTTGGTCAGCCATTAATTTATCAAATTGTCCTCTTAACAATTTAATAGCCTCCTTAGTCTTCACATCCTCTGAATTCAAAATCAAAGCCTTTTCTTTTTCCTTTATTTCATTCTCCAGTTCTTTCCTCCTAGCTTCCACAGCACGTCTATGTTTGTTGTTCATATATATCAACACCCCTCTCATGTATGCCTTGCTAGCATCCCACACCATGTCCATAGAAGTACCTTTGTTCATATTAGTTTCAAAAAAATCCTTCATCCGCTGTTTGCATTCTTCCACATTTCTCTGATTTCTAAACAAATTCTCATTTACGCGCCACGAGCGCCTGTCTCTTTTCTCCTTATCAATCTCTAACCACACTGGACTATGATCAGAAATAGTTCTTGCACAAATCTTCACCTTTTTAGTCCTCAAAAAAAAGTCATTAGTCACCAAAATAAAATCAATCCTCGAAAAAGATTTATGTCTATCAGAATAAAAAGTATAATCCTTTTCCTGCAGGTGTCTCTCGCGCCAGATATCTCGCAATTCCAAGTCATCCTTCATTTCAAAAAAAGATTTAGGCAGTCTAGCATGACTTGGAATGCGCTTAAAAGCTCCAGCCTTATCCATCTGTACATCCATAACACCATTCCAGTCCCCCATAAAAATAAAAGATTTATAATCCAACTGGGTAAGCTTTGTATAAAGTAAACTAAAAAAGTCAGCCTGTTGTTGTTGTTGATTAGGGGCATACAGTCCAACTAGAAGCGTCTTTTTGCCTTCTAGCAACAAGTCTATCAGTACGTATCTTCCATGCTTATCTGCTTCAATTAAATCCGCTGTTACGGCACTTTTAATATAAACAACCACTCCATTTTTCTTATTCATTGCAGAGGCAACAAAATGCGTACCCAGTCTTGAGTTCAATAAAAACTTTTGGTCCATAGCCCTAATATGCGTTTCTTGCAAACATATAACATCTATCTTAAATTGTTTTAAATATTGAAAAACCTTCTTTCTCTTCTGTGGTGAATTTAGTCCATTAACGTTCCAAGTCAAAAATTTAGTTGCCATGCATATCCTCCCAAAGCTCTTGAAGCACTGCTTTGATAGGACTATCTTCTTTAGGCCGTGCTCCTCCCACTGCTTGGCTATGAGTACGTTGTGAAGATTCTGAAGACTTTTGCTGATCTTGTTCTTTTATTTTCTTTGCTCTTTTTAAAGCAGCACGCGTTACCCTTTGCTCTCTAGGATCATCCAAAGAGGTTGTAGCTTGATCTCCTCCAGCACCATTTTCCTCAGTTTCATCCTCTTGATGTTCTCCTTCTCCTTCTCCAGATCCCTTTGCAGCTTCCAGAAGTGTTAATGGGGTTGCTTTTAAAACAGTATTGTAGAAATCACGCGCTTGCTTCACAGTAATCAACCGGTACCTTTTGCCTTCATACATCACCATCAGCCCGTCTGGAATCTCCCATCTGAACCTTATATCTCGTTGCTTGAGCTCTTGCACAAGAAATGTAAAATCCTTCCTTCTCCTCAAAATCTTTGGAGGGATCTCTTTTAAAACCAAGACTTCTTGATCAGCAATCACAACTTTAGCATCATAGGCAGCTTGTATAACTTCATCTCTGATTTCTCTTTTTGTGAAGTAAACCACCACATCTCTAGGCAACTTTCTCTGTCTGGCAATCCATGAGTTTACACGGAACACTTTATCCATAGCTGCTCTTATTTCAGATGCTGGCTGATTCAATACCACTTCAAAAGCCTCAGAAACCAGCTGCTTTAAATCTTCCTTAATGTTCTCTTTTAAACCTCTGATTCTAACAGCAAACTGCATCTGGTAATATTGGGCAAGGCTTAACTCCCTTTCCATTTTGTCTCTTAAATTTTCATTCTCCCGTACTTTAACTTCTAATATTTCATTCTTTTGAGTCAAATCATCCAATTTTTCATCTAAATCTTCCACACATTCCGCCACTTTATGCACTGAAGACAAAATGTCTACCTTCATCACGCTGAGCTTCTGTTCCATCCTCTCTTCCATTCTCTCCTCCAGTTTCTCCAATTTCTCCTCCATCTGTGCAAATTTATCAGCCATTGATTGATTAATTGACTCCAAAAGTACCTGGGCATGTTTATCCAACGCATCTCGTAAGTCCTTCGGTGTCAGTACATCAGGAGGGTGCAACGCCTGTAATGATGATTGTTGCACCGGAGAAGATCCACCACTCCGAAGAGTTTTAGGGGGAGGTTTAGCCGCCATCTTTTACTTTTCAATTGTGACGCACTTTCACTAAAAGTTTAAAAAGTCCATCAAGCTCGAGAGTATAATAAAATAATCCTCTTCACCTTTTCCTCTTGTACCGCTCTGCCTGCTCCTTTAATCCATAGTCCTTTCTTCAGGCAGGGGTGGTCGCAGACGCCTGGCTCTGCTCCAAGAAGTCCGGAGCAGAGACGCCAGCCAGCTGGGAGCAACCCAGGCTTCGGGGGAGTTCAATCCTTCAGCCGCCCTAGCTCCAAGCTCAGGCGGCCCCGGAGAACTCTACCCCTACCTGGGGCCTCACCCCCTCCTCTTCTCCCGAGGAGGGGGCTTCAAATTCGCCCGAACAGCTGATCGGCGCTGTTTCGGGCGAAAAAACAACAGCTGAGCCGCGGGCAGCCCGGGAAGGCTGTCTCCGTCGCCGCGGAGCCACTGGAAGTCCCCATCCGTTGCTTCTTGTCCTGCTTTCAGGTGCTTTGGAGAATAGCTTGACTCCCTCTTCTTTGTGGCAGCCCCTGAGATATTGGAACACTGCTATCATGTCACCCCTCACTCTTCTCTTCGTTAAACTACACATACCCAATTCCAGCAACCGTTCCCTATATGTTTTAGCCTCCAGCCCCCTAATCATCTTTGTTGCTCTTCTCTGTACCCTTTCTAGAGTTTCGACATCTTTTTTACATTGTGTTGATCAAAACTGGATGCAGTATTCCAGCTGTGGCCTTACCAAAGCATTGTAAAGTGGTATTAGTACTTCACTTGATCTTGATTCTATCCCTCTGTTAATGCAGCCTAGCACTGTGTTGGCTTGAACAGGGCCAGCTGTGGGTCATCTTCATCCACGCTGTCAGGCTCACACAGCTGGGTCTGCATCGTAACCAGATGGGAGGGGCCTGGCTGAGGGCTCTGCGAAACCTCAGGACTGTGCTCTGCAGGCTGTCCAACACCCCCCTCCTCCTCCTCTGAATCGTCTGACCCAACTGCCGAACCCACAGGCTGACCCTGAATCACAACATGTTATTACATTTCAGTTCCAAAGGGAAAAAAAATATCCTTTGGAGTACACATGGACATGCAAACAATATCAGTCTACAAATCTTTAAATAAAAGACATCACTCCCCAAACTGAGCTGCAGCTGCCAAAGGCAGCCTCCAATCCTAGGAAAAGATGCAGCTGCTTTAAGCAGTCACAGAGACATGAGTCTCACAGTCAGAAGCTCCTTTTTGTGTTTGAATCCAAAGCAGTCCTATAGACAGTCTTCAGATGCTGAACTTAAAACTAAAGATGTATCTTTTTTATCTAAGACTTCCTGTTTAACTTTCCATTAAATGTTATAAATTGAGCATATCAATTAAATATTTACATCTTAACTCATAAGCAGAGCTATTGCTTCATTAGCTAAAATGCAGACAGGATTGGGCATTTTTAATTAGCCAAAGGTGTAATTCATTATTTTTGAAGTGCTGAGAATTTTCTTTGTTGTTACCAGGATTTAATTATGAAATAGCTGCATCTGGATGTACCATTTTCTTGCAATTCCCATTTCAAAATGCCAAGAAAATTGTGCTGTCAGTTTTCAGCCAGAATTACTACAATAAGCTCTAAGTTACAAAAATGAACTTGATTGCTGCTAGTGGTCCTTAGATCTAAGGTTACTGAAAACTGATCTAAATAAGACATAGTTAATAAGCTAACTAAATGTATCTATGGAACTTCCTAAGGTTTCCGCATGGTTATAAGTGCATGTTTTCATATTTTTGGTGAGTTGTATATATATATATATATATATATATATATATATATATATATATATATATATATATAATTTTTATTTTTATTCCATTTATATCCCGCCCTTCTCCGAAGACTCAGGGCGGCTTACAAGCTTAGCAGTAGCCTTCATTCTATGCATATGCCTGCTTGTTAGGGCTTTCACACACACCCCAAGCGGCATTATTACAAAGTCAGCTTAATTGCCCTGCTCAAAAAAATAAAGGGAACACAAGATAAGACATCCTACTATTAAATACAGTACATTGTGTTGTTTAAGTGTTCCCTTTATTTTTTTGAGCAGTATATATGATTTATATTGTGTTAAAGCACAGATTTGTTAAGTTCAACTTGAGGTAAAAAAAAGGCGCAGCAGCCGGTTGACAGTTGACAGCTGTCAAAAGGCTGCCGCCTACCCAATACGCACGTGCAGTGGCCGACAACCACGCATGCGCAGCAGTTGACAGCTGTCAAAGCTGCCGGCTGACCACACATGCGCGGTGGCCGTTGACAGCTCCCGGCTGTCAAAGACCTGCCATCAGCTGAGCGCGGAGGCGCGGCGGCTGTTGACAGCTCCGAGCTGTCAAAGCCTGCCGGCACTGGATTGGCCGCAGCAGCAGCGGTGGGAGAACGCGCTATTGGGATTGGTTAATTGTTTGACAAGGTTATGTATAAATAGAGGGAATCTCCGGCCACTTTCCAGTCCAGTGCCTTCCCAAATAAAAGCTTCAAGAACTGAGCCTGCTGTCTCTCGTGGTCTTTGCCTCCCGCTAATTCAATATATATTGCTAGATCACCCTGTCTAGTTCAGATATCAGTGAATAAAATCTCTGAAGACTGACTAAAGGCCGCGGCATTACTGTGTCTCAGTGGGCCAGCAGTCTATGATGTCACCATCGGACTCTGCAGCCCGGACCCGGTCGCCACCGTTCCTTACGCGGAATTTACCAAACGCCTCAGCAAGCACTTCATGCCGAGGTGGTCAGAGTTATACTGGTGTTCGAACTTCGCCCACCAATGCCAACAACCGGGTGAATCAGCCACAGCTTTCATTGTGGGGGTGCACCATGCTGCCCGGCGATGCCATTTCCCAGATCTCGAAGACCAGATCCGCGACCAAGATAGCAGGATTGTGGAACGAACGACTGCAGTGGAAGTTAGTTGCAAAGCTGACAATGGACCTCACTGAAGTCACACTAGAAATCATGGCATATGAGGACAGCCACCGGGAAGACCTGACCTCGCCAGGCTGCGGCTCCAACGGATCGGTCCACCAAGATTTCATAAGGGAAACTGACAACAGGGAACCCGAGGATGAGACCAAAGATGCCATCCTCCCAAGGTTTAACAAGCTCCAAACATGCTGCGACGGAGACAGAAGACCTGACAGGCCAGGCGCCACCAGCAAAAATTCCCCGAGCACCAGATCAAGGTGCGCCAGCTGTGGCAGAAACCATGCCAGAGCCATCTGCCGGTTCCGAAATGCCAAGTGCCATGGGTGCGGAAAAACGGGACACATCCTGTTTGCCGCAGCCAGAACAGGGAAATCCTCCATGAGCTAGAGGCAACCCTGCCAGGTAGGACAACCCCACAACCCCAGACCAGGGAATTCCCCTGGGCCTCTGTCCTAACAGTCCACTCGGACCAGGGCTCCCTAGCCATCCACCACCTCAGGCCAAAGGTAAAAATTTGGGTCAGGCTGCAAGGGGTCCCATGCGAAATGGAGGTGGACTCTGGGTCTTCAGTCTCCATTATCTCATGGGACACCCTTCAAATGTCAATTCCCCTTACAACCCTCCCAAATTCTGCTTGCCGACTTCCAAGGGGCTCCGATTAAGCTAAAGGGGAAAACTAAGCTTAAGGTAGAATACAAGAAGTTCCAAGGGGAACTCACTGCCCAAATCACCGAAGGGGGATGGGCCAGTCTCATTGGCCTCGACTGGTTCGAAGCCCTAGGAATCAGAATAGAGGGTGTAAACCAGACACAGACCAGAGCCCTCGAAGCCATCTGCAAACAATTTGCAGACGTGTTCGACGGTTCCTTAGGAAAATACACGGGCCCCCCAATAGAACTAAAACTAAAACCCGAGGTTTTACCAGTTAGGATCAAGGCCAGAAAAGTCCCCTTTGCCTTCAAGAGTAAAATTGAGAACGAACTGGACCAGCTGGTAAAACTCGGGGTATTGGAACCTGCTGATGGGGGAACCTGGGAAACCCCCATAGTCACCCCAATCAAGCCTAACGGGGAGGTGAGGGTCTGCGCAGACTACAAGACGACCCTCAACCGTGCCCTGAACCCCTACGCTTACCAGGTCCCCGCTGTTAAGGACGTCCTCTCAGAAATCCGGTCAGGCACCATCTTCACCAAACTTGACTTAGTGCATGTGTTCCTTCAGCTCCCAGTCACCAAGGAAACAGCAGACGCGCAGACGATTGTAACTCACCACAGGACTTTTAAAGTAACCCCCCTACAATTTGGCATAGCGATGGCTCCTGGCATATTCCAGGAAGTCATGGAAAAAACACTTAAAGGGATTCCTGGGGTTTGCCCCTATTTTGACGACGTATTAATTGCAGGGGAAACCAAGGAAGTTTTAGCTGAGAGACTGCAGGAGGTGCTGAGCAGATTTCACAACGCAGGTCTCAAATTAAAAAGGGAAAAATGCTGAATTTTTAGGGTATAGAATAGATGCTCAGGGAATACACCCCACAGATTCAAAAATTTTGGCCATCAAGGCTGCCCTAGCACCCAAGAACAAAACTGAGCTACAAGCCTTCCTAGGGCTCCTTAACTTTTATCATGCCTTCCTGCCCCAGAAAGCAACCATTGCTGAGCCATTACACAGATTGCTAGACAAAGGGGCCCCATGGCAGTGGACTAAAATCCACGAGGACAGTTTCAGGTAACTCAAAAAATTACTCTCTAACAACTCCACAATCACCCATTATAAAGAAAATAAGCCCCTATGCGTAGCTTGCAATGCCTCCCCATACGGGATTGGAGCAGTTCTGAGCCATTTGCAAATGGACGGGACTCAATCACCTGTCGCTTACTATTCCAGAAACCTCTCAAAGGCAGAACGCAACTACGTACAAATCGACAAAGAAGCACTAGCAATCGTGGCCAGCATGAAAAAATTTCACGATTACCTATATGGCCGCCCATTCACAATTTTTACAGACCACAAACCCCTGCTAGGGCTCTTCACTTGGGACAAGCAAACCCCCCAAATCCTGTCCCCCAGGATGCTGAGATGGACCACATTCTTAGCGGCTTATTCATTTAAATTGGTCCATAAACCTGGGAAGCAAATGTGCCACGCAGATGGCTTAAGCAGACTGCCCTTGCCCAGTACTGATTTGGACCCAGCACCAGCAGGCCACATCCTAGCCATCCAGGAGCTGCCAGAACGTCCCGTCAGCAAAGGATATTGCTGCAGCAACAAGCAGGGACAAAGTCCTTAGTAGAGTGCTTGCATGGGTCACATCAGGGTGGTAGGCCATCAGCCCTGGCGCAGAATTCCAGGCTTACTTCATTAGGCGACATGAATTGTCCTCGCATTTGGGCTGCATACTCTGGGGCAGCAGAGTTGTAGTCCCAGACCAACACAGAATGAGAGCACTACACACACTTCATGACGGCCACCCAGGCATAGTCAAAATGAAGGCATTGGCCCAGAGCTACGTCTGGTGGCCGGGCCTAGACAAGGACATAGAGGCACATGTAGCCGGGTGCTACTTGTGCCAACAAACCAGACACCCCCCCCAACCTCAGGCCCCTGTTCACAAGTGGGAGATGACTCGGAACCCCTGGTCCAGGGTTCACATAGACTACGCTGGGCCCTTTCAAGGACAGGTGTTCCTCATAGTGGTAGACAGTTTCTCTAAATGGCTAGAGGTCATCCCAGTCTCCAGCATGACTTCGGCCGCCACAATTCGGGGTTTAAGAGGGGTTTTTGCAATGCACGGTCTCCAGGACATTCTGGTCTCTGACAACAGCCCCCAATTTACCTCTCATGATTTCCAGATTTTCACCAGGGACAACTGTATTAGACACACCACTTCAGCCCCCTTCCATCAATCTTTGAATGGCCTTGCAGAGGTCATGGTAAAGGCCACCAAAGACTCACTTCGCAAGATCATCACAGGAGACTGGCACCGTCGTTTGGCCCAGTTCCTCCTGGCCCAACACTACACACCCTGCACAACCACAGGAAAATCTCCTGCCGAACTACGGTGGGGCCGCCGCCTAGTGACCAAATTGGACAGACTGCACCCGGACAGGGCGGCTGCAGAAGCAGAGCATCCCACTCCTCCAAGGACTTTTACCCCCGGTCAGCTCATCTGGGCAAGGAACTTTGGGGGAGGGAACAAATGGGTCCAAGGAGTCATCCTGGAGCAAACCGGACCCATCTCCTATGTAATAGACCTTGGGGGGAGGAAACCACATCAAAAGACATGTGGACCAGCTCAGGAACAGGGGGACCCCAAATCTCCCCCTCAACCCATCTCACATTTCAGACCCCATCGAGCCACTAAGGCAGAAAAATCCCCCCATGCCTACACCAGCACCAGAGGTTCACAGCCCCACCTCTTTCCCTCCGAATTCCCCACCGTCCTGAGACCAGAGGGCCGGAGATCCACTGCCCTCTTCCATTAGAGGGAAGGGGGACCAGGTCAAGGGAACCCCTCTCCACCGCTCTGACAGGACTAGAAGGGCCCCTGCCTACCTAGCAGATTTCGAATGGGCCGGGAGGAAACAAAAGAGGCAAAAGGGAGAAAACCCCATCCAGCTCACAAATACCAGTCGCATTTCTGTCAAAGAAAGGGGGTGTGGAAAGGGGTGATATATATTGTGTTAAAGCACAGATTTGTTAATTTCAACTTGAGGTAAAAAAAGGCACGGCAGCCGGTTGACAGTTGACAGCTGTCAAAACCTGCTGCCTACCCAATATGCATGCACGGCGGCAAGCTGACAGTGACAACTGTCAAAAGGCCACCACCAGCTGACCGTGCATGCGCAGCAGTTGACAGCTGTCAAAGCTGCCAGCTCAACACGCATGCACGGTGGCCGTTGACAGCTCCCGGCTCTCAAAGACCTGCCATCAGCTGAGCATGGAGGCACGGCGGCTGTTGACAGCTCCAAGCTGTCAAAGCCTGCCGGCAGCGTATTGGCCACAACAGCAGCGGTGGGAGAACGCGCTATTGGGATTGGTTAATTGTTTGACAAGGTTATGTATAAATAGAGGGAATCCCAGGCCACTTTCCAGTATATAGTATATATATATATAGCTGCTAGATCACCCTGTCTAGTTCAGATATTAGTTTGTAGTAACTGAAAATGTTTAAATAGTTATGAAGGATGTATAGCAAACTTAGCAATGCCTTGTTTAAATTGGTTTATTTTTAAGGGATATAATATCAAAACAGAGCTTTATGATGAACAGATCACACACCGTTGTGTGAGCTAAGTCATCCTGGCCTAAAGGTATGTTATGGAAAGTATTATGAAAATGTACTCGTTCTACCAATTACAATTATGCTATTAAAAACATTCTTGGATTCAAGCCAGACTTCATCTTCATTATTATTATTAACAGCTCCCCTGCACTCCAGTAAGTGCTTCCAAGAGATCTGTTGATTACTACAGGAATATTTGAACACTTGAAGCTATTATGAAGCTATGAACTATTATATTTGGAATAAATGTTTAGAAAATAGGATCTTGATAGAGATCCAGTGAAAGTTTTTCACTATTTTATAGATATCAGATGGAGTATGCTGATAAGTCCATCTACTTAGTGATATAATATGAAATGAATTGCAGTGTCTTAAGCCTTTTACCAGTGTACCAACCCATGATATTTAGTATGTCCTGTTTTTCATTAGAACGCATCAGCGACTCTTAAAACAGATATTGGGAATAAGGAAATAAATGGTGAGATATTGAACACTGAGTTGTAAATACTCAAGTAAAGGGACAATGCTATTCTATTGCCAGCACTGAAGAAAGGGTACAACCACAATGGATTGTGTAAGATGGGTATCATCTCTTTTATTAATTTATTAAACAAATTTATACAACTGCCCATTTATTAAAAGAGAACTCTGGCTAGTAAACAAAATGAAAAGACAATACAGTAAAATAACCACTTAAAATAATAAAGTATGCCAAGGCCTGGTTAAAAGAAACAACAATGATTTCTCCCTTAGTTAGGCAACAAGTTGTCTGCACGGCAGTCAGGAGGACCCTGGCTGTGCTTTCAAATCTTCTGCTGTATTGGAAGAGAGGAAATAGGACTGGATAGACTTAAATCCAAACTTGGCCTGAAAGAAGCTGAACAATTTTAGGTCAGTCACAGTTTTTCAGCCTAATGCACTTTATAGAAATGTTTCTGAATCTTGGCAACGTGATGACATGTGGACTTCAACTCTCAGTATTCCCCAGCCAGCACATAGCTGAAGCCCACACGTCTTCAAGTTGCCAGGGTTCAAAAACACTGACTTAATAGAGTTGTTGTGAAAAAAAGGGGCTGATGCAAATTATCTATTCAACCCTGATACATCAAGGCATTTTGAAGCAAGTCCATAAATGTTAAAATAGATATTTCCCTTTACTCTTCCATAATGTGGTTTTTCACTTTTTTCCCCTCTCACAGGTCTATTTTCATGGAATTTAGATGATGCTACTAAAAATACATAAACTTCCCGAGTTTCAAATAAAGTAGTGGTTTGGTCTTCCAAAGTATTGACCCAATATTCTGACTTGGAAGTTACTGGTTTATGGCAATGTCTTGGATTAATTATATAAGCTGATTAATGCTGCTTTAATAATACATATATTTGAAGCTCTCAGACAACAATTTGTAAGACCTTTTTTATGAGCTAAAAGAGGAAAATAGGAGTTAATTCCAAGCAGTTGTAATTTTGCCATCAATTTCCATTCTGACCCATATTCTATTTTAAATTTAAGGCATATAGTTCAATTCATCCATTCAGAGATCAATATAATTAGGTGACAATCTACATATTAATATTCTTAAGTCTACTGCCACAGAAGTACTGTACAGTATTCTCAGTCAAAAATGACCGAAGCCTTGAAAGTTCATATTGCTTTCTCATTCCTGCAGACAAAAATGATCAAATTAGCAATAGCACTTAAGACTTATATACTGCTTCATAGTGCTTCACAGCCCTCTCTAAGCAGTTTTACAGAGTCACATATTGCCCCCAACAATTTGGGTTCTCATTTTACTGACTTTGGAAGGATGGAAGGCTGAATTGACTTGAGTTGGTCAGGATCGAACTCCTGGCAGTGAGCAGTGAGTTAGCCTGCAGTACTGCATTCTAACCTCTGTGCCACTATGCAACTTGGAGATGAAAAAAGCAATTTCAGTTTTTAAAGTACATTAGCAAGGATAGAAAAGCAATATTAGCAGCAGTATTAACGGTAATAGTATCTGTTGCAATTGTTTATGCAGCTAGTCCTTGATGTGTGACCACAGTTGAGCTCAAAATTTCCATTGCTAAGCAGGACAGTTGTTAAGTGAGTTTTGCCTCAGTTGTTAAGTGAATCTATCTTCCTCATAGAGTTTGCTTGTCAGAAGGTTGCAAAAGGTGATCACATAACCCTGGGACTCTGCAATCATCATAAATACATGCTAGTCACCAAGCATCTGAATTTTGATCACATGACCATGGGAGAATGCTGTGACAGTTGTGAGTATGAAAAGCAGTCATAAGATACTTTTTTCACTGCTGTGTAACTTCAAACAATTTCTAAACAAAGAAAGTTGCAAGTTGCAAGTTGAGGGCAGTGGTGGGATTCAGCCAGTTCGCACCAGTTCAGCACAACCAGTAGCTAATTTTGTGTTGCCCAGGCCCAGAATAGACTTCTGGAAGTGCCATCCACACAGAGATCCAGTTGTTCACATATTTGAATCCCACCACTGGTTGAGAGTTATCTGTATTGAATTGCTAGTGTTGTTCCAACAGGTTGTTGGCACTTTACAGAATGCATTATTTGGATCCTAACTATATTCTCACTGATGGATACTGAACACAGGCTATTAAGAATGCTCCTTTCACTAGAAAGGGCTATTGGGTTCTCTCTCAGCAGCTTTTTATTCCTTGTGAATAAAAAGGTTTGGGGGAAAAACCCCTGTACAACAGCAGTAGGAGGAGCCTTAGGAGGACATTTGCAAATGTCCCATCTCTTTCTAGTTTCACCAGTTGTATCAGATGCTGGGTTAAAAGCCAAGTACAGCTGGAAGGAATTCACAGATAACTAAGTTGACAGAGAGGCAAGATGATAGATTATGGCTGCAAGGAAGTAATATAGCTCATGATAGCAATCCTTTGAAATCTGTGCTATTGACATTCTTCCTGACATTCAGCTATTAAAGACAATTCAACTCCTGTCAAGCCTGGTCTTTTTCAAGAACAGATGTTTCTAGGGAATGTTGGCAAAAGATATCAGGGTATAATCTGATCACTGCAAACAAAACCAACCAACAAACACCAAATTAGCTGAAATTCCCTTTAAGTCCAGTTGGAAACAAAATTTTATGACAGTAGATCAGATTTTTCCCTAATCATCCCTATGGATGAAGAATACAACAGTCCAATTCAGAGGAACAGCTTTAATATTTATTTAGCATAGATGTAATTTAATTCACAACCTAATTGTTGTTTTTGTTGTTAAGTCAGCCCACAGCTACTAAAAATGTACATTGTCAGCACTCATTCTTATATTGAATATTTAGTCCCATTCCCAAATTCTTATATTTTACTACAGTGTATAGATAACATCCATAGGAAAAAGTAAAAAAAAATCAAGAGTTTTCAATCACAGTGTCATATTAATTCTTTGACTATTTTAATCCCTCTCCCAAGAATGCACCTCATAATATGATACTTTTGCTAAACACATTTCTAATAAACTGAACTGATGGAATGAACAAATTCAAAATGTGATAGTAAATCAGTGAAGATAGCAAAGATACTAGCAAGCATTAGGCAGCAGTAGTTCTACAGCAAGAAACACTGCCCCTTTTTTTTAATAAGAGCATCAAATGATTTCCCAGGCTTGTTCAAATTAAGCTCCATGAATCACTCAAAATAATCTTTTTGACCAGTTATGAGTAGCTAATTCCTTATACTTCAGTTACACATCATATTATCTCTATTGGATTCATGGTGGAGAAGTCAGTAAAAAGAATAACAAATATAAAATTCAAGAAGTTTGAATAACTACTTTAAATAATTCAGACTGCAATAATATTATTGTATAATGAAGTATGTGATCCAGCCTGCCCAGTTCAGTGAAACAGAGATTATAAAGTTAAGAAGGTTGTTCACCTCACCATATGTATGAGGGATCTGATTCTTCTCTATTCTAAATATGGATGTTAAAATAAAAACAAAAGACTATGGATTTTATGATTGCTTCAACATATTTTTCTGCCTCTAACACAACATGGAATTATATGGACATGCAAAGTTATTTCTTCTTACAGATCTGTAATGTACTGAACTGTAGATCTGATATGATTTAAAGCAGCTGTTACCTCCTAGCCATATTATTTACCATTTTATTTTTTTCCTTTGATTCCCAGCCTGATTATACACAGTCTGAACTATGATCATCATCAACATCGGTGCAAGCCCATTGTTCACTAATGAACAGATGAATGTGTGCATATCAGCTTGGGCACACAGAAGGAACTATGGTTCTTTACCTGTGTTTTACAATGAATGATGGGATTCTTCAATAATATGATGTATAGATTAAAGTCTGCTTGCAGCGAAGTTGTAGGAGGATGAAAGGATGGCTACTGAAATGCTAAGGTCATGCTATTAAATTAACCTATATAGGAAAAGACTGTAACTTTGTTCCATATAACTTTCATGAGCTGTCCTCGATGCCATTTCTTTATCTATTTTTATTTATTCCTTTTCATATTTCTAGTTCCCTATTTATTTAGTTTTTATGCCATCCATTCACAAAGATTCTAGGAAGCAATCACTGTTCTCCAGGAGACTCAATAATCAGCAAGAGATATAGCAAAAGGATAAACTGCAAAGTTTTCTAAATTCTTCAGTTGATGGTTCAGCTGTGCAGGTGTAATTTTTGCACATGCATATGAATATACAGCATATACCTAATTAATAACATTATCTATAGCCTTCTACACATGACTGAAAACATGCTAACATTTGATAATGTTTTAGAACAAAAGCTGATATATATTGTAATACTCATGCTAATCCTAACCAGTTATGCAAACAGAGAAAAGGAATACCAATAGACCAAAGAAATTAAAAGCATGAGATAAGATTAAAGAACAGAAACACAAATAAAACTAATTAACACCAAGACTATTCAATATATTGCTCCATATAACCCATTCTTGATTCTACCATATGTATAAATCACTTCATATATTACCTTTTCCACTTTAATCTTCTCATGTTTTTTTCCCCCCAGGATTTCATTAACTTCCAGTCATGACTTTCTCAGACTTTCCTTTCGGAAGGGGAACCTTTCATCAGCCTTGCATCATTTATTAATTCTCCCAGTCTTTCATAAAATCAGTTATGATTTTAAATGTATGTTCAATCTCTTGCCATGTATGCATATGAAAAGATTTGTACTTAATTTTGTGTTTAAAATAAACAGATCATATTCACCATTCTAAGTCACCCTTCTACTTCATTCGTAACAGTCTTCATAGTCCGATCATTTCTTTTGTATTTTGTTGTCTTATTCCAGCTTAGCCATTCGTGTCACTTAACACAATACTTTTCTCATTATGGATTGAATTCATTTAGAATGTTGCACATTTTTACTAACAGTTCTATGGCTCTTCCGTTATCATAATTCACCGGACTGTAACGTGAAACATCAACAGTTTATAAATTTATATTTTCATATGGACTCATAACAATGATGACACCTATTTAAATTTTCTGACTTACAGTTTAGCACTTTCATTCATGATTAACCTTGTGCCTTTAATTTCCTGCATATATTCTTCAACTCTGCCACACAAGATCAGATCATCTTCATTCAAATCCATACTTTCTCTACTTTCACAAGACACAGGGCATATTTTTCATTTCATTTAATTGATATTCTTTATCAATTATTTGTCTTTTATCTTCCAAGTTGTAATATTCCATGTACAATTGCTTTGGATTATCAAGGCATTTACATAATACTTTTTTAATAAGATAAAGAATGTATAAGACTAGGTTGCCAGCTGTATCTGTATAACTTTCAGCATTCCCTGCTAAAATTAAGGTCAGTTTTGGCACATTTTAGACAGTATGTCCTAAACCCAAGGAAGGCCAGTTTCCCTTAGCATGTTCAAACTATTCTATGCAAGTTAGGGTCTCTAATCTGGAGACTATCTTGCAAGCCAATGTTCCATTTCCCACATCCTACAAACTAAATTGTATATGGAGTATTCTGACACACTCTTAAAGCCATGCATTGTATTGTTCCACTTTTGGATTTTATTAATTCTAAACATTAGAGAGGTATATATCACTTTCTGTCTCAGCTGGAGAAAGTTAATATGAAAGATTTTACTTTTGTTAGGGTAGAAGGAGAATGGTTTGAATAGGGTTTAAATTCCCTTTACATTCACCTATGACTTTATTTAACAGAATTTGGCACCTTGAAATAATAGCAACATGGACTGATAACAATTGATGAGAGAGAACTATCGAGCATTTTCATCAGTTATGACATGGAGGGAGATGGAAAGACATTGCTCAGCAGCCAAAAGATCTGCCATCAGATCAAAGTCAGCTAGGCGGTTGAATTGCTATTGATCAGCCCAACCGTGATGCCTTAAGCATAACTTTGAGAGGTGGTTCAGGAGGGGGAAGGAGGAGAGTGAAGAGAAATGTTTAGTGTTATCATTAACTCCCATTATAAGGCTTTGCCATATTGCAATTTAAGACTGGCTCTGAGCAGCTTCATGATGGGCTTTTCTAATCTGGCTCAGTGATGAGTTTATATTGTAGGAAAGACTGTTTCCTATAATACAATTCATTTCTTACTATTCTGTTGCAGCTTTAGTCCATTCAGGAAGTATCATCTTGCCTTATAAACCCCTCTTTTCTTTGCATGAAGAAAACTTTTCTTGTCAATTTATGTTCCTGAAACATACAGTAGTTTTTGTTCTCCTCATCATAAGATCTTCTACAGAAACAAATTTAATCATACTCGGTGCCAAATCACATTACCAAACGGAGATTTTAAAGGTAAAGTTAAAAACTGAGCTGAGCTCCTATTAGTCTTTTACAATGGGCAAAAATTGCAGGTTTTTTACAACAATATAGAAACCATTTGTTATCACCAGACCTTATCATGAACAGATACAGGTTTGTTTTTTTAAAAAAAAATTCTCTCTGGATATTGGTATCGTTTGGATCAAACTACCTCCAGAGCAATATAGATTGGATTAAGCCCCTGCACCAGATCAGGTAAACTCTGCATAGCTCTATTCAATGACCCAATGCAGTAGATTTTTTTTAGTGCCTTCATCATGCCACATGTAGCAATCCTCATTCAGCTTTAATCACATTTGGAAATGAAGCAAAACTGTTCAAAGTTTGCATTATGTTTAGTTCTGCACCAGTTAATATTGAGTTAAAATCTGAGGGGAAAACTGCTAACCACTTCCAACTCACGAACATTAATTGACTGGATTCACCCAAGGTATTAATTAAACAGAGCTGAGTAGCTTGTGATTTAACACATGATGGGAACACAGCCATGGTCATAGCATAATTGAGGGAAGCAAGCCAACATGATGCTTTATGCTACAATTAATTTGTTTAAGGCTCGTGACTGTATTTTGCTAATCCAGGTTTAAGATTTAGTATTATGTGTGAATCTAAATGTGTTTGAGCTAATATTTGCAACCTGCTTCCAAGGAAGAAAATAATAGAGAATAGGGAACAAATCCAGTAACCAAGAGCAATATTTTTTGCAATAAGATGCACATCTAAATATGCACCCAATTAAGGATACTGTAACAATAAGAATAACTGCATTTGGATAAGCCTCTGCATGCAAATGTTTGTCCTTTGCTGTGCTTTTCTCTGAGAAGTACATTTGTAACATACATGCAGATATGAGGGATACTCTAATCTGTTGCCTCAACAACAAGGATGCAAATCCTTTTGTACTGACCTTAGAAATACAGTCTTTGCAAAGGGGAGGGGAATGAAGAATGCATTTTTGCAATGAGCAAAAATATTCAGAAAATGCTTTCCATCGCCCACATCCAGCATCTGATTGGGGGGCGAGTAGTTTGTGCTGTGGTATAAAAATGTACGAAAGAGTGGATACAGTATTTTCTTTTCCAGAAATAGTTTTCATGCCACACAAAACAGCAGTGACAATCAACCCTTACAAAAATTGGGTGAAATAGGAACGTTAATAAACAGGAATTGCTAATCTCAGCTTTCTGAACAGTATAGTACAGTTTATAGTGAGCCTGGAAATTGATCAAAGAGAGGGTAAGAATGGCTTCTAGACATTTTCAAAGCCTCCCCTATGAGATTTGTCAAATGTATTATCCAGAATAGTGAACTGAAATAATGAAGACATCCAATAGGCTCAGTGAGGTACACTTTGATGTAAGATTGTGCAACCTATCTAAAACAGAGTAAGGGTTGCTCAGCAATACAGTTATTGGAAATAATGATCTCCAGAAATTACTCTTCTGGTTTTTTTTTAGAAACACGAGTTTACCCTGCTACCTTGATATTTTCTGCCCTGAAGAGACAAGTTTGCAAGATCCAGTAGAATATGAGCTGACACAAAGAAAAGACATGAAAGAGTTTTTGGATCAACACAGGTTCAAATCCAGCACCGATCAGTTGCCCTTTCCCCCAAGCCTAAGTAGAACATCCATATCAAGGAGGGGGGGTGTTTACATCCCCCCCCCACACTCCTTCTCTCTCTATCAATTAGTACAAGAACTCAGTATTTGCCTTCCTGTTGTTTTTTCTTGTGGGTGTAAGCCTGAAAATGCTGAGCTGGCAGGCCAGTCTCAGTGAATGGAAGGTCCTATAACCTTCCAGAAAGAATGGTGGGATCTGTCTTCAGGGCGGCTTACTGCTAAGCTTGTAAGCCGCCCTGAGTCTTCGGAGAAGGGTGGGATATAAATAGAATTAAAATAAAAATAAAAAATAAAAAATAAAAGGAACCAAGCCTGCATATTTATTTCGGGTCTTTTTCCATTTGCACTTGAGCATGGCAGAAACAAATATCTTTTTTCCCCTGCCTCATGTGAGTTATCTGTCTCATCCCCTGCCTATGTGTGAGACAATCTTAAGTTTAGTCTTACACCATCTAAGGGCAGCTTAAGGGTCTATTAAATTTGTCAGCCACCAACTTGGAGGTAAGTCAGATGATAGCAATGACTTTCAAGAGACAATGGAGGCAGGACAGGGAGGGATAGCAAATTTCCTGTTGGTATAGTTCCAGCAGACTCTCCAACTAGAGTCAAAACATGGCCAGAGGATGAGAACAGACAAACTGCTGACTCATCCTCATCTTTTAATGCAACTAGCATCATACCACATAAAAGAGTGCAGTGTTCTTTTACCATGCAAACGAACTGGCAGGCCTAGTTTTACCCACTGTTTCAGTTTTTCAGGGTAGCTCACAACCCCAGCCTGGTTTAGGGATCATGGCAGGAACCTGGATATTCCTAAGGAGCTGATGTGGCATAATTCCTAAAGACACTGAGTCAGGAATTAGGAAGTCCCAGTTTGAATCTTGCCTCTTGCCATAAACTCATTTGATGATGATAAGCGAGTCAGTTTCTTCCTTCTCCCCAGGTACCCTGGGGAAATGATAAGGACAAAAGAAAAAAGCAAATTAAAAACTAAGCCAGGGTAAGAACCAACCTTATTTCTTCCTCACTTATTCAGCAGTGAATCAGGAGGGGGGCTGGGAAAGAGCCTTTTGTCCAATCCTCTGCTTGCCTGCCAATAGCAGCCTGTGGCAAATGAGAGATTTGATGGACAAAAAGATCAAGGAACATCGGGGAAGGGAGAAACTGTAACAGCATTTCAATGCAGCCCTAACACTGATGGAATGAATATGGAAAAGGACGGTATCCTCTTCCATATAAAAAAAACATTGGGCAAAGACAGCTTGCGGCAAGCAAATCCCTATTCCCAACAAACATTTACAAAAGGGAAACTTTCAGAAAAAGGCAGAAGGAGTCTCTGATTAAACTGATTTAGACATACAGAAATCATGAGTATGCCAAAAGAAAATTTTGCTTTGTCTGTTTCCAGTTGCCAGTTTTATGAAATGTCTTTGTGGAGCTCCACAGATGATACTGCACCACGCTGTAATGTATGTCCTGTGTGTATACATGCATAAATACACACTTCTACAGAGAATACTTCCAAGCCCAAACTGGCTGCGTTATTCACGAATGAAGGCAAATATACATGTGCCAAGGAAATTTTGCAGTATCCAATCTGGGTAGATAAGCGGGACCACAGGCTTTGTCTTCTGAGCTTTTGGACTCATCCTGGAGCCCATCCTCAGGGAACTTCTCTCTGGCAGGCTGTGTTGTCATCTGGTTGTGTTATTATCTACCTCCAGACCCCATGGATATTGATGATTATGGAACTCATTCCTTCATACTGCTACCAGCATATTAAAATTCATTCGGCAGTCCAGACAATAGAATAGAATAGAATAGAATAGAATAGAATAGAATAGAATAGAATAGAATAGAATAGAATAGAATAGAATAGAATAGAATAGAATAGAATAGAATAGAATAGAATAGAATAGAATAGAATAGAATAGAATAGAACAGGACAGGACAGGATAGGATAGAATAATAACTTTATTGTCACTTTGATTGTACACTAATTGGCATATATTAAAATGAATTTTTTTTCATACAGCTCTCAAAGTGTCACCACCTCCAATATACATTACATAAATATGAAAAAAAATAAAAAAAATAAACACAGAATTGTGCATATACCCACATATATTATATGACACAGAGAAACAACATAGTCTAGTTTGGATTAGGTATACATGTCCATGGCAAGAAAAATGAATCTTGCAAGATTACCAGATGGATGGCATAGGGAACAAAGTTATTACAGAACCGGGTAGTCCTGCTAGAAATACTTTGAAATCTCCTTCCAGACGGGAGTAACAGAAACAGACTGTAAAGTGGGTGTGTAGGGTCTCTAACAATGCTTTCAGCTCTAAGCACATAGCGCTTATAAGTAGCATCCTGAATACCAGGAAGCAAGCTTCAAATGATCCTCTTGGCTGTCATTACCACTCTCTGTATGGAGTTTCTATCTGAGGAACTGCTGCTACCAAACCAGACAGTGATGCAGTTTGTTAAAATGCTCTCAGTCATGCCTCTGTAACCTTATATATGGGAAACGTTTTACTAGTGAAGGTTACCATGTACACCTTTAACACATCAAACATTTTCTGGCTGTTAAACCCTATGAACTGGAAGCCAAAAAAATGGATGTAGTCCACTGGAAGTGACAAAAGATGGCTTGTTTCTTTTTAGTGCAAAATATTTAGTGAAAGTGGCTGTTGTAGATTTGTTAATGTAATTGCTGCAGAAGATAAGTTTTAAAAATCCTGCAGTCCTTTTCTCTCCCACTGATCCCCATTTCCCTTTCTCCTCACCAATAACTTGTTTCAATAGTTGACCACGCACAAAACTCTGCATTGTAGCTGTTTCAATTTTCTGATTGTTATAGGAGAGCATCAAATAACTCAGGCTATGAAAAGAATGTTTGATATTTTTTAACAAATGCCATGAGGAGGGATTTGCTGGAGATAAAGCACAGCTGCTTCTGGCCGTATAATCAAGCTGATCTTGCATCTACCCAGAAGGTATTTTTGCAGGAAAACAATAGAATTTAGGGGATTGTATATAACTATGTATGGGTTGTTTTCCTTTTGGGAACTGGTGGGTTTATTTTTTAGACAAAAGCCCAATTCCCGTGTCAGTTAAAACAATAAATTTTAAACTGACATACAATAGTCTAATCTTAAACGCATTACATGGCTCTTTGATTTCGGTGACACTCATTTTCAAATCATATTGGATTAAAGCTGCTGTTTTCAGTGTTCTACATTCAAGGGACTTTTAGGTTTCTAGAAAATCTGGGGAGATAAACAGTCCAAGCATCAGTCAGGTCTATTGAGCCTCATAATTACTGAGGTGATTTCAGAGCACATCTCAACTTATCCACAGGTCTCTTTATCCTTTTGCAGAGAGTAAATCAATAGCCACACAAAAATTCTCCTTCAAAGACGCTTGGATATGAGTTTTCTTGCTGCTAAGACCTTGGTGATAAGGATCCAGGAACCACAGAGCTGCTTGAAACACAGTTGGAAATGACTAGATTAGGATGTTATTTAAATGGATTTTAAAGTGTGGGCAAAAATGCAACCTCATATTTGACATACAGGAACTTTGGCTTAACATTCTGCAAAGATGTTGGGGTCCGGTTCTATGAGTTCCTCCACAAATAGAGGAATTTATAAAACTGCCAGGCCCCAAACCCAAAAACAGCATCAAAATCCAATCAGGTCCAGTCCTTTACTTGCTCACACCTAATGGACAGAATCTTACCAAACTAAAGATATAACCTTCTACTAGATATATCCTGAGAGATTCTAGGCTGTGGGTACCCCTACCCCCTTTCTTCCTGCTGCATCCAGGGCTGCACAGTCTGTTGTTTGGGCTTCTCTCTGATGGTGTGTACTTCTTTCTCCCTGGGAAACTCTGTGCTGCCAAAACTCATTTCCACTGTTTCTCCAGGTGCAGATTCCACCACAAGGACCCTCCTTGAGGATCTTAGCTGTTGGAAATGATATCAAGTCTCAGCTGGTATCACTAGCTTAATATTGTTTTTGTTATCCATACAAAGATAATTATAAATAGAAAGTACAGCTTTAGTCATATATTACAGCTCCTGATACTCAGACTAAAGCTTTATAAGGCAATGGTCATAATTTAGCAAAGTTAGGCATCTTTAATGTTGATTTTTTTTAAAAAAAAATCAGTTCAATAACAATGGTGTTGATACAATAAGCAGCTCAGAACGTTTTGAAATGTTCATTTTTTAAAAAAAATTGCTGGCAAATCAATCTGAATAGGATTCTTGACTATTTGACATTCCCCCAAATAGAGAATGCCATCTTGGGTTTTTTTTCCCCTTTCTGAAAAGTAAAGATATTACCAAGGAACCAATCCTACCAATATCTATTCCTGCCAGGAGGCTAATTCAAAATCCGTAATCCCCCAAGAGGTTTCCTGGTTTGCTATTAGAATCATCTTCATTGTTCATTCTTTCAAGAGAACCCAAGAGCCTAGATAGACTTTTCCTGTCTTGGAGAAAGCCATTATCTTTGCCTAGCTTCTTTTTCCTCTTTTTTTTCTTTTCCTCCTTATTTTGATAAAAAAAAAAAACATAATTCTGTATGGAAGAGGAACAAGAGCCTGAGGGGAATTTCATGCATCCAAATGAAATACAGTTCTATTTTGGTCTCCCACCCCTTCCCATTTATAGGTGCCCAATATTGGATATTCCAGCTCCTAAAATGCAGGCATCATCTGCATCCTTGTGTGTTAAAAGAGCCAGTGTGGCACAGTGGTTAGATGTTGGACAGGGAAAACTCAATAAAGACTCATTGGGCCAGCTGCACTCACAAGGTACAGAAGGCATTAAAAACAGTACATTTTTGGAGATAAGGTGGGATATATAAATGAAAAATATCCAAAAAATAAAATAGGACAGTATATGCTATGCCCTGCCATGCTCAGGCCCACTTTAGTCTTTGTCTGTCCAGCGCAAAGATGTGCAACAAGTTTGTAAACATATTCTGCTGAACATATTTGCACACTTTCTTGTGTCCAAGGGACCCTGGTTAGGCAAGTAAGACTGAAAATGCAGAGAGTCTTACCAATACATTCAGCACATATATTTGTATATTCTTGCAGAGGAATGCTTTACCATGGAAAGTTTCGCCAGCCTTCAAGATACCTAGCATGATGAGATAGAACCTTTTGAACACTCTCACTTCCCCATTATACCTTAATCCCCAAATGCATGCCAGGAGGGGAAAAAAGAAGCTTGACCTGTTTTATTATGTCATTCCGTTTCCCTGTCCCTGCTTTTCCCAGTTCGGGATGTAGCATTTAATTTCGTTTCAACCTTTCCCACAGTTTCTGGCCTTCTTCCATGTCCCTCAGTTCAAGCCCTGTGCATTCTTGCCTGGTAAGGTTATTCCTGACACCACATGCTTTTACAGAAGTTAATTTAATCAAATGCAATGATGCCAAAATTCACTGTTGCACACAATTATTTTGTGTACTATGCCAACTGGACACTCTGACAGAAGAGAATATATAGTTCAGGGTTGAAATGTTTGGTTCTCAGATTGCCCTGAAATTGATTGTTTGCTTGTAGACATTTCATTGCCAGGCTTGGTAACATCATCAGTGCAAGGGAGTACGATCTTCTGCCTGTTTATATATCATAGCTGGACCTTGCAAGACTCTTGGTGAGAGAGTAGCTTCTTCCTCGATAGTTCCTTTATTAAGGTTTTGTTTCTTCCTAGAACCAGAAAGATAAAACTGGTGGGACAAAGCAAACCCGTTTTGTTATTTTTCAGTGTTGTCTTGAAGAATCTTATCTTGTTCTGTTGAAAAACCATATGCATTTTGTTCTTATTACCTGACTCTCCATAGTTTTCTTTATGTCCTTAGATTAATAACAGCTACTACATAGAGCTCAGCCTCATGTAATTTGATGCAGCTGGCCTATTTCCCCCCCCCCCCACAAACTTTCTTTGTAGTCTTTATTGAACTAAAATATCTTTTTTAAAAATTATAGCAATATATAAGTAGCACCAAGCACCTTACAACCATTTGAATAACTCTGATTAGAGTTGATGGAGTTATTTATTTAAAACCTAGTCCTGGAGAAAATGGGATCCAGTGTTCTAACCCATCCTGATTCCAGATAATGGTGTCCAACTTTCATCAGAAACTGTAGGAGAAGAATACGCAGAGCATGGGACTGCAGTCGAGAGGAATCAGTCTGGAATCTGTCACAAGTAATCTAAGCCCAGCTCTCCTTGAATTTTGTTGACTCACATCTAACACCAATTTAGTGCTGCCTATTAGTTGACTAGATTCTTATGTATAGACATGAACAATAAATCTTCTTAACTGGAACCTAACATGTGGTCCTAATTCTTCATGCCTGACAGAAATATGCATAAATCAAGCAGAGGTGGAGGAGGGGTGTAACACGATGGAGATCTGCAAAAGGAATTCTGTTGTGATTTGTGACAGGGACACATGATTGTCCCTCATCAGCACTTCTTGGGCACCTGATGAAAGCTTGTCTTTTTACCCAGGACTTCCCAGTATAAATTTTGGAAGAATATTTTCCTCTCCCACAATTATTATAAATTGTTTCAAGATACTTCCGCAAAAGGAACGATGTGAAATATTTTCTTTGGAAGAATGCTCTTCTTTTTTTACACTTTTTCTGTGGAGAGAGAGAGAAAGAGAGAGGGAGGGAGAGAGAATGAGAATGAATATTTACTATATGCCGATGGGGATCAATTAAGGTTTTAAATTGGATACCTTATTTTAGAGTCAATTAACTTCAATTAGTTATTCTTTCAGTAAAATTATTTGTTATCATAGGCCTGCCCTTTTAATGAAGTGTGGCTTCTGGAAAATATATATCCTCATATAAGTGTACAAGAGATTCATCTATAACACTGGTGTCAAACTCGCAATGTCACGTGATGTGTCACGATGTATCACGACTTTTTTCCCATTGCTGGCAATGGGGTGGGCGCGATTTTGGCATGACGCATCTGGCCCATGGGCTGGCAGTTTGACACCCCTGATCTATAATCTTTTTTTGGTGGGGAGGGACAGCATCATCATCATCATCATCATCATCTGCACTGTTTTCAGTTGGAGTTTTCAGGCTTAAATGTCAAAATGGATAAACTGGGCATAATATAGATTGATTTTTATTATTATTATTTCAAGGCAAGAAATCATTCCAAATTCAAGATTGTCTTCTTCTGATACATATGGCAACAAAAACGTATTTTTTCTGTATAGGTGGTGAGCATAAGTGTTCTGATTAGCTCCCAATTCCCACCCACTGATGCTTCCTTAGGCTTTTTCCCCCTAGGCAGGTGGTTACCTTTTCAAATCAGAGCTGTGTCATATTTATCCATCCATTTCAGATCCTAAGAAAAACAGTGGGTTCCCATAGGGCCAAAACATTCTGGGGAAATAAAGTTGATGCAGATGCTGGCATGTTGATTTATACCATAACAGCTTGTCGTTTTATTTTTTTTTTCATGTTTTCATTTTGAAATAATTTATCAGACAGGTACCAAGAATGTTGATGTCCAGAGTTGCCATAATGCCTTTTACAAAGGGAAAATAAAACACCTGCTACTTTAAAGATGTGATAAACTGGCCAAATGGTCTTATTTCTATTCCTATAGTGACATTATTATTATTATTAAGGTCAATCACATAGTCAGTCAGATGTTTAGACTTGATTTAGCATATTTATCCACCTATTGTGTTCTCCCCAAGGACCTGGGACAGGCAGATGAGTCTGATGGCATTAAAGGGATGATTGTAGGATGCAAGTTGTTCCAAGTAAAGCTGCTTTTGTAATTGACTGATGGCAGTTTGTCAATGCCAATAGTGTTCAAGTGGTACTCCAGATATTTAGGGATTGTGTCTAAAGGACCTACCAGTATCAGTACTATGTATCACCACAAGTGTTCTATTTTTACTTGTGGTTCTTTGTATTTTGTTATTTTCTTCCATTTTTTTCTTTTCTATTCTGTCTTCAGGTACTGCCACATCGATTATCCAGAATTTTTGTGTTTTTAACAACACTTATTAAATCTGGTTGTGTGGCAGGTGCTTGTCTGTTTGAATTCTGAAATCCCAGAGCACTTTAGCTTCTTCATTTTCTTTTACTTCATCTATTTTATAGCCACAGCAGTTCTTTCTTGCAGGCAAATGGTATGTCTTGAAGATATTCTAATATACCATTGTTGCTGTTTTCTCATGCTGTTATTTAATCAATCTGTGTGATCTTCTTGCAGCAGATAACTAGGTGGCCCACTATTTTTTCAGCTTTTTTGCAGAAATGGCATTTGCTGTCTGTTGCTGTCTTCTCAATTCTGGCTTTGTGTGCATTTGTTCTTAAGGTTTCATCTTGTGCAGCCAGAATTAGCCACTCTGTCTCCTTCTTCAACTTTGCTGCTCTTAGCTAATGCCAGCTTATATTGTTATCTGTTTGTTTAATGTACTGGCCACGTAATATTTTGCTTTGTCATGTCTCTTTTTTAATTTTAATTTTTAATTTTTTTCATTTGGTCTTTCTTTTAGGCCACTTTGGTCTCTCTGATATTAAATAAGTCTTCACGATAGCTTCAGTAGATTTTCTTCATTGTTCTTCTTATGCCCTTTTTTCTTCTACAGCTGTCTGGTATACTTGCAACATTCCATGCCCCCTACAAAAGTCCTTGGTAAGAAGAGCATTGTCATTATTTTTCTGGTCCTCCTAATCCAAGGCTATTAGTTCTGTGTGAGTCCAATCCATTATTCCAATATTATTATTTTCTTATTAATTATATAACATGATTAAATATTGATGTTATTCATTTATTTATATTTTGTTTATATTATTTATAATTATGTTAATATATATAATTAGCATATAGTTGAATGTTATTCCTACCAATATTACATACTATTACTCTCAATTTTATTAAGTCAAAAACTCATATTCTTATCCAACTGAGCCAACTGTATTCATTTACAATATTTATTATGACCTTGAGAAAGGAGACATCTTTTAATTTTCTTCTTCCTCTGTACATCTTAGAGTTGCCTTGGTCCCTTGTGGGTTTTGACCATGTTGATTCCCCCTATTGTAAATTATGTTGAGAGCCCCTGAAAGTAAACCTTCAGAAAGAATTAACCTTTTCATCCTCTATGAAGGTAATTAAATCAGATTAAATGGGAACATGACAAAAAGAGCAGTGTGCTTTGATTCAACCCCTCCCTTACTTACAATGATACATATTGATTCCCATGATGTGTGAATATAACCAAATCTATTCAGTCTATGAAGTAAGAAGAACTTGGAAAGCACAATGTGGAAGAATGCTTTGTGTTGTAGCTGCGGAACTTCTGCCACAAAGGAATATGTCATGGAGGGAAAAAAAATCTTTTGAAAATTAGTAGGAGATACACTTGATTGTTTTTCTCTTTCCTTCCTTCTTTTTCCAATACCAAACCACATGAGGTTGATTCTCATGAATAATATATGAATAATGCCACAAAAATTATCAAATTATGGTGAGAGGCATAATGATGTGCAGATAATAGATTATTATTAATGCAGTGCTAAGATACAAGAAGAGCATGGTAGTACAAATTAAAATAGGTCTGATTTTTTTCCCCATAAGCCAGCTGTCAAGCTGGTCCTTTGAGCTTTTGAAATCAAATTGAGCTTCAGACCTGACCAGGAAGACATATGAAACAACCTCTTCATTTCAGATGTAAGAACTTTATGCAAGATCCAAGTTCAGAATACTAATCATTTTGCTGAGTTTAAAAAAACACACACATGAGTCAATATGATCCAGCACTGCAGATTTAGCTCCTATACTTGTTTGCAGTGCCACATAAAATACACACATCTCATTTTATATTTCTTTACTGATTTTTAAATGTAACTTGTATTACCTGTTATGTCCTCCAGTGTAATATTGTGGTGAGATTGTTGGACTAGGGCTGAGGTGACCTAGATTCAAGATTACTTTCAACCATAAGAAGTCTATTGAATAACTTTGGGCTAGTTAGCACTACCTACCTCACAGGGTCAATATTGGAATTCTGGAAGTAAGTCAATAAAATCATGAGCATAATCTTCATTGTAAACCACAATACAGTGCATTTTATATTACGATATTAGAGGTATATTTAGAGGGAAATATTTCTCAAGCACAGTTTATTTAAAAGTTACATATGCTGACATTGTGACTTCAATTGTTTTCTGTTCTAAATCAGGTGATTATGAATCTCAGCAACATGACTAACTACAAGATCACAATCCAATACGCAATTAAGCATACAAAAAAAAACCTTCAACCTCAATCAATAAACGCATTTAATCCAGTATTAGACCACAGCCAGAAATGTCAAGGTATATCAGGAAAGGAAAAAGAGTGTTGAAGTTAGAGAATAGCATTGCTAGAGAGATTTAAACCCCAAAATTTCTTTTTTCTTCTGCAAATTAAGCAATATTGACAACCTTCCAACACAAAGTTGGTGTTTTCTTTAAAAAAGAACACTATGTATCTAATTCTTTTCTGCTGAATCTCTTACTTGCCCATAGCCTTACCTCAACACTAAAAATTTGTTTGCATTCTATCATTTGATGGCAAAGAAATCTGAACTTCTGCTGCCAAGGCCTTTTTCTTTATAATATTGCATTCTTTGCCAAGGAAGGAAGGAAGGAAGGAAGGAAGGAAGGAAGGAAGGAAGGAAGGAAGGGAGGGAGGGAAGGAGGGAGGGAGGGAGGGAGGGACTTTTCTGGCTGCCAAATATGTTTAAAGGGATTTCCAATTAAATTCATTTAACTTTAAAAGACCTAAAAGACCATCACAATCTAAGATCCATATTTTAATTGCAGTTGCATTTATTAATAAGAGCCCTTTTTCTGCTATTGTGAAACAATTGCTGTCCTCAGAGCTGGAAGTGGAAGGCCAGTTCAATGTGAAAGAGTCTATCATCATAGGCTGAAGTTCGCAAATTCCATAGACTTCTTTCCAGTGGATATTAATATCAT
Organism: Vipera berus; assembly: GCF_964194415.1. Lineage (NCBI taxonomy): Eukaryota > Metazoa > Chordata > Lepidosauria > Squamata > Viperidae > Vipera > Vipera berus. The sequence goes on along the minus strand of NC_138203.1, from coordinate 183,832,686 downwards.
AATAATAAATTTGAAGGTTCATATTGTTAACCTCTGCAAAATATTTAACCAGAACTATGTTTTGTTCTACTGATAAACATATGTAAAATTAAAAGTGTCTTAAAATCAAGAAAATATGAAAAAAGGCCTGTTTGTTTTTGTAGTAGGTAGTCAATCTATTTTTTGAATGAGCATTCATAAACAAAAGACTAGGGAATGAATAAAATAGAACAGAGCTGAAAGGGACCTTAGAGGTTTTCTAGTCCAGCCCCCTGCTCAAGCAGGAGAACCTATACCATCTCAGACAAGTCCAGTCTCTTCTTAAAAACCTCCGGTGATGGAGCGCCTACGATTTCTGGAGGCAAGCTGTTCCACTGGTTAATTGTCCTCACTGTTAGGAACTTTCTCTTTAATTCCAGGTTGCTTCTCTCTTTGGTCAGTTTCCAACCATTGTTTCTTGTCCTGCCCTCTGGTGCTTTGGAGCATAGTCTGACCTCCTCTTTTTTGTGGCAGCCCCTCAAATACTGGAATACTGCTATCATGTCGCCCCTGTTTCATCTTTTCTTTAGACTAGCCAAACCCAATTCCTGCAGTCGTTCTTCATATGAATGAAGGACTAAAGCAGAACAGTGTTTTATAACTCTATATAATATTTTTGAAATATGATTTCTGATGGCAATCATACAACCCACACTAGAAGTGGAGATATTCTAGCAAAATTCCATGATATGATGAGCTAAAGTATGATGCCACCAAACTATCTTTTCTGTAGTAATGTGGTCCTTGAAAAAGTCACAGAACAGATTGTGTCAAGATTGCATTGGGGTGGATAACCTAATTTATCTTTAACTTTTTTTTAACGTTCAGTAATGGGTAAAAGGAAAGGAGAATTAATGACTCCTTCTAATTGTAGGGAACAATTTAACACGGAATCTCCAAAGATAGTATCTGGGAGGGTGGGAAAGTGATGCTGATCTTAAATAATATTTGTTCTTTGCATGTTCTATCTTTTCTGAATAGATTTTATGGCAAGGAACAGGAGTTCCTTATGGCTATATATCCTCAGAATATCTTAGTTTTTCATTTTATCTTAATTCTTTCAACAAATTTTTATTCCAGCATGTCATTTATTTTCTATAAATCCATCTCTCTCACACTCACTCTCTCTCTCTCTTGCTCTTTTTCTCTCTCTTATCAACAATCATTTTATAAAAACTTCATTTTTCAGCTCTTTTCGTAAAATGTAGATTTTAATAATTTACTTTCTAATTTTATATTCATCTCATTGTGCCTTCTTTGTGTTTTTCTGGACTCTTCCTTAACTTACTCTGTGTAATAATTTTGTTTTACTTATATTGTTGTGAGTGATCTAATGTGAACTAATATTCTTGCTTTTAATAAGGTGCAAACTGAACACACATATATGTGTAAGATTATGAAATCCCTTTGTATGAATTATAAATTATGTGGAATGCTTAAGAGGAAAGTGACACTATTTTAAAGGCAGTGACCACATCCATAATCCTGCTTTTGTTTATATAAGCCAAAGTACGATCAATTTTCAAGTAAATAAAAATCAGCACACCATATACCTATTTAAATCAGTGATACCCTTAGCTTTAGACATTCTCTCTTTGAGGAAAAATCCATTCAGAAAAAGCTGCATACTTATATCCTCATCATGAAAACCTGGAACTTCTGTTAAAATACCAGTTCAGAATAACAGAATTATTGACCCCCCACCCTCTTCTTTGTAGAAGACCTTCAAATATTTGAACACTGCTATCATGTCATCCCTAGTCCTTCTTTTCACTAGACTAAAGGTAAAGGTAAAGGTTCCCCCGCACATGCGTGCTAGTCATTTCCAACTCTAGGGGCCGGTGCTCATCTCTGTTTCAAAGCCAAAGAGCCAGCGCTCGTCCGAGGATGTCTCCATGGTCATGTGGCCAGCATGACTAGACACCAAAGGCGCACAGAGCACTGTTACCTTCCCACCAGAGTGGTCCCTATTTTTCTACTTGCATTTTTACGTGCTTTCGAACTGCTAGGTTGGCAGAAGCTGGGATGAGTAACAGGCGCTCACTCTGTTACATGGCACTCAGGATTCGACCTGCAAAACTGCCGACCTTCTGATTGACAAGCTCAGCGTCCCAACCCACTGAGCCACCACGTCCCTTTTCACTAGACTAGACATACCCAATTTTTTGCAAGCATTGTTCATTCAACAATACAATCTATTCAACTATATATTGAACTATATTGTATAGTCCAACTATACAATCTATACTCAACTTAGATTATAAACCATTTCATCTTCCCAGTCCCATTGTATTCAATCACAGAGACAGAGCATATGGATGGCATTTAATATCTCCTATCACTAATTGACTATATTTAGAAGTTCGAGAAGATGGAGAATAAGATGAATAAGTCAAAAGCTATCGATCTTTAGCATTACCATAATCACCAGCATCATCTAACATCTATTTCTGAAACTCATTCAGAAGGAAAATAGAGAACAACTATGCCTCCAGTATGCAACTTTTAGGATTAATATAGGAAGATATCTTAGTATTAAAATCATTTGTCATCTGTATGAAAGCAAACAAGTACATTTCTATGGTATCTAAAATTAGATAGAAATGGATCAAGCATAAACAACCTAGTATTTTCTAAACTGTTGTAATATTAAGCATTTGAAGAGTTCCTTTCAGGATAAAAAATTTATTCAGAAGGATGTAGCACTGATCAACCCTATCTCAGACCATATACAAGAAACTAATATGAACAATTCAGCACTAATTTTTGTCCTCATCCAGGACTGAATACACCAGGGCTTTTCAACCAGTGGTACGCATACCACTGGTGGTATGTGGGCAACTGGCAGGTGGTACACATATGATGAGTTGAAAAGCACTGTAAAAAAGTATTAAAAAAGTGTAAAAGTAGATGAGGTGAAGCGGGGGCAGCACCGCACATGCCTGTGAGAGAGTCAGCTGGAGCTGTGTGAAGTACCACTGGAACTCTGCTAAAAGTCCAGGAGCGGTGTGTGCAGCTTCAGCTGATTGGCGGTGGCCTGCATGCAGTCTTAGGACAGAGATTCAGCTGGAGCCACATGAGGTTTGCCAATTCTGCTGAGAGCCCAGGATTGGCGCAGGTACCTCCAGTGATCGGCGGCAGGTCTAGGATGTTTTGCGTCCCACCCTTGGCCACACCTCCTTCTCCTTGAGCCTCTTATTTTCCTCCAGCATTCCTCCCCAGAGCAGCATGTGATCACCGATAGGTGATTGCAGGGGCTTTGGGGGGGTGCGGGGCATGGGGGGCATGTCAGGGTGCTAGTTGGTTATCTCCCCCAAAAATTCCTAGTTGGTTATCTCCCCAAAAAACAGCTCTTGGGTGGCAACAGTTACCCAGCACGAGGGGCTCAGGAGAAAGAGATGTCAGCAATGCTAACTCCCAAGAATGAGGGGCCCAGAGGCAGCTACAAGCAGGGAAGGCAGGGAGGGGCAAAGAAAGGAAATCAAACCTGATTGACAGGGAGCATAGTAACCCTGCCCCTACTCTGCAGAGGGCAGATTCCCATCATTCCCAACCCAGCAGAGGTCCTCCTGCTGCACCGTTGCAGACAAAGGGGAGCTCCAGTGAGGAGGAGGTGGAGAAAGAGGATTTAAGCAAGCTTAGGAACCAGAGTGGGGTTCCCCCCCAAAAAACATGCTTCATGGGTAACCTCCCAGCACAACAGAAGGGGGCAGCTTCACCCCTCCCAAATGCCCTCTCATGAAAGCAGGATGAAAACTCCAAAAAGCGACAAGGAAAAAAAGGTTAAAACAGATCATGTTTCATGATGGTTTGCTTCCCCATTTCCTTCTAGCCAGTGCTTTTTTTCTAAAAAAAAAAAAAACAGGTGCTGGAACTCAGAGGTGCTATCACTGGGAGCGATGCCTGTGTCTGTAAGAACCCCCTCTTACTACGATGTCGCCCCTTTCCTTTGCACCCCCAGCCCTGTGGCTTGGAGCCACAGGTCATGGGGATTCCCCTCCCCACAGCCGCCATGGGGATTCCCCTCCCTGCAGTTGCCAAGCCACAGCCCATGCTGAGCCCCCACCTGGAGCTGCTCTGAACCCCTGCTCCTCATGGCAGCAGTCTCTAGCGCTGAACAGCTGACAGCCTCTGGCACCGTCCCTGACACCAGCTGAAGATGCCCCAGCCACGGAGCACTGCATTGGGCTGCCCAGCATCTCTAGCACCAAACAGCTGATGGCCTCCGGCCCTGGCACTCATTCACTTACTGCCTCGTCACTTCCAAATGCAGTAAGTGAGCGAGCAAGTGACGTTTGGAAGCGTTTAGAAGCAACGGGACAGTGAGTAAATGTGTGAATGAGCAAATGGCATTTGGAAGCAAAGGGGCAGTAAGTGAGCAAGTGAGCAAGAGGCCTTTGAAAGAGACAGAGTGAGTGGGGGAGAGACTGAACGAGATGCCTTTGAAAGAGAAAGAGGAGTGAGTGAGAGTGACTGAAGGCTTTTGTGAGCAAAGTTTGAGTGAGTGAGGGGGCTTTTGCGAGCGAAGGATAAGAGAAAAAGGGAAAAATGAGGGGGAGAAGGGAAAAAGAAAAGGCACTGACTTCTGACTTCCTCTGTTGCAGGAGTAGAAGGAAGCATTAACATTGAACCTCAACTTTTTACTTTTCTATAACATTATAAACTAGCCATTTCTATAACAATATATGAATCTAACCAATGAAACCCAAAATACCCCCCCCTTTTTTAGTTATCAAGTTTTTGACACCTTGTTAAGCACTGGTGGTACTTGAATATTGTCATGTCCTAAAAGTGGTACAATTTCTGAAAATGTTGAAAAGCCCTGATGTAGATGCAGCCTAAATTGTTTATTGCCATCCTATTTGCTAATATCTTACTTACCTAGTTGAGATGGTGAAGTTGGGCAGCAGGGAGGGGTGCAAAGTTCCTGCCTTCGCAGACAACTTGCCTGTGCAACGTTTGCCGGCCGGGTCTTTTGGCACACTCAGCAGCAATTCCTATTGGCTTTCGAAAGCCAATAGGCCAGGGGTAGGCAGCCTTGGCTCTTTTATTACTCATGGACTTTCGAAAGCCAATAGAGGTAGCAGCACAGCTTGTGCAAAAGTTTTGTTTGTTTGGTTTTTTTTTACAAAAAAGGTGCCGGAACGCCATTCTGAGCATTCTATAAGAAAAAAAGCCCTGCTGATAACCATCTATTTGAAGGGCCCAATATCCATCATAATTTTGTCAGTCACAATGGCAGAATGTAGTTTTTTTTAGGTAAAACAGAGGAGCAGTTTGCCACTGCCTTTTCCTATAGAGTATGAATTGATGTCTTTGCCATTGTCACTAAAGTGACTATCTACCTCCAACATCTTTCTGTATCTCTGCTACGCAATATAGGTACCTGTTTGCTTTAGCTGGGTTTCTAAGAGTATAAACAGTCTTGATGTACTCTCATAACATTTTTGATCCATTCCTTACATAAACATCAATCTCCAGTATAATAAGGCTTGAGGGGACTCCTAATAGTAAGTTACCCCAATAAAATTACCCCTTAATTCGTTCAATGTTTGCAGCTTCCTCAGTTTGGTATACTCCAAGTATGTTGGGACTGCAATTCCTAGAATTCCTAGGTATCTGGGAACACATTTTCAAATTCCACATTTGAAAAGCCTGTTTATGGCATTATAAATTAAGTGCCTTAAATTTAAGGTAGACAATTGGATAAGCATGAAGGATTTTAGACATTCAGCTATAAATGGCATTTTCTTGCTTAGCAACCAGAGATACCAGATTCTAAAACCAGATCGTTTTCTTCTGTAATCTCTATGTGCTATCTCTTTCTAAGTTCTAAGAATATACATTTGTATAAATATCTGACAGCCTACCCTCTAGAACATCCATTCCTCTTTTTATTTTAATGCATTAGACAACTAACTTTATCTAGCTGACATTGACTTTTTTATGCTTGCAGAGGTATGCTTGTTCAGAAAAAGTGAAAATGTTGATTATTTTTTATAAAAAGTTGGAATTGTAATTGAGCTGATATAATATGATATAGCAGGATTGATAAAGCAGTGCAAATTGATTATATAAGCAGTGTAAATTGATTATATAATTGAAGAGAAGCTGAACATTTCTTGCCAGAGTTGTTATCAGGCTTAATAAACAGAAGTGCATACACACCCACAACTACATGTATGTGCATGTATGTGTGGCCATGAATGGTTCCAGCATTTTCAAAATAAAAGATATTATGGGAAAAGTGAGTGAGTGAGTGAAAGAGATGAGATTCTTAACTGAAATGTACAAAGGATGTGGAAGATCTATGCAAGGACTTAATGTGGTTTTGGGAACACTTCCTGACACAAAACGTCAGCTGACATTTTAGGGCTGAGTTGGTGTCTTTCTTTTATTTTAATGTGGCTTGTTTGAACCTGGAACAAATCTGTTGTTCTTTGTTGTTTTTGTTTCCAAAATTTTATTTCTTCTGAGCTAATGTATGATTCACTTTTCCATTGGATGAACCATTTCTGTTTCTTGGATTTTTCCTTTTGTTATTTATCTTTGTGAGGTTTTTTGTTTTTGTTTTTCTTTTTGGAGATATCAACTTTTAAATGCAGTGTGTTAAAGCAATTCAACATGGATTTTTCCTTTTTTTCACAATACAATAGCCTCTCATTATAATAATTGAGAGCCAGGGTTGCTAGCAATTGTAAGGGCTGAAGTTAATTTAAAGGGATATGATAAAGTAAATCATAGTCTCCTTTTTGATAAAGTGGAAAAAATGGGCTTAATGGCCCCACTGTGCATGGATTCACAGTTGACTTCAGAGTCATCCTGGTGAGATAGTCAGCATATGAATTGAATAAATAACTTTTATTTTTTCAAATGCCCCTATCAGGAAGAGACACTCTTCGGTTTTAACCTTTTTTTCCTTGTCATTTTTTGGAGTTTTCATCCCACTTTTGTGAGTGGGCAGCATTTGGGGGGGATAAAGCTGCCCCCTTTCCCTCCCCCAAGCCACAGCCGAGCAAGACACCCACCTGGCCATGTCCAGCTGCAGAGAGAGGAAGATGGAGCTGCAGGGCTGTCAGGGCTTAGCAGAAGCGCCAGGATCAGTGGAACCTGGCGCTGATCCTGGCGCTTCTGCTGAGCCCCACAGAAGCACCCATCAGCTGGAGCCCAATGCTGATCCTGGCTCTTCTGCTGAGCCCTGACACTCCTGCAGAAGTGCCAATCAGCTGTTGGGGCTCAACAGAAGCACCAGGATGAGGGAGGGAAGGAAGGAAGGAAGGAAGGAAGGAAGGAAGGAAGGAAGGAAGGAAGGAAGGAAGGAAGGAAGGAAGGAAGGAGATGGGAATGAGAAAGAGGAAGGCAGGTAGGGAGGGAAAAAGGAAGGAAGGAATCCCCTCCCTCCAACAGTAACCACAATGCTAATACGGCCCTCAGTGAAATTGAGTTTGACACTCCTGATATAAAAGGTTGTTAAGTGAATCTGGTTTCCCCATTGACTTTGCTTGTCAAAAGGTTGCAAAAGGGGTTCACTTGACCTTGAGACACTGCAGCCATCCTAAATATGAATCAGTTGCCAAGCATCTGAATGCAAATCACATGACCCAGGGAATGCTGAAATGGTCATAAGTGTGAAAAATGGTCATAAGTCACTTTTTTCAATGCCATTGTAACTTTGAACAGTGACTAAGCGAACTGTTGTAAGTTGAGGTCTACCTGTACTTTATTACTTTTTTCCTTTTTTTTTGGTCATCAAGTTTTTGACACCTGCTAGGCGACTGGTGGTACTTGGATATTCCCATATCCTAAAAGTGGTACAATGGATGAAAAGGTTGAAAAGCCCTGGAATACACCACTAGTTAAGGATAAGGTAAAGGTAAAGGTTCCCCCGCACATGCGTGCTAGTCGTTTCCGACTCTAGGGGCCGGTGCTCATCTCCGTTTCATAGCCGAAGAGCCAGCGTTTGTCCGAGGACGTCTCCGTGGTCATGTGGCCGGCATGACTAGACGCCAAAGGCGCACGGAACGCTGTTACCTTCCCACCGGAGTGGTCCCTATTTTTCTACTTGCATTTTTACGTGCTTTCGAACTGCTAGGTTGGCAGAAGCTGGGACGAGTAACAGGCGCTCACTCTGCTACGCGGCACTCGGGATTCGACCCGCCAAACTGCCGACCTTCTGATCGACAAGCTCAGCGTCCTAACCCACTGAGCCACCGCGTCCCTCTAGTTAAGGATACTGATACAAAAATGTTTCACAAGGAAAAAAAGAGACTCTTGGTTCATTCAAGTTCTTTTGCTACTTGTTTACAGCTAAGGAAGACAAGAATCAAAAATAGAAGTCACCTGTCTTAGAACTTCAACTGAAATGGAGTCAGTGTTAGTGAGTTTATCCTTAAAGAATGGAGTCTAATTCTAATAATTTATTCATCATCAGAAAAATCATGAAGTATCCAATTCTTACATGTATATGTTCCCTCCCCATTCATAATAATATAACACTCAAGAAAATGCTGCATTTAACAGAATGGCAGAGAGCCATTGGAAGAATTGCTCTTTCATCACTACTTGCAATCACATGAAAAGTAGGATATTAAATTCACTACATAATCTTGCTTATCCAAAGTCCTTGAGAAAAGCAAATAGTTTAATGTTAGGTTGCTAAAACTAGCATAATGTAGACTTTCAAAACTGTCTAAATGTGCAGATTGAAAAAAAAAATCATCAAATCTATCTGAATATTTTTGCATAGCAACTGTTGCTAAGAAAGATCTGCAAGCCTCAGCCAAAATTTAGAAGAACTTGAATCCCATCAGCATTTCAAGCAGCTGGAGAAGACTAAATATACATAGTCAAATGACTGGCTTCCTTCAGTGTTTCTACTTTTAGATATTTCAAAGAGAAAAAAGATAGAAAAATAGCCATTCTATATACATTCTATATTACCAAAGTAGAAATTATTGGAGTGCCAGATTCTATGATATCCCATTTTCATGTATTGTTTTCTATTCATTAAAGAAATATTCACTTTTTAAGGTTTGATTGGGTATATCTAGAGCAGACATGTCAAACACAAGGCCCGGGGGCTGGATCCGGCCCGCGAAGTGTTTTCATGTGGCCTGCAAAGCCTTCCTGGAAACAGTGAGGGAACGGCCCCCACTGCCTTGGCCCTGGCCCAGAGACCCTCCTTCTGCCAGAGACCCTCAGTTCTGTCCCACTCCTGCCCAGGCCCCCATAGGCACCCTTGATGCGAACGATGTAGAGCTGGCCATGCCCACCCAGTAGGCCATATGCACTCTAGCCACGCCCACCCAGTAGGCCACGCCCACCCTGGCCATGCCCACCCGGCCCCCTGAGGGCAACCGCAATGCTAATGTAGCCCTCAATGAAATTGAGTTTGACACGAAATAGTGTGAATTCCATCTCTAGCATCATGGACCACATACAACACCTTAAGTACAGTCCTCAGAATATAGAGAGAGTAAGGAAGATGACTTTGACTGAGATGCAGGAACTATTACTTAGGAAAAAGGGGCTAAAATATTTTTCAATGTCCAGGCTAATAGAATAATATTCAGAAGAAGCTGAGACTGACACTAGCTAATTCACTGAAGAATAAGAAGGGGAAGCACAATCTGATTAGCAAAATGCTTTCAGTCAAAGTAGTTTTACCCTTCCTGTGGAGTTGATTTCCTGGTCTGGTCTAACTGCACATTTTAATGTGACAGATGAGGGGAGGTATTAAATAAACATGTGTTTAATATGCATTTAATATGTTAAATATAAGCATGCTAATCATATTTATTCATGAAATTAAAATTACATCAAATTTAGTTTTGGACTTGCCCTTCACTACCTTTTGAAATGTGGCCCTTGTACCTACAAATAACAACAACAACAACAACACACACACACACGCACATATAGATATAGATATAGTTATAGATATAGATATAGATATAGATATAGATATAGATATAGATATAGATATAGATATAGATATAGATATAGATATAGATATAGATATAGATATAGATATAGATATAGATGATATAGATATAGATATAGATATATGTTAAATGCTTGTTAACTATTTAGATTACCTTGCTAGGCCCCAGACATGGGACAAATCTTTATTTCCTGTTTCAGCCTAACCGAAGGCCATCGACAGGCAGTAGTCACAACAGTGACAGCTCATATTTGTGTAAATTTTTAGATTGCTTTAATTCTTTGTTAGCAATCTAAAAATTTATATATATATATATATATATATATATATATATATATATATATATATATATATATATATATATATATATATATATAGAGAGAGAGAGAGAGAGAGAGAGAGAGAGAGAGAGAGAGAGAGAGAGAGAGAGAGAGAGAATTGGAAGGGACCTTGGAGGTCTTCTAGTCCAACCCCCTGATCAAAGGGCAAATGTGGCCTTTGGCACAAAAAAGTTTGCATGCATCATTTATAGTGTTTCCCTAATTTCTTTTGAGCTTTGGATTAGGCAGCTAGCAGATTTCTCATTTGTATTGTGTTAAAAATACCAAAAAATTTTCACCGTCTGTTCTCACTGAACATACTGGGACAAAGATGGCTTCCTGTTTTATTTTTCAAAAGAGAATAAATCTTTGGTTAAATTTCCATGAGCAGAACATGGATTTTTCGCTTTTACCTTGCCTTTTGCAAGGTGGCTAAAAGGCCATGAGCTTCACTTCAGTAGTCTGCAACTTCTTATATTTTGATCGTGAGAGGACTTAGAAGCCAGGGAGGCTGCACAGCAAACAAACCCCACCCAGATGTTTAAAAATATATTGGTTAGAACATTAAGAAGAATATTATTAAATAGAGAATTAAAATTAATTCAGCAGGCAATCCAGGGAGAGAAAACATTTTACATAGTTTGGGACACTGTGTTATCAAGTCAAACTAGAGCCTTGGTGGAGCAGTGGGCTAATGCCTCCTTAAGTAACACCAGCTGCCTGCAATTAGTGCAGGTTCGCATCCCACCAGGCTCAAGGTTGACTCAGCCTTCCATCCTTCCGAGGTAGGTAAAATGAGGACCCAGATTTTTGGGGGCAATAAGCTGACTTTGTAATAATGCCGCTTGGGGGTGTGTGAAAGCCCTAATAAGCAGGCAGATACATAGAATGAAGGCTACTGCTAAGCTTGTAACCCACCCTGAGTCTTCGGGGAAGGGCGGGATATAAATGGAATTTAAAAAAAACATAAATAAAAAATATCTCATCATGAAATAGTTATCAAGTGCTAGGAAAGAGCCTGAACAAGGTGTGCCAGTTGTGACACTTGCAGCTTCCTCATTTTGTGCAGATTTAGATCATTTAACAATAGTGAATATGAAACCACCAGTGCTTTTTTTTCTAAAAGAAAAAGGTGCCGGAACTCACACGTCATACAACCCGCCTTGCCTACCCTACAAGGTTCCATCCAAAAAAGGTGCCGGAACTCCGTTCTGAGCGTTCTATGAGAAAAAAAGCCCTGGAAACCATTTTGCAAAGGCAAAAGGGTGCCCTGCAGGATGCAGAATATGTGTAAAAAGTCTTTCCCAATTATGAAGTTCAATGGGATTTACTCTTGAGGTTATTTGTAGAGGTTTATTGCTCTTAGCAACAGTTGTTACCCTTATACATAATACACAGAAACAAATATATAAGATGGGAGATATTCAGATAGCTTATTATTCCTTCTTAACACTCCTGAGAAGTACATTGCAGGGTGAAAGGCACCAGCAACCATTTTTTGATTTAAAAACCATGGAAGTAAATTTGAAAAAGCCCAGGAACAGAGGAAAAGACTTAAATGAGCATTGCCTTAACACAGTGTTTAATTTAATGCAAGATCACCATTAAATGTTTACTGAATGGTTCTTCCTAAAGCTTTCCCACTTCTACATATCTCTTATGTATTTTATTTTGAAATGAGCATAGCAAAATAAATTATTCAGCCAACAGTTGGCAAAAGGCTAGATAATATATTAATAATATAAGCATGGGTTCTTTGATTCAGTCATATCCATTTCCAATGTTTGATTTGCAAACTCCACAAAGATAAAACATCAGAAGACCTAGAATTTAAATAAAAGTGTCAAATATGGCTCCTCAAGTCTTTGAGGACAATCCTTCAAAAATTCCTCCAAACTATTTTCCCAATATGACAGAAGGGAATAAATGAAAATATATGGAAAGCAATCAACTGATGACATTCAGTTAACCCAGCGGTTCTCAACTTTTTCTATACCCTTCACCCCTAGAACACTTCTGATATATTCTCACACCCCTTACAAAAGTTCACAATAACAGCAATGAATTATGCATATACATTGTAATTTTGAAATTTCTAAACCCACGTTTTCACACCTCCTGGAATATCGTCTCGCAGCCCCAAGAGGTGCGAGCACTCTCAGTTGGGAACCCCTGAGTTAACCCATTAGAATGAATTCATTTAGGTAAGATTAATTATTGTCAGTTGTGGTTGTTAAATATAAATCAAATTAAATGTAGTGCTTGCTTGATCCCACAACTTGTCTCTCTTGGCTCTGCCTGCTTTTTAGGAATGCTTGCGATTTGTTTGGAAATTTTGTGATAACTTTAAAAAGATCTGTGATGTTTCTATGTTTCACAGCAATGGAATACAGTGTACAAAAAATAGGAATTGCAGTCATTTTTACTGCAAGCACTTGAAGTGTTAATAATCCATATTCATTAATCAGCTTCTCCCAAAAGAAAAAATGGGGGAAAGGTTGATTTTAGCTGTTTGAATTAATTCAAGGCAGACTGACAAACTGTAATGACTGTGATGGACCAGAACACAAATGTTATCCCCCAGTGCTATCTTTTTGTTACTGCACACACTCAGTTCATTTATATGCTACAACTCTTGGGCTTTGTTTAATGTACTACTTATCATTTAGTTGTCCTTCCCAAATAAGCTATGAAACAGCTTGCATTTGGCTATTTGCCTTTCTTACAATGTTATTCTGTTCTACAGTTCTATAAAAAAACCTTAAAGCAATGTTTCTGGGATAGTAACAAAAGTATCCATATACCATGAATAAAAACTAAAACCTTTATGTTTCTTGTGGGAGTACTACCCCTTAAGTCAGGAATTTTGCAAGAATCAAAATTGGGCTTCTTTTTCGGGGTACTTTTTATGTTATGTATTTACTTTGTTAATTAGGAATTTATTATTTTAAATGATGAAACATCCATGCAGATAAGATAAAGTAGCATATGCATACTCAGCTGACAGCATGGACAGTTCAAAGTTTCAACAAAACTGAAAAAAGTGACTTATTACCATTTTTCATCTTTATGATCATTGCAGCATCCACATAGTGATGTGATTTACGTTTGGATGCTTGACAACTGGTTCCTATTTATGATGGTTGCAGTGTCCCGGGGTCATGTGATCACCTTTTGCAAATTTCTGACAAGCAAAGTGAATGGGGAAGCTGAATTCACTTAACAATTGTGTGACTAATTTAACAACCGCAGTGATTCGCTTAACAAATGTGGCAAGAAAAGTCATAAAATGGGGCAAAATTCACGTAGCAAATTTCTCACTTAGCAACATAAATTCTGGGCTTAATTGTGGTCATAAGGACTACTTCTATATGGATTATTTTTTCCCAAAGAAGACATGTATGACTTTGCACAGTTAGTATTTAATTATCTCAAACTCTCACTTTGAGAAATCATGGCAATTTTAGCAGCACATAGGAAAAGGAATGACTTAGGACTTTTGTGGCAAAACAAAATAATTGGTGACAATGGCAGGTTTTTTGAACATTACATTAACATGGCTGCCTCTGGTCTTGATGCTCCCAGCCTCTGAATATGAATCTGAGATAAACTGAATCCAGAGACTAGCCATTGAATAACCCCCCTTGCATTTTATGAAGTTGTTCTATAGTTGGGCAAGGAAGAGAAAGTCATTTGGAGAATTCTACTACTTCACTGCTTGGGAATTCTGGTGCAATGGGAGTTTTCCAGTTTACCAGGAGAAAAACATCCACTCCCATAACTTAAAGCTGCTTTGGATAAAAATTTACTGCATGCATTAATGTTGTGAGAGAGCATAGAATACAAGCCTCTAATGAATCTGTGCATGTGTATGTTAAAGTACTTAAGAAATTAGCTCAATCAAGTAAGGTTGGTGATGCCAAAAAGAGGATGAAATGGTCTCAAAACACTGTGTGATAAATATCTACAGCAGGAAGATTTGACATTGGATAAAACAGACACTCACCATGGCCAGATGATACAAAAATCTCAAAAAAGAAAATTGCCTAATGGCAGCAGTGAGTAGCATCTTTTTAGACAGATACGTTCATCATGTTCATCAGCAGAAGGTGATGAAAAGGTCAGCCAAAGATAGACAAAAGGTGACTTGGGAGACTGTGTTCTGGGAAAAGCAGAGTTTGTTACATGAAAACCAAGGATGCATCTCATAACCATGACATGAAATGAGCACATCCAAAGACCAGGTTTGTAAAAGTGATTTGGATAGCAGCATTTTATTTTTTCCACTTTTGATTAGAAAAAAAATGTGAATGCTGAGTTAGATATAATGCAGGAGAATGGTATTATTCAAGAACTACATGAACATACAAACTGAATACTCAGCTTGTTGATTATGCCAAAAGAAGTACTAATGAAAACTTGTCATTGTATCCCTCTGAAGACTATGGTGCAGGAATACCCTCTTGCCAACAATAGATAATATTTGGCCTGTTATTAAAAGCGCATTGATTTTTGTTGAATTAGATACCACCGAAAGCTTTTGGCAAATAGAATTGGTGTCACTAGCTCAATCAAATACAGTGTGGCTTTTTTAGTTTATCTTTTTTTTGGGGTTCTCAAATAACTTCAGAATTATCAAGAGGCAAAGGATTCTGTCCTGTAGGAATCTCTAAATATTGTCTGATTTATAATGTTTTTTGTCTGTACAGCAACTGTTGAAAAGTCTGCAATTTTTGAGAGATTTCATAAAAAAGTTATTTAAACAAAAGCAAATGCCAGTTTGTTCTTGAAAAGGCTGCCGGATTGCAACATGTCACCTCACCTGATGAAATTAAACCCTATCCAAAGAAAACAAAAACTTTCCTGCAAGTCCTAACTGCTGAGAATCTGGATCTACAGCATTCTTTTTCTAGAAACGAATAGCACACATGTGCAGGGGAACCTTTACCTTTTTATGGCAACTTTATGAAATATCCTAATTATTTGGATACGTTAGAACCATTGTGTCCGCCCACTAGATAAGGAATGTTTTGCCTCAGGTCTGATTCTGCATTTCAGCAATTGAAAGATGCATTAACTAAGGAAGTTTGGTTTATTATAAGCTGAATGTGCCAGTTTCTCTGGTAACTAAGGCTACTCCTGTCAGACTTGCCATCTTGCTACAATTCAGGAAGGCTAATCTAAGAAGCACTGTTGCATATGCCAGCCATTTACTTGTTATGTTCACAAATCACAAAGCACTTCTGCACACCACTCAACCACATAAACTTCCAACTTGCCATCTTGCATCCAGTTTCTTAATTAAACATTGTAGCCTTATGATTTTGCAGTTCAATGCATTACTGGGGAAAAACAAATATAGCTGATTCTTTATGACATCTTCTATTACTTGAATTCTATTACCTCTTCTTACTATTACTCCAAGGCCCCTTCCAATTCTGTTATTCTGTTATTCTGATTGAGAGTTAAACTCATTGATGGAGTAGATTAGACATTGGGTTGTTGATTTATGAATGTTATTTTTTTTAAAAAAACATTTTGTTTCTCTGTTAGAAATGTTACTCACAACACTTAGAGGTATTGTTTGGTGTAACATATGGGTTGGAACAATTAAATTAAAATATTGTTCAACCAACAAATGGCCACAGATAATTTCTAATACATTGCAACTGTTTAAGCATATTGTTGTCAAATATCCTTACATTATAAACTTTTTACAAACTAAGCAGCCAATCTAAGATACAGAAGTCATTATAGTCATCGCACGAGTTACACCATGATGTGAGGCAAACAAAACAAGTTCTGGGTGTTTAATTTTAATGGGAAATTAATTAATTAATTAAAAACTTTTATATAAGTTTTTGTTGAACCCCCATAATATGTGCTTACAATCACTGATTACTCTTCTTACCCGAAGGCAATTTTCACTACCACACATTTCAGCTGTTTCAATTATCAGTGCACTGCATGATATTTTTATTTCTATTGCATATGAAGCTGTTCCTGGAAATGCCCAGCCATTTTCAGGTCACCTTGCTTTATCTTCTAAAATTTTTGATTAGATATTTGTTCAATTATTTGTTTATTTTCTGTGTATGTCTTCAGACCCCAACTAAGAAAGAATATATGAACACTTTCTGAATGGTTTAATTAAACAATGAAATGGGTTCTATACAGTTTAACGTATAAATGTGTTCAGTATAGTGTTCTACACAGTCTAAAATCAGTTTTGTTGCTGTACATTGGATTAGAAAAGCTGTAATTAAGCATCCTTTACCATTCAGCAGGATGATTAATTGTTGTTTAGTAACATTTTGAAGAGTAAACATGCCAGACGTCTGACCTGCATTATGCTCAGTTGGAATGTTTGCTTAGCCCCCCAAAAATCCACTTGTACAGGATTCTCTCCCATCTATGATTCGTCCAGGATATCACTGTTAACTATCAATGAATGCTACTAAAGTCAGTGGCATTTATTTCTCATGATACCTGTCCATTTTGTATAGTGGTGAAGGTGCTGCCCTTGAACCAGGAGACTACAAGTTCCAGTCTGGTCTTAAACATGAGAAACCAGTGGGTGACTTTGGGCCAGTCAGTTTCTCTCAGCCAAACTCATCTCATAGGGCTTTATTTTGAGGGGAAAATAGAAAGAGGAAGGAGTGGAATCAGTGGGATGACTTGGCCTCCAGAAGTTGTGGGTGTTCCAACACTGGAGGTTTTTAAGAAGAATTGGACAACCGTTTGTCTTAAATGGTATAGGGTTTCCTGCTTGAGCAGTAGGTTGGACTAGAAGATCTCCAAAGGTCTCTTCCAACTCTGTTATTCTTAGTATTAGGTATGTTTGCCACCTTGACTTACTGATAAAATAATAAAAATGGGATGAAATCTAATTAATTAATTAAACAGGCATGTAATCAACTGTAATTCTTGATTCCCAAACTCAAGACACTCAATTACTACACCTTTTCACTTGCTATTGTTTTCTCTCCAAAAATACACTGTATTTACTGATCTGCAAAATGCAATATAGTATACAGAATGACTGGAAAAGTGGGTGATTAAGGGAACAGTTTTGTATCTCAAAATGGGAAGCATATGTGCAGGACAACACAACTTGTGGGAAAACCCATTTTTTTTAAAAAAAATTAAAAAAATTAGAACCTTCAAAACTAATTCTGGAAAAAAATCAAACCAAGTTTGCCCATCTCTAGAAATTATCTATTTGGATTTTTTAAAGCATAATAATATGTGGGAGAACTTTTACTCATTATTTATTCAGAATTTTGAAACTGTGAAGCAAAACAGACACATTCAACAATTTTCTGTTCCATAAATACCATCTAACGATTTTGTGATACTCCAAAAACAAGCAAAACCTCTTTGAGTAAAGAACGTGGTAGGAAAAAAAATGAAATTGTGTATCATAGGAAATAATGTCAACCTCATCCAGCCTCAAACCTCTGAGAAACATTTATGTATAATTAGTCAAATATGCCTTAAAATAGGAATTTTAGGAAAGCAACCTCAATAAGTCTGTGGCCTTATTGAAGTTGCTGAAATAAAGTTGTCCCACAATCCATTGGGATTCTTCATACAATTTGGAGATTATATTATTACAACATTAAAAAAATAACTCTTCTTGGAACTGTCCTTCAAATTCAAACAATATATAGATTTCATCTGATATAATTGAGTGTGGGTTTGTTGATGAAAGAGAGCAGACTAACATTCAGGATTTCATTTTCTATAGGGACCCAATATTTGTTAAGGTTTTTTATGACTTAAATTTCATTCACATTGAAAAAAAATAAAATTTGGGTTTGGGGACTGATCTCTTTGGTGTGTCTACTCCTGCTCAATTAGCAATAGCACTTAGACTTATTTATCACTTCATACTGCTTTACAGCTCTCTCTGAGCAGTTTACAGAGTCAGCCTATTGCCCCCAACAATCTGGGTCCTCATTTTTCCATCCTCAGAAGGATGGAAGGCTGAGTCAACCTTGAGCCATTCAGAATCGAACTAAAGTGAGCAGTGAGTTAGCTTGCAGTACTGCATTCTAACCACTGCACCACCACGACTCCTGTTAAAAACTTGGCCTAAGTTTCCCTAAGTTCTTATTTTAAATAGTAATTGTGTGTTTTGATATTTGCACTCCTTTGTTTACTAAGCTTGACTGCAATTACCACCAGAGGATTGTTTATTAAATGACTTCGCAAAGTGCTAATTTCAAGATTGAAAGTGGGTTGGAAGCAGCAATTGTGTAATTATTAAGCATAGTTTTCCCATTGCTGATTGTTAAGGCAGCAGATTGTCATCAATGTCCTTCCAGGTGGAGAAGCAGATGTTTCTCCCAGTTGGTATCAACATGAGGTTTCAGCCAATTGGCAGGTAAGGCCAGTGACTCCCTCCCTTCTGAGAGCACAGATGGCAATATTATTAAGAAGAGGCCTGAACTGTGAGAAAGTGGATGCTACCATTACATTTAATAATTGATGTTCTGCTAAATTAATATATTAGTTTGATATGTTTATATAGCTAGGTGTGAACACACATTGTTTACACATGCCAATAAAAAATCATCAGTACAAGCTTGGAATGTATTGTTCCAACTGATTCAGATACAATGAGCCTGCCACAAAATAACATTTTCAAATATTAGTACACATAGTAGACTAAGTGCTCCTCATTACATGAGACTGGATTTCAATTTATGACACTCTTCTGGGTCTAGAACATAAGTAGCACCCTCCTCAAAGGTAGTCATGGCCCAACTAATCCACCAATCTGCTCTCACTGTGGCCGGCCAACTGCACAAAGAAGTCTATTGGTCTCTCCTGAGAAAATGGCCTTCAGAGCCAGTTCCACATCCATCTTAGCTAATAGCCACTGATCCCCATGACTCCATTGATTGGTCCAACCATGTTATTGTAGCCAGCTGAACTGGTATACACCACCACAATTTATGGAAGGAAATTCCAAAGTTGAATAACATGAGTTAAAAAAACCCCATTTTTGTTTGTCCTGATTCTTTCAGGATTCAATTTTGTTGGGTGACTGCCAATTTAGTATTTTGTGAAAAGAAAAATAGCTTCTCCTGATCTTCCTTATCCACCCCAGTATAATTTTGTATACCTCACTTGCCTCCTTTTTAGACTATGTTAGTGCAAGATTGGAGAGCCATTGTCTCCATGTTCTTGGATATGGCAATGGTGAAAAACATTAACAGGCCACACATGGCTACTTGGGCACTACCATGTCGTGGCCTGCTTTAAATAGGTCTGAACTATGGCTCCAAGCAGAACAGCCAAAATAGCCAATAAAGGAGGATGCAATTTCAGGAACATCTGAAGGGTCTCTGATTTCCCTTCCTAGTTCTACTTGCAACAAGATACTGGAGTGTGTGAAACACAAAGATGGAAATTATATCTGTTGAGAGATTGCATATCAATTAACCTGCTTGCTAGTTGCTAAAAAAATTCCTTAATCACTTAACTTTAAAATGTTTTTTTCCTATCAAATGTAAGGAGCATAATCAATAATACGTTTGCTAGAATCCTTTCATTTTCTCTATCTAAGTTTCTATCTTAAGTGTTCGGAATTAATTATTATATATGCTGTCAGAAGGATGACCCCCATGGAAAGCTATGTTCCTTCTGTAATTTTTATAAGTGGAATAACTTTTAAAACCCAAATGCAGTACAAAGAATTAATAGAATTCATGTTTGTAAATTTGCAGCTTGATAAAGTAGTTGTAATTTAGAATGACATCTTTTTGAAAGGTTTGTGGCTTTTCAGAGAAAATATTACTATATGTAAGACTGAAATTAAGTTTAAATTCACTGCTCATTACAGTGATTTATCAGAACAACTTACAGTTGGTGAGAAAAGCTAGATCAATAATATATCTTTTCGGTATTAGCAAACTACATGAGCAATGTTCTAGTCAGTGTATCAAACAACTGAACACAGTACAAGCTAGAAGGACTGAGATTATACAAAATATTTTTAATCGGCAGAAGTATCTTACTGCTTATTTGCCTTGGCACCTGTGGCTCAACAGAAAGTTAGTAAAATAAGTGTCTATAGTGCTTTCATTAGCCAAAACAAAATGTTTCTGGGTCCTACACTGTAAGAAACATAAAACTATTGAAAAAACAAATAGCCTTTTGGATTAGCAAAAAAATAGCCAGTTTGTCCTCCGGTTAGTAGGTATGTTGTGAACAGACACATCCACAATTGTAGCAATGCTGTAATTAGCCAGGCCCTCCATAGCAACCATTTAACAAGAACACCTATGTTCTGAAATCTGTCAGCTAGGCCTACACTGTTTGAGTTAAGGTATCTGTAGCTGTAGTTAAATATATCTCATACCCTAGTTAAAACCAATACACCAAAGGAAAATAATTTAGATTTTAAACACACAGACACACAAGCCACTGAACACTGGACATAACTTTCCACATGAACACGTGGCTTTGGGGAGTCAATAGTCTGAGATACCTCTTGTTGAAGTCTACTTCATTGTTGGAACATTGCAGAAGAAGCAGACAAAAGAAAGGTCACCTAGAGGCTACTCCAGGGTTGAAACACAAGTGTGTTAAAAGTGAAACTAAAGTAACCTCAAAACCCAAATAAAAAAAATCTCAGGGATAAAGTCTGGAGAGAAATTAAAGGGAATTTAATTATAAATTATTATAAATGCAACAAAGACTTCCCTATGTATTATTAGTACTCATCAGAGAACTCAATTATACAATTAGCAGATTACCATTTGTTCCAATGGAGAAAAAGAAAGCTAATGATATTGTAACCAGGATCACATTTTTCAACATATCCCTTAAAAATGTAAATGCCAAATTTTCAGGAAAGCTTGAGATTGATGACTGACTCTTTGGGAGTTTAGAAGGCATTTTAAACAGAAAAGGCTAATTCCCTGTACTGGATTTGAGTGGATTGCATTTTCTTATTGATGTGCATGTAAAACTGAACAAGCTCTATATTGGATGGTTTCAGCTGGATTGCCAAGCTTTGTGTATGCAGGAAAATTTCTATTTAATGGGCCATGTGGGAAGAAAGGATGACCATTAAAATTTGAAAGGGTCATGTTAAAAAGTCCATTATTATGCACTTGTGTAAAATATGTGTTGAGTCTCTTGATGATTCCAACTGGCAGAGTTTAGAACTGTAGTCAATTGTTTTGTCCTGTTAATTATTTTGTTTTTTTTGTATCCCACCTCCTTGGTGCTCTTGGGCTGAGAGACAGTAACTGAGCAAAGGTCACCCAGTTGGCTTTCATGGCTAAGGAGGAATTCATGATCTGCTTTTTAGCCTGTTGCCTTAACCACTAGACCAAACTGGTTCACCTCAACTGCACTGGTAATGGTATGTTGCTAGAGTGGCATTTTCTTGCTGATGCATGTAACCAGGGGAAATGATCTGCTTACTTTAGTGCCTCCAATCCTTGCATTAGAAGCTCAAAAGCTACAGAGAGCACAACTGGTCCCTTTCCTTCTTCACTAGTTCCCCAATATTCCTGCTACTACCATATTAGCAACTTGCCTATCCCCCTGTTGTTCCCAGTGTCCTTCCAGATATTTCAGTAAAAACTTGACTTAATGGGCTTGGCTATTTCAAGGAGATATATAGACTCAAATTATATTTGTCATGTCCAAAATCAAGATGTTATTGTATGTGTGTTTTGATTAGACTATTGTGCACTGTTGGTAGACTAAACAATCCATGATGCATTTTGCTGCAGAGACATATCTGAATTTGTTGGTTTGGCCTATTTGCTGAAATTCTTCTCTCCTTTGGTACTTCAATTGTTTGCATATGTGTGCCTAGTAAGGATGCATGTATGAATCAGGAATGTTTTTTTTATTCTTAGTTCTTGAGTGTTTTAGGATATAAAAACAAGGATGGCTTCTATGTTTTCTCTCTTTTGGATAAAGCAGCAATGCCATCTTTTGTTTTTCTTTCTTTTGCTACCTTTCTCAGTCCAGCAAGCTGCAACCACTTTTTGAAAGTGGAGGAGATAGTAGTGGCCAAACTGCTTAAAGATTTGTGCTGTATTACACTACTGAAATGTTGGGCGATCCACATTCCTAAGTGTCTGCAAGGCAACCTATAGTAAACCAAGGAAAGGAAGGTGATTTGGGAAGGAAATCTGTTTTGTGTGGAATGAATAGAATTATTTTCTACTTTGCTGTTTGACCTTCAAATAGTACCTACTCTGGTGGTAGCTGAGAAATTAGGCTTTGTGGCCTTCTTAAAAGGACACGTAGATGCTTTAAAATATATTTCACCAATTAACCTCTGTGTTTGATTTTTTTAAAAAAAAAGTTGGCGGGCTGGTAGCTTGGAATAAAAAGGACTTCATTCTGCATTCCCACTGTTTCCAAAGGCAGGAACAGTTAAGCGTTTCAAATTTTGTTCTGACAGAATTTGAACTGTTTTGAGATTTGTTTCACCAGAATGCAGCTAATTTGGAATGTTCCAACAAAATGTTCAGATGGAGTTCTTTTGTTTTGCTGGGAACTGAAAGATGTGATCTCCATATTGTACGTGTCCCTAATCACTCTTTCTCATTTCATCAAGGATACTGTCTGAGGTTTTTTTAAAATACAGGGATTGTCTCTTCCTATGCCAAACATGACCTCAATATTGTCTTTCTGGTTTTGCGTGCTGAAATCCATAGCTTGAAAATATGCACTTTGTCAGGAAATATATTCAAAATGTGCATTTTATGGAATAAAAAGCTTATTTATGAAGGTTGTATTTACTCGTAATATGCTACAAAGTGGATTTATTATAGGAGTTTTATGAAAATGATATGGACATAGAGAAATACATTCAACCTTATTCATGCAATATATTGTCTATAAAAAACTGCATAGGCATTTCAATTTAGGCATTTCCAACTAGCAAGATCCAGATTTAGGACTGTGGATGCAATAAAAACCTATTATAATGAATATGCCCAAGCAATGGTACAAAGTAAAAAGATTTATTTGTTCTATATAAAAATTATGAAGTTATTTTTCCCCAAGAAGATATCATCTAAATGGAACAATGATAATTTATGTGATACATGTAAAAAGTGTCCTTTTATGGACTGTGTAACAACATACAAACTTTAAATATGAAGACCATACTGTTATTAATGCACAAGTAATATCTAATGAAAATTCAAGCATTTGATTTTCTGCTACATCAGCATCTGAGATATATTAATTTCCAAGACAACTTTCAGGTAAATCAAAGACCAAAAATAGACCATGCTATTTTGTTGGGGCCTGACCTTTTAAAATAGGAGAGAGCCATGGAAATTGGACAAGACATAGTTAATTCATTTCTATACCAAATTTTTCATAAATAGGCTGTGCTTAAAGCAGTTCATTCTATATAGATCATTTACAAATAAAGAAAAATATCTCAAATTTCAGTTAAATCTGATGAAATTAAAAGATACCAAAATTATATGAACAGAAAACAATTTAGAGGTCAGCTGACAATGTTAAATACTAATAATGACAACAATATTAAAAGCATTACTATCAGAAGGTGTCATGGCCATTAGGGTCCCAGTGAGTGCTCAGTAGGGTAGAGAAAATGGTCAGTTATGTGGTACATCAACCAGTGGATCTTTCCTCTGCCACAGAAATGAGGACATCAATGCTATTCCATGTCTCAGGTGTGAAAAAAACAGGTCCACATGTGAAGGTTCAATTAAACTGATTTATTGCTAAAGTATATGGACAGGAATCAAAATCAAGGCTGATGTCTGATTTACAGTATAATAAATATTATTTAGCAAAAATTCCCTTAAGATAGATAATTTTTATTCAAAATATCTTATACACCAGTGTCCTATTTAATTCAGAAGAACCTTTTCTGCTAGGGCTCTCACCCTTTGGAACATCATGTCCCCTGAGGTGAGGTTTGCACACATCCTTCTGACCTACTCTAAGGGCCTACAGACCTGGTTCTGCCAGTTGGACTAGGGCCCCAACAGGGATACATCATTCTGGAGGTGGTTAACAGAGTAAGACAAGGTCCCTTCTCTCACCTCATGTGCAATGTGCTCCCTTCCTCCTGACCTTTTAATTGTAATTTGTTATTATTAATATCACTATTATTGGTATTCTTTATTGTTTTAATATTTTATTGACTTTTAATGTTTGAAAACTGCCCAGAGTCCTCTCTAGGTGAGATGGGCAGCATACAAGTCAAACAAACAAACAAAGACAGTCAAATGGATAGCTTACATCAAAGTAGTAAAACTGTCCCTGGATTGCCAATTTCTAACATGGATTTGTTTGTGCTGATTCTCACCCATTATACTTCATTCATTATTCTATCTATTCTATTCCAGAGGTAACTAAGATAAGACTCCCTTTTGAGAAATAAAATGTACAGTATGTATAAAGAACCATTTAGTTACATACACTCTACCTCTTATTTCTGTTGGAACAGTCTAAGCATGTATTTATTAATTTCATTCTTCTCTTTCTAATTGTCTGGATAATGTAGTTAAACTGAAACCTTACAATAAAAGATAAGAATAACACAATGGTCAAAACAAAAACAAAAAACAGCTGCAGCAGCATTTTTCTCATCAATGAAAATGTGGTCTCAGTGTCAGTGTGTTGTTATATTACTATAATTCCACTAAGTATATGGAACATTATATAGCCCTACTTTAGAGTGAGATCCTATTTTATTCACTCTTGTCCATCTTGACTGATATAGAAGAACTGAAGAAAATGTGTTATCTGGTGATAATGAGTTCTAAATCAATGCATAAGAGTGTTTAATAATACGCATTGATGCAACAGATTAACTAAGTCACGTAAAGTTATCAACAACAAACAATCTTAATAATTCCCACTAAATTACACAATATGTGGCAGAAAGCAAGATAGTTCCTAAAGTTTTGTTGTTTTTCAATAATCACAGTTGCACTTAAGAATTATAAATATGACTTGTTAAAATTAGGGTGTGTTTTTTTCTCACTTGCCTTGTTAATGTGAGAAATGAACTGTGCCTAGACACAACACAATGACTGATGTGTGAATTGTGAAATGATTTATACTTTAAAGTTTAAAAATTCTGAGTTTTAACACTGCCCTTTTTTGTCCTTCATGGTGTCATCATACATCCACTATGTCGTACTCTATCCATCCAGAAGACTTTTTTTTTCAGTGTCAGTGGCTTGGCAGTGAGCCAAGTTGGAAGCAATGAGTCCTTGATGGAATGTCAGTTTCTTCCACCAAGGAGCCAAGTGAGGAACAGCTGGGGGACCAGGAAAATTCCCATGGGCATGAAATAGAAGTATATAGACCTCAAGGCTATACTAAATACTGCAGAAATGTAGGTGCAGCTCATAAAGCCTGACCAAGCATTGCCTCTAAATTACAATGAATTTTTGTTCTGATCCCACTTGTTTCTTTAAGAGGTGCCAACCTTTGAGAGTGCAGGTATTCTTCCGCCATCAACAAAATTCTAGATTCTATTTTATTAACACTTGGTTGATCTGAGAGAACCAAAGAAAACCTGTCAAGACATTTGAGGGCATGTTACTACTCATTTGGAAGAGGAAAGAAGGGTTAAATTCAACAATATAACTTTGGGACTAAGGATTTCTTTGCAAAGAATACAGATTTTATTTACAGTGCATATTGTAAATACTCTTCCGAGGATGTTTATTTACCTTAAAGTTTTAAGTGCCCTGCTGATATTACCTAACAAAACATCTGTAAGCCAACAACAAAGCTCAGAGAGCATCCTGAACTACAAATGTTCTATCATTCTCCTCACTTCTCAGAACTGAGTTGTCATTCACTTTCTTATAACTTTCTTTTATTTTTGTCTTCATGCAGATTACTTCCATATTCTACTATTAATGACAGACACAAATTAAAAACTTCTCATTGTTAGATATATATCAGCACGAAGTATTTCCTAGGTCTACTCTTGTTCTCTTATGCTCCAAAATGTGTTTTTCCAACTGTCAGTCTTGAGTTGAATGAAAATAGACAAGAACAAGTTATGTTAAGCAGTGCCTGAATGGTTTCCTGTAATTCAGGCAAATTATGGAAATAGTTACCAAGGTTATCCTACTGGCAAATGGGAATCTAGCTCCAAACATTTGTCTTTTTGAATCAATTGTTTTAGTTTTCACACTTTAGTCCCTGAAACATTTTCAGGTTGTATTATTTCATCTTATATTGTGAACTTAACATTAATAGTGATTGTATTTTATTTGATGATATAATTTTATGACATCCAGGAAAAATATACTCAACAGTTTCAGTAAGAACACCTTTTAAATCATTTTAAATCAGTTTGATGATTCATATAAGAACATGAATGTTCACATCTGTTTTTGCAACCTAGATAGGTAGAGCCGTAGTGGCACAGTGGTTAGAATGCAGTATTTCAGGCTGACTCTGCTCACTGCCAGGAGTTCGATCCTGATCGGCTCAAGGCTGACTCAGCCTTCCATCCTTCCAAACTTGGCAAAATGAAGATCCAGATTGTTGGGGGCAATATTTTGAATAGAATAGAGCTGGAAGGGACCCGGAGGTTTTCTAGTCCAGCCCTCTGCTCAAGCAGGAGAACTATACCACCTCAGATAGGTGATTGTCTAGTCTTTGCTTAAAAATCTCCAGTGATGGAGTGCCCACAATTTCTGGGGGTAAGCTGTTCCACTGGTTGATTGTCATCATTGTCAGGAAGTTTCTCCTTAATTCCAGGATGCTTCTCTCTTTGATCAGTTTCCAACCATTGTTTCTTGTCTTTCTCTCTGGTGCTCTGGTGAACAACCTGACTCCCTCTTCTTTGTGGCAGCCCCTCAGATACTGGAATACTGCTATCATGTCTCCCCTATTTCTTCTTTTCTTTAGACTAGCAAACCCAAGTCCTGCAGCCATTCTTTGTATGTTTTAGCTTCCAGGCCTTTGATCATCTTGTTGCTCTTTTCTGATTTTTTTTCCAAACTCTTAACATCTTTTTTGTGATATGGTGACCAAAATTGTTCGCAGTATTCCAGGTGTGGTCTTACTAGGGCTTTGTAAAATGGTACTAGTACTTCACGTGTTCTTGATTCTATGCCTCTGTTTATACAACCCATGATTATATTAGGTTTTTGGGTTGCTGCTGCACACTGCTGGCTCATAGTCAAGTGATTGTCCACTAGGACTCCAAAGTCCTCTCACAGTTACTGTTTTTAAGCCATATCTCACCCAATCTGTATTTGTGCCTTTGGTTTTTCCTGCCTAAGTGTAAGACTTTGATTTTCTCCACGTTGAAACTCATTTTCTTGAATAGGGCCCATTGTTTGAGTTTGTCAAATATCTTTTTTGATCCTGATTTTGTCTTCTGGGATATTAGCTATTCCTGACAGCTTGGTGTCATCTGCAAATTTGATGAGTTCCCCTTCAATTCCTTCATCTATAGTGACTCTGTTAACCACTTTCAGAGGACTGAAAAGTACCATGAAGTGGGATGTAAATCTAAGTGTTTTTGCTACTGGAAAATATATTAGTGGAAAATATAATTCCGATTCCATTTTTCTTTGGCAATATTCTGCCCTAGCATGACTTTGAATAATAGAAATTTTAATTTGTAATCTTGAAACCTTTGTTTTTGTGTTTCTTTCCTCTGAATTGCTATTTGACACTTGCATTTCAGGGTACTAGATTTACTATGTCATGCTTTTTATTGGCAGTCTAAACCAAACTACATATACTGTACTTCCAAAATATTCTCATTTTTATGTTTCTCTAAGTTTCTCCTGTGTTTTCTGCTCTTACATTTCAGTTGGCCTTCTGACTTGTTTATGTTCATGCCCAACTGAAACCAATAACTTTCTGTGTATTATTGACCATTTTGAAGGCCCTGGGATCTTCATATTCCTATAATTCATTTCACAGTACCGGATGCTAAAAAAAAAAGTACATCCTGAAAGCAGAAAGCTCTTTAGTGAGGAAAAAAAATAGCAAATTTCAACTATGGAAGCAAACAAATTACAGGTTTAAAAATAAATGTGGAGTGTTGAGATCATGGGGCTTAATGCTAGAACAGTAGTGATAAAATTAAATTGTTAGACTTTATTTTAGCTGCAATGCTTTTTATTAATAAGACATGAGCCTTACTTACCAGCTGCTTTTAATTTCTTTAAAAAGCATAAATGCTCAGCATGTAGTTACTAAAGTCTATGGTTCAGATGCCTAAACCCATTTTCTATCATACAGATGTTTTATTATTATTAAAATAAAAAGTCAATCAATAGATTCATTGTGTATAATGACTTATAACATGATATTGTTATGGACTTCTCTTAATTACATTTGATATTTAAATTTATATGTGTGTATACATTACTTTTGTATAATTTATTTTTAAATTAACTTTAAAACTTACATTTAAATATTTTAAATATATATTTAAAGGCAATCCTATCTGAAAGGTTCAAATTGATATAACACCAAAAAGAAAAAACTGGTTATAGTCTAAACTTTTATTTACTACTGTTAGAGACCAGCTAACAATCACACATTATACTTAATCAGGAGGACAATTAAAAGTAAATAAAGAGGCAAGTAACATTTTAAAACAACCCCTTGTAGATTGCAGCACTATATAAGATAGATAGATAGATAGATAGATAGATAGATAGATAGATAGATAGATAGATAGATAGATAGATAGATAGATAGATAGATGATAGATAGATAGATAGATAGATAGATAGATAGATAGATAGATAGGTAGGTAGGTAGGTAGGTAGGTAGGTAGGTAGATAGATGGATGGATGGATGGATGGATAGATAGATAGATAGATAGATAGATAGATAGATAGATAGATAGATAGATAGATAGATAGATAGATAGATAGATAGATAGATAGATAGATAGATAGATAGATAGATAGATAGATAGATAGATGACAGAGAGTGGGAGTGGGAGTGGGAGAGAGAGAGAGAGAGAGAAGCAACTATATAAAAAGAAACACTGTATAGCAACATCAGTGGAACAGAATGTTGTAACTCTTCTAGTGATTTCTGGAGACAAATCCGCTAATAAGAGAAGACTGTTCTTCTCAGCTTTCCTGCCAAGGCAATCTGATAAAAAGGGAATTATTAAATCTGAGGGCCAGGTTTTAGGCAGCAGAGTAATAGATGTGGATCTGTACCAATTTTTTTCACCAATACTGTGCCTGATATTATTATATTTATCTTCCACTAACATAGTTGGCTGAGCATTCTGAGGCAGGCAGCCATGAAATATTAACTAAATCACTGCTTGGAGTGAAAGGTCTTCCAGATAGACTGGAAGTTGAGTCTGCTTGCATAAAAACTAGAAAAGCCATAAATAAAAATGGGTCTATATACATGCAAAGAAAATTACATATACAAAATTGCAATTGGAAAAAGGTCTTGAAAGATTTGGGAGAAAACTGCTTTCTAAGGAAAACTAACAATAATTATGTGATACCAAAAGTTTAAGTTTAACCTCCGGGTGAGATTCAAGGTGCTGGTGATGACCTTGTTGTTGTTGTTAGTTGCGAAGTCGTGTCCGACCCATCGCGACCCTATGGACAATGTTCCTCCAGGCCTTCCTGTCCTCTACCATCTTCTGGAGTCCATTTAAGCTCACACTTACTGCTTCAGTGACTCCATCCAGCCACCTCATTCTCTGTCGTCCCCTTCTTCTCTTGCCCTCGATCTTTCCCAGCATTAGGCTCTTCTCCAGTGAGTCCTTCCTTCTCATTAGATGGCCAAAGTATTTGAGCTTTAGCTTCAGGATCTGGCCTTCTAAAGAGCAGTCAGGGTTGATCTCCTCTAGGACTGACCGGTTTGATCGCCTTGCAGTCCAAGGAACTCGCATAGGTGTTTATAGGTGATGACCTATAAAACCCTAAATGGCATGGGCCCGGATTATCTAAGAGAGCACCTGCTGCCAGTGTCAATTTCCCATCGTCCTGTGCGCTCCCACAGGGAGGGCCTCCTCAGGGTACCGCTGGTCAAGGATTGCTGACGGGCAATCCCCAGGGGAAGGGCGTTCTCTGTGGAATCAACTGCCAACGGAACTCCGGACTGCCCCCGACCTTCGTTCATTTCGCCGGGACCTAAAAACCTGGCTCTTTGAGCTATCTGGTCTGGACTGAGGGGTTTAATGTTTTTAAATTGTGATTTTAATTTTTTGTGGCTAGACTTAATTTAATTTTATTTTAATTTTATATTGTATTGTTTTTAAATTTTGCCTTGTAAACCGCCCTGAGTCCTTTGGGAGTAGGGCGGTATATAAACCGAATTAATAAATAAATGAATAAATAAATAAATCAGACAACTGAAAATAGAACTAGAATTTTGCAGATAAATTTTGACAGCTGCCTTCAAGAGTAAGGTGAAAACAAAGAAAAATAGCTTAAAAGATTAAAGGAGTGGAATAAATTGCAAAACTTACATGAGAAAACATAGGAAATTGTAAAGGCAAGTTGAACTATGATTGGATTGCAAAGAGCCTTGAAAACAAAGACAGAAATAAAACAAATAGGAGAAGAAAAAATTAAAGCAATTTTTAAGGAAGTGGACAGGATTATGAGGAGGTTGAGCTCCTCCACATGCTTACTGGACCCGTGCCCTTCCTGGCTGGCATATGCAGCTCGAGAGGGGACACGAGGCTGGTTCCTGGCGGTCATCTCCGCTTCTCTGAGTGAGGGTCACTTCCCCACCGCCTTGAAGGAGGCGGTGGTGAGACCTCTCCTCAAGAAGCCCACCTTGGACCCATCCTCATTGAATAACTTTCGTCCAGTCTCCAATCTTCGCTTCCTTGCAAAGGTTGTTGAGAGCGTGGTGGCGCACCAACTCCCTCAGATCCTGGATGAAGCGGTTTATCTAGACCCGTACCAATCGGGCTTCAGGCCGGGCTACAGCACGGAGACGGCATTGGTTGCTCTGATAAATGATCTCTGGAGAGCCCGGGACAGGGGCCATTCCTCTGTCCTAGTCTTATTAGACCTCTCGGCGGCTTTCGATACCATCGACCATGGTATCTTGCTGCGACGCCTCAGGGGACTGGGAGTGGGAGGCACGGTTCTGCGTTGGTTCTCCTCCTTTCTCCAGGGTCGCTCGCAGTCGGTGCTGGCAGGGGGACAGAGGTCGACCCCGAGGCCTCTCGCTTGCGGAGTCCCTCAGGGGTCGGTCCTCTCGCCTCTCCTGTTCAACATCTACATGAAGCCGCTGGGCGAGATCATTCGCAGCTTTGGAGTAGGGTACCATCAGTATGCTGATGACACCCAGCTTTTCATCTCAACTCCAAACAACATCAGTGATGCCCTCGACGTGATGTCCCGCTGCCTGAAAGCGGTCCGGGAATGGATGGGGAGGAACAGGCTTCAACTGAACCCGGACAAGACTGAATGGCTGTACGTACCGGCAAGCCAGGATACTCAGAACATCCCATCCCTTAACATCGGGGACAAGTTACTACCCCCTGTTGATAGGGCCCGCAACCTGGGTGTCCTCCTCGACTCGCAGCTCTCCCTGGAAGATCACATAGGAGCTGTGACCAAGGGGGCCTTCTCCCGGGTTCGACTAGTTCGCCAATTACGGCCTTATCTGGACCTGGATGCCTTACGTACAGTCACCCATGCTCTTGTGACCTCTCGCCTAGACTACTGTAACGCTCTCTACATGGGGCTGCCCTTGAGATCCACTCGGAAGCTTCAACTGGTGCAAAGTGCAGCGGCACGGACACTCTTGGGAGCCTCCCGATACTCCCATATCACACCTCTCCTCCGTGCGCTGCACTGGCTTCCAGTTGCCTTCCGTGTGAAGTTCAAGGTGCTAACAATGACATACAAAGCCCTACATGGCATGGGTCCGGACTACCTACGGGAGCACCTTCTGCCAATGTCAGCACCCCACCGTCCTGTGCGCTCCCACAGAGAGGGCCTCCTCAGGGTGCCACCGCTCAAGGAATGTCGGCTGGTGGCCCCCAGGGGGAGGGCATTCTCAGTGGGTGCGCCAGCCCTCTGGAACAGCTTACCACCCGAAATCCGGATGGCCCCCGACCTCCGCACCTTCCGGCGCGACTTAAAAACTTACCTGTTCCAGCAGTCCGGCCTGGCCTGATAGCTCGAATTGGGGTCCCAGTTTGTTTTTTACTATTGTTTTTTCACTATTGTTCATTCTGTATACCTACCTTATTCTGTACACCGCCCCGAGTCCCTCGGGAGAAGGGCGGTTTATAAAAACAAACAAATAAATAAATAAATAAATAAACATGTAATTGAATTTAGTGAAAAATATTTGGCAGAAGAAGTGAGTGAAATGCAGGACAGAGAGAAAAAAACCTCAAGAAAAAGCATGAGCAAGCAGAGGGAAAACTATAGCATTAGTCATGTGTGTAAGACCATGAAGAACATGGGCAGGTAAGTGAAAATAGTGGATAGATGCATAGGTGTTGCTTTAATGATGCTAAGATAATAAAACACACATTATAAACTTTTAAAAGACATCTGTCAAATTACACCATTATCCATCAAATACATAAAATCAGACTTTGCAATCTGATGTTGTGACACACATTGTGTTACTTCCTGATGGTTTTATATATAGGTAAATTAAATAATAGTTGGATTAATGTTATGCTGGATCCTACCTCGAAGAGGATAGAAGGGGAACTCATCAAATTTGCAAAACACACCAAACTGGCGGGAATAGCCAAGAAGATCTTTAGAAAAATAGGTTCAAGATCTTGACAGACCTGAACACTGGGTACTAACCAAATAAAAATAAAGTTCAATGGTAAGAAAAGTAAGGTTTATACTTAGGCAAGAAAAACCAAATGCATAAGTGGTACCTGATTCATCAGAAGTAACTGTGAAATGGATCCAGGAATCTTAGTGGACAACCACGATGTATGAGCCAGCAGTGTGCCACAGATGATAAAAAAGCCAATGCAATCCTAGGCTGCATTAGAAGGATACTATCAAGATTATTTGAAATATCAGTACCACTTTATACTACACCAGTATGAATATCATTGTAATACTTCATCCAGTTTTGGTCGTCCCAATACATAAAAGATTTTGAGACATTAGAAAGAGTGCAACAAAGACGATTGGAAGACTGAAAGATAAATATATAATGAATGGTTGCAGGAACTGGGTAAGTCTAATCTAATGAAGAGAAGGACTGAGTGACTTGATAGCAGTCTTCCAATATCTGATGGGCTGCCATACTGAGGAGAGAGTCGACTTATTCTCCAAACCACCTGTGAGCAGGATCAAAAAAGTTCTTGACAAACTCAAACAATGGGCCCTATCCAAGAAAATGAGTTTCAACATGGAGAAAAGCAAAGTCCTACACTTAGGCAGGAAAAACCAAAGGCATGAATACAGATTGGGTGAGACCTGGCTTAAAAACAGTAACTGTGAGAGGGACCTTAGATTCCTAGTGGACGATCACTTTACTATGAGCCAGCAGTGTGCATCAGCAACCAAAAAAGCTAATACAATCTTAGGATGTATAAACAAAGGCATAGAATCAAGATCATGCAAAGTACTAGTACTTCTTTACAAAGCCCTAGTAAGACCACCCCTTCATGGATTACTGCCTTGTCGTGGCGAAGGGGCTTGCGTAATTCAATGAAGCTATGAGCTATGCCGTGCAGGGCCACCCAAGACGGACAGGTCATAGCTGAGAGTTCTGACAAAACGTGATCCACTGGAGAAGGAAATGGCAACCCACTCCAGTATCTTTGCCATGAAAACCCTATGGACAGTACCAAAAGGCAAAACGATATGACGCTGGAAGATGAGCCCCTCAGGTCGGAAGGCGTCCAATATGCTACTGGGGAAGAGCAGAGGGCTAGTACTAGTAGCGCCAGAAAGAATGAAGCGACTGGGCCAAAGCCGAAAGGACGCTCAGCTGTGGATATGTCTGGTGGTGAAAGGAAAGTCCGATGCTGTAAAGATTTTTTCTCCATAGGAACCTGGAATGTAAGATCCATGAATCAAGGAAAGCTGGACGTGGTCAAACAAGAGATGACAAGACTGAACATCGACATCTTAGGTATCAGCGAACTAAAATGGACAGGAATGGGTGAATTTAATTCAGATGACCATCAGGTATACTACTGCGGGCAAGAATCCCTCAGAAGAAATGGAGTAGCCTTCATAGTCAATAAAAGAGTAGGAAAATCAATACTGGGATACAATCCTCAAAATGACAGAATGATCTCAGTTCGAATCCAAGGCAAACCATTCAATATCACAGTAGTCCAAGTCTATGCCCCAACCACCAGTGCTGAAGAGGATGAAATTGACCGGTTCTATGAAGCCCTACAGCACCTTATAGAAGTAACACCAAAAAATGATGTCCTTATCATCATGGGGGATTGGAATGCTAAAGTAGGAAGCCAAAAGATAACTGGAATAACAGGCAAGTTTGGCCTTGGAGTACAAAATGAAGCAGGGCACAGGCTGATAGAATTTTGTCAAGAGAATACGATGGTCATAGCAAACACTCTTTTCCAACAACCCAAGAGACGGCTCTACACATGGACATCACCAGACGGTCAACACAGAAATCAGATTGACTATATGCTCTGCAGCCAAAGATGGAGAAGCTCTATACAGTCGGTAAAAACAAGACCAGGAGCTGACTGTGGCTCAGACCATGAGCTTCTCCTTGCAAAGTTTAGGCTTAAACTGAAGAAAGTAGGGAAAAGCACTAGGCCAGTCAGGTATGAATTAAATCATATCCCTGTTGAATATACAGTAGAGGTGACAAATAGATTTAAGGAATTAGATCTGATAGACAGAGTGCCTGAAGAACTATGGACAGAGGTTCGCGACATTGTACAACAGGTAGCAACCAAAACTATCCCAAAGAAAAAGAAATGCAAGAAAGCAAAATGGCTGTCTGAGGAAGCTTTGCAAATAGCTGAGGAAAGGAGGGAAGCGAAAGGCAAGGGAGAAAAACATAGATATGCCCAATTGAATGCAGAATTCCAGAGAATAGCTAGAAGAGATAAGAATGCCTTCTTAAATGAACAGTGCAAAGAAATAGAAGAAAACAATAGAATAGGGAGGACCAGAGATCTTTTCAAGAAAATTGGAGAGATGAAGGGAACGTTTAATGCAAAAATGGGCATGATAAAGGACCAAAATGGCAGGGACCTAACAGAGGCAGAAGAGATTAAGAAGAGGTGGCAAAATTACACAGAAGAACTATACAAGAATGAGCTTAACGTCCCAGATAATCACAATGATGTGGTCACTGACCTCGAGCCAGACATCCTAGAATGTGAGGTGAAGTGGGCCTTAGAAAAGCTGAGCAACAACAAAGCTAGTGGAGGTGACAGTATTCCAGCTGAGCTATTCAAAATCTTAAAAGACAGTGCAGTAAAAGTGCTACACTCAATTTGCCAGCAAATTTGGAAAACTCAACAGTGGCCACAGGATTGGAAAAGATCAGTTTACATTCCAATTCCAAAGAAAGGCAGTGCCAAAGAATGTTCAAACTACCGCACCATTGCACTCATTTCTCATGCTAGTAAAGTCATGCTTAAAATCCTACAAGCTAGACTTCAGCAGTATGTGGATCGAGAACTACCAGAAGTATAGGCAGGATTTCGAAGAGGCAGAGGAACTAGAGATCAAATTGCCAACATACGCTGGATCATGGAGAAAGCTAGGGAGTTCCAGAAAAACATCTACTTCTGCTTCATTGACTATGCTAAAGCCTTTGATTGTGTGGATCATAACAAACTGTGGCAAGTTCTTAAAGAGATGGGAGTACCAGACCATCTTATTTGTCTCTTGAGAAACCTATATGCGGGTCAAGAAGCAACAGTGAGAACTGGACACGGAACCACTGATTGGTTCAAAATTGGGAAAGGAGTCCGGCAAGGCTGTATACTGTCGCCCTGCCTATTTAACTTATATGCAGAGCACATCATGAGAAAGGCAGGGCTAGATGAATCAAAAGTTGGAATTAAGATTGCCGGAAGAAATATCAACAACCTAAGATACGCAGATGATACCACTCTAATGGCAGAAAGTGAAGAAGAACTAAAGAGCCTCTTGTTGCGGGTGAAGAAGGAGAGTGCAAAAGTTGGGTTGAAACTTAACATTAAGAAAACCAAGATCATGGCAACTGGCCCTCTCAATTCCTGGCAAATAGATGGGGAAGAAATGGAGGTAGTGACAGATTTTATTTTCCTGGGCTCCAAGATCACTGCAGATGGGGACTGTAGCCAAGAAATTAAAAGACGCTTGCTCCTGGGGAGGAAAGCCATGGCAAATCTAGACAGCACACTAAAAAGCAGAGACATCACCCTGTCAACAAAAGTGCGTATAGTCAAGGTTATGGTCTTCCCAGTTGCAATGTATGGCAGTGAAAGTTGGACCATAAGAAAGGCTGAGCGCCAAAGAATTGAGGCCTTTGAACTATGGTGCTGGAGAAGACTCCTGTGAGTCCCTTGGACTGCAAGGCGATCAAACCGGTCAGTCCTAGAGGAGATCAATCCTGACTGCTCTTTAGAAGGCCAGATCCTGAAGCTAAAACTCAAGTACTTTGGCCACCTAATGAGAAGGAAGGACTCACTGGAGAAGAGCCTAAGCTGGGAAAGATCGAGGGCAATAGAAGAAGGGGACGACAGAGAATGAGGTGGCTGGATGGAGTCACTGAAGCAGTGGGCGTGAGCTTGAATGGACTCCAGAAGATGGTGGAGGACAGGAAGGCCTGGAGGAATGTTGTCCATAGGGTCGCGATGGGTCGGACACGACTTCGCAGCTAACAACAACAACAGTAAGACCACACCTGGAATACTGCAGCCAATTCTAGTCACCATATCACAAAAAAGATGTTGAGAGTTTAGAAAAAATTCAGAGAAGAGCAACTAAGATGATCAAAGGCCTGGAGGCTAAAACATACAAAGAACGGCTGCAGGACTTGGGTTAGGCTAGTCTAAAGAAAAGAAAAAATAGGGGAGACATGATAGCAGTATTCCAGTATCTGAGGGGCTGCCACAAGGAAGAGGGAGTCAGGTTGTTCACCAGAGCACCAGAGGGAAGGACGAGAAACAATGGTTGGAAACTGATCAAAGAGAGAAGCAACCTGGAATTAAGGAGAAACTTCCTGACAGTGATGACAATCAACCAGTGGAACAGCTTACCCCCAGAAATCATGGGTGCCCCATCACTGGAAATTTTTAAGAAGAGACTGGAGAAACACCTGTCTGAGATGGTGTAGGTTCTCCTGCTTAAGTAGGGGGCTGGACTAGAAGACCTCCAAGGTCCCTTCCAGCTCTATTCTATTTTAATGGATAGAAACCTATTAAGGAGAGATCCAGCCTAGAACTTAAGGAGAAATTTCCTAACGGTGGGGACAATTAATCAGTGGGTGACCTGCCTCTGGAAGTTGTGGGTGCTCCATCACTATAAATGTTTAAGAAGAGATTGAATGGCCATTTGTATGAAATGGTATAGGATCTCCTGCTTCAGCAGGGGTTGGACTAGAAGACCTCCAAGAAAGAAAAGGAAATATAATGAAATCTAATTTACACAAACACAATTTATTATATCTATATTTTTCTATGTTTGAGAACATCCCTTACTTCCATCATCTCAATATACAACTATGTACATTGCCTCTTGTTCTTTATTGATCTTAATCTCTTTTCAGTTTTTGGAATACTGAATAATTGAACTTATTCTCAAACTAAAATGAATACAAAACATCCAAAAGTCCAGTTTGGTGAGGAGCTGCCATGTTTTGCATCAGCTGCCTATTTCCTGGGTGACATAATTCCTCACCCTTTAAGGATTAAATCAGCAAAAGCCAGGAAGAAAGGGACTGAGGTCAAGGAGGATCAGGCAGGACCAAACCACAGTGTAGATGCATTCCAAAGTGCCAGGGGGCAAGACAAGAAACAATGGTTGGAGGCTGACCAAAGAGAGAAGCAACCTGGAATTAAGGAGAAACTTCCTGACAGTGAGGACAATTAACCAGTGGAACAGCTTGCCTCCAGAAATTGTGGGCACTCCACCACTGAAGGTTTTTAAGAAGAGACTAGACAGTCACTTGTCTGAAATGGAATAGCTGGACTAGAAGACCTCCAAGGTTCTATTCTATTCTATTCTGTTCTGTTCTGTTCTGTTCCACATCCAAGGCTAAGAAATAAACTATACTGGTAAGAGACTCATTTACCAAAGTGCGTGAAGAGAAAGATAGGCAAGACATGCTAATTCCTGTAGCTATTATATATAATGACTGGATTGCTAGATTCCACAGTAACTTAGGGCTTCTTGTGTCTGGAATAGAAGCAACTTATCTATCAAAGCCTTGTCCTTGACTTTTCAGTTTCTGACTCCTGAGTGCTAGTTGAGTTTCTACAGAGTTTAATGGCTTTAAGGAATCAAAGACCAAGGCAGCTGTATTTGAAAAAAAAAGAAATGGAGAGAATAATGTCAAGTTGTATATAAATTGTAAATAAACCTCTGTTAAGATGGTAGCATGCTAAGATACACTTTCTGTCTCTGCAGCCAGCTGCAAAAGTAAAACTTGTGGAGTTGATAGACAGTTGATAAGCTCAAAATGTAATCAGATTGCAGGAAGAAAATAATGACACCTTGCAAGCCTAATAAATCTCTCCCCTTCCCTTCTTCTCCTACAGGACCACCATCTCTGGTACGGACCCTCCCCTACCAGCCTGAGTTCTATAGAGTCTTTTAAAGCTAAAAAGTGAAATTTCAACTGGAAATTATTTACTTTTCTTTGTCAGGTGGAACCTCTGGCTGACACCCCAAATCACTTCTTTACACCAGGAAATTCCATCTGATATTATTCCTTTGAATTCTGATATTCTTGTCATGCTCAATATTACTAAACTGGTGATTCTCAGGATTAACAGAAACTATCAAAAATGGTATGTTGAGCCTATTTCAAATAGATTGTACTGAATCTATAGAGAGAATATTTTGTATGTCATTTAGATGCAGGACTTCACAATCTTCTGATCCTGTTATTAACTAATTTCTTTGGAGAGATAATTGAGAAAATTCAATATGTGGAAAAGAAGCTCTTGTTCTGTCAGAATAGTACAGAAACACAGCAAATTTTACCAAGCTTCTCATGTGGCCAGACAACACAGGATACAGACTATGTTTGCATATCCCACAATATTTGATTTAACTTTGGAATTAGGAAATTTTATGATCCTAAAAAGTCTGTTAATTATCTCAAACAACAGATGGTTTTCCATCTACACATACACATTTCACAAACATCCAGTCATAAATGGTTTATTGGGTTGGAGAGTCAATGGGTTTATCAATTTCATTATTATCATATATTATTTTTTTCTCCATCTTTAATTTTGTTTTTTGCAGCTAAGGAGAGAGACAAAAAAAGAGTCTGAGTTTGGCCTATTCCCAGTGGGAGTCTTGACAAAAACAATTTTAAAAATGCTTGGATTTTTTAAAAGTGACCTAATTGAGGTCACTAATGAGGACTCATTATATTCTAATTGTAATTCTTTGGAAAACAAATTATCCCAATTATAATGAAATTAATTTAATTTTTTAGAATTATTAGAATTATATCAAAAATCTACTCTACACATGTAGATATAACTAATTAGAAGATAGATGTTTCCTGAAATTTTTGAAGTACAATCAAGCAAGCTGATTTCACCCTAGCCTATAGGAAATTTATGAATATTAGTGATGAAATGAGGACAGAGACTTCAAACATATCCAATAATCATAAATGGTATAAAAAATAAAGGAGAAATGTGCTCATATTTTTCTGGAGGCATTTCAGACATTTTATAAAGATAAAGTCCTGCCAGAAAAAAACATCTTCAAGGGGTGTCACAAAAGTGAATATAACTGCTGATTGAGAAAGGAAACCATTTTTTTTGCAATATGCACTTTTAATTGGACGTATGGTTGC
The DNA here is from genome assembly GCF_964194415.1 of Vipera berus. Classification (NCBI taxonomy): domain Eukaryota; kingdom Metazoa; phylum Chordata; class Lepidosauria; order Squamata; family Viperidae; genus Vipera; species Vipera berus. The sequence continues at coordinate 183,792,429 of NC_138203.1, read as the reverse complement.
AACTACCATCTTGATTTTTCCCAGCCCCTGAACGTACCTACATACCTGTCAGTTTCATACTATGAAGCTTAAATTATTGTAATTTTCAAAGGTCATAAAGATGCTACTTAGTGAGCAAATTATTGTCCAATATCTCTGATAAATATCTAAGCTAAGATTTTTAATAGCTATACTGGCAAGAAGATGACAGAAGACAATGCACAATAATTCTTCTTGGATAATCTGGTTTCATGAAAGGGCATCAACCTTCTGATAATGTAACATTTCTCTATGGAATAATCTGTGATATTAGCTTTCTTGGATGCAGCAAAAGGTTATGATATGCTTCAAGTTGCTTTTCAGTTCAAATGCTTCAGAGGTTTAAGCTTCCTATATAGTGCATTTCTTTGATTTATTATCTTAATTTTTCATATAATCACCAAAGAGATTATTTCACCAGGAGCTAAAATGCAACATGGAACTCATCGGGGACGTTTCTTAATTCCTATAATTTTTAATTTGGTGTTGAAACCCCTAACTTGTCTAACAAGACAAATTAGTGGAATTAAAATAATTTGTTTAACTGATTTTGAATATAAAATGTTGTCATAATATATTAGGGGTGTTTTTAATGATTATCAACAGTCTTTTCTTAAAGTTATAGATATGCTGCAATTGTAGAGTCATAAATATTCTGGGTGTATAATAATTTGGAGTAAAATTCAAATATTACACTAATTGGCAAGTTTTGTAGGGGAAAAATTTAGATTTTACATATTACCCAGAAACTATTAGATACTATATATCCTGGCATTAATATTTGTTTGTGTTGACTCCTGGTATCTACCTTAACAAATCCCTGCACTTTTGTTGGAAAATTTTCATAAGTGGTTTGCCCTTGCCTGCTTCTTAGGGTTGAGAGCATGACTGGCCCACTCTATTTAAAGTGAGGACCATAGATCAGTGTGGAGTCTTTGCTGCTGTCTGAGCTTGGTGGTTTTCTTGCAGACATTTCATTTCCAAACTGGTTAACATCATCATGCTAAAAAGGGAGTGAGGGTTATTTTTATACACTAGTGTCTTGTCCTATCAGTGTTGTTGGGACTGTTCTTGGTGGTTGCTTGATGAGACTCTTGTTTACTGTTATGTTGTTTGTCTGTGTTAGTAGTTCCTCAAATGGGGTACTTTTAGTAAAGGACCTCACAGTTTAACCCTGAGCTACAAATAATGTGTCCAAACTCCATGCCCCATAATTCACAAAGAATTGGAATTTGGGGAAATTGTGGCTTCTTTAGTGCTACTACCCATTGCTGTAGTCACATGATGTTCATTTTCAATGTTCTGTAACAGTTTCTAACTAGTACAGGGGTAGGCAACCTTAGCTCTTTTATAACTTATGGAATTCAACTCCCAGAATTTCCATTGGTACTGTAGAATCAATATTTAAAATGCTATTTAGAACTAGGAGCCAGATTGTTTTGACTTTTCCACAATCATTTTATTCTGCAATCCGTTTTATTTTCATTAACTGGGCATTACATTTGGCTTCTTGATATGATTTCCGCTTGCTTAGAATATTTAATGTTTTCAGGGCACTGAAAAGTATATGGATTCATGCAGATAAATAGTCCTCCCATGCTATTTGTCAGTCAGGAAAAGAAAAAATCCAGTTGTGAAAATCAAACATTCTACCCCAGCCGTAGGGCAGTTGAATACGACCTCAAAGGTTCTTGAGCATGAATTTCTGTATTTTTGTAGCAAAGATAATAGTTTAGTATATCATTCTTTTCCCTGTTATAGTAAAATTAACTATCCATTTCTCAACAGAATTATTGGAAATGATCACAAGGAAAAAGGAGATAAAGTGCTAACTGTTGTATGACCTACTCTGCTGGGTGTTCAAGATTTTAGATGGATACTTGCCAATGCAAACTTCACACATGTATTAACTGAAGCTGATCTAATTAAAATATAGCACCTTTATTTTGCTGTATTTTGCCTTCTGACAAACTAAGCAGATTTGTGTGGCTGTAGAATAGTCCATTTCTGCAGTTAATTTTCACAGCTTAATGCCAAATATGCCTGGTTTATCTTTAAAAGGAAAACAGCAAACATTTTCTATATTGTGAATCTCTTCTATTGGGAGGTTATTTGCTCCATGATCAGTTCATAATCTCATAGTTCAACTGTGCACTACCTATCCTCATTTTAATTTTAATTTCCCCTGTTGTATTCTATTTTATTCAGCTAGTCATTTTGGTCCCCCATTTCATGATACAAATCCTCTCAACAAAACATGCTTAATGCTTAATATTGTTAAAATGTTACCAGATCACCAAACATTATATATTTAGAATATATAATATAGGCAGATGTTATTCATTTTAAAAGCTCCTTTTTTAGAGAGGAGAATGAAGGAAGGTTCCCAGTAGACCGCAAACTTTGGTCATCTAATCTTCTCTACTAAACTGAATTCACTGATTTCAAAATCAGTTTCTCCAAGCTGTTTTCTATTTAAAAAAGCACTTAAATTAGGCCAAGATATATAAATGAACTTTAAGATCAACCATTGGAAATAATAATTGCACAGGATTTTTAGATTATACACTGGACAACCGGTAATATACAAAGCAAGTATCTTACTGTCAATTCATGAGCAGTATAATATATATAACATTTTTCATTATTACAAAGGTTTATTAATTTTCCCACTATGGGTATGATTGTGGTTTTTATGCAATGACTTTAGTTACTTTTGTAACAATGACTTTAGTTTAATTTCTTTACTGTTTTCATCTTTAAAAATATTTAATGTACAAGTTTACCAATTCTAATAATTAGTTTCACTTTCCCATGCTTATGCCATAAGGATTAAATTATGGTTTATAGTATTTAGAAAACCGAATGAATAACAGTGAATTCCTTTTCATATGAGGTTTGTGTCTATGCAACTTCATAAAACCACCAAAGAAAAGACTTTCCCTTGGAAAAAAAACTTTTGTTATATGTCCTACATTATGGATTGTATGGCATATGCCAAGGAGCCTATACAGGTAGTCCTTGACTTACAATAGTTCATTTAGTGATTGTTCAAAGTTACAATGGCACTGGAAAAAGTGACTTATAACCATTTTTCACACTTATGACCATTGCAGCATCCCCTTGGTCACGTGATCAAAAGTCAGACCCTTGGCAGCTGACTCATATTTATGACGGTTGCAGTGTCCCAAGGTCATGTGATCCCCTTTTGCAAACTTTTGACAAGCAAAGTCAATGGAGAAGCCAGGTTGGGTTAACAACTGTATTGCTAACTTAACAACTGGAATGATTCACTTAAAAATAGAGGCAAGAAAGGTTGTAACAGAAATGTTGCGCTCAATTGAAGGTTGTAAGTCAAGGACTACCTATTATTAATAAATTCTTTGCCTTTAAATGTGATATGATTTATTAATTATATTTATAAGTTGTACATCTTCCAAGAGGTGGCATTAAAATTGTGTTCTTAATGACCAATTTCCAAAAGAAAAAAAATGACAATTGTCCCCTTAAGTTTTCTGCTGCCACTATGTACAATATTGCAATATGTACAATTCTTCAGGATAAGATGCACAAAGTTTTTTTTTCCAAACATATTTTTGTGAAGAGTCTTTCCTCTCATGAAAAGAGGAAGCAAAAGCCATCTATAAATCTTTTTTTAATATTTCCTGTAATGTATAACGGAGCATACAACAATACTCTCTTTTGGAGCATCATATTATACGTTTTTGTGTTTGGCATTATTGTCATCTGTCTCCAGCTTGTGCATTTATGACTTCTACACTCCAAAACAACCATACATACTTTTGCTATTCTGATTTGGCATATTTACCATAACAATCTTGTAAAGCAACACACTTAACTAGAGGCCATATAGGATAATTCAAGGGGGTCACAGGTGAAAAACACATAATTGGCAGCTACAATATGTGCTGGGGACAGGGGGGGCACTGAAAAGCTAAGTATATTATATTGCAAACATCATCTTACTGAGATCAGCAATCATAGCATCCATATGTAGTAATGGGAGCAAGATTAATTTCAGACTTCCTGAAGTCTGAGTCTTGAATTTCCTTGTGGTATTCTGGCAGGGAGCATTGGAATCCTTCCCTTCCCTTCCCTTCCCTTCCCTTCCCTTCCCTTCCCTCCCCTTCCCTTCCCTTCCTGGCAGGTAAGTGGCTGCTACTAAGTGGGGAAGGGAGTGAGAAATTGTGACACTAGTTCAGGGGCAGGCAACCTTAGCTCTTTTATAACTTATGGATTTCAACTCACAGAATTTCTGAGCCAGCATAGCTGGCTCAGAAATTCTGAAAATTGAAGTCCATGAGTCATAAAAGAGCCAAGGTTGCCTACCCCTGCACTAGTTAGAAACTGTTACAGAACATTGAAAATGAACATCATGTGACTACAGCAATGGGTAGTAGCACTAAAGAAGCCACAATTTCCCCAAATTCCAATTCTTTGTGAATTATGGGGCATGGATTTTGGACACATTCTATAAGTTAGCCCATTTGAGATACTTCAAAAGCTGTTGTTCTCTAATGCATCATTTGATCCAGTGAAAGGTTATGACAAAAAGAATTTTAATAATATATAGATATCAATAAAGAAGAGTTCCAATATTTCTTTTGATGACTGGTACTTGACCTGACCTACTTCAAAGGGCTGACAAATCTTAAAGCTTGTACCCCTGTTTTTGATTACACCATTTGTCATCTTGGGGAAAAATGCTGATTATGGTTTATTTGAAACAGACCAGGTTTGAATAAGGTATTATAAAAGGACATGAGTTTTGAAGAGCAAACTAAGCTACAGATATTTTGGAATGAAAATATGTGGGGTACAGGGAAAATATTATCTTTTCTATTGGTCACTTTAATAACTAATTGCTAAAAACCAGTATTTTATTTGTTTTAAGCTAAATATTCACCTGGTATTTATTAACAACATCATTAATATAAGCAGAATTATGCAGAGTATATCCCTTGGGTTTGTAACTTATCTCTTTGTTATTTATACTGTAATAACAAATGCCCAAATTCATAACTTATTTGAAGCGAAATAGAAATAGATCTGGCTCTCTTGATTTGCATAAAACACCATATTAAAAAAAATCTTGGTGCAATTAGTCTTCTGCAACTTCCTTTCTGCTATGTTTCATCAATGCAAATACCTGCATTTGAAACATCAAGAGAAATAAGAGGAAAATAAATTAAGAGAAGCCTAAGCTACAGCAAGCTAGGCATTCCAATTTTGTGAAAGGTTTCCAGAAATAATCCAAGCTCAGATGTTGCCTAATTCATACATCGTTCCTTTTCTCAAGAGGATGTTTCTATTCCCCTTTATCTATAGCAGGGGTGTCAAACTCACAATGTCACATGACGTGTTGCGATGTATCGCGACTTTTTTGCCATTGCCAGCAATGGGGTGGGCGCAGTTTCGCTATGATGCATCCCGCCCACGGGCAGCAGTTTGACACCCCTGATCTATAGCAATACCATTTTGTCTCCCAGTATTTTCAATTTTTAAAGATAAATAAACTCCCTTTAAAATAATGCCAACTATAAAGCAGAAAAAAATCCAAATAGTGAATATAATGATATTTGAAAGAATCCAAAATCTGAAGACATTGAAAAGTTGGTTTCTGCATGCTTCAAAAATAATTTGAAATAACTGGTTCAGAACTTGAACACAGCATCTCTGCCTTCTTCATTCAAGGAGGCCAACATTTTTCAGGCTTCCGCAAGTGCCTGATTAAAAAGTACTGCTGCATTTTCAAGATTATGCAGAAGCCTGAAAAAAGATCAAGCTCTTTTAATGAGGAGTAGGAAGGTGCTATGCTTGTGCAAAGCCCAAGCACTTCTTTTAACTCATTTTTGAATTAAGTAATAATCTCCTTAGAGAAAATAATTCAGAAACAGAGATTGTGTCCTCAGGGCAAGAGAACAAACAAGCAGGGTCTTCAAAACAGAATTTAAAGTAGAATATAGCCTTCAGCCAAACTTCAAGGGCCTTTTCCAGGCAAACAACTCAGATTTTGATAAAAGCCATTTCGCCTGGTGCAAACAAAACAAAAAAGGTTGCTGTCTTTATTTTGAATGTGTACAAGTTCATATAGGGAGGAACGCTTATTGCCAAACTAGGATTTTAAGAACCACAACGGTTAAAGACACTGCACTTGTCAGCTGGAAAGCTGACATTGTGCAATGGGGTGAGTTCCCATTTCTTACCCCAGCTGCTGCCCACCTAGCAGTTCGAAAGTATGCAAATGTGAGTCAGTAAATAGGTATCACTTCAGTGGGAAGATAATAGCATTCTGTTTGCCTCAGCATATGACCATTGGCTCCCTCGGCTAAGAAACGGAGATGAGCACCACCCCCTAGAGTCGGACTCAACTGGACAGGAGAAACTTTATGTTTGCTTTTTCAGCAATTATCCACTCTTATTATCTTGATTAGTGTCAGACTTCAGGTCAGGATCTTGATGAAACAGCCCAGTTCTACCATGGTTTGTATATTGTGCTATTCATTGCTTAAGAAAGACTCTGCAACCAACATTCATTTTCATATGATATATTACACTAGCAATGGTTCTTAGGGACAGTGTGTACAGGAAAGGCTAGTATCATGATACATTTGCATTCCATAGTATTTATCTGAAATTTTAATACTGTATTCATTACTGACTATATACCTATCTTGAAAAATACTAACTAAAATAGCACTTATGGGAAGAAATGCAAGGAGAGCAATGTTGTGCTTGAATTGAAATGATATAAATTCTACATTTTATCACCTTGATTAAACAATGCTGGATAAAATACATGGAGTAGGGTTAATCAATGCTTGGCTGGGCAAAGGCTTTACTTTAAAATGCATTTCAAAGTCAAATATTTAAATGAATTGCTAGCTCAAGTGTAATCTAGTTTCCCCATTCAATTTGGTACGATTGAAGTTTTGGTCCTATCCACAATTACTAAGGAGTCAGCGTCATTATAAATAATGATTTATAATAATAATTTATTTCTCAAATTTATTTGGTCACCATCTCACAAGAAGTGGACAGTAGCATAAAGCAAATTTATATATACTGCATATAAGAGAGTAAATATGTCAAAGTCAAGCTCTCGCCCCTCCTGTTCAACATCTATATGAAGCCGCTGGGAGAGATCATCCGTAGCTTCGGGGTGAAATATCATCAATATGCTGATGATACCCAGCTATTCATCTCCACCCCGAACCAACCCAGTGATGCCCTCGATGTGATGTCCCGTTGTCTGGAAGCGGTACAGATTTGGATGGGAGAAAACAGGCTTCGACTCAACCCGGCCAAGACTGAGTGGCTGTACATACCGTCATCTCGTTTAGTCCAAGAGGTTCCATCTCTGACTATAGGAGGAGAGATGTTACCTCCCATTGATAAAGCACGCAATCTGGGCGTCCTCCTAGATTCACGACTCAGTTTTGAAGATCACATTGGAACCGTGGCTAGGGGGGCATTTGCCCAGATTCGTCTTATATACCAATTACGCCCCTTTTTGGACCGAGATGCCCTACGTACAGTCACCCACGCACTCGTTACCTCCCGTATTGATTACTGTAATGCTCTCTACATGGGGCTGCCCTTAAAGACCACCCGGAGGCTTCAGCTGGTGCAGAATGCAGCTGCGCGGGTTGTGATGGGAGCTTCCCGATACTCCCATATTACACCCCTCCTGCGGGAGCTGCATTGGCTACCAGTTGCCCTCCGGGTGAGATTTAAGGTGCTGGTACTTACCTTTAAAGCCCTACATGGCTTAGGTCCGGGATACTTGCAGGACCATCTGCTGCCGGGAACAAATTCCCATCGTCCAGTACGCTCACACAGAGAAGGCCTCCTCAGGGTACCGTCAGCTAGGCAATGTCGGCTGGCGACCCCCAGGGGGAGGGCCTTCTCTGTGGGAGCACCAACCCTATGGAATCAGCTCCCCCCTGAGCTTCGGATAGCCCAAAACCTCCAATCCTTTCGCCGCGGCCTCAAAACACACCTGTTCCACCAAGCTGACCTAGACTGACAGGCATCTTAATTAATTTATATTTAGTATTTTTAATTCATTTTTAAATTCTCTAATTTTTTATTGCACTGATGTTCTCAATTTCATTTATCTTGATTTATGCACTTATTATATGTTTTATTGTGAGCCGCCCTGAGTCCTTCAGGAGATAGGGCGGGATATAAATCCCATCAATAAATAAATAAATAAATAAATTTAAAAAGGGTTGTTGTTTTTTTTAAAAAAAGCACACAAGAGATTCGAACAGCAATGGAGTCACCTGAAGATTTCACCTGAGATCCCCAGGCCTGACAACAAAACCAGGTCTTGAGAGACTTCTGGAAAATAATGAGGGATGGAGCTGGGGAGGGAGACTGTTCCATCAGGCAGACATCATGGAAGAGAGGACTCACCTCCACAGGCCTGCCAAGTGTAGAAAGAGACAGGACCTGCAGCATGCTTCTCTTGCCAGATCTGATGGAAAGAGCAGATGTAATCAGGGAGAAGTAATATATAATAATAATAATAATAATAATAATAATAATAATAATAATAATAATAATAATAATAATAATAATAATAATAATAATAATAATAATAATAATAATGATGATGATGATGATGATGATGATAATGAGAAGAAGAAGAAGAAGAAGAAGAAGAAGAAGAAGAAGAAGAAGAAGAAGAAGAAGAAGAAGAAGAAGAAGAAGAAGAAGAAGAAGAAAAAGAAGTTGTTGTTGTTGTTGTTGTTGTTGTTGTTGTTGTTGTAAGGGACCTTGGAGGTCATCTAGTCCAACCCCTTGCATCCACATCTGCCTATCCCAGGTCCTTGGTAAGGACTCGATAGGTAGACAAAAAAGCCAAATTCAGTCTGAACATCTGGTTTATTGTGTGATGATCAATAATAATAAGTTGGAAGTGACCTTGGAGGTCATCTAGTCCAACCCCCTGCTCAGGCAAGAAGCCCTATATACCATTTCAGACAAATGGCTGTCCAGTCTCTTCTTAAAAACTTCCAGTGTTAGAGCATTTACAACTTCTGGAGGCAGGTTGTTCTAACTGTCAGGAAATTTGTCCTTAGTTCTAATCCAGCCCTATGCCATGGAGAGCTTTAAAGGTAAAAAGCAGTACCTTTAATCAGACCCAGAAGCAGATTGATAACCAATTCAGCTCACAGAGCTGGGCATGTTTCTGAAAGGAACAACCCTCCTTCGGATGCCATCCAGGTCTCAGTAATATTTGCCAGGTCAGATCTTTTCATCAAGGATTGCAGATGAGAGAGACCTTTAAAAGCAGTATTCAGAAACCAAGATCTCTGATAGTCTGGTGACAGGAGCTGAGACAAGGGAACTGAAGCACAAAATCAATATAAGGCAATGTCCCCCATGTTTGCTGAGAATGGTCTGCTCCCTCACATGGAATTTATAAGCTTTTGTCTGAGTAAGAACTCATAGAATCAAGTGAGTAGTAGGGTGCCCCAGGACTCTCTTCTGGGCCCAGTGCTCTTCAACATCTTCATCAATAATTTGAATGAGGAGATAGATGGAGAACTCATCAAATTTGCAGACAACACCAAGCTGGCAGGAACAGCCAATGCTCCAGATTGGCTTAAGATACAGAAGGAACTTGACAGAATTGAACACTGGGCGCTATCTAACAAATTGAAATTCCAACGGTGAAAAAAGTAAGGTTCTACATTTAGGCAAGAAAAACTAAATGCACAGGTATAGTATAGGAGGTACCTTGCTCAATAGTAGTAACTGGGAGAGGGATATTGGGGTCCTAGTGGACAATCACTTAGACTGTGTGCTGCAGCTGCCAAAAAAGCCAACACAGTGATAGGCTGCATTAATAGAGGGATAGAATCAAGATCACATGAAGTGTTAATACCACTTTGCAATGCCTTGGTAAGGCCACACTTGGAATACTGCATCCAGTTTTGGTCACCAAGATGTAAAAAAAGATGTAGAAACTCTAGAAAGAGTACAAAGAAAAGCAACAAAAATGATTAGGGGACTGGAGGCTAAAATATACAAGGAACGGTTGTTGGAATTGGGTATGTCTAGTTTAATGAAGAGAAGGATGAGTGGGGACATGACAGTAGTGTTCCAATATCTCAGGGGCTGCCACAAAGCACAGGGAGTCAAGCTATTCTCCAAAGCACCTGAAGGCAGGACAAGAAGCAATGGATGGAAACTAACCAAGGAGAGAAGCAAACTAGAACTACAGAGAAATTTCCTGACAGTTAGAACAATTAATCAGTGGAACAACCTGCCTCCAGAAGCTGTGAATGCTCCAACTCTGGAAGTCTTTAAGAAGAGATTGGACAGCCATTTGTCTGAAATGGTATAGGGTTTTCTGCCTCAGCAGGGGGTTGGACTAGATGACCTCCAAGGTACCTTCTAACTTTATTATTAAGCTGTACATCAGATTTCAAGTTTGAAACTAACTCAAGCAGTGATCTACCAGCAGAATATTTTTGGCATACTGTATAAAATTGGAATTTGTACTTGCTAAGACAACACTTCATAAAGGATAATATCCTGCCTGAAAAAGCTGAATAATGAATTCCATGCCTTATCTATAAGCTTTTTAGGAAACCAGCTAGAACATAAAGGAACTAGGAGAAGAATTTGTTCTAATGATCATCCTTTGAAGAGTCTATGAACATTACATGGATTGGGTCTTTCACATACCAGTGATTCATGTCCTCAATTGATGCCCTTAAAAATAAAAACCATTTATATTTCCAGTGTGAATCATTTGAGTTTGTACATACTGAGTAACGTGATATTCTGAAGATGCATTGCAGTAGATTAAAAAAAACTAAAACAATTCAATGGAAAAATTCATTAAGCATTGCCTATAGAGCAGTCAATCACCATCACAGCTACTATTGATTTTCATTTGTCTCCAAAACCTAAATCAGCAACATATTTTACGGAAGAATCATGGCTGATTTGAATCAATAAGGTCTATACTAAGTATGCATGACAAACATGTTCTGGCCATTTCTTTTGAATGCATTTTGTTTCTCTGTAATAGCAATGCAATTTAATGAGAGCTCACAATCTTTCAGGATAACGATTTAGCAGTTAGCACTAAAAACAAAACAAAACTTTTTTAAAAGTTCTGTTTAAAAAAAGTGTTACTTTGTCTACTGAGATTTGAAACCGTCAAATGAGGCTTTGGCAATATTAGAGTTTTAAAACATTTTTAAGTTGGAAAAGAAAAGAAAATACAAGGAAACAGAAGAATATGTTTAAAGTTTAGGAATGCAGAAAAAAAGGGAAGAAAAATATAGAAACAATTTTCAACTTCATTTGGTACAAATAAAAGTATAAAATACAATAACCTTTTGCTCTAAGATTAGCCATTATGATTTCTATAGTCATAATCAATTGCAATTATCAAATCCCCAAATTAAAATTTAGTTTCTTTATTTCTAGTGAAAATCCAGTGTGGTTTTCAGTAGAAACAAAGCTAAACAAAGTCTTCTTTTTTTTAATCAAAGCAGTTAATTTTGCCAACCCCTATTAAGTTCACCATCCATTCTTACTGCAGGAATTTGTAGGTCTGGTTACATTTCCAACATATATTTGACAGACCCTTATAAAACTTTGACAATTTATGAGGAGTTAAATAGCAATGGTACATCATTTTAAAATATATATTTTTTGTTCAGGTTTATGTCACCTATCACTACTTATACTAGTATGTGAAGTGGTAAATCCCACTCTGCACTTGCATTAAATTAAACTGTGATATATATGGCATTAGTCCAATCTTATAAGCCTGTGATAAGGGGCATGTACAGATATATGCTGCCTAAATTAATTACAAATTGATCTTGTGTAGAAGAGGTTGTCTGTCCTTTTACAGCAATGACTTTAATATGTTGACTTTGCTAACTGTACACATCACTATGCATGCTTCTGCAATTAAACATCTGTTCAAATGCCATCCCACATTTCTCTAGAGCCAAGAACATGACTGTCAGAAAACACTATGTTCAAAATATAGCCATTTATAGCTTCTGCTTCAAAACCATGTTCTGAACTTATCATGTGGCCAAGATGAATTAAACCAGAGATAACACTAAGCAGATTTTGAAATAAAGCAATAGATCATGAAGGTTTCAAATAGAAATGTTGCTATTGCACCTGAAGATTCCATACTATTTGTTTATAAGGGCTGAATTAATTTCATTGAAATATGATCTTCTGATTCAAGAATAAGTGTAAGAGTAAGAGTAAGGAGGAGGAGGAGAATACCTTTGATACTATCAAACAACATGTCCCTATCCCAGATGTTTAGACTGGATTTGACATTTTTATCCACCCACTGAGTCCTTCCCAAGGACTCAATCGGTGGATAAAAATGCCAAATCCAATCTAAACATCTGGTAGACTATGCAACCAATCATAATAATTTCTGTTTCATCTGCATTAAGATAATACAAACCACCAAATTAGTGACATAATGATCAAAACTGAAGTGATAAACACCTCAGCATTTTGCCTTTTTAGCAAGTTTCAGTGGCTTTTAGTTGGTTTGTGTGAGGATTGAACTCTCTCTCTCTCTCTCTCTCTCTCTCTCTCTCTCTCTCTCTCTCTCTCTCTCTCTCTCTCTCTCTCTCTCTCTCTCTCTCTCTCTCTCTCTCTCTCTTCATAACTGGGTTTCTCTCTTCAGCAAATAACTTGGGGGGAAAACTAAAAATGTCTTTGGCTCATTAAAAGACCCTAAATATTTCTTAATATAATATAATTTTAACATACAACTCGTTACCAAGGTTGTTGTTGTTAGTTGCGAAGTTGTGTCTGACCCATTGCGACCCCATGGACAATGTTCCTCCAGGCCTTCCTGTCCTCTACCATCTTCTGGAGTCCATTTAGGGTTAGGGTTAGGGTTACCTGGATGTTACCAAGGTTAGCTGGATGTTATTTTAATGGTAAATATAGGATCAGTTAAATACTTAGAATCACAAGAATGTAAAGATTGGAAGGGACCATGGATATCATTCAGTTCCTGCCTGAATGATGTGGAAATTTTGTAATGATCCCCTTCAATCAATTACCTTGATTGCTACTTCAAAACTGTAATTAATCTAGCCTCTGTGTTGCTTCATCTGATTGTGATGGATAACAGTGTCAGAGTTGGGTGTCACTAACATACTAATGGCACCTTATTTCAAATCCCAAAATAATTTCATATAAATAAGTAATAAGGATCATGTACTCTGGGGGCTTCTCATTTTCAATGAGCTAAGAAGCACCCCAAATTATTTCCCTCTGAAACAGTCCTTGATTTAAAGCATGACTTGACTCATGACAATTCTGTGCTTATTGTTATCTAAAAGCTGATGAAAGTTCACAAACACCCAGCAGAATCACTGCATTTACCAGTGTATACATATGCATCAGTAATCATAAAAAACCCAATGAGTTGAAGGAATAATACTCAGAAGATTATACATGTTTCAATCCTGGAATTAATTTGAAACAAAATCTTTTCTAAACCCTAATTCATGAGGACTGGAATGTGAGGAAACTAAAGAGAAAGATTGTTATGAGGATAAGGTGAACACAATGGCAAATCTGCTCTGAATCCATGCCCCTTAGCATCTTCTCACCTCAATTATATAAGATGTTTTGGCATTGGCTCAAAATAGAAGTCTGGGGCAATTTGTATTCCACCAAATGTGCTTTTAATTTCAGTCATCTTTGCTTGCTAAATCTGATTAAAACAGCGTGGATTACATTTTTTAAAAAAATCATTAAATTTAAAAATAAAATATAAATAAATAGAGAAATAAGAATTAGAGGGGAAAAGCTCAGAAAAAGCAGAAAGTTAGGGGTGCAGAAAATGAAAAAATGGGACAGGAAAAAGAATAATTTCCAACTTTCTTTGGTACAGATACAAAATACATGAACCTCTTATTCTAAAATCAACAATAACACACAGTATTTCTATAATCATAAACAGTTCTACTCATTAAATTAAAAAATTACACTGTCATTTTTTTCAGTTTCAAGCAGAATGTCTAACAATGGCTTCCATGATTTTCCACATTAATCTAAGTTGTCAATTTCGATATCTCAGCCAATTCTATTAGCTTCACCATTCATTCTCCATTATAGAAATTTATAGGTCTTCTGGCCTCTGTACATACAAAGTTTCACTGCTGTTGTCATAAAAACAAATTCCCGTGATTTCTATTGGTCTGTTTATGCATCAAGCCTAAAAGGAAAGCCTCTGGTTTCAACTGTGCATTTCTTTTAAAAATCCTGAATTAAAATATATTAATTGATTAATCCCAGTATATTTAGCTTTCTTACATGTCCACCAGGATGATAAAAGCTACCTTCACACTGGCTTTTTTTCTAACATGTATTTGACACTCCCTTATACATCTTTGACAAATTATCAGGTGTTAAATATCAACAATACATTGTCTTATAAAAAAATTATCTTACAAATTATAATTAAATGCAAATTTCAGCCTTTTGAACCATATACTCTCCCACTGATCAAGCATATTGTATCCAAAAATGTTTGACCAAGTCATGCAAACATTAACATGTTCATTTTTCATATTTATTTTTCAAGAAAAGTGTATACCTCTTAGCAACATGCTCATCATTTGTATATGAATCCAATTCAAAAGCAATTTTCTCATTTGCAAAATCATAATTCTTCTTGTCCAATTTAAACTTTTCTATCAACTAAATGTGAGCAAACCATTACAAGTATGACCTTCCATTTCCAGTTCTTATCTTGATTTTAATTAATGTTCTCTTTACAAAAAGTCAACATAGGTCAACCAAGTTGTATAACTACCATTCCTTTTGTAAAAAAAGCTTCTTGTTGTGACAACCATAGAGGACTCTTGGAGCCAGTCTTGCTTTATATCTATTCCAAATCCTCAATATGGTTTGCCTAATGGAGCAAACCCATATTAATCTTAGGTTTACCATGCCATAAATAGCCATAACACTCAAATTCAGGTCATGTCCTTCCAACTGCAATAACCTATTTCTCAAAGTCACCCAATCTTTTATCCATACAAGCAGCAAAATACAATTTTAGGTCAAGTAATCCTAGTGCATCTCTTTCTTTAGCCTCTTGCAATAATTTATATTTAATTTTTGGTTATTACCTTGTCCTATAAACTTAGAAATGTCTCTTTGACATTAATTAAATGGTACATCAATATCAATATTGGTATTGTCTGGAATAAAAAATAACATCCTAGGTAAAAACAGCTAACCAGCACCAAAGCCCTTCACTTTCTTGATTAAGTGTTCAAATACTATTCTGAGGCACTTAGAAAATCAAAACTAAATCATCAGCAAAAGCCCTCAATTTATAACCCTTTTCTAAAAAAAAATCATGCCCATTATTTCCCATCCACAGCATGGATTCCTGAGGCAATAAATTCTGCTTCTTGGTTTCTGTTTCTCTAGAGAAGGAAAGAATTTTAATATCTCTAAGTGAAGAAGTTGCTAACCAAAACACAATACAATTGAAAATGTTTTGATTTTTGGAAGGTATCACCCAGATGTACATGCATGAATTCATTTTTAATTACTAAGACCAAACACATTTGTAAAACACTGTTAAACTTTAATAAGAACCCATCCTATCCAAGGCATAATATTGAATAAGCAATTATTGTACATTTGTAATAGCTACACTGAACTTGGCTACCTTGAGAGTTATAGTATACTTTGTGTCTGAAAAAAACAGAATGATATAAAATCATCTGATCTGCTTGCAGTATTGTGCTAATGCATTTTGGATGCACATGCTTGTGGAATAGGGAAGAATAATAAAACATGATTTATTGTTACAATTGCCTCAGATACACATGGGCAGGTTTTCTTGTCCAAAGGAATTTAAGAGATTTACCTTTTAAAAATGCATAGGGAGAACTTCGTACTTAGCCCTAAAGAACATTCTTCATTCTTTTGGGAACCTGAGTGGAGTTAAATGGTTCATTGGTTCTCCAATAAAATGTTTCACACAACCTTGCTGTTCTGTGGTATGTTTTAATTTCATTTGGATGTTTCAGATTGTTGACTCTTTGTTGGAAATTCTGATTAACCTGGTCATTACTTAGAGAGAGATAAATAATTCTGCCAAAAGCCAGTATGATAGCCACTATTTATTTGGGCCTTCAACCATGATAAATGTTTATCAGCTAAATTTAAAGGGACAAATCCTAAAGGAAAAACCTGGAACTTAAGCCAATAACTAATTATCTGTTTCCAAGCCTTCACTTCTCTTTTACACTAGGTGTTCAATTTCTGGTATAAGTAGCAATATCAGCAATATAAGTAGCAATATCAGGCTACATAACTAGAAGACTAGTCCTTAAAACCTTAGTCTGCATTCTCTCAATTTCTTGTTTATGTAGATACATATTTCAATCCCATAAGGAATTGGCATCAAAGATTTTAAGGGTTCTGGGATCAATTTTCCTGCTTAAAAGAATATTTTTACAGGCATTGAAAATATGGTGAAAAACTATTCTCTGATCTTTGAAGTTATGAATCTGTTCACTTTTCTCCCCTCAATTATTAATTTGTGTGGTTATTGCCAATGAATTTTGATATGAGAATGAGTTCATAGAGAACAGGTGTGAATATTAAAAAAAAATGTTTTTATTGGGAAGGGGAGAGAAGTTGCCGCAACATCCTTGTGTATTGTTTCAGTTTTCAGCAAGTTTTAATAATTTCCTTTTGATATCTGGAGCAAATAGATGATGGTTAAATATAAAGGCACACAGATTATTTTATGTCAATATCAGGAGTTGACCCAAGTTAATCCTCCTCTAATTTCCTATTCTATTGGCTATGAGATTAATGAGGTAGTAGAAACAAACTGACTTGCAGATTTTTCCAAAGGAGAAAATAATCATTTGAACCTCTTTGCTGAATTAAATATAATCAGCCTTTCAATTAAGTGGTCTATGCAAATATAAATAAAAAATTGAGTTGAGATCAAATTAAACAAAATAATTGGCTCAGTGCAGTACCCCAATAAAAGTCAGTTATATCTGTTGCCTTATTTTCCTTAGCAACCAGCTATGTCTACATAGGGTAGCCTCAGAACTGTATATTTACTTGGCCATATTATGTATATAATATTGCTCTTTTGTGTGCCATTATTTCTATACAGTTGTATAGTTGTATAGATCCCACTGTGAAGGAATCTCTGTGCAAGAATCAGGCTGAAACCATAAAACCCTCAGAGGCAGGGAATGGTGTGGAGGCTTTGTGAAAACCATCTGCAACACTCAATGTCCTCACCCAGAAAGGCCCTCATAAATACATCGGAAACGAAGGCTGAATTATAAGGAAGGATTCCAAGAGAAGATTTTCAGTAAAAAACCAGCTGAAGAACTGGGTCTTATTTCCAAGTTATTCAGTTTCACATATATTTGAATGAGTAACAGCTGATTTGGGATGGAGGTTTTGGAGTAGAGCAGGGGTGTCAAACTGCCGGCCTGAGGGTCGGTTGCATCATGCGGAGGCTGCACCCACCCCAGCTCCAGCAATGCGAAAAAATTCACGATTACATTGTGACATGTCACGTGATGCTGTGAGTTTGACAACCATGGAGTAGAGTCTTAAAGGTTCCCATTTGGAAACAAACCAATTTAAGATCATGCCTATATTACAGTACTTGTGTCATGTTCAGGCAGTCTATTACCCTGTTCTTGAACTCTGTTCCTCCTGTATCTCTATGCACTAGCTTCACTGATAGATGACCTCTGAACTGAAAGTGTTTATTTTCATTTGCTTCATCCTTCACAATTCTACCTGGTAAATTAACCAACGTTTGGATTCAGTTTATGAATCCATAGAGCAATTCCCACTAGGATGATCTCTATCCTGCAGTGATGTCAATGGGAGAAAAGCTTGCAAACAGCATGCTAAGATTGTTACAAAGTGATTTGATTGGTTCCTTAAGCCTAGCCCTAGGAGAATGCTGCAAAGATTATAAAACTCATCTTTGGTCTAAGACAGAGAGAAACAGGCTTGTTCTTTGATTACATCTTAATCATGATGTCTGTTTAAGATTTATAATAATTTATTTTCCCAGGTTTTTATTCACATCAGCCTCCTCCCTATAATTAAGCCCAATGCTTGGGTTATAATCATATGTCCCTCCAGCAGTTGGTAAGAAACCAATGGGCAGAATTCACTATGCCATTGCTTAAATGTTTCTGTACTGAGACAAGTACTTAATATCCTTCACATACAAATAAAGGCATAAAAAAACTCAGCTGTAGATGCTCCCAATTAGTTATTGTAATACCATGTCTTCTTCCCAAAATTAATTTTCAATTTGTGGCGACCAACTTTCTTTATAGACCAAATCAGTCATTATACATTCTGCTCCTTTTCCCTTCTCATTCTAAAAATCCAATCTTTAAATCTCTATTCTTCACCCCAACACCAATTATATTAACCCAAATATCCAGAATAGATTTTCAGATGGTTCTCAGCACTATGCAAATATATGATGGGACTACTATAAGAAACACATATGTCTGTAGGGGTTTTTTTCATCTTATGCAGCAAGCTGGAAACAGATTAAAAGGAAAAATCAGCCACAGATATAGCACAGAAACATTTGCTTTAATCATTATAATAATCCTGGTCCTTAAACAGTCTTTGAACCATAACATTCATTCACAGTCATTATCTGTTGTGGGAGGAGGGAGCCTTCCTTCTTGACTAAATTTGTCTAAAGTTTCTGCTATTTTATTAGTAGAAATGTGTCTCTTTCACTGATTCAGAATTAACACCATATTTAGTGTATTGGGATTCTAAAATTATTCCAGGCTTTTGTGTATTTTTCTTTCATTTTTATGAAAATAGGGAAGAGGAGGTAAGCCAAAGCTCTTTGGCTTAATTTAGCTCTTTCACCTTCCAACATACTATGTGTAGCACATTTGATTTCAAATATTATTTTCCTCTTTCCTGGCAGATATGAAAAAGCAGGAAGCAAACTCCACTGCATGCCATTCACTAATAGTGAGAAACAAAAGGGATAAATACTTGAAAAGTGTTTGCTGAAGTTGTAAAAGAGGTGAAACAAATGGTTTATGGAGAATTGCCTTGGCTATATGCCACATATATGCAAAACAATTCCATGTTTAGACATCATATCTACTCTCCAGGTATTTGGATTTTATCTTCCATAAATTGCTCTTAATATGAGGAAAATTAGGAATTAGAATCAGAGATGTCATTTCACAGCAAAGCCTATGTTTGCTCATTTAGTTCTCAGCTAATACGAGGATTGATAGATCTCAAAAAAGAGAATGTAATGTGCTTATTGTGTTATACTGCATGGTTTACACATTAATTTGTGTAATATGTGTCTCTTGGCTCAAACTTCAGCCCATAGTTTTGGTTCAGTTTTACTTTCTTGCTCTAAATCATATGCAATACTTAAAGCAAATCCTTTATTCACCTTGAATGGCAAACAGCATAAACACAGCACTGATTTCCATAATTAGTCCTACTTCAGTAGATTCAAGGTTATAGTTCCAAAACAAGAGCCAAAATTACTCAAACTAGAAAGCAAAGTTTTCAGAGGCTGTCAGCCAAACCGAGGTACCCAGTGTAATGCCAAGAAAATTCAACATTTGATAATCAGGTTTTGGGATCCCTTACATTCTTTTTCTGAAGAATGATCCCAATCTTTAGCCAGGAACCATGTATGTTTGCACACAGTACAATCCAGTCATGTAAGAGAAGGAGAGGAGAGTTACCAGTTAGGCAAAACAGTCAGAACTTTGCGTCTCATCTTTTCCTCCACTTTGATGGTCAAAGTAGCCCAAGCCTGGGCCACTGTATATTCTCAGATGGATAGATATGCTGCTCCCTCACTTTCTCCCATCCCCATTTCACTTTGCTCTTTGTGTCTTACAAGCCTTGAAAGATTTGGCTGAAACTCAGCCCACTCTTATCAATGCTGAAAACAAGCACTCTGCCTCAAAACTGAGTGTTTGCTAATTTCTGTTTTTAGTACTTTTGAATAACACATGAAAATAATGCTGTAGATTTGGGGAAATCCAAAATCTTTTCTAACAATATTAATAGTTTAAGTGTTTCAGATGCTGCTAATGTGTCTGGTGAAATCACATGATGATTTAATTACCTAAATATATATTGTCATATGTAAATTGATCCTTTGCTTATTTATTTGATGCAGAGGTCACCCAGTTCCATAATATTTTCACATTCTTTTTATAATTGGTATGTTTTAGAAGCCTAAATAAACCTAATAGGATTTTCTTCCCTCAATAAAGATATATACCAGCAATTTTCAGGCTGAGCTACTCCCTCTGTGTTAATTTCTATTGAGAATTAGAATTGAGTTTGTTGTCTTCCCACCATTGTCGATGCTGTGTTGCAGAAAATTTGCTTTTGTCAAAATCTACTCTCTTTGTCACCTATATAAAACATCACAATCTATGTATTTAAAAAAGGCCTGAAATTTTATTTTGTTCCTCATTGACCTCCAGTTGAGATGCCACTGCTTTTGCAGCCTTTAATGCAGGAAAATAACAATTGAGTTATAACTAAAAAAGGAATTAAGTAGTGTCAAGTGTCAAGGAGGCCAAAGAATAATTTTCCAATTGTTGCCATAATAGTTTTTGAGGTAAGCCACGTATGTACCCTGAATGGCTATGAAAATATAAGCCAAATGAAAAAATCTAGAATTAGGAAAATTGAAACCCCCCACCCTTATATAAAAGTTATAATTTAGATTTTGAAAATCTCATCCTGTAAGATTGTAATGAGATGTAGAAATGACCTTGTGAGGCAGAGGATGGAGCCCCATCCAGGGCCGTGGTCAGATAAGTGGCAATTTAGCGTTCAGAAGGAATGGGCATGTCACAAACATCTCTCAAGGGATATTCCCTAGTTTCTTGGATTATAAAGGCAATGAAGGAGAAATGTAGTTTCAGACCCATAAGACTAAATGTAACTTTCCCATAAAGTAGAGATAGTGCTATACTTCCGGTATTGCTTCTTGTCTGGACTATCTCATGATCTTGCTGCTTACCCAACAGAACGTTCACAATTCTTAAGCGGAACTAATATAGGCATTCCTCTGAAAGTATACCTCATTTTAACTCCATTTATTCTTCCCTGTAAACCCATGGGGATTTTAACTATCCATTTTGATTAATGTAAATATGAGATAAACAATTATAATGATTAACACCTAACAGCAAAGAAATTGTTGCAGCTTCTGTCTCCATTCTGTATTCAGGCTCTAGTGGGAGAATTTCATGCAGGAATTTTTCCATGTGTAGTACCACCGATCAATTTAGTTTAGCACCGTAGGGAATATTCTGAAAATGTAGTCAATTTCTACTATCAACTCCTGTAAATCCAACTGAAATACATTTACTCCCTTTCAACAGCCCTTCAAAATATTTTCTGTGGTCTTCATTCAAGTTGATGTATTTATTTTCATCTGAAACAATAACTGTCTCTTTGAGCTTCATCATGTTCTCATCAAGGGAATCAAACTGTGGTGTTATTCTTTCAATGCATATTTGTGGAACCTATACAGATTGTATAATTGCTGAAACAGTAGTTCTATAAAAATGACAAAAAAGACAGTCCCTCCCTGATAATTCTCAGAGTACATGCTTGATGTAGATTGTAGAGTACTTCACTTTGGCAAGATTCTGCCTATACAGAAGGTGTAGAACAATACAAAAAAATCTACTTGGAAGAATCCTTGTGTATCTTTCTTGGTTTTGGGACCCGACAGCTTCGAAGATGAGAGGGATTACTTTAACTGGCCCCTGTTCTTCCTACTTAGTCAAGGTGAAGACTGGATAGTAGGAAATTATTTTCTTCTTGTTTAGTAACCAGACTGCTATAATTTAAGAAAAGAAAAGCAAGCAAAATTAACTTCTTTCCAAATAAATTATAGCACAAGCTAAAATTATATAAAGTTAATGTGGAAACCAAGATTATAGATTAAGCAGCCACTAAATCTCAAAACAGGCTAACTAGATTTTTAATCCTCTCCCCCACCCAACTTTGGGAGAACCTCCAAATTCCCAGACTAAATAGACTTTTCTGAGCAACAGGTAGGTCTGATTTAGATTGAAATGGAAATCCACATTATAGGTTAGTTGTACAGCAATTACAATAAACAACATTTGTGCCTTAACAGATACCATCATATAACAAAACATACTGTATGACATAGTATTTTTGCTCCTCATATCTGCCTTTCTATCTTGCCTTCTCTGAAGTTTCTCAATTGCCTTTTGAGAGTATGATGCCCAGAATGGCACCCAGTATTCTAAGTGAGCAAGACAAAGTAGACGGAACAAATATTTTACATGATCTGACTCCATGCTCCTGCTGCCTATTTAATAACTGCATCACACTCTTACCTCCTGATCTATTTGTGATCTACTAGAAGATCCAAAACATTTTTCACATGTTTTTTCATCAAGCCAGGTCTTATACTGACTTGTATATGATTTTTATAAGCTACCTTGTAAAGGCTTTTGACTGTAAAGGAAACTTAATAGTATTCTCAGATATATAAAGATGAACCTCTCCCATTCTTTATGACCAGTGGGTCTAGTATGACAATCCTATTATTCTCCTATTCTGCATGGTCCTTGAAGATAGTTGTTGCCTTGTAAGTAAAGCAGAAGTACTGTTCATGCCACAATGGTATTATATTATTCTACCATTTCCTTCAAATATAAGTGAGCACATATGCAAATATGGATTGCATTATTACAACAGAAATTTATATTGGTCATAGACCATTATGGTTAGAAGATCGAAGAGGAACAATATGATTGGGAGAAAGGCAAAGGCCCATGTCAACAGTCCTGAGGAAATAGTACAGAGGAACTGCAAGTGAGGTGGTTATGAGATGTGGCTGTAATCTGTTTTGCAATTTTATTTCTATTAAAAATGTTGCCTGATTCAGCAGAAGCCTATATGAATCCCATCTTCAGTCTGTTTATGATTATTACTTTTTGAAAACTTTAAATTCTGGCTCTAACTATGCCATTAGTAAGGCTGATAGTAGATTGGTTTATTCTTGCTTTCATTTTTAATTGCATTTACCTACCATAGCTGCGATATTTTATAGTTATTCTTAATCAGTTGTACTTATCCTGAGTTTGCTGCAAAAATGAATACATTTGTCTGGGAAATGTAGACTTGAAGCCTTAAAAAGAAATTGCTTTCACTTTAAATAAATACTTTATACTTATCAGTATATTTTTCATGGAATATTTTCCAGGAACATTCAAATTAATATATCCAAATTGCCTTTGATTTGTGCTACAAGTATTTGATTTTGCTGTCAGTATAGCTTTGAGGAAAGCAATATCATAAAATGAAGATTTCTCTTAGTCCCTATATACAATAAAACTTTAAATCAACAAAAATATATTTATTGTCAATTCTACTTTTGTTATATTATGGAATTATGTACCTTTCTGGCAACTAGTGGAAGCAAAAGAATTAATCTCAATAATATCAGGAAACTGAACGCTCTTGCTTCCTTTGAAATGTATTATGCTTTGGATAGATGTGTTTCTGAACATAATGTTTTGTGGGGAAAATCAGAAGATTGTCTAAATTAAATATGCAAGTAAAATATTAAGAAAGCAGTTATAATGGAGAAAAACTTGAGGGATAATTGTCATACATTGCTAGTAGAATTCCTGCTAAGTTTCTTTCAGTCATCTTAAAATATTTTTAATTGGATTTGTTACTTCTTAAGGAACTACATTCATTTACAGGAAGAACCAATTCCTCATCCCACAGATATGGAGAACAATAGCCAACACAGATTTGCTCAACTTCCAACTGAATACAGATTGCCAACCCAGCTTTTTTTTTTTGAGATATGTGTATTTGCATGCAATCTGCAGCAACTGCAAAATTTATTTTATAAATCATTCCTTACAATGACCATAGTCCATATATTAGATAATGATGGCTGCAGCAAATTCAGGTGAAGAAGATGCATTACATTGCATGCTGCATCTTCTTATATCATTACTGCCACAACAGACTACAATAGTATTGATCAGGCACCACATGGAATATTGCATTCATACCATGGAATTTGGAGTGGGGCGAGGGAAAATTATCAGAAATTTTTGGTATCTTTCAAAACAAGACAGAGAAAGCATGCAGAGCAAAGCTTTTGGAACTTTTCCAGTTGTGGCCATAGGAGAAATTTGTATTTTCTTCTGTGATATATGTGTATCTGTGTTTTTCCTTTTCCCACTGTATTACATCTATGCACCCTTAATAGCATTCTTGTCATCACATATCCAAGAAAGAGGGGAGCTTAAGAATGAAACTATGAGCAGCAATCTGAGGTACTTTTTAATTCTCAAAGTACATTGTGACATTTGGCTTTTTGGTGGTGTGGATGGGTTTCATAGGCCCCCAACCATATTCAGCAGATTTTCAAACTTTTTTTGGGGGGGGGCATCTTTTTCTACTAATGGAATTAGTCCCTTTCTGTTTTCAGAGAGATGCTATAAAGCCTTTGGCAGCTGCCTGACTAAACATCATTGTTCCCCAAATGCAAATTCACAGTTTTACTTAGCAAGATTTCTTAAAATGAAATAGTAGTAGTAGAAGCAGTCCAGCAAGTAAATTCATTTTCGATTTAGGGTCAATATCAATATCTCAATATGTAATGTTTCCATGGAGGAGCCAGCTCTCTTCACCAACAATTTAAAAGTTTTTAGATTGTTGTGTTGCATAACAGTTGCCTGAACTTCAATCAGTATCAAAGTTAGTTCTTACATTTATCCTGTTAATAACAGACAAAGCACTTTTACATAATTTCTTCCCAAATTCCAGTTGGGTTGCAAAGAATAATAATAAAAAATGCCACTACCTGAATTTAGGTCGATATGCTTAAACAGATCTAGTTCATACATGTAGTAGCTATCATAATTTTATCCTATTGTTTTAATTGTAACCCAGTTAAACAGAGATTTTGGTAGTTGGCTGTATATAAATCTAGTATGACTCAAATCATAAATAAAGCATTTACTTAACTATAAAATGTTGAAATCTATTCCATTCTCTAACAATATGGAATTCACAACAGAAAATGAAAGAGCATTTACCTTGAATCTGAATGTATTTTTGGTTGAAAACTAAAAGCCAATCTCTTAATATAATAATGGCAAGGAAAACCTACTTTCTCAGAAATAAATCCCAAAAGCATGGTATTCACAAGTGATATTAGTCAGATCCCACTGTACTGAAGCCATTACAATTACCCAAATCATAGATATACTGATATCATGGGTATACATAGGTTACACAGATATACTGATGTCCCTACAGTTACCTAAATTATGGTTATACTTTAATTCCCAGAATTCCCCAGCCACTATATAATTGCTAGATGAACCATTTTAGGAATTGAAGTTCATATGTCTTAAAGTTGCTGAGGTTGAGAAAAGCTGAATTCTAAGATAATATGTACATGCTAAAGACAGCATGATGCCACTGGAAGCTCACAAGCAGGGAATGATGCAGAGGACCATCTGTTTTGGGGATCCAATTTGTGTCAACCACTGGGACCAGAAGTTTAGTCTTCCAAGCTTTCAAATTTGTGCTGGAGTCCATCCTTAGGGAACTTCCCTTTTCCCAGAATGTGTGCACTTGG
Source organism: Vipera berus (assembly GCF_964194415.1). Taxonomy (NCBI): domain Eukaryota; kingdom Metazoa; phylum Chordata; class Lepidosauria; order Squamata; family Viperidae; genus Vipera; species Vipera berus. The sequence continues at coordinate 183,766,655 of NC_138203.1, read as the reverse complement.
CTGTTCTAGGCGTAGTGTTTGTGTGGTGCCTGATTGTGTATGGTTGTTAATTGTTAATTGGGATGTGGATGGCCAGGTATTAAGTCATTGCTTGTTGTTTTCTTGTGCTGCTGTACCCTCAACTCCTAAGTACCTGATAATCTGGTGGTAAAGCAGCAGTCTCGTTCATTGTCAAGAGGTCTGTTTCCCAGGCTTCAATTATTTCCCTGGCTATTTTTGTTTCTACTCAGCCAACAATTTTAGTAGCTGCAAAATTGAATGCATGTCCTTATTCATTGCAATTTGATGCTACCAATGAGTTCAGGTCTTCTCATCTAACCACTTGGTCTGTTTTTGTTTGTTCCCAGAAGTTCATGAACAGAAAAAATTTATCACTATAGGTATGGAGGTTTTCCTAATTTTCCTAATGCATTTCCTAATAGCTTCTATCACAGCTGAAGCAGCTGTCTGGGCTATTAAATCCATAGCAGCACTGAAGCAACAATCACAGTATAAATTAGTTATCACAGAGAACCCTCTGAAAGCTAACTTTTACTATCATAAATTTAAAAAATGCCATTTGTTAAAACCTATTTGCAATTGTAGTTCATGATGATGACAGTTTGTCTGTCTTTATTCTAGGATTCTATTTAAATCTCTACATTAAAGTATTAAAGGATAGTCTGTAATCCTTTGTTCCTGGTTTGACAAAGGAGTATGGAGAATTCATTTTCTCAATGCTAGTAACATTAATAACACTACTAGAAAGACAGCAAGGTTGAGATTTATGGGAAATATGCAGATGATTTTTTTCTCCTATCCTTCTAAATATTATTCTGTGTCACTGCACACAGTTGAAAGCAATTGATCAACATTTGCAGACACACTATCCAGACTCAAGACATATTGGTTAACTTGGGTTTCTTTCTACTGATGGTTTAACATAATGTTTCCTTTACTATTTCAGAACAAGTCGTGCTAGTCGTTTCCAACTCTAGGGGCCGGTGCTCATCTCCGTTTCAAAGCCGAAGAGCCAGCGCTTGTCCGAGGACGTCTCCGTGGTCATGTGGCCAGCATGACTAGACGCCAAAGGCGCACGGAACGCTGTTACCTTCCCACCAGAGTGGTCCCTATTCTTCTACTTGCATTTTTTACGTGCTTTCAAACTGCTAGGTTGGCAGAAGCTGGGATGAGTAACAGGCGCTCACTCTGTTACGCGGCACTCGGGATTTGACCCGCCAAACTGCCGACCTTCTGATCGACAAGCTCAGCGTCCTAACCCACTGAGCCACCGCGTCCCTTTTTTCAGAACAAGTACTACCTTTTAAATTCTGGTCTATATCCAAAATAAAATCTAGTAATTTAAAAACAAAATATATCACTTCAGAACTAGCAGTATTCATACTGATTAATAACATTCCTCAGTATAATTTTAGCCACTTTACATGCTTTGTTTTAAAGTCAAATACATATTGCAATCTAATTTTATCTTGAAATCACTGTTTGAGTAACAATTTCCACCATCCTCTATCATCTTGGAATTAAAGTGCAAAACTATCAGCTTGAGAAGGCTGTAATAGGACCACATCACTTGTTGGGAGTAGTTGATGTTTGATGTGGAAAAAGTGACCATCCCTAACAGCAAATTCATTAGCTTAATCTAGTACTGCAGTACTTGGATCTGAGATTAATTGGTGTCTTAGATTTATAGACTCGGATGATTTAACTGTAATTGTCATGGTGGTAAGTAGGTTAAGAACTGGTGTTACATAATGATAAAACCATTGACCCTATCAACAAGAGCCTCATTAACAGAAACTTTCCAGTACTCTAAAATAAACTCCCATCTTAGCAGACATATGTTACTTTTATTTTGCCCAAAGGCACTAGAGTTAACTGGCATAAGATGCTTAAGAAGGATGAGGTTCCCTAATAATTAACTCCCATCTTGCAACTAGAGAGCTCCTAATATATAATAAGACTCTGCAGAGATTTGGAAAAGAAAACAGATTTCTTTTTGCAGAGAGAGAAAACTAAATCTGTTATCATTTCCTGAAATTAAACACAACAAAGGTGTGGCTGATGAGTACAATGGGTGTGTCCACACATTCCATGAATCATCTTTTCTCTCCTGAATCCAGATTGCTCCATGTGTGTATGTGGCTAGTAAGTTATTTACTATTCTTTTATATAATTTATATCCCATCCTCCTGATTATACAACTCTCAAGATAACTTATGGCAATTCAGTCAGAATTGGCTCTTCATGACTGTCTGGACTAGTCCCTGCAGTTTCTTGGTTTAATTTTTAGAAGTGGTTATTCATCAATTGCCTGGACAAGCCTCCGCAGTTTTCCTGACAAGATTTTTAGAACTAGTTTGTCTTGTCTTCTTCTTAGGGCATGGAAAGAGTGACTGGCCCAAAGCTGGGTTCATGCTTAAGGCAGAACTAGAATTTCCATATATTCATTCCACACACAGCACTAAATTGTCTCCATAATTGTTGTGGTCCATTTCTTGAAATGGTAAGATCCTAAAACACCTGGGAGAAAATGAATGTCTCTTCCTATTACCCCAAAAAATAACATGTTGGGTACAAGATGATCCTCCAAGAGAGTAACCAATATATGTGGGGAGAAACCATCTTTCAGATATGTCCAGGGGAGACTCACACCTTTTATTATGCAGCATTTGCCTCCAACACAGAGCAGGCACAGTTGCTTAAACCGAGCAATTTGAACTGAAAATTATTTTTAGCCAATGTTTTATAGGTTTATCTATAATTTTATGTAAAAAGCAAGGGCTATACACAGTCAATTATCCCAATAATCATTGATATGAGACCCATTTTATCAGGTCCTATTTACATTGGTCTTACACCAGGACTAGATTGGTTTTCAATTAGAATATGATATAATGTGGAAAAAGAAAGCAGAAAGGAAAGGACCAGAATAAAAATATAAATTAAAAGAGCATAAAAAATAAATCAGTTTTCTTTTTTAAAAAAGCCACATATTCAACCAGCCTTGAATAACAACATGTGATGTGTATAAGGCATGTATCTGCAATTTACTCCTAAGGAAACAGAAAAATATCCCTTGGAGTCACAAATACATGTGCCAAAGCTCCAGCATTAGCCACTAAAATGGTACTCCTAACATTTGTGTATTGCTTAAAAAGTGTGCTGCTTCTGTATACATAGGTTTTTTTCTAATAATATTTACATAATGGGCAACACAATATCAGCAAATCAAATGATATTTCAGTCATATCTACAGAGTCCTTTTCAAATGTCATGACATTTTTTTAAAAGCCATGTAGCACTTTCTCAACATTAACAAATATGTATGCTTCTTATAAATTTCCATATGGTATTCTTATAGTAGCCTTCTTCAACCTGGTGCCCTCCAAAGGTATTAGGGTCATGAGTTCCACACTTCCCAGCCACCATGAAGCTGTGGTGACAGCCTGGCAATAATGAAGGATAATAACTAGGTGTGTGAAGAAATTATCTGATCCACTCCAAGGCTCTGGAAATAGCCCAACATGGTCCAAGTTACACTGGAAGAAATCCAATCTAATTTTATGCCTGGAATCAGATCAAGATTTGGGAAACAATGTTATTTTATAATCCAACAAGAGAAAATACAGATGGCTGTTTTTTGGTTTTCATAAAAATGGGAAGAAGAACAGAATTTAGCAGGCAGGCCAAATATTTATGAAAAGATAAAGCACACTAAATTTCATAGAAATCTATCTGGAAATGTTCAAAAGAAACGTCCTCTCTCATATATATAGTTGTGACTGCTACCTGTGGATGGCCCTAGTTTGGGCTAATACAGGCAAAAGATTTTGCCCATATTTGGGTCGACAGGGTGCTCAAAACACTCAAGACATATATATGTGTCAGAGCCAATTTAAGGGAGCTGCTGCTTTAGAAGAAAGCATAAAAGTAATTAGTTTTACATCAAATAAATCATTAATAGGTCAGCTCAGGTAGCTAATGCAGCTCATCCAGGCAGTCCTCATGTTACAATGACAACTGGGACTAAGATTGCTGTTGCTAAGTGACAGGGTTATAAAGCATGATGTCATGTGACCATGTTGCTTAGCAACAGCATTTCTGGCAGGCTCAGTTACTATCTTTAAGTAAGGACCTCCCTTGACCACATCTTCTGACTTCCTGCCAGCTTCCCCATTGACTTTGCTTGTGGGAAGTTGGCAGTGAATGTTGGAAATTGCAATCATGCAACCGCAGCTCGCTGTTGTAATTGCAAGCTAGGCACTGAAGTGCCCAGATTGCAATCACCATGGGGACCACTGTAGTAGCCAGAAGTCCCAGGACTTGTAAATCCTCTCATTCAACACTGTTGCTAGTTTGAAAAGTCACTGTACAAATAGTCATAATTCGAGAAATGCTGTCAACTGACCTGTAGGATGACAGATACATCACAATAAGATGCAACAAATGGAAAAATTAAGCATTTCTCAACTCTGAGTTCTCTCCAAAAGCGACTTGCAGTTATTAAAGTTATTCTGATTTAGGGCTACCAGATACAAAAGTCTGGAAAACCAGTAGACAACAGCAAAGAGAATATTCTAAATCCCTTTATTGCCATCCAGTAATCATCTGGGCTTTTGCAGATCAAAAGAAGTAGCCACACTCTGTTTAGAACATCTGTTAAACACAGACTCCAAAATTCCCTTCTTGTCTTCCTACCCATACTTTATATTTAATTATTCATTTTTTAATCTCACATTTATTAGGTTTTTTTAAAAAAAAACACAAGACAGCTAAGATACCTAATATTCCTTCCTCCTCCTATTTTCCTCACAATAACCCCACAAAATGGGTTGGGCTGAGAGAGATTGAATTGCCCAAAGTCATCCTACTGGCTTTCATGTTATGAAAAAAAATTTCTATCTAGCTGTGTTCTATGTTTTAAAGTGGGAAAAACAGGTAGTGTCAGAAGCTCATGGAAGACAAGCCAGAACTGCTTGCATTATTCCTATGGCTATATGGAATAAATGATATTTTGTGCCAGTCACAAAGACCTCATTATGGCAAAATCACTGGTTGCATATGACACACTGTGTTGACCTCTGTCCTACCATAATATCAGGACAGAGGACCGGTAGTTACAACCTATTCCTCTCACAAACACTCCAATGTTGAATGAATTGTGGATCGTGAGAGAGAAAACCACAAAGATACCTCTCCAAGACCATATAGATTTCATACTAATCTCTTTGCTAATGAATTATTTGCTTCCATTTTGCAAAAACCAAAAATGACTACTCATGGAGGCCACCAAGTATTTGTTGAGAAAAAATACCACTAATACTACTACTACTAATAATAATAATAACAACAAAAACGACAACCCGTGGCTGGGCCTGGACGGCTATCAGGTGCGGTCCCTATGGTTATGGGATTACCGGTCTTCAGATTGGTAGTGGTTTAGCCACCATGAACCAATCCAGGCAGCTCCCATCACCAATGATGAAAAGAAATAAAAAAAAATCATACCAGATCGGTCGTCGCCCAGGTCAACAAGGACCACATCAGATGCTATGGCTCCTGGACATCTGTTGAAAAATGGGCCAAAGGGCTAAATGTTACTGCTGGGGAACCAGAGCATACAATTGTAAAGCAACTGGAACAAAAGCGCAAAACCTGGACAACCGAAGAAAATCGAGAAATCTTCCAATGCTACTACCAGGCAGAACCAACAGCCAGGGGATTTCAAAAAAGAATGATGCAACTGTGGAAGGAAAAGCACCCAGAAAGTGACATAACCAAACAACGATTAATGGATCAAAGATGTTTCATCATCCATAATAAAGTTTTTACAGATATGGAAATTCAACATCTAGGAACATTGGCTAAAAAGAAAACAACAAGCAATGATGATGAACAGGCTGAAGAAATTGTTCCAATACCTGAACAAACTGACCAACAAACTGACAACCAGTGGAAGAAGCCACCACACAGGATGAAGATTCCCCTGTGCAACAACTCGAAAGTGTAGAGCTAAGTAATCTAGCGAAAATGTTGAAAGAAAAGATTGAAAACCACATCAAAGAAAACACAGAAAGAAAGACTGTCTGCCATCCATGAAGTGCATAGCAAACGAGTAAAGGATTTACTAAATGCTGTGAATAACATTTTAATTTCCATCCCATCCAGCACACTGTATGAAGCAAACCAACTAATGTACACTACAGCCACCATTATAACTGCAGAATTGGGTTATAAAATGCCAAAAAAGAAACCCACTGGAAAACCAAAGTGGAAAATTTGGCTTGAAAATAAAACAAAAAAACTACGAGGAGATGTCAGCAAATTGAATTACTTGAAAGAAGGAAAACTAAAGAACGAAAAGCTGAAAAATAGTTTATACAAAAAATATAACTTGGAGGAAAAAACAATAACCCAAATCATGGAAAACCTAAAACAGCGTGTAATAGCAACAACAAAGAAAATTGAAAGATATGAAGGATGAATAAAACAATATCACGAAAACGTCCAGTTCAGAAGAAATCAGCACCTCTTCTATCAGACACTTGATGAAAATAAAGTCCAAACTACTGTTCTACCATATAAAGAAAAAACCTTAAACTTTTGGAAAGAACTGTGGGAAAACCCAGTGGAACATAATAAAACTGCCTCCTGGATCAAAGATATCCAAAAACAAGCAACACAAAACAAAATAGAGAATATTGTAATAACCACTGATACGGTTGCAAAACAAGTAAAGAAGGTCAAGAACTGGAGTGCACCTGGCCTGGACAAGCTGCATGGATACTGGTTGAAACACCTCACCAGCCTCCATCACCGCATGGCCACTCAGTTTGATGAAATGCTTCAAAATGCCACAAGTGAAGAATGGTTAACAGCTGGTCGAACATACTTGATAATGAAAGACCCTGAAAAGAGCACAGAGCCAAGCAACTACCGCCCAATTACTTGTCTGCCAACAACGTTCAAACTTTACAAGAATACTGGCAAATTTAGTATTCAATCATCTGATGGAAAACAATTTGTATCCCGCAGAACAAAAAGGAAATTATAAAAAGTCAAGAGGAACAAAAGACCAGTTGCTCATTGACAAAATGGTACTTAAAAATGCAAAACAATGAAAAAACAAATTTAAATATGGCATGGATTGATTACAAGAAAGCATTTGACTCATTACTCCACAGTTGGATTAATGCGTGTTTGGAAAACTTTGGAATCAGCAAAAACATCTGTACATTTTTGAAAGCAAATATGCAAAAATGGAAAACAGTTCTAACAGCAAATGGAGAGAACATTGGTGAAATCAACATCAGACAAGGAATCTTCCAAGGGGATTCACTTTCACCACTACTGTTCAACATCGTATTAATTCCATTGAGGATAATATTATGAAACACAAAATTGGGATACCACATCTCAAGCCAACATAGCAAGATAAACCATCTACTATACATGACTTAAAACTGTATGTGAAAAGCCACACAGAACTTGAATCAATACTCAACACAGTTCAACTGTTTAGCAGCAACATCAGAATGGACTTTGGACTTGGAAAATGTGCTATATTATCCATGCAGTGAGGAAAAACATGAAAAATAGAAGGAATAGAACTGGGAAACAGAAGTATTATGAAAGCACTAGCAAAGGATGATGGTTACAAATACCTAGGCATATTGGAAGCAGATAACATCTTAAATGGAAAAGTCAAAGAGTCAACACAAAAGGAATATATCAGGAGAGTCCGCAAAATACTAAAATCAAAGCTGAATGTTGGAAATATAATTAAAGCCATTAATACATGGGCAGTCCCAGTGATATGCTACCCAGCTGGAATTATCAGCTGGACTTTGGCTGAATTGGAACACCTAGACCAGAAAACGCGTAAACTTTTGAATATGCACCACGCTCTACATCCATGAAGTGACATCGACAGGTTGTACCTGCCAAGAAGAATAGGGGGCAGAGGGCTGTAGAAGAAGAAAAATGAAGTTTGACTATGTAAATCAAAGTACAGCAAAATTGCTGTAGGCTGTGAAAACAGAGCATTATAAAAATAACAGAAACAAAGGCAGAATATAAGGAAAAATGGCTGGATGACAGATTAAATAGATGGAAAACCAAAGCTTTGCATGGACAGCATTTCAAAAACATTGAAGGAAAATGTGATAACAACTTGACATTGGCATGGCTTAAGATGGGAACCATCAAGAAACGGAAGGCTTAAAACTGGCTGCTCAAGAACAAGCACTACAAACTAATGCCATGAAAGCGACAATACAAAAATCTACTGACAATCCAAATTGCCGACTTTGCAACGACAAAGTTGAAACTGTTTCACATTTAATATGTGAGTGCAGCAAAATCATGCAAACTGATTACAAAGCTAGACATGACCGAGTTGCTAAACTAATCCACTGGGCATTGTGTAAAAAATACGATTTGACTGTGTCCAAAAAGTCGTGGGAACATAGGGTGGAAAAAGTTGTCGAGAATGAGAGGATGAAGATCTTGTGGGACTTCCGAATACAGACACAATTTGGAACACAACACGCCAGATATCGCAGTCATAGAGAACCAAAGCATACAGTTGATTGATATCACTGTACCAGGAGATGCCAGAGTTGAAGAAAAAGAACTGGAAAAAATTACGAAATACCATGACCTGGCCATCGAAACTGCGTGATTATGGATGAAACGTGTAACAGTGATACCCATTGTCATTGGGGCACTCGGAACTATGTCCTAAAACTTTGCAAAATACATCAAGAAATTGCAGCTTCCTGCAATAACTCCAGCAAAGCTACAAAAAACTGCCCTACTCGGAAAATCTTACATTTTAAGGAGATACCTGGTTGATACCTAGGATGCTGGCAGCAACCCGTGTCAACCAATAGTGCCAGTCAATTTGAGTGTTCAGTTGACTGAGTTTCATGTTTTATGAATAAAAATTTAATATAATAATAATGATGATGAACTTGGAAGTGACCCTGGAGGTCATCTAGTCCAACCCCCTGCTCAGGCAGGAAAACCTATACCATTTCAGACAAATGGCTGTCCAGTCTCTTCTTAAAAACCTCCAGTATTGGAGCATTCACAGTTTCTGGAGGCAGGTTGTTCCACTGATTAATTGTTCTAACTGTCAGGAAATTTCTCCTTAATTCCAGGTTGCTTCTCTCCTTGGTTAGTTTCCATCAGTTGCTTCTTGTCCTGCATTCAGGTGCTTTGGAAATTAGCTTGACTCCCTCTTCGTTGTGGCAGCCCCTAAGATATTAGAACACTGCTATCATGTTACCACTCGTCCTTCTCTTCAGTAAACTAGACATACTCAATTCCAACAACCATTCTTTATATGTTTTAGCCTCCAGTCCCCTGATCATCTTTGTTGCTTTTCTCTGTACTTTTTCTAGAGTTTCAACATCTTTTTTACATCATAGTGACCAAAACTGGATGCAGTATTCCAAGTGTGGCCTTAGCATTGTGTTGTTGTTAGCTGCGAAGTCGTATCCGACCCATCACGACCCCATGGACAATGTTCCTCCAGGCCTTCCTGTCCTCTACCAGCTTCTGGACTCCATTTAAGCTCACACCTACTGCTTCAGTGATTCCATCCAGCCACCTCATTCTCTGTCGTCCCCTTCTTCTCTTGCCCTCAGTCTTTCCCAGCACTAGGTTCTTCTCCAGTGAGTCCTTCCTTCTCATTATTTGAGTTTCAGCTGACACTGAATCACAACAGGATCTGACCTTCTAAAGAGCAGTCAGGTTTGAACTCTTCTAGGACTGACCGGTTTGATCGCCTTGCAGTCCAAGGAACTTGCAGGAGTCTTCTCCAGCACCATAGTTCAAAGGCCTCAATTCTTTGGTGCTCAGCCTTTCTTATGGTCCAACTTTCACAGCCATACTTTGCAACTGGGAAGACCATAGCCTTAACTATACACACTTTTGTTGGCAGGGTGATGTCTCTGCTTTTTAGTGTGCTGTCTAGATTTGCCATGGCTTTCCTCCCCAGGAGCAAGCATCTTTTAATTTCTTGGCTGCAGTCCCCATCTGTGGTGATCTTGGAGCCCAGGAAAATAAAATCTGTCACTACCTCCATTTCTTCCCCATCTATTTGCCAGGTATTGAGAGGGCTGGATGCCATGATCTTGGTTTTCTTAATGTTAAGTTTTAAGCCAACGTTTGCACTCTCCTTCTTCACTCGCAACAAGAGGCTCTTTAGTCCTTCTTCACTTTCTGCCATTAGAGTGGTATCGTCTGCATATCTTAGGTTGTTGATGTTTCTTCCGGCAATCTTAATTCCAACTTTTGATTCATCTAGCCCTGCCTTTCTCATGATGAGCTCTGCATATAAGTTAAATAGGCACGGCAACAGTATACAGCCTTGCTGGACTCCTTTCCCAATTTTGAACCAATCAGTGGTTCCATGTCCAGTTCTCACTGTTGCTTCTTGGCCCACATATAGGTTTCTCAAGAGACAAATAAGTTGGTCCGGTACTCCCATCTCTTTAAGAACTTGCCACAGTTTGTTGTGATCCACACAATCAAAGGCTTTAGCATAGTCAATGAAGCAGAAGTAGATGTTTTTCTGGAATTTCCTAGCTTTCTCCATGATCCAGCGTATGTTGGCAATTTGATCTCTAGTTCCTCTGCCTCTTCAAAATCCTGCCTGTACTTCAGGTAGTTCTCGGTCCACATACTGCTGGAGTCTAGCTTGTAGGATTTTAAGCATAACTTTACTAGCATGTGAAATGAGTGAAATGGTGCAATAGTTTGAACATTCTTTGGCATTGCCATTCTTTGGAATTGGAATGTAAACTGATCTTTTCCAATCCTGTGGCCATTGTTGAGTATTCCAAATTTGCTGGCAAATTGAGTGTAGCACATTTACTGCATCGTCTTTTAAGTTTTTGAATAGCTCAGCTGGAATACTGTCACCTCCATTACCTTTGTTGTTGCTCAGCTTTCCTATGGCCCACTTCACTTCACATTCTAGTATGTCTGGCTCGAGGTCAGTGACCACCTCATCGTGGTTATCAGGGATGTTAAGCTCATTCTTGTATAGTTCTTCTGTGTAATTTTTCCACCTTTTCTTAATCTCTTCTGCCTCTGTTAGGTCCCTGCCATTTTGGTCCTTTATCATGCCCATTTTTGCATGAAACGTTCCCTTCATCTCTCCAATGTTCTTGAACAGATCTCTGGTCCTCCCTATTCTATTGTTTTCTTCTATTTCTTTGCACTTGTCATTTAAGAAGGCATTCTTATCTCTTCTAGCTATTCTTTGGAATTCTGCATTCAGTTGGGCGTATCTTTCTTTTTCACCCTTGCCTTTCGCTTTCCTCCTTTCCTCAGCAAAGCTTTTTCTTTGGGATGGTTTTAATTGCTACCTCTTGTACAATGTTGCGAATCTCCATCCATAGTTCTTCAGGCACTCTGTCTCTCAGATCTAATTCCTTAAATCTATTTGTCACCTCTACTGTATATTCATCAGGGATATGATTTAGTTCATACCTGAGTGGGCTAGTGCTTTTCCCTACTTTCTTCAGTTTAAGCGTAAATTTTGCAATGAGAAGCTCATGGTCTGAGCCATAGTCAGCTCCTGGTTTTGTTTTTACTGACTGTATAGAGCTTCTCCATCTTTGACTGAAGAGCACATAGTCAGATTTCTGTTTTGACCATCTGGTGATGTCCATGTGTATAGCCATCTTTTGGGTTGTTGAAAGAGTGTTTGGTATGACCATTGTATTCTCTTAACAAAATTCTGTCAACCTGTGCCCTGCTTCATTTTGTACTCCAAGGCCAAATTTGTCTGTTATTCCGGTTATCACCAAGGCATTGTAAAGTGGTATTTGATCTTGATTCTATCCCTCTGTTAATGCAGCCTAGCACTGTGTTGGCTTTTTTGGCAACTGCAGCACACTGCTGGCTCATATTTAAGTGATTGTCCACTAGGACTCCAAGATCCCTCTCACATTTACTACTACTGAGCAAGGTACCACCTATACTATATAATAATAACCACTGAATCTCATATTAATGGCCTTAATGGCATTAATAGAATGCCATTAGGTAGAAAGGTCAGAAGAAATGATAAATATGGAAGAGGAGGAAAACAGGAGGAAATCCAATAATTTTAGCTATAGTTCTGTAGCTGCAGTTCTGCAGCAAATTAAAATAAGATTAGAAGAACTACTCCAAAATAATGAATCTAAAATAATCTATATTTTAGGACAATGCACATAGGTTTATCTGAATCGTTGATTTCAGAATTAGGTCAGTTCCATTTGAACCATCTATCTCAGTAATTAAATTTATTCTATTCAACTTATCAGATTGATCAAAAGTGTATATGAATATATGCAAAAATCCATCAAATCACTAAATCAATTTGAAGGGACTTGATTCAGTTCAATGCATTGAATCAATTTGGCAAAGATTCAGTTCAAAGGGGTATTTTGATCCAATCAGAGCTTCACACAAGCCTGCTTTCATTTTACTATGTAAGCATAGCATAACTAGAAAAAGCTACATTATGTTTTTTTTCTCAGATAAAAATCTAATTCAAAAAAGATCAAGAGAGACTAGAATATAAAAGAGTAACACAAAAATGCAAATAGCTTATCCAATTTGCATTAAATGATCCTGAGTATGTATCCTGGGGGAAAATGTAAACTTTACTATTGTACAATATTAAATCTTTTAACTGTGGGTTAATTAACCAAGAAGAGCCCATTCCTGTCTCAACACTATATTCAAAATTGCAAATGTGGAAGAGACTGCTAAATTGCTTATAACCCCCACTTATATATTTATAACTTTGCAAAGCTTTGCCCCATAACAGTAATATAACAACAGGGATTTTTGGGCTTGATTCATTTATCAAAATCCCTTTAAAGGTAAAGGTTTCCCCACACATGCGTGCTAGTCGTTTCCGACTCTAGGGGCCGGTGCTCATCTCCGTTTCAAAGCCAAAGAGCCAGCGCTTGTCTGAGGACATCTCCGTGGTCATGTGGCCAGCATGACTAGACGCCAAAGGCGCACGGAACGCTGTTACCTTCCCACCATAGTGGTCCCTATTTTTCTACTTGCATTTTTACGTGCTTTCTAACTGCTAGGTTGGCAGAAGCTGGGACGAGTAACAGGCGCTCACTCTGCTACGCGGCACTCGGGATTTGACCCACCAAACTGCCGACCTTCTGATCGACAAGCTCAGCGTCCTTACCCATAGAGCCACCAATTCCCACAGTTTGCAGCATAAATCCCCCAATTATGCAGTGTGTGAAGAAATACTTTCTATTACTTTTCTATAGAAATTGAAGTATTTTAATCAGCATAAATATCAAGCATTTCATTATAAATATTACACTTTCGCCCCAAAGGTACTAATCAAAAGGTACCTGAACTTTCTTGGTTTGTCCTTGAAAACATTTTGCTTCTCATCCAAGAAGCTTCTTCTGTTTTGGACTGAAGAAGCTTCTTGGATGAGAAGTGAAACTTTTCAAGGGGAAAAAATCCCCCAAAAAGCCAAGTTGTCTTTTGAACAGCACCTTTTGGGACAACCATGACTTGGATGACTATGAATCTCCATGGACATCACACATTTGTCCATATCTTTAAGTAAGAATGCCTCATTTGATCCTTTGCTCACTTTGCTTTATCTTTTTAAATATCACTTTCAGCTCCATATTATCTATGAGCACAACCAACTAGGTATGTGATTGCATCATATACAGATTTAAAGACTTGTGTATGAAATATGCAAGGAGACTAGGAAAGCTACTAGAAATGACGTGATCTAAGAAATGAGGGACTATTTATTTTTATTTATTTATTTTAATTCCATTTATATCCCGCCCTTCTCCGAAGACTCAGGGCGGCTTACAAGCTTAGCAGTAGCCTTCATTCTATGTATATGCCTGCTTATTAGGGCTTTCACACACACCCCAAGCGGCATTATTACAAAGTCAGCTTATTGCCCCCAACAATCTGGGTCCTCATTTTACCTACCTTGGAAGGATGGAAGGCTGAGTCAACCTTGAGCCTGGTGGGACTCGAACCTGCAGTAATTGCAGGCAGCTGGTGTTACTTAAGGAGGCATTAGCCCACTGCTCCACCAAGGCTCCTAAACTAAACCAGATTCTCTCCTTAAAGCTTAATCTCCAGATCCCCTTGCTTAATGTTCTGCACTGTCTTTCATAAATTGCTATAAGCAGTATATTAGCTTTTTGCAAAATATCCTCTTCTGCATTTAGTGATTTTACTCAACTGTTTTAATATTTTTATAATGAGGAAAATTCTGAAGATATGCGACCACTCCATTCTTTTGAATCTGATCTTCCCAGGTGAAAGAAACAAGTGATAAAGTGACAAAATGGTTAGAAAATGTTGGGAAAAGCTTACAGAAAAAGTGGAAGAATAACAGAGTTTGCTTGAAGGGTCTTTAAACTCCTACAATGAGTAAAAGATTCCTCATATAAAATTACTGGAGCTATTAATACAGAATCTTTTCTTCCATTAAATAAACCACTGCATGATTTCAGATGAGTCAGGCATCATGAGCTTTCAGTTCTTTGTTTTAATCTGGGCTGCCTCCAATACAGCAAACTTTACCTTAAGATATCAAGTTTATGTAAAGACTAATGTCTTTTTTTTTCTACCAATGACCCACTTGCAAAATGCAGTTAAAAACTGATCCAAGAATATCTGGCTAGCACACAAGCATCCCCTTCAACTATATCCTGCATTGCTTTCATGTAACACAAACAAGATTGTTCAGCAATATGTCCACAGAGAAGATGAGTTTATACATATAAAATAAGATTTCAGATCAAATCAATCAGATCTTTACTATTTCTTTAAAAAAACAACACCTCGAAGCACTTTCACTTGCAGAAGGTACAGAGAACAATTTATTCAAGTCCTGCATTGGTGATATGCTTTGGTTACCTAATCCCTTCCAGATTAGAATAGCTGCAATATTATCCAACTGCTTGGCACTCTCTACTTTGCTTGTCTTCTGTACATTGCTTATTATCAGAAATGTGAACCATTACCAAGCCAATCTCATCCTCTGCTAATATTACAGCTGCTGAGAAGGTACTTATCTTTTTATTAATCTTAGAAGATTGGTAAAGCATTTAACAATGGCAAAGTCCGTAAGTGTCACAAGGCAAAAATATAGGATGAACTGATATACAGTAGAAGTCTAAGGTATCTTAGGTAAAGATGGGTGATGCTACTCTGAGTTGGTATTAGTGAAGACAGACTGCAAAATAAGAATAATATGGAAGAGACTAAAGCAATGTACCTTCTGAGAGGAATGTAAGTATTTTGAATACTTGTATCAACTTGTCTCAGTTTAAATAACTGACTTGCTTCTTTTCAAATCAGTCGTTTTCAAACCAAAATGTTTCAGATATTTTTTTTTCAGAGGAAGCTTTATTCATTTCAAATGGTACCTTTGGAGAAAAGCGCTTAACAACTACAGTTGTGCCTGTTTTATTAGGAAGAAAGTTCCACTCAGTACAACTGCATGAACTTTGAAAATAAATGTGCGTATTGTAGAACTTCTGCTTACTGATGTGAACCTAAGTATGCTAATGGTGAGCTCCCCCCCACACCAACTTATTTAATTACTTGCTTCCACAACAGGTTATTTTAGCCCAGTTATTTGTAAAATAGAGCATTCATTTACACAAATGGACTCCATAAAAATGAGTGAAGATCATGAAAGACAAAGCGTGAATACCATCTAGGGGTGTCAAACTGCTGGCACAGGGGCTGGTTGCATCATATGGAGGCCATGCCTGCCCCAGCTCTGGCAATCCAAAAAAAGTCACGATATGTCGTGACACGTCATGTGACATGGCAAGTTTGACACCCACGATCTAGACAGTTATCACGGAAAGAGACTACTTGAGACCTGTATACCTGAATGAAACACATTCCTTTTCCTCTGCAGCATATCTGGAGTAGATATTCATCTAAAAGAAACTAATGAAAAAGAAAAAAAATAGTGAAATAATGGAATAATACAGGCATGGGAGAGAAGCAGGTGAATGTTGACACATCCATTTTGACATCACACAAATGATGACACTTCTGTACTTTTACCAGATATCATTATGTAATTATGTCCCAAGTTGCAGTCCACAAAAACTGATTCCACAATCAAACTGCAAATCTCTGCACAGTTTCTTGGAAGCAAAACCTAATGAATTCAGTGGGACAGATCTAGTATTCTATGGGGTTTTAAAAGTGCACCTCAAGCCATTCTTGGTTTTTCTGTACCCTCCAGATGTTTCAAAAAAGCTCATATTTTAAAAAATGAACATAACACCATTTTAACACAATGCTCTGCTTTATTGGCTTATCCATTCTTTGTAGACTATTTCAACTATGCATAAGAAGGAAAAAAGGATTAGGATAGCAGCATTTACCCAGAAGCCACTGCATTTTCTGCTTTATTGTGTTTTTCAAGTGGCTAAATAGGTAGTGGAGGAGGAGGAAGCACTGGCCTGGTTTACATAATGTGCTGAATCACAATTTGGTCTGCTTGTTTTGGCTTAGCATTTGTGGAATACAGATACTACGGTTTGACAGCAAAACCGCTAGCATAACTTTTAACAGAATTTACCAACCTAAGAAACAAAATAGACACTTTAACTTTCATTAAATGAATAAAATATTCAAAAATATTAAGAAAATTGTAACTTTGTGGAGTATAATGTGGAGAACTGTTATATTAACGCAATACAATGAGCAATACACAGAAGGAAATTCCATTCCAAGACATTCAAAGAGTTAAAGGAAAATCAGGCCTGTCAAATCAGTCACAGTACAGATATTCCTCGACTTACAACAATTCGCTTAGTGACTGTTTGAAGTTACAATGGGACTGAAAAAACTAACTTATGACCATTTTTCACACTTAGGACCATTGCAGCATCCCCATGGTCACATGATTTACATTTGGATGCTTGACAAATGATTCACATTTATGACGGGTTGCGATGTCCCAGGATCATGTGATTCCCTTTTGAAACTTTCTGATACGTAAGCAAAGTCAACGGGGAAGCCAGATTCACTTAGCAACCGTGTTACTAATTTAACAACTGTAGTGATTCACTTAACAAATATGGCAAGAAAAGTCGTAAAATGGGGCAAAACTTGCTTAACAAATGTATCACTTAGCAACATACATTTTGGGCTCAATTGTGGTCATAAGTTGAGGACTACTGTACATGTACAAAGACTGTGAAAATCAAATAGTATGATGCCACTCAGAAGTGGAAGTTTTCTCTCTCTTTGGTGAGTTTTTCATTGGGGAGGATTTGGTTCTATTATCCTTTGACTTTCTAGTTTCTTCCATAATCCTGATATGGGAAGATAGGAAGAATATGAAAGCTTAAGATTTGTTAATAAAATTTGAAACTTAAATGCCTCACTTTTCTGTCCCCTTCAATAGTAAATAAATACATTGGCTATTATCAAAAACTTCATTTTAGTGGCTTCTACCTCTTTCAAACATCCGACACTCCCGTCAAGATTTATGGTATTATTTTTAAAATAAAGGGCTGATATCAGTCATATCCACCAGATAATGTTTCAAATCCTTTCTGAGTGCATGCTTTTTTAAGAATTTTTTTAAAAAATCCTTTAAAGCTAAAATGGCTTGTGTGGGCAGGCTAGGAAAAGAAAGCCAACTTTTAGATTCCCTTTAGCAATGTGACTTTGATGTTATACTCAAGAGTAAAAACACATTCTTATTCAGTATATAAAGCAGAGTTTCATTGATTTCAGTGGAAACTCTGAGACTGATTGCAATCTTAATACTGCTGACAATTCATTGCACAGCCAAATCAAGTCAATTTTAATTAGACAGAACCCCAGAATTTGAGTGAAAGCTGATCAAATGACACTCAGAAGAAAAATCCAAATTCTTAGCATTTCTTAGAAACACATTAAACAAACAAAAAAAAAAATCCATTGTTTGGTGCCTAACTGTAATGAAACACATTAACCAAAGAAATGTCACACTTGTCTCTGGTGAACATTTGCCCATTATTTCTCCAGTGCTGAGGTCTGATGTGTTGTTCTTCTCACTAGGATGCTAGTATCTATAATCTTATTGTATTTATGTCATCTTCCAGCAGAAACCTGCCTTTGCAACCATCAGGAATTGCTGCCTTGTATTGGGGGTGGGGCAAGACTGTCACATTTGTATTATGACAAATATTTCTAAGTATACTTTAACACAAGCATAGCTTTCCCTGCAGCCCTGATGGGAAATATATTGTTGAATCCCTGCAAGGCAGAGATTATTCTGAAGATTAAAGGGCATAATCTCCTCTAATAACAATCCACTCAGATACACCATACTGAATCCCAGAAAACAGGGACAATGCAGACTAGTAGTGGGTGAATGTGAAAGAGGAAAAACAAAACAATCCTTGAGGATTCGCAGTTGCAATAGGGAGGGGACTCACATTTTTTCATGTCAGATATAGGACCAAAGCTAATCACATGTTTATGTCAGAGTTCCAGTAAACACACAAATGTGGGGGGGGAGAGAGGGGGGAGACATTTGCACAAGAACCAAGGCTGAGAGGCAGTTGTATGTAGCTGGGCAAGTGGGAATTGCCAAACATCTGTTCTTCTCTCTTGCTTGCTCCAGCCAATGGCAGAACTGTTTGCACTGTTAGAAAGTGGTTTGGTTGGATGATCTTGGGAAGACCCTGAAGACCTGGCCAGCCTCTGAAAGCTATCCCAGGAAGGGGGGGGACTCTAGTCATGAATTATTTGCCACAAGGCAGTTTATAGGAGGAACCCAGAGATTATCCGAATGGCAGATTTTTTTTTTAAAAAAAAGCTGCATTTGTTTTGAGTTCAAAAAACTGAGTCGACCGGATAAGCCTGCTTCCTGGCTTAGGCACTTGATCCTCACCTGATCCATACCTCTACCAAGGGCTTTTCGACAGCTATTTTTCCCCCTCGGATAAGGATCAACCTTACAATCAAGGGTTGTTGTAGCTTTCACAATAGAGGAAAAGCCAAAAAGTGCGTTTACCGCTCGCGGGAGGAAATTAAGCGATGGCGATGAAGAAGAAGTATCTGGACTGGTTTTGCCTTGGCAAGACCTGAGCGACCGAGCGGGAGGCGTTTTCGGGATAAAAAGGCCATCATCCTCTGCCCTCGCCCTGGGGAAGCCCATCAGCAACAGCAGCCCCTACCTCACCCCTCTACATCAGGGGTCCTCAAACTTGGCCACTTTAAGACTTGTGGACTTCAACTGGCTGGGGAATTCTGGGAGTTGAAGTCCACAAGTCTTAAAGTGGCAACGTTTGAGGACCCCTGCTCTACATTCTTAACAAACGCTGCAAAAAGTTGCTGCTCTTGCGATCCCCGGGCTGTCACTCACTCGCCGGCGCTCTTCCTCCTCCCCTCCCTTTCGTTAACTGGGAAGCTACCCCGGCCTCAGTCTACGGAATCTCCAGTTTCCTATAACGACGAGCGAGACGTATCCTCGAGCCGGCAAGGCGCTCCTGCGGTTTGCGCGACATCCTGATTCCCCACCGGGTCCCTTAGAGCTCTTCTCAGAAGCCATCTTCCGTCTGGAGTAGCGTCCGCGTCTTCGAAGTATGTCTTCCCCGTTAGGAGTTAAACCTCTAGGTTGAAGAACAGGAGCTGACATTTCCTCGACATTTCTCTTCACGTGATATTTCCCCCCACCCACCGCCCCGCAGTCTCAATCTCAGGGTTTCCATAAAGGAATTTAGGCTGAAAGGCTGGGATGCAGTCAGAGAACAGAGACGCCAATGGAATAAAGAGTTGAGGATACTACGATTTTTTTTTTTAAAAAAAAATCTACATCCACTGAGGTTTAGCTTGGAATTAACCAAACCCGTTAGGAAATCTGGAAAAGCCTTGGCGACCTGCTAAGAGAGGATTGGATTAGAAATAGCCTCAGATTTTATTATTTTATCCTTTGCAGAAAGATTATTATGAGCTCTACCTCATTAGAGCTCCTTTGCTCTGACAGCCCCCCCATCCCCCCCAAACCCCCCCCCTTCCTGTAGTTTTCTATTTTCTGCCAGTTAAAAGATGAACTCCGCTCAAGCCTTGGCTTACATTATGCAGACATTTCTTTCCTTCATATGTGTTTACAAATAAATCTACACTGCTCTTTAACTGCAGCCAGGAATAATCTTTGCTTTTGATCTCCATCTGGACCATAACATGCTGCTAGCAAGAACCCTGTGGCCAGAAGAGTTTTATACTCTATGGTCATTTGTTACATAAATGGTAATAATCCTGCCCCTATATCCATAAGTAGCAAAACTGAGAAAATGGGATTTCTTTAAAGGTTGCAATTCAGTCTCAATCCAAATAATTCAGCTGAATCGCAGCGTGAGGAAAGCTATGATTCATTAAGTAACCCACCCACTGATCGCCACTTAGGTTGGACTAATGGCAACGCTGCCTTTCGGAACCATCCAGAAGCTGTTAGTGATACAAAGAGCTGGAATCAGGCAATTGCAATTCAGTTTATACAGTGCGTAGACAGTCTATCTCAGTAGAGGATGAAATCAAATTTAAGACAAAGTTAAAATACATTTATAAAACATCCTAATATCTCTGAGTGAGGCGCAAGATGATATGACCATCCTATCAGTACATAATACCGTCCATTGTACAGTTGCTGCATTAGCTACTGACAGACTTTCGGGCCTAATTCAAAATACTAGATGCTCCCCTTAAAACCCTAGATGGCATAGCATAGGGAAATATACGAGGCAGCTCCTTAGCAGAATTATAACCCCTTACAGTAGGATGTTGTGGAACTGGAACTTTCATTCATTCATCATAGCACTGATCTAAAAGTATAGACTGTCTGTGAGTCCGTCAAGGACAGGAGCTACTTGCTTGCCTGCCTTTCTTTTAATACTGCTTTTATTTACTGCAGCCAGAAAGGAAGGAAGGATGGAGGGATGGAGGAGGGAGGGGCCGGGAGAGGAATGATGTTCTATCAAGTCATTGTCGACTCTTAGTGACCAGATAAGGAAACACATTTTTCTGCTGCTGCACTGAGGCTATTAGTATTAGAGGGACATGGGTTCAGGATTCCTTTTTCAGGAATATTATTTGTTCTTCTAGAGGCAATAAAAACACTGAAGCTGACAATGGGATGGATGTAGAGGTATGCTACTTTAGGGCAATAACCTGAGAACTCGAATCTTTCATATATATTTTTCAGATTTATGTATCTGGATTTTCTTCTTCCCATTGATCTGTAAAGTTACTGAATATTTATATGCCCAGTAACAGTGTTTGTGCCTATGAAGATTTGTTTATCATTCATAATGTACCCTGGAGATGTCGCAAAGATTCTTCTTTCCATATGACATGATGTCATCATGTTAAAGATAAATAGTGATCAATATTATAAGTGTATTTCAGCAATTTCTTGTCGGATTACTTAAGTGACAGTTGTGGGATTTACATTTGATGAAGATTTCCTGCTAAACACTTTAGAGCTTTCCTCTAAACTGTACTGTTTATGTTTGGTCACCTATGCACATAGATCTATAATTAATTTCTTATTGGTGGATGTCGACAACTGTAGACCAATATAAAGCTATAGTCTATGAATGCGGATCATCCACTTTTGAGTCTTTAGATCCTGATTCTCTGATGCACCAGAATTTTCAGTTTTTATGCCTGAGATTCTTAATTATAGTATATATATGAACTTGTCAGTATTCAAAACTGCATGAATCTTTTACATGATTGACATCACTATTCTGGTGTTATTTCTTCTCTACACATCTTTCCATTAGCCTTAAATATTTAACAGTTCCATTTGTCCTAACGCTTTTATGCTGTGTGTCTGCTTACCTACTGCAGTGCATTTTCTTATTGGTTCCTTTTTGGCTCTCTTACTGAAATTTTGCAAGGATAGTAAGCCTGGACTATTTGACTGTTTGGTGAATAATGTTGTGATTTCCTGAATATTATTTTGGCAACTAAGCTGCTCTTTCTTTTGAAGCATATGATTACCACATGATCCAGTTGTTTTCATGTGACTGTTTCTTGCCTTTACAGTAACTTTTGAAAACTGCTCCAAGTTTGCAAGAACTAGGCAGGATATAAATAGCTGCAAATAAATTAACAAATACACAAATAAATGTATGTTATGAAACTCTCTCCTTGGAAAGACACACCTGGACCAGCTTTGTTGTTGAATAAAATTTCAGAGGAAAAATAAAGCTGCTCCATAAAGAAAGAAACAGCAATCTATAAAAAGAATAACAATCCAACAGAGCAACAAAAAGGAATGGAAAAGTTCTGAAAGAGCTGGCAGATGTTATCTCAGTACCTGAGGATTGGAAAAGAGCTGATGTGGTTCCCATCTTCAAGAAAGGGGAAAAAAACCAGACCCAGGAAACTACAGACCAATCAATTTAACATCAATACCTGGGAAGATCCTAAAAAAGGTAATCGAAAAACAAACGTGCAAACAACTAGAAGCAAACAAAGTCATAACTAGCAGTCAGCATGGGTTTGTTAAAATCAGATCATGCCAAACCAATCTTATCTCATTCTTCGATAAAGTGACTAAACTAGTAGACCAGTGAAACGCAGTGGACATAGTATACTTAGATTTCAGCAAGGCATTTGACAAAGTAGACCACAACCTACTCCTTGGTAAGGTAGAAAAAGGTGGAATAGACAACATCATCACCAGATGGATCTGTAACTGGCTGATAAACCATACTCGACAAGTAGTCTTCAATGGCACTATATCCACATGGAGAGAAGTAAGCAGTGGGGTACCACAAGGTTCCGTCTTAGGCCCAGTACTCTTCAATATCTTCATAAATGACTTAGATCAGGGGTGTCAAACTCAATTTCATTGAGGGCCGCATCAGCATTGCGGTTGCCCTCAAGGGACCGGGTGGGTATGGCCAGGGTGGGCATGGCCTATTGGGTGGGCGTGGCTAGAGTGCATATGGCCTACTGGGTGGGCATGGCCAGCTCTACATCGTTCACATCAAGGGTGCCTATGGGGGCCTGGGCAGGAATGGGACAGATCTGAGGGTCTCTGGCAGAAGGAGGGTCTCTGGGCCAGAGCCAAGGCAGTGGGGGCCATTCCCTCACTGTTTCCAGGATGGCTTCGTGGGCCACATGAAACCACTTCGCGGGCCGGATCTGGCCCCCGGGCCTTGTGTTTGACATGTCTGACTTAGATGAGGGAATTGAAGGGGAACTCATTAAATTTGCAGATGACACCAAACTGGCAGGAGCAGCCAACACCCCAGAACACAAACTCCAAAAAGATCCAAAAAGATCTTGACAAACTTGAACAATGGGCCCTATCCAACAAAATGAGTTTCAATGTGGAGAAAAGCAAAGTCTTACATCTAGGCAAGGAAAACCAAAGGTACAAATACAGATTGGGTGAGACCTGGCTTAAAAACAGTAACTATGAGAGGGACCTTGGAGTCCTAGTGGACAATTACTTGACTATGAGCCAGCAGTGTGCAGCAGCATCCAAAAAAGCTAATACAATCCTGGGTTGTATAAACAGAGGCATAGAATCAAGATCACATGAAGTATTAGTACCGCTTTATAAAATCCTAGTAAGGCCACACCTGGAATACTGCAGCCAATTTTGGTTACCATATCACGAAAAAGATGTTGAGAGTTTGGAAAAAAATCAGAGAAGAGCAACTAAGATGATCAAAGGCCTGGAGACTAAAACATATGAAGAACAGCTATAGGACTTGGTTTGGCTAGTCTAAAGAAAGTCACTCTGCAAAGTCAGTCTTGGTGGCTTACAATTAAAATCATAAATACTAAAATATTAAAAATATTAGATACAAAGATAAGAAACTGATAAGCTACATTGGCCTCTGGTTTGTAGTTGCAATTCAAGATCCTGGTTACTCTTTTTAAAGACCTGCATGATACGGAGTCAGCTTATTTGCAGGACTGCCTCTCCCTAGGGGTATCTGCCCTTTCCACTAGGTTAGACAGGATGCGTGCACCCCCTATTCTTACATGTTGCCATCCAATGAGACCTAAAAAGCATGCCTTCTCTTGAGCAACCATGCCCTACAGCAGGGCTTTTCAACCTTTTCACAGATTGTGCCACTTTTAGGACATGACAATATTTGAGTACCACCAATGCTTAGCAAGGTGTCCAGAACTTAAAGACTAAAAAAATGGGGGAAGGATTTTGGACTTTACCGATTAGATTCATTTGTTGTTGTAGAAATGGCTAGTTTATAATATTATGGAAAAGTAAAAAGTTGAGGTTCAATGTTAATGCTTCCTTCTTTTCTTTTTCCCTTCTCCCCTTCACTTTTCTCTTTTTCTCTCAACCTTCGCTTGCAAAAGCCCTCCTCTCTCTCTCTCTCGCCCTTGGCTCGCAAAAGCCTCTCCCCCGCTCTCTCACTCACTCACACTTTGCTCGCAAAAGCCCCTTGCTGGCTCTCTTGCTCTTTCGCTCAGTCACACTTTGCTCACAAAAGCCTCTCCCCCGCTCTCTCACTCACTCACTCACTCACTCACTCACCCTTTGCTCGCAAAAGCTTCTCCTTTGCTCTCTTACTCTTTCACTCAGTCACACTTTGCTTGGAAAGGCCACTCTCTCTCTCTCTCTCCTCATCACTTTGCTGACAAAAGCCTCTTCTCTTCTCTCTCTTTCTCCCTCTCCCGCCAAAACCTGCTCCTTTTCTCTTCCGGGTGCTCCGGAAGCCAGCATGCAGCCATGTGCGCAGATCCTGGGGCTTCAGCCCAACCCTGCAGCTCCAGCTGAGATCTCCTCCAGGCCCATGTGGCACCTCTTTAGCTTGTTCCCTCCCCTGCTACACTTGGCTAGGGGTTGTGTATCAACTGCCAGGCTCTAAAGTACCACTGCCCTGCCCTATAGAGCACATTTCTCCCTACAATCTGGCAGGGCCCCACATTCCCAGCCTCCTGGAAAGTCTTGATGAAAGGATTCCTCTGACAAGCTTTAGAGTATAATGAAGCTGGAGCCCAGTGAAATTGAATATGGATGTATGTGCTGGGTGTGGTGAGAGTTTTTATGGTTTATTTTATTTTATTGTTGTTTGGTAGGTCACCCAGGATTATGAAATATTGGATAAAGAGGGCCCAAACCTTACTTATTGCAAAGTAGAACCTTGTGCCCTTACTAGAATAGAAAGCTCTATTGTTATGTGAAGGGGGGGAAAATGCTTTCAGAAAAATTCAGGAATTGGATCATGGAAATCCTGTTGAAAAGATTTGGTAAAAAAACCGAAAGAAATGTGAAATTTTATTTATTTATTTATTCATTTATTCATTCAATCATTATGACCACATGATTCCAAACAACTTTGGGTGGCTTCCAAGAAATTTAAACACTCAGAACAAAACCAAGAGCAGCCAAAGGAAAACATGTATCTCCATAAAGCATCACTTAAACCATTTCAGATTTAGACTTACTTATTTATTCTTGGCCACATCTTCAGGGCTTTCAGTAGGCCACAACAAAGTAGGTTCAGGATAGATATCAGGAACAACTTCCAAACTGTATAAGTTATCAATAAAGGAGAATATTTGTAGCTCAGGTTTGAAATGAGGGGTCCTTGGTGCTCTCTGAGCTTGGTTGTTTTCTTGCAGACATTTCGGAGCACTGATGATGTTACCTAGTTTGGGTAATGAAACATCTAGAATTAGAACTATTTGTCATCTGGATTCCATGCCACATTCTTGCTTATGTTTTCTGTAAAATTGTCACTTTCAAGTGAAAATATGTGTGATTACAATCTATATTTCTAGCTAGCCAATTTAGTAGGGGGGGAAGCATGCTTCTCAAATGAGACCGAATCAAATTTATTTTAAAAAATATATAGTAATTGCTTTCTTGATATTTATAGATTTTAGTGGGAAGGCTGAGTTGGTAAGAGCTGCAAGAAGTGAAAAGAAGCAAAATAATTTTATTTTATTTTATTTTATTTTTAAAAAAAACTAATTGCAAGATCCCATCCTTCCATGGACTGGCCACATGTCCTAGTTCGCTGAGTACAGTTCCTCCAAGAGCCTCACAATCTATGGTTTAACGAAACAATCATGAGATGGGAGATGGGAGGCTATGAACAGTCATGAGTTTCTTGGCAGCAGAGTGGGCAGGTAGAGACATCTCCCGCAGCTATGCTCACTGATGCCCTTGCCCGGGTGCTGCAGAGAAGAAAGAAGGGCACTTTGCTGAATCTCCTTTATTCCTCTGCCACAGCACGAAATAAGAGGTCACCTGCTACACTTTGCCATTCTTCACAGCTTCCTGCCTTTCCCAAATGATGGGATGTAGCTAGTTACCTGGCCAGTCTTCGCCACTCTGTTGCGATGCATTTTGTTTCTCCCTAAATTAAATTAATTTCTACACTTGCGATTAATAGATAAACTAGCACAGAGACATTTTATGCATTTCTGTATACAAACATTCCCTCCTTCCCCTTTTTTTGACAATGCACAAATGAACATAGGGAATCCTTACCGTATGAAACATGAAAAGGGAACTATTTTCCTAAGCTTATGTACTGCTTTCCATGCATCTACTTTGGAAAATTTATTTGGAAATCTTGGACACTTCCAGATGCAACTACCCTTTTTCTGACTGATGTTAAACTATGGTAATGCTTTATTCACACATTGCAAGTTAAAGTACAAGAGCCACTTTACTGTAGTGGTTAGAGCACTGGGCTACAACTTGCAGATCCTGTTTGACTTGGGGCCAAACTCTTTCTTTCAGCCCTATGAAAAATCAGTGGCAAGCTACTTCCAAAAATATTGCCAAGGAAATCCATGCATTTGTCCAAGCAATCACCAGGATTAAAGGTGCATACTTCTGAGGGCCAACACAAATGCAATTCAAAGCACTGGTGTTGAATTCTAGAGTTCTGAATGGCTTAGCTCTGGATTTCTAAAGAGAACATCTGCTCACTGTGTAACAAATAAAAATAGATATATGAGATGCTTTGCTCCTACTGGATTCCACATGTGTTCAGTGAAAATTTGCTAGAATCTGCATGCCAACAGTGAGCATGACAAGAGCCCAAAATAAGTAGAGTCAGATGGACAGTGGAGTTGCAGACACTTAACTTCAGTATGCAGAAATAAGAACAACAGCAAGAAAAATGTTTGGAGGACAAAACACAATGAAATAAATGAATAAAAATGGATAGTATGGCTGCTGAAACAGAAAGTCCCAAAGCCATTGATTGAGAAGCTTTTAGCGTGGACTGAAACTGCTTCACCAACCAATCAATTATTGGCATGACTGGAGATCTACTTGAAGGGCCATTGATCTCTAGGGTTCAAAACATGACTTCTAGAAATAATACTTTCAGTTTGTTTGCACCTTCATCCTAAAGATGAAATAACAGAATTCCTCCTTAACCATTTTAGAAAGATGTGCTGTTTTTTGTTTAAGTCTTGAGGAAGACATGGTCCATTGACCAATACATGCTGCACATCTGTGTGCCATGGCTATTGTGTCTCAATGTTCTGATGCTATCAATAATTTGAGAAACCCCCCAAAAAGCGCCACCCCCCCAAAATCCACAAAATGTTATATTTAATCAATAACAATCTGTATTTTTGCATCTCATTTCATTTTCCAAATCAAACAATACCAAGAAAAGTGGGCTTCCACAATTTTCATGCTGTCAAGCTGTACATCTTTTGTGTACGGCTTGAAGGCAAATCACAAATGTGCAAACACCACCTTGGAAACTTGGCTAATTGCAGCTCTTAGGCAAGTATGTCCCACTTCACTGTGCATTCATACAGCTCCATCTCTACCTCGCTAGTCCCTGCAGGGAGAAGCAGCATTCTGCGCACTGGTAATGCAGAGATCTGGTTTATTTATTTCTCATTATGTAGGACCAAATCTCAGGACAGTTTAAAGCTTTCATATGTTTAATCTTAGATATATCCCTCTCCTCTTGTAATATATTAAGCCCTTACACCCTGAGGTAGTGGTCTTATTTAGTGATCACCACTGTCATCATCAAAGTTTAAAACAGCAGCAAGGAGTCGGAGGAGGGCAGGAATTAAACAAAAGCAAGTTCTTGGCAAAAACTCAAATTCTGATAAAATCCAATATTCGGTTCAATGTAAATGTGCTAAATGAGATGAGCAGAATGATTTCTCCTTTCACTAACCCCATAATGGCTAAGAAAAAAAGGCACATTAGAAAGTTTAGTCCAGAGAACCTTTCATTGCTGGTTAGTGGACATTTATTCACTAGAAACAATCACCATGGTTACTATCCAATCAAACAGCTTACCACTGGATTTTTTACCAGGAAAATGTTGGAAATGATCCTGTGTTCTATGATCAGCTACTTTCCATGGGTTCTAGATTATTGATGCCCCCTTGAATCAATAATGAATCTTGTCTAAGCCTTGTCTAAGCTGGTGGCCTACAGATGTGTTAGACATCAATGTCCGTGATTTCCCAACAAGCATCCCTGAGTAGTCATATAATGCAAGATGTACCAGTTGTGCAATGTATAGTCCTATTGCCTGTTTCTGGGGCTTAGTTTGTTAATGCTAACTGCGGCTGGGTTTGCTCTGGACCTAGATGGGAAGAGTGTCTGAAAGTCATCCTATGTTGAAGAATGAAAAGGGGAATATAAGTGTAATGAAGATCACTTATTTAATCTGACTTTGACATCCAGGAGAATTATGCATGGAATCATGTATATAATGCAGTGATTTATCCTTGCAAGTGAAGTTGTGCCAAAATGAAATAATGTGCCTTTCTGCAATGGGAGTGATCAATGGGGAGGGGGGGGAGGAGGTTGGGGCTACGCTTCGGATATTTGTCCTGACTGGGCATCGCAGGGTTTTGATTGATACATGATGTCATCAGCAAAGGCAGGGTTTGGATTTTTTGCATTGATGAATTGGGGTACCTTATCCTGAACCTGGAATGTATTTTATCCTGTGAACAACCCCAGGCAGTGAAAACTGTTGAGAGAGGGGAGGGAGGTCAGGGTTTAAAGCATCAATGTTCATGGGGTGGAAGTCAGGAGGGGTGAAACTGATGAAATCAACTTGGTGTCTCACAATGCAAGGCCTACTTGCATGGTGACATTGTTCTGTTTATACGGGTGTTAAAGAGAGTTAAAGTAGAGTTCTCTTGGTACAGATGTGTACTTGCAAGGGGCACAGAAAAGGAGGAGTAACTTTGATGCTAAAGTCAGTAAGAGAGGGAGGGAGGGTGCGCTAGGGAAGCAATGCAAGTCTTCTAGTCAAACCACCCAGAATCAATAAGAAAAGGGTCCTTTGGAAGAAAGAGGATTTGGATTCAAAGTGGCCCTCACATTGACTGCCAAACTCACCCTGCTCCTACCACTGCCTCCTTAGGATGCCCAGGTGCATCTGCACTCCAGCACACTGAGCACAGGTAACAGGTAATGTTGCCATCAACAATGCCAAGCAACAACTTCCATTAACCTTCACAGACATCCACAATCCAGCAACTTCCCTATCCACTCCATAATCATTTATTTGTTTTATTTATTTTATTTTAATCCCATTTATATCCCGCCCTTCTCCGAAGACTCAGGGCAGCTTACAATTTAAAGCACAAATCAAATGTGCTTAGCAATAGCCTTCATTCTATGTATATGCCTGCTTATTAGGGCTTTCGGGCCCCCCCAGGCGGCATTATTACAAAGTCAGCTTATTGCCCCCAACAATCTGGGTCCTCATTTTACCTACCTCGGAAGGATGGAAGGCTGAGTCAACCTTGAGCCTGGTGGGATGCGAACCTGCACTAAATGCAGGCAGCTGGTGTTACTTAAGGAGGCATTAGCCCACTGCTCCATCATGTCACAATCTAACTCCATTATGGGGGGAGGGGGAAGGACAAGGCTTGAGCAGCCAGGAAAAACTGAGAGGAGAAGTAGAAGGAGCCCTGCTGCAGAAAAGGATATCGAAGAGTGGCAAGAGTTTTTGCAGGACAGCTGTTTGTCAAAAGTAGAGGAGGGTAATTGGTTTGTAGTAGTTGTCCTCTGGTTTTGAAATGTCCTACCTACACCTTTAATGAGACTGAATCAACTGCTATCTCTGTGCAAGCCTTCCTTCAGGATACAGAATAATTCATCCTATTGAATTCAATAGTTTACTGTTCCTTAAGATTAGGGACGCGGTGGCTCAGTGGGTTAGGACGCTGAGCTTGTCGATCAGAAGGTCGGCAGTTTGGCGGGTCGAATCCCGAGTGCTGTGTAACAGAGTGAGCACCTGTTACTCATCCCAGCTTCTGCCAACCTAGCAGTTTGAAAGCACGTAAAAATGCAAGTAGAAAAATAGGGACCACTACAGTGGGACGGTAATAGCGTTCCGTGCACCTTTGGCGTCTAGTCATGCCAGCCACATGACCACGGAGAAGTCCTCGGACGAGCACTGGCTCTTTGGCTTTGAAACGGAGATGAGCACCGGTCCCTAGAGTCGGAAACAACTAGCACGCATGTGCGGGGGAAACTTTACCTTTACTTTTTAAGATTAGTCCAGTACAGGACTTATATGAAGCTGTCTCTCCCTTTGCATGCTTATTGTTTTATGAATGTAGATACCAAAGTTGAAGTCTCTTCATGCCTTAGAGAGTGATTTTTTTCCCCTTTTGGGTGACCTAGAATGAGGGGAGATCATACTGGATGGAGTGGTTGCAGCAGATTTGTTTAAAATAGAATTGCCGAAGAGCTGAAACGCAACCTGCTGGGGGATCTCTTGGGAATCAGGTCCTCCTGTCCCAGAACTCTCAGCTTCCATATTAGACCAGGAGTTACAGATTGCACCCCTGGAGCCTCCACATAGCTCTAGTTCCATCCATTTTAGGTAAATCCAGGTTGGCTCTTTTCCCAGTCATTTAAACTATGCTAATGAAACAAGTTAATTGCTGACAGTAAAGGGGGGGGGAAGCAATTTTTTTGAAATAATCTAGTCAAATATTTTACTCATTTTTCAATTCAACAAAAATAACTCTTGCCAAAAGAAGGAGGGGGGACCCATACCCAGCCCTAATGCAATATTATTACTTACTTTTGATACTATTAATTTGTCTTGTCTGTTCAGATTTATAATAGGGGTAGCAAATGCAGTCTCTAGGCATTCCTGCATTCCATGTAATTCATTCTTCCTATTATATTAGCATATTCAAGGAGGATTTGTCCCTTAGCTTCTAGACATGGAAGTTTTCCATTAAATCTGTTTCTCAATCTATTAGTGAACATAAAGCTAGCTAAATAAGTCTTTGTATTTACATGGCTATTTCTAAAAGCAAAGAAAATACATCTAAGTGTTCTAGCTCACATTTCAATTCATTTGAAAAAAAAAAACCTATTGAACATAAATTTGTCTCAGTTTCATTTAGCTGCTATTTCCCATCTAGAGTTAAAGGTTGCATTATTTCTTAATATACAAATCATTCTAGCAGTGAGCAAATATATATCCATATACTGTAAGATTGAAGTCAGTTTTGTACAAAATATAAAATATTCACTATGGCACGTGTGCCAGAGGGGGCACTCAGAGCCCTCTCTGTGAGCATGCGCCCCGTTGCCCCAGCTCCACCTCCCCCCGCAGCCCCTTCCTCACCAGCAGCCCCTCCCAGAGGAGAGTCACCCTCGGGCACAGCCCGCATGGAGCAGCGCAGCCAAGGACATGGCAGCCAGGCAGCAGGGAGAAGACTCCACCCTTGCACCCAATTTCACACAGATGATGCTGCAGGGTGCGGGCAGATGGCATGGCCACTATGGCACTGCAGGGCCACCTGGGAGATCTGTGGCGGGCTGTGGAGGTGGTGGGTGGCCCTCCAGATGGGCGGGAGCAGGGGCAGAGTAGGTGGGCTGGGGATCGGGGCAGTTTTGGGGCACTCGGTCTCTAAAAGGTTTGCCATCACTGGGCTAGATCAAGGAATTAATGCCTGCAAATAGGCAAGTAAATGGACTTTGGCTGAAGTAGACACAAAGAAAAATGGAATGCAAAGAAGAATTTAAAGGAAAAGAGAGGAGCTGGTTCATCCCCACTATCCACTACTAGGTAGATTAGAGTAGGAAATCAACTCCACAGAAGACTAAAACTATTTTTATTCAGATTGGCTATAATAACAGAATCTTACACACCTGGTTACACTATACCTCCTTCATCCTCATATAGTTCAGTGAATTAGGGAGATGTCTGCCTGAGCCACTTTCAAATTTTATTTTATAGTTCTAAACTTGATTCATCCCCTTTTGCCTATGGCTTTTCTGTATTTCCATTAAGTCCATCTTCCTTCTCTCTACACATTGTCACATAGATGCTCATAGAATAGCCCTCTCCAACCAGGTATTATTCCAGATGAATTGGTCTTTATTATGAAAGTTACAAATTATAAGTGCTTAAAGTCACTACATCTGGAGGTACCGGATAAGATTATTCTGGAGGAAGTTCAAGGATCCATATATGTGAGAGGCATATGTTGACTGAGTGATCAAGTCAATGAGCTACCTGTGCAGGGGGATTTAGATTTACTTTGACAAAAAATATCACTATAGAGGGGCTGTGATTCTCTTCATCAACCCCAAAAAGCAATATTTTGCTTCAGTGAACCATTACATGTCACTTTAATGCTTCCCCCTAACTCCTACCTTTCATTTGCCAAAGCTAGAAGTTCATTGCAGACAGTGAGGACCTGGGCAAAAATTTTTTCGAGCCTTGACAAGGACAACAGAGCTCGTGGACAGATTCTCCAACACAGCTCAACAGAGCTCTTTGCAGGTGATGCCTGAGAAGCCTGAACAAGATTTTTTTTCAGACCCAAACCATAGCTAGTTTGTCACAGAATATGAAGGACTGAAAAGGAGAAGTGAGGAAGCCACATTCCTTTAAATTACTTTCAAGGGAATGCTGAGTCAAATCAAAGTACCACTTCAAAAGGTGCACAGTTCTAATCATTTACTGAGTAATTAGAAGCAGAGATGAAAGAGTTTTCTTTTTAAAAAAAATAAAAATCCCCTTTTAAAAATTCATATATACACAGTATTTATTCATTTATTTATATACTACCAGAATCCCAATGACCCTGGGTGATTCACAAATTAAAAATAAAAAATAAAACAAAGGGGAAAAAGCAATATGTACAGTTCATGTAGAGCAGAGATCCCCAACCTTTTGTGCACCAGGGACCAGTTCTGTGGAGAGAGGTTTTTCCGTGGACTGGAGGGGTCGTGGTTTCATATACTGCCTGCATCCCATGGATGGGGCTTTGCTTGTTTGTGTGGACTGGTTGCTGGCAGATTGGTACTAGTCCACAAATTGGGGCTTGGGGAGCCCTGGTGTAGAGAGTAAGGAAGATGATCTTGATAGAGATGCACAAGATCCATCGCAAGGGTAATACCAGTAGGAGGTGAAGTATATCTTAAGTCAGCACAGACAGAAAACATTTGGAAGGGGCTCAGTCAGAGATCTACCTAATTCACAGGATTATAAGAATGGAGAGGAGATTAGGGGAATTAGACTTTCAAGAGTCTATTATTATAGTCACTCTCAATAAAATTAATTTTACCCTTCTTGTGGCATTGACTTCCTAGTCTAGTCTACATGCTGGGGCTTGACAGGACTTCAGTAATCCTTACTCGATGAAGAGAAAAATGGTTAATCATTAATCTTTATTGATTAATGAAGAAATCGGTTAATTTCAAGTTGAGTATTACTTCAATCCCCTTCATAGATTACTGCCTTGCATAACTCAATGAAGCTGTGAGCTGTGCCATGCAGGGCCACCCAAGATGGACAGGTCATAGCAGAGAGTTCTGACAAAACATGGAGAAGGAAATGGCAACCCACTCCAGTATCTTTGCCATGGACAGTATCAAAAGGGAAAAAAAGATATGACGCTGGAAGATGAGCCCCTCAGGTCGGAAGGTGTCCAATATGCTACTGGGGAATAGCAGAGGGCTAGTACTAGTAGCACCAGAAAGAATGAAGCAACTGGGCCAAAGCCAAAAGGATGCTCAGCTGTGGATGTATCTGGTGGTGAAAGGAAAGTCCAATGCTGTAAAGATTTTTTCTCCATAGGAACCTGGAATGTAACATCCATGAATCAAGGAAAGCTGGACATGGTCAAACAAGAGATGACAAGACTGAACATCGACATCTTAGGAATCAGCGAGCTAAAATCGACAGGAATGGGTGAATATAATTCAGATCACCATCAGGTATACTACTGCGGGCAAGAATCCCTCAGAAGAAATGGAGTAGCCTTCATAGTCAATAATAGAGTAGGAAAAACGATACTCGGATACAATCCCCACAATGACAGAATGATCTCAGTTTGAATCCAAGGCAAACCATTCAATATCACAGTAGTCCAAGTCTATGCCCCAACCACCGGTGCTGAAGAAGATGAAATTGAGCAGTTCTATGAAGCCCTACAGCACCTTATAGAACTAACACCAAAAAATGATGTCCTTATCATCATGGGGGATTGGAATGCTAAAGTTGGAAGCCAAAAGATAACTGGAATAACAGGCAAGTTTGGCCTTGGAGTACAAAATGAAGCAGGGCACAGGCTGATTGAATTTTGACAAGAGAATATGATGGTCATAGCAAACATTCTTTTCCAACAACCCAAGAGATGTCTCTACACATGGACCTCACTAGACGGTCAACACAGAAATCAGATTGACTATGTTCTCTACAGCCAAAGATGTAGAAGCTCTATACCAGGGGTCAGCAACCTGAAACAGTGAAAGAGCCACTCGGAACCAGTTCCCTCACAAAAGGAAAAACTGGGAGCCGCAAAAAATGTGTGCACATGCATAGAACAGGGTTTGAAAAGTGGAGCCAAGGTGAGATATGCACCTACTCTGCATATTTGAATTGATTGGTTGAACTTTTTTAGTCCCACTTTGTGTTTTTTTTTGGACTGCACATGGCAGAGGACTGGGAGCCGCAGGAGGTGGCTGAAAGAGCCGCATGTGGCTCCGGAGCCGCGGGTTGCAGACCTGTGCTCTATACAGTCAATAAAAACAAAACCAGGAGCTGACTGTGGCTCAGACCATGAGCTTCTCATTGCAAAGTAGGGAAAAGCACTAGGCCACTCAGGTATGAACTAAATCATATTCCTGACCAATATACAGTAGAGGTGACAAATAGATTAAAGGAATTAGATCTGATAGACAGAGTGACTGAAGAACTATGGATGGAGGTTCGCAACATTGTACAAGAGGTAGCAATTAAAACCATCCCAAAGAAAAAGCTTTGCTGAGGAAAGGAGGAAAGCGAAAGGCAACGGTGAAAAAGAAAGATACGCCCAACTGAATGCAGAATTCCAGAGAATAGCTAGAAGAGATAAGAATGCCTTCTTAAATGAACAGTGCAAAGAAATAGAAGAAAACAATAGAATAGGGAGGACCAGAGATCTGTTCAAGAAAATTGGAGAGATGAAGGGAACGTTTCATGCAAAAATGGGCATGTTAAAGGACCAAAATGGCAGGGACCTAACAGAGGCAGAAGAGATTAAGAAGAGGTGGCAAAATTACACAGAAGAACTATACAAGAATGAGTTTAATGTCCCTGATAACCACGGTGAGGTGGTCACTGACTTCGAGCCAGACATCCTAGAATGTGAAGTGAAGTGGGCCTTAGAAAAGCTGAGCAACAACAAAGATAGTGGAGGTGACAGTATTCCAGCTGAGCTATTCAAAAACTTAAAAGACGATGCAGTAAAAGTGCTACACTCAATTTGCCAGCAAATTTGGAAAACTCAACAGTCGCCACAGGATTGGAAAAGATCAGTTTACATTTCAATTCCAAAGAAAGGCAGTGCCAAAGAATGTTCAACCTATTGCACCATTGCACTCATTTCACATGCTAGTAAAGTTATGCTTAAAATACTACAAGCTAGACTCCAGCAGTATGTGAATCGAGAACTACCAGAAGTACAGGTAGGATTTTGAAGAGGCAGAGGAACTAGAGATCAAATTGCCAACAACAGAGCCTTGGTGGAGCAGTGGGCTAATGCCTCCTTAAGTAACACCAGCTGCCTGCAATTAGTGCAGGTTCGCATCCCACCAGGCTCAAGGTTGACTCAGCCTTCCATCCTTCCGAGGTAGGTAAAATGAGGACCCAGATTGTTGGGGGCAATTAAGCTGACTTTGTAATAATGCCGCTTGGGGTGTGTGTGAAAGCCCTAATAAGCAGGCATATACATAGAATGAAGGCTACTGCTAAGCTTGTAAGCCGCCCTGAGTCTTCGGAGAAGGGCGGGATATAAATGGAATTAAAATAAAAATAAATAAAAAATACGCTGGATCATGGAGAAAGCTAGGGATTTCCAGAAAAACATCTACTTCTGCTTCATTGATTATGCTAAAGCATTTGATTGTGTGGATCACAACAAACTGCGGCAAGTTCTTAAAGAGATGGGAGTACCAAACCATCTTATTTGTCTCTTGACAAACCTATATGCGGGTCAAGATGCAACAGTGAGAACTGGACATGAAACCACTGATTGGTTCAAATTTGGGAAAGGAGTCCAGCAAGGCTGTATACTGTCACCCTGCCTGTTTAATTTATATGCAGAGCACATCATGAGAAAGGCATGGCTAGATGAATCAAACATTGGAATTAAAATTGCTGGGAGAAATATCAATAACCGAAGATATGCAGATGAGACCGATCTAATGGCAGAAAGTGAAGAAGAACTAAAGAGCCTCTTGTTGCGAGTGAAGAAGGAGAGTGCAAAAGTTGGGTTGAAACTAAACATTAAGAAAACCAAGATCATGGCATCTAGCCCTCTCAATTCCTGGCAAATAGATGGGGAAGAAATGGAGGTAGTGACAGATTTTATTTTCTTGGGCTCCAAGATAACTGCAGACAGGGACTGCAGCCAAGAAATTAAAAGATGTTTGCTTCTGGGGAGGAAAGCCATGGCAAATCTAGGCAGCACACTAAAAAGCAGAGACATCACCCTGCCAACAAAAGTGCGTATAGTCAAGGCTATGGTCTTCCCAGTTGCAATGTATGGCAGTGAAAGTTGGACCATAAGAAAGGCTGAGCGCCAAAGAATTGAAGCCTTTGAACTATGGTGCTGGAGAAGACTCCTGCGAGTCTCTTGGACTGCAAGGCGATCAAACCGGTCAGTCCTAGAGGAGATCAATCCTGACTGCTCTTTAGAAGGTCAGATTCTGAAGTTGAAACTCAAATACTTGGCCACCTAATGAGAAGAAGGACTCACTGGAGAAGAGCCTAATGCTGGGACAGGTTGAGGGCAATAGAAGAAGGGGATGACAGAGAATGAGGTGGCTGGATGGAGTCACTGAAGCAGTAAGTGTGAGCCTAAATGGACTACAGAAGCTGGTAGAGGACAGGAAGGCCTGGAGGAACATTGTCCATGGGGTCTGTAATATATGTATATATGTGTGTATAAACATTATTAATGTGTTAAACTCGTTAAACCCTATGAGGTAACTCCTCTGACAGGAGAACACGCGGGAACTTTGACAGCTGTCAAAGTTCCCCGCCAGAGCGCAGGCGCAGCCGTCTGACAGCTCGCGGCTGTCATAACACAGAAGCTGCTAAACCACGCGGAGAGAAGAGCTGTCAGAAAAGCGGCGCCTACGATTGGACGACGAGACGCGGCGCCAAAAGACAAGAACCTGATTGGACTAGCCTGACAGCAGCCGGCTATAAAAGCCGGACAAGTTGTACCCTTCTTTGCCTTGTTCCTAATAAACCTAGTTAGCCAGCCTGTCGTCCCTGTGTGGTCCTTCAGCCACTTCACTGGCGACGAAGGTGGGATCGCTCCGGAGCTGAAGTCACGGCCGAGGAAGGGAATTCCCGGCCAAAGAGCAGTCACTGGAAGTTCTAACTTCCGAGCGGAGCGAGACCTAGGACCGGACGACATGGCCAATTTCGGGCGTGTGAGGGAATTTGACACCTGCCATCCGGAGCAATGGCAGTCACACCTGGGGCAGGTCGAGGGCTTCCTCCTCGTCAGCAAAATTACTGACAACAGAGCAAAAGCCGCAGCCCTCCTGTACATCAGCGGGCCCCCGGTATATGACGACGCCGTCGGGCTGTTCAGCCCGGTGCCCATCACCGAAGTCTCCTACGCGGACCTGGTCGACCAGCTCAACAAGCACTACATGCCGGCCCGCTCTGAACTGTACTGGCGAGTACAATTCGCCCAAAAGAAGCAGCAGCTGGATGAGCCCGCGAACGATTTCATTGCAGGGGTCCGGCACGCCGCCCGCAACTGCAGCTTCCCAGATTTGGAAGACCGCATCCGGGACCAAGTGGTGATAGGCTTGAGGGACGAACGTCTCCAGAAAAAACTCACATCGAAGCCCGATATGAGTCTAGCTGAACTCACCCGAAAGATAATGGCCTACGAATACAACCATCGGAAAAAATCGACCACAACCACACCAGAAAGTCATGCAACCGTATACCAAGAAGACGCAACCTTCAGTGATGACAACGAGTCCGTAGACCTCACCGATGGGGACGCCCTACAACGCAGGATGGAGCGACGGCAAACCCGAAGGAATGACACCACGGACCGCCAAAAAACCAGAAACCTCCTGCCACCACGAAGAGATCAACGGCCCACCTGTGCCAGCTGCGGGGGCAACCATGCCAGGGGCAGCTGCCGGTTCCGAAATGCAAAATGCCACAATTGCGGTAAAACCGGCCACATCAAGCCTGTATGCCGAAGCCGTCCCCGCGACAACTTGCACGAACTGGAGGCCAACCCCCCAGGTAGGAACACCACCCACAACAAGGGAGGAACACCAGGGGGTCTAGTGGAAATGGTAGACGAGGTACACAGCTTAAGCCCAAAGATAAAAATTAGGGTAAAAATACAAGGAGTCACCTGCAACATGGAGGTCGACTCTGGGTCAGCAGTTTCCCTAATTTCGTTTAAAACGTACCAGGAAATCTGCCAACAGAGTAATAGGGAAATCCCTCTAGTAAAACCCCACGTCCAGCTAGCAGACTTCCAAAAAAAACCCATCCCACTGGAAGGGAAGGCTAGGGTCACAATAGAATACAAAAAATTTAAGGGACCCCTAGAAGTCCTAGTAACCCCAGGGAATCGCACCAATTTAATAGGGCTGAACTGGTTCAGCCCCCTGGGCATTGCCATCACCGGGGTAAACTCAATTCAGGCCGCAAGCCTCGAAGCCGTCTGCAACAAGTATGCAGACGTCTTTGACGGCTCACTAGGAGAATACACAGGCCCTCCCATCTCCCTAAAATTAAATCCAACCATCCAACCCGTTAAGATAAGGGCCAGGAGGGTTCCATTCGCCCTCAAGGAAAAAATTGAGGACGAACTGGAACGCCTCGTAAAACTAGGGGTACTCGAACCTACCGAAGGGGGAAGCTGGGAAATCCCAATAGTCACCCCGGTAAAGCCTAACGGGGAGATAAGACTATGCGCTGACTATAAAGCGACCCTTAACCTAGCTCTAAGTCCCCACGCTTACCCGGTTCCAGCGGTGAGGGACGTCCTCGCTTCTATCCGCTCCGGCACCATCTTCGCCAAACTTGACCTCACGCAGGTGTACTTGCAATTGCCTGTAACCAATGAAACCGCGGAAGCCCAAACAATCGTCACGCACCGCGGGGCTTTCAAAGTAAAAAGACTTCAGTTTGGCATTTCGGCAGCCCCGGGTATCTTCCAAGGTATCATGGAGAAAACCTTAAAAGGAATACCCGGGGTCTGCCCATACTTCGACGATGTCCTCATCGCCGGAGAAAACGAAGCCAACTTAGCTGACAGACTGTCAGATGTGCTGGACCGGCTCAGAAAAGCCGGTCTCAAACTGAAACGAGAGAAGTGCTCCATCAGAGTCACTTCCACGGAATTCTTAGGCTATAAAATAGATGCCAAAGGCATCCATCCAACTACAAAAAAATTAGAAGCTATTCAAACAGCCCCCAGTCCAAAAAATAAGCAATAACTCCAACCCTTTTTAGGGTTGCTAAACTTCTATCACGCGTTCCTGCCACACAAAGCCACTATAGCAGAACCTCTCCACAGGCTTCTGGACAAGGGCACTGCCTGGTCTTGGACCAGGATGCACGAAAATAGTTTCCAGTCACTGAAAAACATCTGTAACAGCTCAACTGTCACCCTCTTTAGAGAAGACATACCAGTGTGCATCGCTTGCGATGCCTCACCCTACGGAATCGGGGCAGTACTAAGCCACCTGTATAGCGATGGCACCCAAAGACCAATAGCCTTCTATTCCCGCACACTGTCCAAAGCTGAAAGGAACTACACGCAGATCGACAGGGAAGCGCTGGCAATAGTCGCAGGGGTAAAAAAAGTTCCACGACTATCTCTACGGAAGACCCTTCACCATATTTACGGATCACAAGCCCCTTCTGGGAATATTCACGTGGGACAAAACAACCCCCCAAATTCTATCTCCCAGAATATTGCGCTGGTCTACCTTCCTATCAGCACATTCATACAAATTAATACACAAACCGGGAAAAGAACTGGGACACCCAGATTGCCTTAGCAGACTGCCCATTCAAACCAATGACACAGACCCAGCTCCTGCAGGATATATACTAGCAATATCCGAACTACCAGACTGACCCCTCTCCGCTAGAATCATAGCCAAAAATACAGCCAAGGATAAGATTTTAAACAGAGTTCTCAGGTGGGCAACCACGGGATGGCCAGCCAAATGCCCAGAACCACAATTCCAACCATTCTATAATAGACAACACG
Source organism: Vipera berus (assembly GCF_964194415.1). Classification (NCBI taxonomy): domain Eukaryota; kingdom Metazoa; phylum Chordata; class Lepidosauria; order Squamata; family Viperidae; genus Vipera; species Vipera berus. Next base: position 183,725,864 of record NC_138203.1, on the reverse strand, counting down.
AAATGTCATCCCACATGGGATGCCTGTTATGGGGAAACAGGGTAGTAATACCGAATAAAAACATAGCACAAACCCTAGACACCCTCCACGAAGGACATCCAGGCATAGTTAAAATGAAAGCACTAGCCAGGAGCTATGTATGGTGGCCGGGGATAGATAAGGATATAGAGAGACACGTGGGGGGATGCTACCCCTGCCAAGCAACCAGAAGCGAACCACCCCATGCCCCAGTGCACAGATGGGAAACAACAAAAAACCCATGGTCCCGCATACATCTAGATTTTGCGGGACCAATCCGGGGCCAGAGTTTTTTACTAATAGTTGACAGCTATTCAAAATGGCTAGAAGTACTTCCCCTTAACAAAACCACTTCAGGAGCCACCATACAAGCCCTTAGAAAGGTCTTCGCCACCCATGGCCTTCCAGACGTCATAGTCTCAGATAACGGACCACAATTCACTTCTCGTGAATTTCAGATGTTCGCTATGAAGAACTCTATTAGGCTGGTCACTTCAGCGCCGTTCCACCCATCGATGAACGGGATGGCTGAAATCATGGTGCGCTCAACCAAAGAAGCATTACAAAAGTTCGTGAAGGGGGACTGGCATCGTCGTCTCAGCCAGTTCCTCATGGCACAACGCACCACACCTTGCACGGCAACCGTCAAAACACCAGTGGAACTAAGGTGGGGAAGGAGGCTGATAACACGTCTGGACAGACTGCACCCCGACACTTATAGATCAGAACCAGATCACCCCCCCCCCCACCCCGCACATTCATACCAGGGCAACTGGTCTGGGCACGATCGTATACATCGAACAACAAATGGGTCCAAGGGACAGTCTTACGGCAAACGGGACCCATTTCCTATTTAATACACACAACAACAGACGGCAATGTGCGTCGACATATAGACCAGCTCAGACCAAGGCAACTGGAACACACACCACACCACCCAGACCTTCCTCCTACCGACAACCAATTCCCACCCCCCGTGGACATACTACCTGCACCACCCTGGGAGGAAGGGGGACAAGAGAATGCACCTCCCCCAGAACACGAAAACGCACCGCCCCCACGACGATCGACCCGGAACAGAAGAGCACCAACGTATTTACAAGACTATGAATGGGCTGGCACTAACAACCAACGACAAGGGGGAAGAAACAATCCTGGGGAGGGGTAAGGGGTGTAATATATGTATATATGTGTGTATAAACATTATTAATGTGTTAAACTCGTTAAACCCTATGAGGTAACTCCTCTGACAGGAGAACATGCGGGAACTTTGACAGCTGTCAAAGTTCCCCGCCAGAGCGCAGGCGCAGCCGTCTGACAGCTCACGGCTGTCATAACACAGAAGCCGCTAAACCACGCAGAGAGAAGAGCTGTCAGAAAAGCGGCACCTACGATTGGACGACGAGACGCGGCGCCAAAAGACAAGAACCTGATTGGACTAGCCTGACAGCAGCCGGCTATAAAAGCCGGACAAGTTGTACTCTTCTTTGCCTTGTTCCTAATAAACCTAGTTAGCCAGCCTGTCGTCCCTGTCAGCCACTTCAGGGTCGCAATGGGTTGGACATGACTTTGCAACTAACAACAACAACAAAATTACTTCAATACTAAAGTTAAGAGCTGGGTGTTCAGGGAGACCCATGTTGATGTCCTCATTGAACTACAGAGTTCACTGAGTAATTTTAGTTCAACCTAATTTACTTCATTGGACTGTTGCTGTGCAGACAAGATTATAGGAGACTTCTACAGATACAATAGTATCAGAGCAAGGCTATAAATAATAAATTGTTTCTTGAATTTTAAGACAGATACTGCCCAGGAGGGTGAAAATGTGTGCATGTTTAGAGAAAGTAAGCCATCATGTCTTTCTGATTTCCTTTCCATCCTTATTTTTTGAATGTGGGCAAAATGAAGCATAGGTATTAAAACAAGGACATCAAATGTTTATGGTATAAACATAAACATTTGTGGTATACACTAATCTGTTCTATAAGAGTTGATCTAAGAGTTTTCAAGATAAGTTTGGAGGCTTAATTCAATGTGTCTGCTGTGGAACAATAGGGCCTAAAATCAGAAAGAGAGGAAGTAGATAGCATTCTTTATGCCTACTTTTGTCTTTTTCCTGTCAAAGTTGAAGCTGCTTATCTGCATCTTTACTTTATTGTCAAATGTACCTTGAGGTTTTTATGAAGTATGGTCATAAACTTGTACTTTTTGGTCAGAAACCAGGAATAATGCCATAAAGCAACTTATAATTATGAAGAGGATGGCCATATTAGGTTTTATCCTCTCCTTTTATATTTTATGATGAAATGTACATCAAATTAGATGGATTGAGACAGACTCTGGGAAACAAATTTCAGTAAAAATGATTTGTCTTTCCAGGCTTAAAACTAGGACTGTGCTAGCTGCAAATGCTAATGGTCTAGCTATGCTGTTTTCCGTGTCACCATTCCAAATTATGTAGGTTCATCTTCAAGCCACATGAGATACATGCTTGTGCTTATTTGCATTAATAAATTGATATAATCAGTTGATACTGTATATTGTATAATAATCCACTTCTGCTTCTTTTTTCCCTTAAAGAATTCTCATTATAGTATACAATAGTGCCAAGTTGTCATCTGATTTTCTTTTTTCAAATCTTGCTTGAAAACCCTTGGCAAAAATTTCAGACTTTAATACTGAAAATCTAATATTCAGTGGTCTGATGGAGAATTGTAGTTCACTATTGTCTGAGAAGCCATGAAATTTTGCAGCTCTTTCTTAGATTGTCACAATTATCAATATCTGCCCACCTTCAAGTTGCATGCAGAAAGTGGCATTTGGAACCTAGGGCTGAAAAGAAAAACAAATCTAGTGACTCATTACAAACAGTAATTGAAGTGATGATGATGAACGCAGATGGTATTTCCTAACTGAAATGTAATTTTCTCATAATACCACTATTCTTAATTGCAGCAGTAGAGCTTAATAATGAAATCTAAACATTATATTATCTCAGCAGATACAAACATCTCGCCAAACACCATCCTGGCCTGAAAGAAAAATGGGATCAGATCTATGAGTGTGTTAAGAAATTTCAAGACTGTAAAATAGCCTAGGAAATTGAAGGAAAAAAATCCAGAAGACAATGGCAAACCATTGGCAAACCAATGGCAAACCAAGAACCTTGGTGGAGCAGTGGGCTAATGCCTCCTTAAGTAACACCAGCTGCCTGCAATTAGTGCAGGTTCGCATCCCACCAGGCTCAAGGTTGACTCAGCCTTCCATCCTTCCAAGGTAGGTAAAATGAGGACCCAGATTGTTGGGGGCAATTAAGCTGACTTTGTAATAATGCCGCTTGGGGTGTGTGTGTGAAAGCCCTAATAAGCAGGCATATACATAGAATGAAGGCTACTACTAAGCTTGTAAGCCGCCCTGAGTCTTCGGAGAAGGGCGGGATATAAATGGAATTAAAATAAATAAATAAATAAATAAATAAATAAATAAATAAATAAATAAATATCTATTTATTTTATTATTTATTTTATTTAGTTGCATTTGTATACCGCCCTTTCCCTGAGGACTCAGGGCGGTTTACAGGGAATTAAAAATCAAAACATACAAAAGTTAAAACCAGTTAAAAAGCATTAAATTCACCCTGTACACTAAAAACCCCAGTTAAAATTTTCTCCTCAGCCTGGGCCCGAGAGCTCAAAGAGCCAGGTCTTCAGGCCCCGGCGGAATGATCGGAGGTCGGGAGCAGTCCTCAACTCCACCGGCAGCTGGTTCCAGAGGGCAGGCGCTCCCACTGAGAAGGCCCTATCCCTGGGTGTCACCCGCCGGCAATCTCTCACCGGCGGAACCCTGAGCAGACCCTCCCTGTGGGAGCGCACTGGGCGAAGGGCGTTTGATGCCGGCAGCAGGTGTTCCCTCAAATAACCCGGACCCAGGCCATGTAGGGCTTTATAGGTAATAACCAGGACCTTGAATTTCACCCGGAGGGCAACCGGAAGCCAATGCAGCTCGCGGAGTAGAGGTGTTACATGGGAGAGTCAAGCTCTGTGGCCACCATCTTTATCGTCAAAATGTAGTAATATATTTATATCCTATCCTTCATTAACATCTAGAAGGGTGCCTTTTAAATGTCATTTTAAAAAACATGTTATTATGGGAATTAATGCAATTGAAGGAAGGCAATCAATTTCAGGCCTACTTTGAAACAAAAAAACTTTTTAAAAAATCTTTACATGGGACTAAAAAAGGATTACTAGGATTTGGGCAAGTCTTCCTGAGATGAGCACTCAAACCACAAGGTGCCATAGAATATTCTTTTAACAAAAAGGTTACAAACGTGCCTCTAACAATCACATGAGCTGTGGTGTCGCAGTGGGTAAAATGTAGTACTGCAGGCTATTACTGCTGTCTGACAGCAGTTTAGCAGTTCAATTCTCACCGGTTCCAGGTTGACTCAGCCTTCCATCCTTCTGAGATCAGTAACACGAGGACCCAGATTACTGGGGGGAAATATGCTGACTCTATAAACTGCTTAGACAGGGCTGTAAAGCACTGTGAAGCGGTATGTAAGTCTAAGTGCCATTGCTAGTGCTACTGCATATAACCAGACAGCTGTGTCCCATGAAGGAATGCGCTAGACTCTGGCAGGAAATTTTCAGGTAGAATCTTTTTTGTTCTTACCTGGAGATGAAGGGATTGAACCTGTTCTGTACCAGCCTGCTACCGGCCCTGCAGAAAAGGCAGGGACAACCCCTTTTACAAGAAGGCAAGAGGCTGGAATTACGCCTGCCAAATTTATAGCTACAAAAACAAACAAGACACGAACCAAGAAACAGGAGCTTTAAGAAACAGGAACTATCCAAGCGGTTGCCTTCAGCAAACCAGCCCTCTCACACATTCCCCTTATATAGAGTTCAGGGCGTGGCTTCTCTCTGCCTCCTTCCGAGGAGCCCCATTGCCTTCCTCTGTTTACTCCTAATTGACTGCCTCCTGCGTCGGGCGTCCTTGAACAGGGCCAGCTGTGGGTCATCTTCATCCACGCTGTCAGGCTCACACAGCTGGGTCTCCGTGGTGACCAAGTGGGAGGGGCCTGGCTGAGGGCTCTCATCAGCAAGATCTTCAACCCCCTCAGCAAGGTCTTCAACACCCCCCTCCTCCTCCTCTGAGTCGTCCGACCCAACTGCCGAACCCACAGGCTGACCCTGAATCACAACAGAATCCAAGATCTACTCCATATAAAATGTGTGCTATACCATTGAACTATACACATTCCTATATAAGGGTGATTTCTATTTTATTATGTGAAGTAAAACATAACACAGGTAGTGCTCAATTTATGACCACAATTGGGAGCAGAATTTCTGCTGTTAGCTGTTGTCATAAGGCAAGTTTTTGACTTAATTTTACAATAGGTTTACAGATGTTAAGCCAATCCAGCTTCCGCAGTGGCCCATGTTTGACCAGAAATTGGCAAAAAAAAGTTACAAATCATGAATAAGTGACTGGTATCATTATGGGATACCATCTTCCAGAATTCATAGTGCTCTTAATGATGGACTATGGCATTTTCCTCTCTCTATAATGTAACTGTTATAAATTTATTTTATTTTATTTTTTTAAATGGAAGCATGGACTGATGTTTCTCATAAACCTCATCTCTACAGTATTTTGGCATCTTGGAGATTTTATGGGGCTTCTCTTATCTTCGCTTATCATTCAGTTTTCTTTTGCACCTCTCATTGGGGAGGACAAGAACAATTGCTTTCTCTCATCTTGGGCATCTTTAGAAATAGGAGCTATAAATCAATTTCAACTGAGTTACAGATGAGAGATTGGTGGATTCTTTACATCTATGTTTGACTCTAAAGCTTTTTACCCTAGCTCTTTAAATTCTAGTAAACATTCTCTCTCTCTCTCTCTCTCTCTCTCTCTCTCTCTCTCTCTCTCTCTCTCTCTCTCTCTCTCTCTCTCTCTCTCTCTCTCACACACACACACACACACACACACACACACACACACACACACACATGCACAATATAGACATTCTCCAAGAAACTGAGTCACAGAGGAAAATGACCTCAGCTTTGATGTGCATAGCCTGCTCTGTGGAAAGCTCCATTAAATGCACTCCAACCGCATGTCTGATGAGATGTAAAATGTATTGAAGGGGAACTAGTTAAAGATAGTACAAACATTGAGTCCAAAGTAAAACAAAAACAAAATAAAGAAAACTGTCCAGAACTCCCTGGCATGTTTTTGCCTAGGTCATAGAGCTGGTGGGATTCTGTCACAGTAAAGCAGTAGGAGTTTGGACATAAACTGAACCAACAGACGGAAATTGCTCATACATGTTGAGAGATGAACTTCAAAGGACTGTGTTATGAGCACTTAGGAGCCAAGCATATAGGTAGGCAAATATGCCTAATTCTATCAGAAGGATGACAAAAATAATCATACAAAATATGTACCACATAATGTTCCTAACTTATTTATATTTTTATCCATGTATATGGATAAAAACTTTGAGCTGTTGAATGAGTGCAAAAGAGAGTATTTTGTTACAATCTAAAAATATTGAAAATACCTTGAAATTGTAAATTAAACATATTATTCTGGCATATGACATTCAAATACTTTCCGTGCCGTAGCTTTTTCAATTTGTTGTCCAAAAGTAAAAGAAAGTTGAGTACTTGTAAAGTAGAAGTAGAAGGTCAAGTTTGCTAGTTGCATAATAATTCCCTTGAGTCTATCACTTTGCAGAAAGTTCTCAGGATAGTGCCAAATTTAATGTGATAACACTGCTAATTTTGATGGATCAGATGCATCTGACATTTCATCTAGGTTTTCCCAAGTGGTATTGAATCTTTGGCATTGGCATCAGTTCAGATGAAGATCCTTTTTATTTTCCCAAGTTTTAATTGAATTTTAATTTAATTTTAATTCACATTGTTTTAGATGTTGAATGACTGCCCACCTACTGCCTAGTTTGATACTTTCATTTTGGATTTTATTTACTTATTTTTGTATAGTTCTTTATTCAAATTGTATCTTTTACTGTGAAGGAAGGAAGGAAGGAAGGATGTTTCCTTGCCATTCCCATAAAGAAACTCAGTGGGGAAGCCAGCAGGAAGTTGGTCATTCTTTTTTTTTTCTATTTAAATAAGGAAATATCACTGAAACAATGATCCCATGGGGCACAGGTTGTCAATGCTGCTACACTGTGATGTTTAGTTCAGCATGTCTGGGTGCCAGACAGCCTGAACTGGGTTCACCAACTTTCAATTTCTTGCTATTTCCCATCAGATGAGTGACTGCAATCCATTACCACATTTCCGCAGATAATATGGCTACTATTTGCTTTACTTAGGGTAGGGGGAGGATAACTGTTAAGGTGTACAACCAGTAATGACATTATGATGAGCTAGTGCTACTGCGTGCTTGAATGAGGAAAAGAGATGGAAGGGAACAAGGGCATATTAGACCAAATGCTATAGACATTAATGCAGGCCACAAACTGTGATTAAGTCTGCAAACACTCCAACCTACCAAGTTATTCCTCTAGGAGGGAGTAGCAGCATCCAGAATTCTAAATCAACTTTCTTAGCAGTCAAAACGGTTGTTCTTTACCTCAGTTAAATTTTAGCTTGTTAGTCTCTATCTAACCTGCTATTGCATCCCACTGCTTCAGGACGCTTAGCGTTAAACAGGGCCATAGAAGAAGTAGTGCAGCTCAATGTCTTTGACATACCACCTATATAGCCCAGAGCCTAATCATTATTATTATTATTATTATTATTATTATTATTATTATTATTATTATTATTATTATTATTATTATTATTATTATTATTATCATCATCATCTCAACTCGGGAGCTTATCTTAGTCAGTGCTACAGAAAGCCACCCAAAATAGAGAGATGGTGAGATAGACTGAAACAGTGAACTTCAATTTGCTACTCTGTCCAAAAGTGTGGAATCAGAGAGTGGCTGCTTTATTGCATGGCATTCCCTGAAACAATTGTCTCCTCATTTTTCCTGAAGCAGCAGCAGCTGACCTTTCCCCACCATCATTTTCTTCACCAAAATGCCCCCTGGGAAGGACATGAATACCACAGTTGCAGGTATATTGCCTACAGCTATTCGTGTCACCACTAAAAGTGCTGAGATGTTGCATTTTCTACATTGACACTAATCTTGAAGTGTACAGTTCAATTCCTTCCTTAATCCTATTTGCAGATTTTTTTTTAATAGTGACATTTGATGCTGCCAATCAATTCTGCCTGGACAGGTAAGTCACTTTCCTCATTAGAAATAGACTAATTTGGGATGAAAATATTTGTTATTAAAATATTGAAATAATAATGCTAAATGCATAAATGTAGGTGGGATAATTTGCACAGGGGTGATTACTTTGTGTAGAAGGACCGTGAGGAATGTTTGGTCAGTCTTGCCTTTGAAGAGAAAGATAGAATGCATTGTAATTCAGTGTAACACTTAGCAATAAGAATGAGTTACAACTATTAACTTTGTGGATAGAAAGTGGAAGAATGCACTTGGAGCTTTTGGAACCAAAGGGCATAAATCTCCCCAAGCTCTCTTTGTTTATTTATGGGCACTCAGTAAATGAGTTGACAGCATATATCCTTCTGGGAATTCAATTCCAAACCCCAATCCTTTGCAAACATAGCCTACAGTGCAGAATTATGTGAGCTGTAATCTAGGGAACTTCATGGCTCCATTTTTGTTCTATGAGTATCCTCCAGTTTTTAATCTACTGAGATTGCTTTTATTTATTTTTCACATTTTTTGAACCACCCATCTCCCTGAGGGAGAGGCTCTAGGTACTGTACATAATTGGACAATGGCGCTCATGATTCCTGATTATTGACCATACTGATAGAGCTTATGAGTACTGAAGTCCAATACATCTGTAGGCACTAGTTTGCTGTATCTATCACTACTGCTGCTGCTCGGGAATGCAATAAAACCTTGCTTTCCCAGTTTCCTTTCATGTCCAAGAAGCCATTCAATCTTACTGTAAAGTAAGTTTTAGAAAAAGAAATCCTTAGGGCAGGAAGGAAGCTTCAAAAGGTGTAGGAAATCCTATAAAAATGAAAATGTTTTCTTAAGTATAAGAGACATGTTCAGATTGATACAATCATTTCTCAATTTATTTCATTTTATTGCTGAAATACAGTATGCCCTCAAGATAACTAATCTAACTATGTATCTATTATCTATCCATCTAACAATCTACCTATATTCTAAACACTTACAGATAAAAATATGAATCATTTTAGTAACTTTTTGTTTAATTTTCTTCTCATCCAAGGAGCCTATAAAGATCAGGAACTAATAGGGGTAGTAGGTAAGAATGAATTAGGAATAGGAATTGTGTTCAAAGATCAAAGAAAATATTACTAAATGACAAACCATGAAACAACAGAAATCAGGAAGATAATGTTACTCTAATAAGGTTTAATTGCAACTTATATTACTTTCTTTCTCAATGTTGCTGAGTTTTAAGATCCATCAGCGTGAGGCAGCATGACCAATAGGATGCAAAATTTAGGGTTAGGTTCTTTGACAATAGCCCAAGGTGAAAATGATTTTTCTCCCCAACACAGTTCTCACTGAGTTCCCTTCAGCTAGATTTAGGCTGAAATTTCAATAGCTCCCACCCTAACGATATTTCAAAGGGTCTTAAAAGATCTTTCTTATTTGTGTTCTTTTGTGTTTTTTAGATTGTTTTTAAATGTTTTAACCCTCCGGAGTTACAATGGGTCAGGTGACATATGCATAATTGTTATTGTTCTTGAAGTGAATGAGGAGGAGATTACAGTAATTGAATTATTTTCAGTTTAGGATCAGCATATTATTGTGTATATTAGAGAGGAAGCTTTTTGAATCTCTTTCTAACAGCTTTCTAATGAAATACCAAGAGTTTGAAAGTAGAAATTTGTATGTAATTCTGTTCTTAATACCTATTAACAGTCTAACATGGGGAAGCTTTTATTCATTCTATCAGTGATGATTATCAAATTCATATTGCTGATGTCATGAGCCTTGGTGGAGCAGTGGGCTAATGCCTCCTTAAGTAACACCAGCTGCCTGCAATTAGTGCAGGTTCGCATCCCACCAGGCTCAAGGTTGACTCAGCCTTCCATCCTTCCGAGGTAGGTAAAATGAGGACCCAGATTGTTGGGGGCAATTAAGCTGACTTTGTAATAATGCCACTTGGGGGTGTGTGAAAGCCCTAATAAGCAGGCATATACATAGAATGAAGGCTACTGCTAAGCTTGTAAGCCGCCCTGAGTCTTCGGAGAAGGGCGGGATATAAATGGAATTAAAATAAATAAAAAAAATGTTGTCCAGAAGCTGCAGTGCACAATGTGAGGCCAGTTTCAGAACCATGGAAAGCTCCAACAGCATAAGTACCACCACAAACTTTGGGTTTTGATTCAGTCTTTCACATCTCCAGATTCAAATTTCAGAAGAGGGAAATCTTTGTGATTAGCACACTTCTATCTTCGGATAATTTTCCCCAAGCCTTTTTTTTCCTTGAACCCTGTGCAGAAGAGCAGTCCTTTGGATAAAGAGTTGGAAATTTGAAAGCACCTACTTTAGGATACTACCTCTGCCTCGGCAGCATTGAGCTAATTTAGTTTCTTCTAATCTAATAAATATAGATAATAAGAAGGTCAAGAAATCTATTAGCAAAGATACAGAACAGGTTTTTCCTGTAAGCCCAGGTTTTGTCTCTATTTTTATATCTCACATGAGCAGGCTAGACACAAGCTATTTGCACAGAGCTTTCAAGTCAGAACCAAGCACAGAAATCTTTCAAAGTGAGAGATAATCAACATGCAGTGATGATATTTATGTAAAGGATCTGCCAGTTTAGAAGATATTTCAGGACTTCCGTATAATGTAGCACTCGTCAGATAAAAACTGAGTTAGAAAAGAGAAACTATCAACTTGCTCTTATACAATATTTATAATAATAATAACAACAATAACAATAATAATAATAACAATAACAATAATGATGTTGGAAGGGACCTTGGAGGTCATCTAGTCCAACCCCCTGCTCAGGCAGGAAATGCTTTACCTTTTCAGACAAATGGCTGTCCAGTCTCTTCTTAATGAAACTATGAAAGTTGCTATGGCTTGGTAACTAGGAGATTTACCCAGGGACTAGGAAGTCTCCAGTGGTAAATTTCTACATATTCCACTCTTCCATATGACCATATAAAATAAGATGCAATATTTATTGGATTATTTCCCATATTTGCATAGTTCAATATGTTAGCTTTTCATCTACAGCTTCTCTCTATTACTTCCACAATTTCATCCTGGTTCTTGAATACCCCACCCAATCCCTTGTACACACCTCCTTCCCTGATTTGCTGGGAAAATATTAGGTGGAACTTGCCTTTCCTATATACAAAAGGCAATCTATAATTTTTGACTCACTGGGACTGCTACACTGATGAAGCTCCCAGGATCTGCACCTATACACTTTCTGTAACAGTTCCATTGAGATCCCTGCATGGACTAAGCCTCTGACTGGCTACATAATCTAAAATTGGTGTTTATAAGAAGTACTGATTCTAAAGGCAGAGGGGACTAGTTTGCAAGAGGAGGAATTATATTGCAGTGTGGGCACTTGTGGGACCAGAAGAATAGAAAACAGAAGAAATAGAGGGGGTGCTTGAGAAAGGCTAACTCCTGCCAGAGAAAAAAATTAAAATTCTCCTTCTCCTTCCCCGAAGATAAGATCCCAGACTTTATATATATATATATATATATATATATATATATATATATATATATATATATATATATATATATATATGTAAAGTAAAAAATATATGAACACTGGGATGGATCAACTGCCGTTTATCGTTACGAAATCATAGAAAACAATAAAAGCAACCATTTAAAACATATCTACCTAATCTAAACTTTCGCTAGTCCTCTGGCAGCAGCATCAGAGAAAGCATCAAAGGCTGGAAAGACCGTTTGTAAGTTTATTCAGCTCCATGCTCTGCTCATTGAGCCTGTGATGGACCCTGCTCTAGCCAATCATAATTGTTCTGACTGTCTTGCATTGCCTCTATTGCAATCTGGTCTTACTGTTCCTTTTTCCTCCATCGCTCTCCTTGTCTGTTTCTGTTTGACCACCTCGTCCGATCCCGTTTTGTTTTGTTGTGCCTCATCCACTGTCATAGCTGTCAGTCTTTTGAATTCCTTGTTCTCTGTGCCCTCCTTCTCTACCCTCCCTGCCATACTTATTCAATCCTCTTGAGTCTGCTTGGAAATATGGAATAGGGAGAAATCTAGTCACCATGAAGCCTTGAGCAACAACACAGAAGAAGATGGTCATTGTTGATTTCTTTTTCTAACTTCCCAATCGAGATTTTAGGTTTGGAATTTCCTATTAAATTCCCTTTGAAGACCAACCAACCTGCTTAGCTTCTGAACCCAGACAGCCAATATTGCCATCTGCTGACTTGGGGGGAAAAATCATCATAACCAAAGATTACATTATTGTACCGCAGAAAGATTACATTATTGTATCACAGGCTCTTTTATGACCTGTGAACTTCGATTCCAAGAATTCCTGAGTCAGCATGGCTGCCTCAGGAATTCTGGAAGTTGAAGCCCACAAGTCATAAAGGGGCCATAGTTCCCCACCCTTGTTCTATAGGGTTGATTATGGTCTTTACATAAGTTGGTGCGGTGTGATAAAAACTAGGTTGTCAAAGTCAGTTAGGCTGTTGATGTCATGCTTCAACTTCAGTTACTTTTATGGGCTTTAAGGAACCCTTCCCAATATCAATTATTTTATCAACTATGTACTAGTTAATAGCAAGAGTTGTTGTTTATCTGTAGTTCGAATGACCCTACTTCAATAATTTACTGACATTTTAAAATGTTTATATTTTTATAGAGTTTTAAAAATTATTTTGTATATTATTATTGTACTGATGTATTATCATCATCTTGAGAAAGTACACCAGCATGATAAAAGTTATAATAAAATCCAAATAATGCTTTTTTAAAAAAACTTTATACTCAGGGTAATTATGATAGGAATAAAACTTTACTTGTGTTACTGTTTCCAAAGATCTGTGAGAATATTATTTTCCATAATATATTCTGTTATTCTGTCAATCAGTGGTTTTCTCTCTTGTTTAAAACAATTCTGTTCTGGGCATCAATCCAATATTAAGATTTTTGGATTGGACACAGCTATTTCCTTAGTGACCTTCAGACTTGATTCTAGAAAGACTTTAGCCTGCAGTGTTTTCACAATGCCTTAACTAATGAATGTGATGAATCTTTCTCTAAAATCTTAACATGCAAGTAAATAAACAGATACAAAATATTTAGCTTCTTATCCCAAGTATTTATCCATTGTATATGCGTTATTGAAGTGAACTTAACAACTGCTTTATTCTAGCAGCCTAATTACAATTTCAAATCCCAGGGCTCCAACAATAACTAATTTTGGAAAATTCAGAAGCATGGTGCAATGCTTAGAAGTTAAGAAGCATTCCACCAGAACTTTTATATGAATTGATCCAATTTTCATTTCCCAAACTTGTCGGTACTCAAATGCATGTAAGTCCACATTTACAAGAATTTTCAGTTCCTAACGTATGCACATAAATATGCATATTAGTGAAAACAATGCAAAAACTATAGATTGTGGGGAAAGGATTTGCAAAAAAATATGCATATTAAATGAAGGCATTACAAAATACATGTATATAAATATGCAAAATAAACCATTTCTGCTGAAATTTGTCTCCAAGTTACTAAAGTGACTGGATTAGAAAAAGTAGCACCTGAGCAAAATTGGAATTGGAATATTTATTTATTCATATTTCTTTGTAATTTAAGTTTACTGAAACAATCCCTTCCTTACAAAAGCTAATTATGTGGCCATGAAACATCCAGAGAAACATGGATTAAAATCAGACAATCAAACAGAAAACAGAAAACTATGGACAAGGAAACCATACACCCAACAACACTGGCAAGACTAATTAATTTATATAAACAGGGAGAAAATCCCATACTCATTCACACTGAAAATGTTACCTAGTCTGAAATATCTGCAAGCAAACAACCAATCTCAGGGAGATCTAGGGACCCTAGAGAGAATATAGCAAGGGGTGGTACAGAAGACAGCCTTTTCTGTCAACTAGTACATTTTAGTAGATCAGTTTTAAAGTAGAAAAATATTCTTGTGAAAAGGAATAAAAAATCAGCAAACTATACAACTAAACAATTTAAGCTGCAATAAAAGTTCCTGTTAAAAGCAAGTCCTGAAGCACGGTATGAGAAAACCTTGAAACATGTTTTCCACCTTGCTCAATAAAATAAAAGGTAAAGGTAAAGGTTCCCCCGCACATGTGTGCTAGTCGTTTCCAACTCTAGGGGCCAGTGCTCATCTCCGTTTCAAAGCTGAAGAGCCAGCGCTTGTCCGAGGACATCTCTGTGGTCATGTGGCCGGCATGACTAGATGCCAAAGGCGCACGGAACGCTGTTACCTTCCCACCGTAGTGGTCCCTATTTTTCTACTTGCATTTTTACGTGCTTTCGAACTGCTAGGTTGGCAGAAGCTGGGACGAGTAACAGGCGCTCACTCTGTTACGTGGCACTCAGGATTCGACCCGCCAAACTGCCGACCTTCTGATCGACAAGCTCAGCATCCTAACCCACTGAGCCACTGCGTTCCTTCCTGCTCAATAAAATATAGCCCCCCAAATCCAGCTCTTGTTCTTTTTTTGCTCACCATGAATGATAAAATGTAATGTCCAAAATGATTTTGCTTTCCTTTTTGAGGAAGACTGCCAAAATAAGCAAGCACAACTGAGTGGCACAATATCCTTTTGATTACAGGATCAGTTCATAAATTTGCAGAAGTACCTGTCTGCCATTGATCAATAACTAGCCCATTTACTGGAGGAGGGTGGGGGAATGCAAGAAAGGCAAAATAAGCAGACTTAATTTATTGGTACAAAAAGTTTTTGGTTAGCAAAAAAGGAACAAGAGGTCTCCTTAGAGCAGCTCCCCACACTGTGTGTCTGTATCTCCCATTTTCCTCCCCTTGCAGAAGGGAATCAAAGGTGAGATATAAAACTGGCAAACATAATGAACTAAACTTCTTAAATCAGAAATAGGACGCTGAGCTTGTCGATCAGAAGGTCGGCAGTTTGGCGGGTCGAATCCCGAGTGCCGCATAACAGAGTGAGCGCCTGTTACTCGTCCCAGCTTCGGCCAACCGAGCAGTTCGAAAGCACGTAAAAATGCAAGTAGAAAAATAGGAACCACTACGGTGGGAAGGTAACAGCGTTCCATGCGCCTTTGGCGTCTAGTCATGCCGGCCACATGACCACGGAGACGTCCTTGGACAAGCGCTGGCTCTTCGGCTTTGAAACGGAGATGAGCACCGGCCCCTAGAGTCGGAAACGACTAGCACACATGTGCGGGGGAACCTTTACCTTTACATATATATATATATATATATATATATATATATATATATATATATATATATATATATATCCCTCCCTCCCTCTCCTTCTGAGGTAAATATAGTCTGTGTATATATACGTATGTATATGTATACATACTGTAAATACATATTATTTTGGAGAAGCCAGATTATATGTGTGGGATTTTTTTTATTTTGTGCAATTTAGTTTCTAATGCATTCAGTCTATCAGAATGCTTAGCTCATTGTAGTTCTTTATTTTCCCATTGGAATTAAGTGGGGAAATAATACTGCTAACATTTGACAATTTGACATCAAATCTGGGCAGTGCAAATCTTTAGCACTGTTAAATATTCTCAAGGGCTTTTCCCTCCTTTATTATTGCTGTATGTCTGCAGTACATGATTCAACTGACCCAGTCTACTATTACTCCTAACCCCCATTGAAGTTGTGGCAAGTTGTAATCAATACAGTGCTAAGTAGCACCAATAACATTGGGAACTGTGGTCTTTACTGGGCTCTCAGTCTCTTTTGCTGAATCTCCCTCCCTCCCTCTCTGTTTCTCTCTTTTAACATTAACAGTTTCACTGGGATTGCACCTGCTATATATGGACTGCATAGATGGATGAATCCGCTAAATACCAGCTTTCATGACTGCCTTACATGGCTGAATGGAGCAGGATTATTGGACCCCAAACAATCCTTGGATTGTTTTCATATTTGTGTGGCTTTCAATGCCCACTCTTGACTTAGTTAATAATGTTGAATGACCTCAACATATAGCTTAGGAATGAACTGCAATGATTAAAATATATTTACATGAGATAATTCCATCTAAAATAGAATATAATAGCCTCTAAAATAGAAAAAGGAAAAAAAATGTATTTACCTGGCAGGAGTGTGTCAGATGGCAAAACTATAATACCCAAGAGGAGATGGGGAGATTTGAAAATAACTTTTGATGTTCTGTTAGCTACAGCTAGGAGTTTCTGGGTGCTGTTCCATTCTTTCCATTCTTCCAAAAGCTGGTTTCTGGGACCATGGGAAGGAAGGGCAGTAGAAGATATGAAAGGGGTCGCACTGAAATTAGACAACATCTGGCAAGTTTTCCTTTAAATCAATATTTTCTTAGAAAGGCCAATTCACCCCTTAATTAAAGGGGGGAAGGGTAATCATTTCTTATTATTTCCTCCACATTCTCAGCAGATTCTCCTAGAGAACAGACCCATCTGCCCAAGGCTGTCTATTAACTCTTCTGGCTTGTTGCATTAAGCTTTTTTCCCTCTAGAATTGATTATTCCTTATCCTATTCAATCCGTCTTTATTTGCTTAAGACTTCCTCTTTTGAAGACCTAGCAATGTTATTTAATTTCTTCCTTTGAACAGCTACTTCTTGCTAAATGCAGATTTCCCCCCCCTTCATTTGCAGCTCAAAATTGTTTTTATCTCCAGCTTCCCTTCTTTAATCGACCTTTATTTCCACTTCCCTACATTAATTTAAAATAGCCTGATTTTCAATTTCACTGTTTTATTTGAAGTAACTTTGGCCAATTTCCTTGACTGATTTCACTTCTTATCTTTTTCCTGCATCTATTGCTATGTCATATTAAAAGATAATAACATATCTATTATTAAAGTATTAACACAAAGTTACTCAATAGTCCTAGAGTTTCTCTACTGGGTCTTCTATTCTTTATTGAGTGTCAAAAAATACCACCTGCTTTCCTTTGGGGAGGCTTTTGTTTTGCAGCAGTGAACTCTGAATGCACCAAACCTGTTGTGTGTCTGACTCTGACTGCATACTTCACAAAATCATGATCATCCTTCTAGTTTTGATCAAGATCAATTACACTTGTTCAGATAGGTACCTGACAGGGAACCCAATGCAAGCAAAGATAAGGATATCATTGCCCAAGTCAAACAGAGTGTCCTCTCCCTTAATAGATTGAGGCACCTATATTTGGAGTCCATGAGTGCTCTAAATTTACAGCAAAGCCGTCTCTCAACAGGTTAGAGAAAGAGAGAGAGGCTGGCAGGCAGAAGCAAGGTTAGGAACTGCTACTTGGAAAGTCAGAGTTTGGGCAATGCAAGAGGAAAAAGAGAGGGGGGCAGCTTCCTGTATAGCATCTGAGTGTCTGACTTGCAATAAGAGAAGGTAGATCTCTTCAAAAGCTGCAGCATAAATTTCAGGGAGAGAAATTATATCATGAACACTGAGAAGGAATCAAAGTACCAGTCACCTCACTCACATCTGCGGAAGAATCAATGGAGGATGAAACTCCAACTCAGATTCCTAGGCTACTTGCAATACAATATGTATTAACTTTGCAGAGGTATTCATTCCCAGTTACCATGTCAACCTTTATTGAGGAAACTATTTGAAACGAAGAAAAAGATCAATGGTACTTCCATACAAGCTCTCTAACGATGCATTTAAAGAGGTAATAACTGATAACTTTAACATCAGTGGCAGAGAAGTTGCTAAAGAAATATTGATTACTGATGGTACAAGAGACCCCTCTCACTATCTCTCATTTTCTTTCTTTCTTTCTTTCTTTCTTTCTTTCTTTCTTTCTTTCTTTCTTTCTTTCTTTCTTTCTTTCTTTCTTTCTTCTCTCTCTCTCTCTCTCTCTCTCTCTCTCTCTCTCTCTCTCTCTCTCTCTCTCTCAACAATTATCTTGATTATCTAATAGCAGGATAATTGCAGTAGGGTGGGGACCAAATGGAAAAAAAAACAGCTCTCCAGAGTGATGGAGTCAGTTGGATTCATGCTCTTCAAGCAAGGCTATTCCATATCTGGCCCACAAAATTAACTTGACCCCCTAGATGGCAACAAAGAAACCCATAATGTTCTTATAATTTGCTGCCACCTCCTGCCCTTTGGATTTTTAAAGCCCAAGTCTTCACTTAGAGCAGCCAGGCAATGTGCAGGTATTCTATTGTAGTCCTACAGATACTATTAACCTGTTGTAGAGATGAGCAAAAGGCAGATGAATGAATCTCAGAAGACTATACAGGGGTTTTTGCTTCAGATAGATGCATTGAATGAGTCATACACAGCCACTATGAGTCCACAGAACATAACAAATTAATCACATGACAAGTGAGTGGCTGACTGGGCAGTAGTATATCTCAACCCATATTGTCCCATTAACCCAAAGAAAGAGGTGTGGGGGAATCAGATCAGTTCATAGCTCACATTTGCACTATGAAGCACACATCTATATATGTCTGAATGTTTGTTCTGCGCCTAGTGCATTGTCCTTGCCTGCATTTGCTATTCTGGTCTTTTTAACCTACCCAGCATCCCTATTGCAGTATTTAATTAAACCATACACATTATAGCAGCTTTTGGACAGAGATGACCGCTGGTTTGAATGAGGCCATCTATGTCAAAATTGAACAGCCCTCTCTCAACTGAGAGGGAGGGATATGAAATCATCCATCTCCAGTCTACAACAATGTTCTTTCAACAGTTCGAAGAAGGCTCCACACAGATTTGCACCACTCAGGTGGCCCTGGAGACACAGATAAGCCTCCAGGTAGCTTGTTAAAAGAATGCAAATGAACAGCTGTCTGCAGGAGTATAAATCTTTCCATTCCCCACCCTCCTGTCAGAGCTGAAGAAGCGTCTTGAATGAGAAGTGAAACGTCTTCAAAGAAAGAAACAAGAAAGTCCAGTTGCCTTGTGAAAAAGTATCTTTGGGATAACTATGGCCTGGATGACTGAGAATCTCCATAGACATTATAGCAGCTTAAATCCTAAATTCCTTAAATGCTTAGCCAAGCCTGTGTACAACCTGATCAAAGCTGAACCAGATGAAAAGGAATCCTCCACCAGAAGTTGTGATTGCTCAGCATCAACAGCCAGTGAGAGTAGCTTGAAATCATTCCCTTTTGCTTTGCAAAACCTTCAGCATTTCCCTGCTGTTTCTCACCGTTTCAGCCGTCCTCTTTATTCCTACTAACCAATACCTCTTTGGAACCAAAAGGATCTTTATTTGCAATTCTACTACAAAGTGAATTTATCGTTTAGCTTGTCCTTGCTATGAAACAATCAACTTATTCTGAGTTGTAAGAATACCCAGAATGGTTTTAGTTAAGCTGCCTGGTCTACATTTCTCCTGAGGACAGAGCAGCCTTTCTCTGCACTGAGGCTGCAGACTCAATCTACACACAATAGCCTTTGTCTTTCTAACAATTCATGTCTGAATGAATTAAGCAGCCAGCTCATTTTTTTGCCGCAGTTCAGTTCAACATCTGACTCTGGCTCAAGTGCTGACTGGAACATACACCACTCAAACCACTGCCTTTAGGAGCAGCAGAAAATTCTGCCCTATTGGCTGTACAGAAAAGAGGGGGGGGGGAATCAATTGTCCGTCTGGGGAAATTACTTATTTTTTTAAAAAAATGTGCATACCATTCTTCGAAACGAGGTTGCTCACAAACACATGACAGCCCCACTCAGTTCTGAATCAATGAAAACATAAAGTGCAACAATTGAAATACAGAACATGAAAAGAACAACAGTAATAGCCTAAATAAAAACTTCCTCAAGAGCAATGTATAAAAAAAACAAAAAACAAACCCACATTAAATGATTAAAATACTTGGGAGAATAGAGACATCTCAGCCTGCCATCAGAAAAGCAATAAAGGTGGGACAAGCATAATTCTATCTATAGCAAAGACATTCTGGAGACAGCAGGATGCAGACAAAAAGCCTAGTGATTTGAATGGGGAGAGGAGAGACTTGCCAACTTTAAAAAGGGTGGGGAGCTTTGACTGTAATTATTTTCTTGGGTGTTTTTTCTCCTCTGGGTTTGTTTTGGAGGAAGAACAGAAATGGGGAGAGCATGCAATGACAGAGGATTGCAGATAGAAGGCTTGCTACCTTCACAGACAAGACAGTGCTCCCTCCACAGCTGCTGACAACTGTGTGAGAGAACATAGCCAGAATCAAAGCCACTCTAGATTTTGAATCCCAAGCACCCAGTGTTGAATTCTGGCTATTGCACTACAGCAGGGGTCTTCAAACATGGCCACTTTAAGACATGTGGACTTCAACTCCCAGAATTCCCCAGCCAGCAATGGCTGGCGAATTCTGGGAGTTGAAGTCCACAAGTCTTAAAATGGCCAGGTTTGAGGACCCCTGCTCTACAGGCACGCAGAACAAAGGAAACACTATCATTTAACACTATAATTTAATACTATCTCTACTGCACCTATGTGACTAGGGTTGTATTAAGTGGAATAGTCAGGACTGGGGAAAAGAAGAGAATGTGGTCACAATTCAACAATTATTAATTGTAATTCCCCAAGATGGCGGACGTGCAGGCGGACCTATTAGGCTGAGCTCTGCAAGTCCCAGAAGTCAGGCGTCCCAGGAGCCCCCCAGGGGTGTTCATACCCTCTGTGTTGGGGTGATAGTGATGGCAACGAATTAGGCAGCTGGATAATGCTGGGCTGCTGGTCTGCTGCTTTCCCGGACTGGATGTTTGCGGCGTCTTCCCGCTGCTTTGGGTGTTTTCCGGGCCGTTTCTGGCGGCGTTTGGCGTTTTCGGCGGGCGGCGGCGGCGTTTTTGACGGTGGCAGAGCCAGCGTCTTCGGATGGTCCCTGGCTGTTTGGCGGTCTCGGCGGAGGCGTTTTCGGGCCGTCTCGGGCCGTTTCTGTGGTCGGCTCAGTCTGCCTTCGGCTGTGGCGGCGACAGCGCTCTGGGCTCACTTCGATGGCGACGGCGGCAGCGGCGGCGTTGCTCCCGGGCCGCTCTAGGCCGCCTTTGTCATCGATTGCTGCCTTTTGGCCCGCTCTTGTTAGACCGTTTGCTCGCTCGATCGTTTGCCCGACCGTTCGCCCACTCCCGCCTGAGCCTTTTCGGCCCGTTTTCCATCGGCGGCGGGAATGGCTGGATCGTTTTTGGTTCCGGCGGCGTCCTGGTGGCGGCAACAATGGCGGCGGCGTCTGCAGCGGCGCTCCGGCGGTGATAGCGGCCTTGGTGGCTCAGCGGCGATGCTGCACTCAACTTGTCTTCTCCCCTGTTTGCTTTGCTTGTTCCAGATGGCCTGGTACCCTCACTGTTGCTGGTGGCCCCAAAGGTTCCCGGGTTAGCCGGTTAACTCCGGTGGAGCCCAATGGAACCCAGCGGTCCCTTGAAAGACCTATGCTCTCCGTGGCACCTGGTGTGATTCTGGTCGGTGCCAATGGATTTTTGGACCTAAGGGAGTTAGACTCAGTAGACCACAATCTGGAAGGCCCCAATGACTGCAGAACTGAGGGCCCATGGAGTTGTGGCCATGAACAATCTTCTGGAACGGCAGAGCAACGGAGGACTCGGCTGTTTAGCAGTGCAGACTTTGATGGCGTACTACGATGGATTATTATACTATTATACTTCTGCCTTCGGACTGTTGCTTATTGTCACCCACATATCATCCCCAAAGGATTCAGAGTTCCCTGGGTATTAGCCACCATGAGAGGGTGGCTTGAACTTACATCTGTGGCCCCTAGAGGTGAGAGCTCTAGGGGACATGCTATACCCAGGATGGGTGTTTCAGACCACCCCCCCCAGGAATAGGCCTTGCGACTGTCGTGAGAGGACGGTGGTTGGCCTGTCCTGGGGGTGCACCCAGCTGAGTGGCAGTGGCTGGGTGGAGGGTCGGGACACCTATTTGTCCTCTGCTTAGACCCTCCTTACGGACTATGGGCTGCCTGCATCTGGACTGCTCTTATGCCTTATCTTAGGTATTCCTCTACGGACTTGCTCGCCCTCAGGGGTGCTCCCCCTTCCTGGGGGCGACCCGCCTTTCCAGCCGAGTACAATCTCGAGGAAGGGCCCACTTATTGGGACCCTGAGAGATGGCTGGGCATGGGTAGGGGCCTCCGACGTAAACCTAATAAGAGGCCCCTGGTTAGTTTTTTGTCGAAATTTTTTTGGGGGTTAGGGAGGAGGGAGGGTACTTCTTTTGGTTGTTTGGACGAGGGGGGCAGTCCAACAACCTTTGTTCAGGCCAGTGCCGAGGCGGATCGCGGGGGGGAGGAGCGGGGGTCGGTTGCTTCTGGGGCTCCAGGGCCAGTCGTGGGATTACCCATTCCCACGACGTTAGGGAATGGCAGCAGGTGTAGGAACAGAGGGCCGTATCGATCTCAGGGAAGGTCTCTCCGCTGCTTACAAGCGGTGAGGCACTCCGACCCTCTGGCTCCGCCCCGAGGTCCCGGGAGTGAGGATGTGCAGCCTCCTGAGCTCCGGCTGGTGTACTTGAATGCCAGGTCTGTCGCTAACAAAGCTCTTCTCGTCCGTGATTTGGTCGAGGGTGAGCAGGCGGACCTGGCTTGCATCACGGAAACTTGGTTGGGCCCAGAGGGCGGTATTCCTCTGGTTGATCTTTGCCCACCAGGTTTCCGGGTGCTACACTGGCCTCGGGCTCAGGGTAGGGGTGGGGGAGTGACTGTTGTTATGAGGGAGACCTTGTGTCCACGGGAGGCCACCGTTCCCCAGATAGTCGGGTGTGAGTCTCTCTTTTTGAGATGCGGCCCTGGTGCGCAGTTGGGCTTGCTGCTGGTGTACCTTTCGCCTAGTCACGCAGCAGCAGCCCTGCCTGAGCTTCTCGATGTCCTCTCTGGGTTGGTGATTGAGTTCCCGAAACTTATAGTTTTGGGGGACTTCAATCTACCATCTCTGGGAGGATCATCTGAGTTGGCTCGGGAGTTCATGGCTTCCATGACGGCCATGGACCTGACGCAAGTAATTTCGGGACCGACTCATGAGGGAGGCCACACCCTTGACCTAGTTTTCTTATCTGGACGGTGGTTAGATGATCTTGGTGGGGGCTCCCCAATTGTTATGCCCCTGTCATGGACCGATCATCATCTCCTGCGGCTGGTCTTCCGTTTTGCCACCCCCCGCCGTGGGTGTGTGGAACCTATCAAATGGTACCGCCCCAGACGCTTAATGGATCCCCAGAGGTTCCAGGCGGCGCTGGGGTCCCCACCTGCCTCCCTTGCTCACAGCTCGGCAGACGCCTTAGTGGAAGCCTGGGAAAGGGCAGCCACTGAGGCTCTTGACCGAGTTGTACCCCTGCGGCCCCTGACCCGGTGCAGATCCCGTCGAGCTCCATGGTTCTCCGCGGAGCTCCGGGAGATGAAGCGTCGGAGACGGGGCCTAGAGAGCGGTTGGAGATCCAGCCGATCCGAATCCGACCGATTGCGACTAAGAACCTATACTAGGTCTTATCTCGCTGCGATAAGGGAGGCGAGGTCTAACCACTTCGCCACCCTTATCGCATCCGCAGATAATCGCCCGGCTGCCCTGTTTAGGGTGACTCGCTCCCTCCTGAATCAGGAGGTGAGGGAGGAACCCTTGCAGGGTCGTGCCGAGGAGTTTAACCAGCATCTGTCAAACAAAATCGCTCGGATTCGGACCGGTTTGGACTCTGACTGGGCAGAGTCTATCGAGCAGGACACGGGCGGTCTTGTCGATATCACCTGGAAGGAGTTTGATTCTGTGACTCCAGAGGAAGTGGACAGGATCATGGGGAGGCTGAGCACCACCACATGTTTATTGGACCTGTGCCCTTCCTGGCTGGTCTATGCAGCCCGGGAGAGGACACGCAGCTGGTTCCAGGCAGTTATATCGGCTTCTTGAGTGAGGGCAGCTTCCCCGCCGTCTTGAAAGAGGCGGTGGTGAGGCCTCTCTTCAAGAAGCCTGCCTTGGACCCAGCTGTATTGAACAACTTTCGTCCTGTCTCCAACCTTCACTTTCTTGCGAAGGTTGTTGAGAGTGTGGTGGCACATCAGCTCCCTCTGGTCCTGGATGAAGCGGATTATCTAGACCCGTACCAATCGGGTTTCAGGCCCGGGTACAGCACGGAGACGGCATTGGTCGCGCTGGTGAATGATCTCTGGAGGGCTCGGGACAGGGGGCATTCCTCTGTTCTGGTCATATTAGACCTCTCAGCGGCTTTCGATACCATCGACCATGGTATCTTGCTGCGGCGTCTCAGGGGATTGGGAGTGGGAGGCACGGTTTTACAGTGGTTCTCCTCCTATCTCCAGGGACGCTCGCAGTCGGTGTTGGCAGGAGGGCAGAGGTCGACCGCGAGGTCTCTCATTTGTGGAGTTCCTCAGGGGTCGGTCCTCTCGCCTCTCCTGTTCAACATCTATATGAAACCGCTGGGTGAGATCATTCGTGGTTTTGGAGTTGGGTATCATCAGTATGCTGATGATACCCAACTTTTCTTTTCGACCCCAAACCACCCCAGTGATGCCCTCACCGTGATGTCCCGTTGCCTGGAGGCGGTTCGGGTCTGGATGGGGAGGAACAGACTTCAACTCAACCCCGACAAGACCGAGTGGCTTTGCATACCTTCATCCCAGATTTATTCGGACATTCCACCTCTCGCTATGGGGGGCGAATTATTACCCCCCGTAGATAGGGCTCACAACTTGGGAGTCCTCCTAGATTCACGGCTCACTCTGGAAGACCACATAGGAGCTGTGACTAGGGGGGCTTTCGCCCAGGTTCGCCTGGTGCGCCAGTTGCGGCCCTATCTAAGCCGGGATGATCTATGCACGGTCACTCACACGCTCGTGACCTCTTGACTAGACTACTGCAATGCTCTCTACATGGGGCTGCCCTTGAGGACCACCCGGAAGCTCCAACTGGCACAGAATGCAGCCGCGAGAGTTGTGTTGGGAGTTTCCCGATACTCCCATGTCACACCTCTGCTCCGTGAGCTGCATTGGTTGCCAGTTGTCTTCCGGGTGAGATTCAAGGTACTAGTAATGGTGTTTAAAGCCCTACATGGCAGGGGTCCGGAGTACCTTAAGGAACACCTGCTGCCGGCGTCAACTTCCCTCCGCCCTGTGCGTTCCCACAGAGAGGGACTCCTCAGGGTGCCACCGGTCAGAGAATGTAGATTGGTGGCCCCCAGGGGGAGATCTTTCTCTGTGGGCGCCCCGGAGCTATGGAACCAGTTACCGGTTGAGCTCCGGATGGCGCCCGATCTTCGCTCCTTTCGCCGCGATCTGAAAACATACCTGTTCGAACAAGCCGGCCTGGCCTGAGGGGGGATTGGTGGGGTTTTTTACTACCATTTTATTGGGGTTTTTATTAATGTACCAACTGTTTTTATGGGCATGTATTTAATTATCTTTTAATTTTTGTAACTCTGTGTTTTATTCTTGCCCTGTACACCGCCCTGAGTCCTTCGGGAGAAGGGCGGTATAGAAATATTAATAAATTAAATTAAATTAATTAACACTGTGACCAGCTTTTTCCAACTTAATGCACACTACATTTGTTAGTTTTTAACTCTTACCATTCCATCAAACATGACAGATATACTAAATCAGAGGTCTTAACACCTTGTGACAAAGACAATTCATTGATGGGTGTTACTCCAAATGGATTAATAAAGGCAGTGCACTGTAGCCACTTTACAAAGCCCTAGTAAGACCACACTTGGAATACTGCAGCCAAATCTGGTCACCATATCACAAAAAAGATATTGAAAGTTTGGAAAAAATTCAGAGAAGAGCAACTAGGATGATGAAAGGCCTGAAGGCTAAAACATATGAAGAACGTCTGCGGGACTTGAATTTGGCTAGTCTAAAGAAAAGAAGAAATAGGGGAGACATGATAGCAGTATCAGTATCTGAGGGGCTGCCACAAGGCAGAAGGGGTCAGGCTGTTCACCAGAGTACCAGAGGGAAGGACAAGAAACAATGTTTGGGAACTGATCAAGGAGAGAAGCAACCTGGATCTAAGGAGAAACTTCCTGACAGTGAGGACAATCAACCAGTGGAACAGCTTGCCTCCAGAAATCATGGGTGCCCCATCACTGGAGATTTTTAAGAAGAGACTGGAGAAACACCTGTCTGAGATGGTATAGGTTCTCCTGCTTAAGTAGGGGGCTGGACTAGAAGACCTCCAAGGTCCCTTCCAGCTCTATTCTATTTTAATGGATAGAAACCTATTAAGGAGAGATCCAGCCTAGAACTTAAGGAGAAATTTCCTAACAGTGGGGACAATTAATCAGTGGGTGACCTGCCTCTGGAAGTTGTGGGTGCTCCATCACTATAAATGTTTAAGAAGAGATTGAATGGCCATTTGTATGAAATGGTATAGGGTCTCCTGCTTCAGCAGGGGTTGGATTAGAAGACCTCTAAGGTTCCTTCCAGCTCTATTCTCTTCACACCTTGGATCGGTGAGGTAACATTTTTAGACTATCTTGCTTGTCCATTTCCCCTTCAGGGCTACATAGCTACTTAGGAATGTTACTACTTGGTCATAGGCAGGATCCCCAACAGTGATTTAGAGCACCTTCTGAAGTCACTTGATGCTATCTTATGCTGCCAGTGTAACAAAGACCTCAGCAATAGTTAGGTGATGCTAGAGATCATACAAAGTTTTCTTTGGGGCACTGGTCTTGATTTCTTTGTACTGAAGTGCCCAATAAGAGCAGATCCAATATACTAGAAGTTATCTATCTTCATCATCAAGGAAATGGTCAATGAAGGGCATTGGATTTTTACTGCAGCAAAGCTTCTATAACTTGTTGGTTTTTAAAGAGGGTAAATGCAATTTCAACGTGAAAAACTAAGTACAATAACATTCAGTATCTGGGGAGAGCAATGATTACACAATCGGTTTATTTGACTGCTGTAAATGTTGAATCTATGAAAAGATTTGTAGTTCAGATCTGTGATAAATCCCCTAATTTAAAGAGAAGATGCTTGCAGTGTCATGGAATGATTTTTTTTAAAAAAAAATACCATTGGGGCATTATTACATTCAATATGATGTACATAATTAAAAATTCATATGAAAAACATATGCTAGCTTTTTATTGTCCTCTAAATTAGGTATTGCTTTTAAAAGCATGGGCTAGAAGAAGTATAAGTTCTGATTTTTGAAAATGTGATTCAGAGGGAATATAGATACTAAGTATGACCTATACTTAGTCAGAATCCTGCTATGTTTGACTGAGCGCATTATAGTACAAATACTAGCACTTGGGAATGATAAAATGTCTGAATACATTTTTAGAAATAAGCAATGTAGATATTATTCAATGAGCCCAGTTTTAAATATCTACATAATTGTCCTGTCTATCATATCATGATGTTCCTTGACATTACATCTATTGTGATAATGTTAACTGGATTCACATATTGAATAAAGACATAACATGGCTTGCTTTGGGTTCTGCAGGTTTTACAAACCCAACAATCACGATCTGTTATCCATGGTTGATTTAGTATGCTGCATGACTCAGTCAATTGGGGCTTATTCAATAAATGAGATAAACAAAACATAGCTTAGTGTGATGGGGTGACCTAAGCAGTTATGTCAGTGGCACATAAAATAATTGTGACTGTTGCATATATAATAACTTGTCTACAGAGGCGTGGAATGAACCATAGTACTTCAGACTCCAGATGGTTGATCATTTTTATGAATATTTTCATATCTCAAGTTGCATTCTATGCATGTTGCTAAGTCTCACTGAATTTCAAAGGGCAGACTCCTAAATAAACAAAGAGAAGGTAGAAATTAATATTTCCTGTAAATAGAAAAAGTGAACAGCTGACAGATAACTGGAAAATATTTTTGTTTGTTTGTTTGATGTCCTTACTTTCTCCTTGCAGACAGTTTTGTGCACGGATCTGGAAGTTTATTGAAAACAAGTATTCACCACACTTCCTGCATCTGAAATGGTACGATCTGTTCTACCACCCATTTTTGCACAAACTTCAATCAGCAGCAATAATAAGAAACCCCAAAAGATAATTTCCTGATTTATTTATCCTTCCATTCAATTGTGACAAATTCTAAGAGATTCCCTGAATATGGCCCTGCAGTTTTCATGGCAACTTTTTTCAGAATGGTTTGCCATTGCCTCCTTCCTAGGACTGAGCGAATGACTGGCCGAAGGTCCGCTAGCTAAGTTTGTGCCTAAAGTGGGTCTGAAATTCACAGTCTCCTGATTTCTAGACTAGTGCCCTAATCATTACACAAACTGGCTCTCAATGCTTGTTTCACATATTCCCAGTGCTTTTTTTGTAAAAGAAAAAGGTGCCGGAACTCACACATGTCATACAACCCGCCTTGCCTACCCTACAAGGTTCCATCCAAAAAAGGTGCCGGAACTCCGTTCTGAGCATTCTATGAGAAAAAAAGCCCTGCGTATTCCTAAAATTAGGAATTGAAATTCTTTTCTCTTATAAATATAAAATCAATTATTATATCCCATGAAACTATTTTTTCATTTTAAAAATACCTCTTGAACAAATTTATTGTACACAATTAATATAACCATAAGAAACATATTTCATAAAAAACAGCAAACTGGTTCTTTCTTGATACCAATAATAGATTGCGTAACATAAAAGACAAACATTTCTTGATGTGAAATATGTGGATGTAGCAAAACTGTTCACTAGAAAGAATGCAAAGATTTATCCGCTCATTAACAGAAATAAAATACTTTGATGCAACATGTGATTGAGAAATGCATTCTTGCTAGATAGGCAAACATCTGCTGGATCAATATGGAAAAGCCATCTTGTACGGCTGTTGCACAGTGTAGTGCGCAGATATGTCCTTGTCAGGATACACGGTTGTTATCTTGAGTGACACAATAGAGGCTGAATAAGGATGCCTTCATATCAATGGAAGTGCATAATTTGAAGACGATGTCCTCAGGGCTAAACAAGGCTTGATTGGTTAAGAACATTCTGCAGAGCACGTTGGTGTATTTTTTTGTTCAAGTTGTAAACCCTGTCCTGAGACATGTTTCCATCTGCATTGATGAAAGGGAGGTACACTTCTAGTCTTTCTGTGCTAATATACTGTATTACACCTAGCAACATCTGTATGTGGCATCCCCATCATCCAAGGGACACTAATGTGTGTGTGTGTGTGTGTGTGTGTGTGCATGAGTGTATGGGTGTGTACTTATGCATGTCTATGTGTGTGTATCTTCAAGTCAGTGTTGACTCATGGTGATTGCCATCGTGAGTCCCTGCAGTTTTCTCAGCAAGATTTTGGAACCATTTTACCAATGACTTCTTCCTAGGGCTGAGAGTGACAGTTCCAAGATCATGCAGCTGGCTTTGTGCCTAAGGCAGGAGTAGAAATAAGATGTCTGGGTTTCTAGCCTAATGCCTTCACCACCACACCAAACTGGCTCTTCAATACTTCAATACTGGAATTCCAATACTCAAACAAAATAGCATCATTCTTGAAACTTGCCTTGTGCTTCATCTTCTCTTCATTCCCCCAGCATAAGATTACTCAAAGTATTGTGCGTCATGTAAAACTGCAGCATCACTACTGGTAACAGTGCTCCTGATACTTCTAGAGAAATCCACCTGGGAATCTACTGAAGCAGATGGGCAGTCTCCAGTACATGCATATATACATACATTTAACTGGGTATATATACCCTTCCATCATTTCAGACTCTGAGTGGATTAGATGTTCCTCTTTTTTTAAAAAAAATGTCTAAAGCTTTCACAATCTCGTGAAAAAATTCTGAGATTCCACATCACAAATTTTCTCATTTGACAGGTATTTCTGTATAAATATTTCAGGTTTAGGGCTAGGAAAAAGCTCACCTAATAGAGAGGACTGCACAATGCAGCGTGCAGATCTGTCTCTGAATAAGGCAGACTTTGTCTTTCTGCTCTGTGTGATGTGAGTTATAACTGAGTTACAAATATTAGAGAAATAGAATGATTTTCTAAAGAGGTTTTAGCCACATATTGCTTTTTATTTATCTTTATTTATGTTTATTTGTGTTAATTGTCTTAATGGTTGTGATATTGTATGTGGCCCAGAGTTATATTCAGTGAAACAGGGGACTGAGTAAATTTGCTACATAATTAAATGCATACATAAATACATATATCCATACATATGTACATAAAATATTTGTGGTGATAGTGTTTCAGCAAAGCTTTAGATATTTTTAGAAGAGTGCTAGTACTGATCTGTATATGTGGTAAGGAGACAGAGATTAAAGGTGAGTGCATATACTGGAGTGGGGAGAGAGGGAGGGAGAGGGATATATATATACAGGTATGTAGGTCTTGGCGTATTCTGGTCTTTTCCTGTGTAAGATTGAGAGTGTCTTGGCGACATTTCAGCGAGGTCCCACTCATCATTTTCAGGCTGGTGTCTTCGGGTTTGTGCTTGTGCGAGCAAAGCGTGATCAGGGCTGCCGTCTCTCTATAAATATTGGTGGGGGGGTGTGGGGTGCTGGCTTTGTTGCTGTAAGCGGGTTGGTTGGCTGTGTTGTTACATCTTGATTGGTTGATGGCATTATTGTTTGCAGATTAGTCGGCTGTTTTGTAACATCCTGTGTGGCTGAGGTGTTGGCTGTGTGCCTATTAGTCTTTTGTGTTGTAGCGATCTGGATAATGGGCTGTGTGATGACATCCTGAGCTCTAGTGTAGTGATATCCTGAGTTCTGTCTTGCAACATCCTGGGTGGTTGGCTGTGTTGTGACATCCCGAGCTTTAGTATTGTAACCTCCTGAGTTTTATGATGTAATGTCCTGAGCAGAAGGCTGTGGTGTAACATCCCGGGCTTTGGTTTGGCTCCGAGTTTGTGGTCTGGTCTTGTGTTCATGGCGTGTGTTAGTTTGCTTGTGGGGGTCGGGGGTGTGTGCAGCAGCTGGAGATGCCGCCGTGGTTTGGCTTCTGGATGGTGGTTGCATTTCGTCTATGAGGTGGGTTTGGGTTTGAGTCTGGTGAGGATGATTGGTGGTGGCGTCCTGTGTTGTTGTGGATCCAGTGTCGTTCTTCGTGGCTGGGACTTGTTTGTTGACTAAGGCTAGTTTCCAGATGTCTGGTAGGCGGGAGGTATCATCATGTTTATTCATGTTCTGGGGGTGTTTCTCTATTTCGATGGCTTCCATAATTATTCTTTTATTGTAGTGTTCAGTTTTGGAGATTAATTTCCTTCCTTCAAAGTCAATTTCATGTCCTGTTGCTTTAAGGTGCTGGAAAAGGGAGGAAGTTTTTTCTTCTTTTCTGACTACGTTCTTGTATTCTGTGATACGTGCATTTATTCTCCTATTAGTTTGTCCGATGTATGTGGCTGGGCAGAATTTGCATGGTATTTTATAGACTCCTTGGTTTTCAAGCTGGATCTTGTCTTTGGGGTTTCTTAGCCAACATCTTAAGAAACAAGTCCCAGCCACAAAAACTGACACCGGACCCACAACAACACAGGACGCCACCACCAATCATCATCATCATTATTATTATTATTATTATTATTATTATTATTATTATTATTATTATTATTATTATTATTATTATTATTATTATTTTCGCTTTATATACCGCCCTATTCCTGAAGGACTCAGGGCGGTTTACAGGGCAAAATTTAAAAACAATACAGTATAAAATTAAATTGAAATTAAATTAAGTATAGCCCCAAAAAATTAAAATCACAATTTAAAATCATTAAAACCCCTCAGTCCAGGCCAGATAGCTCAAAGAGCCAGGCTTTTAGGTCCCAGCGAAACGAACGAAGGTCGGGGGCAGTCCGGATTTCCATTGGCAGTTGATTCCATAGGGCAGGCATGCCCACAGAGAACGCCCTCCCCCTGGGAATCGCCTGCCAGCCATCCTTGACCGGCAGTACCCTGAGGAGGCTCTCCCTGTGGGAGCACACAGGACGATGGGAAATTGATGCTGGCAGCAGGTGCTCTCTCAGATAATCTGGGCCCATGCCATTTAGGGCTTTATAGGTCATCACCAGCACCTTGAATCTCACCCGGAGGGCAACTGGAAGCCAATGCAGCTCACAAAGAAGAGGTGTTACATGGGAGTATCGAGAGACTCCCATCACAACTCACGCAGCTGCATTCTGCACCAGCTGAAGTCTCCGAGTGGTCCTCAAGGGCAGCCCCATGTAGAGAGCATTGCAGTAGTCTAGCCGGGAGGTCACGAGCACATGGGTGACTGTGCGTAGGGCATCTCGGTCCAGATAGGGCCGCAACTGGCACACCAGGCGAACCTAGGCAAAAGCCCCCCTGGCCACGGCTCCGATATGATCTTCCAAACTGAGCCGTGAATCCAGGAGGATGCCCAAGTTGTGGGCCCTATCAACCGGGGGTAACACCTCACCCCCCATAGTTAACAATGGAAAAGGTTGGTTAGTCCGAGATGCCGGTATGCACAGCCACTCAGTCTTGGCAGGATTGAGACGAAGCCTGTTTTTCCCCATCCAAACCCGGACCGCCTCCAGGCAATGGGACATCACGTCGAGGGCATCACTGGGTTGGTTCGGGGTGGAAAGAAAAAGCTGGGTATCATCAGCATACTGATGATACCCCACCCCGAAACCATGAATGAGCTCACCCAGCGGTTTCATGTAGATGTTGAACAAGAGGGGAGAGAGAACCGACCCCTGAGGAACTCCACAAACAAGAGGCCTTGGGGCGGACCTCTGCCCTCCCATCAACACCGACTGTGAGTGGCCCGGGAGGAAGGAGGAGAACCACTGTAAAACAGTGCCCCCCACTCCCAACCCCCTGAGACGCCGCAGTAGGATACCATGGTCGATGGTATCAAAAGCCGCTGAGAGGTCTAATAGGACTAAGACAGAGGAACAACTCCTGTCCCGAGCCCGCCAGAGATCATGCACCAGCGCGACCAATGCCATCTCCGTGCTGTACCCAGGCCTGAAGTCCAATTGGTACGGGTCCAGATAATCAGTTTCCTCCAGGAACAGAGGGAGCTGATGGGCCACCACAGTCTCAACAACCTTCGCAAGAAAGCGAAGGTTGGAGACCGGATGATAGTTGTTCAAAATAGCCAGGTCCAGGGCAGGCTTCTTGAGGAGGGGCCTCACCACTGCCTCCTTCAAGGCGGCAGAAAAGGTGCCCTCCCTCAAAGAAGCAGTTATTACTGCCTGGAACCAGCCTCATGTCTCCTCCCGGACTGCATATACCAGCAAGGAGGGGCACGGGTCCAATAAACACGTGGTGGAACTCAGTCTCCTCATCATTCTGTCCACCTCATCTGGGGTCACAGGATTGAATTCACTCCAGGTAACATTCTCAAGACCGCCCGATTCCTCCCCGTCAGTCTCTGCCCAGTCAGAATCCAAATCGGCCCGAATCTGAGCGATTTTGTCCGCCAGATGATAGCTAATCTCCTCGGCCCGCCCCTGCAAGGGCTCCTCCCTCACCCCCTGATTAAGGAGGGAGCGAGTCACCCTAAACAGGGCAGCCGGGCGATTATCTGCGGACGCGATGAGGGCAGCGAAGTAATTAGACTTCGCTGTCCTCATCGCCACGAGATAAGACCTTGTAAAGGTTCTTAACTGCAATCGGTCAGATTCAGACTGGCTGGATCTCCAACAGCTCTCTAGACCCCGTGTCCGATGCTTCATCTCCCGGAGCTCCACAGAAAACCATTGAGCCCACCGGGATCTGCACCGGGTCAGGGGTCGCAAGGGTACAACACGGTTGAGCGCCTCGGTGGCAGCCCTTTCCCAGGCATCCACCAAGGCATTGGCCGGGCTCACCAGACTCAAACCCAAACCCACCCCATAGACGAAATGCAACCACCATCCAGAAGCCAAACCACAGCAGCATCTCCAGCTGCTGCACCCCCTCCCGACCCCCACACAAAGCAAACTGACACACGCCATGAACACAAAGCCAGACCGCAAACTCGGAGCCAAACCAGAGCCCGGGATGTTACACCACAGCCTTCTGCTCAGGACATTACAACACAGAACTCAGGAGGTTACAATACTAAAGCTCGGGATGTCACAACACAGCCAACCACCCAGGATGTTGCAGCACAGAACTCAGGATATCACTACACTAGAGCTCAGGATGTCATCACACAGCCCATTACCCAAGTCGTTACAATACAAAAGACTAATGGGCACACAGCCAACACCTCAGCCAAACAGGATGTTACAAAACAGCCGACTAATCTGCAAACAATAACTCCATCATCCAATCAGGATGTAGCAACATAGCCAACCAACCCGCTTACAGCAACAAAGCCAGCACCACACACAACCCCACCAATATTTATAGAGAGACGGCAGCCCTGATCATGCTTTGCTCACACAAGCACGAAGCCGAAGACACCAGCCTGAAGATGACGAGTGGGACCTCGGCAAAATGTGGCAAGACACTCTCAATCTTACATGGGAAAAGACCCGAATACGCCAAGACCTATATATGTATGTATGTATGTATGTATGTATGTATGTATGTATGTATGTATGTATATATATATTTTATTATGATCAATGACCAGACCATAAAACATACACAAAACAAATATTAATTAATTAATTAATTAACCTTATAAATCAAACTGCTGTATATCTTACATATTATGGGAATTTGGCCATACTTAAAGAATAGAATCTCTTAGATTCAAAAGTAGAATTGTTAATAAAACTGGTCAAAATGAGGAGGGAATCTGGTTAAATGTGGGACTGACAGCTCATAACAGATGTGAGCATAAAACAAAGTAATAGGATCTGTATTATTTATTATGCATTTATAAATTTTATTGGCTGACTATCTTACCATAGGCAATTCTGGACGGCTTACAGTTACATATACAGTCAAAACATAAAAAGGAATTAAAACCAAGGACACATGGGAAGGGCGGGAACAGTGTGGGTGGGGTGTGGGATCTGTTATTACTCAATCAACCACCTCCTTTGTGTTGTTCCACCACTGGGGTCCCAAGCCAACTGGCACAGCCATGTCTTTAGGCCCTTATGAAAAGATAGGAAGGTTGGGGCCAACCTCACATCAGGGGGCAAGATATTCCAGAAGACAGGAGCAACAGTAGAGAAGGCCTTCCTCTTGGACTCTGCCAGCCAGAATAATCAGGCTGACAGGACCCTCAACATACCTCCTCTGCTGGCATGAGTACGGGCCAAACCCAGTGGAGTGAGATGGTCCCTCAAGTAACCTGGACATGAAGGGCTTTAAAGGTGACCACCAAACACC
Source organism: Vipera berus (assembly GCF_964194415.1). NCBI lineage: Eukaryota > Metazoa > Chordata > Lepidosauria > Squamata > Viperidae > Vipera > Vipera berus. The sequence goes on along the minus strand of NC_138203.1, from coordinate 183,690,328 downwards.
TTAAATTGCACCCGGAAGCTGACTAGTAACCAATGCAGCTCGCAGAGCAGTGGTGTTACAGGGGCAATTCTTGGGGGCCCCAAAGTTACCTGCACTGCCGCACTCTGAGCCAGTTGCAGCTTCCAAAGGTTCTTCAAGGGTAGCTCCATGTAGAGTGTATTACAATAGTCCAGCCATGAGATGACTAGGGACTAAATGACTGAGTGGAGGGAATGGGGGTTTCAAAGGCTCTTCAGATCTAGTCTGGATTCAAAATGAATGCCCTTGTGTCTCTCCTTTAAAACTGCTGATGGAAGCACATTGAACCACACCAAACCACTAAGGATCTCCTCCTTAGTTTGGAGACTGTAATTTGATTTTAACTACTAGCAGCTCTGAAGGGAACATGAAGTCCACTTAGAATTATGTCATTAGGAAGGGACATCAGACCTGACTGAATATTGGTGTCCTTAATACATTGCTTGCTTGCCTCTACTGCTTGATCATGTCCTTGGGACCCAAAGTTCCAGTTTCATAAGTATTTCATTGGCAGAAAAAGAAAAGAAAAATATCAGAAAGGACCCAGGAGATGAGAGCTGCTGGAAACAAGAACACTTTGGTCTAATATCTGAAACTGTGTATCCAGGCACTAAATTTGATCTTACTGACATCAGTCTCACGAAATAGTTGTGTTCAAAATGCAGTGTGGGATTTAGAAGATGGTCTCAAACAATTGATTCTGAATCTTTTCCAAAGGAGCAAGAGAAGGACATCAACCTAACTGGGGCCATGTAGGAATTGTGCCCACACTTGAGCTGAAAGCACTTTTATGCCTCTTTAGCATAAAAAAAAATGTTTGTGAGGTAATGGTGAGTCTTTGACCTTTTGGATTTCATCTTCCAGGTACACCCCATAAGGTTGTGGCATGAAATACAATGCCACAACCATTGTATTCAGTAACTTAACAATTGGATAATTGTTTAGAAAACTGGAGTGATGAACAAATACTTTATCTTGGTAAAATTAGTATTAAGAATAGCAAATGAGGGATTTTACTTTTTTTTAAAAAAACCTGATCTATATTTCAGAATATTAGAAATTGGGAACAAAACTCCATATTTTAGAGAAATTATAAACAATCAGTCCAGCTGAGACTGCAGCTAAGACTTGGTGTGGCATAGTGTAATGGTTTGAGAGCCAATCTGATGTAGTTAAAGCATCAGGCTGGATACCAGGAGACTGTGAGTTCTAGTCCCACCTTGGACACAAAGCCATCTGGCTGATCTTGAGCCAGTCGCTTTCTCTCAACCCCAGGAAGGAGGTAATGGCAAACCATTCTGAAAAACCTTGCCAAGACAACTGCAGGGTCTTGTCTAGGTAGTCTCTGAGAATCCGATACAAATGAATAATTTAAAAAAGTGCAATCGTTTAAGTGTTGGGGAATGACTTAGAAAACCTTGATTCAAGGTCTTCCTCCTTGGGCAAAGAGCACATTAGGTGACTTTGGTCCAACTCTCCTCTTCTCAGCCCAACTTCACAGGGTTGCTTTGGCTAGGACAAAATTGGAGGAGAGTTTCTTTACTCTGCATGGTTTTAAGCTCTTAAAAAAGGAACATAGGCTACAAATGCAATCATGATTTTTTTAAAAAATAAATACAAGCAGTTTTTTTAAAAAAATGTTTATATAATAATTTGTTTAAAAAATAAGAAAAATGGAATCAGATTTTGAATATTCCCAAACTGCCTAGTACTAGCATAAATATTCCCATTCTCGGTGTGTAATGGTACAAAACGTCTAGGAAATGTTTAAATAATGCAAAACACTGCAGATTTACAAGGACAATGGGTATTCGACAGGTTTGAAGTATTAACAGTAACAATTCTACATAGTCATTAAGCAATATTATGAAGGGTTGGGGGATGTAACATGTTTGAATTATTAAGGTAGATCTCAGTGATGTTGATGGATATTCTTTTAGTGAACTGTAGAAAAATCAACTACCTACATGCCTTTCTAAAAAGAAACTAAGAGTTTTAATTCAAAAGAAAAGGAACCTAACACACACACACACACACACACACACACACACACACCATTTAATATTGATAAAGCTCAAGCTGAGACTGTTCTTAATGAATATATATTGGCTTTTTATTACAGCTTCTGCCATGGTTTGTTTGATATTTATAACTTAGTAGCCATTTTTCTCTGAAGCTATTTTCATACATTTAGTTCCACAGGAGATAGATCCTTTATATATGTGCCCAAGAAAAAGGAACAAACCTGGACTTAATGTTGCTCCCATATTTTGATTGCTTGTGTACAGGAGTTGGCAAGAAAGTGAGTGTAGTGCTATTGGTTTTACAGAAGATTTGGGAGAAGGTATTATGTAGTGATATGTATCTCCCTGATGTGCATAGAATTTTAGGGTCCCATATGATGGTTGAGTCTGTGATATAGAATTAATAAGCATTTATTTTGAACACTAAAGGATTATATTTGGGCCATACTTTCTTTTACCCGTCTTTTGTGGGATACTTATGTAGAGTAAAATGATCTTTCTCATGTCTAATCTAAACATTTGAAATGGTCTCATTGCGACCCAGGATAAAAAAAAGAATAGAATAATAACTATTGTCACTTTGGCTGTACACTGATCCGCATACATCAAAATGAAATTTCATTGCATACAGCTCTCAAAGTGTCACCACCTCCGATATACACTACATAAATATGACAAAAATAAATAAATACAGAATTATACATATACCCACATATCTTACATGACACAGAGAACAACAGTCTAGTTTGGGTTATGTATACATGTGCATGGCAAGAAAAACAAATATTGCAAGTTTACCAGACGGATGGCAGAATGAACAAGGCTATTACAGAATTGGGGAGTCCTGCTAGAAATACCCAGAAACCTCCTCCCAGAGGAGAGCAACAGAAACAGACTGTAAAGCAGGTGTGTGGGGTCTTTAACCTGAATAGTATCTTTTTTGAAATAGGCAAAGCATTCCAAGTATAAGCTAAGAAAGATTTGTCCTTGGCAAATCCCAGAGAGATGAAAGCATCAGAAATAGGTGTGAGTAATGATGGTTCAGGATCTATATAAGCAAGTTAGAAAGTCCCATGGGACAGAACGTCAATGCAGACATATCTGAGGTTATGGTGTATTTGTTGGCTTTCAAGGGTTCCACTTACTCCCATCTTTTGTGGGTTGCATGACTGACAAAAAGGGCATACGGTTTTTCATTGTTTTATTGTAGTCTTGAATATTCATATACTATTTTTAATACATCCTTGGAATAAACCCTTGAATAATACTAATGTACCGGTAGTCATTGCTTCTGTAGTCAGAGCTGTGGTGTCGCAGTGGTTAGAATGCAGTACTGCAGGCTACTTCTGATGACTGCCAGCTGCCAGAAGTTCAGCAGTTTGATTCTCACTGGCTCAAGGTTGACTCATAAGGACCCAGATTGTTGGAGGCAATATGCTAACTCTGTAAACTACTTAGAGAGGGCTGTAAAGCACTGTGAAGTGATATATAATAAATCTAAGTGCTATTGGGAAATATATTATTTGCTATTTTGCATACAGAAGAACATGTGAACCAACCCTGCTGGACTGGGGCAGGGCAATATAATAAGAGAATTATTTTGACTTACAGATACTGTATATAGTTACTAAAAACAAGAACAATATGGCTGTGGCTCTTGCACCCTTGTGGATTCATCCTGGGAAGGGCATATTTTGGACAATGAGGGGTCCTTGGTGCATTCTGAGCTTGGTTGTTTGCTTGCAGATGGTTCATTACCCAACTTAGGTAACATCATCAGTGCTGGTAAGGAGTGGGCTTTGCTCTCACTTTAGAGACTCTAGTTATTTGCCCTCTCGGTGTTGGTGGGGATGGTCTTGGTGGTTCTTTTATTGGGCTGTCTACTGTTGGCAGCTCCTTGGTTGGGGTAATGATTGTTGGTCTTACATTAATCTGCATTTTAGACAAGCCCCTGGCAGGTCATGGAGTAATAGAGTTGTTTTCTTCTTCTGCCCTAGAGAAAGGAAAAGCAAGTTCCATTGCATTTCAGCAGGAGAGAGTTTTGCTGTGTCATATATTGTACCAGTGGTGGGATTCAGCTGGTTTGCACCACTTTGGCAGAACCGGTAGCTAATTTTTTGTTGCCCAGGTCCAGAATGGACTTCCAGAAGCAGCATCCACACAGAGAACCGGTTGTTTGAATCACATATTTGAATCCCACCACTGTACTGTACCTATTGGCAAGCCAAGAGTTTTTCTCCAGGTGTGCTTGGGATCTTCTCAGTGAAAACAAAAGGAGGAAAGGTGCCTTGGAGGTAACTTGAAGGTAGAACAGTTATTCCTGTAATAGGTCTCTTTTAGGGACTCAGAAGTAACCGTTGCAGCAGGCTCACAGCTTCTGTTTCCACCTGAGTTAATGAGCAGGGGCACTCCTGGCATACGAAGCACCAATGTGCAGAATTCCACTTAGCACCCCCTTCCCAAATGATTATTATTCGAAAAGTATTAAATATAATTATACAAGGGCTTGCTGGGCTGTGGTTGTAGTTCCATCCCTGGTCCAGGTGGCCAAGTTTGCATGCACCAAGTTGGCAAGCCTGTATTGTTGATATTGTATCTCTTTTTCTTTTACTTGCAATTGGCACCCCTTCCCCACATCACACCTTTGAAATGGCACATAATTTGCACAGCAGGTTGCAGCAATAGTGGACAATGCTTGTGGAGCCTTAAATGTTGATCATTTTTTGCTGAAATATGTGCAAGAACATTTTAAACATACTTGTACCTTTGTACAAAAAGTCCCATCCAACAAATTTTGGAAACCTGGTTTGATGAAGACTACATCTCAACTAACCCTCACTTAGTAGGCACATTCAGAATAGGCAAATATAAAAATTAACATAGCTTCTATAAGTTCTCTTGTACCCTGAAAGAAGAATACAAAGCTTTCTCTTGAAGAAGAAATTGATATGACAGAGGACAAACTGTGAAATATTGCTGTGAGCAGCCTGAGACAACAATGATGTTGCTCTTTGGCAGCTGGTTAACAATTCTGCTTCCAGACAAATCTTTGCCCCACCCCTGTGGACTGAATTATTTCTTCTCATTGTTATTACCAAAATACCAGTTCCCTATTAGCTATCAAATTATCTTCTCTGTGTCCCGTTTCTGAAAAGTGTTTAAGCTCAGGAAATGAAATTCATTTGTATTTCTTGAAAAATCTTTTTGGGTGTAAGGTAATGTGATGTAACAGAAGCTTGAAAGCCTACAAAAGTAGTTATCCCACACAAGTCACACCTTGTATAATTTTTTTTTAAAATGTGTTTGAGTTTGAGCAAGGGATGAAACACAAAAAAGCCAAAAAAAGAGGAGTTAGGGTGTCAAACTGCCAGCCCGTGGGCCAGTGTCATCATACCGAAGCCGCACCCACCCCATTGCCGGCAATGCAAAAAGAGTCACGATACGTCACGTGACATGGCGAGTTTGACAAGAAAAAGCAAAGTCAGGTGCAAAAAAAGAAAAAGAACAAGAAAGGAAAGGAAAGAGGGACTAAGAAAGAGCTACTATGTGTTTCTTTTTCATGCTTCTCTACTATCTTGGACTCAATTATCTATTTTGCAACAGCCCTGTTTCTTTTCTCCTCTGTTTCTTTCCCAAGTTCTGTTAGGCGTTCCATCATAGTCCAACCCCCAATTAAAAAATGACAAAGCTGCCGCTGCTGCTGATCTGATTCCAGCAGGAGACCTTAAACTGTATTCAGAATGATGGTGCCTGTGATGGCCTTGATATTCACTCACATAGATCAATCTATTCAGATGCCTAAGGAGTGAAAACTCTCTATAACTATCCGATATTTTTTTTAAAAAAAGGTGACATATCTAATGCAGCTAACTATTGATTAATCAGACTATTAGGTATAGTAAGCAAATCATATTGCCAGGTGTCTTTATGTGAAGTTGATGAATTGGACAACTCAGGGAAAGATCTATGGTACAAGCTGGCTTGTAATTTTTAATGAAGGCATCAGCCTTCAGTATTGGCAGGAAAATATTGTACATGCCTGGAGGGATCTGTTATACCACCTTCATTGTTTTGAAGGTGGTTTTCAATTCAAAATCTTGTGAGCAGCTATGGTAGAAATCAGCCTCCCCCTATACTGACCACTGTTTACTCTGCTGTTGATGATCTCCATGAAGATTGAATTGAATTGAATTTATTAAATATATTTATTAGATATATTTATGCAAATCAAATGTGATTCTACTGGTGATATCACACATCACAATCTCCTCTGTGAAAAGTGGCTAAACAAGGTTGTATTCTTACTCTCTTCCTATTTCCCTTCTATGTTAATATTACAGTGGGAATTGTACTGATTCTTTCAAAATGTGTATTTCATGCTTCTTTGTCAAACTTCAGATTAATTTCCATGCTTCTTTACACTGACAATATACTGATTCTTTCTTTGACACAAGTTGCCCTTTGTGGTTCCCTCCAAGCTTTACTACCAAGCCAAGGGGTTGGGAATATATTATTGCAAATGAAGGTATGCTTCTTCACTGATGCTGCCAGCAGAAGTAAGAAATTGATGATTTCCATATTGAGCAGGTAAAAAAGTTTAAATGCTTAGCTATGCACTTCTAGTCCTCTACGTTCTGCAGGCATCAAATTTGTGAAGTCATAGTGCAGGCTCAAAAGTCTGCAATGGGAATATTTTGGTTTCTGATGCAATCAAACTACTTAATGCAAAAGTTCTGAGACTTTTACTGTTCAGTGCTCAGCTTCGCATTTTGTTTAACCTGTCACTCTTTGAAATGATTTAGTCAAAATTTATTCTACTGCAGGTCCATGGATAGAGTCAGGATGCTCTTGTTTAGCAGCCTAAATCTGATTCTGTCACCTAAAATATTAGTCTAGACAAACCTCGATAGATAGGTATGAGTATCTGGCTTGGCTGACTTGATTGCAAGTTTAATTCTGCTACCGTAGTAGTAGTGTTGGGAATCTATTGCCAAAGACCTTCCCTTCTGTTCCATTCTTAATATTGCTCATTCACAACTGAACCTGTTCATGAGGTTAAATGGAAAGACTTTGATCTGGATATACACAATCTAAAATTCTTCTCTGTCTTCTCTATCGCCTCAAGGGCCTCTTCTATAACCTTTTTGAGACCCCCAGGTATATTTACAACACTACAGATCACAAAAGAATGCTCACACTCACAAGATTTAATGCTTTGCCTTCAAGGGTGACGGAGGGAAGATTTAATAATGTGAAGGGCTTTTGTAGTTGCTCTAATGCTATTACTGAGTCAGCAGAGCATCTTATAGTCCACTGCCCTTTTACTGTATTTAATGAAGAGAGTTCATGCTCCAAGTGCAAGGGTTGGTCAGGCACAGAAATTCTGCATTCTTACTTGCAGGAACCTCTGTCCCTTCAACCACTAGTGGCCTCAGGAGAGATAAGGCAAGATCCTCATTTGGCAGAATCTGGTCATTATTTTCTCTTGGTATACTGTGTGTCTCATTGTCATCCTATTTTTTCATTTAGTCTTCAATAAAGCAAAAGTAAATATAAAGTAAAAGTGTTCAAAGCCCCAGCATCTTTTCATCTCTAATGTATCATTACTCTACTAATGTTCTCCAGTGTTCTTCAACATTGTAAGTATAGGAATTTTTTTAATAAAACTTTATTAATTGGAAGCATCCCACCAGTGTCTTCCTTGGTATTCAAAGTTGGGAATCTAACCAGCAATCAACCTGGTCAGCAGCAGCATATCCTCTAAGATGCATGAGCTGGTCATTTTTCCTCTGTCACTTCTATAGAAACAGAGAAAATATGAACAACAGGTGAAAGTACAAGTGGTCCTCACTAACCAACGGTAATTGGGACCAGGAACTTGGTCAGTAAGTGATGTAATCCTAAGGCACTGTTTCATATGACTGTACTTACTTAAAGCAACAATTCCAGTTGCCATTGTTATGCAAACATCATGCAGTCACAACCTGCCACAAATATGTGATCATTCTTTATGACTTCTTACTGGTTTTTCCATTGACTTTGCTTGTTGGAAGACAGTAGTGAAGGTTCAAATGGGAATCACATGACCACAGGATGCTGTGACAGCTGCAATTATGAGGACCCATTGTAAGTTTCCCTCATTCAGCTCCATTGTTATCGCCTATAGGAGAAGAGCAGGCAGAGATGGGAGGCAAAGTTAAGTGTGTCATCAGTTTATAGCAGGGGTCTTCAGACGTGGCTCTTTTATGACTTGTGGACTTCAACTCTCAGCATGCCTGGCTGAGGAATTCTGGGAGTTGAAGTCCACAAGTCATAAAAGGGCCAGGTTTGAAGACCCCTGGTTTAAAGTCATTACATTCCCACAAACAATCCAAGTCTAACCCTTCTTGAATTTTGTTGACCCTTATCTGGAGCCAAATTAGTATTAAACTTTAGTTTACTAGATTAATATCAGGTGCAAAGGAACAGGATGATAAGTTGCCATTCAAAGATTGATGGCTCAAGCCTATGCACAAGAATCTAGTCAATTAAAGTTCAATACTGAATTGGCACCAGATAAGGGTCAACAAGGTCAAGAGTGGTTGGACTTGGATTGTTTGTGGGAACATAACAACTTTAAGCTGATGATGTGCTTAACTCCTCCTCCTGCCTTCTCTGCCTACCATTCTACTGTATGACACCTTGATTAGCCCTAAAGATAGCCCTACGCAGGTATAATTTTTTGAAAAAAAATATATATGTAGAACACCTACTAGAAATCAGATTTTATAAGGATAGTATTCTGTGTCATGGCTAAAAAGCGGAGTGTTGGTAAGCGATTTGCATTTATTTCCTTAGGTAAGTAAAATGTTTGTCTTGAATTAATCTACACATACATTCCAGAATATATATGCAGGATGTGACATTGTCACAAAGTTCAGACTGATTGCATGCATTCATTGTGGTCCATTCTGGCTAATATGGTCTATTTTAGTAACTTGCATTTGGGTCAAACTGTTCTCATGCAGATTCTTTATAAATATGCCTCTTCCCTATTACTGTTTCCCTGCGTATCTCCACATTCTGCACACCTAAGTTAAACATTACAAGAGACATATTATAGAATAGCTATTTTTTCAAGCAGTTTTCTTGTTAAAAAATTATCAACTTCATAGTAAAAAAAATGAAATGAAATGAAATGAAATCTGCCTTTAAAAGGCTAGGTGAGTTTGACAACACAAATCAACAAATCAAAAACAAATATTTTGGATTTAACCAAATTACTCTAAGTTCATATATATATATATATATATATATATATATATATATATATATATATATATATATATATGGATCCTTGGTTTTTCGGGTTTTTCCCCGCGTAGAACTAAAGGTGTAGGCGCAACGTTTCGATGGAATCCCATCCGTCATCATCAGGCTGGTGGCTTTAGCTTCCTTCTTCTGGGAGAAGCATGTGGCTGTTTGTTCCTCTTTTTTAAACTGCCAGAGGGGGTGTGTTCTGTGGAGGTGTGCTCTGATTGGGTAGGGGACCAAGTGTGTTCTGATTGGGTGGGAGTGTGTTTTGAATGGTGGGTGTGTTCTGATTGGGTGGGGGGGTGTTCTGAGTGGATGGGCTGGTCTCAGCTGCCAGCTCCAGACCTGAGCTGGTGAGTTGTGCGGCACAACCACAAAACAGAAACCTAACTACAGCTGCAACATCAGCCACTTTAAACCCCTCCAAACCACACAATAAGCAAACTGACACCCACTATAAAAACATGGCACCACCACAAACACGAAGCCGAACAAAGGCAGCACAACTCACCAGCTCAGGTCTGGAGCAAATTATTATGCAAATTATTCAAATTGCTAATAAAGAATTTTGGGAGGCTGATATGGCCATTTCGAACTCTTTATGTTCTCATCAGTCAGTCATACCCTTTATCTGAGATTCGAACCTGGGCTGATTGTATCTTAGGCAGTTGTTTTTAACTTGCTGAGCTACAGGTTCTTTCTCTCTTTTTATTAGCTAGAAGGCAAGGCAAATATATGTTAAGTATTTGTCAAGGCTTTTTGAAAGCACCTTGCTAATTAACTCTTTCATTCCTGTATTGGCCTGTCTCAAGGCTTATCCACAGGATATAGTCAACTATGACAGCTCATTATTTGTGCAAATTATTCAAATTGCTAATAAAGAATTTTGGGAGGCTGATATGGCCATTTCGAACTCTTTATGTTCTCATCAGTCAGTGATGAGAACATAAAGAGTTTATCTGAGATTCGAACCTGGGCTGATTGTATCTTAGGCAGTTGTTTTTAACTTGCTGAGCCACAGGTTCTTTCTCTCTTTTTATTAGCTAGAAGGCAAGGCAAATATATGTTAAGTATTTGTCAAGGCTTTTTGAATATATATATTTCTCAGTCCCATTTTTGCCATGTCAATTATTTGGTCTCCATGAGAGGCTAAAATCTTCATTTCTAGATGCAATCACTGACTGTTCATCTAAGGAGGTTAATGGCATTCAAAAATTAAATTTAGCAGTTCCCTCAGTAACTTAGGCCTCATTTTTACTTAGATAACTACTTGTTAAATAACATAGAAAATCCCAACTAGAAAACACAGGCATGAACTTTGTCAGCAGGATTTGACTGTTCTCTGGGTTTGCCCTTGTGTATCCTATTTCCCTATAGTTCTGTTATGGCTAAGAAGATGTTCCTGCTTTAGGCCTGCAAGCCTTTGTTAAATAACAAAAGCCCCAACATAAAATTTGGGATTCAGCCCCACTTGATCTACTATCAGAATACATTGAGAAGCAAAATGCTGAATGCTGTGCAAAAATGTATAAGGATTGGATCTTCAGCCTAAGTGGACTTGTAGTCAATAATAAAAACAAAAAGAAACTAAATCATCTTTCTAGAGGCAAAAGAGATTCACTGACCACTGGCCCTGCAGTTGTCTCCTTTGGCCAGGGATCTGCAGGCTGATTTACAGAATCAGAAAATCTAATAGAGGGAATTTTGAGATACTCTGATGAAAGTTTATCAAATCTTTCAGTGGGTCCTGTTTGGCAGAGCATATGTGTTGGAGAAGAGAGACAGCTTTGTACCATCTAAATGCTAAATAAGGTTCAGTAAAGATGTTCCATACCCTGAGAGAAACCTGCATTTTGGAGGGGGGGGGAAAGTAGAATGAAAGATTCTCTTCTTGTTGTAGGAAGCCTACAGAAAGAACAAGCCAAATAAAATCGAAATTCCACTCAGGTGAAAACAGACACTGCACTTTTGGACAGCTCCCCTTTGGTCTATGAAATATTCTCTTTGAATTAATCACATGGATTCAGACTCTTCATGTGAGGCATGAGGTCCATATATGTGTGCCCCCACCATGTTCCCACTCTGATTGGGTTACAGTTCACAGGGAGAATTGTATTTCTGTTGTTATGCTTTTGGCTGTTGATTATCATCTATCATAAACTTCTTCAGGACAGTAAAATCTTACTATGAAAAAGAAGAAGAAGAAGAAGAAGAAGAAGAAGAAGAAGAAGAAGAAGAAGAAGAAGAAGAAGAAGAAGAAGAAGAAGAAGAAGAAGAAGAAGAAGAAGAAATACACTTGGTTTGATGTTAATCCTCATAGATTTTTTTATATTTTTCTTCCCTCATCTCAAGTGGTGAGAAAGAGACTTCTTTTTTCTGTGTATACTCTTTCAAGGTCCATTTTATTAACAGGGAATTTTTCTTCCTCCTGTTAGTCCATGGTCCTTTTTTTACAGGAGATGAAGGACAATGGCAACCTGATAATGGCAAATTGACAGTCATAGTCCATTGCCACCTGTCTGCAGTTTAGAGCTGACTTTTTCTTTCGCCCTCAAGATCTCAGAAGCTTATTATTTGCTTAAGCGGTAGCTAGGAATAGAGGAGATTTGTAGGTCAACCTTCTTAGTCTTGGTGAAGTCCAGTGCAGGCAATATGAAGCCCAAATAATAAAAGTATTCTTTTTCATGTTATTTTATTGATATATTCCCTCTTCTATTATGTCCTGTAAGCAAAGGAGGTTCCAGCAGATAGCTTCTTCTGTCTACTGGACATGCCAGAAGGTTAGGCAGCTGCAGAAGAAACACCACACCTTTTGTTCTACTGGTGGGACAGGTACACTGTTCATGAACAGTTTTTTTTGGGGGGGGTGCTTTCCTCAAGAGGCTGTCAAAGAGTCTGTCAAAGCAGTAAGATGGAGTCAAGCTATTCTCCAAAGCACCCAAAGGCAGGACAAAAAGCAATGGATGAAAACTAATCAAAGAGAGAAGCAGCCTAGAACTGAGGAGAAATTTCCTGACAGTTAGAACAATTAATCAGTGGAACTACCTACCTCCAGAAGTTGTGAATGGTCCAACACTGAAAGTTTTAAAGAAGAGATTGGACAACCATTTGTCTGAAATGGTATAGGGTTTCCTGCCTGAGCAGGGGGTTGGAGTAAGACCTCGAAGGTCCCTTCCAACTCTACTACTACTGCTGCTGCTACTATTATTGTTGTTGTTGGTAGTAGTAGTAGTAGTAGTAGTAGTAGTAGTAGTAGTAGTAGTAGTAAGAAAAGCATTCTCTGAGGTTTTGCACTGCCTCAGAACAAAAAAAAAATCAAAATTAAATTGTTTTTCCCCTTTCTTCTCAGGAGTGACTTGAGGGACCTTCCTTCAGCCTCACAGTGACATTTAAGACTTGAGTGCTAATTTATTTATAGTGCAAATCTATCAGATTACACTGTAATGATCCAATCCAGCATGAGAGTAATTGCTAATTTCACAGAGTGATTTCATGAACAGAAAACAGGATACTTTTTCTTTCATTGACATAACTTGTGGAGGAGAAATGCCTTTTCTTTTTTCCTGAAATCACCAGTGACTCATAAGTGAATACAGACTAGAATGCATATTGATACAGCAATTTATATAGCCATTTACAGATTCAATAAGGAAAAGACCAGTCTGTTCCAAGGCTTGCAGCAGGAAGGAGAAAAAGAGAATATAGAGGAGGGAAGGAAACACTGAGGCTCTGCGCAAAGGAAGCATAAAATGTAGTAGTGCCATTTCTAGAATTAGACTAGTTTATTATTGCTGATAATTAGGGAAATTACAGTCCAATCCATTTGGATAACATGAAAGGCTGCTTGAAGCTATGGGAAATGTGAGTTTTTAGGAACAATTTAATGGATTACCTATATGTTTCTTTCTTGACATTTTTTTGTTGATTACTTGTCTCAGTTTGGTATCACCTCCATTTGTCAATACTATCATAACTTTTGAATATTCCACCAAAGCAAGCTGGAGAGGGAAAAAGTCAAATATTGCAGGATTATGAATGGATGGATGAATATATGACAGATAGAGACAGCATTATATTTACTTCTTTTCTCTGTGCCTGATCTTTGTCAGTTACTCCTACTAGTTACCTTGGAAACTATCAGTGGGTAAAATTTGATTTGTTGTATTTATTCTCAGATTGATTATTAAAGATGCAGCCAGTTATGGATAGCAAGCATTTTATATGTAAGTTGCTTAACATTTTGAAAATGTGTTATTTTGAAATAAATTGTGTGGAACAAGATATTTATCAATCCTTTACTAAGATTTTAAAATTAAAAATAATAGAAAGATTATTTGCCTATCTTGTTTTCTGGGTATTCTCTGTGCATTTTTAATTTCTCAGTCTAGACAATTGGCTCTTGTATCCTGTACAGTTCATATCAAGAAAAAGGTTTATCAGTCATAATCGGAGGAAATAGTGAAACTAGAAGCAAGAGTTGGAACTAGAGATACTTTCCATAGTTTCTGGAATTCCAATGTATTTGCTTTTTTTCTGACCTGGAACTGATACACCTTAACAATTGTCCATAATTTGATTTTTATTTCTAAATTGCCTACAAGGTGAATAACTGAAATTCACTGAGTATTCAGCTTCTGCACTTTTCACTTCTTTGCCTTTCCCATCTTCCCAATATTATTATTAAGATTCTTTTCCTAAATGGATTTATTGATGTGCGTCTGCTGCTAAAGCACCGTCATATGTGTTTTTAAAGCAAAATTCATCAGTAATAATTTGGGGAACACTGATACCCTAGTACAGGGGTCAGCAACCTGAAACAGTGAAAGAGCCACTTGGAACCAGCTCCCTCACAAAAGGAAAAACTGGGAGCCGCAAAAAATGTGTGCGCATGTGCATACATGCGTGCATGCGCAGAACAGAGTTTGAAGAGTGGAGCCAAGGCGAGATATGCACCTACCCTGCATATTTGAATTGATTGGTTGAACTTTTTTAGTCCCACTTTTTTTTTTGGACTGCACATGGCAGAGGACTGGGAGCCGCAGGAGACGGCTGAAAGAGCCGCATGCGGCTCCGGAGCCGCGGGTTGCAGACCTGTGCCCTAGCAGATCAGTAATACTCTCCACCCAATGTAATTAGAGTTATTAAAAGAAATAATTTCAAATAGAAGAATAGGAGGCTATAGCAAATTGTTATATTTCATGGTTTTGAAGAACTTTTCCTAGCTAAGCCAGAAAAGGTAGAATGGTCTCTGCAACAATAAGGAAATAAAATAAAAGAGATTTGCTCATCAGTAGATATACCTCTACCTCTACCCAGATTGCTTTTTATATAGTCCCTTGTCTACTTTCCCTCCAGTGATATCATACATTGAATAAACTAAATATTTCAAAGCTGCATTCCTCTTTCAAATGCCCCCATATGTTCTTAACAGTTAATACAACTTTCCCACATCCTTCCCCAGGGGGAGACTTTTCAAATTTCCCCATTCCCATGTGCCTATTGCTCTATGTTAAGTTAAAAGGAGTGGGGGAGACTTGCATATATATTTTTGTGATTTAGTCCCTTGTTAATTTCAGTCGCTAATTTGGAAGGTGGGCTCTTAACTGGCTCCCGGTTACGTCTGAGCAGTTTTTCTTTTTTTATTCATTCCCTCTAGTTCTAAGAGTAATTCAGGGGCAGTAGTTAAGGTGTATTTTAATTACTCTTAATAGTTAACAGTACTGGCATCATGTTGTGATTCAGGGTCAGCCTGTGGGTTCGGCAGTTGGGTCGGACGACTCAGAGGAGGAGGGGGGTGTTGAAGAGCTTGCTGAGGGGGTTGGAGAGCTTGCTGAGGGGGTTGGAGAGCTTGCTGATGAGAGCCCTCAGCCAGGCCCCTCCCACCTGGTCACGACACAGACCCAGCTGTGTGAGCCTGACAGCGTGGATGAAGATGACCCACAGCTGGCCCTGTTCAAGGACGCCCGATGCAGGAGGCAGTCAATCAGGAGTAAACAGAGGAAGGCAATGGGGTACCTCGGAAGGAGGCAGAGAGAAGCCATGCCCTGAACTGTTTAAAAGGGGAATGTGCGGGAGGGCTGGTTTGCTGAAGGCAACCGCTTGAATAGCTCCTGTTTCATGGTTCGTGTCTTGTTTTGCTCTGTTTTATGTTAATAAATTTGGCAGGCTTAGTTCCAGCCTCTTGCCTTCTTGTAGAGGAGTTGTTCCTGCCTTTTCTGCAGGGCCGGTAGCAGGCTGGTACAGAACACATCAGTACAACATCCAAATGATGGGAATATCTTGGGAATATCTTGATAGCTTGGAAAGCCCCTAAATATTCAATTGTGAGCTTTTTCTCTCTGTCACTTTACCCTGTGAAGTGGAACAGTGTTTTTGTTGTTGTTGTTGTTGTACCGAAGGAAGAGAAGGCTGACTGAAAAGTAAGAGGGAAGGAAAAAAAAGATTCCTGTGTGGATTTGTGGTAGAAGATATCACTACTGGGAAATACAAGTGGAGATCTTAAAATGAGTAATAGAGCAATTTTCTTGATCTAGTTATTTCACACCTTGCTGGTTACTTGAGATACAGGAGGGCATATTTGGACTTGCAAAATAGTCTGTCAAAAGCTGTATCTGATCAATTCAACTTCTTTCTAAAATAACAATGGAAAAAATGGGTAACGTGCTTTTCACTTGAATGCATTGCTTGTTATGCCCTTTATGATTTTCAAATATTTCAGATATTGCAATTAGTGGGAAAAGGGGGGTGGGGAGGAGATAAATAAGGAAAGCAATGGGCTTTCCAAGTTTCAGGGACTTAAAGAAATGCAATAGGGAAGCCAGTTGATAAACTGTAAAATAAAATGCTGAGTTCACTCAATATTTATTAATTTATTTGATTAAATCCATCCTATTCTCCAGGAGCTTAGGACAGTAAACAAAGCACTCCTGTCTGGCTCAAACTCACCGAGTGAATGTCCATGGCTGAGCGTAGGCTTAAATTTTGTAGCAACCTCCCTACCTGAGTGCCTTGATTCCATGGCTGCATTGGTAGTGAAGTTCCTCAGACTACTGTATGGTCCTGGTAGACTTACCTTTGCCTTCCCTAGGAGCCGAGTCTAAGGCAGCTTGGGAGTTAATGGTCACCATGAAAGCCATGGGCCTGATCCAAGTCATTGATGGACCAACTCATGACAATGGTCATATTTTTGATTAGGGTTTTTGTTGTTGTAGCAGTGGCAATGTAATTTGGAATTGGGGAAAACTTCCATTGTTCCTCTGTCATGGTCAGATCAGTCTGTGGTAGCCCTGGAATTGCCCCATGCTAGCTGCCACTGAAGGGAAGCAGACCCTACTCTAGGTCCACCTAGGTAACTAATGGATGCAACACTTTTGAATCACTGTGGAAAACAACAAATTGTGCCATTGATTCAGATAGGGACTTTCCTGGTCCTACCTGGAAGTAACAGAAATGAATTGGGGATCTTTGGCATGTTTGTTTTTACTTGGATTTATATTCCACCCTACACACAAATATAACAGAGCAATTTACATAATTAAAGTACAAAAAGTAGACTGATAACAGTATGGTAAGACTGTAGATAAATAAGCAGCATACAAGTGAATCAAAGGCTACATAGTCTAGAGGAGTGTTTAATTCCATCTTTCATCTCTCTGTGTGTGTGAGAGAGAGAGAGACAGAGACAGAGAGAGAGAGTGTGTGTGTGCACGCATGCACGCATGCTTACTCATCATCTCCCCTCCTCTTCCCCTTGTTTCTCACTGCAGACAAAAAATTCTGATCAGAAAATGTCTACATTCTTACAGAGGGAAATGTTTTTCCAAGTTGTCTCTATAACTATGAGAAAGCAAAATCCACTAATTTTTTTATTTTGTATCTTGGGATAAGATTACCCATTAGATCTGGGCAAGGTGCTATTTTATCTGAGATATCTAGTCTGACCACATTAGTTAGCTCTTTAGGTATATTCTCAACTAATGGGTTACATCTGCTAGATATTAGATAAAGGTCAATGGAATTCATGGTGGGTTGGACTATACTGTTTGTGGCTACATAGTGATTCTAGGCTGATGCCTCTTTTCACTCCACCCCAAGCCTCTGCAACTCCTTCCCCTATATTATTAAATCCAAGGGACAGGTTTGATCTCCTGCCTGCTGGATACCATTGTAGTAGTAGTAGTAGTAGTAGTAGTAGTAGTAGTAGTAGTAGTGGTGGTGGTGGTGATGATGATGATGAAGAAGAAGAAGAAGAAGAAGAAGAAGAAGTTGGAAGGGACTTTGGAGGTCATATAGTCCAACCCCCTGCTCAGATTAAACACAGGGGAATGCAAGATCTCTATGGCAAAAGGCTATATTATTTGCTGTACTTTGGGAAGGTATATATATATATATATGTAGATCTAGAGTCTCGGGTTTCTTCCCGCGTTCCTTTCATCTTCAGAAAGTTGTGGCGACGTTTCGACGAAATCCCATCCGTCATCATCAGGCCGGAGTGTTCCTCCTGCTGCTTCCAGGAGCAATGCGTGGTCTGGCTGTTCCTTTCCTTCCAACTGCCGGTGGGGCTGTGTTCTGATTGGGTGGAGGCGTGGCTGCTTTCTGATTGGGTGGGGGTGTCCTCCGACTGGGTGGAGGCGTGGTTGTCTTCTGATTGAGTGGAGGCGTGGCTGTCTTCTGATTGGGTGGATGCGTGGTTGTCTTCTGATTGGTTGGAGGCGTGGCTGTCTTCTGATTGGGAGGGGTATGTTCTGAATGGGTGGGGTTTTTTGTTGTGTTGTAATATCCTGAGTGTTGTGATTTGGTGTCCTGAGGAGTGGGCTGTGTAGTGGCCTCCAGAGCTTTGGTTTGGCTCCGAGTTCGAGGACCTGCTATGTATCTCTGGTATGGGTCAGTCAGGTTCGTGTGAGCGTTCTTCTGCTTGGGTGATGGCACTTTTGCTTGACTTGTTCTGTCTTCTGTGTGGGAGAGTTTTTGTTCTGGGTGTGGATGAGTCTTGCTGGGGCTGGTGG
Source organism: Vipera berus (assembly GCF_964194415.1). Classification (NCBI taxonomy): domain Eukaryota; kingdom Metazoa; phylum Chordata; class Lepidosauria; order Squamata; family Viperidae; genus Vipera; species Vipera berus. Next base: position 183,671,988 of record NC_138203.1, on the reverse strand, counting down.
CATTTGGGGTTGTTTGTTGGTTTTTTAAATCCTAGCAAAAAGACTTGCTAGTCAGCTTCGATGTGGTATCACTATTCACCCAGGTGCCAGTCCAAGAAGCTCTATCAACAATAAGAAGCAAATACCAACCACCAAACCATATTATAGAACTAGCAGAACACTGCTTATCAAACACATACTTCATACACAGAGGCCAGAGATACAAACAAATAGAAGGCGCACCAATGGGATCCCCTCTATCACCAGTTATCGCCAACCTTTTCATGGAAGAATTTGAAACTAACGCTCTGGAAAAGACTACAAACAAACCAAAACTGTGGCTCAGATATGTGGATGACACCTTCGTGATCTGGCCCCATGGAAGAAAGGAGCTAGAAAACTTCCTAACACACCTGAACAGCCTACATCCCAAAATAAAATTCACCATGGAGATTGAAACAAACAACCAGTTACCTTTCCTGGATGTACTTATATACAAAAAACAAAACGGCACCCTAGGACACACAGTCTACTGAAAGAAAACACACACCAACCGTTACCTCAATGCGCAATCACATCATCACCCAGCACAAATAAATTCAGTAGCCAAAACACTAATAACAAGAACCAGACGCCTTGCAGATGAAACACATATACAAACAGAACTACACACCCTGACAGACATATTGACAGCAAACAAGTTCCAAAAAAACAAAATCACCAATATGATTCAGCAGGGGACTCCGAAACAGAAAAACATCCAAGAAGAAGAACAGAACAACGGACGAGCCATCTTGCCCTACATAAAAGGAACAACCGACAAAATCAGTAAAGTACTACGCAAACATAACATCAAAACCGCATTTAACACTGACAGAAAGATATCAACCATCCTGAGAAATCCCAAAGACAAAATAGAACTGGAAAACCAGGGCATATACCAAATCCCATGCGCCTCCTGTCCAGCAACATACATCGGACAGACTAACAGAAGAATAGAGGTACGTGTAGAAGAACATAAGAACTCAGTACAGAAGAAAGATCACACATCTTCACTAGTACAACACATAAACACTACGGGACACAACATCAATTTTGAAGGTACAAAAACAATCGCCAAAATAGAACATCTCAATAGCAGAATAATCAGAGAAGCCATTGAAATAGAAAAACACCCAGACAGTATGAACAAGCGAGACGACACCTCCCGCTTACATGCCATTTGGAAACCAGCATTGATAGAGAAACGAATTTCAGCAAACAAGGATTTAAAAAACCAACAAACAACCCCAAATGCCACCAGCCCCAGCAAGACTCATCCACACCCAGAACAAAAACTCTCCCACACAGAAGACAGAACAAGTCAAGCAAAAGTGCCATCACCCAAGCAGAAGAACGCTCACACGAACCTGACTGACCCATACCAGAGATACATAGCAGGTCCTCGAACTCGGAGCCAAACCAAAGCTCTGGAGGCCACTACACAGCCCACTCCTCAGGACACCAAATCACAACACTCAGGATATTACAACACAACAAAAAACCCCACCCATTCAGAACACACCCCTCCCAATCAGAAGACAGCCATGCCTCCAACCAATCAGAAGACAACCACGCATCCACCCAATCAGAAGACAGCCACGCCTCCACTCAATCAGAAGACAACCACGCCTCCACCCAGTCGGAGGACACCCCCACCCAATCAGAAAGCAGCCACGCCTCCACCCAATCAGAACACAGCCCCACCGGCAGTTGGAAGGAAAGGAACAGCCAGACCACGCATTGCTCCTGGAAGCAGCAGGAGGAACACTCCGGCCTGATGATGACGGATGGGATTTCGTCGAAACGTCGCCACAACTTTCTGAAGATGAAAGGAACGCGGGAAGAAACCCGAGACTCTAGATCTACACATACAGACACCCGCGAGAATCTACGAAAACATATATATATATATATATATATATATATATATATATATATATATATATATATATATATATATATATATATATATATATATGGTGGGGTAGGGGTGGGGGGTGGGGGGTGTATGTGTGTATGTATGTGTATGTATGTATGTATATATATATATATATATATATATATATATATATGTATATGTATATGTATATGTATATGTATATGTATATGTATATGTATATGTATATGTGTGTGTGTGTATGTGTGTATATTTGTTGTTAACTGCGAAGTCATGTCCGACCAATTGCGACACTATGGACAACGTTCCTCCAGGCCTTCCTGTCCTCTACCATCTTCTGGAGTCCATTTAAGCTCACGCCTACTGGTTCAGTGACTCCATCCAGCCACCTCATTTTCTGTCATCGCTTTCTTCTATTGCCCTCAATCTTTCCCAGCATTAGGCTCTTCTCCAATGAGTCCTTCCTTCTCATTAGGTGGCCAAAGTTTTTGAGTTTTATCTTCAGGATCTGGCCGTCTATAGAGCAGTCAGGGTTGATCTCCTCTAGGACTGACCGGTTTGATCGCCTTGCAGTCCAAGGGACTCGCAGGAGTCTTCTCCAGCACCATAGTTCAAAGGCCTCAATTCTTTGGCATTCAGCTTTTTTATGGTCCAGCTTTAACTGCCATACATTGCAACTGGGAAGACCATAGCCTTGACTATACACACAGCGGCCATATTACAAAGTCAGCTTATTGCCCCCAACAATCTGGGTCCTCATTTTACCTACCTCGGAAGGATGGAAGGCTGAGTCAACCTTGAGCCTGGTGGGACTCGAACCTGAACTAATTGCAGACAGCTGGTGTTACTTAAGGAGGCATTAGCCCACTGCTCCACCAAGGCTCCTTAAATCTATTTGTCACCTCTACTGTATATTCATCAGGGATATGATTTAATTCATACCTGAGTGGCCTAGTGCTTTTCCCTACTTTCTTCAGTTTAAGTCTAAACTATGCAATGAGAAGCTCATGGTCTGAGCCACAGTCAGCTCCTGGCCTTCTTTTTACTGACTGTATAGAGCTTCTCCATCTTTGGCTGCAGAGCATATAGTCAATCTGATTTCTGTGTTGACCATCTGGTGATGTCCATGTGTAGAGCCGTCTCTTGGGTTGTTGGAAAAGAGTGTTTGCTATGACCATCATATTCTCTTGACAAAATTCTATCAGCCTGTGCCCTGCTTCATTTTGTACTCCAAGGCCAATCTTGCCTGTTATTCCGGTTATCTTTTGGCTTCCTACTTTAGCATTCCAATCCCCCATGATGATAAGGACATCATTTGTTGGTGTTAGTTCTATAAGGTGCTGTAGGGCTTCATACAACCGCTCAATTTCATCCTCTTCAGCACTGGTGGTTGGGGCATAGACTTGGACTACTGTGATATTGAATGGTTTGCCTTGGATTCGAACTGAGATCATTCTGTCATTTTGAGGATTGTATCCGAGTATTGCTTTTCCTACTCTTTTATTGACTATGAAGGCTAATCCATTTCTTCTGAGGGATTCTTGCCCGCAGTAGTATACCTGATGGTCATCTGAATTAAATTCACCCATTCTTGTCCATTTTAGTTTGCTGATTCCTAAGATGTCGATGTTCAGTCTTGTCATCTCTTGTTTGACCACGTCCAGCTTTCCTTGATTCATGGATGTTACATTCCAGGTTCCTATGGAGAAAACATCTTTACAGCATCGGACTTTCCTTTCACCACCAGACACATCCACAGCTGAGCATCCCTTCAGCTTTGGCCCAGTCGCTTCATTCTTTCTGGCACTACTAGTACTAGCCCTCTGCTCTTTCCCAGTAGCATATTGGACGCCTTCCAACCTGAGGGGCTCATCTTCCAGAGTCATATCATTTTGCCTTTTGGTACTGTCCATAGGGTTTTCATGGCAAAGATACTGGAGTGGGTTGCCATTTCCTTCTCCAGTGGATCACGTTTTGTCAGAACTCTCTGCTATGACCTTTCCGTCTTGGGTGGCCCTGCACGGCATAGCTCATAGCTTCATTGAATTACACAAGCCCCTTCACCACGACAAGGCAGTAATCCATGAAGGGGATGTGTTTGTGTGTGTGTGTGTATGTGTGTGTGTGTATGTATGTATGTATGTATGTATGTATGTATGTATATATGTATACATATACATATATATATACTACTAACTGAATCTGTCTCTCTATTAAGATAGTAATGTCTAGATTATCTTTCAGAAGAGGATGTTCATTATGGGTAATCCTCAATTTATGATTATTCATTTAAGCAGCTGTTCAAAGTTACGATAGTGCCAAGAAAAGCCATTTATAACCAGTCTTTGCACTTCTGACCATTGCAATCTTCATTCCATCTGTGAAAGGAAGCCTTTGTGAGAATTTAATAAATGCCTGCTTAGCATTCATTAGTTGCAAGTACTACCTTCTGTGTGGACCTTTTATTTCTTGTTTTAGTCTTCAGAAGAACATAGTTTGTTGAGCTGTTTGCAAGAGAATTCTGTTCAATAATAGAAACCTTTAGCAGGTATTGGGCATTGTTGGATTTCTAGCCCCATATTGCTCATTTCAACATTAACAAGAGGTCTTACTTGCTTCCTTGGGCCTTTATTTGTTTCCATCTTCTGCCTTGATGGCCTTTTGGTTGGTCTATTGTTTCTTTCTTTAACTACTCCCAAAAGTTTAAATAGATTATTATACTTAAGATGAAGCCTATTGGGGAATAGCAATACTCTCCCAGTTCTTCCTTTTCATTACTTGTTTTTCTGCTTGTGCATTCTTTTTCTTTTTCTCAGTTTTCACCTGGGGCTTGGCTTTTCTCTTATTTATAACACACATCTGGGTTTGGGGATGGTTGCGTACTTGTGAATTATCATCAAATACTGTGTTTTTCTGTGGTCCAATGTCATTTGAAATTAATTTGATAAGGGTCCCAAGAAGATCATTTGAAGTAGATAAAAAATTCTTTCAGTAGTAAGAAGTCAGATGACCACTTCACGGTAAATTTCTTAAAAGCTTCATGTTGTTCTCCCTAAGCTGCTATAATCTTTAGCAAACAGAAATCCTGTGAACCCATCAAATAATGTAGCTGATTTGCCGAGAAGTATTCCCAAGCTATGTAGGAATGGAAGGCATTGAAATTGCCTTGGTAAGGGACTTTGTTGTTACAGATTGAATTCTTATTGTGCATGATTGTACCTGGAATATGCTATTGCCTGGGGGTGGGTGGGTTGGTTTTGTTTTGGTAGTCTCAGAGTTGGACTATCTCTCAGCAATAGCTATTTCCTTTGCATTATTTGGAATATTGGAGGTCTTTTAATCTATGATATTGGTAATATCTGTCCCAGAGTGATCAGGGTCAAATAATACAGTGTATTATTTTACTTTCCATTTTCTTTCATGTCACTGCCTTAGTTACCTTAGTTTACTGGGTTATGCTCCTGGAGAAAAAAGTAGTTCTTGATTGTTTCTGAGATTTAATATGCACATCAATATCTTCAGTTACTGGGAATAACTCTTTTTGTTTATAGCCATCTTTAGTGAGGACTATTGTTTTAGCACAACACAAGCTCTACAAAGAGATGCCTATTACTCTAAGAGCTTAGTTTAAAATTGCAAGTTCTTTATAATATTCCCGGAACACTGTCTAGTTTAGATAGCAAATTCCACAACTTTCCAATTTCTTTATGTTCAGTTGTAATCTTCAAGCAGAGTTTATATTTTGGTATAACCTTCAGGTATGAGGATATGGTACCCTAACTTACTTTATTTCCAGGGGTTTCAGATAATTTTCAAGGCTTTCTATTTCTATTATCCTGTCTTCACCCTCAGCAAGGTACCAAGATAAAGTTTCATAAATAATTTGCTTTAGAGATTATGCTCCAAAAGAGGGTAGAATTTAAAACTCGAAAGTTCATGTAATGTCTAGCTATCTCATCCACAACACCCCTTGGAAATTCCCACTATCACTATTTGAGATACTGTATCTTATACCATTACATTATAATGTTTGGCTACCTCATGCTATGCAATAAGCAATATACTATTGCAGTTGGATTTTGATGGAATGCCTAGAATATTTATTGTGCCTAGTGCTGTCAATATTAAAAACACAAGTGCCGTGTTGTAAAAGTACCAATTTGTACATGAAATTGCTATCATAAAAATAGGCATTTTTCTGCAGTCCCTTTAGCAAACAATATAATGCCTTAACTTCTAATTTACATTGAGCTCATTACCAAAAGTTTCTTAAGTCATCCAGTTTCCAACTTTCTTATATAGCTTGTGGTGATATTGATGGATGCTAATAGAAATCAGTGACATCTGCCTGATGAAATAACAGTAACATCCTACAGCTTATAAATTGGAGGGGGTATGATGGAATTCATTTGTTGGTTCTCCTTTTTCACAATTCAGATGTAGTTGCACGCAGAAAGTATTCTAGAAATCAATCTTTAGGAAAAGCATCTTCAGGCCATGAAGAGCTTCCAGTCAGCCTGCCTATTGGGTTCTTCTAGACCAAATGGAGCATAATGTCTATCCACTTCCCACTGAAATTTTCTTATAACTTTTGCTCTTGTAGCTTCCACCTTTGGTGGTTCATTGATCTTGCCTCATATTCAGTTTTCACTTGCGCTTGATCCTTGCTTCTTCATTTATTTTGGAATCTTCTCCTGATCCCCATTTTCTTGTTCCCATCTCTGTATCAGCCAACCATAGAAATTGTCCCATATGGGGTAAAAAAAACGGTCCTTCCGCCATGACCTGAAGACATGGATGTTCCAACAATCGGGCCTGGACTGACTATAGTTTTAAATTTGGTTTTATTGGGTTAATTGTTATGTATTTATTACATTTATGGTTTAATTCTTTTTTAAATTTTGTATTTGATGTTTTTTAACTTTTTATTGTTGTGAGCCGCCCTGAGTCCTTAGGGAGAAGGGCGGCATATAAATTTAATAAATTCAATTCAATTCAAATTCATGTTGCAATAAAACAAGCTGAGTCAGTGGTATTTATCTCAGAAGGTAGAAACAGTCAGAGCGAAGCCTCACAACAGGATTTTGATTTCCAGACCATTTGGTTAGAAAAACAAGTGAGTCCTTCTGGCAACCATGTCAAACTGTATACCGTTTTCAGGAAAGGAACAGAGCTCTGACCTCTTCTTAGATAAGAATGAAAATAGTGACCTTCTACCAAGACTAGAGAGATACATTGCCACTGACTGATTCTAGTTGTCACTTTGCTGGCTCTGTTATTCAGTGACAGAAGCATCAGCGCAGGCTTCCAAAAGTAACTGCACTGTAGACAGGTCTCAGTGTGAATGAACTTAACTGTTACCAGAGCATGGAGAACTTAGCCAAGCTATTGAAACTTTTAATAAAAGTTTTGAAATGCCAAACATTTTCCAGGGACAAAGAAATAGAACCTTTTCTGATTGCTGAGATAGTAATGTCCTCCTGAAGCATCACAATCAGCTGGAATCCTTTGCCCCCGAGCAAAGTGTATGCTCAAACTTGTTGTGGGGGGGAGGTATCACATTGTTTATTTAGTTTTCTATTAATGATCTTGAAGTTTGGTGCTACTCATTGTTTTATGTGCTTTTTACGGTCTAGCTGAATTGGGTCAATTTCACTCAGGTGATTCTTTGGAGTATCTCAGTGTGACACATGAGTTTGAGTGGCCTGCTCTTCTGTTGGCAAGACATGTGGAGGAGAGGAGAGGAGAGGAGAGGAGAGGAGAGGAGAGGAGAGGAGAGGAGAGGAGGGAAAATAAGATGGTCAGAGTAGAGTGGCTGGAGGGAGAACCTTGTAATGTATAATAGTTAAAAGTTCATTTGACAGTTGCGGTTTGACAGCGAGAGTTTGACAGTTCCCTCAGACAGCTGCGAGCTGACAGCTCAACATGCAGTTACCGCTGATTGGATAAGAACGCAAGCGGCGGGAGAATCCTTGGCTGGGATTGGGCGAAGGCCCGCCGGCTTCAGTATAAAAGGGGGAGTGAAAAGCGCTGTCAGCTGCTGGAGCCATGTAAATAAACCTGTTGAAATCGACCGAGCCTGCTGTCCTTATTGACCGGAGCCCGCGCAAGACATTACAACCTCGAGAGAGAAAAAGAAAAATTAAATGTGGAGACCAATGGTCCAGGGGTAGCTTCCTTGAAAGAAGGGGAGTGAAGACCCAGAGAGATGACAGCTCCACTTGAGGCCCAGAAACAGGGAAGAAGAGACAGACCTGGCTGGTTGCCCCCAGTGACTTTACTTAAGAGTGGGACAGAGAGAATTGACTGCCTGTAGAGAAGTTCTAGTTTCAGGGAAAAACTAGACAGAAGACCCTGTTCATTCCCCAATGGAGAAGCAGTAGATGTTTTGGCTGAGCAGGAGAAAATTCAAGCCACACTAGGACTCCATTCCTTTCTTGTCTCTGTCTCTGTCTCTGTCTCTGTCTCTGTCTCTGTCTCTGTCTCTCTCTCTCTCTTGTCAAGCCCAGAAACAGGGGAGGGACAGGGAGAGAAAGGGGAAGAAAACTTTGGGGGGGGCACTTGGAGAGAAACCTGGGAGAAAACCTGACCCCAAGACTGTGCTGTTTAGCCCAGTTGTAAATAATTCTGTAAGGGACGCAGTGGCTCAGTGGGTTAGGATGCTGAGCTCATCGATCAGAAGGTCGGCAGTTTGGCGGGTCGAATCCCAAGTGCCGCGTAACAGAGTGAGCGTGCCTGTTACTCGTCCCAGCTTCTGCCAACCTAGCAGTTCAAAAGCATGTAAAAATGCAAGTAGAAAAATAGGCACCATTACGGTGGGAACGGAACAGCGTTCCGTGCGCCTTTGGCGTCTAGTCATGCCGGCCACATGACCACGGAGATGTCCTGGGAAAAGTGCTGGCTCTTTGGCTTGGAAACGGAGATGAGCACCAGCCCCTAGAGTTGGAAATGACTAGCACGCGTGTGCGGGGGAACCTTTACCTTTAAATAATTCTGTAAAGAACTGTATATTGTAAAAAGCATAGAAGCCTCCACTATTGTGAGCTTCTGTGTCCACTGCCTCCTTTGCAAATAAATACACCTCCAGTTCAAAAACAGAAGCTCATCTCACTATGTCAATCAAATATAAAATTACATGCATGATCGAAATAAGTATTTGTAGAAAACAGTGCCAAAGCATTAAATATCTAACAGCATTTTATTACAAGATCTCTCTCTTTCTTTCCTAGATTATGTAATGACTTTCCTTTCAAATTTTTCTCTTAGAACCAGGGCTTTTTTCCTCATAGAATGCTCAGAACGGAGTTCCAGCACCTTTTTTGGATAGAACCTTGTAGGGTAGGCAAGGCGGGTTGTATGACACGTGTGAGTTCCGGCACCTTTTTCTTTTATAAAAAAAGCACTGCTTAGAACACACACATCCAGCTCATCATTTTCTTAAAAGTTATGAGCCTAAAGAGGCCATGTACCAACAAGGGAGAAAGTAAGTTTTTTTCCTTGCCACGACTGAAGCCAGCATTGCCTACTTGCTGCATAAGGAGGTCTTCTCAACTTTGCCTTAAGACTGGAATCAGCTGCAACTCTTCTGTGGATTCTTCTGTAGATTCTCTTTGTTGTTCATTTCCTTTTGCAAGATGCCCTTGTCAAAATAAATCCACTGAAATAAGAATTTTATTCCATCTCCAAGCTTTTCCTTTGATCAGCTGTCTTTTTTTATTCTGGGTGGGTGTTTTTTTTCCTTTACATGTATCTTATTTCACCCAACTATTTTGCTTGCAAAATTTGCCCATTAGAAAGATTGAACTTTGTTTATCTGAAACTGTGAAAAAATGACAAATAAAAATATAAATTGGCTTAGGCAATCATAAATTAATGCTTTGGGGAGAGCTTGTTATAGACCTCTTCCATAATTAAACTTTTATAGAATAGCTCACAAAGTAAAGTAGTATAAATATACAACTAATTGCAGCACATCAGTATAAAACATTATTTTATTTTGTATATGTATATAAATATTTTACACATACACCAACATCCCCATTAGCCTTTTCATATCTAAATATGATGTTGTATATATAATAGGGGTCACTACAAAGTGAATAACATATTTGTCTGGCAACACATCTCCACAAGAAAAGCTTCTAATCAGCTAATTTTTCAAAAGGGTAGGGCTTAATGGAAAAATTATAATTCACCCTCCTCCCTTTGGATATAGTCTTATAACCACTTACATTTTGAAAAAATCATTTAACTCTGGTTGACGTACTTCTAAAAAGGCACATGTGAGATTATAACATTAAAAGCCAGAGCTTGAGATATTCTGAATTACACGTTATTTAAAAGAAAAAAAAGTATATAATTTCATGGATTTATTTATATAATTTATATAGTCACCCATCTCACACAAGTGATTCTGGGCAGCTTACAAGATTAAAAACAACCCCCCCAAATAAAATATAATCCACCTATAAATAAATTATTAACTATCACTATTAGCACATTTATTTCCACACTAACTCAAATACCTGGAAGAACAGCCAAGTCTTCAGTGCCTTGTGAAAGACTAAGAGAGTTGGGGGCACCCAAATATCTCAGGAAAAGGGACGCGGTGGCTCAGTGGGTTAGGATGCTGAGCTTGTCGATCGGAAGGTCGGCAGTTTGGCAGGTCGAATCCCGAGTGCCGCGTAACAGAGTGAGCGCCTGTTACTCGTCCCAGCTTCTGCCAACCTAACAGTTTGAAAGCACGTAAAAACGCAAGTAGAAAAATAGGGACCACTCAGGTGGGAAGGTAACAGCGTTCTGTGCGCCTTTGGCGTCTAGTCATGCCGGCCGCATGACCATGGAGATGTCCTCGGACAAGCGCTGGCTCTTCGGCTTTGAAACGGAGATGAGCACCGGCCCCTAGAGTCAGAAACGACTAGCACGCATGTGCGGGGGAACCTTTACCTTTACCTTTAAATATCTCAGAGGGATGCGGTTCCACAGGGACAGCTTCATCTTTCACTTTTCTTAGGTAACTTTTTTTTCTACATGTGCCACAAATTACAAAAAAAAAAAATTAGTTATTTTTTATAAGTAGAAATATTTGTCACAGTTTTGGAATTATCAGCAAGGAACCTCATTTCTAACACAAAAATGACACACACACAAACACACACCGTGATTATTACTTCCAGTCCATGCTTTTTGGTTGTCTCATCTGAGAAGCATGTTCGGCCTTCTCCCAACTCTGAGGTATGTTGAGCAATTTCATTTGCAGAGTTATTCTAAATATATGTTCCAGCCACTCCTTGTTCATCATTTCACCTACTTGGGCTGGTTTTCCATCTGTGCAAGGAACATTTTGGATAATACATCCAATGGTATAGATATGGTTCATTTCCTTGCTGCTTTTATTTGCTTTTACTCTTCAGCATTTTATGTATTTTTCTCTAATTAGGTATTAGCATTGAGCAATATACAGTAGTTAGAAGAATAGTCTGTTGGCAAGGTACAAACTGTGCATGTACTGTATAAGTTTCCTGTTTCAGCCCCTGCCATCTCAAACAATAGATCTGCAAAATACTCAAGAGTCTTGGAGAATTGTAGAGTAGATTACAACTTGGATGCAGCATTAGTCTGAAGTAAGTGTCTTCTAGATGGACTTTATGCTAGGAAAGAGACAGTTTTTGAACATCTACAAAATATGTAGTATTTCCCTTCGGTTCCTTTCCTTCATCTTTTTTCTAATTCCTAAATAAGAATATAACATTGCTGGATATTCAAATGGGAGAAGACCATAAGAACATGGATCTGACATTTAGATAGGACCAAGGTGGTTTTACATGAGTCTGATATTAATGAAGGTGTATAAATGTACTGGGTAACTGCTTTCATATTGTGTTCTATAGATTTTTACTCCATACTCTTTTTTTAGAAAAAAAATCTAATAAATGTTTCTCTTTAAAAGGTGCCCAAATCCTCCCCAGCTCTGAACTAATAGAGCTGAAGATTTCCTTTCTCAACCAGTTCCTGTCTACTACTACTGGCAACAACAAAAGTAGTTTTCATCTCCTAGATCTTACTGTAACCATTCCAAAGAACTTTTGTTTGCTGAACCCAAACCTACATCTTTGTATGACATGTAGATATTTAATCTATATAAAGGTCTGGAGACTACAACATACGAAGAACGACTACAGGACTTGGGTTTGGCTAGTCTAAAGAAAAGAAGAAATAGGGGAGACGTGATATTGGTGTTCCAGTATCTGAGGGGCTGCCACAAGGCAGAAGAGCTCAGGTTGTTCACCAAAGCACCAGAGGGAAGGATGAGAAACAATGGTTGGAAACTGATCAAGGAGAGAAGCAACCTGGAATTAAGGAGAAACTTCCTGACAGTGAGGACAATCAACCAGTGAAACAGCTTACCCCCAGAAATTGTGGGCACTCCACTGCTGGAAATTTTTAAAAAGAAACTAGGCATTCACCTGTCTGAGATGGTATAGGTTCTCGTGCTTGAGCAGGGGGCTGGAAAAGAAGACCTCTAAGGTCCATTCCAGTTCTATTCTATTCTATTCTGTTATGTACTGTTCATATCAAAACATGTGATTGCTCATTAATTATTACATGTGACAATAGATCAGGGGTGTCAAACTCAATTTCATTGAGGGCCGCATCAGCATTCTGGTTGCCCTCAGGGGGCCAGGTGGGTATGGCCTGGGTGGGCATGGCCTACTGGGTGGGCATGGCTAAAGGTCGTATGGCCTACTGGGTGGGTGTGGCCAGCTCTCCATCGTTCGCATCAAGGGTGCCTATGGGGGCCTGGGCAGGAGTGGGACAGATCTGAGGGTCTCTGGCAGGAGGAGGGTCTCTGGGCCAGGGCCAAGGCAGTGGGGGCCGTTCCCTCACTGTTTCCAGGATGGCTTCACGGGCCACATGAAACCACTTCGCGGGCCGGATCTGGCCCCCGGGCCTTGTGTTTGACATGCCTGCAATAGATACTTCCCCATAACTGAATTAAAGTGCTATCCAATCATTCTCGAGTCAGAACAAAACAATATTGGCATAAATTTTACTTTTCTTATACTCAATTCCTATCATGCCTCCACAGCATATATTCTGAGTCACCTCCAAATGATGTTGTTCTGGTTACTGAGTGTGCTGCTGAGGCCTTTTTTTTTTCCTTTACCTTGTTGGAAGAACAGAGAGACGTTGGCATCAACAATGGAGAAGATGATGGGTCTGAAAGAACTTAGGGAATGTTGCTATTCAGGAGAACAAAGGATGAGAAGATATCATTTTATGCAATAATTAGGAGAAATAATAAAAACAAGATGTAACTGCCGCCCAATGTTTTAGCCTGTTGAATTTGCTCTTTTCAAACAAACTATAATAAACTAGATATAGATATAAAATAAATTAAAATAAAGCCACCCAGAGTTGCTCAATAGTGAGATAGGCAACCTAGAGATTTAATAAATAAATAAATAAAATTGTAATAGTTTAGGATGCATGGCAAAAGTATTGATCAATATTTTTAAAAAAATCAACTGTTATCTTGAATCTCAGTCTCCCAAAAACAAATTACTGACAGTTGTAAGTAAAATGCAGGAATTGCTAAGTTTAAACAGGAAGTCAAGTTTTTTACTGAAGGTCCCAATTACCTATGCAACAGTCAAAGGACAGCTAGATTCTTTTTCTTTTAAGAGGATGGCTTCAATGACATGTCTCTATTATGTTCATCCTGAAAAAGTTTGGAACTAATTATAAATTTATTGTACTATCATTGTGATTGCTCAGAAAACACATACAAACATTGCTTGTCAAAATGGTAATGTGAGGGGGGAGGGGACATCATAACATACAGAAGAATCAAATATCATGTCCCCAAAGTGCTTTTTTCAAAAGGCATGGGGGCTTTCTTTGTTTTTCCTTTAAGATAAAGAAGCTTTTTCAGTTCTGGCTGAGTGGTGGAGAATGGACGTCAGAACTTCAGTCATAACTGAAAAAGCTTCTTAGATGAGAAGCAAAATGTCTTCAAGGAACAACAAAGAAAGTCCAGTTGCCTCAAAAGGCACCTTTGAGACAACCATGGCCTGGTTGACTGAAAATCTCCATAGACAGATCAAATATCATGGCGCTTTTCAATACTTTGAGTCGAAATGCTTTCCTATTAAAACAACTTGAGCAGTGGAGCTGAATCTTTTGTTAAGTCTGCTTGTAAATAATATTGACATTTCACAATACCAACCATGCCTGAGTTTGCTCCCATGTATGGTTATCTCCAGTGTATCCACAAAAGAAAAAAAAAGATGGCATCCATTTCCTACCCATTTCCTTCTGTTATTTCAGAACCAGAAGGATTGTGTCTTAGTAATGTTTGGTCATATAATGGAAGGTTTAGAAGACAGCCCAATCTAAGGAAATGAAGTTAAAGAAAAAATGTGTTTTCTCTGTTAACTAAAAACAGAGTACTAACAGGAAATGCCATCCAAATAAAATTAAGTCTAGTGCCACCTAGTGACTAAACTAAATAATCATACTTTGCAGATGGCTTGGTCCTTGTCTCCATCCCATCTTGCTTTACTCACTGATGTTCAGTTATTCCTGGTGCCCTTCTGAAAGGAGTCTTCAGTTCCTGAATCAGAGATATTAGGAAAAATGTGATGTAGTGGATTCAACAGAGTATTGATCCTGGATCAATGTGACTTAGGTTTATTCTCATACTTAGTCATTAACTTCACTGGGCTATTGGTTGCACCACTGCCTACCTTGCTTCAAATTACTGTGTTTTGAATGGGCTAATCCTTCACGTTTTCCAATATTGTGATAAATGAATCTGGGCAGCCCCCCTCTCCCCCCCCAATGAATAAAGCTGAAGATTTCATTGAGGCAAGTGATGGGCTTATTTTTATAACCAGAAGTTTGATCATCTTTAGCTTTTCTTCATGCTGGAAGTCAGCAGAAGGCATCATTTGTCATTTACTATGTTACTGTGATCAGTGAATAGTTTTGCGGGTGGCTAGACCTACTGGTTTAGCCATCTCTTAAAATCTGCTATGAAATTTGGTCCCTGCTTTACTTATGAACTTGCTGCTGGCTTGCTAAGAGAAAGCAGGAGTGAGTTTTGTTGATGCTCCTGCTTAGCCTGCACAAATTAGATCATGTTTAAGAAAAGGTAACACTCCACCTCCCAAATTGATTATGACTGCAAAGGAGCCATGAGTCATGACTTAGGCACTTCTGAGCAAATTCAGGTTTGCAATTCCAGATTTCTTGAAAAGACTGGATAAGTAAAAAAAAATATATAAAAATATATTTCATAATTCTTCCCAGCGTTTTACTTTTGCCTGTTCCTCCCTGGAACAGTACCTTGGCCATGTTTCTGATCACTTGTTGTCAATCAATATCAAGTTCCTTCTTTTTTCTGTGTAATGTTTATGTTAAATTACTTGATTTGGCCCACTCTTGCCTTTTCCTAGGCTTTACTCTAAGGGTTGTGCAATTGCTTGTTTTGAATTTCTACTTTTGTAAGAGCACTGAGGTTCTTTATGCTGCATCCTGATTGTGTGTACATTGCATGTACCTCCTAGTTGGTGGGACGTGGGCAACAGTATACTGGCTTGCAAGGTAGTTTCTAGATTAGCGATCTCACTTTGCTTAAAATAATGAGCATGCTTGGGGTAAACCTGAGCTTTGTTTCTGCTTGTACAAGGGGTGCTAAGAATAATTCTGGCAATATCAGATTGAAAAACCACTCAGATCGGTGGAGACCTGGAACCCAACTGGGCAGTGCCAATGGTAAGTATTGTTGCAGTATTGTGACACATATTTTCTGACTTGACTCTCCCTTGTCCCTCATTATGGATGTCTGCAGGGAGTAGGTTAAAAAACAAAGGGAGACCTATGGTACAGAAATGGGGATAATTTGTAAGAGTAGAAGCATATGGAGCAATACAGTCAATGATATTGATGTAAACAATATTTTGTTGTTTCCTGTTTATTATTGATTTATGTGGCCTACTGTTTCCTATTAAATTTACTGCACTTTTGACACAGAAAAGGAACAACATAATAGGTAAATACCTTATTGCCTGTATCAGCCTAACGTAAGGCCATCCACAAGCTGTAGTCACAACTGTGACAACTCATTATTTGTGTAATATTTTTTTTTGGATTGCTTTAATTCTTTGTTAGCAATCCAAAAAATATATTTACACACACACACACACACACACACACACACACACACATATATATATATATATATATATATATATATATATATATATATATATGTTTAAGTATTTGTCAAGGCTTTTTGAATGGACCTTGCTAATTAACTCTTTCATAACTCTAACATAAATGAGTTCGAAATGATCATCTTAGCCTCCCAAATTCTTTATTAGCAATTTGAATAATTTGCACATATATATATATATATATATATATATATATATATATATATATATATATATTAAATGCTTGTTAACTATTTAGTTATATGGATTGGGAAAGGAGCTCTTCTGCATTCTCTTGATATTAATCCAATGATTAAAGTGTGTTATTGAAATAAAATAACATTATACTTGATACAATCTGCTTTTATTAAATACATGTGTATGATATACCTATACAGAAAGAGCATCCTTCATAATTACTGTATTATTTTCAGAGCTCTTCATCTCTACAATACAATATTCCTTTCTTGTCTTCACAATGCTGAAATTCTGTCTGAAACAATTGTTTTAATGAAAGTCTAATTAAATATCAGCATTTCAAATCAATGGTTACTCAATTATGGGACTAATCAAACCCATCAATTGATTAAGGCTTTTATGTTTATTGAATAGAGTCCCTGTGTCCAAGCACTTTATTAAGGCAGGCTGTTCCAAGAAGATTCATTCTTCCTCTGGGTTAATTCAAAAGATGGTAGATAAGATAAGGGTATGTGTAGTTTAATGAAGAAAAGGACTGGGGTGACATGATAGCAGTGTTCCAATATCTCAGGGGCTGCCACAAAGAAGAGGGAGTCAAGCTATTCTCCAAAGCACCTGCAGGCAGGACAAGAAGCAATGGATGGAAACTAATCAAGGAGAGAAGCAACCTGGAATTAAGGAGAAATTTACTGACATTTAGAACAATTAACCAGTGGAACAACCTGCCTCCAGAACTTGTAAATGCCCCAACACTGGAAGCTTTAAAGAAGAGACTGGACAGCCATTTGTCTGAAATGGTATAGGGTTTACTGCCGGAGCAGGGGGTTTGACTAGTTGACCTCCAAGGTCTCTTCCAATAATAATAATAATAATAATAATAATAATAATAATAATAATAATAATAATAATAATAATAATAATAATAGTTGTTGTTGTCATCTATATACAATAAAACAGTTCTGATATGAGAACTTTTAAGTACAAACTATATATTATCTAGTGTAAACATCTAAGTCCGTAGGCATGCACAAGTACAGCATTGTTATCTTACCCTCTTCACCTATTTATAACTCTGAAGAAGTGAAACATAAAACTCACTGAGAAGCTCTGTCAGTATAAACTGCCGTGGCAAGAACTCACATGTAAGATTGTTCACAACCAAGTTGATGAGAAAACGTCTCTTTATCATTGTGCTTAACATGAGGTGGGACTGTGGCAGGAAGAAGATGAATCTTGACAGTTTGCTAGACTAGCTGGTTTAGCCATGGGTTAAAATCTGTTTCAGTTTTGTGCAAGTATTTTGTGGGGGTTCAAAGACACAACTGTTCTCAGGAAACAAATGAAAAAGGGCCATTGGTACCTAGCAAATTAGATTTGGTGACAGAAGGAAGGATGGTGCTCACACTAAGCTAAAGCCAAAAAAAGATAAGATTGCTAAATAATACCTACATTATACACTGTATGTACAAAATTTCTCCTACTAACTCTCAGAGAACAGAGAAAGGACTTTTAGGGACTTTTAAGATATTACTGGATAATTCTAAAACAGGGGTGTCAAACTCGCAACATCATATGATGTGTCGCAACATATCACTTTTTTCCGATTGCCAGCAATGGGGTGGGCGCGGTTTCAGCATGACATATCTGGCCTGCAGGCCGGCATTTGACACCCCTGTTTTAGAAGATCCCTAGATAATATACATAAGAATTTCCTTTTAAAAATAAGTAGTCATTTTAGAAATAATCACAATAACTTAAAACTTTGGCTAGGGCTAATTAATGGACTAAAGGACACCAGCAGAAATGCCACCCATTAAGCCACCATTACCACAGGGATCATGTTTCTTTGTTGTCAAATGAGTATGTTAGCAATACATACTCATAGCTGTTGCAGTCTTTAAGCTTATTGAATTTACAAGACACACTTTGAATAGATTTTTGTGTATATGCTGTCACATATATTGAAGTATGTGCTACTTAGTTTTGACAGATCACTGGAGAAGCTGACACTGTGTCTATGCAGTAAGACATATGTTACATAAGTAAGCAGCAAGTTCATTAACTTACTGTCAGCCAAATAACACATTTTAGACTCATGCATGAATTGCCACATAAACTCTGGAAAAAAATTACTTGGATGGTTAGTAGTGCTGTACAACTTTTCTAAGACAGTGTGTACAATATGAAGCCAGAGGTCAACTCGTCTTCTTTGGATACAATGTGTTGTAGATCCACCTAGAATTGTAAGTTATCTGAACAGTGTTTCACCTGGGAAAATTGATATCATAACCTGAACTTTTTATGTAAAGGCAAACTATCAGGATGTACAAATCCAGGGAAAGAATTTATCAAATTATCCATTTCCTCAGTTCAGTAATTTTATATCTGTGAGACTTTGCAAACATTCAAGATTCCATATACAGGCTCACCATTATAACAGTTAGGTACCTTGTTTTTCTCTTAGTGATTAGAGGCCTTGGATCAAAGTTTCAATTTTTTTTTCTAGAAAAGGCAGCCAACTAGGATGTTAGTGGAACTGTTGTCATATACTTTCATCATTGATCGAATTAAGAGGCTTGTGCCTTCTTCTAATTAGATTGAGCAGAAATTCCCACAATGATTTCCCAGTAAAGCTGTGCTTATCTACTTAAAACTACCATCCTGCCAGTAAATCTATGAGTGATACTTTTAAATTTCTCAGTCCAGAAGCAAGTGGGTGGAAAAGTCTAGTCCAGATATATTAATAACAGTATCATATACCAGGATCCCCCCTTCATAGATTACTGCCTTGTTGTGGTGAAGGGGCTTGCATAATTCAATGAAGCTATGAGCTATACCGTGCAGGGCCACCCAAGAGTGACAGGTCATAGCAGAGAGTTCTGACAAAATGTGATCCACTGGAGAAGGAAATGGCAAACCACTCCAGTATCTTTGCCATGAAAACCCTATGGACAGTACCAAAAGGCAAAATGATATGACGCTGGAAGATGAGCCCCTCAGGTCAGAAGGCGTCCAATATGCTACTGAGGAATAGCAGAGGGCTAGTACTAGTAGCGCCAGAAAGAATGAAGCAACTGGGCCAAAGCCGAAAGGATGCTCAGCTGTGGATGTATCTGGTGGTGAAAGGAAAGTCCGATGCTGTAAAGACTTTTTCTCCATAGGAACCTGGAATGTAAGATCCATGAATCAAGGAAAGCTGGACGTGGTCAAACAAGAGATGACAAGATTGAACATCGACATCTTAGGAATCAGCGAACTAAAATGGACAGAAATGGGTGAATTTAATTCAGATGAACATCAGGTATACTACTGCGAGCAAGAATCCCTCAGAAGAAATGGAGTAGCCTTCATAGTCAATAAAAGAGTAAGAAAAGCAATACTGGGATACAATCCACCAAATGACAGAATGATCTCAGTTTGAATCCAAGGCAAAACATTCAATATCACAGTAGTCCAAGTCTATGCACCAATCACTGGTGCTGAAGAGGATGAAATTGAGCGTGAAGCCCTACAGCACCTTATAGAACTAACACCAAAAAATGATGTCCTTATCATCATGGGGGATTGGAATGCTAAAGTAGGAAGCCAAAAGATAACCGGAATAAAAGGCAAGTTTGGCCTTGGAGTACAAAATGAAGCAGGGCACAGGCTGATAGAATTTTGTCAAGAGAATATGATGGTCATAGCAAACACTCTTTTCCAACAACCCAAGAGACAGCTTTACACATGGACATCACCAGACAGTCAACACAGAAATCAGATTGACTACATGCTCTGCAGCCAAAGATGGAGAAGCTCTATACAGTCAGTAAAAACAAGACCAGGATCTGACTGTGGCTCAGACCATGAGCTTCTCATTGCAAAGTTTAGGCTTAAACTGAAGAAATAGGGAAAAGCACTAGGCCACTCAGGTATGAACTAAATCATATCCCTGATGAATATACAGTAGAGGTGACAAATAGATTTAGGGAATTAGATCTGATAGACAGAGTGCCTGAAGAACTATGGATGGAGGTTCGCAACATTGTACAAGAAGTAGCAGCTAAAACCATCCCCCCAAAAAAAAGAAATGCAAGAAAGCAAAATGGCTGTCTGAGGAAGCTTTGCAAATAGCTGAGGAAAGGAGGGAAACAAAAGGCAAGGGAGAAAAAGAAAGATACACCCAACTGAATGCAGAATTCCAGAGAATAGCTAGAAGAGATAAGAATGCCTTCTTAAATGAACAGTGCAAAGAAATAGAAGAAAACAATAGAATAGGGAGGACCAGAGATCTCGTCAAGAAAAGTGGAGAGAAGAAGGGAACATTTCATGCAAAAATGGGCATGATAAAGGACCAAAATGGCAGGGACCTAATAGAGGCAGAAGAGATTAAGAAAAGGTGGCAAAATTGCATGGAAGAACTATACAAGAATGAGCTTAATGTCCCTGATAAAGAACAATGAGGTGGTCACTGACCTCAAGCCAGACATCCTAGAATGTGAAGTGAAATGGGCCTTAGGAAAGCTGAGCAACAACAAAGCTAGTGAAGGAGACAGTATTCCAGCTGAGCTATTCAAAATCTTAAAAGATGATGCAGTAAAAGTCCTACACTCAATTTGCCAGCAAATTTGGAAAACTCAACAGTGGCCACAGGATTGGAAAAGATCAGTTTACATTCCAATTCCAAAGAAAGGCAGTGCCAAAGAATGTTCAACCTATCGCACCATTGCACTCATTTCACATGCTAGTAAAGTTATGCTTAAAATCCTACAAGCTAGAGTCCAGCAGTATGTGGATCGAGAAATACCAGAAGTACAGGCAGGATTTTGAAGAGGTTGAGGAACTAGAGATCAAATTCCCAACATACGCTGGATCATGGAGAAAGCTAGGGAGTTCCAGAAAAACATCTATTTCTGTTTCAATGACTATGCTAAAGCATTTGATTGTGTGGATCACAACAAACTGTGGCAAGTTCTTAAAGAGATGGGAGTACCAGACCATCTTATTTGTCTCTTGAGAAACCTACTGTATATGCAGGTAAAGAAGCAACAGTGAGAACTGGACACGGAACCACTGATTGGTTCAAAATTGCGAAAGGAGTCTGGCAAGGCTGTATACTGACACCCTGCCTGTTTAACTTATAAGCAGAGCACATCATGAGAAAGGCAGGGCTAGATGAATCAAAAGTTGGAATTAAGATTGCCGGGAGAAATATCAACAACCTAAGATATGCAGATGATACCACTCTAATGGCAGAAAGTGAAGAGGAACTAAAGAACCTCTTGTTGCGAGTGAAGAAGGAGAGTGCAAAACTTGGGTTGAAACTAAACATTAAGAAAACCAAGATCATGGCATCCGGCCATCTTAATTCCTGGCAAATAGATAGGGAAGAAATGGAGGTAGTGACAGGTTTTATTTTCCTGGGTTCCAAGTTCACTGCAGATGGGGACTGCAGCCAAGAAATTAAAAGATCCTTGCTCCTGGGGAGGAAAGCCATGGCAAATCTAGACAGCACACTAAAAAGCAGAGACATCACCCTGTCAACAAAAGTGCATATAGTCAAGGCTATGGTTTTCCCAGTTGCAATGTATGGCTGTGAAAGTTGGACCATAAGAAAGGCTGAGCACCAAAGAATTGAAACCTTTGAACTATGGTGCTGGAGAAGAATCTTGCGAGTCCCTTGGACTGCAAGGTGATCAAACTGGTCAGTCCTAGAGATCAACCCTCACTGCTCTTTAGAAGGTCAGATCCTGAAGTTGAAACTCAAATACTTTGGCCACCTAATGAGGAGGAAGGACTCACTGGAGAAGAGCCTAATGCTGGGAAAGGTTGAGGGCAAGAGAAGAAAGGGACGACAGAGAATGAGGTGACTGGATGGAGTCACTGAAGGAGTAGGCGTGAGCTTAAAAGGACTCCAGAAGATGGTAGAGGACAGGAAGGCCTGGAGGGTCGCGATGGGTTGGACACGACTTCGCAACTAACAACAAAATACCAGGATCCAATGTTCTCATCACTACCACTAAGTCTTTTACTTTAAAATATCAGTAACTCCTCCTTGAGCTGTTTTTGGTATCAGGATACACCATTTTTCATTGTTCTTCTGAATTACAGGTAGTCCTTATGTAGTGACCACAACTGAGATTGGCAACTCAATTGTTAAGTGAAGAAGTCATTAAGTAAAACTGCAATTGTGCTTATGATCTTACTTCAGCGTTCCTTTGCTTAACAGATCTGCAAAGGTCATAAATGATAGAGCTGCTTGTAAAGCTACTTTTCTGTCACCATCATAACTGCAAACAGTTGCTAAACAAGGCAGTCACTAAATTAAGACTATAGTATCCTGACAACACCTTGAAATTCTTAGTTACAGACTATATGTAATCTATATATAGACTAGTTGCCTACAGTTATTTCAGGACTACTTGTCCTTTTCTTACCTTGCTGACAACTTGAGTGAAGTTGTTCATACTATGCTGTCCGTGCTTAATTTGATCATAAAATGTTCCATTAACCCAATATTCTAGGTTTTGCATGACAGTGAACCATAAACTAGCAACATTTCTGTAAAATGTTAGGCTGAAATGGGCTTGGTCACTGTGATTTGTTCTGTCAAACAAACTCAGTCCATTTATTACACAAGCAGTCTGCCCCAAGGAATTTACACTCATTTTATTTGGTTTCAGCAATATATAGACTGAGATTCTTCTCTCAGCCTTCCCAAACCTTGAAGGATCCCCCTCCCAAAACCTCCTAGTTGTTACAATCTTATAATTTTTAAAATAAGAGAACTGGGAAACATTAAATATGACAGGAAAATAATCGTGGTAGCCATATTTAAATTTAATATACAGCAATTTTCAATAAAGCACTTTTTGGTTTTGTTTGGCTAGATGATGATGATAATTATGATGATGATGATGAAATACCAGCTTCCCCCTTTATTATACAACTCACAGACTATGTGAGGCTGTCAGCCTCGTAAAAGTTGTGTACCCTGTTCTCAATCCTTACTTGCAAACCATATTTGCTCTACTCTGATATTTTATTCAAACAAGTTTTATATTACTGTCGAAGGAAATTGCATGGATTTATCTTTGTAATCTCCAGAAGTTGAGCTGTTTATTCTGTTTCCTGAACAAGAATTCCACTATTCAGATATTTATAGAATCAATGTTGCTTTATCATAATTGTATATCCCAAAATGAACCTAGTAAACCCAAGGCCAGTTTCCTTAGTTTTATGATTCTTGACTTTGTTCTCCAAAAGAACTGATATCCTTGAATTGAGTTCAACTTCTAGAGATTACAAAGATACATCCATGCAATTTCTTTTAACATTAATATAGAAGTTGTTGACATTGTCTTCTGATTGTTTGTATTGTTGTTATAAAACACCTTCTTGATGCTAGAATTCTTGGACATTTCCTATTAAGTACTTACCAAGCTTAGATTCTGAACCTATTTGGCCATGTGCTATCACTTTCTGAGGATACAGAAACATATAATTGTGAATAAATTTTTGAACAGCCTTGATCTCAATGGAAATTGTATTCATATAATTCTGTCCTACATACCAGAAGCTGAGCATGTTTAAGTGGTCTGCAAACACTGGAAAATGTCTTTTTTCCTACATCTTCCCATTAGGAAGACTAGGCATTTGAGTGCCTGCTTCCTGCTCTTCTGGAGTAGAGATTGATTCTTGACCCCACTCTGCCTCTGAGGGATTTCTGCTTCTAAGAAGGAGTGCATTTCTGAAAATGGATTGCAAAATACTGCTGAAGGAAAAGTAGGTTAGATTTACTTTCCATTGGAAACAACTTGTAAATCCAATGAGTGGGTAATGTGGCAGCACTCTATGTTTGGGAATGCATCATAAGAGTAGAAGACAGTGTACAGCTTAATATTTGTGCCCAACTTAATGATGAAATAATTATTTGCTGGGGTACAATTATCCAACCAAATCATGGAATTTAAAAGGCGTTATGAAGTGTCTTGAAAACCTCTTTAAGTTATAACTTACATTCCTATCACACTTCAGATCTTCAAAGACAGTATCATTGCAGGTGTTCCTTATTTTACATTGCCTCCAGTTGAGTAAATGCTCTTTTCCTAAGTGTAAGTCTTGCTCTGGTTTCCACAGAAGTTAATGCTGATCCAAAGGAGTAGCAGACTTTATATTTGAGAATACTGCATATCTAACAGTAATCATCCTATCTAGCTAAACATAGTGATTGTCCCATAGGAACCTTTATATTCTGTTCTGGTACAGAATAGAAATTAATTTCAGAATTGCCATTGCCATTACTTCTCTATATATTTTCAATGGCCCTAAAGCAAAGAATATAGTTCCAAAAGAATAATGAATGCATTACACCATCTTTTTCTAATAATGGAATTAATAAATTGCCTTATTACCTCCAGACAACTGTAATACGTTAGAGCAAAAACAACCAAAAGCCATAAAGTCTAAAATGTATTATGGCAAGGTTTTTTTTCCCTACAGTATAATAAATGTGCAAGGCTTTAATATTACTACAAGATTTTTGTTTTTTGTCACCCCAAAAATGAGCCAACTATAAAGCAGAAGGTAAAGCCAAACTGTTACTCAAATCCACAATATAATTCAGCCACAACTACAACATTTGAGTCTTCTTTATTTCAGTAATATAATTATAAGTCTAATTAAAGGTCATGGAAAGCCATGGAAGTCAAATGTGCCATAGAAGCTACACAGGACTAACCTGGTATTTCAAGGAGGCATGAAATTTTGATTCCATAGCCAGCTCTGCTAAGCCAATGCCCTTGTTATTCCATTGAAGCAGCTTTCATTTAATAGTGACACTGCTCAATAGATATATGGCAATCATGTCCTTTCTTTCAATTAGTTGTTCACCTGAATTAATATTTGTGTGAAATAGTGTAACCATGAAATCTAAAAAAAAAACATCAATACTTCAAATATCCTTAGAATCATAGCTTCCTTCTCAAACTGCACATAAATGATCCTAGTTAATACAGCATTTAGTGCTCTGGTTTATAGCTCCAGCTGATGAATATGGAGGTAGTTCTAACAGCAGTTAAACAATTAAGTGAGAAGAGTCGACAATTACAAGAGGAAAGAAATTATGTAAATATTATTGCTTTAGAATTAATTATATAATATAGAGAGCTTCAGGCCTGGAAGAGTTCAAATGGGTGGAAGTGGGGCAGTTAGAGAAAACCAGTGAAATAGTTTGGTTGAAGTTGGATACTGCTCCCACTGGTTTTTATGCTTCTATCTTTAAACTCCTCATCTGTCCCCTATTGGCATTCATTGAGGATTAACTAGCCAAAGGAACTAGACATTTCTGATGTCAGAAATTCAAATCTGCTAGAATTGTCTTTGAGGTGGATGTATCCCTAGGGCAGGGGTAGGCAACCTCGGCTCTTTTATGACTCATGGACTTCAACTCCCAGAATTCCTGAGTCAGCTGACACAGGAATTCTGGGAGTTGAAGTCCATGAGTCATAAAAGAGCCGAGGTTGCCTACCCCTGCCCTAGGGGCTGCCAAAGATTTCAACACCATATCAGGCACAAATGCTGTGAGCCCTTTTACTGAACAGCACCATATGTTTATATACTGCCGACTGGTTTTTTAACTTGTTTTTATTGGAGTGTTGTTTTAACTGCTGTAAGTTACAATCACTAGCTGGGTGGATATACACATTGAATAAACAAACAAACAAACAGTAAATAGGTAAGCTGAAATAGTAATACTGTACATAATTACATCATATTTATTTTCACTTGAAACAGCAAACAAGATTATTATTAATTCACTTCTGAATTCTTTGGGAATGAACAAATCTGTTAGATAATTGATAATCCATGGACATTCCTAGAGGGAATAAGCCTACCATTTAGAAAATCTTGTTTTTATGGTCTGGGAAATTAACCTTCTACTGTCGATCCTTTCCTAAAAGAACAATGCAAAAAATAATATTTATAAATGCAAATATTGCTAATCACAGCAACAGAGGAGCCAAAGCCCATCAATGGGATAATTGACTTGATTAATCTGAGCAAATTAGTGTTCTAACCTTGGTTAGAACTATGCATAGCTCAATGTATTGAGTAAATATCGCCATGGAATTTCTTCTGTGTCTATTCAACTCAGTTATTGCCTAGGTGACAATAAAATGGCAATCCATTAAAATGGAGTTTGGCCTATAAATGTGGTTAAAATGGCCAAACCTGACTATTTAATCATGAGTAATATTGGCTCAGTTTATCAGAGAAAGTGGACATGTTTAATAGCAATTAACTCAAGAATAAGCTGAATTGCATTATAACAGGTCAGCTTTGATTTAGCCAACACAGTGCTTGAACAGGTTACTTGAGTATAATATTGTTAAGAAAATTTCACTGGAAGAGAAATTGACAAAAACAATGCCAAAGGTCGTATTTTAAATGGGAAGAAAGCCATCAGCTTTGAAATTAAGTGGTTCCTGCTCAGCATCAGAAAGGTGACAGGTTTTACTTGCCCAGAAAATCAAAGCTTGCATTGAAAAAATATAATAAATAGCAAACCCCCAAAAGTGATTAATGAATTATTGTTGCACACTTTAAAATGTTTCCAAGGAGGGCAAAAAACCCCTCTGAAACAATCTATCAAGCAATTCCTGAAGAATAATTTTCATCCATTTTGATTGTATTTCATGGACTTTCAATCCAAATGAACAGAACTGTATAATAGATATTAGATATCAGTCAGGATAATGAAAAAATATATAGATTTGACAGCTTGATCATTTGAATCAACTATATTACATAAAAACTTTGAATATCTGTTGCTGTTTGTATACATTCTAGATGTAGCCAAAACTCAATACACAAGTTTCTATATTCTTACTGCATTTCCTCCATTGATGAGTATGCAAACATACAATCCATTTTCTTGGGTAGAGATTCCATGAAATGCAATCAGAATTGTGCAACTTCCCAAGTATAAATGGTCATCTAAACAAGAGGAATTCATAAGAAGTATGAGGTGCATATGATGGATACATACATCAATCATCTATGAAATACAGAATCATTATTTGTCAAATCAGAAATAACTGAAACATTTAAAGCTAAAGACACTATTTTAAATGAACATTTATGCACAAAAGTATACACATGATAAACACATTACAAACAAAAATGATTCAGAATTTGTTAGAACAGGAAAGTTCAAGTGTTAGTGATATGATAGATCATGTGTTCTCAACTAATACATTTAGGTTCTGTTTGTACAGCATATATACACATTTAAATTAATTTCTATTATTCCAATTTTCTGGACTTGTATGACACATTGAATGATAAATTACCTATGCTGATTGGATTCATTCAACATATTAGGCTAAATTGTAGTTGGCTGGTTTGCAGTTGATAGAGCATGTCATAAGAACACAGCCTCAGGCTGTTTGTCCAATATCAACTTATAGCACCTTCTATGATCACCTAGACATCACTGAGACCTACAAAAGCTGTCCCCCTTGCTGTTATCTCAACCCAATAGTGAATGGGTAGTGCTAGGAAATACCGTAACTCACTAATGAGGATCTTAATTTTGATCAGGATAGGAAATCTAAAGAACAGGGGTGATTAAAACCGGAAAGGATAAAAGATTGCATTTTGTAATTAGCCATGGATAGTGAAACAAATACATTAGACATAGACTCACTCCCCATCTTTGATTTATTTTTCTCTTCCTGTTTTAGTCCCCCGCTTACAAGAATAAATGACTTTTAATAAATATCTAGGTAACATTAAAATAAAAGTATAAAGTATGCTTATACGTTAATATAAGACATCTTAATACTGCCACAAGCAAATTTGGCCAACGGGAGGTAACCTGAATAACAAATCTCTCTGTCAGCCAAGCATTATGCTGAGATGGGCATAGATCCAACTTGTTCTATCCTGGCTGTCCTTAAGGTGGCAATTCAGGTGGAAAATGTATAATATTTCAGTTTGGAGCAGGTTCAAAAGAACCAGAGGGACTCCCTTTTCTGAATGGTAACCAGCTATAAAGTTTGTACTCCTTCCAACCATCCTATCAATCTTCTAAAAAGCTGAGGCAGAAGCTGATTCACTCCTGACATGTTCTCTCATTCCACAGTCGCCTGGAGGACAGATGGAAACCAAGAAAAAGAAACAATAACTTTGCTCCCCAAACTACATCTTAACTCTTGGCACTTATTATATTGTTTTTGGACAGATAACAAAAAGCCAAGTAACTTCTCACATTCCTCCCAAAGTACTAAATCAGCTCTGTATAAGGTTTAAAGAGATTTTGTGGGTGAGATCTATTTGTGGCCAAGGTTCTGTCTCTGAATGGTGTCACATTCTACAACGTGAAGAAGTTACTGAGGAGATACTCAAATGGAATATTTCCTTCCTAATAACATAATAGAAGAGGAAAGGATTGGCTATCAAATGTATTGGTCACAGTTACAACAAGAAAAGATAGTTCTAGGTCCCACAAGATTCAAATTACTCTGTACACTCCTCTAGTAAAAGTAATAATGCACAAAACTGGAAACCCAGCATCAGCCCCTCATCCCTCAAATTCTGACTCTACTAGACAGCAGCAAATGTAACTCTTTATCCTACCAGGTTCACTAACCTACAGGCCTGCCAGATATAATCATTGGGTTGGAGATCTTGCAGTTTTGAAAGCTCCATGGGATAGCTCTCCTTTGCCTTCTTCAGGGCTCAGCTATAAGAAAAAAATGTGATTAACAACAGACACACATGGGATGTTGTATGGTAGAAGAGAGTTCTACCTCTCTGACAGTGCACTGTCCCTTCTATGCTTCTCAGCTTTTATTTAGTTTCTAAGCATTGGGTTATCTGTCTTCTAGAAAAGTGCTAAACCATTGTTCAAAAGGAATCCAAATAACAGCTGACTGGCCATGGAAGAGGTTCGTGATAAATCAGCAGAGAATCTTGTGCACCCTCTCCCTAAACCTGTCAGCTTAGAGACTTGGCAGGTAGAGAGAGACACTAGACTGAAAGAACTTGACTTTACCATTGCCCCCCCCCACACACACACACACAAATGGCCCAGAGGACATGCTCATGGACAGATTACAATGCTATTTTGGAATAAGGGAAAAGTCCCTTTTTGACACTGGAATAGCTAGTAATGGGCTGAAGATGAGATGAAGGCAACATCATGAGGCCATGGCCCTTAAAAGACTTATTGAGGCACTTTTGTGACATGGTTAAGTCCAAGGGAGGAAAGACCTTGAATGGAAGCTTATTCCACTGGGAAGCAATACATTTAAGAGGACTAAAGGTAGATTCCCACCTGTGCTTTACAATTACACTCTTACAACACTCATATCCTTTGGTCCCATTGTATTGGCCTCATTTGGTTCCACCCATGTGTGAGATTAAGTCATTGTTGTTAAGTCCATCTTATTCCATCTTTTACTGACAGACAGACTCAAAGCATTTATTATTTTGTTTTGCTTTTCCATACATTACATTGAGGATCATTTCAGATAGTCAGTATTGTAGTGAGTATGATCAAAAATGTGTTTGGAGACTATTTAGATGTAGGAATAAACCTTCTGCTCTCTAGCCATTTCCCCATACCATGTGCCCTATGTATGTACCTATCACAATATTTCCTCAGTTCTGTTTTTGATTCTAACTTATTTTCAAACTTCAAACAAGGTAGAGAGAGAATAAGTAGACCATTGCTTAATTCAGGGAAGAAGTAAGGGCATGTTTATGTTTTGCTGCCATGCTTATCATTTCATTTATTCATTAATTCCTCTCCCCTTTCCTCTAGGAAGTTTAAAAAATAGTTTTCTACAGTTGATGAAAAGTCTGATGTATGTATCCATGAAATCACCAGGAATCAAGTTCAGTTCAATGGAGATTTTTTTACTGCTTTATTGCTCATTACAGATGCCATGGACTCCAGAGCATAGCTGCCAGATCAGCTGTCATTACTTGAGTAACTGGGTCAATTCCCCAGATAAACTTACTCCAAGAGCCAGTTGCTTGAACCATCAGAGAAAGAGCTGAGGATCAAATTAGGAACAGCAATTTCAAATGTTGTTCACCCCTCTTGACATACTTCCTCAGCCACTTGCTGGCTCCTAATAGGGGACACTTTCTATACTGACAATGCATTGTGGATGCTGTATTTCTTGCTCTGTGGCCTTTTCCTCGCCCCCACTGTGTATTATCTCTTTTCTGATGTGAGCTGCTGTTGCCAACCCAATTTAAACTATGTCAGTTTGGCTCTTGCTCAGAGCTGAGAGAATGAGCTATCTGCCTGAAAACCTATAGCTGCGTAAAATGTGCTGCTTCCATAGGTGATTCCTACCCTAGTATTGTCCTGATATATAATGAACAAGTCATCTTAAGTATAGGGACTGTTTTGCTTCCCTCTCCTCCCATGAAACTGCACTAGATGGTGGTAAAATATCCACCAATTACTCTCAATGTGAGAGAAGAATGAGGTGTGTTTTGACAGATGGCTAAAGCAGTGGGTTTCACCATCTGTTAAAATTCACTTTCATTTGTGCAAGTGTTCGTACAAATGTATTCAAGGGGAGCCCAACCAATAGCTGATATCAGCTACCATGAGTCTCCTTTTAGACATGGTTCTAGAGCTTACATAGAACACTATTAAACTTGTGTTCAAAAATAACCATGAGAATAGATGTAAGGGGATTGGGCTATGAAACTACCAGGTTGTTCTGTTATGTAGCCTTATATAGCAATTGCTGGTGAGCTAGTGTCTTGAAAATAGGAATTGGCTCAGATCTGACAGGAAAGGAGGGAGAGGCTAGTGTGAAAGAACCAGCTTCTTTTACTGCCCAGCCTATGATGTTCCTGCAGGTCAGTGCAGGCACTAAAAAGCAGGGCATCCCTTCATCCTCTTAAAATGTCCTATAAGAGCTGAGCTGAGTCCCAATTCCTGGGAGTTCACCTAACCACATCCCCAAAACAAAGAGTTGGCAAAGCATGTTAGCCTGTATCCATGGTAACATTTCTTTAATCAGAAGGAAAACACCACTGGAAAACTGGGACAGATAAAAGACGGCACAGAACGACAAAAGGTGGCTGAGACTTAATTGTGCCATGTTATGTACGCGTGTGGGAAGCCTTGCCGGTAGCAGAGCACCTTTTCCCCTCTCGAGACCAGCGAAGAGTTGTCCCCGACATTTTAATGTATATCCCCGCCCCCGCTTTCTCTCACACCCGCTCTTCGGGGCCCGAGGCTGGCTCTTCGCTGAAGACCCGCTAAGAGCGAGAAGGAAGGAGTGGCGCGCCCTGAGGACGCTTCCTGGCTTGTAGCTCCCGAGCTCAGTTTGGAGGCTCCGCGTCAAGCGAAGCGGCTGCGTGCAGGCCGCCGCCCGTTTTTTCCCCCCCAAGCTAGCTCTCGGAGCTTCTGTTCCGGCGGCCTCTGCGGAACCTAACTGCGGAACATATATATATATATATATGTATCTAGGCGCCCAGTCCTCGGTTTTGCGCGGGCTGCCGAGAAAGGCGGCCGCGCTCTCTGAGAAAGGCCTTTTTCTTTCGCGCCGGCTTTGACGGCGCGCCTCTGGGTTACGGCGAGGGGCGAGAGCGACGCGAGTGGGAGAACGGTGGGATTGGCCGATCGCGGGAGCTGCTTCCAGCCCTCTTCCGAAGCCGAGCCGAGGCGACCGACAGCGGGCGGTGGGGGCTGGGTAGCTGTCACGGTCTGTGTGAGAGGAATGACTAAACGTCGACTGAGGAGCCGTGGAGGCTTCTCGGCGTCTCCTCTCCGCGCACAAGTTCACATCTTTCTTGCGCGCGCCGCTGCCCCTCCGCCTCCCGCGGTGTGCCACGCTCCCCCCGCCCGCTTCTTAGTCTCTCCTGCAGCAAATTTTAAGTGTTTCGAGACGTAATTGAAGAATCCCAACTGT
Source organism: Vipera berus (assembly GCF_964194415.1). Lineage (NCBI taxonomy): Eukaryota > Metazoa > Chordata > Lepidosauria > Squamata > Viperidae > Vipera > Vipera berus. Next base: position 183,639,724 of record NC_138203.1, on the reverse strand, counting down.
TTCCGCTTATTTTCCCCACCCCACCCCCTTTCCCCGTGCCCATCCCAGGCAAAGGCGAAGGCACTCCGGCCCCGTAACCGTTCAATGAAGCAGCACAGATCCCCGGCCGTTCCAAGTGGGATTTTGCAGGACGAGGAGAAGAAGAAGAAGGAAGAGGAGGAGGTGGTGGTGGTGGTGGTGGTGGTGGAGGAGGAGGAGGAGGAAGTGGCGGTGGAGGGAAGGAGCTGGCAGCATCAGCAACGGCAGCAGGCATATTTGCAAGGAAGCATTTAGGGTCTCGCTCTGCTACTGGGGATTTAAATGTCATTCAAAGCATCCCCAGATCAGCTTACGGCTCCTCTCCGGTTTTCTCCGAAGCGCTGATTTGAGCCCCGAATATTGCATTTCTGCGGCTTATTATCCGACAAAGGTAAGGAGACTGCAAGCGCAAAATGCGCGGCGGCGGCGGCAGCATGGTCACCGGGAGGATAACTTCTCCTTTTTGCCCTGCCACACGCCACCCCATCTTCTCTTTCCATCCCCTTTTTTTCCAGATACAGGTAGTGTATTTAGGCGCGAATCTCCCTCCCCACTTGCCCGTGAGGAAGCGCTATTAAAGCGAGAGCCGGAGATGGCCTTTGAAATCAGACCCTTTGCTTGATGTAAAAACTGGACAAGATCTGACTTTGGTACTTTTTTTACTCTGATGTAAAGAATCTTTAAGACCGTAGCATGCCTAACGCCACCTACGATCTCCAGTCTTTCATTTCTGTCCCCCCCCCCCCCACCGCCTTTCTTTCTTTTTTCTCCCCGGAAGAGCAGACAGCCATCTAGCCCCTTCCAAGAAACTCGTCATCATCTGGCATTGCCCCCTCCCCCAAATGCTATAGGCTGAATCCTTTCTAGCCACCGACTGCAAACTCGGACCCCCTCCCTCCCTGGTTTCACACACCATTTGCTATTCTCAAGGAACAAAAAGTCTAGCTCCCCCTCCCCCCACACACACATACACACATACACACACATACACGTGTATGCCTTGATTCCCATTTAACCCTTTTCCCTCTTAAGTCCTAATTTGATGTTGCACGTTTCTTTCTTTTAAATTAGGTTGCAAAACTACTGTAGCCTGCAACTCTTGAAACTTCTGGGGTTGCTATAGTGCAACCCATACATTGTAAAACTCAGAAGGGGAACAAAATGCCGTTTAGCCTCTTGTGCCTTACTCTCTTTTAAATGATGCATTTCTTTCTTCCCCTTTAATTTTTTTTTCCTTTCTTCCTTCCTTCCTTCCCTCTTTCTCTTTTGGCAAGGAAATTTGCACCATCTCCAGCATCAACCACTGCTCCTTTTGATGTTGTGGTACACCGTGCGCATGCGTTCCACATTAGAATTACTGCACTGGCTAGAATAAGTTGGATCTCTTCTTCTCTTCTACTGAAACCCTAAAATCCTATCAAAAGCTAAAGGGATGCTGAGAGTTCGGAAAAAAGGTTGCTTTGGGATTTGGTCGTTGCCCTTTATAATAACAGTGGTTTGTGCACAGAGGTAAGTGATTAAAGATTCTCTTCTATGTTTCCCCCCCCCCCCAGTCCTTCACTTTGAAATGTATTGTATGCTTCCGTTAAACTGGAGGTGCAAAATGCATTTTGAGGGGGAGAGAGAGACAAAACAGAAAATGTCTCTGTATTGATGTATTTTTCTCTGTCTCTCTTTAGTGCTAATGATCCTAGCAATATGTCCCTAGTAAAAGAGACTGTGGATAGATTGCTGAAAGGCTACGACATTCGACTGAGGCCAGATTTTGGAGGTAATTCGATTGCTTTTGTGGAAGAATCTTGCTGCACACCCAGGCTGCCATGCTCTGGGTTGTGAGTGCCTGTTTCAAACATTGTCAGGGAGCTGCCTCTCTCTAATGTACGGGAATTGTGATTTCTGAAGGTTTCTCCAAGTTAAGTCAATGTTCTCCAATTTTCTTTAACATACAATGCCGTGTGTGCGTGTGTGTGTGTAATTGGCCTCATTGTAGGAATATGTGTTGGCAGGCAGTGTACATTGCTCTCTGTAATTTAAACTTTAATTAGGTTTATTGAGATGTTAATGTCCTAAGTTTATCCAGTGCTCATTCATGAAACTATCTATGCCTGTGGTTACAATGAGTATTTTAAAGTGCAAATACAATGAGTATTTTAAAGTGCAAATATCCTGCAAAGTGAATGTACTTGTCACTCAACCAACCATGGACTTTCAGAAACATCTTTCCATGTGCATGTGTCTGCAATGTTTTAAACCTAAATTTAAATTAGAGTCCCTTGGAATACACACCAAGAGAACATTTAGTTAAGAGAATAGTTTGGAATTTAGGATGGGTTGACTTTACGCTTTGCAAGACTGTTCACCAGGATGAGTCCACGCGGCAAGCAGGAATCAAAGCCCTACTTGCTTTAAAGTCCTCCTAATTTCCTCTAGTTGGTTGGGTCTCCTTCTGTCTGGCCAACTGAAAAGACCCTTCACCCTGTTATTAATGTAGCACACCTACAGGGCGGAAGATATAAGCATGTGTGCTAGTTACATAAAGCCTTCCTGCTACTGAGAGAGACCCTGGAAGGGGGTAACTAAGACTGAGAAGTCCTTGTGCCCCACCCCTTCTTGAGTCTGAGCTAATCTTCCCTGAAATGAGTTAAATGGCTAAAGATCACAGTGCAGACCGTCTTATGTTGCAGGTCCTCCTGTGGCGGTTGGCATGAACATAGACATTGCCAGCATAGACATGGTGTCAGAAGTCAATATGGTGAGTACTTCAGCTCACTCTCACCCATCTCCACCTTCTACATTTTATTAAGGTCTGGAATATATTACATCCTGTTACAGGGAAGGGGAACCAATGAAAGTTCTGTATTTTTTGCACCTTTTATTTACATTGGAAGCAATGTTTTAGGCCATCCCTTTTCTACCCCCTCCCCAGTATCTGGTGCGTCTCTCTCTCTCTCTCTCTCTCTCTCTCTCTCTCTCTCTCTCTCTCTCTCTCTCTCTCTCTCTCTCTCTCTCTCTCTCTCTCTCTCTCTCTCTCTCTCTCTCTCTCTCTCTCTCTCTCTCTCTTTCTGCCTCTCTCTTTCTGCCTCTCGTATGACTCAGTGCATTGATTTAGGGCTACCTGTGATTCCTGAATATGAAAACTGTGACCAGTGGATTTTAAGGAATAACAATATCTTTGGCTACATTTTGCATTTCAAATAATATTGAATAGACACATACATACACATATTCACACGCAAACCGAGAGTAAATGAATTTGAGAGGCTTCACAAGGGCATTTGAAATGCATTCTTTTTTTTCAAATGAATGTTTGCCATTTTATTATATTGGGATTGTTTAACTATTATGATTTATAGAGTAAAAAGCTGGTCAGATGTATTGACAGTTGTAATATTTAGCAGATACCATTTCAGACATAACAGTTAAAGAGAGTCCTAAGGGAACAATTCTGGCCACTTTTTGCTCATGCAGGATTGCCCCCTGCTGACACAACTGTGCACTGCATCTTGTATTTCTGTAACATTTTTGTTCACTCTTTGAAATCATGTATGTGATTATTTTAGAATGTTGTTGAGGGGAAAATGAGATTAGAGTTGACTGTTTCAATATTTTATATATGTGTTGCTAGTTTTGAAGTATACAGGATTACCATTAGATATAGAAGTGGAAGAATGGGTGTTTGTGCATTTTGGAATAAAATTCAGCTTGCTTGCGGAGTCAAGCTTTTATTGGAAATTCCAGTTTTTATGGTGACAAAGCAATTTGTAAAGACTGTAAAAAAATAAGAGTGATTTTTGTAGCATGTTCTAGCAGAGACATAGTGCTTTGTTTTTACACAAGCCATTTAAACATAATTTTGGTTACCAGTAGGATGTTAATTTTCTGAAACAAAAATTATTGAGAAGTTAATATTCTTGCTGATATAGTGAAGACAGCATAAATCTTTTTACAAAGCTTTTCAATTACCAGATTTTTCAAAAAATAAGCAATTTGGCAATGACTAAGGAACTGTGAAACATGCAAGCCTACATACTGGCAAGAAGGCAAAGTCTAATCTCAAGCAAATTAAAATAACATGAACTTTTGTGAAAGCTAAATCAAAGTTAACACAAAATGCTCAATTTGTATTTTTCAAAATATCTATGTTTCTAATATTTATTTAGAATACTGACTTGACATTAATAAACACATTCAGTAACTACTGTGCTGTATTCTAAAGAGTGGAAGAACAATTTTTTTACAAAAAATATACAGCCACTTATTAATAAGTCTTTATAGTACAGATTGTATAAAAGATACATTATCAAATGCATCTCTAAATCCTTGTGCTAATGTTAAATTTTATTCATGCAAGGTCTTTGATGTTCCAAATTATTTCATCTCTACTAGATTCATTTCTTTCGTAAAGTCATTTAGAGTTGAAATATGTCTGTGTGCAAAAAAAAAAGATTCCTTACACTAATTTCAGATTTGGCACAATCTATGGATCATTAAATCCTTTCTTCACAAACAACTCTTTTGCCATGCTGAACTTTTCTCTACTGACTTTATCCATAGTTAAAGGTTATAGTTACACCCACATGTATCATAGTTAAATTGAAGTTGCTGTTAATTCAGATTCAAAGCTACTTTCAGCTCTTAGGTAAGCTTAAACACGAATGCTAATGAATTCTAAAGTGTAATATAAATTCAATGTAAAGAACTTGTGCTTATGTGAGGAAAGGACTGAGGAGAAAAATCATATTTTTACATTAATTACCCTTAATTTCTTACCATGGCTAAGGACAAAATTCAGGGAGAACCTATTGGGTATAGACTATATTGGCTATAGTGAATTTATGCGAATCTAAGAGGTCATACAGAGGCTTGCTTAATATAAGAGTGGTGTTCTTGTATCAAACTTTTTTTTTCAGGAGCAAGAATAATAGTTGGTGATCTGCTTGATTCACATTTCACTTACAGTATATTTCCTTCGCAGTAATGATAGTATGTTCCTAAACCTTGGCAGTGCTATAATAGAATGTTAAACTTTATAAGGAATAACAACAACAAAACAACAACAAATAATAATAATAATAATAATAATAATAATAATAATAATAATAATAATAATAATAATAATAATAATATAATAATAATAATAATAATGATGATGATGATGTTGGAAGGGACCTTGGAGGTCTTCTAATCTAACCCCTGCTCAGGCAGGAAACCCTATACCATTTCAGATATAGATTGCCTTCTTATTGGTTGATATCAGTGAACCTTAGCCTATATGACAAAATAGATGTTTGGAAATTTTGGAAGTTACCTCTAGGAATATTTACTTAAAAGTCAGCATCACTTTGACCAATATACTTACTCACCAGTAAATGAATACATTCTTATTTTGTTTTGTATAAATGTAGAGGAGTTAATATAAATCTATGGTTGTTTCTGACAACACCATATAAAGCAATCGACATCTTTACCTGATCCCCCCTTTCTTAAGAAAAAAACCATTGTTTATAAGTTTATAATAATGATTAATCTCTTCCATCACCAGCCCAAACCTCTTAGATAACACCGTAGTCTTCAACCTTTAAGTTATGGGCACATTTCAGGTTTTGTTTTGTTTAAAAAAATGGCTGCCACAGATATGAGCAATCACATATTTTCTATTAAATCTTTTTTACTAAAAAAGATGCAGTAAAATTTCTAAGAAAGGCATACTAGAATGTAGATCTCATTTGATTCCACAGTATTCTACTCTAGCTAAAGAATCAGTGTAGGTGAAAAGCTAATTTCATCAGATCTCCAAGTTCTAAATTCAATTTGTCCAACCAAATTCTCTTCACATGGGAAGATTACTCCTAAATCATTTTCCCTTGAAATGTACAAAAAAATATCACTACATGCCTACACGGTTAGTATATAAAATCATAAATACATTATAATCTAAACCTATTGATCCAAACTCACACATTCTTAATGACTGATTCCTTCTGGGTCACACCTAAATCCTTTTTAGAGGACCTTGACAAGCATATGCAAGATAATATTCTAGAGGCACCTTTCTGTCCATAGTCAATTGCCAACCACAGCTATAAAGGTTATTTATTATCATTTAATGTTGGCATTAATTTACTGTTTACATAGTCTTGCTCAAAGAAGTTAAGAAGATGCTTCTCATATATATTTGAGCATCTGTGTTCATGCAGAAACATAAATATACTTTCTATCTCAAGTTATATTGATTGTCAAGGGCATTTAGCGATTATATACAAGAATGTGTTGAAGATACATTTGAAGTAGCATATAAGTAATTTAGTACAACAAATAGTCATTTCTCCTAAATACAATTGTCAAAAGCAATTATAATATCTTTAGCAGTTGCAATATTTTAACATTGATAACATTCAGTATCAACAAGAATTTCAACAAGTGTAAATTAACTACATTAATTTAAGGTTTTTATTTTTTATGTTATTTTTTGCTAACAACCCACATGTTTTGTTTTTTTCCCAAGAGTATTTTCCCCCCTGGAATAAACCTTTTTCTATGTAAAAATGTATGATCTTAAAAAAACAACTTGGGACAATAATCAAATCTGTTTTTCCATTCTCCCATAGGGGACCTATTTTAATATGTGTATTTTAGATTGAGGTTGTGCATTTTGCAAGAGATATCTGAGACATTTTTTACAGGTCTCCTTTGGAATAAAATAGTGTGACCATGAAACCAGAATGAAGCTCATAATTTACAATGTCTGATGGAATCTTCCTGAAAATATATCTTATCTCAGAAATTTCTTAGCAAGTTCATATATTCAGAGAAGTAATACTTAGAAATGCAGGCTTTTTTGACTACCGTAGTTTAGGAAAAGGGGGGGGGGGAGAGAGAATTACATAGAACTGTGGCCAAATGGACTTAATCACTGAATACAAGGGAGGCTGAAATAGTCTAGATATAGACAGAGCAATTTAGAGCCATTCCTGACCCTTTGCTGTGCTATATTTTCACTTATTGGTATGCTATTTTAAAATATTACTATTGTATCATTAAATTGCTGAGATTTTGAAAAAGAAGAAAAAAGAATGTCTTTCGTATTCAAGAATTCTTCATTATCTTTTCTCTCTTCTTTCTAAATGTAGATTTTTTTAAGAGGCTACATGTTCTTCTCTATTATGCATGCAAATCCATCTTCGAAGTTTAAGAAAACATTGGGTTAAGTTGCATTGTATGCAAAATAATTCCTTCTCTATTAATTTTGTGGAGGTGGCATTTCACTGCACAAAAAGAGGATTTGTATTGTCTGAAATAATTCTCATGTACGGTACTTAAAATGAGGAATTGGTGGCCCAACTGATTGTTGCAACTATTTTCAGCTTCTACTTCAAATGCCAATAATATGCCAAAATAGCCTTGCTTGGTTTCGTGAGAGACTAGGGTTTTTTTACTCTAATTATTGTATATTTTCTTTTAAGGTTACAGTTCCATTCCACTGAATATTTCTTTATTTTATGGTATTTGGGCATATCACATGATGACCAAACTATAAAAAATATATTGTGTTAATTATTAAATGCAATTGTTACATTTTATTTACCTTTGACCAGATTTTAAAAATGGGAAGTTTTAACTTTAAATCCAGCTTCTACCAATTTATTGATACCAATTTATTCATAAAAAGACATTGAGATAGTATTTTGCCAGATATATACAAATACATCCATTAGCTTAATAAATGTATTTTTATTCCAGTTCAGCTCATAGTAATTCATCTGTTTTATAATAAATATGTGGTGCAAATTAGTTTTATTTTTATGAGATACAGATTTAAAGCTAACTATATTAAGAATGAGTTGACTTTCTCACCTGGTCTCTTTTATATGAGTCCTTGAGATTTGGTCATACAAAGCCTTCTAGGTGTTGCTTTCACCAGCTATGAACTGCAAAACAAAACATGAGATACATCAAATGAAATGAATAAAATAATTGCTTCTGGGCGGAAAAATCACTATTGTTCTACTAGTTCATAGTATCAGCAGACAGAGAATAAAAAGCTCCTTTCATGTGTCCTCATTTTCCCCCCTCTATTTTTTTTAACCCTCCCCCCAGCTTTTTTCCATCAAAGATAAACCTGCCTTCTTGTTTTCAAATAACTGGAAGAGGAAATACCTTGAAATTTAAGTTTCCTCTAAGCATTAAATAGGAATAATGGTATATTCAAGGTCAACTTTGCTTTTATCCCACTTAGCATAATATAGCTTGATGATTTCAGATTTTTCCATCTTTACAGAGCATTTTTTGAAATAAACAAGGTAAAACATATCTATTGTGGACACAGACCCAGGGTCATCATGGAATGAGAGTTATTGTGAGGACTCAGAGTTATCAATTGTCATTTATTAACAATCACAAATCCCATCATTATTATCAGGACTAAATGTTATCTACAACAAAATACCTGTATTTGGGGATATTTATCTTCAAAGAAATCAACAAAGGATCCTAAGAGCCCCTTAGAAAAATTGCACATATTTTATGATACATAGTGCATGAAGGCAAGTCAATCTTGCAACAGAAATCTGTGCATTTATGTGTGTGTGAATAGAACATAAACAGTGAAGTTAGATTTGAAATATACACACTGATAATTAACTCCCAGAGTCAGTTTCATGTAATGGTTAAGGTACAGTGAGTTCTAGTCCTGCCTTAGTCCTATCTTAGGCACTAAACCAGCTGGTTGACCTTGGACCAATCTCTTCCTGTCAACCCTCAGAAGAAAGCAATGGCACACTGCTTCTGAAATCTTAACAAGTAAACTGCAGAGACTAGTCCAGGGAGTCACCAGGAGTGAAAACAAAATTGATTTGAAAGCAATCATCATGATTTTATAAACTATAAGTATTGACAAAGCCATTCTTGAGTATTATGTATGACAACACTTAAAGAGTCAGGTTTAGTGAATGTGGTCTACCAAAGCTGATGTTGTGATGAAAGAGAGAGAGAGGAGTGAGTTTAAATGTGGAAAGAGAAAGATCTTATTATTGATGGAATGGGACTCACTGCATATTTTGCTTCAATGTTGTTTCTGAAAAGTAATTGAATCAGAATGTTTAATGCTAGAATAATGTGGCATTTGGTTAGAACTATAGTATATAATTTCATACACTATCATATATTATAAAACAGCTGAGTAGTTAATAGGATTACGAATTCTCCTGTGTCAATATAGAGACTAATGGGCTTATTTTAAACGAATCCATAGGCAGCAACTTACTTCCTATTAACTTAACTTGGTTGGCTTCCTGGAAGTGTATTATTACTTGAAAAGTGGAAGCTATGTTTTTACATTGTTACTTTGATAGCATGATTATCCAACATTATTTGTGGGCAGGTTTGTTATGAAACATAAATTAGAACTATTCAGCGAAGGAACCCCAACAATGAATAATGCCAGAATAGATTATGAAATATTCTTGCAGGTGGCTTAATCTGGGTTGTGTGAAACTCATTGGCTGGAATCTGCAAATTCTTCTGTCCCAGTTCCTCTTCAAATTCCTGAGATGCCAGGGGAGATTGGAACGCTCACTTTAATGGGGAGTTGTCCCATTCTGCACTTTAATTGGTGAGTGGAGAAATGTCAGCCAGACATTTCTGTCTGGGCTTCTGTCAATCAGTTGATATACAATACAAAGCAAAGAGGCTTTCATACTACTATTTAGTAGGATTTAAGCAATTTTAAAGGACTGTACTTGCTCATTTTTTTTATACAGATAGTATGGACCAGTTTGGAGAAATAAGAGCCACTGGAAAGAAATTTGGTCTGAAATACGTAGAACTTCACAAAATCCTTCATTTTCATATAGCATTTCAATTCTCTCCTTTTTGTTCTCACAGCTGGATCTTGATTTCATATGCTCAAATATAAATGACTTTTTCCAACGCATGTAGTTTCATTTATCCTCCTCAGATGGTGATCACTGCCCAGTCATGTGTGTGAGGCAGGTGGCCATGTAAACCATATCTGTTAATAAATCCATGACTTCAGGTAGATAACTAGATAACATTTTTTTCTGGTTGCAAATTTTTCCAGTCCAGGTGAAATGAAGAGCTGTGTTGAATTTGAAACTTTTTACTGTAGCTAAGATGGACTGTGAGAATAACCTTGGGAGAGAGGAAGAGGAGCCACAGTCAGGGCAATGGTTAGACAAGAGATAATCCCAATCCAACAAAGGATTGAGGAAGTGTCTCAGAAGGGACCTCTGCAATTATCTGGAAGATAAAAACAAGGAAGGGGAGAAATGCTTTCAGACTTGCAAGATTCTGTTAACCTTATTTATTTTATTTTATTTTTTATTTTAATTCCATTTATATTTATTTATTTATTTATTTATTTTAATCCCATTTATATCCCGCCCTTCTCCGAAGACTCAGGGCGGCTTACAAGCTTAGCAGTAGCCTTCATTCTATGTATATGCCTGCTTATTAGGGCTTTCACACACACCCCAAGCGGCATTATTACAAAGTCAGCTTAATTGCCCCCAACAATCTGGGTCCTCATTTTACCTGCCTCGGAAGGATGGAAGGCTGAGTCAACCTTGAGCCTGGTGGGATGCGAACCTTACAAGTTCTTTTTATTCAATTCAATCATGTCTATTTCTGCAGGATTAGGCTGGCTTCAAAAAAGTGTTGGACCAATTTATGAAAATCATGAGGATTAATGTCTATAGTCTGGAGGACAGCATAACTGCCTTTGAAAACTATCTGCTGGGAGATTAGTGCACTTTCTTGTCTAGTTGTTTGGCCACTGAGAGAAGAGACTGCAAGACAAGATGAGTCAAAGGACATTCCTTAGGTTCTAACTTCTGTTAGTTTACCAGACCTTTTCCACTTTAGGAATTAGAACATGATGTGCTTTAGAAAAGGTATATAATTAACCTTAGAAAAATAGACTATTTAATTTTCCACTGAGTCCAGTAAAATTGGAAAACTTGGTGAATCTATTCCAACTTGCTTTGAAAACTATGTGATGTTTCATTTTATTTCTGCTATTTTAAAAATGTAATTCCCACCTTGTAGGCTTCATGTGGGTGCACAGTGCAATATGACAAAACAGTAACTACAACAATTTAAAAACTGAATTCTATCTGTTTCAGAATAATTGAAACTGCAAACTTTTCTCAAAACTCTCTTCAAAAACACCTTGAGAAAGATCAGGAAACAAAAATTGAATATAAACATTGAATATAAACACTATATCAAGGACCTCTCTGGGGAAAAAAAAACAGTTTTAACTTGCTTCCACAAGTTACTGAAGTTCTTTTTGAAGATGCAGACCCATATGTTGATATCTCTAGGAGGAAGCCTTGATTTCTTAGTGGCCTTTGTTCTCAGGACCTTAGCAGGAATGTTTACAATAAAACCATGAGACCCATAGATGCTGGTTAAATTCTTCTGTCTGTGATAGCATCAGGTATGAAGCTATGTTTTAATTGCCTCCTCACCCCAGAAACTTATTATTTTTTGTCCAGGTCAGACCAGAACTGGTTCTGAGAATTTAATATAGGATAAATCTGAGTTGGAGGTGATTTCCTCCTGCTTAATTATTAACTTCCCCAACGTCCTCTTCATTCAGCAGAGGCAAAGGAAAAGGAGTGTTCTTAAAAACATCATCAACAACAACAGCATTCCCTTCTTCCTCTTCCTTTAGGCAAAGCCATCCAAAGGACCACATTCTGCCTAAGGTTATTCTAAATACCTCTCTTCTTATGTTTGTACTGTGGCATACCATTATACTATTATAACCCCAACTGGGCTTAGATCTTCTGTTGCCAAGCAGTGTCGTCATTAAGTCAGTTGCATCCAATTTTATAACCTTTTTGTTTCTGTCGTTAAGCAAATCTCCATGGTCATTAAATGAATCCAGCTTCCCCCATTGACTTTGCTTGTGGAAAGGTCACAAATGACCATCACACGTGACCGTGGAGGATGCTGCAATGGTCATAAGTCCAAGGACTGGTTGTAAATCACATTTTTCAGCACCGTTGTAACTTTAAATGGTCATTAAATGAAAGGTTGTAAGTCAGGGATTATCTGTATCCAATACTGTCACAATAGTGGAAGAGGGACGATGCAAAAGGAAAGCATTCCTGTTTATGATAGGAAAAGCCCTGACAGGTCATGATAAGTGGAACTGATACAGTACACAGAGATAAGTTATTTCTTCTACCGGACAGAATAAATATCCATCATGGCTATTAGCTATTGGTACTCTGATCATTCATTCCTTTATTTGGTTTCCTTTCAAAACCATCTAGGTGCCTGGTCGCCAGCTTATATTATGACAGTCAACCTACTATCAAACTGGATAAACTGTTTTCCTTTCTGTGTTCTGAATGTTGCAACTTTCACCTTTATCAATAGCTAAAATAGATACAGATATTTCTGAGGGGTCTCTTTTCCTATCCTTAATATAATTTTATATGCTTCCATCATATTTCCTACCTGGTTACTTTAAAAAGTCCAAAACCTTCCAGCTGGAGACACTGCTCAAATCTTTTATTGTTTGGATTCCCCTTTCCATTGTTCTTTCAAAATATAGTGGTACCAGGAACCTTGATCATATTTTTTTTTCAGAGCAGTCCCATACTGGGTCATTGATTTCATTGAGCTGTTCAGTATAATCTCTGTTTTTCTTTTTTGAACTGTCATTTCCAGTTTAAACCTATTAGCGCAAAGAACGTGAAATCTAATGTGCATTGTCTCACACTCTTCTTTTTTCCCCCATTGGGTCATATTTTAATGTTCGTTTCAACTGTTTGAATTATTTTGCAGTTCCTTGTAATTACTTATAAGCACTTGACAACTTGATGTTATCAGTAAATCTGGCTATTGCATAGTGCTGCATTAAATTAGCAGCAAATTAAAAAATGCCATGCACCACACAGCTCATTGAGGGATTCCAATGATTACATTACTGCACTGGGATAACTGTTCATAATTTATGCTCTTTAATCTTCAGTGAAACTTTCCTGTCATTACATTAAGAAGAATTTAGAAGTTTGCACTTTTTTTGTTTGCCATCGTTTGTCTTCATTGCTTAGATTTTTTTGGAAATGTCAGTTCAAGCACAGGAATTTGTGCTACATCTTTTGCAGTAAAAATAGGCACAGAGAATCCATTTAGCTTTGCATTAGTCATATTGCCTCTCTTTTCTATCTAGTAATTCAATTTTTTTTGTAGCCTGTTTCCTGCTATTAATGGGTTTTATTTTTTTAATGGCCAACCTTTTATCATTAGCAATATGAACATTCTCACTAATATAAACCTTCTGTTTGGTTTTTAAAGAGAGGGCAGGGCTCCATGCTTTCATAATTATAGCTGGGGGAAAATGGAAAAAGAACCAGATAGATCAGTCGTTCTCAACTTTGTTTTACCAAAGACCCCCTTTAAATACCTTTTGTGGCCACACGGACCCTCAAGACCCTCAACTCAAGATTTAAATCATAACACCATGATGGTGTTGTGGTGGCGCAGTGGTTAGAATGCAGTATTGCAGGCTAACTCACTGCTCACTCCAGGAGTTCGATTCTGAGAGCCTCAAGGTTGACTCAGCCCTCCATCCTTCCGAGCTCGGTAAAGTGAGGACCCAGATTGTTGGGGGCATGCTGATTCTGTAAACTGCTTAAAGAGGGCTGCAAAGCACTGTGAAACGGTATATAAGTCTAAGTGCTATGGCTATTGCTATTTCTTCAAGCCTCTGCGGACCCCCTGTGATGACATCATGGCCCCCCAAGGTGTCCGTGGACCACAGGTTGAGAACCACTGGGGTAGATTATTCAGAATTAGAATCTTGAAGGTCAGGCTGGAGGCACCACAATTAATTTTAGTTCAATTTCAAAACCAGATATTGCTGATGAATTGTCCTAATTCTGAGAAGATACGATGGAAGCATAGTAAATACAAGGGTATCATTTACATTGAATTACGATCGAGGGTGGGGATACATGTTGCGATCCATGTCTAAGACTTCATAGCATGAAGTGTAAAGAGCTACTATAGATTATAGCAAACATAGGCAAAGTCTACAAATAAGGTTATATATATATATATATATATATATATATATATATATATATATATATATATATATATATATATATATATATATATATGTGTGTGTGTGTGTGTGTGTGTGTGTGTATGTATATGTGTGTATATATATATATGTGTGTGTGTGTGTGTGTGTGTGTGTATGGATGTATATGTATATGTGTATATATATGCATACTTTAATTTAGGAATTTCTATACAAACCTGCTTGTAAATTCTGCTTTTCTGTTCTCTCATTCTCACACTTCAGTTGTAATAATATATTGAGGCAGGAAAATGAAATGACACTTGAGGTGCAGGCATCAGTAATGTTTATGTGTACAGATGTACCTTCCTGTTGTATAACATACATCAGTTTTGTGCTGTATCTTTCTGGGAAAGAAAAGAGCTCAGCATGTATAGCAATTGCTTGAAAATAGGTTCTCCAAAACATTCTGCTGTCTTTCAATGTATTTCTAAGATTGTAGTGAGACAAAATAGGAAACTATAGTAATAAACAATGCCCACACTTTCTTCAAACAATGCATACCTATGCTTTGAAGGTCGCAGCAAATAATTTGGATTAAATTTTAAGATTGATTTTGCATGCATCATGATAAAAGGGGGAAAGGGAGAAATGCAGTTAAATGAAAGCAAATATTCTTCAATGAAATTAGCTGTAATTGATACTGAATGTAGTAATATTCACTATCCCTTTATTCGGAACTCCTTCATTTTAGTACATTGAGGGCAAACAGCGCATAAATCCTTTTTTGGATATGTGTTGCATATACAACATAATCCCATTGGCATAATCTAAATTGCACTATGACGCTCCAAACCAGATAATGTTTACAGCACTTAATAGGGCCATCAGATTGTTCTGGCTAATCTTTTAGGTGAGGTACTTGATTTCAAGTGCTGGAGAAGACTCCTGCGAGTCCCTTGGACTGCAAGGCGATCAAACCGGTCAGTCCTAGAGGAGATCAATCCTGACTGCTCTTTAGAAGGCCAGATTCTGAAGCTAAAACTCAAGTACTTTGGCCACCTAATGAGAAGGAAGGACTCACTGGAGAAGAGCCTAATGCTGGGAAAGATCGAGGGCAATAGAAGAAGGGGACGACAGAGAATGAGGTGGCTGGATGGAGTCACTGAAGCAGTAGGCGCGAGCTTAAATGGACTCCAGAAGATGGTAGAGGACAGGAAGGCCTGGAGGAATGTTGTCCATAGGGTCGCGATGGGTCGGACATGACTTCGCAGCTAACAACAACTTGATTTCAGGTTCTTGTAGAAAAGTCTTCCACAACTTGTTTCCTTATTGGACTTCAACTTTTGAAATTCTAATGCCTATGCTCACTGGGAATATTAGGAGTTGGTTTAATGTATTTGACAAGTACAAGTTGGGAAAACTCCTTACACTCCTCAACATATGATTGGAACTGCCATAACATCCATGTTCCCACAACATAGTATTAGATTTAAACACAAGTTAATGTTATGGTAAGTCAGTTTTGGGGATCAAACCTCACTGAAAATAACATTCTACAGGCTCTTTTAAATTTTTTGCTTCTGTCGATGGTTTAAATTAGCTATCAAGACCACTTGTAAAATATCCTTGAATCTGATAAGACAACGTTTTAACTAAGGATTATGGTGTGCTAAACTACTCTGGCAAGAAAATAATTGGTTTTGGATTATGAACAGGTTCGTGCTACCTCATTTATAATTAGATGTTCTTGGCACATCTTCTGAAAAGCAATGGGAGAAGCAGAAATGGGTAGATTATTGTTGCAAGGCATACCGGTCAGATTCTTCACATGGAATGAGAATTCTCACACCTATGTTCAGTGTTTGTTACTATGGTCCATTTCCTAGGAGACCTGTGTTAAATAACCTTGTGTCTTGTATTAACATTGAAAACAGAATGAATATTGTGTAATTTTGAGCATTAATAGAGTCTACCCTCCCTACAGGGTAAGTGGACAGTTGGATAATTTTAGGAAAAGTATGAAAAATTCCCAGAAGAAGAGTCATCTTCTTCTTGATATTCTGGTTTAGCCAAGTAATTTTCAGAGTGATATATTAACATCCTTTCCCAAATTAGTAATATATAATTAGATTTTTAGATAATTAATTTTTTGCTGGTTATTGAAAGCTCATTGCTAATTTTGTAAGTGGTCTATTTAAATTACCATTCAACCCAAGCTAGGCCATGTGGTGATGATGAAGAAAAAAATAAAATAAATTCAATAAGTCAACTTGATAGCAGAATTATAATTAACAACTCCCCCCCCAAAGCAGAAATTAATTACCATAGAAAACTAAAAGGAAGAAAAGTATTTCATTTTGCAATAAAGGTAATTTCATAGTTGGGATCTCACTACAAAGGAGGCACTTCTCTGCTATACATACTAATCTAAACTGCCTTGACATTTTAAAAAATAAAACCGAACAATTAGAGAAAACTATAAATTACAGGACAACTTGCATGGGTAAAGATAACTTTTGGATAACCTGACTTCCAAATTGGTAAAGCCTTTTCGATTAAACACTTCTGCTGCAATAGAATGCAGAATGAAAGCTAATAGAGTTCATGTAGGTTTGATATATAACATTTTCTGGAAAACTCATACTTGAAAGCAATTTTGATACAGTATTTATACAGGCATGGCTTGTAAACCCCTTTCAAGGACAGCATAAGGTGAAGCAGATTTCAGTTACCTAAAGAGGAAATGACTAAAACATGAATTATTGAGGCTAGGAAAGCCTTTTCTAACCAGTACTACACAGCTGTCAAAGTTAGGAAAAGTTTCTGCAGATGAAATCCTTCCAAAATAATATGATCCTGTACACAAATATCTTTCTCCCAATGGTTAATCATAAGAATCTTTCTGTCTTCTATGGACTGTGCCTTCACTACATCCATCTTTGAAACTCACATCAGTTTAAATTTTCCCACTTCTATTTTATCATTTGGGGAAAAAAGAGAAATATATCTTAATATTTTTGCAATGAATCATCAAATATGAAAACTTCTCCAAATGCTTCAAGCTGGCATGGCCAATGTATTATTTTTACAATCCTTCCTGGTTTTTTTCTTCCTCTAGGATATTTTAACTGATATACAATACATACATACATATATACATACTGTTGCTTCAGTATGAAACAGTTGAAATTTATTTCAACTGGAATAACAAGGTTTTTTAAAATCTGTCAGTCGTTTCACATTTTAAAAGAAGCATGAAAGAAACCTAGATAACATTTCACTTCTATTTTGACATCTGATCTATGACAGGCAATAAAGAGAATATACTATATTAAATAGGCTTTTCCTTCAAGTTGTTCTGATTTATGTATCTCATTGCTGCTATGCATTAAAATACTTTAATATAGATTAGAAGTTTAGCATGTGACTGAAGGAAGAAAGATCTACCAAAAGCAATGCCAGTTTTTTTTACCGATGCGGGGACTCAATTAAAAGCTTCGTTACATTAGAGGTTTTTTGTTTGTTGTTTTTATTGTCTGTATTAGTGTATCTGTGTACATACTACTTAACAGAGAAGGGGAAGCACAGGTCCCTAATGAACTGAGATATAGTATAAACAAAAAACATGGAAACCAATTAATGGAAGAAAGAAAAAAAAGGTTAGCAAGGAAAAAGTATACAACTTTTTCAATTGCTAATAATGAGGAATATAGATTTGGGAATAAACCAGATGGGGAAAATATAATTGAAGAGAAATCACTAATGCCATTAGTTACATAGATCGAATATTTTACAAACTGCAGAGTCTGGACTCATGCCACATGTACTGTATATAAATGCATGTCAGGGGACTCTTCCTCACATTTACTGGTAATTGTAAGCAGCATCTCCATGCTGTTATCCTCACCATGCTTTTCTTTGAGGTCACCAATGGCAGAGAAGCTAAAACAGCAATTAGTCAACACCCTGCTCCTTACCTTCACTTTTTCTTCTCGCAGCTAGCTTCCTTTTAGGACAAGGAACAAAACATATTTTTTAAACAACCATCACAATGCGAGCTTGCAGCAAAGCGATTTTTTTAAATGGAACTATGGGAGAATACGGTGGGAAGGTAACAGCGTTCCGTGCGCCTTTGGCGTCTAGTCATGCCGGCCACATGACCACGGAGACGTCCTCGGACAAACGCTGGCTCTTCGGCTATGAAACGGAGATGAGCACCGGCCCCTAGAGTCGGAAACGACTAGCACGCATGTGCGGGGGAACCTTTACCTTTACCTATGGGAGAATTATATACCAAAGTGTGCCTTTCCCCTGGCAAAAGGGTAGAATCTGATTATTTTGGGGACAGCATCAGGGATAGGTTCTTGCCTGTAGCCCCAGGAGAAATGCTGCAAAAGTGTCACGCAATGGCCTTAAGGAGTTTGGCTTCCCAAGCTGCATGGTTGTCCCACAGCATTGTGAGAACACAAAAGGTGAAACAGGGCTTAGATAGGCACAACCTTCACCTGTGGAGAGGTTTAAGGACCTGACTTAAAGAGTCAGACTTCCTCTTCCTGTTCATCAATCTGAGAAGTGAGAAGGAATTTGGTAGGATGTTAAAACCAAAAGAAAAAAGAAAAATGGACTGTGCAGGGTGTCTTTGTATGTGGTGGGGCAGGCAAAGGCATCTTCCCCACTGTGTGAGAAATATATTGAGAGCTAAACTTTCCAAAGCTATGCCATTAATTAACTGCTACATGGCAGTAGACACAAGATACACAGAGCAAGTTTCCACTTAAATGTGGAAAAGGTGGGAAAAAGAAACACCGGATTTAAACTTTGGAGGGTAGAAGATGGGACTTCATCCTAATTACTGCAGAGGAGAACCAAGTGACTTGTGACCTCATTCTGATGCATGATATAGTTACTAGCTGTCTCAGTTTGAGCAGTTGGGTAAATTCTGCCAGGTCTGAGCCAGCCAAAGTGACAACCTAAGTCACAATTGCTTATATCTCTAGTACATTTGCTTATTCAAAACACAATTCTGTATTGCTTTTAAGGTAAACTTTTGAATGTAAAAACATTTTGAAATGAAGAATAAACATTGTATTCAGTTATCTTTAGATGGCCTCCTCTCCCCCATCCCCTGCTATTTGTAGATTGCTTCACAGATTTGTTTTGCCATGAGATACTAGTCATACTTCAATGTCATTATGCTGAAATATGTTCTTCAAGACATATGGATGAAGGCTCGGTTATGAAATTCAGCACTTAATCTGTCATTTAGCATATATAAATATGCAATAAGCAAATTAAAAATAAAAATTTCAGTAAAGGTTTTTCCATGTGACACACAAAAAAACTGAAGTGCAACATTTCATGTTGATGAACCTCTTATTAAGATTGACTTTTGAGAACAGAATATATCCACACTTGACATTTTGGCAAGGAGGCATCTATTTAGTGGTATAGAATGACTAGTATGATTATCTTTTAGCTCTATTTCTTAAAAAAAAATCCCAGAAAAAGCAGGGACTAGCATTTTTTAATAAAAACTAAAGTTTGAGTCCCTGTTGGGAATGTTTAAAGCAGCTGCTTCTTTTTATGGGCTTGTTTTGTTACTCTCTGTTCCTGATATATGATCCTATGAGCCAGACACATTTAATTTAAGATATTCCCGACAAGGGTTATATGGCCACTCACAAATTCTCCATTTCACATTTTACCCTTCAGATCTGACCTCTGTACAGCACTAATAGTAACATGACTTTGTAATTGGAATGGACATCTACAGTAGCTATAAAGAAGACTGCTTCTTTTGCAGTGTTCACCTTGCATTTTCCAAAATGTTTAGGACTAGCAGGTGATTTTATGTGGAAATCAAAGCATCTTTTCAGATGTACTTAAAACCTGACTTCTAAATTTCTCTGGAAGTGTATCAACTTTTGGAACTAGAGTACATGGAAATATGTATGTTCTCATCAGTTTTTACCAAGTGATTAAAATTTAATCCTAAATTGACCAACTACATATAAAATCAGTGATGAATAGATATTGTGTAAATCTGTAATTTTTTCAAAGGAGACCAGAATGATATCTTAAATAACTTCTATATCACCTAGAGTGGACAATTTGGACTGTAATTCCCATTTCCATCAGCCCCATTTTGTTAATTTTTCACTGAAAGTATTACAGCAATAACAGATAAATAAGAAAAAGTACATTTTATCCTGGCTTTTGGCTTCTGTTCTTAAAGGTAAGTTCTGGTGCAATTAAATAGGGAAGAATTATAGGGGTCCCTTAGCATCACAAAATGTACTTATAACATATTTAAGAAAAGATGTAAGAATAAGAAAATTAATGGGAAAAATGAACTTTTAAATTTATTTACTTTTTGTTTGTTTTTAAATATCTAGTCATTCCCAGAAGATACCAAATTCAGTCAATTGTTCAGTTGGGTTTAATCTATAATATTCATGTAGAAAATATCAATTACATTTGTTACAGTTAAAACCAAATGTGAGAGGGTTGCAAAATGTGTTTTCTAAAACATTCATGTTTGTCTCAATGGGTCAGAAAAAGCCACCTTTGATGATAATATACTGGTAATATTATATCATCATGGTAATATGCATAAAAAGATGTTGAGACTCTAGAAAGGGTACAGAGAAGAGCAACAAAGATGATGAGGGAGCTGGAGGCTAAAATATATAAAGTATGGTTGCTGGAATTGGATATGTCTAGTTTAATGAAGAGAAGGACTGGGGGGACGTGATAGCAGTATTCCAATATTTCAGGGGTTGCTACAAAGAAGATGGAGTCGAACTATTCTCCAAAGCACCTGCAGGCAGGACAAGAAGCAGTGGATGGCAACTAATCAAAGAGAGAAGCAACCTAGAACTAAGGAGAAATTTCCTGACAGTTAGAACAATTAATCAGTGGAACAACCTGCCTCCAGAAGTTGTGAATGCTCCAACACTGGAAATTTTTAAGAAGAGACTGGACAGCCATTTGTCTGAAATGGTATAGGTTTTCCTGCCTGAGTAAGGTATTGGACTAGAAGACCTCCAAGGTCCCTTCCACCTCTATTATTGTTGTTGTTGTTAACTATATCATATATAGTTTAGAAATGGTAAATAATAACTTGCTAAGGTCCTGATAGAATATACCTATAACTGATACATATGCTCACTTTGCTTGCCTGTTTCTTTCTGTAAATAGGATTTTCTTAGTTGAAATTATATTCACATGTGCTCAGATATCCTGGATCATATGAGCACCTTTAGGATAATTTAAAATTGGCATATTGTATTTTCAAACTGCTTTTCTTTCATCAAAAGTGAAGGCCTGTCATATATTTTTGAACAAGATTCATATTTGCTTCAAAGATGTCTTTCACGTTATAAAAATGAATTTCATATTTAATTTTGATTTGTGTTGGCGAAACAGCAAAGAACCTTGAGAGTGTATGCCAAGACTACCATATATTACCACCAGGGTCACCCAGCATGTGAGGCCATCCCTCTGCCCACTATAGCAAACAGGCATCTACAGGGGGTAGCAATGATATAAAATGATATAAAAAGATGTTGGGCCTGAATGAACACATTTAGTTACAATGATAATGATATCATTTCATACTGCCTGGGAGAAGACAATGAGAATAATTCCTGTATTTAATAAGAAAACCACATGGATAGACAATATAAATTAATGATATAATGCTGGATGAGGAGTACTCAGGTTGGATAGTATTCGACATGCTACTGAAGACTGACAGTTGCAGATCTTTAACTAATAGTGCTTATAATACAGCTAGCTAGTTCAAAACCTTGCAGATGTTTATTTACTGATGTTGACATGCTGGAAAAAAATTTGAAGCCACAAGGAAGCATTAATATGGGGAAAAATCATAAAAAAATAATGCTGTATGCTACCCACGATACAAAAAGAAAAAAGAAACTGTTGTTTTCATAGCAAGGATTGTATTTTGGTAGATGCAACCAAAGTGAAAATAGAATTAGTTAGATTTTCATGGACTTTAATGTTAAAATTATCCAAGTTAATGCTCCAATCATTGATGAAATTGATGAGTGATATTACTATAAAATTTTATCTGAAAGTGACAGAACTTGAAACCAAGATGCACTACCAAGATTGGATATTGGAATGTCAACATTAGAAATATTAAGGAAGAAACATAAATAGGGTTAGGTTTAGGTTTAGGGCTAGACTCTGACTCCTATTCTGATAACATGTCTATGGATTGTCAGACTTGGGAATCTTCAAACCATGATGATCTGAGGACACTGATCAATCATAGGCATCTTGTGATCAGCTGGAGTAACTGGATGATGAGGCACAACCACCAAGCCTCAAGTCTTGATGCATGCAATGGCAAGCAGAACAGCTCCACTCTATGAAACTCCTCACAAAGCAAATAACTGCAGCTAGCTTCCTGCAGACAATGTTATGTAACTGCTTTGCCTTCAGCCTTTGTTGAAATGAACCATTTGGCATTCCAGCTTGTGATTCTTGCTGCTGTGTATTCTTAAACCTTTGACTATTGGGCCAGCTGACTATCCAACTCAGCTCTTGATTCCTGGAATGAATTTGGACCAGACTATTGCTGTTTGAACTTCAAACAGATTTATTTATTCAGGGAAGTACTCTTTGCACAGACCTTGTTTTTTTTTACCTTGCCTACTGTTATCTGCTTAGCTGTAGTAAATAACTTCTTAGCAACAGTATCTCTGTGTGTTTATCTGCAACCTAAGGCAGAACAGCTTTCTTCATTGGTTATTTCACTTTGTAGTAGTTGCTCCAAATAAAGCAGGCAGAACTAATAACTTTCCCACAAGATTCTTAATGGAACATGATGGTTTGAAGTGCTGCATCAAGAATTCCACTATTGATGGCATTTTTAAACAAGATGCTGAAGGAACAGACAGAAATTATCAGGACCAAAGTTCTCAGTATGGAGCTAAAAAGAAAAAATGACTATTTGATACCTGTCCTAAAACCTACTCTGCAATCTTCAATAAGGGGAAGCAACTTTTATTTCTAATATTGTTGAAGTTTGGAAGAAACTGGGTGTAATCTGAAAAAAGGAAATAAACAATGAGAAAGTTAAATTATGGGGGTGAAAATAATAAACAGAAAAGCAACGCCTCCAACTTTTTCTTTACATTATTCTCAGTAGTTATAACAAGGTTGATTATAACTGCTGACAGGAAGAATTGCTAATGATGTAAACAATTATCTTTCTACAATACCAATTATGATAAATCTCAAGATAAACATTTGTTGATGATGTTTTCAAGAAAATTATAGTGATGATATGATGGAAATCTCTTAAACATTGCTGAAATACTTTCAGCAGTACTTTCTGGTGATTTTTTTAAAAGAGTGTTCTTCCTTTGGAGTAATTATTTCAAAATAATTGAGGCCTGGGAAAAAAGCTTGATCCCCTCCCCCAGATTTTGAATAAAGAAAATAAAACTGAACTATTCTGCCAATATTTGAAGTTTTTATAATTTAGCTGAAATTACTTTTTACAAAAGTTTATTAATAAAGTAATACACTCAAAATAATTTTGCTTGTGTGTTGTTGTTTTTTACTTTGCGCTCTATTCTTTGTTGGAAAAAGCTATCCAGATTTTTTAAAAAGATGATTCTCCTGGGGTGCCATGGCAAAAACATCTTTCAATCTATCAATAATTCATTAACTCGAATGGTCTCAGTTTCTAATGATGTCATCAGTATGTCTCTGATTACTTGTAATGAAGACCATTTCATTTTGAAGAAAATTAATCTGAACAAGATCTGTTTAATTAATTGCTTTATATGATATATGCTTTCTAATTCTGAATTCTGTATTTCTCTTTAAGGATTGAAGAATACTATTATATTAAACAGAAAAAATTTAAAAGAAATACTGATTATGATATCTTCCACACATTTAAATTGAGATTTAAATACTACATTGAAGGTCTTTGGCTAATGATTTAAATTAAATCTACCTTATTATGAAATGGTTTGATGATTTTATTGGGTCTTTGTTTTGTTTGGTCTATGTTTTTCCCATAAATTTCAGGGACATTTGTTATCATATGGCCATTATAATCCCATGAAAAAACAAATGCTACATTCTGAAACATGAATTCAGCCAAGTGTTTGTGTCCTCTTTGGAGTGCAATAGACGCTGTTAAATTAGAGATGAACACCCTCAACTTAGGTCAATACAGCTTAAGGTTTTCAGCATGTTTGAAAAAGTGTAACCACTCTGAATGCTTCCTGTCAATACTCTATAATTCTATCTCTCCTCAAACTAGTCTGCAAAAAGGAGGGAAAAACTGACTGCAGGAAGAATCTTGATATTTTCTGCCTCTCCCTCATGATGGTTCCTAACCACCATCCTACTACCCAGGACTCTTGAAACACTGGTTTTCTCCCACATATGTTATTGGAAACTAAATTTTAGAAACACAGCTGAAAAGGCTTATCTACAAGCAGACTTAATTTGGGGGGCTTTTATGATTACTAAGAGTGGATGGTTTTAATTTTAGGACACTCCTAGTCGGCACCATTGCAAGTTAATCTACTATATTAAAATGAAGAGTTAATTCCTGCCTATAGGCATGAAGGGAAGTATATCATTAAGTGTGGCATTAGATACAGTGCAATGTTAACATTTGAAGTAAAATGCACTATTTAACCCTTGGTTTTATGTGTCATATAGGTTACAATGCAGTTAGAGGATTTTCCAATCAATATGATTATCTCATCTCTATGGATCTGCAGATAGAAACACTCTGAGGTGGTAATGCACTTAAATTCTCTGCTTTTTGACCAGTTTTTATCACATAGTCTTAATGCAGAGAAAAATCATAGCTTCTAGTTTATCATGACCTTTTAAATAAGCAATATTCTTTTACAGTAGTTTTATGTGTACTGAAATGCTTTGCATTGTAATCATAAAAATAAATACAAAACTGCAAGTTCAAGGGAAGAATTCATGTAAGTAATGTTGAAAGTAATTTTAGTTCGTTTTTTCTCATGAATACATTCCTACTCTTTACGCTAAGGTAGTCAATGCATCACTGTCTACCCAAGAAACACAAATAGTGTAAACATGGACATGTCTGTGCACTTTAAAAAGTGTAAAAAAAATCCCACCTCTGTCATGCTGCTGCTGTTCAAGAATTCTGGAACAATTCAAGCATAGTTTTGGACTGGGTTGTTATTTAAATTTTAAAAAAACCTTCTTTATGGAGAGGAGATCAGCTTGAGATTTGATTTGCACCACAGTGTCCAGAAAGGGTGGTTAGGAACTATTTTGGCTTTAAATTGCCAAACTCCATTAGTAATCAAATTAGTTTTTAACTTGGATTAGCTTTTATGTTGCTTAATGTGTTACAAGGAGCCAGCCAGGTTTGATTATTAGTGTATTGTGTGTACTAAGAAATGAGGTCAATCCAGCTAAAGCTAAGTTTAATGTGTTATATTCGTGCAGACAATAACTTGATTCCCATGGCATGCTAAATTTCTCCTGGCTGGTGGTTGAGCAAAAATCCCTGAAAGGAGTTTCAATACATTGGTTATCATGAATTTACCTTCTTTTTCCTCATCGAAACAGTCATCTAATCTGCCTAGCAACAGAATCAGTGTAAAAACCTATTTTTCTTATAACTGAGTCCTTTCCTTCCCTCAACTGAACTAGGGTCTCCCATGGCAATGAATGGCTTCCCAAGACCAGAATTGGAGGTGGTGGAAATGGGACCACTATGGTTCACTCACTCTTCTTTAGGGATGAGGGCTTAGGGTATTTGAGGGATGAGGTGGCTGTAAGTCATGCAGATGTGACATAGCTATCATGTGATTAAAGAGCCAGTTTGATCTAAAGGTTAACGCACCAGTCTAGAAACCCGAAACAGTTTTAATCCTACTTTAGGCATGAAAGTCAGCTGGGTGATCTTGGGCCAGTCACTCTTTCAGCCCAACCCATATCACAGGGTTGTTATTGTGGGGGAAAAAAGGAGGAAGAAGGCATATTAGGTAGTTCACTGTCTTGAGTTATACATAAAAATAATAAAGGTGGGATAAAAACCCTAAAAAATACCTCAGGTGGCTGCTGGTCGTGATCCAGCACTATCAAGTTTAAAAAGAATAGTTGATTCATGTAAACCAGATTGAATCAGCTAATTAATATCCCTCTTATTTCATTGGAGACTAATAAATTGGAATGCTATTTTGTGGAGATAAGGCTGATGTCTATGAATTGATAAAGGAAATTCATTCTGGCAGACAATCGTAAAGTTGGAAGGGTTTTTAAGGCTATAGAATACAGTCCCCTTCTTATGCCAGTAATCTGAATTAAGGCATTTAGCCACAGATGGCCATTCAACATTTTCTTGAACATCTTGAGAGATGTAGAATATATCTTCTATCTGGATTTTGGTTTTGAACTACTTTTTTTAGGTTTTCTTTTCTAGCTTTTTTTAGACGTTCAACCAGAATGTCTTGCTGTAACTTAATACCAGTTTGTGTTGCATTGTGGAACATAGTAGAGATGTTGTTTTATCTCTTGCGGGTTAACTGTCTGGATGCCTAAAAACTCCAGTTGATGCACATTCGAGTCTTACTGTGTACATTTAAGTCTTATTCAGTGTGTTCACCATGTGAGTCTTTTATAAGATCATTCAGATGACAATGGCTTTTTGCAAGCATGATGCATTTAGTTCTACTGTCTGCAGAGAGAACCCCTAATTTAGCTTGGATCTTCTTAAACTGAAATATATCCACATAGTTTTCCCCCATATACATCAGTTTTTTTAATAATATTTTTTTCCTGTCTTTCTCTGAAAGGGGCACTTCAGTTAATTGAAATAAGGAGTACCATGCTCCAAACTGGATAATGAATTTAAAGTAAGGTCTTACCACCACAGAATAAATATATTTGTTCTTTTTACATTGTTATTTTCATACTTACTCATATTCAGTTTATATCAATCTCAGTATTGGGATAATTTTACTTCTACCAATGTCAAGCCAAGGACTCTCCATTCAACTTGATTTATTTTTTCTAAAAGAAAAAAAATGCACACTTATCTCTTCTTGACTTCATTATTCACTAACCTAATAATATACCTTTACAATTCAATTTAAAGATTGAACTTTCTTTATTTAAGAGCTACCAGGAACTATTACTTTTTTAAAACACATAATCATGTTTATCTGTTTTTTCCATGTAATAATTTTTAAATACAAGTGAATATTTATACTTCTTTGTTCTATATCTTTAAGGAGCACATTGTTTTCTGGCTTTGCAGTTCTCTTATTTTCTTTATTTGCCCCCACCCCCTGTATCCTTTCATCTTTCCTCCAGTTAAAATTCAGAATAAAGGTAAAAGAAAATGATAATGCATTGCATCTTGAGTACTGTGTGATAGGTTTCAGGATTTATTGTCCTTTTGAATCAATTAGAATATGATAATTAGTTTTTATGTCTAAAATTTGCATTTATACTCCCTCTTATGCCACTTTTCTTTTCTGAGGAGAACTGGTAACTCTTAAGTTATATTCAATTAAATAGGATAATATAATACTTGTTTTGCAATAACTAGTGACTTACACTGAGGCATAAGTGTGTTTCATTAATAACTTTGAATTGTTTGATTGAAGAAATAGAAAAATAATCCTTGGCTTTTCAATCATTACATTTGCAATCTCTAACAGGGCAAAAGTATATATATATGTTCATGTGCCAGGGGCATCAACTCTCCTAGCCCAGTTTTGTGTCATCTGCAGCCCTGATAAAATGTTTCCGGCATATCATCAGTTGATAAAATAATGCTAAATAATATAGGACCCAAGACCTAAGGCCCAAGGTATTCCACTCAAATCCCTCAAGAAATGAAGATTGTTCAAATATGAATTTTCAGCGGTTACATATCCACTTAACTGCGATGCCAGCCAGCTCACACTTGAAGTAATTTCCTAATCAGAATGCCATGGGGTACTTTGTCAACTGCCTTGCTAAAATCAAAGTTTATCATATCTACAAATTATGAACTTATCTGATTTTTTAAAAAGAAAATAAAGGGTTGGCTTGTCAGAACTTGTCAACAAAACTTTATAGATTTTTGACCATTTCTGCATAGTTCCAAAATGGTTGTATCTGCTCTAGAAGGTTCCCAATTATTGACATCAGGTTAAATGGTCTGTGCTTTTCTGCAATTTCCACCTTTTTGACAATGGGATATAGTATTTGTCTACCTGCAGTTAACTGGCATTTGAGCCTTTCTCTAGACAAGAGATAGAAGTACAGCCAGATGGAAATTCCATTGGTGTCAGATGGAATTGACCTGATCCCAGAGATCTGAACTGTAAACAAACAAACAAACAAACAGATTGACTATATTGCTATCAATCCCAAATTTCAATCCTGCTGTTCACAATTATTTGGAAGGGACCTTGGAGGTCTTCTAGTCCAATCCCTTGCTCAAGCAGGAGATCTGTACCATTTCAGACAAACAGTTATCCAATCTCTTCTTAAAAACCTCCCATGTTGGAGCACCCACAACTTTTGCAGGCAAGTTGTTCCATTGATTAATTCATCTCACTGTCAGAAAATTTCTCCTGAGTTCTAGGTTCGTTCTCTCCTTTTTAGTTTCCATCTGTTGCTTCTTGTCCTGCCTTCAGGTGCTTTGGAGAATAGCTTGACTTCCTCTTCTTTGTGGAAACCCCCAAGATATTGGAACACTGCTATCGTATCATCCCTAGTCTTTCTTTTCATTAAACTGGACATACTTATCTTAGAAGACTTATCAAAACAAAACTTGAATTGTTCAATCTTTTCTTGTTTAACATTATACCATTTCACAGCTGGTATATCCATTATTTTCCTTTTATTTCAAAGGTATCTGAAGAACCTCTCTTTAGGCTTTTTGGCACCTTTTCTGCAATTCCAGGCTGGCTCTTTGAACTCTTCCTTGATGGTCTGCTTCCTTTCATGTGCTTTATATGTTATCCTATTGTGTACAACATAATTACCTCCTTTCTATTGTTTGGTTGCTTTTGAATAAGTAGTATCATTCAGTTGCTATCAATCATCAGAGACTTCTCACCAAGTTACCTTGTTTGGAGTTTAAGTTCATATTGCTTGTTTCCCATATTGTAAATGTTAATAGAGAGCCAGTTGATGTAGTGGTTAAGGCATCAGCCTAGAAACACAGAGACCATAAGTTGTAGTCCTGCCTTAAGCACAAAGCCAGCTCAGTGACCTTGAACCAGTCACTTTCTCTCAGCCCCAGGAAGGAAGCAAACTATGTGATAGGACGGTTTAGTATTTCCAACTTAGATGTTCCTTTGAAATATTGGCAACTTTTAAAAGTCATATTTCCAGTGCAGGCAGATAGTTTAATATTGTGTGTATTATCTCAGAGTACAGGATATCCAAAGAGAGAAAAGAGCCATATAAACATTGCAAAATAATCTAGTGAGCTGTAATGTAGAATGATGATTTCCTAAGGGAAATGTTAGGGAGATTGAAGTTGATATAGCCATGCAGTTCATTAGTAGTTAATTGAGGCTATACATTTTTCTTTTTTCCTTTCTCCCTTATGCGGTATTTCTCTCTCTCAGAGAACAATGTTGGATTCGCAGTATGGCATGTGCACACAAATTCATGTTTTGTTTGTCATTGTAACAGTTTACACTTTATATATTTAAAATTGGGTGTTGTAAAATATTGCAAAAGTACCTGACTCATTTGTATTTATCTAGGGAACAGAGGTAGGAATGGCCTACAAGGTACTATGTATTAAGTAGCAATTCCCAGTTTAAAAGAAGAACATAAATTATAACTCTGCGCAAACCTGGATAGTTGGCAAATTGTTAAAAACATTTAAAAGCAAGGAAACAACATCAATAACAAAAAGACTAACAATGACCAAAATGACAAAACTAGATGGGAACAAAGAAAAAGAAAGCAAAGGGGACTTCAGTCACCCCTGTCAAAGGTAAAATTATAAACTTAGTTGTAAACCAAGCATCAGACAACATCCACAGCATTAACTTCAAAAGTCACACACTCCATTCAATCCTATTTTATTCTCTTTAGTATTAAGAATCTTGCCTAGGAAACCTACATGTTGGTTCAGAATAGCAGAAGTATGAATTTATTGCACTGTGAGCGCAGGTTTCCTCTACAAATGATATCTCTGCATGAAATCACACAGTACATATATAATATGGCCTAAAAGTATATGTTCAAGATTGTGGTTTTTGTAGATCCATTTGGAATGAAATTTGCAAAGAGCACATTCAGAAGCAGAGGTTCAAGTTAAAATTTAATTTCGTACTTCAGAAAGTAAAAAAAATACATATCTTGGGGCCCTTCAGCTAAATTAGTCTCAGTTTCCATAAAACATTTTTCCAGATAGTCATCCAGTATGCTGGAATTATCCAACTTGCCTGAAAAAAAGTATGTTGGATGGAGAAGGCTAATGTAAAATCTTGCTTTGGAATTTCTTTTAATGAAAAAAACAGAAGAAAAATGAAACCAAATCAGTTAAAACAATAGCAGCAATTAAATGCTGTTTTAAAAATAAAAGACATTCAGTGACCTGGACGAATCATTTTTCCTCAGCCCAACTCATGTTACTTGGGGTTGCTTTGTAAAAAAAAATATGAAAAAGGGGGAATATATAAATCAAATATGTAAGAGATATTAAAAAATAGAAACCTTCTTGTTGCACAATAAAAAAGTGCAAGGAGGTAGCAAAGAAAGATTAAAAGTTTATTAAAATAAACAGTTAAAGATCAAAGACATAGAAGTTCAGAGAAAAAAAATCATAGCTCAGATGTTCAGATGGATTATCTAAGGGAGCACCTGCTGCCAGCGTCAATTTCCCATCCTGTGCGCTCCCACAGGGAGGGCCTCCTCAGGGTACCACCAGTCAAGGATTGCCGACGGGCGATCCACAGGGGGAGGGCGTTCTCTGTGGGCGCGCCTGCCCTATGGAATCAACTGCCAACGGAACTCCGGATTTTTTTCCTCAGTTCCCAACCGAATTGTTCCAGCTACCGGTATAACCAGTGATCAATAGTGTCAACATTTCTTCAGAATACTAATAAGATCAATATAGTGATATTCTCCATCTTTGTCCTCTGGTAAAGAGCTTCAGTCAGTGTTTTGCTTTGCTTTGTTTGATTTGTACCTTCAGGTCAGTATTCATTCCTAGTGACTACTGGACAAGTCCCTGCAATTTTTTGTGGCAACATTTTCAGCAGAGTTTTGACTTACCTTCTTCTTAGATCTAAGAAAGAATGACTGACTCAAAATAGCTTCATGCCCAAGGGAGGACTAGAATTTGTGATTTCCCAATTTGTACCCTGAGGCCTTAAGCCCCATGTCAAATTGGTTACTCTCTCAGTCAGAGTAACCAAGATCATTTTAGTACCATATCCAATCCTGAAGCAGACCCAGCTTCATCTAGATAATCCAATTTTCCCCACATCCATTTAGAGTTGGATGGGTAGTATCCCCTCTATTACTGTTCCTAATAAAGACAAATTTGCAAAGAGTGATAGCTATCTAAAATCAGATGGTTCATTAAGGATCTCTTCGAGAGAGGCCAGTGGGTATAAATCTGCCATGCCTCTTAATATGAAACAACCTTGATTACCCTCACTGAAGATCTGTACCAGATGATAAATTTTGAAAATGTTGCCAATTTCCTCAGCCTCCCCAAAATTGTTTATGTATGATCAAGATGCTCCCATAACCTCAGCATAACTGCAAGGTCTAATCTGAAGTGGATGCAAAGCAATACACTTTCAGTGTTCTTTGCAAATTTATTGCAGCAGTTTGCTGAGTAGTCAGCTGAGTTCATTTCTGGGATAGCTTTGAGCTGTCTGCCCAAAGTCTGCAAAAGGTCTATTAGGATAAAATGTAATAAAGGTAGAGAAATAAACCCACTTTGACCCATCCTTACTACAAACAGACATAGTTATGTAGTCTTTTTTTGCTTGGCTATTTTTCTGCAAGTTTATTTTGGATTCACTCTAGACAGTTGCCACTTCTCCTTATTGTCTGGGGCCACTCATAACGCCAGACAATTTTTCAAGCTTCCCTTAGCTATTGAGGGCAGTCAGGAGCAATAGTGCCAGTGGTCTTTTTCAATGCCACACTGAAACAAGGCCTTAACAAAATTGCCCTCTGTGTTGCCTGAAATATCCCTTAGATTATTTCGGGATCCCAAGCCTATGGATTATAAACTACCTAGGCAAATGATTTCAATCATTTGGTTGATTAAGCCTTTCTTCTGTATTAAGACTATAACATTTTAACTGGTTCGGGTTAGTATAGTCAATTGAGTATCATGAAATATGAGAGATAAAGCAATCAGTATTGTGCTAATGTGGGACAGGCCACATCTGAACGTACTGATGTCTAGAGGACTAACCATAGGATACTGTGTCTTACTCTTCCCAGCATCCTTGGTGGACTAAATAGATGTTCACAGAAGAAGAGATTTAATTTACAAAGATAACTGCATCTCCCGACTTCAGGGAATGTCAGAAAGAGCTGCTCTTTTGGTCTAATTAAGCCTTTTCTAATGTGGTGCTTTTTAGATGTGTTGAACTGTAATTCACATAATCTCTAGTTATGCAATGTATCTTTTTGAATTCTTTGACAAGAAATCTTTGTTTCTGTCAGAAGCCTGAAGATATTTTTTATAGAGACAACCTTTTCAATAATAATTTGTTTACTTGATTGAGCTAAGTGCAATTTTGTATTAGATATGTGGGAATAGATAGATAACATAAAATATTATTATTAATAACCAGAAAATTACATTCCCAAACTTCAATCAAATATTGTTGATTCTTAAAGAGAAAAATAATGCTTATGGATAATTGCTTATATGGTACTCTGTGGCCATTATTCCATGCTTTCTGTTTTAATTAAAGAAAGTGTTTTTAAAAATATGAGATAATATTATTCTAGTATTGATAGAGTCTGGTGCCAAATATTTTTATATTTTCTATTTTGGAGGATAACACAGCATTTATTTTTTTCAAACAGTAATTTTACAGACAATGGTGGTCAGTTGAAGAAGTACCCTTTGGTTTGGTTTGGTTATTTCAAGTAGCAAAATAAAAAATAAAATTTTCAACCTATTTTCCCTCTCTCTTCTATCATTTCAGGACTATACTTTGACCATGTACTTTCAACAAGCATGGAGGGATAAGAGGCTTTCGTATAATGTAATACCTTTAAATCTTACACTGGACAATAGAGTAGCAGATCAGCTTTGGGTTCCTGATACCTACTTCCTGAATGATAAGAAGTCATTTGTACATGGTGTCACTGTGAAGAACAGAATGATTCGTTTACATCCAGATGGGACAGTTCTCTATGGTCTCAGGTCAGCATTAAACATTTTGAACGGTGGCATGTTGTATATAAACCAAAAGACTAATTCCCTTTTTCTTTCTCTAGTTTTCTTTTTTCATGTAGGTTGTGTATAATTTTGCCAGCTTCCCTCAACTTTGTGCTCTTCAAAACGGTTGGCACTAAAGCCCCATAATCTGAAGGTCATTATGGCATTTGCAATCCAACTCTTTAGGAGAGCACTAGATTGAGGAAGGCTAATATACAGTAGGCCTTTTTTTGTCATAGAACGCTCAGAACGGAGTTCCAACACCTTTTTTGAATAGAACCTTGTAGGGGAGGCAAGGCGGGTTGTATGACATGTGTGAGTTCCGGCCCCTTTTTCTTTCACAAAAAAAGCACTGCTTGTAACAAAACTAAATGGCTTTATTACTTACAATGCAAGTCATTTTAGTGAAGAAACATCTTACAGACATGTACAATTCCATATAAAGATCTTTGCTTAATGATTCAGGGGGAGAAAGAATACTACGTCTCATCTTTATTTTTTACCTATATTATTGCCGCTTGCTTCCAAAATATTAGCTTTTCTGTGCTAGTATATAAGTAATGTCTAAAAGGGAATAAAAATGGATTGGAAGATGATACTTCTTTTTCCTTTAAATGGTTCTTGTCACACAATAAGAAATTGCAAAACAGCAGCAGCAAACCAAAATGTATATGTAACAGCTAAAAATAGATATCAGAATTATACAGGTACAGGTACAGGTGCAGTTTCCCCCGCACATGCGTGCTAGTCGTTTCCAACTCTAGGGGCCGGTGCTCATCTCCGTTTCAAAGCTGAAGAGCCAGCGCTTGTCCGAGGATGTCTCCATGGTCATGTGGCCGGCATGACTAGATGCCAAAGGCACATGGAACGCTGTTACCTTCCCACTGTAGTGGTCCTTATTTTTCTACTTGCATTTTTTACGTGCTTTCGGACTGCTAGGTTGGCAGAAGCTGGGACGAGTAACAGGCGCTCATTCTGTTACGTGGCACTCGGGATTCGACCCACCAAACTGCCGACCATCTGATCAACAAGCTCAGCATCCTAACCCACTGAGCCACCACGTCCCTATCAGAATTATACTGTGGCAGAATAGTGAGAATGGTTTGATGTCTGTAAATTTCAAGATAAGAATTCTGCAGCAAAGATGCTTTGTTGTTACAAAACAGTAATATATATATATATTCACCTTTGGGAGGTTTTTTATATATAAAGTGTCAAGAAAATATTTTTAACTCATTCCTTTGCCTTTTCATTTGTCGAGAAATGTTCCCTACATTTGTACTTTCCAACATGGTGTGAAAAATGCACCTGGGAATAATTTGAAATTGAAGTTTGTATAAAAGCCAAAATGTGTTTAGCATTTCTTGACCCATCTTGTCTCTAAATTTAAACACACACACAAAAACATACACACAAACAAACAAACACACACCATTTTACAGCCAGGAGTTGTGTGGATTATCAGACCTGTGTTTGTCATAGAACATTTCAGTGAGTCACAAAATAACTCAATGTAAAATCCTTACATGAATCCACCTATATACATTGACTTGTAAAAATAGAAAAGTAAACTTATATATATAGGAAGAACCATCAGAAAAGAGAAAACTTGGGGTTTTTGTGTGTAGTAACTTCTTCATGCAGTGATTTAGCATTTGACATACATGAACTTTAACGGGTTTACGAAAGCTGGGCAAAAGAGAAAAAAAGAAACCTATTTTCTAATCCATCTAATCTAATCAGAAAAAAATGTGTTAACAAGGCAGATTAAAAACTTAGCCTTCTCTAAACCTCCTCCCATCAGATTGTTGTCCTGATGTGTTAGATTTCAGGAGCCATAAATGCATTTCCTCTGGGAATTTTGGAAGCCTGACACATCTGAAGGACACCATATTGGGGACGGTTGATTTAACTCTCAGAAGCACTGGCATCAAAGAAGTGACTGCTGATTTATGTGACCAAGTTGGTCTCCTTAAGCTAAGTTAGAGAACCAGTTGTAGTGGTTCAGGCATCAGGCTTGATACCAGGAGACTATAAATTTTAGACTTGCTTTAGGATTAGATGAAACCAACTGGGCGATCTTGGGCCAGTCACTCTCGGTCAGCCTTAGGTAGGAAACAGTTGCAAATCACTTGCCAATAAAACTGCAGGGACTAGTCACAGAACTCAATACTGACTTGAAGGCACACACAATACAAACTAAGTCCAATGTCAAAGCACTTCCTTGTAATATCAGTCTTATATTTAAAGACGATAACATTCAAGATTCCAATATTATTGCATAGGTAAGTATTGTTGAAAACAGCATGATTTATATCAAAAGGAGTTTGGAATCAGGTTTTCTTCATTTAGTATTTAGATAGCTTTTTCTTCCCTAAACACTTTTTTAAAACCCCTTTTCAGAATTCAGCTAGAGCTTTGATGTGGAAAATGAATGCTATCCATGGCAAGGGGCATTTCCAGTCTGCTTTAAGAATAATCAATTAAAACCATTGCAATAAAATATTTTTGCAATCATGTTTTGGTGTTGGTCGTGGTATACAATTAGGAGGAAAAGAATGGGAATACAATTATATAGCAGTGTACTGTAGTTAAATTCAGACATATATGTTTCTTCTTTACTTTCCACCCAAATGTCTGAGTGACTTCCAGTGCCCTGTATACTGCCACACATCTGTGCAAATCTCATATAATGTATTAGAACGTCAGGACATCACTTCCTTTTAATCTGCCAGATGTATGAACAGATGGGAAGTATATTACAGGACCAGAGGGAGATGTCAAAATTCAAACCACAGGGAAAGGAACAACATGCAGCCTTTTCTCTTTTTTTCTTTTACCATTATATAAAAATATACTGGAGATATTGAAAGATCACACTGATTACTACATTAATGTTTGTTTTTTTAAGCAAAGTGTCTTGGAATGTGTAATAAAAATAGCATGTTCCTTTCAGCTTTTATTTGCTTTGTGAGAATAAATGTTTGAATACAATTTTTTTCCAGAAAGAAATCTGATTTTTTTTAGAAAGAATCTGAAATCCGATTCATATTTGAGAGGAATAAATTGAAGGAACCAGTGCGATATTGAGGTGGTTCTGTTGTTATTAATATATGCTGTTCTCTCTCTGCTCAGTTTTTATTTTTTTAGTAATTGTTATTATATATTGTTTTAATCATATTATATGCCATCCAGAGTCATTTTTCTTGAGATGGCAGCAATATAAATTTGATAAACAAATAAATAAATAAATAACTCTTTATATTTCTGGATGATTTTTTAATTGATTCAAAACAATTTAAGATACCTGATTTTTTTTTACTTCTTTCAGTAACTTAAACTGAGATTAAGTGGCCTGCCCAATGCTATTCAAATAGTGAGTGAGTTAAGATTTGAGTCAACAACCTCCATACATATTAATACTATAAACTGTAAGAATGAGGACATGTTTTTATTAGCATTTGTAAACAGCAACATGACCTCATTTATGAGTAAATTAATATTTTAGTTAAGAAAAAAACAACTATTTATACTAATCACTTTCTCTTTCACAATTTTTTTATTTAAAAATATAGTTATACCCTCACACATACTTAGATATCATTTTTATTTAATTCTTTAGTAGTTACTCTAAAGTTAGTATTCAGAATAGTACATCTTTGTTATTATGATCACTAAGCACAGTTACATAATTTGTAGTGGGATTTACAGAGCTCAGATGAAAATACATAAAATTACTGATTAAGTTAGGGAAAAATTAAATGTAGCAATAAAATATAAGGAATAGTGCTGAAAGATTAAATATCCAAAACTAACTAAATTATAAAACAATTTTGCCATATACATAAAAGAAAAATGCTGTTTTAGAAGAGTAATTATAATAAACCTATTATAAAATAACATAAAGCTTCAAATAGAATTGTCAAATTTCATGATTTGTTTCTCATCAGTATTGTCATGTTTCACTATCTGTGTCCTAGTGGTACAAGCTCTTGAAACATAATCTGGCAACTGTTCATAGTGATAGCATTATTATAGTGTGCTAAAAGCAGGGTTCAATATAATTTCATCATAAAATTTCATCATAAAATCATTACAACAACATGGGGTCAAGAGAGCCATTGTCTCCTGAGTATCAGGAACAAGACTGTCTGAAAAATGAACATAGTGGTAACTTTGTTCCAGCACAGTTGAACACAGTATGTTAAAATATTCTGGACCCTCTAGGGTAAAAGCCCTATAATATTTTTTTAGTAGCTAGATTCTATAGATATTTAGCCAGGATCAAAGGTTCCCTTACTGAAAAAAAGAAAATTCCTAGTATTATCTCTCTGTTAATGAAAATCTATTATTTCCTATCTATGTCTATGGAAATTCTCAGTCATCCAGGTCATAGCTCTCCCAAAGGAGCTTTTTCACAAGGCAACTGGACTTTCTTTTTTCTTTGAAGACATTTTGCTTCTCATCCAAGAAGCTTCTTCATCTCTGACTGGATGGTGGGGAATGGAAGGATTTATACTCCTTGCAGAGAGCTGGTCATTTTAATTCTTTTAGAAAGTCACTGACGCCATATGGAGGTTTATCTGTGTTGTCAGGATCACCTGAGTAGTGCAAATGGGTGTGAAGCCTTCTTGGAACCACTGAAAGGACTATGTTGTAGACTGGAGATAGATGATGATTTTCAAAATTGAACAGAGCTCTCTCAACAGAGGGGGAGGGATACTACATCATCTATCTCCAGTCCACTCGACTTTGGAGCTTTTACTTCTCTTTATTATTAATATTTTAAACTTTATGGCTAGTTGCTTTGGATTATTGACAGTTTTATAGCTGGCTCAGAAGAAGAGTTCCAATCAGCAATAAATGTAGACATTATCTTTTCTCTGATCCAAGAAGTCAATTTAATTATCTCTGCAAGTTCCATCATCATCAAGTGCCTAATTTTTCATGTTTGTTTGTCCAGCAATCTCCAAAGAAAAACATCTGGTCTCAATTGTATATTAATATTTAAAATCGTCTGAATCAGTTTGTGTGAATCCAGAATTTTCTATCTTTTTTTTCAAGTTCATCAAATATGATAAAATATTCTTTCTTGTGGTTCACATTTGCAGTATAAAATTGAAGTGACTTTATACATTCTAGACAATTTCTCTGGTGACATATACCAACAGCACATCATTTTATAAAAATTATGTTTAAGATTATAACATAGTGTAAATTTAAATTCTTTCAACCACATATTTACCCATTGTTCAGTCTGTGTAATATCTCTACTTTAGAAACCTTAGTAGCAATGTTCTTTGAAATCAAACTTATGTCTGTATTTGAAAAGGATCCATGACTTTCAGAAAGATAGATGTGCTTTCTTGAATTGCCATTTTTCTGTCTCCATAGATCAACCAGCCCTAAATTGTCCATCAAATCTAAGAAAACTTTTGGTAATTTGTCTTGATTTTAATATCAGAAACTCTGTCCCACTGTGACAGAGTTCCAGTTCCTATCAGACATAATTTTCATAAGAGAAACATATTAATCTCTCCAAAAGCTCTTTACAGAACATTACTTTATCCTCATTTAGGGCATAAATTCCCAGTAATCTTACTCCCACGCTAATTAATTTCCTCCCCAACAGGTTTACTATGTCCATCAGTCTGTGCAAATTATTTACCCAAATGTTTATAAATCAAATATTTTATATTATTTTTCCTAATATATTTGCAGGAAATTATATCTTGTTTAATTTTCTTTTCAAATAATTATCTCTTTTCTCTTTGGAGGAACATTAGCTGCATTTATAATTTACATTAAGCATTTGTACTCCATAATGAAGCCAAATTTTTTTAGAAAAACCTATACCTATAACGCCTATATCAATATCATCCCTTTCAGTTTTCTGTTGCAGTTGTTGGAATTTTTGTGTAGTAATTTTTGTAAAGTCTCATCTGACACCTCTATTTGAATCTCCTCCAATTCCTCTTTAAAATCAATGAAAATCTCTGCTCTTTAAAAGTAAAAATCACACCTTTGAATTTGCCCCATTGAAATTGAATCTTCTGCTTTAATCTCTCAGTCAAAAAAGAATATTTTTTTCTCTCGTGCAAGAACAATTACATTTGTATTATCAATCTTCGGTCTTGATAATTTTGCAGTCAGCTACAAAATTTGATCTCTTGATCTTCTTTTTAAAGGGTACCAAAACATCCCTTGGGACGTTTCCTATCCTCACAAATCTTGTATTTATTCTATAGAGTTTATCAATTTTTTTTTGTAGCCTTGTCATCCCAGTCCCCCAAAAATTGTAAAAGCTTTAGTAAACTTTTTTCAAATATCTTTATCAGAATCTTCTGAAATTGCTCTAAACCTCAAACAAAATACCTTCTCTCTCAATTCCAATAGAGCAAAATTATTTAGTTCTCTTCCCAGCTCTCTAACTGTCTTACTCTCCAGAATTTCCACCAATTTGTTTTACATCTCCAGAAAGTTGTTTCACAGACCTTTTCATCTTCTTAAATTCCTGTTTCATCTCCTCTTTCATCCTTCATCCACTCTCCTTCAAAAGCTGTCAGTTTAGTATCAAGTGATTCAGTTAACTTACTGTTCAGTTGCTCAAATATTTTCTGAATGAAATATGGCGTAATTCTTCTCTCTGCATGTTGCTCTAT
Source organism: Vipera berus (assembly GCF_964194415.1). Taxonomy (NCBI): domain Eukaryota; kingdom Metazoa; phylum Chordata; class Lepidosauria; order Squamata; family Viperidae; genus Vipera; species Vipera berus. The sequence goes on along the minus strand of NC_138203.1, from coordinate 183,599,550 downwards.
ATATCCCTACCTCCTACTAATTTTACAGCTTTTCTGGTGGTTACCATTATAATATTATCCCAAAATAAATGTTTCTCAAACAAGCTTCCTTTTTTCCTACTTTGTCTTTCTGTATCCTTAATTCTTTTGTATCAAATAGCACTCTGTAAATACAGAGTCACCATCTCTATATTTACGCCCAGCATCACACTCTGGCTAATAGTACCTTTATGTTTTTGTTTTGTAACATTCATCAGTTCTCTGCACTCCTTAATGGTAAACCAAAAGAAATTTCTACAAAGTCCAGTTCATTTCTCTATTTTAATTCCAATCTGTTCAAAAGAACTTTCAACAAAAAGTAATTCTTAAAAATAACTATCGCCTGTATCCATTTAAAACTTTTTATACCTTCTTCTAATTAAGGTGGGGGGGGAGTGCCAAAAGTTTTTAAATCTTTAAAACCTTTTTTCCCTTTGTAATCCTGAAAGAATGTTGATTCACCAAGTGGAATTTTCTTATCCTACTACTCTATCTTTACTTGTAAATTAGCTAGTTAAAATTATTTAAGAAATGGACTCAGGTGAACCTTACATCCATATGCATTACGGCTGTAAGCTTGATTGACATCCTTCAACTCTCAGCCGCTCAACTCACAAGCTAAGCACAAAAACCTCAGTTCCTGCAGTCTGTTCATGAGGAGCAGATGTTTGGATTACCTGTGGACAATCTCATGATCTCTTCTTTTTCTGCAGAGACTGCATTGCCAAAATTCTCTGTCTGGCCACCTATCTCTGCCATTATGTTGTCCCAGCTCCTTCAGGAATGACTAGTTCTCCATGAATTATCGCTGGAATTATATTTGTAATTGCTACATAATTTCCTACTTCTACTATATATTTTTCTTACTCAGAAAATCTGCCAGAAAATCTACCAACTGCAAATATATATTTGATTGATAGTTCTATAACCATATATCTGGAAGTACTCTCAAATGTTTCTTTTCACTGTAGTAGGAAATATTGCTGGACAACTTCTAAATATGAAAAGATAAAAGTCTAACATAAAATACAAAATCAATCAACAAAAAAGCAAGTATTACCTGGAAATTAATTTTACATAAGATTCTATGATTTATGTCTACTTTCATAAATGTGTATGCTTATGTAAAAACAGATTTATAGTCTTTAAGATGCTACAATACTTTTATTACAAGAAAATGTTCTATTGATATATGTGTTTTTATGGTAAATTGTTTTTCCTCTTTGTAAATAACATAGGAATTAGACTGAGCATTAGGTTTTGTTTTGTTAAAACGTGGGAAGCCATGTAAGCAATGTCACTAAACAGTCTCACAAAGCCAGTTCAGAAAAAAATAATAATACTATAGTCTGTAGGATTACAGAACTCTTTTTGATAAGCTTTTCATCTCATTCACCATCTCATCATTATCTCTCTAGGGTCTCAAATAATCCATCTATCTTCTTATGTGTATGGATTTCAAAGTGGTTTTATAAATGCAAATGTAGGAAAATCAAAGACAGGAAATAGAACTTTCAGGCCTTGTATCCAGTGATATTTGCTGTTTTAGAATGTTTAAAGCACAGTTCTAAAATATAAAGTGGAATAATCATTCAAAGATTGCTCAGTCTTACTTCTTCTAATGGCCATATTTTTGGATATTTAAATAACCTTGTTTTAAAGTTGCTCAAAGGAAGGCAAAAGAAATTGCAGTGGGTAAAACTGAAGTTGCTTTGAAGTATTCAAACTAAGAAATGAATTCTTTTCTAAAACCTCTTCTTCTTCCTATGGAACTGACAGTTACCCAATTTTCCAAGGATGAAACTTGGTACCTAGCTATGAAAACATTTGTTCATAAATGTATGATAGTTTAGGTCATTAATGTTTATTTATGAATGCAATAGCAATAGGCTATTCGTTATATAACGCAGACAAAGTATTCTCTAGAGATTATTTTAAGGATGTAAATATTTGGAAATTTCCTAGTATTCTTTTGTCCATAGATTGTAGCTATATGTGTTGATGATTATGATGAAAATTATAAGAGAATATGAATATGAATATGAATATGAATCTACCTGCCTGTAAATATGCTATTAAATTAAATGTAATAAACCTTGGAAAATATTTGGCAATTCAGTATGTCAAATGGAATTCTGCATGTAACATATTTTTATGTTAAACACCTCAATTTTTTTAGCATACTAAGTTAGGACAAAATATGAGGAAATAAAAATATATAGGGAAATAATTAAGGGGGTGGGGAACTGCCCAGGGTTGTTTCCCTAATTATTTATTCCTCTTACATATTCTGTTATCTCCTTATCTGCCATGTTTGCATATCAGGTTACATGCAAATGTTGAAGCACCTCAGGTCAAATTATACAATATGTTTGGATGAATCCCTAAGTGAATTGTGCAATATGCTTCAGTGAACTTGTAGACAAATAAAATATTTACATGGCACATCTTTCTTCAAATTTGAGCGTATTTTACCATTTATGTGCAGTTGCTTACAAACTCAAATAACAAAATGAAGAATATGGCAATTACAGAAGCTTGGACACCCTGTCAGTAATTTGGAAAATCTCATTTGGTAGAAATATTTTTTGTAGTTTGCTAAAAGTCTTTCTATTTTTGTTTTATTTTTTCCACCTTTCTTGTAGAATTCTTTTAGCTGAAACTATTCTTCCATCTTCCACATACCACAAATTTTATATCTCTCCACTGATTTTTAGAACTATCCACATCTACATATAGTGAATGAAATCCCAAATAAAATCTTTCTTACCTGTAATTCTTGGTTGATTTTGAAATATTTCAGATTGATAATTCATGCTAGATTATATAACCCTTTAATCAAGAAATTTTTTACTGACATTAGTGGGACATTAGTTTTTAAGATATTTGATATTTAGTAGAATCCATATTTCTTTCCACTTTCTACCTGCTAAATAGCCCAGAAATACTAAAACCACCCTACACTAGTGATTAGCAACATGTTATTTCCTTCAAATGAGTCACCCTTTTTTTCTCCACATATACAAAGAGTGATTGAAGAAACAAAAATGAACTGTTGGCCCACACCACATAATATATATAATAATGTATGCATGTATGTATGTATGTATGTATGTATGTATGCATGCATGCATGCATGCATGCATGTATACACTGGTTATGTAAGAATTGATTATCTTCATGAATGAAGGCAAGTGATTATCTTAATTTTGAAATGCTCAGTCAACTGCTTAGAGGAACCCATGTTTGTTGAAAATCGATAGAACAATCACCACAATTTTCAAGGATGAGAGAGTATTTGTTCACCTATAAATGCTTTCATCAGATTAATTGTCAAATCCATCAAATTCTGGGGTCTTGCAACAACTTTACAGAAGTAAAGAAAAGAAAGGAGAAAGGAAATATCACTAAATCAATTGGAAAGGTTTTCAAAATCCACACCTGACATATTAACTGTACAACATAGGACATATTACATAATACTGCATAAATAGTAAGCAGCCATTCAAGTTTGCAGGAAGATGTCATGTTTAAATTTGTAGAGTTTGTACCAACTTTTGTTCATGCAGAAATTTGTTAAGAGATTAAAAATGTAAATTTTATGTATCATTATATGAGTTGAATATGTGAGATTAGTGTTAGCCATTGATCACTGAACTGAAGTAGTTTCCGTAAGTTATAGAAGCCTTGGATGCTTCAATTTTACCCTTTTATATTCCTTATTCACCTGTATTTGAATTTTACTTGATTAATTTTTAATTTTGAACTGATTGATGTGATGTATAAAACAGACAATGTTCAGAATAATGAATACCTGTAAAGTTTCATGGATAAATTCTTCATTGCCTTTTTAACCTATGACTATATATTTCAACATCAAGCTTTCTCATATCTATATTTTGAGCACTAAGTAATGTTCAGAGATGAAACTTTATAATAAGCATTCTTCTAATCAGTTTTGAAAGTTTCCTATTAATCATAAATTGCACATTCAAATCTAGGGAATATTGAGAAAATTCAATAACAGAGTACATGTTTTACATGCAGATCTCAGATCCTAATCCTGATAACCAAAATCAGGTAACCAATGAAGTGAAAGACATCTCTTTGAAAGACCACAGAACTCTGACTGCCAGAATAAATAATACTAAATTAAGTAAACAATTAGTTTAATTTAATGAATAGGTAATACTCAAGTTATGAATGTAATGGAGCCTGTTAATTACATTTGTAACCCGAGGATTTGTAGGAGTGAATCATGTTACTTGAACATGATCACTTGCTGCTTTTACCCACGCATTCGCTAATCAACTGCATGGGTCATACAATGCATGAGGTATCTCAGCGTAGGGAACTCCATGGGGGACCTAGTGCTTCCAACCACTCAAGGCCTCCCCTGACCCACTGAGATATCTCATGCTTCCACCTACCTCCCATCCTGCCCAACCGGGTCACTTACTTTACGTAGATCTCAATGATCAAGGGAGCTATCTCCTTTCCAGCTTCTCTGCCACAGTTTTGCCTTGAGCAAAAGGCCTGCAGGAATGAAAGATTGTGTCCCTCTAGGCTGCAGTCATCTTTGCAAAAAGCATTTGCTCCCAAGAAGGGAGGCCAGAAGGAAAGTCCTTTGCCTCTGTTCTCGGCCACAAAACCTTTTTGCAAAAATGGCAAAAGGCTTTGCAAACAGAGGGAAGGCTTTGGTGCTTCAGGCCTTCCATCCATTTTGCGAAGCCTTGATTTGCTTAGAACAGAGGCCTAAAGTATCATGAGATTACATGTGGTCTCATGATACTTTAAGCCTCCATTGTCTGTGAATGCACCAAAGGCCTGAAGCACCAAACTAGGCTCACGAAATCTTCACAAGGTCAGTATCCAAGGCCCAGTGCCTGTGGAGACCCGGTGGGGGTGAGTGGGGAAATAGGCAGGGCGAATGTTCCAGTCATTCATAAGGGTGAATGACTGCCATGCTGCTGCAACATTTGTAACTTTGGGACTGTGTCATAAGTACTAGGGGGAGGGGGTTATGTCATATCTACAAACTGTCACTAAATGAACAGTCATAACTTGAGGATTACCTGTAGTCCTATTTACATAAGAGAAAATCTACATGGTCACTAAGAGTTGAAAATGACTTGATGAAACCTAATGAATGAATAGTCCTAAATATTGATGAGCTTCTTGGATAAGCTTGGCATACATAATTTTATTACATTGAAAATTCAAAATATTCTGAGATATTCGTATGAATACTAACCAATGAATAGATTTCTAAATGAGTGCATAAATATTCTGCTTCTTCCTTCTACTTTAAATATCATTTAGAAGAGAATCTGTTTCATATTTCTCTGGATCACATGTAGTTTGAAAAGAGTGGAAATCTAGAATTTGCTGCAGATTCTCTCTTCCCTTGTTCCCCTCTGTCCCTTCATTTTTGTCCCATTATTCCACCTAATAATGAGGAAATAAAGGGAATAATTTTACCTTTTCAAAAAAGTTTTTTCAAAGTTATGCAAATTATTTATTTGTATTTTTTCAAAGCAATATCATTTGCAAGGAGAGAAAGGCAAATAAAGATGTCATTTACCCATTCCTGGCCTGTATCTTTTCACTTAATTTTCTTTCATCTTAATTCATCTGATTTTGTGCAGTTCAGATCTTACCTTTATCAGGACTACAACAACATTCTGTATTTCAGGGGTAAGAAAGATGGAAAAGCAACAGTCCTGTAGCACTTTAAAGATTAACACATTCATTTCAGCATTCATTTTTTTCTGAACTGCAATCTGTATTAGATGTATGAATTAAGATCCTAAGCTTTAGATGCATATTTCTAATTGGAGAGGAAGTTTCAGTAAGCGCAGTTGGAAATAAAATGAAAAAGTACGAGCTGCGCTGCAGTGGCTATTAAAAAATGGAAGAGAACCATAACATGTATAATATTTTGAACAACTTCACTGCTGTTTCAAAACCTGAACTATTCTATACTGACAGTAGTGGGAAGCTATTAGCCATAGTTTTCACTGCTTTCATTGGCGTGGTGATACTGATGAATTGAGCTGTGAAGAAAAGGAATGTAAAGTAAAATTAGAAGATTATTAGACTAATAAAGATGGAATGTTAGCAAGAAAAACATGTCCTAAACATTTTGCATAGCATATTTCTGATGCTAGAGGAATATTAAAGAAGTTTGTTATGGAAACTGTTTGAAGAAGAGTTGGACCAAGAATAAATGAGCTAGGATAATACCAAAAATACTAATTTATATAATTAAATTGAAAGTTTCTAAGTTTGAATAGAAATGTATTTTTATGCAACGCTCTGATCTTTCTTTCTTTCTTTCTTTCTTTCTTTCTTTCTTTCTTTCTTTCTTTCTTTCTTTCTCTCTCTCTCTCTTTCTTTCTTTCTTTCTTTCTTTCTTTCTTTCTTTCTTTCTTTCTTTCTTTCTTTCTTTCTTTCTTTTGAAATAGATAGATTTTTCTCCATGACCATCTTTGAATGGTGCAGTCATCCCACTGTAATTGGGTCCATCCACTTTGCTCCTGGTCATACTCTTCTACTGTTTTCCTCCACGTTTCCTTGAATTAGAACCGTCACTAGAAAGTTAGATCTTCACATAAAGTGACTGAAGTAGGATAAGTAGGATAATTTGAGTCTGGTCCTGTGTGTGACTTTGTTGAATTATCCATTTTTTGTTTTCTTGGCTGTCTATTTGTTTCCAACACCAAAGTCCTAAAGCAGCAATACTCTTCCTATCCTGCTTCTTCAAAGTCCAATATGTGCTTTCATAGGGTGTCACAGGGAATACCATGCTTGAATGATTCTGATTTTTGTAGGTAAAAACAAATCATAGCATTTAAATATATTTTCAAGGCCTTAATTGCAGCTCCACCAAGTGCTAATCAATGGTGTATGTTTTGAATACTTATTCCTTTATTGTTGATGGCTGATCCTAAAAGGCAGAAGTTATTTACCACTTTGATATCTTTATTGTCAATTCTAAAGCTGGTTATTGTGCTTGATATCAATAATTTGGTTTTCTTTATATTTAATTTGAATTCCATTGTTTTATTATGCTCCTTGTCTTTTATTACTACAGTTTGCAGATCCTTTGCATTTTGGGCTATATTCTTCCAGTTTTAAACTGCACTGATCTTCCAATCCAACTTCTCTTAATATATATTCAGCATATAGGTTGAATAAATGCAGAGTATACAGTCTTGTCTCACTTCTTTGCCAGCTTGTAGCTCATCTGATTCACCCATGTTCTTTGCATAATGTGGCTTCATGATCTATATATAATTTCCTCAAGAGGTCATCAAGATGGAATTCCCACTTTTTTCTAAGTACATTCTACAGCTTGACATAGTCAATTCAAACAAGGTCTTTTATTTGTTCATTTGTTTCATTTTATTCTATGTGGATCTTTAACCTGAACATGTGCCCAGCTCTATTATCTAGGTTATACAGCAACCTCCTTCTGGCTTCCCCTCCTGGCTTATCACCTCCAATGTGGTATAGCTGAGCCAATAAACTATTTTGTCACTTAAACCAGATGGTCCAAGAGCTATGAGGCCAACTTTGACTGATTATCCAGCAATAGATCTGTGTACTTATGTATTTTGCCAGGCATAAATATATTCTGCTAAAATCTGGCTTCATTCTTACCACATTAATATTGAAGAAATGTTTGATTTTAGATTCTGTACTAGTCCCTGAACTGGAGAACAGCTATCAAGTATTAAGTAAAGGACAACTGAAATGGATAGATAAAGATGAAATTATAGCTTTACCATGACACCTATTGTGGGGCATTATGTTTGGCCCATCTGGTTTAAGTGACAAAATAGCTCTAGAAACGTTTCACAACAACAATGAATAAGCTACAAATGAATAGACTGGTTAGCTACTAACCAGATAAAATATAAGCTTGCTAACACATTATTATTACTCCATCCCCCCAAAAGATAATTTGAAAATACCTATTTTATTCTGACAAAAACCAAAAAGCCCCAAACCCTAGGCTGGCACTGTTTAGCAAGAAATGTCCCCTTTTAAAATGTTTCCATAATTTCAGAGGCCTGCCTGTCCAATCACACAAATGACTTTAACAAATAGTGTTAATTGTCTTTGTTGCTTTAAATATTTTGATTTCTTTGTTCACTTCAAATGAGGATATTGTCAAAGAGTTCACAGGAGACTAACAACCTTTATGCAGAACACAAAATGAAAAGGTAAAAATCACAAATAAATTGTAAAATTAATTGAAAGTAAAAAGCCTCACATAAAAGATGTGTCGTTTTTGTCTACTCTTCTAAGGCAGAGAATGAGATGAAAAGCAGTTGCTGTGAGATGACCCCAAAATAATATAAATTGAAATAATACAATTCTGGGATTTTGTAAACTACTTAGGTGATTGTTGCAAATGATGAAAAAAAAGTTTTCTTATATTTTTCACAAGGGGCTGTGAGACAGACATACTATTTTTTCCAACTTTCAGCAAATTAAAGACAATAGAAAAAAGATAAAACATTTTTATTCAAAGCTGATCTCTCCATGCACGAGAGAAAATAATCAACAAGACAATTTTGTCCTCAAATTTCCACATATTATAATTGGGACTGCTGCCAACCCATGCAACTGTTAAAAAGAGAATTGTTTCCAAGAAGCAGAATGCTGGGCAGAGCTACAAGTGCAGTTTTCTTAATTGTTTTAGATAGGAAAATCACTATACTCAGTCTTTATGCATTGATGATTGCTGATAATGATTCTAATAAAAGTCTTTTGGTCAAATGCAGTCAAGTGCAAATATATAACCATCAGCTAGCCAGTCAACCAGTTCAAAAACGGATTAGAAAGAATTTGAAGAAATGACTGCCCTAATGAGCTGAAAAATAAGTTAGGTTCAAAAATGAAAGAAATTTATTTGTTGAAGTATCTGTAATTTGATCCCTTTCCCTGTTAATAAATCTTGTTAAAGAAAACTTGAATCTTCATTTTGGTAACGCAGTCTGCCTAGAACCTGGCAGAAAGAAGGGAAATAGTCCCAGCACATTATTAGAAATCTCCAGGGTATTATGGGATTCTACCCAACTGAAAGGCAATGTGAAATCATCTCCCTATTGTTGCTAAAATAATTACATAGACATTTCTATGGAATCATAGAGGACTGAACCTGACCTTAAGGGGACATTGTTTTTACTATGTTTCCATATTTTTTTTTGATCTTCTGAAATTTGGTAAATGAATTGCAATCTTTTTGAAGAAAAAAAAACAATCATAACAATGTTCTTTTTAAATTAAACTGCAGGCCAGCTGCACAAGCAAAGAAACAAATGTCCTGCTAATGCTGGTATTAAGTTATTTGATTAAGATATTTCCATGCTGTATGCTGATTGGAGAATTCTGGGAGTTGAAGTCCACACATTTTAAAGTTTCCAAGTTTGAAAAGTACTGCTCTAAGAGTTCCAAAACTGCACATTGGTTTTCACAGAATAATTACTTGCTTTCACTGCTTTTCCATATCTCTGAGAGAGAATACTAAAACAGTTATTATAAATAAGGGACAATACTACATTTTCCAATTATTGGAGGTAGAGGTATAATGCTCCTGAGAGATGCTATACAAACTAGCACAAATTAATCATTGACATTAATACAATTGAAAAATGATTCATACAAACTTGGCAAACCTCTTACTTAAACAATTATTTCCTCTCTAACTCCAATATGTTGACCTAAAAACACAGGAACTTGCTAAATTACAATGTCTTTCTGTGAGAGAGGTTTGTGAGTTAATCACCATGGGTTTTTGTCATGGCTCAGTGGGTTAGGATGCTGAGCTTGTTGATCAGAAGGTCAGCAGTTTGGCGGGTCAAATCCCGAGTGCCGCGTAGCAGAGTGAGCGCCTGTTACTCGTCCCAGCTTCTGCCAACCTAGCAGTTCGAAAGCACATAAAAATGCAAGTAGAAAAATAGGGACCACTACAGTGGGAAGGTAACAGCGTTCCGTGTGCCTTTGGTGTCTAGTCATGCCGGCCACATGACCATGGAGACATCCTCGGACAAGCGCTGGCTCTTCAGCTTTGAAACGGAGATGAGCACCGGCCCCTAGAGTTGGAAACGACTAGCACGCATGTGCGGGGGAACCTTTACCTTTACCTTTTAGAACTATAAGATGGTAAAGGAAATAGAGATTGCCCCAAAGCAGCTTTCCTTTCTTTCACAGATCCCAACAGGGTCCTTAGTTTACTGAGGAGCTGCAGAAAATGAAATGAATATATAGACACAATGATGGAAATAAAGCAGAAATGCAACTGAAGACAGTTGAATACCCTGTAGTAGTACATAGTCTATGGCTTGGTACCAAATTACCTTCAGGAATGTGTTTATTGGAATCAGCCAAACCAATATGATCTTATCACTATGTTTTCTATAGATCCTGATAGACTGAATTCTATGATTTGGGCTGTTTCATGTTTTCCCCTTGTTATTAGTCTATCTGCCCAGAAAATATGAAGTTAATGTGAAATAAAAAGTACAAAACTAATGTACAACTAAAGTCAAACAAAACCAGTACATGGCTTTCTTGAAAGCATACATATCTTTCTCTAATCTTAAGTGACATGGAATAGATGCATCAATTTTCCAGTCTTTTATCTAGATTTTAACCAGATTGAACAAATAAAAAAATGTTTTCATCCCTGTCTTTTCTAGAATTACAACAACAGCTGCATGCATGATGGATCTACGAAGATATCCCTTAGATGAACAAAACTGCACATTAGAGATAGAAAGCTGTAAGTATTTTTGTAAATGCTATTTTTGGTTGTTTAATTGTCAGTGGTAATCCATATTACTCAGATGACCTACAGGATACAACCATTTAAAAATAATAGAAATACAGAATAAATACAGTAATCCAAAAGAAAGTCGGGAGAAAAACAATAGTCAATTAAACAACCAAAACATTCACTAGGGATCTACCACCCATTTTAATCCAGGGACTGGGACAGGGGAGGAACCATATGAATCTCAGGTGGAAGGCGTTCCAGTGGATAGGCATCAGAACAGGTTCCAACCAGATCACATTATTTAACTGATGGCACCCAAAGCATGCCAATACTATTACACTGTATGGGACATGGAGCTACTATAGGAGACAGGTGATTCCTCAAATAATCAGATCTTATGCCATGAAGGACTTTATGGGAGATAATCAGCACCTTGATTTCCATTACAATTGTTTGCTCAATTCAGCTGGGTTAACACTTTTCTCTTACACATTCTATTAATTTAGTTGCATCTACTGTATGTCTACATAGATATATTATAGATATAATATATTTTGGATGGACTAATGTTTCTGCCATAAGGATTAAGAGCTTTTGTTTGGTTTACTTGATGAAGTAAAAGCTCACTCATTTTTTTCACATTAATGAGAGGAGTGTGCAGATTAATATCAATTCATTTTTATGCTACCGATCTTATTTAGTTTATTTATTTAGTTACATTTATATACCGCCCTTTCCCTGAGGACTCAGGGCGGTTTACAGGGAATTAAAAAATCCAACATACAAAAGTTAAAACCAAATTAAAAAATATTAAATTGACCCTGTACACAATTAAAACCCCAATTAAAAATTTTTCCTCAGCCTGGGCCCGAGAGCTCAAAGAGCCAGGTCTTCAGGCCCCGGCGGAATGATCGGAGGTCGGGGGCAGTTCTCAGCTCCACCGGCAGCTGGTTCCAGAGGGCAGGCGCTCCCAAAGAGAAGGCCCTATCCCTGGGTGTCACCCGCCGGCAATCTCTCACCGGCGGAACCCTGAGCAGACCCTCCCTGTGGGAGCGCACTGGGCGAAGGGCATTTGATGCCGGCAGCAGGTGTTCCCTCAAATAACCCGGACCCAGGCCATGTAGGGCTTTATAGGTAATAACCAGCACCTTGAATTTCACCCGGAGGGCAACCGGAAGCCAATGCAGCTCGCGGAGTAGAGGTGTTACATGGGAGTATCGGGAGACCCCCATTACAACTCGCGCGGCCGCATTCTGCACCAGTTGAAGCCTCCGTGTGGTCTTCAAGGGCAGCCCCATGTAGAGAGCGTTACAGTAGTCCAAACGGGAGGTCACAAGCGCATGAGTAACTGTGCGTAGGGCGTCTCGGTCCAGATAGGGACGCAACTGGCGCACCAGGTGAACCTGTGCAAAAGCCCCCCTGGTCACGGCTCCTATATGGTCTTCAAAATTGAGCCGTGAATCCAGGAGGACGCCCAGGTTGCGAACCCTATCAACGGGGGGTAACACCTCACCCCCCATCATTAAGGATGGAATAACTTGGTTAACCCGAGATGCCGATATGCACAGCCACTCAGTCTTGGCGGGATTGAGACGAAGCCTGTTTCTCCCCATCCAGACCTGAACCGCCTCCAGGCACCGGGACATCACGGAGAGGGCATCACTGGGTTGGTTCGGGGTGGAAAGAAAAAGTTGGGTATCATCAGGGTACTGGTGATACCCCACCCCAAAACCACGAATGATCTCGCCCAGCGGCTTCATATAGATGTTGAACAGGAGGGGCGAGAGAACCGACCCCTGAGGAACTCCACAAATGAGAGACCTCGGGGCGGATCTCTGCCCTCCTGTCAACACCGACTGCGAGCGGCCCTGGAGGTAGGAGGAGAACCACCGTAAAACGGTGCCTCCCACTCCCAGCCCCCTGAGACGCCGCAGCAAGATACCATGGTCGATGGTATCGAACGCCGCTGAGAGATCTAATAGGACCAGGACAGAGGAACAACCCCTGTCCCTAGCCCTCCAGAGATCATTCACCAGCGCGACCAATGCCGTCTCCGTGCTGTGTCCGGGCCTGAAGCCCGATTGGTACGGGTCCAGATAATCAGTTTCCTCCAGGAACAGAGGGAGCTGATGCGCCACCACACTCTCAACAACCTTCGCCAGAAAGCGAAGGTTGGAGACTGGACGATAGTTGTTTAAAACAGCCGGGTCCAAAGCAGGCTTCTTGAGAAGGGGTCTCACCACCGCCTCCTTCAAGGCGGCAGGAAAGACACCCTCCTTCAAGGAAGCAGTTATTACTGCATGGAACCAGCCTCGTGTTCCCTCCCGAGCCGCATAAGCTAGCCAGGAGGGGCACGGATCCAACAAACAGGTGGTGGTGCTCAGTCTCCCCATGATCCTGTCCACATCATCAGGGGAAACAGGGTCGAACTCAGTCCAGATAACGTGCTCAAGACCGCCTGATTCCTCCACCTCAGACTCTGCCCAGTCAGAGTCCAAGCCGGTCCGGATCCGAGCGATTTTGTCCGCCAGATGATGACTAAACTCCTCGGCTCGTCCCTGCAAGGGATCCTCCCTCACCTCCTGGTTAAGGGGGGAGCGAGTCACCCTAAACAGGGCGGCCGGGCGATTATCTGCGGACGCGATAAGGGCGGCAAAGTAGTTAGACTTCGCCGTCCTTATCGCCGCAAGATAAGACCTTATAAAGGTTCTTAACTGCAATCGGTCGGATTCGGATCGGCTGGATCTCCAACCGCTCTCTAGACCTCGTCTCCGACGCTTCATCTCCCGGAGCTCCACAGAGAACCATGGGGCCCAGCGGGATCTGCGACAGGTCAGAGGTCGCATGGGTACAACGCAGTTGAGTGCCCTGGTGGCAGCCGTTTCCCAGGCCTCCACCAGAGCATCGACTGGGCTGTGGGTAAGGGTGATAGGTATAGGCCCAAGCGCCCTCTGGAACCGATCCGGGTCCATTAGGCGCCTGGGGCGGAACCACCTGGTCGGTTCTGCCGCCCAGCGGCGGGGGGTGGCATGACGGAAAACCAGCCTCAGGAGGTGATGATCTGTCCATGACAGAGGGGTGATGGACGGGGAGCCCCCTCCCAGATCATCCAACCACTGTCCAGACAGGAACACCAGGTCGAGAGTATGATCCCCCTCATGAGTCGGGCCCTCAATAACCTGGGTCAGGCCCATGGCTGTCATGGAGGCCATGAACTCCCGAGCTAACTCCGACGACCCTCCCAGTGATGGCAGGTTGAAGTCACCCAGGACTATAATATTTGATATTTGCTTTATTTTTTTAATAAACACTTTATATTTATTCTTGAATCCAGTGATGTTTGTCATCTGGTAATTAATTTGCATCATAGAAATATGTGGTATTTTCTGTGCTTTTTAAATAATTATTTCCTGGTTCACTATACAGATTCATTGTACTTGATTCCTTTCTATTGCATGTATAATTAATTCTGTCTTTCTATAATAGGTAATAAAATATTGTCAACTATTGTGTGCTATAGCATTTTAGTTGATGGATTCAATTTATGCAAGCATTTGTGCAAGAAGAGAGTGTGCCAATAAGGCCTCAGACTTGAGTGTCTTATTCAACCTTTGCAAAATCAGAATTTGATTTCCATTCCCACTGTAATTCCATCTTGTCCCTTCTGGATGAAGTTTAGTAAAAAATGTCATCAGTTCAAGGGACATGACATGGTATAAAATTGCTGAAACCTTTTGATTTAGAAGGGAATACCAACATAATATCATGATAGCCAAACAATGTTGCAAATTTATATGAAAATATTCTCAAAATTAAAACAGTAGTGTGAAAAAATTCAAAAAATACAATTTATATATTTCTTGAGACATGAGAAATTTTGTGTTTTCTACTTAACTATCCTGTTTGTGTTATCTGAGACAGGTCTGTATTTTAGTCATTAGCTTTTTTCATCTTTAAATTATTCTTAAAATAAAATGGTGCCTTCTGAATTCAGAATTCCCAGTATGGTACTTAGGAATCCTAGCATATCTGGTTCTAATATATTGGGAGTCTGCTAAGTTCCAAAAGATGGTGGAAAGAAAGTCCTGTCCTCTTAAGGTCTTCTCAGTACCTATAATGCCCTGTCATGTCCCTGGAATGGGTAAGCGATGCCATCTTTACTAATTTTAATCCAGAAGAATGGGGTAAAATGAACGCAAGAGCAGCAATAGAAATAAACTTTTTATTTTCTACAAGTTCAAATCTAAGACCCCAATGGCACCCTCTTTTCCAACACAAATGCTTGCTTAAATTGAGCCTATCAACTAAAGGTGCTGCAGCATGCAATAATTCTCAGTAGTGCATGGTGTTCTTTTGGATAGGCTGTCCCAATCTGGAGGCACTGTAATATTTTTTTTTTAAATGATGAATTCCAAAACAGCAAAAGAGATTGTGCTGCATCATCGGTAGTCTTATTAAGTGTACATTGTAACCCACTTTCTTTCTCTGTTTTCTTCCATGTTATAAGTGGATAGGAAATAAGATCATTTTATTTCTATAAAATTAGGAAGCTACTTATACTATGTCAGAGGTCTACCCCATATACATCAATATTCTCTTTTTCAATTGGCAGTGAATTCACTGAACCTAGAGTAAGGTAAAGTTATCTGCTATCCAGTCATGTCCAACTCTAGGGCATGGTGTTCATCTCTTTCTGTTGGCCAAGGGAACAATATTGCCATGGCCATGTGGCCAGCATGGCTATATACACCAAAGGCACATGGAATGTTGTTACCTTCCCACTGAATTTATACCTATTAATCTGTTTGCATTTGCATGTTTTCAAATTGCTAGCTGGGCAGGAGTTGGAGCAAGGAACAGGAGCTCACACCATTGCATGGCATTCAGGTCTCAAACCCAGGCTGTCAGCTTTTCAGCTGACAAGCTCAGCATCTTCAACCGCTGAGCCATTGTGCCTCCTAAGGAATCTGGTGTACATGGCAGTAAATCTGAATTTCATCCAATGTTTTATGCATAATTAATTTGGGAGGGAACATGACTATTAAAAAGATGAAAGAGTAATAAAATAATCTATGGAATAGTATTAGTTCTAGATTAACTTATTTATTTATATTTCATATTTCTTAAGGGCCCTTCTCCCTCAGAGAGGGGGACTCTTGATTGTTTTAAATTCTATAGGTGCATCAAATAAGCCATAATGACCTAGAATTAAAAAGAGTAACATGACCTTTTTAAGAAAAAAGAGTTTTCAATTTACTTACACTTGCCTGAGAAAGCATTAGTACAATCTACAAAGTATATTGCCAGCTGTGTGTTTTTTTTATAGAGTATCAGCGGGATGGAATATCTTAGATTTCATTTAGCTCAGTACTAAGTATCACTGAGCAAAGGAAATGCAATACCTTCCCAAACAGATAAATTAGGTCATAAAGAAGCTCTGAAAATGCCTTCTGTAATAAAACTCTACTTAAAGGGCAAAGCAAAAATATTAAAATTTTTCTTAGTGTTTCAATAAAATAAATATATGAAAATGAAACAGGGAATTCAAGGAACATTATATTTAGAGAATACCACTATTTTTTATGTCTAGCATGACATCTGGATATTCACGTTTGTTCAAAATTTCAAAAAATGGGAAGGGGGTGAGGTGGGTGGCCAATAGAGTGAGGGTAACATTATAAACCTAGTGAAACAAAAAAGTAAAATAGAAATTGTACAATTAAAGAAAAACAGATTTTTAGACCATTGGGAAGCATTTTTAAAAAGAACAATACAAGATTATATGAACATGTAGTTTTGCTTTGAAGTCCTTAATGTTAATGGTTTAGTGCAATTGGATGCATGTCTTCTCAGAATTTCACTTAATGTATGTGAGCTTGCAATCCAAAATCACATGGCTTGCATGCAGTTCAGAACCTGGGAATCACTACCAAAATCAGATCCACTTCTGTTGAACCACTTCTTGCCGTTTTGCTTTCCATCTAAGACCTATAAATGTTCCCCAACATTTCTGCCTATGTCTTCCCCAACTTTTATTTTAATGCATGTAGTTCAAATTCTTTAAATTATTGTCTGAAAAACTTTGGTACAAACAATGGCAATACCCTATATTTTGCTCATTAAGAACCTATTATTTTCTCATTATCCCTATTTTCAGTTTCCAATTTAACCTATTAGATACAGGTTGGAAAGTCAAGCTTCTTTCCCCTCACAGTTCACAAAATACTGAATCTTCTTATTAAAAGTAGAAACTGGAGCAGGCAAAAACTTTAATGCATGCCTACAATATTCTGGTTTTTAAATAACATAATTTACATGTAAAAACATAGTACAGGAGCTATAAATTACACCAGAAAACCATGAAAGCTTTTTAAAAAAAGTTAAATTTATTTATTTCAATTGTCTTTTAATAGTTATAATTCTTACATCTCAAAAGCTTTTCCCAAGCCGTGTATATTAACCATCATGGATTTTCTTTCTGCATGAAAAGAGCTTGTTGAACTTCTGATAAACATATCTATTTTTCATCATAGTCTTTATGATGTCATACTTAGGAGTTTGCATTTGTGCAGGCCTACTGGAATATATCATAGCTAGGACTTTTGGCAATATATCTATGCATGTCATGAGACACAGCTCTTGATTCCTCTTAGTTCCTTTTCTACTGCCACAGCAGGTTTATTATCAAGATTTTGTAAACCCACTTAACTGAGACCTTTCCCTTCCCTTTCTCCTTCGTCTTCCTTCCTTCCTTTTCTCTAAATTGAGTGACAATTTATTATTATTTGTACAGCCATCATGTATGCTAAAGCAAGCCCATTGACTCTTGTCGGGTTCCCATTATAGCAAAACAAAATTCCTGGCCCAACTCAGTTCTTTTACACAAATCTCTGCCCTTCAAATCTTTCAACACCAGGGAAGTGGAGAACAATCCATGATTCAATTCTCTGGTCCTGGGAAAGTAAATGGACACCTGAATCTGAAAAATCTTCAAACTTACTCTCAGAAAAAGAGATTAGAAAATAGCAACTGCTATTCCAAGTAATTATTCATTATTGCTTGTTCAGAAGTCTTACAGATTCAACAAATAATTGACACAATCAAGGACATACATCTTTCAGGCCATTAATTCCCAACGATATGACTCAGTAGCTCTATCTCCCATGTCAATGTTGTTAAAGGCAGAATCATAAATTTGGCATCGACCAGCCTAAGAAAAAAAATTTGAGATGCCTAGAAATTATATACCTTTCTTGGCCAGTATTGCAAGATCCATGTTTGGTAATATTTTATGTTACCATGGAAACACTTTTGGATTCTAAACATTATAAAATCAGGTTATGCTGCAGACTAACAATCTGTAATTGATGCTGCTTCAAACCATTACCTCCCTAAGATGAGATAAACTCATTATTACAAAAAGGAGCCATAGAACAGTATCTCATACACAGTCAGAGCAGAGCTTCACTTCCCATTTTTTCTAAAATGTAACAAAAGAGTCTGCCCCATTGCCAGGCACTCAGAAATATGTTTGTCCCTGGAATTTCAGAATGTTACCATGCTAAAATATCTTCCCTCTTCCTGAAAAGCAACAAGGATTGGTTCACTATAATAGACCAAAAGGGCTACCATTGTAATCATCCCCTTTTCCCTGAGATTTTGGTTGAGAAAATAAGCTTTTCAATTCAAAGTTCTTTTCTTAAGGTTACCTAGATGCCACAGGGTATTTGCAAAATGCATTGAGATAGTTGTGGCTTATTTACAAATTCAAATAGGATTTATATGCAGGAGGAGAATTTAAGTAGTCCTTGACTTAGTAGTTTAATTGGGACTGGAAATCCTATCAAGTTATTATGGCCATAGGTCATGGCACCCACATGACCAGAAGTAATTTTCTAGCCTATTTTGCAGCAGCTGTTAAGTAAACACTATGGTCATTAAGTGAACCTATTTATTTGAAAACATCACAAATTGCAGTCATATGACCATGAAACACTACAATTGGTCATAAAGCTGAGCTGTCAAACATGTGATATGGCAAGGGTGCTTTACAGGACATAGAGCACCTACTTCATGGCCACTGTAACTTTGAGTGGTCATGAAGCAACTGTATATGGCTTCACTCTGGCTCAGCTTTCTAAAGGGCAGTCACATTGAAGAGAAAACCTAATATTGTTGTCAATGCTGTAACTACAACTTCCCTATGTTGTAAATAGGCAAGTCTGTTGTTTGGAATTACTAAATCTAAATGATATGTCCTTTTTAACCACAAACTCTTTACAATTTCAAGTAATCATAGCAAAATGATTATTCCTCAATTTGATATCTGAATTAATAATATTAGATATATATTCACTTCTCCATTGTTTTGCCTTAAACATGGAGGATGGTTGTTCTGAAAGGGGAAATAACTATTTTATATAGCTGAAATATTAGAAATCAAACATTACTAACAAAATGTTGGAATAAAGCGAACAAAAAAGTCACACAAATCCATTGCTTATTAAATAGAATGGAATGGAATGGAATGGAATGGAATGGAATGGAATGGAATGGAATGGAATAGAATAGAATAGAATAGAATAGAATAGAATAGAATAGAATAGAATAGAATAGAATAGAATCTTTATCAAGTCATTTGACCATATCAAATGTATAAAACATACAATTCAGTTTATTATTCTGAAATGGTATATAATCCATTCAATTTTTTAAAAAAACATTATAATATTTTGTCCTTTTCTTGTACAACCATAACATTTTTCTTTAGCTAGATGATCAAATTTTTACTGTACCTGCAACAGGCAAATCAAAGTGTACCATTCTCCCACCACAGAGACCATATTTCTATCAGCTTCTCAAACCTAAGACACATTAAGTGTACATATTCATTTAGCAGAACATCTTAACAATAGGTTTTCCTGCCATATCCTGCTTAAGTGCTCTCTGGATACCTAAAGCATGAAATACTAAGTGTCATATCCAGGTCATTGATTCTGAGTAGTCCCTCTCCTATCTAGGATCTCCTATAGTATATTGAATTCTAGAATATTATACATAAAATAGTTATGCTTTCAAAGTATTGGCTTTGTCAAGGCCTTCTTGAAAACAGGGCTATCCCATACTGGTTTAGGACACTCCAAAAATTTAAAATTTAAATAAACACTAAAAGCTACCAAACTATATAACGTATAAATAAAAAATAGAAAAACAAGTAACTTTAAAAGCTCTGCTGCGATACAGATTTAAACATTTTATTGTTTTAGGCCCTGTAAGAGTTTTTTCACCTGAATTAAAAAAACCTATATATCTCATGGGGGAAGGTTTTCCAGAGCCAGGAATCCACAATTCACACAGGGGGCATTTGGACTGTGGTATCATAGGATAGTCTAAAAAATCTACTATAAACAGACAGCAAAATCCATTCCTCCAGATAACTGTGATAAAGAAGTTCATTAAAAATAAAATCAGTAACTCACATCAGAAATAAATTAGATCAGGAATAAACTAGAAATCAATAGAAAGGTTGTAAAATATTCATAATCCCCAGATCTATATCCTAAAAGTAATATTTTGCAATAACTTTAGGTTCCAGATCGTCTTCAAATGCAGACTGATATAAAACATTAAAATAAAAAGGAGATCATAAAGATATGGATTACTAAATGACAGAGCCAGTCTCTATAGTACTTTAGCTGTAGCACCAACTTGGCAGACTAAAATAATAACAGTAATAATGCTATAAGTAAGAACTATGCAATGAATTGAGGAGGAGGAGGAGGAGGAGGAGGAAGAGGAGGAGGAGGGTTCAGATGTGAATAGCATACAGCACCTGTTGGAAAGACCTTAAACAAGCACATGGTTTCCTGGGATCACAGGGTAGTTGTGGATGTCACTCATATGAGACCAGAAAAGATTCTACTGCTTTAATATATTTCAAGCTGTGGTACATGTATTTCCCCGCATACTACAAATCATATTTCTCCTTTCATTTCTGAAGCATAGCATAGGTAAAGGTAAAGGTTCCCCCGCACATGTGTGCTAGTCGTTTCCGACTCTAGGGGCCGGTGCTCATCTCTGTTTCAAAGCCGAAGAGCCAGCGCTTGTCCAAGGATGTCTCCGTGGTCATGTGGCCGGCATGACTAGACGCCAAAGGCGCACGGAGCGCTGTTACCTTCCCACCGGAGTGGTCCCTATTTTTCTACTTGCATTTTTACGTGCTTTCGAACTGCTAGGTTGGCAGAAGCTGGGACACGTAACAGGCGCTCACTCTGTTACGCGGCACTCGGGATTCGACCTGCCAAACTGCCAACCTTCTGATCAAATAATGTTTCTGCCCTCTTTTACAACAAAGATGAATTTAGATGCACCCACAAATTGTAAATGTGACTCTATAGGGAGTGAAAACATTTCCACAGCAAATAATAGAACATTTATCTCATCTGGCTTGAGTTTCAATTTATTAACTTTCATCTGGTGTATGAATAGAGTTATATGTAGATTAAGTACTTTTACTGCCTCACCTAGACCTAATGAAAAGGAGAAGCAGAGCTTTATATTATAACCATACTGATTGTACTTCACCCTTAATCTTTGAATTATCTTACTATGTTTTCAGAAAGCTGTTAAACAGCATCATGAATCTTGATTTTGAATTTGTTGTAAGTCATCCAGAGTTGCTTTGAATTGGGTTGCCGTATAAATTGAATGAATGAATAAAATAAAAGTCAGTAGCAACCTACCAAATACCATTTGGTGAGGAAAACCTTCTGTAGACAGCCACCCAGATAAAATTATTCTTTTTCTCATCTAACTAAGACAGCCTCTGTCAAGGATATTACTGTTGAAGACATTAAAAGCTACAGATAGATCAAGAAAATGTGCAAGATAATTTCCTGCTGGTTTTACATCTCACAAGGAGACCAATATAGTAAAAATGTAGTTTCTCTGCCCAAAGCCAGCCTAATCCTCAATTAAGTCTTTATACATTTATAAATTCAATAGTATTTATTATTATTACTGTCATTGATAATAATAATAATGTTAGTTTTGCATTGCTCTTCCTCCAGAAGTATTCAGATTAGTAGATCTGATAAACCATTATCTGACCAAGCAAATAGATTTATGGCCAAGTCCCAAGTCACTGATTTTAAGGGGCTCTATATATTGGTTCAAAGGGATGCGGTGGCTCAGTGGGTTAGGACGCTGAGCTTGTCGATCAGAAGGTCGGCAGTTTGGCGGGTCGAATCCCGAGTGCCGTGTAGCAGAGTGAGCGCCTGTTACTCGTCCCAGCTTCTGCCAACCTAGCAGTTCGAAAGCACGTCAAAATGCAAGTAGAAAAATAGGGACCACTACAGTGGGAAGGTAACAGTGTTCCGTGCGCCTTTGGCGTCTAGTCATGCCGGCCACATGACCATGGAGACGTCCTCGGACAAGCGCTGGCTCTTCGGCTTTGAAACGGAGATGAGCACCGGCCCCTAGAGTCGGAAACGACTAGCACACACGTGTCGCGTTGAGCGACCGATCAGGGTTCCGGCCTCAACTCTTAGAGCCCCGTAACAGGGGTGAGAATTTAGAGGGACCCTCGCAAGGGTGAACACCTTGAATATGGAAGGATTTTGCCCTTTGCCACCGACCCAGTGTGCCGGACGTTCCAACGGTCACACTTGGGAACTGCGATAGCGCAGGAACAGAATCCTAGGACAAACTGAGGCACCAACACAAGTTTGTTCAAGGTGAGAGAGCACAGAGTGCCCGGGTTGGATGGTGTTGCCCCCGAACAGCTTTGCACAGCACTCTTTTATTGAGCAGTTTCATTAGGGAGGGGGAAGTACACTCATGAGGGAGCAACATATAGAAGGTCATAGAACATAGCTCATTGCATACAACTGCTAATGAAGAGGGCAAAGGTCATCACAGGAAACAATAAAGCATAGCTTATCGTATACAAATGCTAACAGAGAAGACAAGGGTTATTACAGGAAGGCATAACTTGAAAGGCATAACTTGAAGCAAGGACAATTACAAGAGACATTATCACAGGAAGGCATAACTTGTATCACAGGAAGGCATAACTTGAAAGGCATAACTTGAAGCAAGGACAATTACAAGAGACATTATCACAGGAAGGCATAACTTGTATCACAGGAAGGCATAACTTGTATCACAGGAAGGCATAACTTGAAAGGCATAACTTGAAGCAAGAAAAATTACAAAAGACAAGTCTTGTTATATACAATTGTAAATGAAGCAGGAGACAAAGGTTTATCACTGGAGACAGGAATGCAGAAGGCAAAAAGGTCTTTTGGGAGTCTAGGATAACTACACACACGTGCGGGGGAACCTTTACCTTTACCTATATATTGGTTGAGATATTAAGTAACCAGAAACTAAATTTGGGTTGGGCAGCAATGTTGTTGTCAGAATCCATTTATATCACATTCATAAATGTATGTTTAAAACATTATCCCCCCCCCTATGGATTTTGCCATCTCCCGAGGAAGGAGGAGCATATGTGGATTCAGCCTGCCTTAGGTTATTTCAAAGGCTAAGGGAACCTTTTGAACAAAAGGGAGGGTTAGAGAAGAAGGCATCTGGCTTGTGTCTTCTTTTAATTCTGAAGAGGAAGAAGGCAATAACCATAAAGATTCAAAGTTCCTTTTTTCCCCATGAAAGGGATGACACGAAGTAGAAGGATGGGGGCTGACCAAATGGGGTTGAGGGAAGGGGGGTTGAACCAGGTACCCTTTATAAAATTTCAATTTGTAAAACAATACTAAGTCCTGTCTTGTATTCCCACAACCAAGCATGTCCTAGTAAAGATTCCTTTTGGACTAGAACTGACTCCAAGAGTTTTTGTTTTCCTAAGACGTGGATTGGGGTAGGTCCTGACAGTTGTCTTTAATGAATTTATTGTTTTACTTTAAATTCCAGCGTGTACCTTCCTTGAAAACTAATGTTAACCCAATTCTAACTTTTAGTAAATAGCTTCTTAAAGACCTACTTGGCTGAACACAGTCAATAGTATACATTTAAATCCTTATATTTTCTTCCAGAAATACAGTTCATTTGCAGGAAGCTTTGTAGCTAAAAGGTATTTTAAAAAAAACTCATTAGAGAGATTCTAGCTGGAATTGAAAAAATCAAATACCATGACTTCCAGATCAAACAATTAAACAACAAGATTTTAATATGCTGGATTACTTTCTGTATCTCCACTCTCTTACTTTTCACATTCTTCATCTGTAAATTAGAACTGAATATAGGTATATTAGGGACAAGTATAAATGAAAACATTGTTTTAGGAAAAAGCAGTCCACTGTGGTCCTGCCAAAAATTGCTTCTTTGAAACTGTCATTTGTCTTAGCAATGAATTTTCCATTGGTACTGGGAATTTCTTGTGTGAAAATATTGTTTTGTCTGTGTTTATAGCTGATTCTTTTTGCCCCATTTATTTATGTTGTTTGCTAGGTTTACACATATTGTACCAAGCATTTAAAATTAGTTTAAATGTATTTGCTCTCCTGAGGATTTAGGTAGGAAAAATGCCAGATTACAGAGTACATTTTCAGGACCAAAGCGCTGATTACTACTACTTAGAATGTATACATATATGTAATGTATATGTACACACACACACACTCTGTCTCTCACACACACACACAAATGAGATGAGAAAATATTGGAACCTGTACTTTTCATCATAATTTTTACTATGGTAGATTAAAACCATACTTTGTGAATATAAAAGCTGGAGTGTAAAAACTGTTTTAAGTGCTTGTTGTTTAAAAAATAGAAGCCTTCAGGACAAGCTCATCTTATGATGATTATACAGAGGCACCCATGTAATTTTCTTGAAACCAGTACAGAAGTAGGTTGTCTTTGCCTTCATCCTGCCTGGTGGTTAATAAATAATAATAGCTATGATATGAAGTTTATACAGTGGGCGGTAAGAACAACATGATACAAAGAGATCAGAATGACTTCCGAACAGAGACTGAATAATGCTTTCTTAATATAGGCTATAATTATTCAATTGGTGAATCCATCAGTTACTGTCTCACAGCATTTCCACTTGTTTCTAACTAAAAACCTAAATTTAGAAGGCATCTCTTGTTTAGTAGCATATGCTGAGGTGTGCTAGAAGTAGCTTTGGAAAGGATGTCAACTGTCATTCCTTAGAATGTTACGTTTTAACGAAATGTCAGAAAAAAGTGCTTGGAGGGGATGGACAAAGGAATGAATCAGTTTAAACCATTGAAATCCTCTGTGAAGATGGTGATGTAATTTTTATTCAAGTTTAGCATGTACTCTGATGGCATATGGAAGCTTAAAATATAAGCTGATTCTATTATATCTTCATGGAGAGGTTTATGTAACATGTTTCCCCCAAACTACTATATTTGTTAATTTATTAGGATAATAGATATTCCTATTTTTTAGTACAAACTGAAAATGTGTATATCTAGGTATCTTTCCTGCTTCTCCCTTTCTCTGCATAGGCACAAAAATGGAAACAAAAATGTCTTTGGTATTCTGGGTCAAGGACTGGCAATCCTCTGAATAGAATTCAGCATGGTTCTTAAGCCAGTTTGGAATTGGCACTTTGGGCCCTGGTCAGAAATTGAAGAGAGCTAAGAAAACAGTGTCAAAACAGGACACTGGGTAGCTCCAGTAAAGTAAACCTACTAACATTCAAATGAAGAATGTGCTCAGAGCCAATGTCTAAAGTATAAATTAGTTATTCTATTACCATATGAGTAGGGGTATCAAAAGGAGCATTTCCAGGCAAAAGGGTACCTCTGTTTTTTCTTGCCAATGGAAGATTGCTGCAATTTTCTCCAGCAGAGCTGCTGTAGTGAATTCCTTTCCTATTCTGAGTTATTCAGAATTTTCAGTGCCTGGCAAAATGCCCTGCTTCTCAAACACTGAAATTAGAATTCCCATGAGGGGACCTGCAGCCTCTTCTACAAGGAGCCATCTTTGAAGAAGCGATGGAGGGGCTTCTGCAGGCATCCACTTCAGAACTAGGTGAAAATTGTTCTGATCTGCTGTCTTCAGTTTCTGACAGGTAATGTGTTTAGTGTTCATTTAATTTACAGTCAGTTTATCTCCAAATTGAGTTGTTACTAAACTATGCAGAATGAATGAATGAATTCTGTGGCAAGAGTTTGTTTTGTTAAAAAAGGATACTTTATACATTATTTTTATAGTCAGTATGAAAGCAATTACTATGGACAGCTCTACTTAGAAACAGAGGAGATCTCTCTGTAGAGTGAAACTTATCTCTGTCCTCCCCAGTCCCCAAGACTTTTCATATGTTGCTTTCCACATTAATTGCTTTCATACTGACTATATGTACAAAGTATGCCTTTTTTTAACAAAACAAACGCTGGGCCTAGAATTCATTCAGTCATTCTGGAAAGCTGAGTAACAACTCAATTTGGAGATAAACTGACTGTAAATTAAATGAACACTGAACAAATTATAGAAAGTGAAGACACTCATATCGGAACAATGAACTAAATGAAACATGGTAGCTAGCTTTTTTGTACATGGGCCAAATGGTGATCAGCTATTCACATGTATGCATATTGTGTAAAAGTCAAATTGCACAAAATATCTAAGAATAGAGCAGTGGTGTAGGTTGGAACTGCCCATATATATAATAAATAAATTACCACTGACTTTTAAAAAGGAATTGTAGAATTTATCAGAATTTGGTAAAATGAACTGGAGAAGTACTATTCATCCATAACAAGAGGGCATTATACAGTAGATACAGTAAATGAAACTTAACTTCTCTAGTTCTGTGGCACTTAAGCTCCCTCCAGTAACTTTTTGAAGTGTCTGGAGTACCCATGGAGTTGACAGGGTCAATGATGCTCTTTTTGTAAACCTAGAGGACTTTAGGGGACAAAACAGATGTCCTAAGATTACCACAGACTGACAGCAACCATCTGAAAACCACCAGGTTCATAAATCAGTTTTCAACTACCTCTTCCAAAGATAGATGTGCAAGGGCAGCCCAAAGAAAGCACAAAAAACTGAGTGTAGCAGGCTGCAAACTATTGCACAGTCCTGATGTAAACGAACATATAGAAAAGGAAAGGCTAGCATTGGAGATATAAAAAAATTAAGTATATAAAGTGACACATAAGCAGACCTCTGATCTCTCTGATTCCAAAATTCTTCAAATATACTTCTCAGATGCAATTGGACTATCAAAGGCTTTAAAACGCGTATGAACACGTTGTTATATAAGACTCAGCATCCTTTAGACCTCTTGGTGAATCATTCTCTGTAATTTTTCAGCCACTTACACTTCTCTCTCCAATCTTCCGTATAAGGAAAGTCAGAAGCAAACCTGTTAATTTCTGTAGATATCTTATCTGCCCCTTTGCAGCCCTCCAAAAAGCTAAATTGTTTACAAAGCTTTTGAAGATTTAGTTTCAACACTATTACAGGGATGGACTCAATGCCTGCCCAGTCATTTGTGAATCTGTGAAGGGTACAGAATCAGGCCATGGACACAGCCCTATACGAGGGCTGAACTGAATATAAGTACAGCTCTTTTCTGATCTGGAATCTAAATAAAGCCGGGTTCTGGGACCTGCTGTGTAGAATAGCACCACCTTAGAGATCTGGATAGCTGTGACATGGTTCACCTTTTGGAAGATTTTGAAGACTGAGCTGTTTCCCCAGCTGTTTAGCCAGGAAGATAGGCAAGTTGTGGTACTGATAGAGTTTTTCTTATTGGATGTATTATTTACCTCAAGAGTCACTGCTTGTAGCTGTTGTTTTAATCCTTGTATTTTGCCCAGAAGCAATATTATGAGATGGGTATCCATATAAATCATTTAAATAAATACACATGGAGAGCTGTCTTTATATTAAATTAGCTGTTTAGGCTTCCATCCTGAATATATGGAGGCTGGGGACAGGTGAGGGTTGGACTGCATGTGTACTGCTATTCTCTTTGCACATGTTCAAGAAAATTTATCTATTTATTAAATTTATATGCTGCCCATCTCATCAAAGCATCTCTGGGTTGCTGAATACTGAAAAGAATCAGGAATCCATAGATTTTCAAAATTAGCCAAGTCTACTTTGGATTCAGGATTTAGCCATATTTCTACTGAACGTGCATCCAATATTCTTACATATTCCAAATAATAATTCTCCAAAACAGTATTTCCACCTCTGTGCTGGAAAGTAAAATGAGCTAAATCTTTTAGCAATTTAACATGAAAACAACTAATGTTCTAAACAATTAAATGAGTGCTTTTACAGAAACAGGTAAGTTACTGATGGTAACTGACAAGAAAAAGAATTTTATTGTTCCATTATTCAAGAGTTTAGGGATTTGGGGAGAGCAGATAATTAGTTTAATTTGCTGAGTGAGAGTTCATCTAGAATGTCCAATTGCTGTAGGTGTGCAAACAGCTGGAAGGAAATTGTCTTCAATACATAGACATGTGGCATTTTTAAAGCACAAATTATCCCCAAAGGCTCTCTTATGAGTTGAAACTGCTGTTTTTTTGAGAATACAGCTTAAAGAAAGCACATTGATAAGTTCAAAATGATGACTGATGATGAAAACCATTTGTAAGTCAGAGCAATGACAATATTATTTATTGATTTGACTTTTCTGTCCTCATCTTTTTTTCTTGTGTCTTCAGGTCTGCCTATATGCGTCTGTCAGTATGCTTCCTTCACCATGATTAACACTTGTAAGCTGGGCCTAAAACCAGGTCTCCTGCTAACAGACCCAATTCTCCAACAATCTTGGGATTTAAAAACACAAAATATACTGTATTGGAAAATGTGTGTTAAGAAAGTAGTAGGCATAACTGGTGTCCTAACAATCTGAGTTAAATCATAATTCAAAAACAAAGACAACAGAAGGAAAGAGGCAGGAGGGGATAAAGACATGGAAACATCACATGATGCAATACAGTATTTAATAAAGGAAAAGAAGCAAGAAAAAATAGATGGCCAATCAATCAAACTGCAAAAAAGGAGGAAGATATCATATGTCCTTACACATTCCCATTATTTGGAAAACACTTCCAAGTCTTAAGTAAATGTGGTACTGTCTCTCCGTAATGTGTCTTCTTTTATAATACAGTAAGTCCCAGCAGCAATGCTATATCTAACAATAAAAGGCTATGTAGGATTTAAATACCCGTTAGTTGAAAATCTATACCATTGTACCTTTTGCCCATAGAAGATAATTCAGAGATCAAAGAGATCAAGAAATTTGAATCATTAATCTGCTACATAGGATGGTTTGATATGAAGGTGGAAGAAAAAATAATTATCTACAGAACATAGACAGCCATCCAGATGTTCTTAGTGTGAATCAAAGTGGTACACACTCCACATGTTTCTGCTCTCAAGAGTTTTTAGATCAGGACATAATAAATAACCCCTAATTTTGAACTCCTTCGTGCTGTTCTTTTTCCTTTGTTCTGCTTAACAGATTTACCAGTACCAGATCTGGGCTGCAAAACTCTGGAAGTATATAAGCATAGACGTAGAGTTAATATTTTTTATAACATCTTGCTTCTATCTATCAGTCCTCTAGATTGTTGCAGCCTTGATCTCATACCCCTGTATAAATCAGTATAGTGTTCTTTGCATTAATATAGAATGATTTATTCTTTTGAATTTCTTTTTTTGCATGAAGGAATACAAAGGTACTATATGAGTTCTTTAAATGAATGTTTGAATAGAGATCTCTTTTTCCATTATAAGAGGTCATGTTATGTTATACTTATTCACGTACAATTGAGAAAAATATATATAATATATTGATCTAAGGGAGTTAAACACCTCCTTACAAAATACAGCTCCTTCACACAAGATCAAGAGGTACCTTTGCCTCTTGTTTTGTCACACTGAGACTTTGATGAGCTATAATAGGCAAATAGAGGTGTCTGGCAAAATATTTGGTCATCAGAACAAAGGGCCTGTGCACCATAGCAACATACTCTTATATAATAATGCAGAGATTCGTTGGGCAGGGCAGAACATCGGAGGCAAGGAAATGATTATATGAGAAAATTATTTTGGTTTATTGGCTTATGTATGCCTCATACTCACAATTTCAGGGTAGGTAATTGTCAGCCCAGCATTCCAGACTTCTTTTCAAAACAAGCAAATCTGCTCCTATATCTATCCTAAACCTTCCTCATCCTGCTGTTCAAAATATTGCTTAAACTCACACTTCAAATTTAGCTATTTTCAAAGTTTTAATAATATGATTTAGACCATTTGGGGAATTAAATGTGGAAATGGGTCCAGATATGTGCTCTCAGTCCTACCTTTAAAATCCAAATATAAAAGCAAAGAGGGAGGAAGGAATTGGAAAAAAATGTATAATAATAATAATAATAATAATAATAATAAGAAGAAGAAGAAGAAGAAGAAGAAGAAGAAGAAGAAGAAGAAGAAGAAGAAGAAGAAGAAGAAGAAGAAGAAGAAGAAGAAGAAGAAGAGTAGTAGTTGGAAGGGATCTTGGAGGTCATCTAGTCCAACCCCCTGCTCAGGCAGGAAACCCTATACCATTTCAGACAAATGGCTGGCCAGTCTCTTCTTAAAAACCTCCAGTGTTGGAGCATTCACCACTTCTGGAGGCAGGTTGTTCCACTGGTTAGTTATTCTAACTGTCAGGAAGTTTCTCCTTAGTTCTAGGTTGCTTCTCTCCTTGACTAGTTTCCATCCGTTGCTTCTTGTCCTGCTTTCAGGTGCTTTGGAGAATAGCTTTGCTCCCTCTTCTTTGTGGCAGCCCCTGAGATATTGGAACACTGCTATCATGTCACCCCCTCATCCTTCTCTTCATTAAACTACACATACCCAATTCCAACAGCCGTTCCTTATATGTTTTAGTCTCCAGACCTCTAATCATCTTTGTTGCTCTTCTCTGTACTCTTTCTAGAGTCTCAACATCTTTTTTACATCGTGGTGACCAAAACTGGATGCAGTATTCCAGCTGTGGCCTTACCAAGGCATTGTAAAGTGGTATTAGTACTTCACATGATCTTGATTCTATCCCTCTGTTAATGCAGCCTAGCACTGTGTTGGCTTTTTTGGCAGCTGCAGCACACTGCTGGCTCATATTTAAGTGATTGTCCACTAGGACTCCAAGATCTCTCTCACAGTTACTACTATTGAGCAAGGTACCACCTATACTATACCTGTGCATTTGATTTTTCCTGCCTAAATGTAGAACCTTACTTTTTTCACAATTTAATTTCATTTTGTTAGATAGTGCCCACTGTTCAAGTCTGTCCAGATCCTCCTGTATCTTAAGCCTATCTTCTGGAGTATTGGCTATTCCTGCCAGCTTGGTGTCGTCTGCAAATTTAATGAGTTCCCCATCTATCCCCTCATCCAAATCGTTGATGAAGATGTTGAAGAGCACTGGGCCCAGAACAGAGCCCTGGGGCACCCCACTATACACTTCCTTCCATGTAGATGCAGTTCCATTGAGGACCACACGCTGAGTACGGCCTGTCAGCCAGCTACGAATCCATCTGGTGGTGATGCTATCTAACCCACATTTTTCTATCTTATCAAGTAGTAGGTTGTGATCTACTTTATCAAATGCCTTACTGAAATCCAAGTAAATTATATCTACAGCATTCCTCTGGTCCACTAGTTTTGTCACTTGGTCAAAGAATGGAATAAGATTTGTCTGGCATGATCTGTTTTTGACAAACCCATGTTGACTTTTAGTGATAACTTTGTTCGCATCAAGGTGTTCGCTGATTTGTTGTTTGATTATCTTTTCCAGAATCTTCCCAGGTATTGAGGTCAAGCTGATAGGTCTATAGTTTCCTGGATCTATTTTTTCCCTTTTTTGAAGATGGGAACTACATCAGCTCTCTTCCAGTCCTCTGGTAGTTCCCCAGTGCTCCAGGATCTTTGAAAAATATAGTTCAGTGGTTCTGAGATCACGTCTGCCAGTTCCTTGAGAACCTTGGGGTGTAATCCATCTGGTCCTAGCGATTTGAACTTGTCTAGGCTAGAACTTGTCTACCATTTTCTTGCCTATCTTAACTTGCGTTTCTATTCTGTTTTTTATGGCACTGGTTTTGGTAGGTTGGACTGTTTTTTTCCCTTTGTGTAAAGACAGATGCAAAAAACGAGTTAAATAGTTTTGCTTTCTCCCTGTTGCTTGTCACCTTCTTGCCACTTTCCCCCACTAATGGACCAATCATTTCCTTAACTTTTTTCTTGTTTCTTATATGTTGAAAGAAGCTTTTTTTGTTATTTTTGACTTTGGTCGCAAGCCTTAGTTCATTTTGAGCCTTAAAACTTGAATTAGTAAGGGTTGGGGGAGGTGTTGTTGGGTTTTGTTATTGTTTTGTTTTTTCTATGTGTGGGCCTTCAAGTCAGTCTTGACTCCTGGCAACTGCCTGAATGAAATCCAGCAGTTTTCTTGTCAAGGTTTTTCAAAAGTGGTTTGCCATTGCCTCCTTCCTGGACTGAGAATATGTGTCTGGCCCAAGGTCCCTCACCTGATTTTGTGCCTAAGGTGGGATTGGAACTGCCGATCTTGCCTGTGCCTTTATCATTACACCAAACTGGCTCTCGAAAATATATCTGGTTACATTCTCTATTATATGCTGCACTATTTTTTTTTTGAAAAAAATAGTTTGGAATTTGTGTATTTCATTGTAATATTTTAGTGCAGTTCTTTGGCACAATGAATTACAGCTATTTTATTCCCATTCATTATTATTTTTTCAGCCAGAGAGTTTTGCTTTGGAATTTATTTTGTACAAAGAGGGATGGGGAGTTAATTTCAGTTGTCTTCAGCACAGTTGTCCCAGTATTTAACATGTGGCCAAGACTATAATAATTTTCCATATGGAATGAGCTATATGAAACAGAATATAGCATGTGATAGCATGTGTAGCATGTGATAAATGTTCATAAGGAAAATTAAGCAGCCAGAAGTTTTGGTATATGTACAAGCCATCTTCAGACTTTTAAAAACTGAACCATAATGAGAACATAATCTGGAGCCCCATCCTTATTGCCTATGTTCAAAGTAGAAATGTAGTTCTTCAGCTGGATACTAACAGAGCTCCACGCAATTATGCATCCTGGCAAGCCTATGCTCCTATGTTCGCAGAGCTTTATCAGAATACTCAGTGTGACATAATTACATTTTTGCTTCAGGCTTTCCAGATGGTATGGCTGGAAAATTTGCCTTCCTCACTTACAAACTTTGAGAACCTGCATTAGGCTACAGCATGTGTTGTTACCTGATTTGAAGAAAACAGGTTTAAAAAAAGAATACGGATTGATGTTGGTGATTTCTTTACCTAATTTTCTCATCCAAAATACCAGATACTTTTGGAGGGATGGCTACCTGATAACTTTAATATTCTTTGTAGATAGTTTAACAGTTGTTCTTTCACATTCTAATTCATTAATAACAACAGCTGCAGAATTTTAAGCTTTTCTTTATACTGGCAGAATAAGAACTAGATTGGCATAATTGATATAGTGGTTTAAGGTACCAGACTGAAACTAGGAGAGCATGAATTCTAGTTCTGCATTAGGTATTAATCAAGTAGAGTGACTTTGGGCCAGTTCCTCTCTCTCACCACTAGGAAAAAGACAAGGACGAGCCACTTCCATAAATCTTGCCAAGAAAACTTCAGGGACTTGTTGGCAGAAGTCAAGACTGGCTCAAAGCTCTCTTGAATAAGACTATCATGTATGGGAAAAGGGAAAATTAAATCTCCTTCCCCCATGTCCCTTTGTTACCACACAAAACTAAAGTGTTGTTTATGCAAATAGCCCAGTGAGTAAAATAGGTGTAAAATAATTTCTTTGTATTTATTATGTGTGCTATATATAAATGTACTAATAGAAGAAAGAAATACTGTTTGCCTGGATTGATTTTGATGTAGTTACATATTCAAGTTCTCACATTGCAAAAATCATTACATATTCAGAAATTGCTGCAGTCCTAAACTACATTTGCCATAGTGAGGTCAAATGAGGAAGTCCTTTTGGAGAATGCAATGAATAATGATTCCTAACATTTTTATATTGAACCCTTCTGGTTATATAAAGAGTTTTGAACCTTTTATGAGGTCTATAAGGAAAAACATTTCAATTTTTATATTCCAAATTGTGAAGTTGATGTGTAATGAAAAATGTTGTAGTTTCTGGCTGAAGATCGTATTTCTGCTACAAATCTGGATTAGGGACCTTACATTTTAATCACAAAAAACAATACTATGAGAGAATGTGTTGAGAATGGTAAAAATAAAAGTTCAAAGGGTACCTTAAGAAGCAACTACAAACATCTCTACATTTCTCCTGTTGTTATAGTCCAAACTAGGTCATGGAAATTATTTATATTTTCCTTTGGCCCTATTGCATCACATGTTTTACTTTGCACAATGTTCGTATTTTGCAGAAGAATGAATTACTATATAACAGCCAGATGTGCAGATGGAGAAAAAAAGACAGAAAAATCTAGTCAGCCCAATTTACTAGTATAATGCCCAATTACAGTGGCAGCAAACAACATATGGAATGCTCTAATCAGAAAAACATGGGACTGCAATACATTGCAGTCTTTTTATTGTTTACTAAGTAGCTATGACAGTAGAAGGCTGGTTTCCTTTTGTTTTTTTAACTCAGCCTGGATGCAATAAACATCCACTGGATATAAGAGCAATTAACTTTATCTAACTTTATAAAAATATTGTGAATATTTGTTTTCCTTTGAAATATAAAATCCAACTGTGTATAGTGATATTTGAACTTTGGAGGATAAGCTTGTCAATTAAATTAGTAATTCATATATATTCTTCTAGCTCAAATATAATGGCTGTTCCTGGGAATTTATATGTGTGTGTCTTTAAATTGCCGTTGATGTCTGGTGACTACATGGAGTACTCCCTATAGGGGTTTTTTTTCTTCAAAATTTTAAGAAGTGATCTACCATTGCATCTTTCCTTGGGCTGAGAGAGACTGGCACAGTCACACAGCTGAGACAGGACTAGAACTGACAGTCTCCTGGTTTCTGGTATAATATTTTAATCACTATGCCAATCTGGCTGTCTTCCTAAGAAATATCATCAACATAAGGTTCTCTTACTGGCAATGGATGGGAGGGAAGGAAGGAAGATTGGTTCAGGAGCTGCAATGTTGTGGTCTGAATATGCTGTTGACAAATCTTAAAGATCCAGGAGAAAAGAAAATAGCAACTAAATGATAGGATTCAGTCCTTAGTCTGGAAATCTTGGTTTTTCCCCTTCTTAAATCACCCTTGTTTCCCCTGAGAAGAAATGAAATCAATTAAATGCAAAAGGTGTTACTCATAAGTTTTATATAGTGGGCAGCCAGCCATTTTCCCCACATTTATGGCAGATTTTCTAAATTATTAGGAACTGAAAATAATCAACATAAAGAAATGTCAAAATAAAGTTCAATTACCAACAATGGATAGGAAGAAGGGAAGGATCGTTTTAAATTATTTTCTGTTATTGTTCTTATTTAAAATAAGCATAGAAGTGAGGGAGAATTAGGATACATAAAGGAAACAAGTTGTAATATGAAAGAAAATTGCCAGTGATTTATTTCTAACCGAAATGGCAAAATCCACTAAAATGTCACAGTAAATCACATAGCCATTTATTTATTTGCTGACTAAAAACTTTAGAGGTAGAGCCACTCTGTGAGGGAGATGGGTGGTTAAGAAGTTTGATATATAAATAAGTAAGGTAGTTTTTCCCACAATGACAATCCTGTAAAAGTGGCTTGGACTGTGAGAAAGTTGGCTTTCATGCATAAGTATGGTAGTACTAGAACTCATAGGAGCAATGGTGGCACAATGGTTAGAATGCAGTATTGCAGATTAACTCTGCCTACTGCTAGGATTTCAGTCCTGACTGGCTCAACGTTGACTCAGTTTTCCATTCTCCTGAGGTTGGTAAAATGAGGACCCAGATTGTTGGGGACAATAGGCTGATACTGTAAACTGCTCAGAGAGTGCTGTAAAACACTGTGGGGTGGTTCAAGTGCTATTGCTGTTTCTACTCACCTGGTTTCTATTTTTGTTGTGCTGGGATGAATATGCTATATTCATTGGTTTTGAAAGAATGAGTATTTTATGGATGTTGTGTCAGATATGGTCACTGCCGTGGTGGCAGGCTGCCAGCAATTTTTGGGAAACAGTTTGAGCCAGTGGGAGAGATAGAGGAAACAGTGGTGAAGAGCAGAACCACGCTTGAATTTATCCAGGTGGCAAACAAGTAGAGTGGTAGCAGGTTGAGGCTTTTTATTTCAGGAAGCAGAGCACAATCGAGGGTTATTGGAGTTCAGCATCAGCTGCTTGTAGCTCAGCTGACAAACAGCACCTGAAATCCAGTGGCTTCCAATAAAGAAGAACATTTGTAGCTCAGAGTGCTTTCTGAGCTTGGTTGCTGATGTTGTGCTGATGATGGTGCTGATGATATTACCTAGCTTGGGTAATGAAATGTCTGCAAGAAAACAACCCAGCCCAAGAGCACCTCTTCCAGTGGCTTCCTAGAAGAATGGCCGGAGAGCAATGGTTCTGTTTTCACCCATTTTATGGACAGCAGTAGAGACAAAATGGCCTCTAATTGAGCTGGCTTGGCATGGCAAGGTGGCAGTGGCTAAATCATGAGAACTGGAGTCCTTAGTGGAACAGAGGACACTTATGCCTAGGTAGGTGATGGCAGTAAGAGAAGAAACAAAGCAGGAGTGTTGTGGGAGAACCAGCAGGTCTCCTGTGGCTGCTGCCTGGCCACCCATATGATGCAGCAACCATCTTGGCAGTTTCCGCTATCTTCTTCCTGGGATTAGACACTTGGATAGGCTGACACTAGATCTTTAATAGAGATCCCAGGGCTTATAGGTATGGATTCCGTCATGGCTACTGTCAACCAAAATAAGAATTGGACCAGTGGGTACCTTTGTTTTTTCCACTTTAGGAGAATGGACTGGATGAAGCTGGCTTTGTCTATCACCCTTATGTAAGAGGCAGAGATACCAGAAGTTTCTGATAATGGTTGATTGTTTGTTATGTTTTCATTGCTTTTTTGTGAGCTGCCGGAGGTTGTGCTATATAAGGTGGACAGCCACAGAATTTTTAAATACATGCACATATTCATTTATATATTAACTTTTAAAAGCGATCTTAGTTCTATCTGTGTGTTTGGAGATTGCGGACTAAGGCAGATTTGTGCCTGGAAGAGCAAGAGTCTAAATCAAGGTCAATCCAGGTTAAAGAATTCATCAGAAACAAAATCCAAAGATGATAAAGAACCACTTGAAGAACCACTTCTTCATTAAATAACTATTTCAATATTTTTAAAAAATGTCCAAAGACTAACATATGATCAAGATTGAAAACAATCATTAAATATAAAAAACTGAACTAAAGAATCTTCAGTATAGAATTAAGCCAATAATAGTTAAGAGAGAATTAAAGCTAGTTCAATAGCATAAAATTACTGCTAAACAGCTATTGATACAGAACATAATGCTCTGTTTTTGTTGCTTTGTTTACCTACATAACACAGATCTTAAGAATCATGTGTGCTTATTATTACTTTTTAAGATTATTTTAGAATTTATGGGAGATTAAATAATATGTTTGTGTAATTAAATACTTCAATTTAAACACTTTCCTTTGGGGCTGACAGCTGCTGAATGCATGACTCATATCTCCTGTGTGTTTCCTAACTAGAGAATGATATTCTCTTGCCATAATGCATTAGATGTTCACAAAATCTTGATTGTCACTTACCATGTTCTCAGCTTATTCACTGTATTTTTGATGGTGTACCAACCAAAGTGTATGAGAGAGAACCTCCTTTTCAGAAGCTGAAGTCCTTTCATTCACCAGAAGAATCAAATGCAGTAAAGCATAGGGATAACTTGGTCTAATTGAGTGAAGTATTGTATTATCCCTAGTAATGATCATATCTAAAGCAGTAATAAGAATGTGGCACATTCTGGGAAGAAAAAAGACTTCAAGAGGTAAATGTCAGTTCTCATTAATGGAAAAGCTAAAGGAAATATCTCATTTTCAGTGCCGCAGACCTGTCATAAACATTTCTCAACATCCATAGTTGTTTTATGAGATTCTTCCTAACTTTTTTGAGGGGAAAATTTGTTCTGATTGAAAATGTAATCCTAAATTTAAAAGTATGATCTTCCTGCCAATGTGGTGCCTTCCTATCATCCACCAAACAACATTACCAATATTCATTCTGGCTAGAAACTAATGTATCAGTTTGGGGAAGGATGACAAGCATTCATGGCTAGCTGACCTAAAGCACTATCCCATGTTGCCACAGCAACATGAGGGGCAACATGGCCTTGGTTTTTCAAACTGTAATAATTTGCCAAACAAAAAATAAAAAGGAGATTAAGCCATAAAGTACAGGTACCCTCATAAAAGAGTTACCCCAGTGGACGTGGCCTAGTACAAAATACTCATTTAGCAATATGCAGCTAGTGGTGGTTGCTTTCAACCACTCCACTTTGCATTCCCAGGCTGCTCCTCATCACATTAGCTTTTCTTTTATCTTGTCTTCTTTTTTTTTTCTCAGGCAGATTGGCCCACTTTCTAGATAATCATTACAGATGGTAAATTGGTATTTGAGTCTAGGTATTTATTTAGTTCAGAATTTTAACTCATTTTTGTATTCATATTCTCAGCTCTATGTTCCTAATGAATGAATGATAAAGCAAGTGAAAAGACAATAAAAGCTGCAAAAGATGATGTGGAAAAACTGCATTCCCAGTAAAAAGAATAAGGCAAAATATGAATGTGCTTTAAGGCTGAGTGGGGGACAATTTAAGGAAATAGCTGCTGATTAATCAGTACCTGGGCATAGCAATAGCAATAGCACTTAGACTATATACTGCCCTATATATATACTGCCCTATAGTGCTTTACAGCACTCTGTGGATGGTTTACATAGTCATATTTTTTTATTTTTTTATTTTAATTCCATTTATATCCCGCCCTTCTCCGAAGACTCAGGGTGGCTTACAAACTTAGCAGTATATTGCCCCCAACAACCTGGGTATTCATTTTACTGACCTCAGAAGGATGAAAGACTGAGTCAATCTAGAGCCCATCAGGATCAAACTCTGGGCTGTGGGCAGAGTCAGCCTGCAATATTGCATTCTAACTACTGCACGCCAGGGCTCAGTAATAATACTGCCTATTCAACCATTCAAGGCCTCAGCTGGTGTTTTTCCTCCTTATGGTTCTTTACCTTTGATATATACTGACTTGAACTAAGAAATCCTTGAGATACAGGATGCCATCATACAGGGAGCCTACTTTGTGCTTTGTAAAATAGGATCCCTGGCTCTCATACCTCAAGAAAAAAAAAACCAGTCCTGAGAGTAGATAGTTATCGCAAGGCAAGGATTTATGGATCTTTCCTGCCACAACAGAGGAGGCATGCTTCCTTGTTTCTACCAGCTTGCTTCTGATTTATATTTCTAATTGGATTCTACCTTACAGTTGCCTGATATTTAAATTAAACATGACTGAAAAATATGTAGGATATGTGCAATACAGGGTTTTGTTTTGTAAATATTTACAAGGTTCCAAATAAAATGTTCACATTATTCTTATTACAGTTATAGTAATGTGAAAGAAGTATATCCTAAATCTTTGCTCATTGTTATTTTTCTTTTTTAAACAGATGGCTACACAACTGATGATATTGAATTTTACTGGCGCGGGGGTGATAATGCGGTTACAGGAGTGACAAAGATTGAACTGCCACAGTTCTCTATAGTGGATTACAAACTTATCACCAGGAAAGTTGTTTTCTCAACAGGTTTGTGAGGAAATTTGAGAAAGAGAATGCTTCTCCAATATAAAACTGTTTAAACTGTTTTAATATCACACAATGGTATAGTTTACAAAATAATTTGGGCTTTCAATAAACTTTCAACAGGTTAATTTAGTGGATTGTTGCATTACATCCAATAGTTATAGATTGAAACTTCCATCACTTCTATCCAATATGAACAATAGCAGTTGTTCTCTGAATATAACTATGAGGTGGTAAGCAGATTGAAGTTGCAATTCTCTGCAAGTTTACCCAGGGATTAATTTTACTGAATACAACAGATTTATTTCTGAGTAAACATTAATAGGGTTGGCTTGTGTAAATAATAAATCTTGAAGTTATTCAATAGTTATATAAAGATGTGCCAGGGCAAGGATCTAGTATTTGTTGGCAACTCTTTAAAGCAACTGTGTCTTTTTCCGGGACAATGCAGCAGCTATATACAGCAACCATGCAGCTGAGACAAAAGATGCAGTTGCTTTAAAATGTTGTGAATTATGCTTGGTTCACATCTCTTAGAGTTGTGAAGAGTTTCTTGAAATTAGATAACTTTATATGCCTTATTCAGCACTTTCTAAAGAACAGTTAACAACCAAAGCTAAGAAATTATTTTCTGTCTTCTGGAGGTACTCTCCTCTCAAAGCTAAGTAAAAAAAACCATCAACTTTATCCAGTCATTTTCATTATTGAAAAATATACTATCTCTTTCCAATCTTTAATGGCTCCCTATAGAGTAGTCATTAGCTGCCCTCTATTCTATTATTCAAACATCTAAATCTAGTTGAGTTGGGTTATTTTTTTTTATTTTGGCAAGCAGTCCTTGGCAGAGCAAGAAATTACTTTATGTAATATTTGGTTGAGAAATACCTTTCCAGATTGCCAATCAAACCAAATCATAATTATTATTTTTTATATATTGCAAATCTGTAGAATACAGCTTTGGTTTGTTCTTAAAACAGAGCACAAATCTTTGGAAGTGGCAGGATTAGAATCTCCATTTGAGACCTGAGTTGAACTCTTGAAGAAAGTTTAGATCCAGACAATTTATGAGATACTTCAAGATGTTTTCACTTGCCATGCCTTTCTACGTTTTCCTACAGATTTCTTTACTTTTTCATATGACTATGCAGAATCTATTAATTATAACTGTGCAGTGCTTTAGATTTGATACTGAAAAATACTCCAGAGCACATAGGGATGTGAACATGACATATTTCTGCCATATCGTTCCTGCACCTGTGTTGAACCATGGCTGTTGCACATGTTATTCATGTGCTAGCAGTGTGTGCTTGTGTGTTTGCATGCATATTTGTATGTGACATAGACAAATGCATCATGCTACTCCCTTTCAAGTTAAGTACTGTTAAGTGAAGTGCAGAAAGAGAATTAAAATAATAAACCAAAGAAATTAAAGCCATGAGTTAAGAATAAGAAAGTAAATAAATCTGATTTATGCATAGTTTTCATAATATCTTTCCATATTTTCCCATCCTGGCAAAATGTCCTGATTTCCACTATGTCCATATTCTGATTCATTTATTGTCTCTTCAAATTTCACATTTTTAAGGTCTCCCCTAGCTTCATACAGCCACAACTTCCTTCATCTTCCCTTTTCTCTTAACCATTCACTTTTGCTTCATATACTGGATCTGTTCTGCAAATAGATTGTCATTCACTCTTTTATGTGATCAAACCATCTCAGTGTATTTTTTTGTCCTTTATTCTCTTTCGTTTTCTGTCTACATTCATTCAACAGCCCTAGATTTTTGACTTCGTTTTCAGAACTGTATTCCTTGTTGTTTTATACACTCTAAATTATACTTGCTGCAAATCATTGGGGGTTACAACCAATGACATGGCATCACCTGCATACAGAAGTGTACATCCATTGGAAGGGTGGAAGGGAGGGAGATTTCACATGCTTCCCACCCTCCCTGCAACCTTCCCATGAGGAAAATCAATGGAGAAGCCAGCAGGAAGTTAGAAGTCATTCCTACTCCTGCTGCTTTTTTGCTCAGCCAGGATCATTCTGTTTCTCTGTTTAAATAAGGAAATATCTCTGAAAGGATAACCCAGCCAATCATAGGTTGTGTAGTATAAAATAAACTTCAGTTTTGTAGGAGAAGGACTGGCAGAGCCAGAGGAAAGAGTTAAAAGATATACATATACATATAAGATATACATATACGTGTGTGCATGTGTATGTGTGTGTGATTGTTGAAGAGATCTGAAAACTCATTGCCCAGCATACAAACACATTATTCTTTCAAAGGTTTGATTTTAGTTTTTGTACTCTTTTGATTAGAAAACTATTAAACCTATCCCCAAATGCCCTTGTTACACAAAGCACCCTATATTTTTTTGTATTCATTTTCAATTTTTACATTAGTGTAGAAATAGTAATAGCAATAGCACTGAGACTTATACAGCACTCTCTGGGCAGTTTACAATGGCAATATATTGCTCCCAGTAATCTGGGTCCTTATTTTACCAACCTTGGAAGAATGGCAGTCTGAGTCAACTTTCAACCCATCATGATCAAACTCCAGACTGTGGGCATAGTTAACCTGCAGTATTTCATTCTAACCACTGGACCACTAGAGCACCGTTATATAGGAGCAGCAAGAGGGTGTGTTTTTTTTACAATTGTCAGGCATATACATAATCTTCACATTTATGTTAAAGAAGTCATAACCACTCAGTAAACTAACCACATTTGTATTTTAATAATTTTTAGTTACATTATTTAAACCTTAAGCCTTGTGAAAGCATTTTCAGTTCTGTACTCAGCTGCAATTACCTTTCTGTATAAGTTTCCATCATCATAGTTTTATCTCAAGTAATTTCATTACTTTAATTTTTGATTCTATTCACTCTGATATTTACTTATCTTATGTAGCCTTTTTCACTGACCCACCAAAGAAAAAGAATCATCCCCCCACACACACAATTTTGTTCGTCAAAATTTACCTGTAGGAGATGATGAGTTTGACCCCCCCCCCTTGGGTTCAACCTGGCCATCTCCGTTATTATCTGTATTTTCTCTGCCTCTTTTAGTCTTTATGTTTCTTATAAATTTCTTTTTTTCTCTATGCAGATATTATATAATTTAGAATAGAATAGAGCTGGAAGGGACCTTTTAGGTCTTCTAGTCCAGCCCCCTGCTCAAGCAGGAGAACCTGTAGCATCCCAGACAAGTGACTGTCTAGTCTCTTCTTAAAAATCTCCAGTGATGGAGTGCCCATGATTTCTGGAGGCAAGCTGTTCCAGTGGTTAACTGTCCTCACTGTCAGGAAGTTTCTCCTTAATCCCAGGTTGCTTCTCTCTTTGATCAGTTTCCAATCATTGTTTCTTGTCCTTCCCTCTGGTGCTTTGGTGAATAATTTGACCCCCTCTTCTTTGTGGCAGCTCCTCAATTTCTTTGTGTTGTTTTCATTTTAGTAACAATCTTACTTTTTTTTTCATTTACAGCATTTCATCATTTTACCAGTCATTCTTCTTTTTAGCATAACTTTTCTCATTAGCATATCTCCACACACATTTCTATGCCATTAGGCAACATAATTCTTTTTAGTCTGTTCCAAGTAGCGCCCATATCCATTTTCATCACTTCTACCTCATATCCATTCTGTTAGGAAATTTAATTTAATTTCCAACAGGACTTGTATTTTCTTTTCCTGCAGTCATTCTACTTGCATGAAAGATTCTTTCTTCTTTAAATGTCCATTTTTTTTCTCAATAAATTTACCAAAAAATAGTCTTTCCCCCATTGAGTAAGTACCACCAGTACCATTCATCAGTTCTATCAAACTTTCATTAAATTTAATTAAATTTCAGTGATCATCCTCCTTCTTCCATTATAATTATTCACTGCAGTATCACCAATCTATGGATTCCTATTCCTCATAAACATTTTGTAACAATTTGGATGTCAAAATATTTTCTAACATATATATTCTAACTTTTTATTCATAATTAAGCCCACACCTTCACTTTACCACATGTATGCATCTAATCTAGTCTATGGCATGGCACCATTTCTTTCAGATTTTCTAATCCTTCCACATTCTTTTAGTTTTACAAATATACAACTTAAATTTTTCTTCCTTTCATTTGTAAATTCAAGCTCTTTCCCATTCACTTCCTTCACATTTCAAGTCATTATTTTCCATATTTTATAGTCATCAACAGATGAACCCATAGAGATTGACCTCTGATACACTTCTTGGCTTTGGACAGTCAAGGCTTTCAGTTACCAAGGTAGTTCTAGATTAAGGATCTTAGCCTGTAAAAAGAACATAAGCATGCTGGGATAAAACTGGGTGTTGATTATTACACATGTGATCAAATAAGTAATGCTACAGGTAACACAGATAGTAGTCTTCACTTTTTCTATATTACTGAAAAGTGTTCTATGAAAGCTATGACTATATACTGTTGCCATATCTCACCCATTTGGATAAGCTGGCAGTGTACTGACACACACTCAAGATGCAAATCCGCTGTATCTGTTCATTGCCTTTTGAAAACTTTCTTTGGGTATAAGTTAAGATGTGTAAGTTCTTTGTTCCTTTGTTAAGTTAATGGAATTTTCATCTTAATAGCCATAATAGTCTGGAATTGTCTGTTTATATGATACTTGTTCTTAAACAGTATTTGAAAACTTTTTTTTGTTTTTGTTCTAGGTTCCTATCCCAGGTTGTCCCTAAGTTTTAAACTTAAGAGAAACATTGGCTATTTCATTCTGCAGACTTATATGCCTTCCATTCTGATTACTATTCTGTCTTGGGTATCTTTCTGGATTAATTATGATGCATCAGCTGCAAGGGTGGCTTTAGGTAGGTATTTTTTTTTAATTTCTTCACAATGAATGTTACCTATACAAACATATATATTTAGATCGCATGATTGTATGAGTGGAACATTTTCTATTGGCCGGCATTTGTACTTAAGTAATTCGTTCCATGTTATCTAAAGTAGTTAAGTTAACTGAAATGTGAACTCATCTGGACTATATGAAATATGTTCTGGTGTGATGCAGCATTATTACGTAGTCTCATTGCCACTCCAGTCTAAGATTCCATGTTTGACTAATTATATTTCAGCTGAAAAATTAAACATGTTTAAACAAAATTAAACTTTTTGTTCTAATCCTGATCACCGAATGACTTTTACAGTATCGCTTTATGTTACTGATAATGTGAAAAAAAATTATCGGATTCCTCATGTGATTTTACCACTTAAATTGCAAAGGAAATTTGCATATTTCAGGGAGGGAAACATCACTTTCAGATA
Organism: Vipera berus; assembly: GCF_964194415.1. NCBI lineage: Eukaryota > Metazoa > Chordata > Lepidosauria > Squamata > Viperidae > Vipera > Vipera berus. The sequence continues at coordinate 183,554,562 of NC_138203.1, read as the reverse complement.
AAAAGGTCTAGATTCAGTACCTGACTAATGCCATTAATAAGGCTGGGAAAAACTCCTATTCAAATTCAACTGCCAGCTATGGGACAAAAGAACAAGAATTATTGTTAGAGAAACCACCAATTGCCAAGCAAAATCAGCAGGTTTGAATTGGACATAAAATACCTCCTTAAAGAATTGGTCTATCTGCCCTTCCTTTTCCTTCCATCCCTCAACCTTTGTGTGTCTTGTCTATTTGCTATATATCTGAAGGCAGCCTCTCCTCACCTTAAAACTGCTGTGAATGGTGTGAGAGTTAAAGATAATTTGAGTTGCAGATATAATAAATATTCCTTCCCACCCACCTAAAACCCTGAGGTGCTGGTGCTCATCAGGATAAATAATACTGAATTAGACCTATATGCTGTTTCAATAGAAGGTGGATTCTGATTCAATAGAAGGCAGTTTCTAGAATTTCTTACCCAAGAATATTATAAGATTCAATTGTCCTTCTCTTACTTTAATTATCAGATGAGCATAAGACAATACTCTACCTTGGGAGTCTTCAAACCTGGCCCTTTTATGACTTGTGGACTTCAACTCCCAGAATTCCTCAGCCAGGCACACTGGCTGAGGAATTCTGGGAGTTGAAGTCCACAAGTCATAAAAGGGCCAAGTTTGAAGACCCCTGCTTTACCTAGTAGGATTAAGTTGTCTTCTGCTAATTTCAAATTAGCTAGTTTCAAATTCTACAAGTTAGGAAATTTGCCCAAAATAATGCTATAAAAAGTAGTTGCCAGGAGTTATACAGTTATGTATTATTGTCCTGCTGCAATTTCAGGTTTGTTACCTATGAATAACAACTTGTTACACAGGCAAGGAAACTCACAGATTCTTCCTGTTATTTTGAATCGGTCAGGACTGAGGGCAACTATATTTAATATAGACTGCAGGATGCATTGTCCATAATATCTTGAAAGAGGCGGTGGTAAGGCCCCTCCTTAAGAAACCTGCATTGGACCCAGCTATTTTAAATAACTTCCGTCCTGTCTCCAACCTTCGCTTTCTTGCGAAGGTCGTTGAGAGCGTGGTGGCACGGCAGCTCCCTTTGGTTCTGGAGGAAACTGAGTATCTGGATCCGTACCAATCGGGTTTCAGGCCCGGGTATAGCACGGAGACGGCATTGGTCGCGCTGGTGAATGATCTCTGGCGGGCCCGAGATAGGGGTTATTCCTCTGTCCTGGTCCTATTAGACCTCTCAGCGGCTTTTGATACCATCGACCACGGTATCTTGCTGCGTCGTCTTGAGGGGTTGGGAGTGGGAGGCACCGTTCTGCGGTGGTTCTCCTCCTACCTCTCAGGCCGTTCGCAGACGGTGTTGGCAGGGGGGCAGAGGTCAACCCCTAGGCCCCTTAGTTGTGGGGTGCCTCAGGGGTCGGTACTCTCGCCTCTCCTGTTCAACATCTATATGAAACTGCTGGGAGAGATCATCCGTGGCTTCGGGGTGAGGTATCATCAATATGCTGATGATACCCAGCTTTTCATCTCCACCCCGAACCAACCCAGTGATGCCCTCGATGTGATGTCCCGTTGCCTGGAAGTGGTACAGATTTGGATGGGAAAGAACAGGCTCCGGCTCAACCCGGCCAAGACTGAGTGGCTTTACGTACCGGCATCTCATTTAGTCCAAGAGGTTCCATCCTTGGTTATAGGAGGAGAGATGTTACCTCCCGTTGATAGAGCACGCAATCTGGGCGTCCTCCTGGATTCACGACTCAGTTTTGAAGATCATATTGGAGTTGTGGCTAAGGGGGCATTTGCCCAGATTCGTCTGGTACGCCAGTTACGGCCCTTTCTGGACTGAGATGCCCTACGCACAGTCACCCATGCACTCGTTACCTCCCGTATAGATTACTGCAATGCTCTCTACATGGGGCTGCCCTTAAAGACCACCCGGAGGCTTCAGCTGGTGCAGAATGCGGCTGCACGGGTAGTGATGGGAGCACCCCGATACTCCCATATTACACCCCTCCTGCGTGAGCTGCATTGGTTACCAGTTGCCCTCCGGGTGAGATTTAAGATGCTGGTACTTACCTTTAAAGCCCTACATGGCTTAGGACCGGGATACTTGCAGGACCATCTGCTGCCAGGAACAAATTCCCATCGCCCAGTACGCTCACACAGAGAAGGCCTCCTCAGGGTACCGTCAGCTAGACAATGTCGGCTGGCGACCCCCAGGGGGAGGGCCTTCTCTGTGGGAGCGCCAGCCCTGTGGAACCAGCTCCCCCATGAGCTTTGGATGACCCAAGATCTCCAGTCCTTTCGCCGTGGCCTCAAAACACTCCTTTTCCACCTGGCTGACCAGGACTGACAGGGATTTTAATTATGTTTTTAATTTTTAACTCTAATTTTTAATTTATTTCAATTTTAATTTTAATTTATTGTACAGAGGCCTTTAATTTTAATTTTATCTTAACTTCTGTATTTATTATATGTTATTGTTGTTAGCCGCCCTGAGTCCTTCGGGAGATAGGGCGGCATATAAGTCCCAATAATAAATAAATAAATATCTGAAACTAATTGTTGGGTTGGTCTCTAGTAGAAGATCTGAGATTGAGGAAAACACATACCACCCATAGGGATGAGTTGGGAATTTATATCTTATACCAGTAAATAAGGGACGCGGTGCCTCAGTGGGTTAGGATGCTGAGCTTGTCAATCAGAAGGTCGGCAATTTGGCGGGTTGAATCCTGAGTGCCGCATAACAGAGTGAGTGCCTGTTACTCGTCCCAGCTTCTGCCAACCTAGCAGTTCGAAAGCATGTAAAAATGCAAGTAGAAAAATAGGGACCACTACGTTGGGAAGGTAACAGCGTTCTGTGCGCCTTTGACATCTAGTCATGCCGGCCACATGACCATGGAGACGTCCTCGGATAAGCGCTGGCTCTTCGGCTTTGAAACGGAGATGAGCACCGGACCCTAGAGTCGGAAATGAGTAGCACGCATGTGCGGGGGAACCTTTACCTTTTACCTTTACCAGTAAATAAATAATTGTCTGACCTAGGACTTTTTCCTCTGTTCATAGATTTAATGCTCTCTACTATTTTCTAGAGACATAAAAATGTAGCTAGATTATACTGTATCTCAGATCAGAATAGACGAAGTTTTGTTTTATAGGGATTTTTTATTTTTTTTCAGCTACTTATTTGCCCAGATATTTTAAATCTAATTGTATTTAATATTATTTGTTTTTTGTTTCACTTGATCTGCATTTCAATTTTAGAGTATTTTACTATACTTAATATGTAACCTTGAGGTTCTTTGGGGTTAAGGTACCATTTAAAAATTAAAAAATAAATAAAAATATTTGTTATTTATTGATTCCATTTCTATTTCAAGATCATGAGATGGTGCACACAGTACTCATCCTTCAATTTCAGTTCATAATATTTTAAGAGATAGCAAACTTCCTGAAATCAACACTGTGCTTTGTCCTGAGTTGTATTTCCCAGATCCTAATCTAACCATTGCAGTCATATCTCTGCACACAAATCAGACATTAGAGTGAACTCTTTCCAACAAAACTTTTTAAAGAAAGTTCTGATTTCTTACACAGCTTTAATATATGTTGCAGTTTTGTAGTTAGAAAGTACTATATGTAAATTTGTCAGTTTATTTTGTAATGAACCCTTTAATTTTAATTAGAATTGGCTTTTGTTATGCATTTTCCAGTGCATCAAAGATACAAATCCACCAATTGTGTATGTTTAAATAGCTTATAAGAAGAAATATTATTATAATGTAATATGTGTTAAATGTACTGTTGACTGTTCCCTCAATGTAAGAATCCATGAGCTCCATTTCAAGCTCCTGAACTCTAAGCAAGATATTTTTTTCTGACAACCAAACCAAATGTTTCAAATCAGAAAGCAACACATAAAAACATCTTAACTATAAAGAACATGGAGTAGAAAAACATCCGCTTCCATCCTGCTTGTGGTAACATCTCTGTTTAACAAATCATCAGGAGAGGAAAATTTCCTTGCACTTTAACAGAAGTCAATTAAACCCAAATTTGCATCATTTGTGTGCATAATTGATATAAATGCTGTCATTTGCAGTAAAACTTCAATTTAATTGACACACCCTAAGTTTACCAACCATTAGTCTATTAAATGGCAGTAAATTCATTCATTGTAACTGAACCACTAAACCAAAATTTTTACTGCATTTCCTTGATGTTGGTTTGCATAATTAATAATACTCAAAATTTTCTCAGCACCGCCAGAATAAAACCAACAGCAAGGAAAGCAGTAATAAAATGTAGGGATGTACTTTCTTTTTACCCCTCTCTCATTTTCTAGATGTACCCCATATTGCACCCTATACCACAATGACCTTTGCGCATTGACAAGAAGAACACACACACACATGCATGCATACACACAGAAAAACAGAGGAAACATAAATGCATACTAAATTGGAGTTTTGTGATTTTTACAGGGATTACCACGGTGCTGACGATGACAACCATTAATACCCATCTACGAGAAACACTACCCAAAATTCCCTATGTGAAAGCCATCGACATGTATCTGATGGGCTGCTTTGTCTTTGTGTTCATGGCTCTCCTGGAATATGCCTTGGTGAACTACATCTTTTTTGGCCGGGGACCACAGCGCCAGAAGAAAGCAGCAGAGAAAGCTGCCAGTGCTAACAATGAGAAATTACGAATGGATGTCAATAAGGTAAATTGAAATGGGAAGTTTATAGAGTACCCTCTCCCAGTTGCAGTATTAGATAATTCATTTCTTCCTAACAGGCCTTTCAGAAACGATACCCTCTGCCAAACAAGTCACATAGGAATAAGAGAGTAACGGCTTGGCTTTTAAGATAGGGTTTTCCAGATGATCAGAAGCTCCAATGCAATGAAAATTTACCCTTATTTACAGCTGGAGAATTATCTAGTCTAATGAAAATATAAATGAAAACTGATCTACAGCTTTTCATTACAGAGAGGTCAAATAAGCCCATTTCAAAGCATTAAAATGAATAAGACATGCTGAAGTTTATTCTTTTTTTTTAAAGCAAGGCAAACAATTTAGTTAGAATTGTTTTTTTCCCTTTTTTCACACTTCTGATGTGCTCAACTTTTGCATATGAATATATATAGATTTTAAATTGTTTACCGTTTTTATGTTATCTAATTACATTGTTCTTTAGGTGGTTTACAAGATAGAGACACAGTACAGATAATAACCAATAGCAAAAGTAACATAAAAAACCATTTGCAGTAGGTAAATAAGATACACACACACACATACACACATAAGCAATTTATAATAAGAATAAATTTATTTCTTGGAAGTGCTCCTGATAGTTTTGCTTCTTAATGGAACCATTCAATTCACAAGATTCTAGTTAGTACTCTGAATCAGAAATGTTCAAGAGTTCCATTATGTTAGGCAAAAAAGTAGTATTGTAAGAAAGTGTCTTTATTCTGATGACAAAATAAGTAATCATCTCGAAAAATCATCTTTTAATGCATTAGGAGCCTACATTGTCATTTTAATGGAACTTTTTTTCTCAAGGTTGATTTGCAAGATCTATATACATTGCACATTCAATTTTTTATCATATTTCAGGGTGATGTTTAAGGACTTTTACAATCCAAAATGATGGCTAAAACTGCTAAAGAGCTGCATGAAATCTTATGAGAAAAACAAACAATGTTTGCATGCGTGTGTGTGTGTGTGTGTGTTTTCATTTATTTATTTTACAGGCTAGCATGTTAACAATATATTTTTACAACAAAGATATCAGTGAAAATCTAGTTCCACTGAAGTAAAGAATAAATCCAGATAATATACATTTTTGTAAAATTGTGTGTATATAAAACTAGAATTTATAAACAATGTTTTAAATCCAAACTGTTTATCAGTATATTTGCATGAAAATTAAGGAAAGGAGATCAGAAATATAACTGAAGATTGTATAATTCCAGATATTTTTAAATTCCTTTTTTCCCCAGCCCCAGTATTATAATAGTAGTGCTGTGATCATTTTATTTATAAGTTGCAAGCAGACCAAGGTAATCTGCATAATAGCTGGCTAGCCTTATCTAGCTTCTATAGTTTTATTAAAATAAATTATGCAGTATAGAGAGGCAGGGAAGAGAAAGATATGCTGCTATTCATCAATTTTCAGTATAGGTGATATATTGCTTTCATTAGTGGCATTTCACAAGAAAAGAAAATAGAAAACATTGATAAATTACATTAATTAAGATATACTACACAACATAATCATGTTTACTTAAAAAGCTAAGTTTCATGGAGTTTGGGATGATCTGTTGATCTGATTTAAGTTGGTACCCTTAAATTGAATTAAACTGAAATTAATGCAACTTTAAATAACTTATGGATAGATCTATATCTGTATCTCTTTGGATATCTAGCTCATTTCATGTATTTCAGTAACAATACTGAACCTACTGAAAAATATTTTCCACAATATTCAGCATATGCTACAAATATTAACTCTGAGGAAAATTCTATTTCTTCCAGTGAGTCAGACTCCCAAAAATACACATAAAAATTAAAATCCTAATTACAGTTCACATCTAATTTTTTATTACTATGGATGTTCAGAGTGCCATATGTTCTCGCAAATGAGTTTGAGTTATAGTTGTGTGTTTTTTTGTCTAGTGTTTTACAGCAAGTGGGGGGGGCAATTGCTGGAGAGACAATAGTCTTCTGCCCTAATTAACATTTTAAAATTGTGGCTGGCTTGGTCATTATTTTTCTCAGTGGAAGTTGGAAAAGAGGAGTTATGCAGCAGAAAGGGCAAAAATAGTGTTCTGCAATATGTAAGCCACTAAGTTGAGAAATTACCCAGAGATGCCTTCTATACAACATTCTTACAAAACAATATAATGTGAGGGTCTCAGGGTGGAAAAATAGTATGTAAATTCTGAAATAAAACAATGAAGAAGGAAGTATAAAAAGAACGGAATGAAAACTGCCTAACTTTAAAAGAATAACATTCTTTTATTTGGGAACTTGGCTCCTTTACAAACTTAAAAATGAATGCATCTTTTAAAAAATTAATTGCAGTGTTCCATTTACATCAGGTCTTATTTCTATTAGATTTATGCTTGGGATTTTATGGAATACAGTCAGTCCTCGACTTACAATCATAACTGACACCAAAATTTCAGCCATAAGTTGCTCATCAGTAACTCATGTGATTAGACTTGATTTTTCAACCATTTTCATGGCAGTCGTTATGCAAATCACATGGCATTAAACAGATCGTTTAATTCTCTCCACCTGTGATCGCAAATCACAGTCATGTAACCGTAGGATGCTGCAACTGGTCATAAATGCAAGCCAACTGTTAAGCACTTGAAATGTAGTCACATGACTACAGAGGGGCAGTGTGACATTTTACAGCAGTGCTTTAAAAGTGCTTTAAAGTCCATAAAGCATCCTTTCTGAGGCCATTGTAACTATGTTTGATCATAAGTTGAGGACTACTTGTAGAACATTTTCTAAATTAGCTAAAATACAATTTTAATTTTGTTTAACAATGATACAGCATATAGAGGTCTACAAATGTAGATAGATATTCATTTTCTTGTTTTAAAAAATATATAAGCAGTAGTCTGTGCTTATTTTATTATTATTATTTAGTTTTCTTATAATCTTTTTATTTTACCTAAAACAAAGTTATATTTTTTAGAAAAATGATTTATGAATAAAAAGATAATTACTGAGGCTGTACAATTATTATTCAATATCACAACTAGTAATACTTCTATTAAAAGAAGTATCAAAAGAAAGTATATATCTGAGGGACCGCCTCTCCCCACTCTTATTAGCTCATCCCCATTATATCTAGGGGAGAGGGCACGTTGTGGGTCCCATCAACTTGGAACCTACCTTTGGTGGTTCCTAGAAAATGTGCCTTCTCTAAATGGCACCTGCCTTAAGAAATATCCGTCATCTCAAAATTAGATTATGTTCATACATTTTGACAGTCCAAAAGGCCCTCAAAGACAGGTTATGTTATCAGGCCTGGGACTCCCATGGCACTGGAGACTGAGATGCCTCTGTTGTTGAGGTGGCTATTGTTATCCTTCACATTACCTATCATGTCATGTCAAATTTCACAAAGGTAGATTCAGAAGTTTTACTTGATAAGTAAATATGTGTTCTAGGGATGTTTAACAGTGGTAAATGGTAAATGGTAAATATTTTGATTTGCAAATATCTTCCAAAATCTTCCTTTGTAGAGATTAATGAGACTCTTAAAAAGTAGCATTTTGGGGGATTTAGTATCTGATCTCACATGAGATCTGATGCATTTCCAGATCATGCACAGCCCTAAATTTTAGTCATTCCATTACTGCCCCCAATCTCATCACCCCATCCAGGTATGCAGTGGTGTAACAAAATCTCAACAAAGGAAAAGCTTTCAGAAGATCCATGCTTTTCCAAACTGCTCAGTAGTTCTGAAAGTCTCAGTCTTACAATAATTTAAACTTCTTTAAAATTACTTTGGAGGAAAATCTCATCTCAGCAAGCCACAAAAGTCTTCTAAGGCAACCTAATTGACTTGGTATTCATACATTGGCCATATCTGGTATCTACAATACCCCAAGTTTAAACATCCAAACCAGAATTTTCAGCTGAATGTGCAAACACTGAGAACATCAACACTATATGGTGATTGCAGCAGACTTTTACCAAAGGAAAGATATTTTCAAACTTAATCTCGAGAGCTGGTCTCCATTCCATCAACATGGTGGTGCTCTGTATAGAATACAGTTTCCTTTGTTTTATTTTCTTTTGATTGGACAGTTGGGAGAATGCTACCATTTGAATGAAAGGAAAACCATTAAAAACAGCATATATGTTACTGAAGTGTCTGCTAAGATGTATGACATAAGCAAAGATCTAATAAACTGAAGTAGCCTAGTGGTTGAAGATTAGTAGAAGGGCTATGTAGTATTTCAGTTTTACAGCGGAAAAAGTGTTTCGCAGTGTGCATGGGCATACATCTAGCACCTATCAGGAACTCCTAAAACTAGCAGATCTTTCAATAGAAGGCAATATCTGTAGCTCAGGGTTGAATTGTGAAATTCTTGGTGGTCCCTAAGCATATTAAGCATTGACTTGCACAAAGGGAACATTTGTTAATTCATGACATTTAAGGAGCAGAATCACACAATTTAACAAACTTTGTTTTCAGTCCTAAAATGTAAGAATGGCAAAGTAATCTTGGAGTCTTGAACACATGATGGATTTCTAACAAGAAATTCTCTTTTAAAATTAGTGATATCAAATCTGTTGATATTAAAAGAACTATATCGAGAAAAGGGAAATACTGGGAAACAGTCCAAGAATGCCAAATAAAATTAAAATAATTCTGGATGTCTCACAACAATCAAATAAATTACTATAAAATCAATAATACAACATAGTAAATGATGGCAAGTACAGCAGAGTTTTATTTTACCTCACATTCTGCTCTTATATGTTGTACAATTTCAGTGTAATAGTATGCAGTTTTTGTGTTTGTTTCAATTAAAACTCTCCTCTTAATTCAGTTCTGAAAACAAGATAAATTTACCAAATAAATGCATGCATTGATCTGCTGAATTAAATTATAATTTACACTTTGAATTTTCAGTGTCTTCATGTGGAAAATCTCCTTCCATTTTTTTTATGAATTTCCATTTTGTTTTGTTCTAAGTATGCCATTTTTCTTCGCTAACCCTGCACTGAAATAACTTGGAAACATAGTCTGAAGACTATTATACTGAGTATTTCTCAGAGAGGGTTTTTTATGTTAAGAATTGCCACTTCAATATTTCAGCATGTTTTACCATTGGCTTTAATGGAACTTATTCCTCCACATTTGGCTTTGAATCTCCTGTGCTTGACTCTCCTGTTCTTTGTTTTCATTTTTCCCAAGTTATTTATATATTTAGTACCTATAATCAAGCTTCATGTGAGATTGTGTAGCCTCTTCTATTTTGTCATGTGATCTGTACTATTAGCATAAAGATATTTGATGGAGGGAACATATCTATGTAGCAAAGTCGCCTTCTTTTTCCTTCTGTTAAGCTTCTTATGTTCTGTTACCTTCTTCTGTCTCTATGTTTAGAAATAATGGAATGTAAAATCTATCATCCAATTTCAGAGACATATAGAATTAAATGATTTACACTACTGTTAGTTCTAGTTTTGCTCACCATTCCCTAAGTAGTCAAATCTAAAAAATTTATTTAGCGTATTCTCTACTTTGTCTTCCAGATCTTTTATAAAGATATAAAACAAAATGGGACCGAATTGCGATCCCTGGATCCCACTGGAAATCTCTCCCCAACTAGATGGACTGCCACTTACGATTACCCTCTTAAAACGGTTAGATAGCCAGTTTTTGATCCATTTGATTGTATTAACTGTCCAAGACATCTTATGTTGGCCTTCTAACCATAAGATATTGTATAGTACTCTATGGCATGCTTTACTAAAACCCAGATAAAGTATCCATTACATTTTCATTATGTATTATATTGTAACTTTTACAACCAAAGAATAATTAACAAATTACATATTGCTATGCCAAAGTTTATTAACTGATTCAGCCGAATACATTTTAAAGCCATGTTGATTTAGCCTTTTGTGCTATTTTTCTATATCAACTATAGCCTTCTTTTGTTTAATAATTACAGAAGAGTTAACTAAGGTTGTAGAATAGAGTCAGAATGATCTTATTTCAATCTTTCAGGAAAAATGTCTTCATTTAAACTCTGTTTTTGTCATCAAGTATAGATGATTGAAAAGTCCCTTTTAGAGGTGTATTTATGTTTGTCTTAAATTTAAGTCATATTTTTTGTGTGTGTTTATGTATGTGTGTTTTTAAAGTAATTGTTTAGTATAACCTATTTCCCACCATACTAAGTTTTAGCTTTGTTCACCCATTCCTACTGATACTGTGAGTTTTTTTACACTTTTAATGTATTTATACTTAAAATGTTCATGTAATCTTAATTCATATTCTTATACCTCCCATCTTAGATTTGCTTTGCTTCAGATTACATTTAACTCTGCTGTCTTCAGTGAACTTTTTTCTCTTCATTCTCCATATAGGGTGTATAATTCTATAACAATAATGTCTTAGCTTTGCTTTTTTCATGGATAGTTTCTTTGTGGCCTCTGAGACATGCACAAATTCACCTCATTTTCTGTTTTGGGAGCACCAACAATTTTTCCTTAATATTGCTCTAAATAATTTAGTAAATCTGCCATAATCTGCTACTAGCATATTTGCAGTCATAATGATCAAATATGTAATAGACTAGGAAAAAACAATACACATATGCTAATGAAAGAATTTATTAAGCAATAATAGATGAAAACACTATAGAAATCTGTGGCCAGATAGTGTTCATTTTTTCTACTAGATTTGATTATCAGATATACATAGGAGCTGCAAAATTTCATCATATGAAAGCAAACATTGTTTAACTTGTTACCTGAAACAATTTTAAATTGGTTCACTTGTGAGCCAGACTCATTTATAACTCCCCTCTCTTTTATCTATTATCTGCTATATAGTTTAGAGCAGGGCTTTTCAACCAGTGGTGCAGGTACCACCTGTGGTACATTGGCACCTGGCAGTTGGTACGCAACCATCCTAGAAAAGTGGTAGCAGGGGAGGGGAATGAGCTGAAACGGTGGCAGCACTGCACAAACCCAAGCGAGAGATGGCTGGAGCTGCAGGGCTGTCAGGGCTCAGCGGAAGCACCAGGATCAGTGCCGCTTTCCAGCTGATCGGCACTTCGGGGCTGTCAGGGCTCAGTGGAAGCGCCAAGATCAGCACCAGACTCCAGCTGGAGCTCGGCACTGATCCTGGTGCTTCTGCTGAGCCCCGAAGAAGCACCAGTCAGCTGGAAAGCAGCACTGATCCTGGTACTTCTGCTAAGCCTAGAAGAAGTGCCGATCAGCTGGAATGTTGCAGCATCTCCAGGGTCTTGTGATTTACATTCAGATGCTTGGCAACTGATTCATATTTATGATGGTCACAGTGTCCCAGGGTCATGTGAAGTGACCAAAACCTGCTGCAACCACCCAGCAGACGGGGGGGGGGATAAAAACCAAACACCCACACCCACCCCACCTGCTGCCAATCCTCAACAGAAATGCTCACAACAGTGAAAACCTCGGACAGGAGGAACAGTGCCACCGGGCGGGCAGGCAGGTGTCTGCTCGGCTGTCGCTTGGGGGGCACTTTTTTCAGTGCCATTGTAACTTTGAACAGTCACTAAGTGAACTGTTGTAAGTTGAAGACTACCTGTACTTCATCACTTTCTTCCTTTTTTGTTTTTTGGTCATCAAGTTTTTGACACCTGCTAGGCGACTGGTGGTACTTGGATATTGCCATATCCTAAAAGTGGTACAATGAGTAAAAAGGTTGAAAAGCCCTGGTTTAGAGATAAAGACATTTTATCTAAATCATTTTACAATTATTTTAGATATAATACATAACTGCCCATTTTGATTTTGTGAATGCACTGGGAAACAAATAGATTCACCAAAAGATTTAGAGAAAGTAGAGTAAGAAGACATGATTTTGGGTAACTCTATCAAGAAATAGAAAGATAAGGTGGGATGCAAAGATCCCCATAACATTTGTGCAGATATAGAAACAAACAATCTCTGAGTGAAATAAGCATGCAATGTAACTCATTATAGAGCAGGGGTGTCAAACTGGCAGCCCATGGGACAGATGCATCACGCACAGGCCATGCCCACCCCAGCTCCTTAAAGGCAAAAAACGTCATGATAAATCACAATATTTCACGTGAAATGATCAAGTTTGACACCCATGTTATAGAGAGTATGACCATAGACTCATGTTCTGCTGAGTGTGCTGTTTAGGTATTATATTGATGGGCAAATTCAAGTATTTTGTTCTTTCCTTATTTTGTCATAAGCTTAAATATTACATTTAATTGGAATTCAAATTAGGGGACTCCTCTTTATAAAATAAGACCAATGGCCACTCAGAATAGAGGTATGGATGAAAATTACTTGGAATAGCCTGCTCTCTCAACTAACATTAGGACAGCCATGTTCCTGTAATCATTTTAAAAAACAGTAAGACTGACTTTTCCAAACTTTTGGGACAAGGGGTGCAACATAATTAAAAACCATAGTACCTGGGAAGGATTACTTTTAGATAGGAGGCCAAATAATATGTTTAATCTTGTTTTACTGTTTATGTTTAGAACACAAAGATGTGTATAAATAAATAAAATAAGGAAAGCATTTTATGAACATCTTTCATAAAAAGAATCATGGGATTCTTTCCCACTTCTTAAGAACAGGCCAGGATTATGTGACCAGCAAGAAAGAAGGCATGGGACTTCAAACAGAGGAATCAGCAATATTCTGAGTCAATGCCCAACAGCCTCTACCTTAGGGATGCAGTGGGGAATAGTCCTCAGGGAGAAGGGCAGCATATAAATTTAATAAAATGAAAATGAAAATATATTTCTTTAAAAAAAATTCCCACACCCAATGTAACAGTTTGTGGAAATGACCTTGGGAGACAAGGGGAAGATCCACATCAGGACCATGGTCAGATAAACAATAGCTTAGCCCACAACAGGAATGTAGACATGGCAAATATCACAGAAGGGACTTTCCTTTCTCCCTTGGCTATAAAGACAATGAGGGAGAAATATACTTGCAAAATTATTTTAATGTAACCTTACAATAAAAGTAGAGCTAATTCTTCTGGGCGTGTTTATTGTTTGGACTCCCTCACAAGGGTGATAGTCCCCCACCAGAGTAGGACCATTTTAAAGCTTGATCTTGTTTTTCCTATATGCCAAATTTGGTCCAGTTCTCTTCATTTTTAGAGGATTATTATGCTGGTGGACATACCGACAGATAGTATCTTAGTTGCCTTTACATAATTTCTTTTCAGTATTTCATCAATTCGGAAAGGATAATAAGGAAGGAAAAGCCTTAATAGAAGTTAATACTTCCAGGAAGGGAGGGCAGAGTGGTTAAGAATGGAATTGTTCTGTTCCAGCCTATGACCAGCCCTGTTGGAATGTCAGGGACAACCCCTTTTTTATATTCAATAGGCTGGAATTAAGCCAACCAAATTTATTTGCAAAAACTAAACGAAACAGTTCAAAACAGAGTTAAACAAATACAGACCGAGACTATATCAGAAGCTCTTCAAATGGTTGCCTTCAGCAACCAGCACCTCCCACACATTCCCCTTTTAAACAGCAGTCTCAAGGCGTGGCTTCTCTTTGCCTTCTCCCGAGATGCCTCATTGTTTTTCTTTGTTCACTTCTGCTAGTCTGCCTCCTGCTTCAAGCGTCCCTTAACAGAGCCAGCTGTGGATCGTCTTCTTCCAATCTTTCAGGCTCACACAGCTGGGTCTGAGGAGGAACAAGATGGGAGGGGCCTGGCTGAGAGCTCTGCGGTGCATTAGAACTTTCCTCTGCAACCAAAGGCTCTCCAAACCCCTCCTCCTCCTCCTCTTCAGAATTGTCCGACTCAGCTGCCGAAACCACAGGCTGACGCTGAATCACAACAGGAATGACTGTGGAGATTCTCAGTCATCCAGGTCATGGTTGTTCCAAAGTGCTTTTTTTAGGAGGCAACTGGACTTTCTTGTTTATCTTTGAAGGCATTTCGCTTCTTATCCAAGAAGCTTCTTCAACTCTGACCAGATGGTGGGGAATGGAAGGATTTATATACTCCTTGCAGACAACAAAAGAGTTGTTGGGGCCATTCAGAGGTTTCTTCTTCTGAGTAGTGCAAATGTATGTGGAGCCTTCTGGCTGCAGGATGTTTTCTGCCCTGTTCTTGTACTCTATAATGTTGTCTGAAAGTCCATTCATAATCCCGCACCATTCGAAGGGTGTTCATCCCAAAGTGCATAGCTAAATGTCAATGGAGATTCTCAGTCATCCAGGTCATGGTTGTCCCAAGGGTGCTTTTTTAGGAGGCAACTGGATTTAAGAATGGAATAGTCAACTGAATTCTGAGCTGCTGTGAAATTGTATTTCCAATAATGTTGTACTGTATTATGAAAAATATGGTGTTTTTTTTTCCTCTGCAGCTAAATTCAGCCCACTTTCCAATTCAAGTTTTCCTTTTGTTTGCTTCCACTACTACACCGAATTTAGCCTCATCTTATTCTGGTTTGGAAGACTTATCCAGCTTTCAGAAAAATTGACAGTGTCTGAAGACTATTTTTCTTCTTCTTTTTTTGTCCAAAATTCCTTTGGATTAGAAAGTATACAAAGGGGAAATCCCATTAAGGAAATGCTTTTTCCTCCTGTGATTTCAATTGCAACTGCTTGTTCTGAGCATTTTAAAGAAGAGAAGCTCCTCAACAATTGAGAATTTTAATGCAGGAAAAGGAGCAGACTTCACAGAGCAATATACACAAAAGCCTTATTAATATTTTTTTTTCTTGGGCAATCTGTTACTTAGCTATTATTTCAATTGATAAAAACAGTAGATTGTTTCTGGTCTATCTTACCTGTGGCAACTTAAGAGAATGTACACAGCACACCTTCCTCACACTTTTCTTCATAAAAAATATGAGGTAGGTTAGACTAAAAAATATCAATTATCCCCAATAGTTCAGTACTTTATCTAGCTTAGGGTGGAAATAAACCATGATATTATGGAGTTCTAATCCAATACTTGCATTGTGTTGAACTGCATTTCATTGGTTCTCTCATACAGCATCAGAATAACACACATTCAACTGAGTCTAAAACCAAATGGCATTTGTTTCTTATCCAGAACAGAATTCCTTCTGTTTTTAACAATTCTCCAAAAAAAAAGATAAATTCCCAAGAAAAAATTTAATTTTTCATCAGGTAGAAATTGATCTAGGTCATGGGTCTTCAAACTTGGCCCTTTTATGACTTGGGGACTTCAACTTCATGCTGGCTGAGGAATTCTGGGAGTTGAAGTCCACAAGTCATAAAAGGGCCAAGTTTGAAGACCCCAGATCTACGTGGTTCAAAACAATAACACAGAAGTTAAGATTGGTTGTAGAAGTAAAAATATTATTCAATAAGTGAATTTTATTTATTCCATGCTACTGACACTGAATTTGCAATCTTAATAATGCAAAAAATCAACCTAAAAATATTATTGATCATTACATATCACTGTTATGTAAGAATTTGCTCTGAAGCATCAGTTTCCTGAATAGCATTGTTTGCTTTTTCCCCCTTAGCCTTATGTAAGAATGTGGTAAAACTATATATAGGGTGATGGATACAGTAGCAACCTGTAGACTGTTCCAGAAAATGTAGATGGTAATTTCACTGTATTTCTGCAACAGTAATCCTGGTGACATCACCCAAAAAGTCAAATTAGCTGTGCAAGACTCTTTATGAATCAGAATGATCCCAGAATTCCATTTTCACTTCATCCTAAGACATTGTTTCTCAACCTCAGAAACTGTTAAGAGGGGTGAACTTCAACTCCCAGAATTCCTCAGCCTGTATGGCTGGCTGGGAAATTCTGGGAGCTGAAGTTCACTTCTCTTAAAGTTGCTAAGGTTGAGAAACACTGTTCTAGGATATTCACATACAGTATCTAAGGTTATAACAGTCCTTTTACATAATCAAAAAGTTTATCTTCCAGTACATTTGAAAAATAAAATACTTCTTGCCATGGCAGCACTCTTCTCAGGCAACATATTTTATCTCTGAGGATTTTATTTTTTTTGGAGCCTACATTTACGTACAAAATACAAATGTTTTGGATCAAAACATTGAGTTCAAAACAGCCTGTTTTGAGTGGGAAACAGCTGCTTCAAGTGTAAAATGTTGCTATTCTGAGAATTTTACACCCTCCAAATACTTAAAGTAAGAGAGGGGTGCATGCTGAAAACATGTTTCAAATTCAAAATAATTTGATTTTAAAAGTATTCCTAATTCAAAAGTTCAGGAAACATAGTAAAGTTCTATTTAGAGCTTCAGGCTCTTTGGAAATAAGGTCAATAATATCTTCTATCTCTTGGCTAAGGTCAAATTTCAGGACCCATATCTAAGTACCTGTTTAACTCTTTCTGCACTTGATCACCTCTAGCATTTGTTCTAGTAGAATTGTGGCATAAGTGATCTACAGAAGGATCTTTGAAATGAATCATAAGATACAATTGCCTTTCTGAAAGACAGCCTATAGGACCCAATTTATCCAGTGTCATCCAGAATGTTTTTTGCACAAACCTTTCAGTGTCTGTATGTTCATGCATGCACATTTGTGTGTGTGTGTGTGTGTGTGTGTGTGTGTGTAGCTCCTTCTCTTATGAAACTGTGATCAATTTAGTTGTTATTGCAAAGCCAAGTCATATACAATTATACATGAACAGCAATTCAAATGTTAGGAGAATAGAATAGTCATTCGGTTTGCTTGGCTGCACTCCAAGCTGTTTTGATTATGCCTTTTAGAAAGAACATAAATATATTTCCAATGGGAATGATTCTAAAAATTGTCCTACCCTCTGGAATAGCATCTGTCTGGAGATATACACAGATCCCACTCTCCACAAGTCTCTTGAGACTTGATTCAGTTCCCAGACCTAGGCTTAGGATCTCTAGAATCCCTGTCAAGTCCTTTTTTACATGTTAGGGAGTGCTATTTTAGTTTCAACAGTCATGTGTTTTTAATAGAGTTTTAGCATACATATTGGACACATTGTAAGCTGCCCAAATTGTTTTTGAGTTGAGCAGTTTTAATAAATCAAATAAAGAGCTACCCTAACAGAATATTATATAAGTAGAAAGGATACTATGAAAGAGGCAGCGTTGTGTATGATGTTAGTAAGTAGTGCATAAGACATGTGGGAAAGAGGTGGCAATACATTTCAACACACGCCCTGTGACTTTTATACTTGTTTCTGAAGTGAGGACACAAGTACAAACAGCCAGGGCTTGCATTATGCTGATGGGATACATTTTGTTTCATTATTTTGGTTTAAAGTAGATGCCTATTGTGTTTATCACAATCCTTCTATCTCCTGTGATAAATAGATTGCTACATTTTTGATAATAAGGAAAGAAAGGTAAGGAAAGGGGAGAAGAAGACAAAAAGGAAAGGGAAGATATTGTAAAATAGTTCTGAAATCCAACAAAATAGAGGTTTTGACATGATTCATTATATCTGCATCTGCTCAACAATCAAAAGGAAAAGATAGACATTCAGACAGGGCTAATTCACTCTGCCTTATTTATCAAAACTAGCTTTATTTTTCAGCTATCTTTTTACAAATAATAAAGGGTAATTAGATAATACATCTATGAATGCAAATTTGGGGATACAATTGGACTTTAAATGTTTAAGTTTTATTTCAAAATGTACTTACATTATGTAAAAGATAGGGCAAAAATCTGTAAAGTAATGCATAAAAGGATATTGCAATAAATTATGTGACAGTAATGGCTGAGCTGATGTAAAAAAAAAAAGGAATACAAAAATTGTTTTGATTCTAATGGTCTCTAGCTGCCAGTTCTAGAATTGTTCAGAAAACCAGGAGAAACAAAATAGTCTTTAGTAAATGAGTTTAGAATCTTTAAAAAAAGGAAAGAAAAGAAAGCATGCAGGAAGGTTTGGGGGTTTTTTAAGGTAGAAAGGCAACAGCAAGAAATAATTCAAATGATAGAATACATATACCGGTAAATATAATAATTAAAATTTTTGTATTATATAAGATTATGCTAAAACTTATTACCACATTTAGTGATAGTAATTCAGGTCCCCAGGCCTTCTAGAGCAGACAGCTTCTGCAAGGCTAGAAGGGCAAGATATTACACAGAAGGAGAACTCCTACAGAGAATGTAGGGGTCCTTTGGCTATATTTTTCAGTGACTAGAGATCCTTAGCTTGCATTCCCTGTAATAGATAACATTATAGATACTGACACCTTGAGCTACATAGTACTTTACAACTAACTAGCACCTTCAGTTATACTCTATAACAACTTGGGAGTTAAGGCCTCTATTACTTTGAATTAGAGCAGAGGTCCCCCAATGCCCAGTCTATGGCCTGGTACCAGGCTGCGGCATGCCAGCAACCGGGCCGCACAAACAAACAAAGCCCCATCTGTGGGATGCAGGGAACATACAAAACCATGCCCTCTCCGGTTTGCAGAAAAAATCTCTCTCCACGTAACTGGTGCCCAAAAGGTTGGGGACCTCAGAATTAGAGGATAGACAATTTAAATATTACATCCATCTCCCACACAAATGTTTTATTGTTCCGTTTAATATAAAAATCAGGATGAACTTTTGTGAATGGTTTGACTTTTCAGCCTATGCTTTGCAAGCAACAAAAATGCACAACTCACATATCTTAGCATGCTAGTTATATAATGCATATTTGATATTAAAGAAGAAAGTGAACAGTGCAGAAATTTCAGCCAGGCAGGAAATAATAGTCTATGTAAAATTACTCCCAGAGAAAAGTAATTACTTCCCTTTGTTATCAATGAACATAGTTTCGGATATTAGATCTCATCTCATTGATATATTAAAATGTTACATGCAACTCCTTTAGATAGCCATCATTTTGGAGTTTCTAGGAACTCATTGGAATTGCCTTTCCAAGTAAGTATTTAAAGAAAAATATCAGCAGTATCTCAGGGTATTGTACAATTTTACAAGTTGATTTTTGGTCTATCCACAAATTCCATTGTGCTATTTGCCATATAATGATTTAAGGTAATTATAAGGTGCTTCCATGATTACTAATTTGAGTATTAATGCAGTATTCATTTTATATTTTGTTTTTCCCATTCATCCATGTTTATCTTTTCAGCTTTCTTCCTATGGAATTATCCTATGCTACATCTAAAGTCTGTGTCTTATTGCTGTATAATCCTTAAGCCCCTTCTTAATGTTATTTTCACATCATTTCAATTCATATGTTGACGGGAGAGGGCTGGGGTAGTTTCGATGCCTACCAGTTTGGATATATATGTGTGCATGTGTATACATGCATATATATGCTCACTTATATTTATTTCCATTACAAATACATGTTGTCCACAGTGTCAGGGCTAAGACAACAACAGCATTTCTAAAATAAGGACCTACAGTACTTCTGCTGCTTGTTGGCTCACACTGCCCTGTGCTTTTAATTAGTGTGCATAGTTTACAATAATAGCCTATAGTGCATTAATTTTTAATGAAAACTAACAGCTGATTTTTTTCTAAGGAAACTGGTTTTGATTTTATTAACTTACAGGACAGAAGAATAATTGGCACATATCATTGTCCAGAAATGTATTCAACAAAGGTATATTTTATTGCTTTCTTAATGGTTTTATCCTTAGGGATGTAAAACTGAGGGCTTGAACTCATTGCAGACCAATGGCACATTGTTTGTGACCTGGCATCTTCATACCAAAATCTTGTCCAACTTTGGTTGAATAGCAAAGGGTGTTCATTCTTTTGAATCATCTCCACATCATTTACCCAATCACTACCTAGTTCTAACTGACAATGCATTCTTCATTTCCTATATTGAACTACACTGTATTGTTTGGCAATGTTATATAGCTCCCACATTTTTGCCTCAGATGACTGCACTTGGTGAAGTGATGTTGCTTTCTAAAGTCTGTAAAACGCTTTGGGATCCTTCTGGATGAAAAGCGCCTGCAGAATAAATGTGTTTCACTGTTGTATTGTAAGCTTTTCTTTTGTTACAAGCATATATTTTCATTAGAAATGGGTGAACCTATTCTGTTGTTCCGAAACTCAGCATTTCTTTCCTAATCAAAAACACAGATCAACTTCAAAAATTAGTTCAATTTGCTTTTCATCAACTGAATTTACTTCTTATTTTAGAAAACTGATATCTGTTTAATGTTTATAAAGAGAAATACAAAATCTCTATCTCCCTGTGGAGGCTCATCCATTACTAATTTTCTGCTAGTAAATGATTTCCAGTGTGTTTTTAGAAAAGAAGCAGATACCTCCAGCCTTCTCAAATAATAGTGTCTTCTGACAAATGTCTGATTACCAAAAAAAAATTGATTACAAGAATAAAATATGAATCATACAAAATGACATATTCTGAAAACAATTTTCTTTGTCTTCTAAATTATTTAAATATATATGTCAGCTTATTATTCATACTGTATTAACTATGAGATTTAAAGAAGGCTGAAGATTGGTTAAAGGGTTTGGACGCTGACTGGAAATTAAAAAATAAAAAATAAACTTTTAGAAAGCTTGCCCACCCTGCTTGTATGATTCACTCCATACAACCTAACCACTCTTCCCCGAATTAACCAATGCTCCTCTTTTATGATTTATGATATCAATGAATATGTTTTTTGTTTCACAACTGTATCCCAGAGTTAACTTTCTTCCTTTTAAACTGTTTCAATATAATGACTTAAACTTTAAATAATTTACCATTTGGCAAATGGTGAATTCTTCAGTGTTTAGTTCCATGAAATGCACATGGAAATACTGGGCACATTTGTCTGTACTGTGAAAATATTATCATCCCTACCCATTTACCTCTTTTGGGGAGTGGCTAGCTGACTTTTGGTTTCAAGGATGAAGTGGTAATATCTTGAAAAATGACTTGGCTATGCTTATCCATATACATTTCTCAAGGGAATGCAGACATGATATGCTTGGTTATCAATATGTTTGTTTCATAGGAAATGATAAAGGAACAGCCCCAGACATTCTGACCAGAACTATCAAATTCAATTTAATAATTGACTTGTTGTTGTTAGTTGCGAAGTCGTGTTCGACCCATCGCGACCCTATGGACAATGTTCCTCCAGGCCTTCCTGTCCTCTACCATCTTCTGGAGTCCATTTAAGCTCACACCTACTGCTTCAGTGACTCCATCCAGCCACCTCATTCTCTGTCGTCCCCTTCTTCTATTGCCCTCAATCTTTCCCAGCATTAGGCTCTTCTCCAGTGAGTCCTTCCTTCTCATTAGGTGGCCAAAGTATTTGAGTTTTAGCTTCAGGATCTGGCCTTCTAAAGAGCAGTCAGGGTTGACTATGATTGACTATGTCATATTTAATGCAATAACAATGTACACATTCTCTGCAAATGCATGAAACAATGTCTGTAAAATTCACAATACATAGTACTGTTTGTTTGAATATTTCTGAGAGACTGGTGCAATGTTTATGTGTTTTGTGGACCCTGATATAAAGCAATTATGCCACTGTCTCCTACGGCAGTAGGCAGGTTGACACACTCATCTATTACCAAACCGACTGCAGATCTCAAGTTTTCAGGTTGCACTCTGAAAAATGGTTTACAAATTTGCCAGGAATATGGATCAGAATATATATTTTTTTCAAGCATACGTCCCTTCATCCATGTGTCTTCCCAACGTACTTCCTTTTAAAAAACAAAGCACTGGTGATGCACAGCATTGTCATTGTGATGCATAACTGATTGAGATGTGTGTGACTGTTTTTAGATATGTGGATCCACTCAGCACAGTTGGGTCACCAGGGCTGCTAGAGCCAATTACTAGAGTAGCAGTGTTTTGTCTACAATTTATGTGATTATTGATTTTAATTGATTTATATGACTTCCCATCTCATGAATGTAACTCTGGGCCTGTTGTTTTTTTTACAACTTAAAATAATACAAAATAATATCAAGATAACAAATAAATACTGAAAACTTAAAATGACAAACAAGGAAACCAGTCAATCAGCACATCATGGATTTGTCAAATCTCCTGATCTCCCTCCTCCCCCATGCATGGGAAAACAACCTTACGTTTTTCCTGAAAGGTCAACAGTGAGAGTTGCCAAAGGGTATGGGGGGGAGGGGGGATATGCATCTTCCAGGGGCAAATCAAATGACAGAAAAGGCATGTTTCCAGAGTCCCACAAAATGACATTAGCTGAAAGACAGGACTTGGAGCGTACCACTTCTGCCTGAGTTGATTTTATTGGCAAAAAATCATTGGAAAAAGGCAGTACTTCAAAAAATTTAACTATTTTCATTTTCTTTCTAAATCTTGGGGTATTTAAAAAAAGCAAGCCTATTAAAAGGCAATAAATTCAGTAGTTTTGAGAAAATTGCATTGAACTGTTCCACTCTAACCAGAATGTTGCATACCACATAAGTCAGCTTGATAGCTGTTAAGTTGACTTGCAAATATTATAAAAATCTTTCTAAAGTTCTTTTTTTTCAAATACAACATAAATAATATCCTAAACTGATACACAGCATATCAACATTAAATTTAATATAAACCTAACTCAAAAAATACATGTAAAGCTCAGATAACTGGAAATCAAATGATTATATGCTAAGAATACAATTTTTCCTAACATGGATAAAGATTAATGCTATTTTAAGCAATAACTCACAGACAGTGAGAGTATAACCTGCATAACCTGTATTTTGTTCTGAATAGCTGAGAGTAGCATTTGCAAGAAACATGACATTTGAAACATTGATAATCCTGTCCTCACTCTCCCCCCCCCCCATTAATCGTATCTGATTCTCAGAGACTGCCTGGACAAGTCTCTGCAGTTTTCTTGGTAAGGTTTTTCAGAAGTGGTTTGCCATTGCCTCTATCCTAGGGCTGAAGGAAAGTGACTGGTCACCCAGCTGGCATTTGTGTAAGCCAGGACCAGAACTCATGATCTCCTAATTTCTAGCCTGATGCCTTAACCATTACATCAGATTAGCTTGTCTCTTAATTAAAAATACTTAAAAAAGCAATATTAAATTTTAATATGATTTTACTATAAAATAAATGCCTGGTTATTTTGGTTTTTGAATTACAGCTAAATGCTATGCCTGGTCAGATAAGATGATCCAGGATTGATTTTTTCTATTTTCTTCCCAATGATATCCACAGTAATATAACTTGATGGTACCAGTCTAAACAAAAAAAGAGTTTCTCTGACAATGAAAAATTAATGGTCTTTTATACCAAAGTGAGCATTGTAAGCCCACATCCACCCAAATGCATGTTTCAAAATTATTTTCAATAGAGTTAGCCCTGCATCCAAACAACAGAATAAATATAACAAATGTCTTGAGGAAATTAGGTGAATACCTGCACTATGTCATGCTACATTATTCCTTAGCTCATTAAAAATACTGTTAAGATGTTCAGAACTAAATTTAGCTAAAAGTAGCAAAACTATAAATTTCTGAGATTCAGTAACCAGATAAAGGTACTGAAATGTGTCATATAATCTATTTGCCTGAGCTATCAAAAAATAATAATTTACCAGCCTGTGTTCGCATTTGGACTATGCAGTGCTTCTGATTTGAAAGCAAAAGGGACTTTGGAAACTATGAGACACACATTTTGTCTTCTCTAAAACCTCTTAAATGGAGCACATCTTTTCCTGGAATTGCATGGCAATTCTGCTGTCTCAAGAAAGGATGTAGCTATTTTAAGAAAATAGAAAGTGAATGTTTTATGCGCCAAAGCATTATTATTATTATTATTTATTACATTTATATACTGCCCTTTCCCGAAGGACTCAGGGCGGTTTACAGGGTGATTAAAAAACAAAGATACAAAAAGTTAAAAACAGATTTAAAAAATTATATTCGTCCCTGCATAAGTAAAACCCCAACTAAAATTAAAATTCTCAGCCTGGGCCAGAGAGCTCGAAGTCCATTAGTGGACTTCAAATCTGAAGCACCGCATAGCCCTGCTATATATGCTTCTCTTTTTAATCAGCACTGTTTGATGGCTTAGATCCAGTCTTTTATTAATTGGTGGAGTTTGGTAGCTGATTTCACACATTAAGACAATTTTTTCTGTTTTCCAGATGATATCCACAGTAATATAACTTGATGGTACCAGTCTAAACAAAAAAAGAGTTTCTCTGACAATGAAAAATTAATGGTCTTTTATACCAAAGTGAGCATTGTAAGCCCACATCCACCCAAATGCATGTTTCAAAATTATTTTCAATAGAGTTAGCCCTGCATCCAAACAACAGAATAAATATAACAAATGTCTTGAGGAAATTAGGTGAATACCTGCACTATGTCATGCTACATTATTCCTTAGCTCATTAAAAATACTGTTAAGATGTTCAGAACTAAATTTAGCTAAAAGTAGCAAAACTATAAATTTCTGAGATTCAGTAACCAGATAAAGGTACTGAAATGTGTCATATAATCTATTTGCCTGAGCTATCAAAAAATAATAATTTACCAGCCTGTGTTCGCATTTGGACTATGCAGTGCTTCTGATTTGAAAGCAAAAGGGACTTTGGAAACTATGAGACACACATTTTGTCTTCTCTAAAACCTCTTAAATGGAGCACATCTTTTCCTGGAATTGCATGGCAATTCTGCTGTCTCAAGAAAGGATGTAGCTATTTTAAGAAAATAGAAAGTGAATGTTTTATGCGCCAAAGCATTATTATTATTATTATTTATTACATTTATATACTGCCCTTTCCCGAAGGACTCAGGGCGGTTTACAGGGTGATTAAAAAACAAAGATACAAAAAGTTAAAAACAGATTTAAAAAATTATATTCGTCCCTGCATAAGTAAAACCCCAACTAAAATTAAAATTCTCAGCCTGGGCCAGAGAGCTCGAAGTCCATTAGTGGACTTCAAATCTGAAGCACCGCATAGCCCTGCTATATATGCTTCTCTTTTTAATCAGCACTGTTTGATGGCTTAGATCCAGTCTTT
The DNA here is from genome assembly GCF_964194415.1 of Vipera berus. Classification (NCBI taxonomy): domain Eukaryota; kingdom Metazoa; phylum Chordata; class Lepidosauria; order Squamata; family Viperidae; genus Vipera; species Vipera berus. Next base: position 183,528,841 of record NC_138203.1, on the reverse strand, counting down.
TATTAATTGGTGGAGTTTGGTAGCTGATTTCACACATTAAGACAATTTTTTCTGTTTTCCAGATGGACCCACATGAGAACATTTTGTTGAGCACACTTGAAATTAAAAATGAGATGGCTGCCTCTGAAGCTGTTATAGGGCTCGGGGACCCTAGAAGCACGATGTTGGCCTATGATACCTCAAGTATCCAGTATCGGAAGGCTGGCTTACCAAGACACAGCTTTGGCCGTAATGCTCTGGAACGGCACGTGGCCCAAAAGAAAAGCCGGTTAAGGAGACGTGCTTCTCAGTTGAAAATTACTATCCCTGACTTGACTGATGTAAATGCCATAGATCGATGGTCACGCATATTCTTCCCAGTTGTTTTTTCTTTCTTCAATATTGTCTATTGGCTTTACTATGTGAACTAAAAACAAAGAAATTCACACAAATATCAAGAACTGGATTTCTCTTCAAAATTGATTGTACAGCCAAATGTGGGACTTCGGGAGAACAAAATCTATTCAGGACAAGTTATTTTAAAACACCTTATTTGCTGGCCCACTCTATAACCTGTTCAGTAATATTTGGATTTATTTTGCACAACTGTGAAGCCTATCAAGTTACAGTACAAGTGTATACAATCTGGCTTTTAAAGATATAATTGCATTTGATGTTTGGAGGCAGACCTGAAATGTGGTCTCTTCATTTTTGGATGATACTGAAAGGGGAAGCTAAAAAGTTAGATTTGAACTTCTTCTTCTAGGCTCATCTGAGTTAAAGAGCATTATTTGAATGAAAAGAGTACGGTCATATTATATCAAAATCAACATCATGTTCATATTTTACCTTTTTATTTTAATTTGAAGCTACAGTGAGTCATAATGCCTGTCATCATACTATGAAGTCATGTATCAAGCTGTTGACTGAATTAAGAATTCTTTTTGGAAAATATGAAAGCAAATTACACATAATTGGGAAGTGTTTAACTGAGATATTGTAAAGTCACCATATTGATTACCATTGTGTGAACCATAGAGCTATTTTGGAGATGGCCAATATGTCCAACAGTACACCATTAAATATAATATCTAGGAGCCTTCTATGTATAAATGCCAAATGAGAGTGGGCTGGCAATTACTTAATAGGTAGTTTTTTTCTCAGTGCTTTGTACTTTCTTCTGGAACAGAGAAAGCCGTGCCAAATGTTGTCAAACACAAGATCAAATATCATGCAAATTACAAATCTTGATCAACAAAATATTTCCTAAGTTATAATTTTGGGTTGTATTTCTTATTTGAAAGCAATTGAGTAGAACATACATTTTATAGTTCAGATATTTATTTAGATATGCACACAGAGACCTCAAAAGAGTAAGCTTATTGTAAGGAACTGGATTATCTTCTTCACTCAATACTTTCCATTCAGTTTTAGAATTTTTTTAAAGAGAAGACAATGAATGGGAGAGAGCTACTCATGTATTTTCCAGCTGAAGGGACTGAATGATTTTCATCATCAGTTCAAGAAATACTTCTCCACCTTTTTTCCCCTCATATAATTATTTTACAATTATATGGCTCTCTTTGTTCATGTATATTGTCCAATCAATTCAGTAGAATTTACATGAAATTCATATAGGTAGCTGTGTCCTCCTGGAACAGAAGATCCACCTGTTTCAGGAAATAAATGCATTATCATAGTTGGGGATGAGTATCCTTTGGAACTAGAGATGTTCCATATTCTTTTTATCATGTTTCTTTTTTGTATGTATGTTTATATTTCCTCCAGCTAATGGTTTCAGTAGCACAAAGGACTCTTCATTTCTCTGTAATATACTTTAAAATCAAGCTTCCTAGGCTCTCTGCAAGCATACTTGGTTGAATTATGAACTTCACAGTTTGTGAAAAGGCTGGTCTTGTGACTCAGGCACAACAGCACTGAGCACACTTATTTTTGTCATGTTTTTTTTCCCCATCAGATGGACAATGTTTCAGAAGACCCCTTCTAAAGCATCTTTTGGAACAAATAAGATGGGTTTTGCTACATTCATATGTTATGTTATTTTTTTTTCTTTTGCTGAAATTGCCCATTAATTTTATAAAAACCAAAATGTAAAAAACTATCAACCTGGGGATTTTTAGACATTAAAAAAGAGAATCCCTTCTATCCTTTTTTTTCCTTCTCAGATTGGTTCAACAGGCCAGCCTTAGAAAAACTACTGAATCAGCTCCTAAAACTGCACTTTACCATAGCTGGAAGTTTATAGTACAAGCCATAATATTTTCTAACCTTTCCAAGGAGAGGGTGAATTTTACCCTGGGGGCTAACAAAGAAAGTGCATATTCACCTCCATGAGGTCATTTATGTTATTAAGTAGAAGATGCTTTCAGGAGTAAATGAGAAATCACATTTCTGAATAAATTAACTCAGACATATGAGGAACTTATTAAAATGAGGTTTAAAGTGAGGTTGGCAAATGGAGATCTAAGATAACACAAAAAAGATTTATCTCCTTCAATACCAACATGTGGTAGAGACAAAAAAAACATTATACAGTTTACTTCACAAAGGACACTGAAATAAGCTATTACCATTGTATTTATCTGAAATATACTCTGATTTTGTTTTGTTTAGAGCCATGTTTTGCCTAATAATTATTCCTTTAATTATTACTTTTTTTCAGGTTTTGGATGCATACTAGCCAGCAATTAAGGTGTTTTTTCTTCATATATTAAGTTCACCGCAAAATTACAACAATATAATATGGCACAGTTTTAACCATATCTTTCAGATTAATGCTCTGTAAATATGTTCTGTATATGACTGCTACTAAGTTTAATATGCATTTTCCAACTAAAACTCATGTGCCATATTTATGTTTGTCTAAGGAAAGCTATGTTTTTATAGACATGGTAGTTTAAATGACTAGAAAGAAAGAACCAAGTAATTTCATTCTGAATACTTTCAGCAAAGTTTGAATAATAGTATTGAAAGACACACCTGGGAAATTTTACATTCTAATATATAAAATTAGCCAGACAAAAGCACAATGCATAGATAACATGAAAGCAAATACATATTGCTAGCCAGCTAAATATATCTAGGAAAATGATCCTGCTAGGTAAAATATTCATTTTCTTTTTAAAAAAAATTAAGCTTAGATTTCAATTTCCCACTTAGTGAAATTAATTTAAGTAAGCCAAACTCAGACCATTATCTACATATATGATACAAATAAAGACATATTTCCACATGTTTATATATATTCTTGAATATGTACACATATGTGTTTATATCTTATGCGTGTGTAACTACACATGCATAGACATGCACACACATATATATGCATTTTTACAGTCTTAATCTAATGAAACCAGTTTGTGCATAGAAATGGATATGAGCACATTGTAAACCAGGTGGGCAGGTTGCTGAGTAAGATGGGGGAGAAGATTGTCCCAATATTTGCAGCTTCTGACACTGGTGTCTCTTTTATGTTGATGGGACATTTCAAATTCTAATTTCCTGCAAGTGTTTGCAGTCACAATAAAACTACAGGACCACATTCACATTTTCTGTTACATCTTTTTGGTGCTATGGAGGGATTTTAAAGAAGCAGTATATGACTGAAGGTCCCCCTTGCCCATTCTTAACAGGATGACCACACTTGAAAGATGAGAGGTAATTTCAGATGCCACCAGCAGATGAAAGGAAAGGAAAAGACATAAGGACTGGGTTGTTAGAGAAATGGCCTCTATTTTATCCTCCTGAGTGAAAGATCAGGGCTGAGCTAGAGACATTGCCATCCTGTCCAGTCCAACTTCCTTTTTAATTAGCATTGCAGACCTGCAGCCTCTGCACTGCTCATAATTGTTTGGGTTTGAGCTAGAATCTTCAATTGGTATTTCAAAAGGAATAAGCTAATAACAGATTTGTTTCTATAGTCAACCAATATGTGAATATTTTTTGAGAACAAACTATTAATGTACTTAAAATCTTACTATACAGGGTAACTGGGCATTTCTATATCAGCAGATCAATGCATATAATTCTTATGAAGCATTTCACACTGGATATTGCGATAGTACTGTATCTTCTACCATCTCAGCAGAGACTAACTCTCACATTGTTTGTCTGTTTCTTTTATTTTTCAATGAAAACATCTCTACTAATTTTTTAAAAAGTCCTAACACCTAGATAGAAAAAGCAAAACTATGACATATTTCTCTGGGGAGAAAAAAGACAAGAGGGTTCAGGTACAATAGATTAAAAATAGTGATCATAACATTTTGCTATCTGTACACAGGTCATATACAATGTGAGCAATCGTAATTTAAAAAAAAACAAAACTGTAAATATTATCAGATTTCTTAACATTTTTAACTTCTAATTTGTACTTTAATGTAAGGCAAAAAGTTGATTCTATTTATGGTTTAGGTTAGTGTCCTAAAATGTAAATATTTAAATAAGCTGTAAATGAAATGTCAATAGAAAGAGTAATTGTTCAGTGATTTTTTTTAAAAACTAAGTACAGTAATTGCAGTTTTCTAGCAGAACAATTTAAACACCCTTTTGCATAAGACTTGGATTTCAGAGGACAATATCAAAATATACAAATACTTAATAAGATTGGCATATTATTCAATCAGTATCAATGTAACCATTTCATCTCTAAGTGGGGAGGAGAAAGAATCAATAAAAAATCCTTAATGAGTGCCATTATTCATTGGCTCTGGTGCACATGGAGATTCAGGAACATGTGGATACTTCAGAATAGATGTGCAGGTGTGCTTTTTACACTAGCATCTCTGAAGCACTGCAAGTTAGAGGGAGTCAACTCCATGTTTTTGTTGGGGAGGGTGTCTGATATTGAAATGAATAAAGCAATTGCTAATTCTGCAGAGCTTCTTGGGAAAATTGGAGCTACATGCAGCTTCAGAATTGTGGGCCTGGTTTTTCATGAGCCTATTTTGATTTCCATTAATACTAAATCTGCAATTCTGAAACGACTTCAGAATTGCCATTAACTAGGGAATGTGACCTAAAGGAACTCCTGGAGAAAGTTATCAAGTGACTTAAAGAGACCATACTTCTAATTAGAGAGTAGTCTGTCTTGTGTACCATGAGTCCTTAATAAAATATTGCTACTTAGCCTCAGCACCTTTTAAGATACGTGACTTTAACTTCCAGAATTCCTCAGCCACCCATGCTGGCTGGGAAATTCTGGAAGCTGAAAGCCCCCATCTTAAAAGTTGTTTAGGTTGAGAAACAAAGAAATTTTCTATAGTTTGGGCCACAGTGGCAGCCTTTTATCCAGACACAGTAATAATACTGATGATTTCCTCTTCCAGGAAGTGAAAGGGATAATAATATAGATTTAAGGAGTTAAAGGAACTATGGTTTTCTCATAAGTGTAATATTATTCTCAGAAAGACATCATGCACATTCCTTGTCTTTTAGAGACTGTCTGGTACAAAGAGATTTGTCTGTCATTGTTTAGCATTCTGTTCCTTTCCAGCCCAACCCAATCCACCCAGTGCCAAAGAATCATTACTTAAGAAATATATTTAAAGGGAACTCTATCAAGATATTGCTTAACACCAAAGGTAAAGTTTAACAAAAATGCACTAGGAAATGTTCAAGAGAATCTTTGAGAAATGAATAAAATGTTAGTAAGTACTTACCATGTTATAGCTTTTACCAATGGTATTTATAATCCAAGTTAATTAATTCATGATAAAGTGGAGTAGATTAACTTTGCAGGTTATATGCAACACATTTTATGTGTCAAATTATTTAAGTATTTTGCTAATGAATCTATATTAAGGTTATTATTTTAAGTCTTAACTCCAATTTACCTACAGTTAAATTCAATTTCTTCTAAATGTTTTGCTCATCACCAAAGTTCTCTAATTCAAATTTAGCAGCCTTATATATGTTTGCATTGATAGTGCCATTGAAACATTCACCAGGGAATACATTTAAGATCCACCATATAGTTTTAGTTCATGCAAGCATTTAAGACATCTAAGAACTCTATCATAGTTTACCATGTTTTGAGATTTCACAATTTTAATTTGCATGGGTGTTTAAATGATTCTGTTAGTACTGTCTTTGCATCCTTCTCCTCCTCTTTTTTTTAACCTAGTACTATTTACTCCATAATGTAGTAACCATGAGACTTACTAATGACCTTATAGCCTTTCTAATATGCACATAATGCACATTTTCCAATGGCTAGAAAATGCAAAATATTAGTGGATAACATTGCATCAGATTTTCATGTTTTTCTCAGAAGGACTGCTAACCTCTGGAATAATAGAGGTAGTCAAATGATTATTGTAAATTGAATAGCACATAAGAGATATTTTCTTGAAACTAAACTTACTACAGCCAGTTTCAGCATGTAAATATATAATAATGTTGGCTAGTGTGTAATTCTTAAACTAAAAAAATATAAATAAAGGAAATATAAAAGAATCTATTTATTTTTATTATTATTTATATTTATAAGATATAATCTTTACATGACGGCTAGGGGGGAAAAATCACTCTATTGCTGCAAAATCGAAAGTGGAGGGTTGGGTCTGTTTTTGGGGGGGAAGAACTTGCTTTTTTTATTTTTTTTCCCACACAAGTAAAAGGCCAAAATAGTACATTTGTCAATTCTCTTCTGTATATGCAATGTCATGCAATGCAGCTTTCATGAAGATTTTACCCATGCATATACATTTAAGGATAACAGGAGAGAGTCTGGTTTGTGTAGAATTGTGTAGGCATGCTTGAAAAGATTTTGGCTGCCCTTATGGCAAAGTGGTGCAAATGTACCCAAACTGATTGATAGTCCTTATCATGAGTAAGGACTGCTGCATGTGGCATGACTAAAAGTGGTAACTTGCTGTGTATCTTCTCTGTGTTATAAAAAGTGTTATGTGAAAACCTTAACTGACCAAAGCCATGAGGAGGAGCAGATAAATGTCTCTATGGCCATGAGATCATGATGACCATGACATATGGGTGAGTATGAAAGCAGAATTCCATAGGTTACTGCCAGAATGATAATGGAAAAAATAGAAATTATTTTTGAGAAAAATGCACATTTTGAATGAATGTGACCCATGGAAAAAATATTCTGCAAGACGAAGAGGTGGAAAGGAATGAGATGAGTGAATATAAACGTAAGAACTGGGCCATTTGGAAACCCTGGAGTAAATGAGACTGGTGATGGTATGTGCTTACACAAAGATCTGTTTTAAATATGTACTCAAACATGTGTATTCATAAATGCATATGCTAAAGGGATGAATATAAATCTAAAAGTATGATTGATTTGGTTCCATATGAAGAAAGACACAATCCGTGTAGAAAAGAAGGATGATGAAAGTTTTTGAATATGAGCCATATGTTTTTTTAATAGTGGATCTTGGAGGGAAGGGAATGGACATGGAGCAGAAAGAAGTGAAAGAAATTAGAATGAAAATAGAACAACCACGGAAAGAATCTGATATGAAAAACCATTAGTTTTTTTTTTCACATTGGCATATTACCTGTTGGATACCTTTGTTTATGAAATAAATGAAACAAGCATCAAACTCTGGTGGGACTTCCCTTATTCATCATTTGTAGCTTGGTGGCACAGATATGCAGAAATCCAGAAAATTCAAAAAGAATAAATACTTTTTCACAGAACTGTAGGTAGGTACACAAGGTGACTGACTCTAATGTAAGGAAAATTGGATGGATTTCCTCATAAGAAAAACATCAAACTCTGGCCTATCACTTTCTTTCCTGATATGAAATCTAAACTGGATCATTTTGAAATAAGTTTGATTCACAATTAAATCAAAATTGGATTTTTGTCTGGTTCCCAGAGTCCTAACATGTGACACAGAGTAATGTCAACTTGAATAGAAGCCCAGAATTATTTATCATTTGAAATTTAATCATATGGAAAAATAAACTAGGATAGGAAACAAATAACATGCGCAAGGATTGGCAAAAGTGTCTGAGCTCCATATAAAATCAGATTTCCAAATTAAATGTCACATCACAAAATACAAATAAATAATTGGTGCATATTCCATATTGCTTTTCTTTCTTTTCTCTCCATATGAAAATTATGTAAGTGTATATCTGCTAACTACCATGGCTTAAGAATAAACCAAAAGGAATCTACTTATCTTTTTTTTTAGAAAAAGGGATTATCACATTAAGAAAGATTAAGCATAATATTAAATTACAGCCAATCATGCATCTCAGGTGAATTTACTCTCATGCTAATGAATATCAAAGAAAGAATGACAAATATTGAATCTAGTGAAAAAGAAGTAATAGTGTCAAAGAAATGGGAGATTAATGGGTTATAACCACAGAAAAATAAGAAACAGTTATTAGTATAACCCATAATGCTTATACAATAACATAATAGCTTCTACACTTGCCTTTGACAAGAAGTTCCACAAGTTTTGGGGGTCTTATTTCCATGATAACATTTAACAATAATCCAAAAAGTTAAAACTCTCAAATTGGATTCAACTCCTGGTGACTTCATAGGCAGATCCATGGACTTTTCTTGCAACAATGCTGAGGTGGATTCCTGTAAATTAGGATGTTTGCACTTTTTCTTTCTTTCCCAGACTAGCCTATATTACTAAGCCATCCAATACTAATCCGACATGACTCTGCTGAATTTTTCTTGAGATCATTGTTACAGAGAATAAAGAACATTATCTTGATGGGGACAGAAAGAGGAAAGGCATTGACTTAGCAAACATGGCAGAAGCCCAGATAATGGAGGAGGGTGATGAAAATGAGCAAGGATTCCCCCTAATGGCTTTGTAAGATCCTGTTACTATAGGCTATCTCTATAAAAGTAGTTTTAGGCAGACATGGTGTCTATTTAATGGTCTGGTCTACAGCAAAGGACAGGGAAGTGCTTCCTTTGAAAGATTTCCTTTTCAGTCAAGCTTGATTCCTGATGACTATATGGACATGTTTGTGTAATGTTGTGGCAAGATGTGCCACTGTCGTCTCTTGGAATGCTTTGACTTCCCAGTCTAGTCCATGGTACTATGATTTTCTTGAAGTCTCCCATCAAGGTACTAATCAGGTCTGACTGTGTCTAGTTTTTTCTGAGATCAGCCAAAGCACTGATCTCTGCCACCAGTTTAAATCTAACATTTCATCCTGTAACATAAAACCAGTCTTTTATTGTAAAACCCATTTGGCATGACTAGTCTTTAATACTGTCTATTTTCTTCATCAATATGAAATAAATATTAAATTTATTAAAGGAACTGGATGTTACAACCCTGGAAAATCTTCTTAATGTAGGGCAAGATTTGGATTAGAAACTTGTGACTCTCCAGATGATTGTTGATATACCATTTTGCAGCAATGCTATTTATTATGGTCAATGGGAAAGATGCTGGTAATTGTAGTGCAGCTATGTTTAAAAACCACAGGTTACATATTCCCAGCTCTGCCACCTGTTGTCTCATCAGCAAGATTTGGTCTTAAGTATTTTATATACTGCTGAACATCTGGGGACTAAAAAAAACCAGTCTTAAGTAATGCCAGACCAGGTTATGAGACCTATGAGAACATTAAAAGCAGTGGGTGGGAATCTTATGCTTTAAACAACTGACACTACCATCTGGTGGGCTATAAAGCCAACCAGCATTACATATTATAATTAAACCTACTTTCTATTAAATTACAAACAACAGCATATAATTTTAAAAATCTCTTTTTTACTCCAGGGAAAAATGGTGGGACATTAAATATCAATCTAACTTTTCCCTTTTGGATTTACATATGAGAATTCATGCTAAGACCTGCCTGGATTACATGGCCAATAGTTTGTCCTACAATATCTATTCCAAAACTGATTGTGGAATATATTCTGCTTTACAGCAGCGGTTCCCAACCTTTTTGGCACTAGGGACCAGTTTTGTGGAAGACCATTTTTCCACAAACTGGGAAGGAATGATTTCAGTTTCGCTGTCTCACCCACCACTCACCTACAACTGTGCAGCCCAATCCTGGTGGTTGGAGACCCCTGCTTATTAGGATATATAGGATATAGGATATATTTGGGCATGTATGTTCAATACCTTCAGATTGAGAATGGTAGCTGATCCATATTTGAGACAGCCAGACAAAGAACATTAGGGCAATGTTGAATTTAAAGCAGCAGACAACACTCCAGGTGATCACTAGATGGCAGCAAATAATTGGAATTCTTGATATTTCTTTGCTGCCATCTACTGATCCAGGGGTGTCAAACTCGCAATGTATCGCGACTTTTTTCCCATTGCCAGCAATGGGGGTGGGCAAGGTTTCAGCATGATGCATCTGGCCTGCGGGCTGGCAGTTTGAATCCCCTGTACTGATCTTTCCTATTTTGCAGCCCTGGTGGTAGATTTAAGGGATAGCTCTAAGAGACAGAAACCGCCCTTGGTACATCAGCCAGTATTCTTCAGAAATGGCATATGAAAGTTGTTTTCCCGCTCATTCCCTTTCACTCCCTCTATTTACAAAGTATTTCAAAACAGAAAAGGCATCTAGACCACCAGAACAGAAAGAAGTTTTGAACGGCACAATTGATTCTAAGTTTTTTTTCCATCCACACAAGAAAGTACTCAACCTCTGCACGTCCAACTGTTTTCCAGTTCTAAAAAAGAAGGAAAGCATAAAATAGGGGAAAAACAGAAAAAGAAAATGAATGAAGACATTACCAGAAAGAGACATAAAATGAAGTGAGAAGGCAGGATGGAAAAGGAAGGGGAAATGTGGAAGAGCAGGTGCTTGGCACAATTGCAGGCACCTGTGCTACCTTCTTTCCCTCCCATCTGAGCCTTTCCCTCAGCAGGCAGAGTTGCCAATCAAACAGCGATCTTGACACAGGTGTAGTAGCAGTAGGAAGCTGAACCCACACATACTGACTATGCAGAGTTATGTTGTTATGCAGATTCTGATTGGGCGAGTGATAAGAAATCACATAAAAGCACTTCAGGTTACATGATGTTTTTAAATGGATGTCCTGTTTACTGGCATGTGCGTAAACAGAATTTTGTTTCTTGTTCTTCTACTGAAGCTGAATATGCTTGTGTTTCAGATACATGTAATTCTCTAATGTGGTTTGATGCTTTAGTCACAGATATCTGGACACACCCGATTCGACCGATCACTGTGTTGGAAGACAACAAATCTGTGGTTTATATATCTGAGAATCGCTTTACAGGTTCAAGGTCTAGACACATTGACATCCGTCACCAAAATATAAGACAAGCTGTTAAACAGAGTTTTGTTAAATTGCAGTATGTGCCTACACATGATCAGATTGCTGATATGCTGAACAAACCACTTCCTACCGCTCAGCACGAGTATCTGCGCAACAAGATGTGCCTTATCTGAGATCTGCGTTACTAACAAAAGAAGGGGATGTCACTGCGTTTTTTTAAGTGTTTGTCAGCTCCGCACGTCTCACTCTGTTTCTCTGCCAGCTGCATAGTAATCTTATCAATGTAACCAAGGTGATTGTCACATGTCCAGCCATGTTATGGTTTCATGCCTAGCACTGCTGTTAAGTGTGCAGGTCTACAAAAGTTTTCTCACTTTACTTTTTTTCCTCTTTGTATTCAATCTGATGAGAAGATGTAGTCAGTTAGGTTTTTCTTTGCTTTCTGATTAAAGTTTTATATACAGTAGAATATGCCTCAGTTTTGTTTATTTTTACCTGATGTTTACCATGTGTCGTATGAACCATGGTCCATCGCCCTCTGATAGGGAAGTATTAAGTTACTTCCCTGACAATGACAAGCTAAGAAACAAACATTGATGCATATTAGTAATAGTATAGAGAATATTATGCAGGTAGTCCTCGATGTAGGAGCCTGCTCATTACAGCCATATATCATAACAGTCAAAAAATGGTTCAGTAATGTGACTCACCTGATTTTATGACTTTTTTTGCAGTAGTCATTAAGTGAACAGTCTGATCATACAGCAAACCAATTGTTTGTTATGGGTGAGGTTTTGCCAAAAGTGCTGATTTTTGCAAAAGTGTCAAAAAATGTGGTCACATGATGTGGGATGCTGTAAACAGCTGTAAATGTGGCCAATATGCCAAGTGCCCAACTGTCAGAACTTCAAATCTAGGTCGTAAGTCCCCTTTTTTGGGTCTATTGTAATTTTGAATGGTTCCTAAGCGACAGGTCATAAGACAAGGACTATTTGTATAACAACGTTTACACACCCAAGCAACATTTACACACAAGTCTGTTTGTTTACTACAAACTATGGTTTATAAAGTACAAAGTCTGAATTAGATAACACTGGATAAAAATTAATTTTAAATACTGTGTTCATCTAGTGATATAATTGAACTGGAGCTTCTAAATTTCCCTCTTTATGTTTTCTGCTCTCCTTTTGTGCTGTCACCCCTCTCCTGAGTTTGTCACAACTGAATTAAAAAATAAAATGTGGCTGCCTGGATCAGATCAAACCTGATAGTAGGACTATTAAAAAGAAACAAAATAAGAAATGCAAGAATAAATGTAAGAATGAGCTAGATGGAAAAAGAGGAATTCATTCAACCCTGAAGTAGCAGTGTAACCAAAGTTAGGAGGAGGAGGAGGAGGAGGAGGAGGAGGAGGAGGAGGAGGAGGAGGAGGAGGAGGAGGAGGAGGAATGATTGAAGCAGGATGGAGAGAGTACACCAAAATGTCTTGTAAACAAATTCATATTCAATTAATTTCATTTCTCTCCACTAGGTATTCTATAATGAGATAAAGATACTTCCTTATATAAAATATCGCACTGACAATCAAAATTCCATTTATTCCAATTGGTCCATTGTTAAAATCACAGTTATCTCAAAAGACCTGATCTAAAACTGACATGACACCAAAATTCTGCATTTACATACACTTTATATTGAATTTTAGTATATAAATGGATCTTTAAAAATATTTAAAAATATTCTTTTTTTAACTAGGCTCTCCTATGTCATGTTAATTCAAACTTTTTATTCAGTCCATTGCTATGATTGTCACAAACATTATAAAAATGGAATCAAGTCTCCTCTACTTTGCACTTCTTGAGACAAACAAGGCAGTGGGCTGTTTTCTATGGCAGCTATATAAAGTTTCTAGAAATATATAATTAGATGATAGCAGATTGTCTTTGGGAGCTTATAAATTAGTAAGGAGCTTCTGCACCAGTAGATATCAGTGGAACAATTTCTTGCACTATGATATTATTCCAAAGAAAAGGAGAGCCTCTGAGTTCATTATGATTTCCATGTTCTCATTGTCATTTCCAGGGTAAAGTGCAGAAGACAAACAGGTGCTGTTTATATCCATGTTTATAAAAACTCAAATTTGCTTCAGAACTATGAGTGATTTCAAGTGATTAGATGCTCAAAAACAAGTGAAACATGAAACACAGAAATATTAATATAGGAGACAAATTCAGCATTAACGTTGTTACAGGAAAATGTCATTAGATTGACATTTATCCCCCATTTCAGCATAGGTTTTTTTGCCCCTGAATAATTCCACTGTCATTATAGATTTCATCTGGCTTTTTTCTTTTGGGTGTGCAGGCACTTTTTTTGGTATGCTGTTTTTATGGCTCACCACAGTTGTCTATAGATTTAATTATTATACTGTGTTATCTATAAACTATCTATCTTACTAATTAAGAACACTTTTTAGATGACTACTGTTAGAGATCAGTATTTATTAAAACTGATGCTTAGATCTGAGTTTTCATTAAATTTGGACTCCTCTATAGCAAACTGCAACTTGTCAGGAAATATTATATACTGAAGACAAGATTTTATAATCTGCCCGGCTAACTAAAACAGCTATAAGCATATGCAGCGCATGTATCCAGGTAACACAACCCACAAATTTACAATATGCTGCCTGGTATTACAAACATCCACCCATACACATATGCTACAGTCAATAGCATAAATCAATCATTTATAAGTTCACTGGTATAAATGAATTCAACTCTTAATTGGAATTTGCTTAGTTTATTGTGATTTTTTTTGTTCCATCTTTTGTTGGCCTGCAACATGAAATATCCCTAGCTGATTCTAAAGTCAAAAAAACTCAGTAGTGGTATTCAATAAGGCAATTGGATAGCACAAAAGAGAAAGACCAACTGATTATTTTTAGATGCTGGAAACCACAAAAACAGTTATATGTTTACTGTCCTTGCAACAACTAATTTGAATTCCTGAAAGCTCTACTCCATTGTTTGGACTGTGACTATACATGGAACTTCCTCCCTCCTCCCTCTACTCTCCTCCAAAAAATGAAGAATTTTTTAGAACTCATAGAACTTGTAGAACCACATTTAATATGGAATTTGGAGTTTTTCTTACAGCAAATCCAAGTATCTCTACATTCCTGTTTCCTAACTATAGGAACCTAGGACATTTCTTTCCTTGTGTTGCTTTTATATCATATAATTAACTGTATTCCAGACAGGGCTTTTTTGTCATAGAACGCTCAGAATGGAGTTCCGGCACCTTTTTTGGATGGAACCTTGTAGGCTAGACAAGGCGGGTTGTATGACGTGTGAGTTCCGGCACCTTTTTCTTTTACAAAAAAAGGACTGATTCCACAACATTAGATTGCCTGCATTTTAGACACATTTTTAATTAAATGAATCAAGCACACAACCAAACTATTAAATGCATTATTGGGAAGATATTTCTGCCTGTTTCAGTGAATGCACATTAGCATATTCCTGTCTAAGACTCAGACTCTGAAGGAATAACCAAATGTGACTCCAAGACATACCGTGCAAATTACATGGCCATGAATTACATTATGGAAAATTTCAGGAGCTTGTAGAAAATGTGTCGATTGCCTTTTATGATTTTTCAGCCTTCATTCTTCCTAGTAGTTTTAACATGATGTAAATGAGAATCTCTTCAAAAATCCAGTGGACATCCAAACAAGAGGGATATGAAGTAATGATAGCTTTCTCAAGCTGACGTTTGGTGAAAATCTGGACTTCTACAGGTTAAGATTGGACATGAAAAGTTTAGAAGATTTTATCAATTGTTATAACCAGTGAGATAGCTGGAATGATATTAAGCAAACTGGAAGTTTTTCCAGAGTCTAACTGAGAAGAAAATTGTATATTCAGAAGGAGAAAATCTTTTTTAGTCAGAAAGCTGAATCCTCTGGTTTTGCATATCATTGCTATACAGTATCTCTATGTTTATTAACTTACAATTACAAGAAACTGGGATACTCAAGAGGAACAGCCTACTAATTCCAAGATCTCTGTTCCTTTCAAGATGCTTTTCCATGCCCTTTGGCTTAAGAGGTAATGGCGGTGATGCTTTCATAGGATGGACAGATTAGGTCAAAATCTGGTCTTCCTCTTGTGATGAGTTACATCAGTTCTTTTGAAGTTGACAGGGAATTGCACACATCTAATGATGATATAGCTTTATATCTTCCTTCAAAAGCCACTCTTCCCTCACTCGCCTCCGGTTTCTTTTCTCTTCTCAAAGTCCTCTTAACTTTATGTCTGCCTTCCTTATCAGTAGGTAACTCACCCACTACCTGTATTCTATGGAGCAACTAGCTACTGTTTCATTGCAAAAATGAAAGCACGTCTCATACTAGTATGAGATCTGGTCCCTAAATGAAATATACATCCAGAAGAATAAGTGTAAGAAACAAACTGGTTTGTTACTTTGTTTTTATAATATTTATAGCCTGCCCCATTCCTAATGGACTTTGGCAAGTTGCAATAATTTATAATCTTGAAATTGTGGAACAATGATCTCTTAAAGACCTAGGTGGATATCTATTTATCTATCACAAATATGACACTGCCTTGTTTCCCTGGCAACAAGCTATCTGGTCGGCTTCTATCCTTTCTGAGATCTAGATTTTTGCTTTTCTTGTTTTGAAGCTACTAGCAAAAAAAACCACCCTGTGATATTTGTATCACCAAGTCTTATAATTTGGGGTAGGAGGGGGAAGGGGGAGTAAATGAACTCCAGTGTGCTATTTTCTACTTACTGGAAGAAAAGAAGAAATATTCCCTAAATCAAAGTATAAAAATAATTTCCAGCCTGAGTGAATAAAAAAGTAAATGTTATTGTCATTGTATATGTTATATGTACCCATCATATTAGACTTTTTGGAAAACCAAGGCAAGACAAATTCTCTTCTGTGGTTGCAAGCAAGATAGCTAATCCCATCATCTCCTGGTGCCCTGCCCACCAATCTACTGTTCTGCAATCTCCTCACAGAGGGCAGCAATCCAGAACATATGTGGATAATGTACCATTGCCTCCATATCCAAAGAGACTCCAAGAAACCAATCTATTAACCAGCTCCTTTGTTCTTTGCTCCAGTTTAAGGGTCCACTTTTGCAGAGCCATCTTTAGATTAACACACCTCTCACAGAAACTCCTTGGGGTTTTCCCTCCCCTCCCATTAAACCTATTTTTCCTTTCCTTTATATGTTTCTTTTGCAACTGTTTATCCTTACTCATCTAGTCCAGGGGTCTTCAAACTTGGCCCTTTTATGACCTGTGGACTTCAACTCCCAGAATTCCTCGGCCAGCATGCCTGGTTGAGGAATTCTGGGAGTTGAAGTCCACAAGTCATAAAAGGGCCAAGTTTGAAGACCCCTGATCTAGTCACTCTCCTTGGATTCATTCAACTGCCTTTTTTTCTTTTTATTTCCTTTCTTTCTTAAATTATCCTACCTCCTCATTGTTTCAGCATTCACCGTTCTTAACTACCTCATTCCCACTGCAGTCAACTTACCAATATGTTTCTCCAGACATACCAACTTTTATAAAAACAAAGGTGATTTACTTAATGTAGTAGTGATTCAAGAGGTTGCAGAGGAAAGTGGAACCAGCATCTCTTCTTCTCTTAGAGGAAGTATTCCCTAGATTTAAGCTGCAATATAAAAAGGGAAAGTTGTAAAATCAGGTCAATCATGTGACCAACCCTTACAATTGTCACAAGATATAACCTTGATGGGCAGGCTCCATTATGGTTTGCTTGTACCTTTATTTGTAGTTCCATTCATTCAGCATATGTGGCTGAGCTCTGCAGATGTTTATGATAAAGAATACAATTTCTCATTGCAATGTTGGTCCCATAGACACATTGAACTTAATGGGGACTTACATTAACAAATGATAAATAATTCTTTGCTTTTTTCCTATTAAAACATAGGATTTTCCTTTTTCAGCATATGAGATAAAACTAAAGTAAAATAAACATGCTGAGACTGCATTGCATGTATCAAGGTGGTGGTTGCCTAAGCAACAGCTATTGCATAACATTTTACCAAATATTTTGCTTGATCATATTTTGAAAACCAAGTGCTATGTTTTAGCTTGCCAAATGAAGGGAGAAAGAAACTGACTTTCCTCCCACAAGGTTAATCTGAAGAGAATACATTCCCCAATTCACTTTTCCTCATCCAAAAAGAATACGCAACTAAGTATAAGACAATTAAGCCCAGCAGAATAGGTTTCTATTACAGGCTGCATCTTCATTTTAAACATAATATGGTGATGTCAAAAGAACAATAAAGGAAATAAAGGTGACCATGGTGATGTTCGTCATTTTAGAATATATCTGCCAGCCTGACAACTGCTAAAAAACCTCTCTTTTAGATGAATACTGAATTAAAAAGAGAACAAGGCTCTCTGTGAGGTTAACCTTGAAGATATCCCAGAGTTTCCACCTAATGCAGAATGCAATGTCCCCTTGAGCATCGGTGCGAAACTTTGATCCACCAAATATGATTTGAACTACAATTCCCACCAGTAACCTTTACCACTGGGCAGCCTGAATAGGGCAGCTGGAAATTGTAGTTCAGTGTTACCTGGAGGTCTACAAATAGTCAATATGCTTTGCATTTTTTCCAAATTAGCTTCCTATATGATTCTAGATTCATATCAATGTTTTGACCTTTTTGGACATTATGCAGCTGAGGATATATGCAAGAACTTCCCCATTTCTGGAGATGTACACCAGAAGATGTTGCAGAACTTTGAACTTCTTGGTGAGGAACAGTAGGCAATATTTTTTGTTCACTTTTGTTCATTGTAAAACTTTGTATTCTCAGATATAACAGAGCAAGCTGCTGCTCTTATATTATTGGCATGCCATTGTTACCTATTTACGATCTTTTGGAGAGGGTGTTACTAAACTGAGCATTGCCTTGGGTAACTTTCTAGGCAGACAGTATTAATCATTTTGGAAATTTAGAATCCGATGCATAGTTTACTTCACAAATTGGTACTTCCCTTTCAGGCAATTACAAAAAATGAGAAAATGTTAAACTGGGAACATTTCCTTCTATTAGGCTCAAGACCCAAGACTGCTTAAACTCTTGCACAGTAGTAGCATAAGATGGGACTAGCTGAGGCATGTATGTTTAAACAAGTAGGGAGCCTCCCCCCCTTACTTCACATTGACAGCATCCATTTCAGGTTTTACAAGTGGTAGAAATCAGAACTTGCCATTTTGACTCCCCACGAAGCTGAACAATTGTAAATGACAGCATGTTTATGAGAACAGGTCTCATAACATCCAAAGGAGCATAGGTAAATCTACACAGCATAAAGAATATCCTGAATTGCAAGAAGAGTTGGTGTAGACATAGAATATGCTGGAAATGGAAATGACAATGAATGAATGCCATTCACAGAATTCACTTATACACCGCTAGGGAATACTTCCTAAAAGAGAAGAAGACATGCCAGTTCCTCTTCCCTCTGCAACTTCTTTAGTCACTACTACAACATTTCTCAATCTTGGCAACTTTAAGATACACAGACTTCAACTCCTGGAAATTGAAGTCCACACATCTTAAAGTTGCCAAGGTTGACAAATGCTGCACTATTATATTGTTCTAGATATCTCCCAAGCTTCTGGACTAACTCTTCAGGAACAGTGGGAAAACAGATTATTGTTGTCCTCTTTTCCTTCAGAAGAATGAACTGCAGAACTAAAGCTGTTCCGTGAACAGTAAACTTCTGTTGTGACTAGATGAGCTTGTTCCCCAAATCACTCAAGCACAATTCTGTTCACTTATACAATAATGAAATCTTCATCAATCCTTTCTTGAATAATACCCTGTTGTATGTCTCAACTCAGGGCTCACCATATAATGTGGTCAATATCCTACCCTAGTGTCTATGTGGGTCTGGATATGGAGGAACAGACAGAATCCTGCCAAGACCAAGTGGATGGAAAGCCAACTGACGGACTTTGGGTCAGTCACTCTCTCTTAGCCCAATCCACTTCAAAGGGTTCCTATTGCAGGAAATATAAGAGGAAGGAGTATGAGAAATGTTTGTTGCATGGAGTTTGTTTATAAAAACAATAAAAGCAGGATATAAATAAATAACTGCAAAAAAAGAAGATGAGATGAGATAAGATGAGTTGAGATGAGATGAAATGAGATAACCTTTATTGTCATTTTTTTACTGTGGGCACAATGGCACACATCAAAAATGAAATTTAGTTGCCCTCTCTCAAAGTGAAACACATACATGACACACACTTAAATATACTATATACAACATATGTATAGACCCACACCCCTACATATACATAACCAATAAATATTAAATGCTGTCCACCTTGAATAAATAACGGAAGGAGGAAGCTTGAGAGTTTACAAGGTTAATGCTGTATGGAATGAAACTATGGCTGAATCTGGATGTTCTGCTACAGATACCATGAAGCCTCCTCCCAGAAGGCAACAAGGAAAACAGGTGGTGAAGAGGATGAGTAGTGTTCCAGATAATCTTACGGACCCTGTTCAAACAACGCTTCTGTAAGAAGAAAATAAATAGAACAGAATAAAGAATTTTTAAAGAAGTGACTCTCAATTTTCCTTGCAACAAGTATAGGCAAACTGACAGACCTCATCTCTTCCTATACCCATCATCCATTCAGTCTCCAAAAATCATCATTTTTGTCCAAGAGCTGACAAAAAGTGCATTTTATAGAAATATTTCTTATTTTAACACTGATCAGACTTTATATTCCTTTTTGTTTGTTTGTTTCTAACGATCTTGATCTTTATTGCATCCTGTTGGTGTTGCACGATTGAAAATCCATTCAAACTTTCTCCCATCTCAAAAATTTCTTCAAGGCCATAGAAACCCTCTTTTATAAACCCAGGAGTAAATCCTCACCCAGGTCAAATTTCATTTCCTGGCTTACCATTTGTGTTTCCACTCTCTGTCATCTCTGCCTTATAATCCACATTTTTTTTTATTTTCCAATATTTCTACATCACTGGAGTTTGTTTCACCTCTTCATTTTGTTGGCCTATAAATTCTTCTACATTGTTCTCTTTCTCATCTTTTTTTCTTCTTCTTTAGAATCTACTTTAAAAAAACGCATGCAGTCAATTTAGATATAAGTTTCTCTCTCGATTTTTTAAAAATTCTTTGAAATGTCTCAAGCATCATACCTTGGCTCTGTCATTTTACAAATTTCACTGTTCTTTTTTCAGTTCAAGAATAAAGGGCATGTTTCCTTTTTTTCTGCTTGGAACTTCATTTTATTTTACTTATTTATTGCTCTAGCTGCCCATCTCAATCTATTTGGGATTCTAGTGTTCTATTTCTTTAATCATGAAGTTTCCAGTTTCTTTGATTCTTTATTTTCAAATTTTAACCAATCATCTCTTTCCTGATAGATTAAATCATGTATGTTCCCACAAAATAATTTGTTTGCTTAATTATTTCAAAGATCTTAGCAAAAATTCTAATATTCCAAATTCGTTTGGTCCCTTAATTTATTTATAACTTTCTTGAATTACATTCTTATTTAGCTTTTTGTCATTTATTTTAGATTCTTTACATTCTTTAAACTGGTAATTTTTCCTCTATTTTGGATTAGGCTATGTGCAGGTGTACCTAGAAGAATTGATGCTGTTTTGAAGGCAAAAGATAGTCACACCAACTATTGATTTGATTTGGATTTCTCTTCTGTTCATTTACTTTCCATTTTGTTAATTGATAAAAAATACACTATCACTTCTATTTCTGAAAGCATTCTTAATTTACAGCATTTTGTACAACTGCCTAACAATTTGCAAAGTACTATACATCACAAATGTATTTGCACTAGATCGCTTATCCTACAAAGGAAAGAGACAGGGAAAGGCCTCAGTGTGAATGACCCTTGAGAAAGTTCAGTCTTATTTTTCAGCCTCATTCTAATCTACCTCATGAAATGAATTATTCTGGCATTTCATCATTTTACATTTCTGGGCCCTCCAGATGTGTTGAATTAAAACTTCTGGGTTTGCTGGAGATTAAAACATATGAACAATGGTTACAGGAATTTGGTATGTCTAGTTTAATAAAAAAAGGAGTAGGGGTAGTGGTGGGATTCAGCCAGTTCACACCACTTCAGCAGAACTGGTAGCTATTTATTTATTTTTGCCCAGGCCCAGAATGGACTTTCAGAAGCAGCATCCACACAGAGAACCAGTTGTTCACATATTGGAATCCCACCACTGAGTAGGGGTGACATGATAGCAGTGTTCCAATATCTAAGGGGCTGTCACAAAGAAGGGGTTAACCTATTCTCCAAAGTGCCTCAAGGCAGGACAAGAAGAATGGATGGAAACTAATCAAGGAGACAACCAACCTAGAACTAAGGAGAAATTTCCTGACAGCTGGAATAATTAATCAGTGGAACGATTTGCGTCAAGAGGTTGTGGGTCCTCCAACACTTGAGGGTTTTTTTTTAATTGAAAAGTTTTACAGTACATTTTATTTTTAACAAAACAAAACAAAACCCCTCCCAACCCCCTCCCCTCTTCCCAACCCTCCCCAACACCTCCCTCCCTCCCCCTCCCCCCTCCCCGACTTCCCAGAGCTAAATACAAGGTATAAAAGTAGAAACAATCATAATCTAGCATATGCAAACAACAATAAGCTATTAAATCTATCGCACTTTAACTCTTATAAAATGACTACAAGGAATATAAATATCACATCAATACTTATTCAAATGCTAAATGAAACTTTTTAGTCCCATATTTATTCTGGATGTAATCAATCCATTTTTTCCACTCCACAATATATCTCTGTTGCGAATGGTCTTTCAAATACGCTGAGATCTTTGCCATTTCCGCCAGGTTGGAAACTTTTAAAGTCCATTCTTCTATAGTCGGCAGTTCTTCCTTCTTCCAATATTGCCCTACTAAAAGTCTTGCTGCCGTAATTAAATTCAACATCAACTTAGTGTCCACAACAGTAGTGTCAGTAGTAATGCCCAGTAAAAACAATTGCGGACAAAACTTTATCCTTTTCTTAAATATCTTCTGCATATTCCACCAAATTTTAATCCAAAATGCTTTAACCTTTTTACAGGTCCACCATATATGAAAATACGTTGCATCTTCACCACCACACCTCCAACATTTAGGCTGGCAGTTCGGATACATACTTGCTAGTATTTTAGGATCTAAATGCCACCTATAAAACATTTTATAAAAGTTCTCTCTTAAATTTTGAGCTTGCATAAATTTTACATTTCTCACCCAAATCTTTTCCCAAGTATCCATTGTAATGACTTCTTGAAAATTCTGAGCCCACTTTATCATACAATCTTTAACAAGTTCTATCTCTGAATCAATTTCTATCAATGCAAGATATATCCGTTTGATATGTGCTTGACCTTGATTTCTAATTTGCTTTACCAAATTTTCATCAGTCATTGAAAAACCAATTTTCTGACCTTCTTTCCACCTGGCCTGTAATTGCCCATACTGAAACCAAGTTTGAACAATCTTTTCTTCTCGTAAGATATTATACGGCTTCAAATGCCATACATTCCTTTCCAAACTTAAAATTTCCTTATATGTAGTCACATCATGTTTAAACCCAACACTTATATTTTCTATTGCGTGTTTTGGTATTGCCCATAAAGGTATCTTATAATTTAGCTTATGTCTATACTTTTTCCAAACTTGCAACAGAGCATGTCTTAAAATATGCACCTTGAACACATTATCCACCTTCTTATCATACAATAGGTATGCATGCCAACCGAATAGCAAATCATGACCTTCAAGATTTAATAATCTCACTTGTGTTAGATTAATCCAATCACTTATCGCTGACAAAGCAGCAGCTTCATAGTATAGTTTAAAATTAGGCATTTTAAGACCACCTCTCTCACGCGTATCCTGCATAATCTTAAATTTAACTCGTGGCCTTTTCCCTGCCCAGACAAATTTATTAATACCCTTTTGCCATTCCTCCAAGTTTGAATCCTTTTTAAGAATAGGTATCATTTGAAATAAAAATAGAAATTTCGGCAAAACATTCATTTTCACTGCTGCAATTCCTCCCAATAAAGACAATTGTAGTTTTTTCCAACTATCCAATTCTCTTTGAACATTTCCCCATAGCTTTTCATAATTATTTTTATATAGCTTTGCATTTGAGGGTGACAAATATACCCCCAAATATTTAACCCTTTTGACAATTTCAAATCCCGTTAACCCTTCTAAAGCAGCCTTTTGTGATACTGTCATATTCTTAGACAACATTTTAGTTTTTTGTATGTTAACCTTGAATCCAGAAACTTTCCCATATCGCATTATTATCTCCATCAATTCTACAACAGAATTTTCTGGCTGGGTCACCGTAACAACCAGATCGTCTGCAAACGCCCTCAGTCTATAATCCTGATCTCTTATTTGAATTCCCTTAATTTTTTTCCAAATCCCGTATTTTAATCAGCAATATCTCCAATGTTAAAACAAATAGTAAAGGTGACAATGGGCACCCCTGCCTTGTACCCTTTTCAATGTTACATACTTCGGTCAGACTATTATTTACTATTATACGGGCTGTTTGCTTTTGATATAGTGCCCTAATTGGTTGTAATAATTTATCCCCAAAATTCATTTTATCTAATACTTTCAACAAAAATTGCCAATCCAATTGATCAAAGGCTTTTTCAGCCTCCAAAAAGATCAACGCTGCAGGGATCTGATTGTTTCTTTCCAGAAATTCCAACAAATCAACTATATGCCTCACGTTGTTCTTCATTTGTCTACCACTTATAAACCCAGTTTGGTCACCATGAATTACTTGTTGCAGTACCCTCATTAATCTGTTAGCTAAAACCTTAGCAAATATCTTGTAGTCCGTATTCAAAAGTGATATTGGTCTATAATTTTTTTGCTTGAGTGACATCCTGATCTTCCTTAGGAATCAAAGAAATAAAAGCAGTTTTCCAAGATGGAGGCACCCCTCCTCCCATTTGAATTGTCTGAAACAATTCCCTTAATGGCTTTACCATCTCTAACTGTAATTTTTTATAATACACAGCAGTCAGCCCATCCGTCCTTGGCGCCTTGCCCACTTTCAATTGTTTAATTGCTGAAAAAATTTCTTCCTCAGTTATCAATTGATTCATCTCTTCCTTTTGTTCTTGTGTAAGAACAGGAATACTAGCATTCATCAAATATACATCAATATCTGCCTCGCTAATCTTATCTCTAGCATATAACTTAGAGTAAAAATCAACAAAAGTTTTCTTAATAAGACTCTGCTGATAGACTACCTTACCCTTATGTTCTATTCTATCTATATTAGAAGCCCTTTGCTTCTTCCTTAACAAATAAGATAACCATCTACCTGGTTTATTGGCATTGCAAAAAGTATTATGTCTAGCATACCATAGATTAGTTGCCACTTGATCAGCCATCAACTTGTCAAACTGTCCCCTTAATAAGTTAATTGCCTCTTTAATCTTCACATCCGATGGATTCAAAATTAAAGCCTTTTCTTTTTCCCTAATTTCATTCTCTAATTCCTTCCTCCTAAATTCCAGATTACGTCTATATTTGTTGTTCAAATATATTAACACACCTCTCATATAAGCTTTACTAGCATCCCAAACCATTTCAATAGAAGTACCCTTATGCATATTGATTTCAAAAAAATCCTTCATCTGTTTTTTACATTCTTCCACATTTTCCTGATTTCTAAACAGGTTCTCATTTAGACGCCAGGAGCGCCTATCTCTATTATCCTTGTCTATCTCTAACCAGACTGGACTATGATCAGACATAGTTCTTGGACAAATCTTAATCTTCTTAATCCTGGAAAAAAATCATTAGTAATTAGTATAAAGTCAATCCTAGAAAAAGATTTATGTGTATCAGAAAAAAAGGTATAGTCCTTTTCTTGCAGATTTCTTTCTCTCCAAATATCTCGCAGTTCCAAATCATCCTTCATTTCAAAAAAGGATTTAGGCAGTTTAGCATGACTTGGAACACTTTTAAAAGTACCTCTCTTGTCCATTTGTACATCCAAAACACCGTTCCAGTCTCCCATAAAAATAAAAGATTTATAATCCCACTGAGTAATCTTGCTGTGTAGTAAACTATAAAAGTCTGCTTGTTGTTGATTAGGAGCATATAATCCAACCAAAAGTGTTTTCTTGCCTTCTATTAACAGTTCAATCATAACATATCTTCCTTGTTTATCTGCTTCAATTAACTCCGCTGTCAAGGTATTCTTAACATAAACAACCACTCCATTTTTCTTGTCCGTTGCAGAGGCAATAAATTGTGTACCCAGTCTTGAATTTAATAAGTACTTTTGATCCATAACTCTAATATGTGTTTCTTGTAAACAAATAACATCATTCTTAAATTGTTTTAAATATTGAAAAACTTTCTTTCTCTTCTGCGGTGAATTTAAACCATTAATATTCCAAGTTAGAAACTTTGTTGCCATCCTTCGCGACCCAAAGCTTTTGGAGCGCTTCTTCCAGGATCACCTGTACTTTCTTAGGTCACGCCCCTCCCACAGCTTCACTATAGGTAAGTTTTGGAGGTCCCATGACTTTCTGCTGGTCTTGTTCTTGCTCCCGTCTCATTCGTCTCGAAGCAGCACGCGTCATCCTCTGGTCTCTGGCCTCTTCCGATGATACTGAAATTTGATCCACTCCTGTAGCTTTCTCATCTATCTGCGTTGTTCCTTCAGCACCTTGTAAATTCTCACTGCGTAGTTGAGGCTCTCCCTCACCATTCTTCTTTGTAGATTCCAAAAGTGGTATGGGGGTTGCTTTTAAAACATTACTGTAAAAATCACGTGCCTGCATCACTGTAGTAAGACGATGTCTCGTACCTTCATGCATCACCACCATACCCACTGGTATCTCCCATCTGAACTTAATATCACGTCGCCTTAATTCTTGTGCTAAAAAAGCAAATTCCTTCCTTCTCCTTAGGATTTTTGGAGGGATCTCTTTTAAAACCAAGACTTCTTGCTCAGCAATTGCAAATTTAGTATTGTAAGAGGCTTGAATGACCTCATTTCTAATTGCTCCCTTTGTAAAATAAACCACCACATCTCTGGGTAATTTCCTTTGTCTTGCAATCCACGAATTAACACGGAAAATTTTGTCTATATCTTCCATAATTGCATCTGCTGGTCGCCCCAGCACCCCTTCCAAAGCCTCAGAAACTATTTTCTTCAAATTTTCTTTAGGATCCTCTTTTAAGCCTCTGATTCTCACAGCAAACTCCATCTGATGATACTGTACCAAGGTCAAATCACTATCAATTTTCTCCACCACATTCTCAGTCTCTGACATTTTTGCATCTAATCTGATATTATTTTGGCTGAGATCTTCCACTCTTTCATCCAAACGCTCAATACATATAGCCATGCCTTGAAATGCAAGTAAGATGTCTGCCCTTATTTCTGTTAGCTTCTCATCCAGCTTTTCATCCATAATCTCAGCTAGTTTTTCTGTTAACTTCTCATCCAGCTTTTCATCCATAATCTCAGCTAATTGTTGCGATTGCTTTTCCATAACCTCCTGCATCACATTCTGCAAGTCTTTAACTGTAAGAGTTGGTGCAGGTGCAGGGGGCAATAAAGCTTGCAACGAAGACTGCTGCATCGGAGAAGCCCCCGCGCTTCTAAGAACTTTAGAAGATTTAGCCGCCATTTTCACCCACTATTGCCTGCTACGCACTTTCACTTTCAAACTCCGCAAAGTCCATTGAGTTAAAGCTCATAAATTCACTTTCACCTGGATCTCCTGTATCGCTCTGCCTGCATCCAAGTTCTCCAAAGTTCTCTCTTGCTGGAAGGGATGGTTGCAGACGCCCTTTTCTGCTCCAAAAAGCCCGGAGCAGAAGCGCCTCGCAGTCCGGAGCAAACCCAGACTTTGGGGGGGGGGCTCAATCCTTCAGCCGCCAAAACTTTAAGTTCTGGCGGCCCTGGAGAGCTCTACCCCTACCTGGGCGCTCACCCCCTCCTCTTCTCCCGAGGAGGGGGCTTCCGAGCCACCAAAACAGCTGATCGGCGCTGTTTTCGGCGGCTCTATGGAACTGCGGGGCTGACAGCCTGAGAATGGCTGCCTCCGGCGACGCCTTGCCACCAGTCAGGAGGTTTTTAAGAAGAGATTGGCCAACCATTTGTCTGAAATAGTATAGTGTTCCTTCCTTGAGCAGGGGAGTTGGACTAGGAGACCTCCAAGGTCCCTTCCAACTCTGTTATACTGTTATTCTGCTATACTGACTAAAGATGGTGTACAGTACCATTCATTCTATCCGAGATAATAGAACTTAATACAATGTATGTATTATAGACAGCATTCTGAAAGAAGCAACTTCCTTTTACTGCTTAAGGAATAAGGGAAGTAGGCTGTTTCAGCAAGGAAAATGTATTCTCCCATAGGACTGTGTATATTTCAAACATTTTTTTGGAAGAGGTCCCTCTGCATGGCACCATTCTGTGATTCATTCAAACAGCCCCATCTCATTGTTATTATCGATATTACTCTTCAGCACAAGCCCAAAGATACTATTCTTTCAACAGTTGAATTAAGAATGTGTTGATTTAATGATTTGATTAATTGAAAAAAGAGCCTCTTTTTCAGACTCATGTGGAAGCCTAAAAGATGAAGTGTGTGTGTTTTAATAAATAATAGAGAACTGCTCATGCCTGTGCAAAGGTCCAGAGCACTTCTTCTTAATCTTATTTGAAGCCTGCACAGCCCTATTTTCCAGCAACACAGAGGGTAAATCTTAGAAGGGAAAGCAATGCACAAGACAATCTATACCTGTCTATTAGAAACAATCCTATTGACTTCCAGGGCCGTGTTATCAGGGAGGTCTACATAAAGACCATGGTCTCAAAAGCTGAATCCTATGGAGCCCCTGCGCAATCTGTTATACAGCATTCAACCTGGGGTTCTCTAAGATTAATAACTATACTTCTTACAAAGATGCTTCAGGGGTGGGATGCATTTGGGATTCTAACTGATGAGGAAGTCTGGTCTTATAAATAAGAGTGGTTTCAACTCACCCAGCTGTCCTGTCCAGCTGGTTCAAATTAAGTGTTAGATATGACAGCCTCCAACCATCTGGCAAAAAATATTTGATATTCAGTAGGAATCAGGCCATTATAACAGTCTGAAGGAATCCACACACACCCCAACATGTTATTTCTCTGCTCCAATAACTTCAGTGCATCAGTCTCTCCAAGCCTCTTGTATGGCTAATGGGCTGCATTCAGCTTGATATGTTTCAGACTCTGTAGGACTGCCATGGCTCCACTTGTGTTTAAAGCCCATTGTTTTGGCAGTCCATGGAACTATTTATTAGTCCCTTTTTTCAGAATATTTTCCCCAGCCTTTTATCCTCAGGTTGCTTTGTTGTTGTTGTTGCCATAGGAACCCAACCATCAGGAATATGATATAAACAATGATATTTTTTTTAAATTCCATTTATATCCCGCCCTTCTCCGAAGACTCAGGGCGGCTTACAAGCTTAGCAGTAGCCTTCATTCTATGTATATGCCTGCTTATTAGGGCTTTCATACACCCCCCAAGCGGCATTATTACAAAGTCAGCTTAATTGCCCCCAACAATCTGGGTCCTCATTTTACCTACCTCGGAAGGATGGAAGGCTGAGTCAACCTTGAGCCTGGTGGGATGCGAACCTGCACTAATTGCAGGCAGCTGGTGTTACTTAAGGAGGCATTAGCCCACTGCTCCACCAAGGCTCTTGTTGCTTGACTTGCTTGCAGTTCAAACATGTGTATGTGATTTCAAATACATACCGTAGATTCCGGCGTATAAAACTACTTTTTAACCCATGAAAATCTTCTCAAAAGTCAGGGGTCGTCTTATACGCTTATACACCGGGTGCTGAAACTTTAGGGACAGGGCTGGCTGGAAAACCTGGAGTGGATCTTCCATTTAGTCTGCACAGGGAAAGCGGGACCAATTGGAGTAGAAGCTGCAGTCTGTGATTTTTTACAGGCTGGGGTCTGGGCTTTTTTCCTTCTAAAGTTGAAGAGCAGCTGTAGGCAGGTGGGGAATGCAAGAGCAACTTGAAAGGCAGGTGGGGAATGCATAGCCAGAGCAGCAGCTTAGCTCTAAGGACACATTTGACTCAGGAACTTGGCGGGCTGGCTGGAAAACCTAGAGCGGATCTCCCATTTGGTCTTTTTTTTTAAACCCATTTATATCCCACCCTTCTCCGAAGACTCAGGGCGGCTTACAATTTAAAGCACAAATCAATGTGCTTAGCAATAGCCTTCATTCTATGTATATGCCTGCCTATTAGAGCTTTCACCACCACCCCACAAGCAGCATTATTACAAAGTCAGCTTATTGCTCCCAACAATCTGAGTCCTCATTTTACCTACCTCGGAATGATGGAAGGCTGACTCAACCTTGAGCCTGGTGGGATGAGAACCTGCACTAATTGCAGGCAGCTGGGGTTACTTAAGGCTCTGCGCAGGGAAAGCTTTAGAGTGAATTAGGAAAAGTGAAAAAGTGAATTAGGAAAATAGGAAAAGGGTTGCTGGAATTGGGTACGTGTAGTTTAACGAAGAGAAGGGTGAGGGGTGACATGATAGCAGTGATCCAATATCTCAGGGGCTGCCACAAAGAAGAGGGAGCCAAGCTATTCTCCAAAGCACCTGAAAGCAGAACAAGAAGCAATGGATGGAAACTAGTCAAGGAGAGAAGCAACCTAGAACTAAGGAGAAATTTCCTGACAGAACAATTAACCAGTGGAACAACCTGCCTCCAGAAGTGATGAATGCTCCAACACTGGAAGTTTTTAAGAAGAGACTGGACAGCCATTTGTCTGAAATGGTATAGGGTTTCCTGCCTTAGCAGGGGGTTGGACTAGATGACCTCCAAGGTCCCTTCCAACTTATTATTATTATTATTATTATTATTATTATTATTATTATTATTATTATTATTATTATTATTATTATTATTATTATTATTATTATTATTAAGTTTAATCCACTTGCACTGTTTTATGTTTACATGTTTGATGACAAACAGCCTTATGTTTATAAGTGACAGTTTTCCTACTAAGTACCTGCATGTCATAAGCATTTGAATTAAAATTACCATATTAAAATCAAATCTGATGTTTTTTAATTTTTATTTGGTGTGTGTTGGAAGAGGGGTAGTCTTATACGGCGAGTATAACCCAAACCCTATAATTTAACAGGAAATGTAGGGGGTCGTCTTATACGCCCAGTCGTCTTATACGCCGGAAAATACGGTACTCTAAGTTATTTCAATATGGAAAATATTTAATTAGGATTGTGTTTTTTTCCTCTTTTCATTTTTGATCAGTTGTATAAATGGGGACATCAACTTCTTTAACCAAAGCACTTTTTGTAGATTATGAAATGCACAAACTGTTCTGTGCACACAAAGCAATCATTTCCCTTGTGTGGAACTGTTATGTAAGGACTTTTGCAGAGATGCAGGAGTTTTACTGATGGACTTATTTTTTGGATTTATGTAATCCAGAACAATTATTTTATCAATATAATCTTTCTTTTACTGCTTACTGCTTTTTCTTTTGGTGTAATCAAGGTTACCTTATTCTCCTAAGAAAACCTGGGGAATTCTAAAAAATAGGAGATGCTCAAAACCAACACTGATTCAGGGCAATCAAGTGTCTGGAAATCCAGTTTAAGTGTTGCTGTTAAATTAAGGTTGCATTAATCTATATAAATCTGCCTGTCATTCTTGAAACTTCAGTTCTCACTCCCTACAGCAGGAATGAGTCACTTCGATCAGCTTGATGGCATCTGGTTTCCTATTTAGGTCATTTGAAACATTTAACTCAGTCTTTTGCAGATTGGGCAATTTTAAGACCTGTGGACTAAAAGTCCCAGAATTCCCCAACCCTCATGCTGGCTGTGGGATTCTGGGAGATGAAGTTCAATTTGAAAAACACTGTTTTAAATTAGGCTACATCTTCCATCGGCAGAATATGACACCTTTGCCAGAAGGGAAGTCATATTTTAATGGCTGGTATGTCTCCAGCAATCTGTCAGCTTAAAGCCCTGCTTGGGGGTAGGGTTGGGGAGGAAGGAAGGAAGGAAGGAAGGAAGGAAGGAAGGAAGGAAGGAAGGAAGGAAGATTAGTTCACAAGCTGTACCATTGTAGTTTTATGGGGAAGCTGAGTTCCACCACATGTTTATTGGACCCGTGCCCTTCTTGGCTGGTTTATGCAGCTAGGGAGAGGACACGAGGCTGGCTCCAGGCGGTTATATCTGCTTCTTTGAGTGAGGGTTGTTTCCCCACCATCTTGAAGGAGGCGGTGGTGAGACCTCTCCTCAAGAAGCCTGCCTTGGACCCAGCTGTATTGAACAACTTTCGTCCAGTCTCCAACCTTCGCTTTCTTGCGAAGGTTGTTGAGAGTGTGGTGGCGCATCAGCTCCCTCTGGTCCTGGATGAAGCGGATTATCTGGACCCTTACCAATCGGGTTTCAGGCCCGGGCACAGCACGGAGACGGCATTGGTCGCTCTGGTGAATGATCTCTGGAGGGCTCGGGATAGGGGGTATTCCTCTGTCCTAGTCCTATTAGACCTCTCGGCGGCTTTCGATACCATCGACCATGGTATCCTGCTGCAGCGTCTCAGGGGATTGGGAGTGGGAGGCACGGTTTTTCAGTGGTTCTCCTCCTATCTCCTGGGACGCTCGCAGTCGGTGTTGGCAGGGGGGCAGAGGTCGACCCCTAGGACTCTCGCTTGTGGAGTTCCTCAGGGGTCGGTCCTCTCGCCTCTCCTGTTCAACATCTATATGAAACCGCTGGGTGAGATCATTCGTGGTTTTGGAGTTGGGTATCATCAATATGCTGATGATACCCAACTTTTTATTTCGACCCCAAACCACCCCAGTGATGCCCTCGCTGTGATGTCCCGTTGCCTGGAGGCGGTTCGGGTCTGGATGGGGAGGAACAGACTTCAACTCAACCCTGACAAGACTGAGTGGCTGTACATTCCGGCTTCCCGAGACACCTGCGATGTTCCACCTCTTTCTATGGGGGGTGAGCTTTTACCCCCTGTGGATAGGGCTCGCAACTTGGGAGTCCTCCTAGATTCACGACTCACTTTGGAGGATCACATAGTGGCCGTGACTAGGGGGGCTTTTGCCCAGGTTCGCCTGGTGCGCCAGTTGCGGCCCTATCTGGACCGGGAGGCCTTGTGTACGGTCACTCATGCGCTCGTGACCTCTCGCCTAGACTACTGTAACGCTCTCTACATGGGACTTCCCTTGAAGACTACTCGGAGGCTCCAACTGGTACAGAATGCGGCCGCGAGAGTTGTCTTGGGAGTTTCCCGGTACTCCCATGTTACACCTTTGCTCCGTGAGCTGCATTGGTTACCAGTTGTCTTCCGGGTAAGGTTCAAGGTTTTGGTTATGATCTTTAAGTCCCTACATGGCATGGGTCCGCGATACCTCGAGGACCACCTGCTGCCGGCGTCGACTCCCCTCCGCCCTGTGCGCGCCCACAGAGAGGGCCTCCTCAGGGTGCCTCCTGTCAGGGAATGTCGACTGGTGGCCCCCAGGGGGAGGGCCTTCTCTGTGGGTGCTCCGGCGTTATGGAACCAACTGCCGGTTGAGCTCCGGATGGCATCAGACCTCCGATCCTTCCGTCGCGGGTTGAAGACCCATTTATTCGAACTAGCGGGTCTGGCCTGATGGGGGTACTTGGGTTTTTATAGGTTTGTTTTATTATTCTGGTTTTAACTTGGGCATTAATTTAATTATCTTTTAATGTTTGTACTGTTGTTTATATTTATGCCCTGTGAACCGCCCTGAGTCCCTTTGGGAGAAGGGCGGTATAAAAATCTCAATAAATCTTAAATCTTAAATCTTAGTATGTGAATTTGCTGCTGACAAATATTAAAGGTCTAGTAGAAAAGAAAACAGTTACTAAATGATGGGACTCAGTTCTTAGTCTGCGAATTTTGGTTTTCCTCTTCTTAAATCACATTACTTCCCCTGAGAACAAATGAAATCAACTAAACATTTTACTGATAAGTTTTGGGCAGGCAGCCATTTTCCCCACATTTGTGACAGGTTTTCTAAATTATTAGCAGTAAGTAAAACTCAGTGCAATTGAGTGAGGGTCTCTGTGTCAATGCACGGCAGCAGCATTCAGGCATCAACAAGTGCCGAGATGTCCTCTCTCTTGATCTGCCCTGGAAGTCTCTGTTAAGTTATTAAAATTAGCCCTGTGATCACTTTGGCTTCAAGTTAGCCTCTGGAATTCTAGCTTGCTATTTCAAACAATCATTCTCTCTGCTGCCTCCCTAGAAGCAATCCAGAACTGCCATCTCTTGCGAGCAACATTTTCCTTGACAACACCTATCACACTGGTGTCTTTGGCCTCATTAGCAAGCAAGGGATATGCCCAGCAACTGTCTGCAATGCATGCATTTTTATATAAGTCTTTCTCAATTTATATATTGAAAAAGGTCTTGCTTAGAAAGAGTGTGCATTAATTACTCACCAAATTTTACTTAGTGTAATTCTCTTGTACTTACAAGTGGCATATTTATTTTAGCTCAGTGCACGGCTTGCTTTATTTTATTCCTGTCATGAATTATGCTTATAGAGCACAAGGGACCTTTGAATCCCCTTGGAATATATTCTTTAAAGCCCAAATGTTACCAGCAGAGCTGCTTACAACAGAGCTGCTTGACAGTTTGCAGACTTTAAAATGCTCTGAAGTTTTAATTATACTGCTCAAGGCACATCTTATTAACATTTAATTTTCTTGTTGCATGTCTCTGTATAAGTAGTAAGGTGATACAACCCAGAGAAAAATCTGAAGTCATCTCATGTCATGTTCTACTGAGATTAAGCAAGGCAGGCTGAATGACAGCTTCCTAACTACAGATGGCCTGGAGCTCACCTGGAAGCAATGTCCAGCTCCTATTGGGAGGGGCATTGAACCAAAAGATGAATAACTTGAAGAACCTGAAGAAAACCAAACTGAAGTGGATTTAACTAAATACAAGCAATTAGTTTAAAGGTCTGTCCTTTTTCCAACAGTCCAGTATGGGAAGAGAGAAGGAGAAAAAGATAAAGAGACATGTTATAAGTCAGGGGTGTCAAACTCAATTTCATTGAGGGCCACATCAGCATTGCAGTTGCCCTCAGGGGGGCGGCTGGGTGTGGCCAGGGTGGGTGTGGCCTACTGGGTGGGCATGGCTGGAGTCCGTGTCGCCTACTGGGTGGGCATGGCCAGCTCTACATCATTTGTGTCAAGGGTACCTATGGGGGCTTGGGCAGGAGTGGGATAGATCTGAGGGTCTCTGGCAGAAGGAGATGGGACTGGGGCAAGTGCCAAGGCATGGTCCACTGGAGGAGCCTCACTGTTCCTCTCAGGCCATGTGGGGGGGCTGGACGGTGGCACGGAGGTCAAATGCCCAGCCCAACCCTCAAGCACCTGCGGCACTAAGCCCAGCCCCAATTCCCCAAGGGGGCACCCAGCTGCACTTACCTCAAGGCTGCTGCTGCTGTGCTTGCTCTCCTTAGCCAGGTTGCTCATGATGGGTATGAGGGTAAAGTCAAGAGGGAGGCCCACTCCCTCTCTATGTGTGGAGACCTGGCTTTGTATCCAAAACTTCCTTAGCAATAGGATGGGAGACCCCCCAGGATAGGCCAGGAGGAGGGGGCAAGGGGATGGTGAAAGGGCAGCAGGGAAGGACTAAGGCAGGACTTCCCTCAGACCCTCCCTTTCCTTCCTTCCTTCCTTCCTTCCTTCCTTCCTTCCTTCCTTCCTTCCTTCCTTCCTTCCTTCCTTCCTTCCTTCCTTCCTTCCTAAGAGTGGTGGGAAAATATTTGAGATGAGGGAAGGAGAAAAACAGGCAAGAAACGCAGCTGTAAAACACTTAGAGAAGGCTGTAATGCACTATGAAGCAGTATATAAGGCTAAGTGCTAAGTGTTATTGCTATTCAATTGCAAACCCATGCTTATCTTCTTCCGCTGCAGCTTCCTACATTTCGTTCAGCATCTAGGTTGAATAAACAAGGGAGGATTACACCATTTCAACTCACTTCTTTGCTGATCTGGAGCCAATCTGTTTCATCATGTGTTCTTGGACTGTGGTTTCCTGTTCTATGCATAGATTTCACAAGAAGACAGGACATTTCAGAGTTTGACATAGCCAATGAAGCTCAGGATGACATTTTTGGCATTTGTTGGCTTGTTCATTTGATTACAGTTCATACTGTTATCTTTTTCATCTGCTTAATAATAGAAAATTGCATGTCTGTGTGAGAATACCAACTCAAATAATTAAAATATGCAAAAATCATTGTCTTATCTGATGCTGCTCATTATTTGCTCCCTGTTATTACTATTATCACTCAAGGCAGTGTGTATTTAAACAACCAGCAATTTAATCAATGCCTATATATCTCACTTTTTCTCATTAATTATTCTGATAACTGGCTTTTAAAAAATGTAATAGAATTTTTAAAAACAAAGCCACCAACTTTGGGAAACTGATTTTTTTACCTCTACCAAACCAAAGTACTGAGGTGGAATGTGCCTATTTCTGACACTCAACAAGCTCCAAAACATTGAATTTAACCTTTTGCTTTCCATTCTCCATCCCATGCACTCCCAATCCCATGGGAATGGTCCTAATATAATCACCTTCACCCCTCTTAAGTTTTTCTTATCTTTCCAGCAATAAGGACACTAAATAGAAAGTTGGAGGGAGGCCTTTCAGGAATCCTACAGTGACATCAAGTATCATCTAAGAGGTAGAAATAGAACTTACAGAATCTGCTAAATCCAATTTAGCCTCCTCATGTGAACAGTTGGCAAATGAAGCCTGGAAGCCTTTTCAGAATAATTGGTGAGAATCACTGTGACCACCCAGATGTTGGTTTTTTTTTTTTGGGGGGGGGGTTATTTCAAGAAAGAAAGAAAGGTCTCTTACAGTTAGAAACTTTCTGAAAAAAGAAAATTAAATTCCAGCTAAGGTAGGGTAGATTCTAGCACGATAAGTCAATAGATGTTAGGCAACTGTTCTTTTTTTCCTTCTTGGTCAAAGTTTTGTTTTTTAAAAAAGAAAAAATGCTGGCAAAATACATATAATGATGTTTTTTTCCTATTCCTGTTAAATTACATCAACCAGATGGGGTGACTGCACAATAGAAACCTCATCTGGATGCACCAAAACAACTTGTTTATCATTATTCTCAGTCTATGTGATAACAAGGAGAATTATGCATTCTGGATTGAAAACTAATCATAATGTTGCATCCATAGAAACAGACATAATGTTTGAGTCCATTCTATATTCTGAAATGTTGACAGTTGTGTTGTTTTTGTTTCTTCCATAAGAAACTAGGAAGTGGATTCATGGAACATATTACATCCGTATCTTGTATCTGCCAGGAGACCCATAGAACTGAAATAGCCTCATTAAAAGCGGGTTAAGAGAGAGTTTTATGACAATTTGAGAGCCGTTCTATTCATCTAATGAGCAGAACTATTGGCTAGCCAATGGCATTACTTTACAATGAGGCTAAATAGAATTAGTCATAACTTTTAGAAGCTGTTGAGAATCATGCTTATAGGTTGCTAAGCAGAAGTATTTCCAGCTGGGGTGGCAGCTTGCACAGCTTGTTTGGCAGTAGTTTTGTGCAATCATCCAAAAGACACAAAAAAGAGAAAAGAGTTCTCTGCAATTTGGCTTATGGATTTTGCTACATTGCTGATTAATGTGATTTCTCAGAGAGGTTAGCACAATTCAGCTGACGCTGCCACTGCATTTAATACTACAACAAAAATAGTTTGCAGTCAAGCCTAATATGACAAATGAAATGTTTTCCTTTGTGCAGTCATCCATGAAAGGGGACCACTGACTACTGGAATCTAGAAATGATGGTGGTGGTGGTAGAAAGCTTTAAGGATATAGGATAGTGAGATTAAATTTGTCTTTTTGCACCCTCATATTAACTAGCCTATGGCCTAGAATGGCTGCATTTGTGTTTCATTACCTCAGTAAGTATACAAGTCTATCTACAAGCATGAACATAAATGGTTGAGGTGGGGGAGGAAGCTCCCTTCTAATCATTCAGATACTAAATATAATCCTATTTTGAAAAGCTGTTAAAAAGGGAAGTGATCTATGTTTATAAGACTGCATCTATAAACTACTTCCTCAAGTTAAATGTTTCAGTCTCAGTCAGATTTGTTCTCGCTCACCCAGAAATTTGATGAGGTGAGGTTCAAATTGGTTATTTAAAATAATCTTTAAGTGGTATACAAAATAAAATAGGATGAAAAGATAGATAGATGATAGATAGATAGATAGATAGATAGATAGATAGATAGATAGATAGATAGATAGATAGATAGATAGATAGATAGATAGATAGATAGATAGATAGATAGATAGATTGTGTGTATATTCCTTCTAATAGCAGGGCAACCAACCATATCCAGATCCCATCTTCATATCATAAGGAATGTATATGTTTTTTAAAAAGAAGAAAAAGATGCCATCTGCAAATGTGTTCCAGCTCATGGAAGCAATGCAGTTTGTGCTCATTTGCATAGGAGAATAATTAAACACAAGTCTTGCCACAGTGAAGAACATGGATGTGATCTTGGAAAGAAAGGAAGAATAAGAGAGCCAATAAAAGGGAGGTGGTGCTTTTAGAAAAGATTATACGGTCCTGAGAAAGTGTGAGAAATAAACTCATAATAAGCTCACCTCCATTTTGTTTGTTTATTTGTATCCAACTTTATTATTTCCACAAGTAATTCAAATTTCGTTGTCTATAAGATGGAACAGAAAGAAATTGGACTGGCTTTCAGGATTCCAGCTTTCCATAACAAATAATATTCCTGGAAACTCTGCCATGCCTGTTTCCTGACTTGGCCTACCTCAAAGGATTGCCATAGATTTAAAATCTCTAGAACATATCCATATCTCAGCACCTCCATGTCATAGACCAATGCACTAGACCCTTTTTGTGCAAACAGAGTTCTTATTCTACCAAGTTATAATTCACCAAGAGGAATACCTATGGCTTGAACTGGGCTAAAGATTTCATATTGTTGATATAAAAATTGTTTTACTGATAGGGTCTGGATCCTCTCTTCCTTCTGTTGCTTTTGTGAACAGTCATTGCTAATAATTAACTCACTTCTTGTACTCTTGGTGTTTCAAATTTCCCTTTGACCTCACTTTCCTTTCCCTCCCCTTTGCCAATATGCCTATCACTAATGCAAATACACCGGCAAACTGGTATAATGGACATTGGGGTTAGGGTTAGGGTATAATGGACATTGGGGACAAACATTTCTTCCTTAAGCAATGTGTTATTCTGTGGATGGCTTTTTAGGGTTTTTATGTGTCTCTCACTTGTGGTAAAAGTGGATGTCAATTTGGATAGCACAAAAGGAGAGAAGACTCAGCTTTCTATGCAAAAAGAAAAGGCTTTGTGTTCTGACTATGCTCAGAGCTCATTTTCAATGTAAGATGGGAAGTCAACATGGGTTACTTGATGTGATTGAGATATAATCTGGTACTCTTCCCCATACCTGAAGATTTCAGTTTTCTACAGAGTCGTAGGTCTCTCTTCCTTCTACTTCCACTGCATAAATCATTTATCTTATCTGGGTATAATGAATATTAAATGCCCTATAGAGGAAATCATATTAACAGACTTCTTTTATTATTAGTACGACTGCTGAGAATAATGGTCAGTTCCTTTGATGAAAGATGTGTAAGGCAAGATAATAAAATATGGAGATTGGTAATAAATCATTTTGACCAGGTATGGAAGTAAAGTAATAAACACACTGAAATGAAAAAGCAACCACTTTGATTAATGGAGCCATTCATTTTCTATTCCCAGAGGGGCTTCATCCTTCCACCCAAGTATATGAGACTGAAAAAGCCACTGCATTCTTTAAAAAAAGGCCTTTTAGCAATGTAGAATAAATATTCTCCAGTTCTGCACTGAGATTATTTATTAAGGTTGTTAACAGGCTGTCAAATTAGAATTCTTACTAATGACCCTTTTCCTGGAAATAAGGCTTTCCTTTGGGAAGGTACCTGTTCAAAGTGGTGGGGATGAGGGTGGAGAGGGTGAATTTCTTTGATACTGCTGACTCACAAATGTGTAAGTCGGAACTGTTTTCAGACGCATCTGTTTAGTATGTTGTACACATCTTTCTATTTAACCCCATACATCCCCATCATTTTGTTCCAACTTTGGAAAAGTCCTGGCACAGTGTGCCTCTTATCCTTTCAAGAATTAACCTTAAACTGTAAGTACCACTAAAACCTCAGTCTTTATTCAGCAGAAGCAGAGACTGTCTGAATCTGATCCAAT
This sequence comes from Vipera berus, assembly GCF_964194415.1. NCBI lineage: Eukaryota > Metazoa > Chordata > Lepidosauria > Squamata > Viperidae > Vipera > Vipera berus. The sequence continues at coordinate 183,489,130 of NC_138203.1, read as the reverse complement.
CCCAAGTCTGTACAGGAACTGCCAGACACATATAGAAATATACGTCCGATATCTGTCTGTGTATGGGGGAGTTGGAAGGGCAGGATCTTATCTTTAATTTGTATCTGCTCCTGAGTGAATATACAAACTGTATCATTTCACTATTTCAAATGATGCCCATTGTGAAGAGCAACTGATGGATCCATCTGTGAATCTGAACTACCTTGCAGTGCACAATGGTAAGTTGCATCTCTCCATCTTACCCCCCCCTTACCCCCCAAAAAAGAATATTGTCATTCTGGACTACTGTTGAGCCAAATGTGAGCCAAATGATCTCCTTCCCTTGCTATGTAATAAAAGCCAATGGAAAACTTAGCAGCCCCTGACAGATAGCATTGTCTCAAATACCTTCTCTAAGCTGGATTTCTCAATTTCTATATCTTACTATTTTATGTTCTCTTTCTACAGTTTATATAATGTGTCTTATCCTGAGCAGGAATAGTATATAATGTGTACATATGTGATTATATGTATGTACGCATACTATCATCATCATACTATACATATATTTCACAAATGAAATATTAAATGTAAAGTGGAAATTACTTTTGAAAATAAAGTTATTTGTCAGCTGAAATATAGAGAGACTACATTAAATTTGTGCTAACAGCTCATTCCCAGACTTTGTATTGATGAGTGGAAAATTAATTACATTGCCTTTCTCAGTCTAGTGATCTCTAAGATGGGTTAGTTGTTTGAGAAAGAAAAGGGTTGAAGTTTACTTGGGGGGAAAAACCTGGAACTTTAATGTTTTCCTAGCCATATTTTTGATAAGTGAAGGATCTGTAGATTTTCCTCAATTTCATCTGCTTGAGGAGATGAGTGCAACCAATTCTCAGAAAATGCAAGGTAACCACAGTCCCCCTTCCAATCATTAAGCCTATATTAGAAGAATTAAGGATTCAGTCTAGCTATTGAACATAGCTCCATTCATTGTTATTGGTCAAGAACACAGTTGGAAAGCAAGGTAGCAGAACAGACTCAGTAGAGCTTAGAATAATATAAGAGGTATTCCAGCAATAATAAAAATAATAAAATAATAAAAAGGGGAAACAGCCCAGCTATAAACTGATAATTAATTGCTCACAAAATAAAGGAGGAATTCAAGGAAAGGGCAATCTTTTTAACATTTCTGGGGGGGGAGCTCATTCTTTAAAAGTCAATAGCAAGAAAAATGCAAAGATTATATACAGTGGACTGCCACAATCTGAACTGTGTATATCATAAAGAATACGACTAACTTTTTTTTAAAAGGAGGAAACAGGTGGAAGGTGAAGAAAAAGTTGGATGCTAATAGTAGCAAATATCCTGCCTTTGTCCCTGAGTTGGGATAAATTCCAAACTGGCAGCTAGAGAAAACTTGTCCATGTGCAGTTACACTCCATGGGGCTGAAATGCCCCCAAACAAACCAGATGGTTGTGCTATGATGTCGGTGTAGTCTTTATAACCATGCCAGCATTTGATTTTAGAATACCTTGGCTCTAAACACTTTGACATGGAAGTGAGCTATGATCATTGCAGACTGACTTGCACTAAATAACCTCATATATCTAGTAAAATACTAACAGCCCATTTGATCTCAGAACTAAGCAGGATCAAATCTGGAAAGCCCAGGGCTGCAATTGTAGACTGGAACTCGGAAAGTATTCTGGAAAAAAAGGCAATAGCAAGTTACTTTCATATTGTTGATTTAAAAAAAATCCCTGCATTGTTTTGCCCATGTAAACTTCTTTTTTTATGTAAGACAGAGAAATAGAAATCAAAATAAACCATGGGTGTGTGGGTGTGCATGGGCGTGCACGTGCATGTGTGGGTATGGGTGTGTGTGTGCATGCATGCATGTGTGTGTGGGGGGGTGCAATATCAAGTACTCAGTGAAATAAATGAGTGTATTGCTGTAGGCTTTCGTGGCCAGTTATCTGATGTGCAGCGTTGAGCTTCAAGGTTTAGTGACTGCTGTCAAGATAAAGATTTCCTTACCTCAGGACTGCTGCAGCCAGGCCTCCCACACCCCAACACCTGACATGCCGCTGCCTGATTTCTTCTGTGACCGCTCATGGCTGCACACAGCAGGAGACCATGTGGCATGTTGTGCCGGTGCTGCTACTCATGGTAGAAGGCCACATGGCACGTTGCATGCTGCTGCCGCTCGTGGCAAGACACCACACAGGTGCTGGTGCCGCTGCTGGGAGGCGAGGCAAGTGTCAGGCATAGGAGGCCTGACTGAGGAGGCCCTGAAGTAAGCGGGTGCAAGGTCCATGGGGCAGCTCCCCCCCCACCCTAGCTTGATTTTTATGCCTGCTCCCCACTGCACCTCATACAATTAGACGGTGGGACAGAGTGGACAGGGTCCTAACTAGGGCTTATTTTGGGGGTAGGGCTTATATTAGGAACACATGTAAAAATTAAGCTAGGGCTTATTTTTGGAATAGGTCTTATTTTCGGGGAAACACTGTAGTTGCCTTTAGAAAGGTAGATTTGCGGTGGGGGTTATGTGATTTGCTGCAGATGAGACATAAGAATGTGTCTTACAAACATCAGCTTGGTAGAGAAGATTCTTTGTCTCTCCTGCCTTATTTAAAGGGGCTGCATTATCTCTTGAACATCACTGAAAGAGTCCAGTGAAAATGACAAAACTGTTGGATGATACATCTCAAGGAGAAAGTTCCCATCCAATGGAAAAAAGCACTATACAACTTTGTCTAAAGGCATTAGTATGTAGACCTGGTGGAAAGTCTGTTATTGAAGGCAGAAAAGAGAAATGACTGAGGCCAGGGGTTGCTATTACCATCCAAGTCATTTTCTCATGGTAAAATAACAATGTAGCTGTGAGAAAAAGATGGAATTCTGAGGGTTCCAAAGAATAACTAAGAATGTAAAGATGAGAAGATGAGAAGATGAAGGTTCTCACTGAAAAGTTAGCAAGCTGTCTGTGATCTGCCCCAAAGAATGTCCAAAGCATTCATGCCAACGTTCAATTTGTTTTATTAGAAATAAATGTAAAGGAAATGGCTAATAAAAATAATTTGCTTAATCTCCACAGAGAGAACTAGATTGTAGTAAGAACTTCTCAAAAACATCTTCATGTCACTTTAAGATTATTCAGTTAATTCTATTTTCATCCTCTGAACAAGCTTTTACTCAAATAAATATATTAAAAAAAACTAACAAAGCTTAATTTATCCATCACCATATACTTGTCATTTTAATAAATGTACAAACTGGCTTGATACAGATATAAAAACATTGCATTTGCTGGAAAAAATGGAATTTTCAGATTAATTTTGTGCCTCTAATCTCCTTCTCCACAGGAGGACTAGTAATAATAGCTTGCTCTTTGGAGCTTAATTGGGAGGTGGTTATTATTTTCTTATTGGCATTCATAGAATCCACTGTATTTAGTAAAATTCCATATATATGCTGAACAGAACTATTCAATACAGACAAACCAATAAATATGAATAAAGTAGGTTTGAATGTAGATTATTTTTTCATCAAAGCAGTATTGTGAAAGAATTAGATATCAGATATTCTGTTTTGCTCTAAACTATTTCAGTCAATTAAAATCACATAGCATGGATTTGTAACATAAGTAATGAACTCAACACACGTTAGTTGAATATAATTTTGCCTGACTGTGGAATTTAGATATGTCTACTCATAAATACATAATGCTAGGTTCACTTGCCTTTTCTGCAGATAAATGAATAGGGAATTGGACTGCTGGAGAATTGATTGCCATTGCTTTCTCCACATAATACACTGTTTGTTTTCTCTTCTCAGAACTCAACCATCCACATGCAAACCTTACCCAGAATTATTGCAATTAGCTACCATGTCTTGGATTGACTAGGAACATCTAGGAATATGATAGATGGATATTGTTAGAAATAAAATTCTCAGTGAACTCGCACTGCCCTTTGAATATTGCAGATAGGGAATTGAGGAATAAACACCAATAGAAACCAAACACAAACCTTTGATAGCCACCTCTGAGAAAAACATTTCTCTGTGCCAGTCTTTCTTTGGTAAGCTTTGTCTTCATGCCAGCATTTATGCATGCAGTGTTTGAAATCTGCCAGAATCCAAAGAAATGAAAGATGCTGGTTAAAATATGACAGTTTTTCAAAAGCTTCACATCAAAAATGCAAATTTAAAAATTGCTGTGAATTTTTTCATTCGAAAAATAAATGCAAAAACTCAGGGAGGCTAATGACAAACATTAATCTTATTTTTTCCAGAGCACAGTGACTCTTATGTGTACCATTTCATGCTTAGTACATTTGAGCTAAATTTTTCCACCTTACAACATTATAACGAAACTCAAATTCCATTCAGTCCAGCCTCTTCTTTCCAAAACAATGTGACAACGTTGACAGATTAATCATATGTTTAGTCATATATGTTTTAATGTAACAATTGCTTTTGTCTCTCATATTTTGCTATAATTTGATGTATGGATGTTCGACAATGCAGTGGTTGCTACAGTAATAGTACATGCCATTATTGTTTGACAACTTTATCAGGCCTAGGAAGCAAAAAAAAAAAGGTTCCTGTCTTTCCTTACATTGTTTATGAATATTTCTCCTTCCTCTCCCCGTCCCCACCACCACCCACCATCACGACATGTTCTTCACAGCAATCAGGTCTCCCTGTTTATTTATTTTATTTTTATTTTAATTCCATTTATATCCCGCCCTTCTCCGAAGACTCAGGGCGGCTTACAAGCTTAGCAGTAGCCTTCATTCTATGTATATGCCTGCTTATTAGGGCTTTCACACACACCCCCAAGCGGCATTATTACAAAGTCAGCTTAATTGCCCCCAACAATCTGGGTCCTCATTTTACCTACCTCGGAAGGATGGAAGGCTGAGTCAACCTTGAGCCTGGTGGGATGCGAACCTGCACTAATTGCAGGCAGCTGGTGTTACTTAAGCTGGTGTTACTTATCCCCTGAATTGGCAGAATCTTCTCGACAAACAAGTAGCATAATATGTTAATCCCATATGACGTTCTTCATTATGCAGTTTGCTTGATTCGTTTTGATTAATAGGGCCATTGTTAGAATCTGGGCAAAAATACACCACAATGTGCTCAGGCAATCCAAATAGAGCAGCCAGAGGCGCCCACACCACATGTTTCTCTTGTTTATGGCTGTTCAATTCCCTGAAGATATGCTGCATAATGAATAGAATCAGATGAAATCTAAAACGTGGCTGAGCCTTGTCCTTTGATCAAAAGTTCATAATGAAAGAAGGCTGAGAGGAAAATTAGGCTAGGGATCATCCTTCCACTTGCCATGTTAACTTGGTGATGGAGTGTAAGCTATCAAGCATGCAAATAGTGAACATCTGTTTCTTTTCCTTGCAACAAGGCAACTTGATGCTGAAAAAAGACTGGCAAGTTTATTTACATCAGATTTTGCCTCAAGGAACTTTTTACCTGTGATTGCAACAATCGTCATCCTTTGGTCGGGGGGCGGGGAGAGGAAATCTTAGTTTGCATATCTGCCATTGTACATGGAGAAACATAATAATAATAATTAATAATAATAATGATGATGATGATGATGTTGGAAGGGATCTTGGAGGTCATCTAGTCCAACCCCCTGCTCACGTAGGAAACCCTATTATATATATATATATATATATATATATATATATATATATATATATATATATATGTATGTATGTATGTATGTATGTATAAAACTATGATATAGAATTGGGACGTGAGTGGCAAAGCTAGATTTCAGTCAGTTATCATACTGTGGGTTCCACAGATCTTTTAAACAAACATACTCAAACAGGATTTATGATTCAAACAGGATTTGCATGCTGCTTAGAAAGGACATCTTCCAGAATTAACATTATATAAACCAATTCCTCCCTGGGATAACTGTTTGCATGCCAACTAAATAAAGTTTAAAGTGGTATTATGTTTCACATTTCATATAGTGATAGTTTGATTATTTTTTTCTGGTTCATTTCAGGAAGTTTTTCGAAGAAGTATCGTTAGGAGGCAAAAGACAAAAAATAATGTTTTCATTATAAAAATCGACAAAGTGCTCTCAAAACCCGAATGAGCATTTCAAACATTAAAGCACTCAAAGACGAGAAATATGCAAATATCATGCTACGCCTTTTTTTTTTCAAAATGCTTGAAGAGAATTACATTCCCTATGTTAAAATCAGCGTGAACCCCTATTTCAGAAATGTGCTATATTGAGTTGCATACTATTAGAAAACAGCAGCTTGACAATGGAGAAAATTGCTCTTTCAAATAATATTGGAAAAAGTAGGTTGCATTCTGAACAGATATAAAGGTGCCTTCAAAATGTTTGTGATTCATTATTCATTATTATAATTACAAAATATACAATTGATATAGATGTTAAGGGTAGGAGAATTCAGTGAATGTAAAAGGGGACTAATAAGAGCACTTCCTTAATAGGGGAAGTCCAACGATGTACCGCCATTCCATTGAGCTCCACTCATTTAACTTGTTCTATCCTTTCTTTTTATTGTGGCTCCTGGTTTCTGTAGGGGAAATAAACATATTAAACATGATTCAGCATGGAAGGGAAATCTGGGTCTTCTAGAAGTCACTAGATACCCCTAAACTTTAGGCAGCATGTTGATGAATGAGGAACATCTGGGGGGGGATCACAAGTTGTCTACCTATGGCAGATGCAAAGATGTGGGATACCTGGGAGGCCATCTGCTACCTCGACTATATATTTAAGAAAGCAATAAGTCAGTCACAAGCTTTGCCCACCAAAACTGTCCTGGCAGAATGAATGGTCACTCAATCTACCCAAACTTTCATGCAAAAACGATCACAGAAAATTGGACCATTGATCTATCTTGTTCAGTGCAGCCTACATGGATTGGCAGTTGTTTTTCATGGTTTCATACCAGGAGATATTAGGAAGCAAACTTGTGTCTTTTTGCATGCAAAGCATATTTTTTTTAACATGATTTACCATTTTTTTAATGAGTCACTATTTTTGCTAACAGCTTAGTATTTGGACATTAAAGAAATAAGAAACGTCTTAGCACATAGGTTACTGAACTATAACTCTGATTTTGTTTTCAGTTAAAGAAGTCAGACAAATAACATTTTTTAAAAAGTTATCTACATGTATAATTCATCCCTCTAGTGTTTGGGGGGGGGGGCAGAAGGCAAGAATGTTCAAATTATTTTGATGACCAGCAAGGATAATTCTGAATTTTCTTGTACGTTTTGCATAAAGATCTAGGCTTCTTCAGTGCAGGCAACATGACCACAATTGCATCTTCTTTGGACATAAGTCAGACAAGTGATTGAGTAACAAAGGCCAGGGCACAGAATGAATTCAGTGTTAATGAGCGAACAAGGCTATCACTCAAGCATGCGAGTTTGGATAGATTCAAGGCTATATAAATCTGCTAATAAAAAGTGCTATTGACCCTGGAAAATGCTGGATTTCCTATGCATAGATAAAAGTTCTCGGACAGGCTTGAATAATTGATGGTTCAATAGGTGGCCTGCTGAATCTGTGTGTGTGTGAGAGAGGTAACTGCGTGGAAGAGATGTGGTATCTTTTCGACAATGCATGATAAATATTTGCTTGGAGGTACATAGGCTGAAGGGATGTGGTGGCTCAGTGGGTTAGGACGCTGAGCTTGTCGATCAGAAGGTCGGCAGTTTGGCGGGTGGAATCCCAAGTGCCGCGTAACAGAGTTAGCGCCTGTTACTCGTCCCAGCTTCTGCCAACCTAGAGTTTGAAAGCACGTAAAAATGCAAGTAGAAAAATAGGGACCACGACAGTGGGAAGGTAACAGCGTTCCGTGCGCTTTTGGCATCTAGTCATGCCAGCCACATGACCACGGAGACGTCCTTGGACAAGCGCTGGCTTTTCAGCTTTGAAACGGAGATGAGCAGCAACCCCTAGAGTTGGAAACGAATAGCACGCATGTGTGGGGGAACCTTTACCTTAACCTTTACCTTTACATAGGCTGAATTCACACCATACACTTTAAGTTATAAACCATGATTTGTAATAGCAATAGCACTTAGACATATATACCACTCCACAGTGCTTGTACACTCTCTCAGTGGTGTACAATGTCAGCATATTGTCCCCAGCAATCTAGGTCCTCATTTTATCAAACTCAGAAGGATTGAAGGCTGAGTCAACCTTGAGCCGGTCAGGATCAAACTCATCGCTGTGGGCAGAGTTGGCCTACAATACTGCATTCTAACCACTTCACCACCAGGATTCCTATAATCCATGATGGTTGGATATGCTGAGCTGCACTACCATCCTGATCCTATTAAAAGAACTGCAGCTGCCATTAGCTTGAGTGATTGTGAATGGGCAACTCTATTCACTCTGCTAAGGCTGAGCAAGCCCTTCTCCTCCCCTATGATCATTTAGCCATTCACTCAAGTCTGTGTTGCATGTAGGCCAAGCAAATAATCATGTAGCCAATCAGCCAGTACACCTATTCTAGTTGTTAGATGTAAAACTCCACTCTGAGTTAAAATGCAAGCAAGAACATTTGCACCCCATTTCCTTCCTTTTGGCAAGAGAGAACAAAACTTTTGGTCTCTTCCATGTCCTGGCCTCCAGACAGGGAAGAGAAAAGAGATTTCCTCCACCATTATACCCTCCCCCAAATACAGAATGCATTTCCCCTGATATTCCCCATCTATTTTTTAAAAAAACCTGCCTTGAGACAATGGGGAGAAAGGTACAGTAGCTCACAGATATGAAAGGAAGCAGATAACTAAGAGAAACTTCCTGACTGTTAGAACAATTAACCAGTGGAACAACCTGCCTCCAGAAGCGGTGAATGCTCCAACACTGGAAATTTTTAAGAAGAGACTGGACAGCCATTTGTCTGAAATGGTACTATAGGGTTTCCTGCCTAAGCAGGGGGGTTGGACTAGATTCCAACTTTATTATTATTATTATTATTATTATTATTATTATTATTATTATTATTATTATTATTATTATTATTATTATTATTATTATTATTATTATTATTATTATTATTCACACAGTCAGCCATATGTTCAGACTGGATTTGGCATTTTTGTCTACCTATCGAGTCCTTACCAAGGACCTGGGATAGGCAGATGTGGATGTTTGATGGTATTACAGATATTGTCGCAGGATGGAAGCAGTTCCTTTTGCAATTGACTAATGGTGAATTTGTCAATGCCAATGGTATTCAAGTGGTGCTCCAGTTGTTTTGGGATTGCACCCAAGACGCCTATTAGTATTGGCACTACCCTTGCTTGCCTTTGCCACAGTCTTTCTATTTCTATTTGTAGGTCTTTGTATTTTGTTATCTTCTGCAGTTCTTTCTCGTCTATTCTGCTGTCTCCAAGCACTGCCACATACACTATCCAGACTTTTTTGTCTTTCTTATTGTTAAGTCCAGGGTGTTATGTTGCAGGTGCTTTTGTTGTTGTTGTTGTTGTTGTTATTGTTGTTGTTGTTAAGATCAGGGAGGAAGATGGAGAATAGAAATAGCTGCAAGAGTTTGGTGACCTACTTTTCTGGAGAAGCAAAAAGCCAAGTGGCATTGTGGCAGCAGAAAGCACGGTAAGAGTAAAGCTGAACTTATCTGGATTATAGGTGAGGAAAAGCAACAGAGCTGGAGGCAAAAAAAAAATCTTCAGAGAACAGAACAAAAGGTCTATTTGGGCAGGGTAAAAGGCAGGGAAAATTGGGCAGGGAAAATTGTGGCCACTATCTAACAAAGTGAAATTCAATGGTGAAAAAAGTAAGGTTCTACATTTAGGCAAGAAAACCCAAATGCACAGATACAGTATAGGTGATACCTGGCTCAATAGTAGTAACTGTGAGACGGATCTCAGAGTCCTAGTAGACAATCACTTAAATAAGAGCCAGCAGTGTGCTGCAGTTGCCAAAAAAGCCAACACAGTTCTAGGCTGCAGTAACAAAGGGATAGAATTAAGATCACGTGAGGTGTTAATACCATTTTATAATGCCTTGGTAAAACCACACTTGGAATACTGAGTCCAGTTTTGGTCGCCACAATGTAAAAAAGATGTTGAGATCTAGAAAGAGTACAGAGAAGAGCAACAAAGTTGATTAGGGGACTGGAGGCTAAAACATATAAGGAACAGTTGCTGGAATTGGGTATGTCTAGTTTAATGAAAAGAAGGACTAGGGGTGACATGATAGCAGTGTTTCAATATCTCAGGCATTGCCACAAAAAGCACTAGAAGGCAGGACAACAAACAATGGATGGAAACTAATCAAGGAGAGAAGCAACCTAGAACTAAGAAGAAATTTCCTGACAGTTAGAACAATTAACCAGTGGAGCAACCTGCCTCTAGAAGCAGTGAATGCTCCAACACTGGAAGTTTTTAAGAAGAGATTGGACAACCATTTGTCTGAAATGGTACAGGGTTTCCTGCCTGAGTAGAGGGTTGGACTAGAAGACCTCCAAGGTCCCCTCCCACTCAGTTATTCTATTCTATTCTAAATATTAAAGAGTTATGAGAGCCATGTAGGATGAACTTTGTAACACTTGCAATATGGTTTTTGTAGTACTGTTGCACTGGCTAACTAACATGGGTTTTCTTGAATTTTAAATTTGCCTTTTTCAATTGTATTGCTAATAATTTGTCATAAGCTTTAACCTGCAAGAAGAATGTAAAAATCCTCCCTTTTATAATCGAGGACTGGCTGAAGTACTCGATACATTGGAGGTAAAGCAGTTTTGTTTTCAGCTGTTCTCAAGCCTCCCTGAACAAAGCAAGTATTCAAGCCCAGCATTGGGAAGCATTGTGAATGTACAGTATCTTACCCTTCTTTTTTCCTTGCAAATGTTTCTTTTACTTTTATTCAGAATACAATGCTCTTTTCTATGCTATGCTCACATATTGGATTCTTTAACTCTGGACAATCAATTTTTACTTTGAGGTTTCTTTGTTCTGCTAACTATAAAAGTAAATGAAAGCCATTTTTCCAGTTTCTCTCTCTTTTGTAAAATTAAAAAGTGAATCCTTTTTAATTGAAATGTTTGAAATAAATCATAAATTAAATTATCTTCCTTGTTAGTAGCATAATTGGGGTCTAGCATACCGAGGTACTTCCTTGGCAGCCACATCTGACCAACAGATTCCTCAATTTTTTTTAATGGCTTAATACCTCGCCTATGTGAACCCAATAAATGGACTCTTAATGGTTTTATAACCCATAAGATTAATTTTTTTGATAGGTCACCTACTGAACTGCCTAGTTGTTCACTAGGATTTTGAAAGAAAAGAAAGGAAATCAACACTCACCAAACTGCCTCCAATAAGCTTCTGTTGGATGTAGCTTGTCCTCCCTCTATGTCTCTCTCTATGTGCAGAGCTCTTCTGCATTGTTGATAGCAACAAGATTTACATTTTAATTGATACATTTCTAATAAATTATAAATTAAATGCTATTCCTTCTCTTAGTAACAAAATTGGGATCTAGCATACCAAAGCACTTTCCTAGAAGCCACATTTGGCAAAAGTCACCAGAAGCTAAAAGGAAGTACTCCTAGAATGTTGACTGAAGGTGATAATCTATGGAAACCAGGGGTTAGTTAAGACTATCTAGCTGGAGCTATGAGGAATTCAAAGGTAAAATAAATTTACAGGCCAACATCTGCATTCAGATTATATTTTTCATGTAGGTTCATCTGTTTTATGAATGCTGTTATTTGCAAAGTATCCACTAATTGTTTCAAGGAATTCTCTCTAAATCAGAAGTTTATATTCTTGTGCAAACTCCATTCCTTCCAACCTATTGAATCTCTGTTCCTGCTTGTCAAGGTCTGTGTCCACTCTCTCTATAGAATTCTAAGCAAGCCTGATGTCTGAACAATATGTGTGATTTTATTAGCACTAATTGGTTTATTTCACTCAATTGTACTCTATGTATAGGTAGTTGACTAACTAAAGGAAAGCTATACTTTTATGGTTTTTTATTATGCTTTTATTTTATCTCCTCAAAAGGAGATAGTATTGCTGCACTCAGGCTCATACCTCAGTTACCAGCACTACAGAGTTGTCTTCAACAGAGATGCTTGGATTATAAATCACTTGTCTCAGGCTGTGAGGACACCACAGACAAGATTAAGGGGAGGAGCTTAGTCAAGGTATTTCCTTGTAGATGGGTGGTGGTAATAGAAGTACTATGTGACCCATAACCAGGGACTATGCCAGGTAGGCAGAAAGGAGACAGGACCTGAGAATATTAGGACTCCTGCCACTGCTCACTCTTCACCTATAATTCTTCACAGTTGGCTTTGCTGATCAATATGATTTTTCAAGGGCCTAAATATGTGTTTTGAGACTGCTATGAGCTGTAATGAAGACCTGACCTTCCCAAATTGCAAATTTTAGTATAATTAAAAGGAGAAATTACTAAATGTATTACAAGAAAAAACGTACGTTTATTTTATTTACAAAATTAATAACAAGTATTGATTGGAGTAAAGCTCCTAACATGCCCCAAATTTGGCTTTCGGTCAAGAAAAAGTTGGCACATCCTTAGCCTAAGGTATTTCAAAATATTCTGTACTATCCATATTTATTGAATATGGGTGTAAATCATTCGTGCTTAGAAAGACATGGAAACCTGAGGACAATTTGTCTTACCGCACCACCATTTCCACCCATATTTTACACTATATGCTCCTTTTGCCTTAAAATAAATCTTTATTACATATGGAGATTAATTACATAAAGCAAACTGAAAAAAATCCACATGTGACTTTGTTATAATTATCCAACCAATGAAAAGCACTTGCAGCATCCAGCAGATGTTTGGATAACTCCCAGATAAATGACAAAAGAACTGCTGATTTCTGGATGCCAGGACATATTTGGAACTGTGGAACAAACATCTGCCAGCTGTTTCTGTGGAATATGGCTCCTGAAATAGTAAGAATGGTGGGTGGATGGGTGGTGGAATGAATCAGGACCATAGTCCAATGTTTCCACAAATTCCCAGAGTTGCTTCTTCTGAGATGCATATAAGATGGATGGATGAGTTGTGGTAATCCCAAAAATATTTTGCTTGGTTTCACATTTATTTTGTTTCTCAGACATAAATAGGCTAGAAAGACAATGGGAATTAATAAGACAGGTGCATTATGATAAATCAGTTAGGAAAAAGGAAATTGGGAATGGGAACTCAGTTCTCATACAACGAATCATATCTCAGTGAAAGGAGCCACTGACTTTAATGCAAGTTCAATCCCAGGATGGACCACCTACTCCAGTACAGCCCCTCCAGTTCTCTTAGATCTTTGAAAGTCCCACACAATTATGATTAACGTTAACTGCTAATTCTGATATTCTGTGGAAGGATGCAAGTTATGAAGTAGTGTCCTATTTCTCCTCATTACAGTTTAGAAGGAGAGCTTAAAATAACCTTTTACTTATGCTTGTTCGAGTTTTTTCACACAACATGCTTACCTGGTGATTCACCAGTTAAGCACATCCTGCAAATACCATAAGTAAATCACTGTTTTGCAAAGGTTTCTTTTATTCCTGGGTAAGGTTAACTCTTTTTGCTTCTGGAATGAACTTCTAGAGGTCTGCAGTTCTAAGAAGTCTACCTAATTGCTCATTGTATTTTTCAAATGGACAAAAAGGGGTGAACCAGAAAAAGAAGGGGAGCAATAATCCTTCAGTCTGGTCAAGAAGGTTTTTTTTTAAAAAAATAGAAGGAAGTGACAGCATCCCAATCATTTTATGGTGGCAAGGCCATCTTCAAAGCTGCCCCTCATAATTTGACTGGGGCAACTCAGATCAACTTTTCTGGGTCACCAGTAAAGCCTCTATCCCAGGGAAACAGCAGTTCAGGTCAGCTTTATCATGAGAGCACAGTCTTCAAATTTTCTGCTTACAAAACACACTTAACCCCAGCCACTAACCCAATCAGGGGAGGTGGGGGTTCTTTCTGTATACCATCACCTTAATTGGTTTGGAGCTGTCTTTCTGGAGAGTACAGTCACCAACCACTTAGAATTTGAGATCTAATGAGCTCTTGTAGCTGGAAATATGATATCATTCTCTCTCTTTTTTGTTGGTCAGAACAGCTTGGTTGCAAATCACGGCACAAATATAGATATTTTCTGACAGCTTACATTTTCAGGAAAATGCCCAGCATACATAAAATATGACAAAACTATTATTTCAGTCTTTGTTTGTGGACATCGACCAGTTTTATAAACTGAAGTGTAAGTGTTCAACTTATTTATATGCACATACACAGAGAGAATTTGATCAGTGTTTGGAAGCAGGGAGGCGGGCTTCATTTTGATTGGGGGGGGGGAGGCAGAGCTTAAAACAATTGGTCAGTTCCAGTGGCATGCATTTCATCCTGATTCTTCCACTCTTTCTTGCTCTATACTTCTAAGCACTTACTATTTCCACTAGAATGCCTTCTACCTCTTGGGGTTCACCTCCTGTCATAGTTGCTCCTCAACAAATTGCTGCACCCAGTCCTGTGTGGAAGTCCCATTCTGATGACATTAGCGAAGTATTCACTGTATCATATCTGTGTACATGCACCATCTTTATAAAAGAAGAGAAACATACTTTTCACCTTTCCTTCTGGAAAGAGATGAACAAGTGTTTGTAACAAATGTGGGTCACATGCTGTAGTTGTTTAGTAAGAAGAGAACAAGCCTACCTACCAGATTTCTGTTGCTTCTTTCGCAGTGTCCATGCTTTTGGCAGATATGAAATCGCTTAATAATAGGGTTATGAGAGTCAGTTTAGTGTAGTTGTTAAGGCAGTCTCTTAGAAATGGACACAACTGAATGGAAGTAAAAAATAATGAGGCTAGATACCAGTATTTTTTTTTTTGCAAAGGCAACCTCTCAGTGTGTTAATTTTAAATACAAAAAATTAAAAAAGAATTAGCCAGGTGGGACAAATAGCTGGGCAGCCACAAATAGATACACCTTCAGGAATGCTAGTGAAGCAGTGAAGTGTGATCAGTTTACCTGCCCCTGACTCAGCCCCATCCTCTTGCACATAATCACACCTCTGTGTTCTTAGAAAGTTTTGGCAGTAGCAACAATCATATTGCCGCTGATATTAGTGATCATATGCAACACAGTGAAGCAGGGCTGTTATAAAAACCGCACAGGCTGGGACATGACATGAGGATACTGCTTTTAACAAGATCCAGATAAATTTTATTGATTGATTTATATCCTGCTTTATATTTTTATAAATAAGTTGGTGAACATATCTAATTCTCCTTCCTCCTCCTGTTTTCTCCACAATAACCCTATGAGGTAGGGTGGGCTGAGACAGAGTGGCTGGCCAAAGGTCACCCAGGCAGCTTTCATGCCAAAAGTGGGACTAGAACTCACAGTCTCCTGTTTTCTAGCCCAATGCCTTAACCACTAGGCTAAACTGGCTAATCCGGAGAGTAGCCAACCTAAAACAGGAAGATTGATGGATCGGGTTATTTGGAGGCAAGAGGATATCTTACATAAGATACGAGAGAGTAATTTTGGCAGGACTGGTCCCTGTATTGTGAAATCAGCCAAATACACCACTCACACACACAAACTCTGTGAATGAGAATAATAAAGGTAAAGGTAAAGGTTCCCCTGCACATGCGTGCTAGTCGTTTCCAACTCTAGGGGCCGGTGCTCATCTCCATTTCAAAGCCGAAGAGCCAGCACTTGTCCGAGGATGACTCCATGGTCACGTGGCCGGCATGACTAGATGCCAAAGGCGCACGGAACGCTGTTAACTTCCCACCGTAGTGGTCCCTATTTTTCTACTTGCATTTTTTACGTGCTTTCGAACTGCTAGGTTGGCAGAAGCTGGGACGAGTAACAGGCGCTCACTCTGTTACGCAGCACTTGGGATTCGACCCGCCAAACTGCCGACCTTGTGATCGACAAGCTCAGCGTCCTAACCCACTGAGCCACCGCGTCCCATATGAGAATAATAGTAGCACACTAAACGACTAGCACGCATGTGCGGGGGAACCTTTACCTTTTTAATGACAATAAACAGAGTTGGGTGAAATGTCATTTAAACACCTTATATAAGTGAACAACATAGACCTTCATTCTCCATGAAATGCCATCTCTTTTTATTGAAGTCAACTGGTATAAAAAAAAACTTCTTTGTTTCTTTTTTTTCACAGCAGTCAACAAATGAAATACACAATTTTCCCAGCATCCTACTAAACGTCACCTGCATCTCTCCAGCACTGCAGACTTTATGACATCAATGTTCCCTTGGAGACACAGTTAATCTTTTACAGCCGAGTGAACCAAGACATTGTGGGCCCAATTTGATAACCTCTTCATTGTTACATCCCTTCTCAGCAAAGCTAGGAACCTTCTGTCTGCTCAACTCATGTCATCTTTCATAATTGCCAAAGAAGAAGTGGAAGAGAATTGATCGCTATGCTAAAAGCTTTTTCTCACTTTCAGAATTGAACTGTTGGGACTTGCTGCTTCTGCCCACCCAGGCCCTGCTTAAATGTTCATGGAGATCAGGAAATATTTCCAGCCTGGAACTTTGGGCTGTATGCACCAAATACTTGTATCAACTGATGTTCACCTAATTCTGCAATGGGGTTATCTATAATGTTGTTTCCAAGAGGTAACCCTATGGTCTTCATATATATTTTGGTAGATATCTGAATGTCTACATTTATAGTAAAAGGTAAAGGTAAAGGTTCCCCTGCACATGCGTGCTAGTCATTTCCGACTCTAGGGGCCGGTGCTCATCTCCGTTTCAAAGCTGAAGAGCCAGCGCTTATCCGAGGACGTTTCCGTGGTCATGTGGCCGGCATGACTAGACACCAAAGGCACACGGAATGCTGTTACCTTCCCACCGTAGTGGTCCCTATTTTTCTACTTGCATTTTTACATGCTTTCGAACTGCTAGGCTGGCAGAAGCTGGGACGAGTAACAGGTGCTCACTCTGTTATGCGGCACTCGGGATTCGACCCGCCAAACTGCCAACCATCTGATCAGCAAGCTCAGCGCCTTAACCCACTGAGCCACCGCATCCCTACATTTATAGACATGGTGTAATTCTTAGTGCACGAACTGATACAGTAGGCAAGACTATGTTCTGATTCACCCTAAATGTTAAATCAAAATGTCTTGGTTTTCATCTTGGCAGGATCTATGAATTAGGACCATTAAGACAGAACATCATGATTTTAAGAAGCCTGATTTAGTGTTTTGTGTGAATGCATCATAGATTTTGATGTAATCTGGCTATCAGATCTAAGTTGCAAAAATCCAGGTAACTAGTACTATAGATGGTAACAATGAGAGATGGAAAAGTCTCCATTTGGTGGCTCCTATTGATAATCTGGATTTTTGCAGTTCAGATTTCATAGCTTTCATATAAGCTCTTCTGTCTAGCAGCTGCTGAATTCTCTAAACTTTAAAAAAAACAGCATATCAGAAATTGAACCTAGAAATTGTTGAGGAAATGTATCTCTGGTATCCCTGAACTATAAGGATCTCTCTCTTTAATCAGGGGAACTTGGAACATCATATATTATCTTTTTCTAATATTTTGCAAATGTATTCTGCAAAAACCAGGCATAGATATAAAAAGATTCTATCTCCCTGATGTTGATAAAAATCATTGCATTGTTGAAACAAGCTAGGCTTCTTCTGTATAGGCAGATTTCATCATTTAAAAAGAAACAAGCAGATTGGTCTGTTATGTGTGTTTAATATTGCAGATCAGATTTTACAGATAGCTTGGAAAGTATTTTCTGCTTGGTCAATCACCCAGTACTGCTAGCTGGGAAAAGCTGTTACACTGATCATCTGCAGAATTAAATAGATAAACCATGTTATAAATCCCCAGAAAGGAAGCCGGAGGCTTTTGCGTTCAATTGCATCACTGCATCCTGATATTATTCTATCACTGATCCTTTACCTAAATGACATCAGCCATGTACAAGGACGATAATGGGTGCAAATTGCCCGCTTAGGAGCAACTGTGGCATTTCATATTGCAAACATTGATTTCATCCACAAAATACTGGACTCTTTTATATCTGTCTACACTTTTTAGGCAAAGTCTGAGACATAGATGACAAGAGTGACTCAGAGACCAAATGTAACCCCCGAGTGAGAGCCTACTATACATTCCCCAACCTTGCTAAGAAATTCCCATTACGCTGTCCCATTAGTGTACCAGAAACAAAGAACAAGTAAGCTAAAAACACTGCACAGCCAATCAACTAATCAAGACAGTTGTGCGGTCACTGCTGGTAACAGAGGGCCAGATTAGAAGGAAATAAGTTATTTGTCCAATATAAGACAATGAGTTTAAATTGTTGCTTTAATAAAGCTGCCGTGTTATGAAAGACAGACTTGTGAGGCTGAGATGCAACTTCTTTGGGATTTTAAGTCTCAATATTCCAAATCTCTTCCAGTTAGTTTTTGCCAGGAAAAAAAAATCATTTCTCAAACCCAGACCCATTCTTTCCAAAATTAAACTCATGAGCTCCCCAATAAATTTCCTCCCACCCTTAAGGGAAAAAAAGTCAATTTGTTTTATTCATATTGCTGAGATGACTCTTACTAGCTGTTTACATTTTCCTTACAGTCCAGATCACCATTAATGCTGTCATAGTTCCATCTGATTCTTTAGCTTGAAGGTAATGAGAGAACAAAGGAAGCTTAATTTTTAGAAGGACAGATACCTAATCATCTTCTCCCCTACCAGCATCTCTGATAAGCCAGTCTCTCCTCCACTGTAGTCTGTGTCTTTAAAAAGCAAGCTCCTTTCATTTCACCCACAGAGAGCAGCAAATCCTGGAAATATTATTTGTGCCCTTCCAATAAAATGTTAGTGTTGACTATCTCACTCTGTCTGTACTGTAATAACTAACCAGTCTAATGGTGATGGTATCTTTTCTCCTTAAGTTTGTGCATTGGGATGCTGCTTTACCTTCTGTCTTCTGATTGAACAGATGTATTGTGCAAGGATTAGAAGCACAAAGGGCATTGTGATGTCTGAAATCAGCCCATTCGTAATGGGATGAACAGACAGGGTTGTCTCAGGGCAGGAAGTGTTTAAATAAATCAAAATGGTGGCTGTGGCCATGCAATCAAACCCTTGCTTTTTTAAAAAAATATCTGTCACACATATAACAAATGTAAAAAGAGGTGAGGTTTTCAACCAAAGAGACAAAACTATTATCTTAATTTTTTGTTACTCCACTGAGAATCCCCCTGAAACAGGAATTCGTATTTTTATCATCTAAACATTTACCAAATGTTTCTTGTCATTTCCCAGCAACTGAAGCTTTACAACTTCTAGAAGCATTTTATGCAGTAAGTACTGTATTAACATGCCTCATTTTCTAACAGTTTGGATTCGCTGAAGTGTAAAGAATCAAGATGTTTTATCTGGAGTGAAACAGCAAGTTATCGTGTAGATCAGGTTCATTTTTTTATTTTGGGAGATTATCAACATTGTTGATTACTCAGAAAAAGTAAGTGGTAAATAATTATTGAACACATTCCAAGGAGCCACTATAATTAGCATATTTATCCTGTTGGCCAATAAGTGACTTCATTCAAGAAGTGTTCCAGGCAGAAAAAGAATATTTCATATAAGGGGTCCTCCAACTTGGCCATTGGACATATTTAGAATTTTGAGGCAGCTACTCTATAGCCATAATCTATTTGTCAGCAGGCAAACTGATCCCTTTCCCTCCTTCTTGCCCACCAAGATATGTTTTATCATCCCTAGCTTAACTTTTCTCCAAACAAGTGCTGGGTTACAGATCTTCATTTTAAATATTTTAAGAATGCTTCTGAGGTCTAAATGTGGGAATGACCTTGAGAGAGCGAAGAGGGAAGAGTAAGCTGCCTAGGGAACAGATAAGAGGAGTCACAGCCCACAATTGCATAACAGGCAGGGAAGAGGATAAAGGAATGTATTTATCCTCATAAAGGAATTTCCCTAACTTATCAGGCACTAAAATAAGTCAGTGGGAAATTTGTACTTTAAAACTTGCAAGATTCTGTTAATGTAGACTTAACAATAAAGTGAAATGAGCTTATCTGGTCTGTTTCATTTTTGATCTACCTGGGAAGGCTGATAATATGAAATTCACAGATGTTTGGGAAATAGTAGTTGATAGGTTTCCTCCAGAAGTGTGGACTTTGACTTTCAAGCTTCTCAGAAATGTAGGCTGCCCGATTCTGATAATTCAAGTCCATCTATCTGGTGTCTGATTTAACTCAATGTTTTTTTTCAAACTTGACAACTTTAAGATGTATGGACTTCAACTGCCAGACTTCCACACGCAGCATGGAACCTTATAAATGCCAAGGAAATTGTCAGCAGATAAATTTGTACCCACCAGCCCGATACTAGTGATGCAGCTTAACAATTCAACAAGGCAAAACTCCATTAGGGATAACTCAACAAAATAAATGTTATCCACCAGTATTTCTTTGAAAATAATTTCCATTTTTGGATAACATTGATTGCATTGAGTTATCCCTTGTGGAATTTTCTGTGGTGAGTTGTCCCAACAGCCACAGCAAGTTGACCTGTGGCAAATTGGCCACAGTGAAATGGCAATGGTGAGTTGGCCATGGCAACATGGCTGTGGTGAAATGGTCACAGCAAGTTGGCCATGGTGAATTGAGTTTCAAAAGAATTGCTTAGTTTTAAATTTAGAGAGAGGTTGCTGTATTGTACTAATATCTCTGTATTGAAAAAAGGTTGGAGGTTCACTTGTGCTATATATTTGTTTGATGTATTTTTGTCACTTTTAAACTTGTTCTGTTATTCCCTTCCCATTTTTTCCCCTTTATGTTAGTTTGTATTGTAATGTGTGTCTTTGAAATTTAATAAAGATTTATAGATGAAAAATTATGGCTTAGTTGCTGCTCTCAGGAGGCCTAGGATCCATTGCAAACTGCCCTTCTCTTCACCTTTTCATTAGGTAACTCTTTATCTTTCTGTCTCTACCTCTGGAAAGAAACAATGGATCAAGTGCGCCTAGAACAGGTACAAAGCACGTCAAATACACTGCCAGCTACACTGGTACCTTTGAGGAAAGCAATTTTTCATTAGGTCAGGGAGACAGAATCAAAAGCCATGAAATACTCCTTTAAATAGAACAGCAAGATCACAGGCAGTGTCATTCACAGGCATTGTTGCCAATTGTTGCACAGGCACATTGTTGCAATGCCATGTCCACCATTTTGCCCTTTTGGACTGCCTCTCTGGAGACTCCACTCAGTTCAGGCATCCAAGCCTTTTGGAATATCAGGGTGGTTTGTTACAGATAGACACTATATAAGAGCTTCCAGTGCAAAGCACTGACATGTGCGAAACATTTTTTGGTTGAAATGTTTCAACTACAAAACATTCCTTCCCTCATTCGAATAATCACATGTGGTGCACTGGAACCAATCTAAATCAGTTCAGCCTTGTAATTGGTTATTCTAACCTCCAACCCAAGCTTGGAAAATTCATTTTTCAAACATAATAAATCTAGACGTTGCAAACAACCCATTCTGAAATTGGAACGGGAAGCTGCTTTCATCAGAATGAGAGGAATAACGTTATGCCATCACACCACACACTTTAGGGCATGTGTGCAACCCCAGTGTGAAGTTGCTTTCACCATTCTTCCCCCTCCTTACTGCCCTCCCAGATATTTCTGACTGAAAGGTTACAACATTTTGACCCCAAAATGTTTTGCATATGGAAAACATGTATGATATGTCAAGCCCTCACCATGTAATGGGCTCTGAGAATAACCTTTAGGAACAGGAGGAAGAGCCTCAGCCAAGACCATGGTCAGATAAGAGAAATCTGAATCCAAAGCAGGAATGTAATTTGAGAAAATGTCTCAGACTTGACTCTCTCTAATTCTCTTTAGGATGAATGGGAGGAGGCACATTCATAAGCATTCATAACTTTGGTTTTTGTCTCTGGTGTGTCTCAATGGTCTGACTCACTACTGCATTCTGTATAATTTTGTTTGTATACATCAGGAATGAAGAATGGGAAAGTTAAGATATAAAGGAATAGCAACCATGACAAGTAATACATAACTAGCTGGAATGCCATTAAAATTTACCTGAATTCTAAAAAAAATATTTTTTTTATTTTAATTCCATTTATATCCCGCCCTTCTCCGAAGACTCAGGGCGGCTTACAAACTTAGCAGTACTGATCAAATTATGTCAGTTCTGTAAGGTAGACCAAACTAAGGAACAGACACCATGTGGAAGCTACTGATGCTCATTTTATTAGAATAGCTACAGTAACAGAACCATGTATGTCTGAATGTGTTTCCCCTCCTCTCTCTTTTATCTTCATGTAAATCGGTGGTGGGAGATCCGGTGTATTTTCATAAACCACTTTCTTGGTCTGGGCTAAAACCACATTTATTAGGTTGTTGCCTTGGCAACAGATCTTCCCTCTTCCCTTCAAACCCATCCTCAATATTCATTACAGATTATAACCGCTGCAATACTGACCACAACTGTATTCTCTACCAATCATTATACTGTATGTACATACTTTTACATTGCAATTCCCCTGCACCTTGTCCTATCCCACCTAAACTGAACAGGGAATGAAGACCTATCATTTTTGGATAATGGCTGAATTTTCTGCAACTGAACTATCCCTAGCTCTGCCTTCTGCCTCTCAGAATCCTGGGAATACTTTCACTGTTGTCTTGTTGCATAAGGATGCAGTTTGCTTTACTTTTTCATAGCACTTTAGAATTCAGAAACAGAGCCTTAGCAGCCCAAATATTGTTCCATTCTCACCAAGCATTTAATGACTCTCAAGGCATCCTCTGCATTCTAGTTAAAGGGAGCTTAAGCATGCTGCCCAGGTGGGCTCTCTGCAGATGTACTTCTTAAATTCTGGTGCACAAAGCAGGAGGACCTGCTCACAACTGCATTAGCCAAGATCTAAATTGTTTGGGAAAGAATGGGGAGGGGAGTAATTGGCCTCACCAGCTCTGCAGGGAACATCTCTGTGGAGTTTAGGATCAGAAAACATTAAAGGAGAGACATGAACAATGTGGCTAAGCTGAGGGTAGAAGAGGACATTCTGAAATACCCAGAGATCCCTGCAGCAAAAAAAACATCGGAACATTAGATGACAATAAAGAGGTATAAAAATCTCACTCTTGGCTGTCATCTCCTAATTGCCTACATCAGTTTTTTCTTCACCACAGATCCCCTTTAAATACCTTTTGTGGCCAGGGACCATGGCCTAGTTTCTTAAATGGTATATCAGTAGTGCTATCACCATATATTTACAATTTGCTATTTAAATATAATACAGTAAGAGTGATACAGGGAGGGTAAAGGATTAGACATTCCTACACACACACACACACATACACACACACACACACAGAGAGAGAGAGAGAGAGAGAGAGAGAGAGAGAGAGAGAGAGAGAGAGAGAGAGAGAGAGAGAGAGAGAGAGAGAGAGAGAGAGAGAGAGAGAGATGTTTTATGAAAGGGTCTAAAGCTAATATACTCTGATCTACTAGATAATGCCCAAAGCTGTACTTAGTCAACAGAAATGTAATGTCTAAACAAATCTAAGGGTTAGGCATAGCAAGCCCAACAAGGGCCACAGGTAGCTGATTAGAGAAGACTGATAAATATAGCAAGCAGGCATTATTCCAACCCTAATGAAATTGAAAGCTGAATTGTCCAGAACACACCCAAGACTTAGCTGCCAGCAATAAAACACTGTGTTGAGTATTCATCTCTCAAGGAAAGGTTTATTGGTGAGTCATCCATGACTCATAAGGACCTTTGTTTCTCAGCTGATCTTTCTTTGACAGGTAACTGAATTTGACACTTCTGCCACCTATCATTGGGCAATGGCACAATTCACCATTCTGTCTTGGTGGCAAAGTTTACTAAATGCTGTGGGCGAAGATTCACAGAGTATGCCCAAGGGAGAAAACCATGATTATCTCTCAAGATCTTCAAGACTATCTCAGGGTCTGTAACTGTCTCATTCCTCAAGCTTTAGTTTTATGAAAAACATCAGCAAGCCTGACAGCAGTTCTTCCCTCTTCCTCCATGGAATACTGTACTGAATACTATATCTTGGTCTTCTAGCAAGGAGAATGCTTTGGACTCAAGCTACATCTCCCTTGTGTTTTCTTTCTCCACCCCTGACAGTAGTTTAATAGCTTCAGCAATTGGAGGATTGTCAAATTGATGCATGCATCCTCATTCCTGTGGGATTATGCAGTCTATTCATCATTAGTATTTGACATTGTGTTGGGCTGCTCTGTGGTGCTAAGGCGCATGTCCAGGGATGGACCCATTCCTTCACAGGGAGAATTATGTGTGAATTACAGACTCACATTATAGAAGATCCCCCAAATCTGTTTGTATTTACTAAATAATATTAGGAATTTTCAGGATAAGTTTGAAAAGGCATGATTTAACGCAGAGGTGGGCCACACTGATCATTTATGACAGTCTGAAAGATATAAAGAGGCCTAGTGATATATCACAAATGCTGGTAGCACAGGGTATGATGGGGATGTATTCTTTGTTTATTAACTATGATGTGCATTCCTTTAAAAAAGAGTTTGTATCTAGTTTTCATCTGTTTCCCACCTCGAAATATCAGCTATCGTGTTTCAACATGGTTCCAAGAGCTACAAAAAGGGGACTTGGAAATGTACCCATGATTTAGTTCTTCTTATCACCTTGTTAATCAGATGCAACACCAAGATCTGCTTTGTATGCTTTCCTTCACCTAATTTTATTAAGCTTACCTATCTCATGACTGGGAGTAATGAACCAGTTCATTTTGTCCTGCCAAGCAAATAGTCCAACTACTTCCATTGGCCTTGAGTCAAATATAAATAACAGAGCATCACATCTTGGCTTCTACATTCCCTAGGATTTTGTAAAGATGGATAATAGTTTAGCTGAGCAAATCTGGACTGGAAGTTGATAGGATAGATAGATTTAGGATGCCTGTATTTCTGACTTTGCTTTTAAAAATATTTCTGAATAGAATTATCTCTGTGTGCAGAACATAATCTGCCTCTTTCTCACCCTCTCTGAATCAATACCCTTGTAAACAGAATTGTTCATCATGGAATGGCATAAAACAATGTTTCACTGAACTTAATGACATACTTGTCAATTCCCTTCTGTAACTTTCTTCTGTTGCATCAAACTGGGGTTGATCAGTATGGTGAAGAGTTCTCCAAGGCATTCTAATAAATCACCACACTGAACAGGGTGACAATTTAATAGAAGATATGGGTTAGATCTAGACCTGGGGTAGGGAACCTTGGCTCTTTCATGGCTTGTGGACTTCAACTCCCAGAATTCCTGAGTCAGCATGGCTGGTTCAGGAATTCTGGGTATTGAAGTCCACAAGTCATAAATGAGCCAAGGTTCCCTGCCCCTGATCTAGACCATGATTTGATACTGCAGGGGCTGAGGCTAGAACTGTCATAGGATACAATACTACAAAAGAGAATGTGATTGTCATGTGCAGAAACTCAACCTCTTCACCATCAAAGATTAAATTCTTCAAAGAGATTCAAAATGAGAGGAAAACATAGCAGAAAAGGTACTTTTCAATCACAGCACAGCTGGAAACAGATTGCAACTTCTGGCATCTCATTTTGAAGAGAATTATTGCAGTTGTTTATAACACTATACCAGATGACCCAATGATACTGTGCTTTAATAGTTTTTCGGACTTTTACTCATCTGCAATTCAAAAACACTCCTTAATTTGTTGCCTCCATATGCTCTTTGAAATCTGGAGAGGATTAAGTATAATGTGGGCATGTCTCTGAACTACAAACTCAATTCTTTGCACATTGCACCAAAGAAAATAGCAGCCCACATCAAGTGTTGGATATACCTGGCATGCAATATTGTTTACTTTTCTTCTTCCCACATGGGTATACCTTCCCAAATCTGCTTGCAAGGATTTCCCAGCCTTTGGAACAAAGTTCATCATAAAAACCTTTTTTGTTGTTTGAGGTACCTGCTTGGTGAACAATGACTGTACACTTAAGTGCTTGAGTATTTTCCTTTTAATTAATGTTGTTTGCCATTTGGTAATCGCAAATATTTTATATTGATCACTGTCATGTTAGATGTATGTTTGGTACTGCCTTCATAAATAAAGAGAAATATGGAGAGAGAGGGAAAGATGATATGAAATTGCATGCCATTATTTGCATTTGGAAGATGGTTTGTTCAGAGCATAAAGAATGAATTGTAACATGAATTACCCCATCACGAGAGTTTCCATACCATCACCTGCCATTGCCAGGAGCCAGACTTGTCAAATGCAATCAATTTTTTTTTATATAACAGTTGCACAAGGCTCAGGCAAATCAAATATCCCTATAACCATGATCCGTCTCCATTTATCTGCAACTATTTGTCAAACTAACTAGGAATTAAGCAGTATATCCAAATCCAGCAGGCCCTTTAGAGAAGAATTTCTGGATTTCATCATCCTGCAGGTCTGACAATAAAAGCCTTTATTTTCAGGTGCACCAGATGTAATGTCTATATTGCTGTGCAACCAACATGACAGAAACAGATGCCTTGGTATGATAATTGTATTTTGACCTTCACTTGAATGGGGCTTTTTTATTATTACATCTGATATTATTCTGTTTCTCATGCTTCATTTATTATGAGTTAGAGTCAGAAGGGATGCTAAAATAAAAGTTATTGTACTCATACAGCAGGACACATGCAGCTAGGTGAATGGTCAGGATGAATGGTTTGAAGGAAAACATTATTTTCTTCTCTGATATCATTGTTTGGCTGCTTACAGAAAAAGCCTGAATAGTTCCTTGGGGCTGAGGAGAACCCTGATAATTTCAAATGAACTTTTGGTGTTTATTATATTGGACACTATTTGATAATGTGAGAGAAAAAATATAAACATATATTCGTATTTGGTGCAGCCATTCCTGATTTTATGTATTATATATTTGTAACCCATGCTTCAAAGGAAATGTTTTCTCTGATCCTATTTAATCCAGGCTCTGATGCAAATCCATAGATATTCCCCATAGAGCAATTAGACCAAAAAAAAACTTTCACCGGCTTCACATACCTTCTTATGTAATTATTTGTCAAATTTAGATACTACCCATCTCACTCACAGAATGACTTTGGACAGTATACAGTTCAAACATGAAACCTAAAAACCATATATGTCTCCAGAAAAAAACCCAGATTAAAAACAAGAATAAAGGTAAAGTTTCCCCCGCACATGCATGCTAGTCGTTTCCAACTCTAGGGGCCAGTGCTCATCTTCGTTTCAAAGCTGAAGGGCCAGCGCTTGTCCGAGGACGTCTCCGTGGTTATGTGGCCGGCATGACTAGACACCAAAGGCTGTTACCTTCCCACCGTAGTGGTCCCTATTTTTCTACTTGCATTTTTACGTGCTTTCGAACTGCTAGGTTGGCAGAAGCTGGGACGAGTAACAGGTGCTCACTCTGTTACGCGGCACTCAGGATTCGACCTGACAAACTGCTGACCTTCTGATCAACAAGTTCAGCATCCTAAGATACACACGAGGAGGAAGAGCATCAAGGTGCCAACCACCCCCAGGTTTCATGTGTCTCAGGGAGCTCCATGCAAGTTAACAGAGCAGGTCTTCAAGCTCCTTTAAAAAGGCCAGGAGAATGGGGGCCTGCTCACTTCTGGGGCGAGAATATTCCAGAGCATGGGAGCCACAGCAGAGGAGGCCCTCTTCCTGGACTACACCCATCAAAATTCTTTAATTAAAATAGAAGAGTAACAATACCCATCTTATAGCCAACATTAGAAATCACACAAGACAAAGTACATCTTATATGATGCAGGAAGTTTTATTTTGCCAGTAGAAAAAAAACACCTCACTGTAAAATGGCCAGGCAGTCATTTTCAACTCAAGCTGCTAGCTAATGGCTTTCTCGGAGTTTTCTTTCTCTAAAGTAGAGAAAGTGGAGGACAGGAAGGCTGCCTTCAATTGAAACAACAGACTTTTCTTGGCATGCTGAATAAAAGGGGAAAAAAGTCACAAGAGGCATTCATACAATGTGTCTTAGATCAAAATCCCAAGAAGCCATAAATAGTCAATTACTGTATAGGAAGGTTTCAAGGATTACATACTGGAAAAAGAGAAGTCATTACCCAGCAGGAGAAGATATATGGAAGGAGTCAGAATTGATAGTACTTTGCCGCTATCTTTATTCACTGCTTTGTCTTTCCTTCCAACCTTTGTTTTCCCCACTTCCTTTTTTTCTCTCTCTCTCTCTCTGTCTCTCTCTCTCACACACACCTACACCATTCTCTCATCTTCTTCTTCCTCTGTTTCCTACATTCCTTTCTTTGCCACATGCCCAGAAGTGCTGAAGAAGCTTCTTGGATGGGAAGCAAAACATTTTCAAGGAAAAAAAAAACAAGGAAGTCCAGTTGTCTTTTGGAAAATCACCTTTGGGACAGCCATTACCTAGCTGATTCAGAATCTTCATAGACACTCTTTGCCACTTGTTTCTTTTCTTCACAGAAAAAGAATCTCATCTAGATATTAATCTCCATGGTTAAACAGTGTCCAGAATGATGGTACTGTAAGCTAACTATGAACCATCATGGTGCATCCATTAAATGCTGGGATCTCAGGTTCCAGTCTTCTGTGATGAAATAAATAAATAAATTCATTCAAGTCTTCTCTAAATCAATTCTTATAATACTATATACCAAAAGTATGTTCTGATTAACCCTAAATAAATAAATAAATAAAAGCATTTCTTACTAGACTGGACAATTATTCAGTTCTCTCTAAATATCTAGACCAGGGGTGTCAAACTGCTAGCCCGTGGGCTGGATGCGTCATGCCGAAACCACACCCACCCCATTGCCAGCAATGGAAATAAAGTCGTGATACGTCACGACACATCACTGATGTTGCAAGTTTGACACCCCTGGCCTAGATGGAAAAAAAATGAAAGGGAGAGAAGATAAATATATATATAGTAGGCTTATATAGTACAGTTATGAGATTAAATTCTTTCAAACAAATCCTAAGAGTAATAGTAAAAGGACAGTTCAAATCTGGCTTCAAGTCTCTAAAAGTATAGCACTTTAGAAGCTAAATCAGCTTGGGATTTCATTAGCTCAAAAGAAGAGTCAATTCATGTAGGCAAATTTGGATTTTGTCCAAATTTGATAGATGAGTTAAAAATACAGATAGATCACAACTATATTCTGAAAAAGGGATTATTGATCCCTGCATTTTGGGCAACATATGGTTTTATTGCTTGATTTACATAATGTGTTTATTGTAATCTGCCCAGATTCCATAAATAAGGAGAATATAAATATTTCCCTCTAGTCAGTAATAAGCATATTACTGGCTAGAGGGAAATAAAAAGAATGAGGTTTTTATCAACACATCAGTTAATTTATTGGATATATTCAGTTTACATATCATCAGTGATCTGTGCTGTATTGAACAACGTTGCAGATAAATCTTATGTCTAGGATTGTGATGGTAAATAATTATTTGAAAGCAATATATATGTGTAATTAGATTATAGGACTATCTAAAAAGAGCCTTGGTGGAGCAGTGGGCTAATGCCTCCTTAAGTAACACCAGCTGCCTGCAATTAGTGCAGGTTCGCATCCCACCAGGCTCAAGGTTGACTCAGCCTTCCATCCTTCCGAGGTAGGTAAAATGAGGACCCAGATTGTTGGGGGCAATTAAGCTGACTTTGTAATAATGCCGCTTGTGGGGGTGTGTGAAAGCCCTAATAAGCAGGCATATACAAAGAATGAAGGCTACTGCTAAGCTTGTAAGCCGCCCTGAGTCTTCGGAGAAGGGCGGGATATAAATGGAATTAAAATAAATTAAAAAATAAAAAAAAATTGTCTTTACTTGAAACTACATTCTGAGCACTATTAATTAGAAGTAAATTTATTTAAAATCAATGGAAGAGTTGATGTGTTTAACATTTATTTATTTTTCATAGCCTGCTTTCCCTCCAGGACTATTAGGCAGCCTATATAGTTATGTCTGCTACAATTTTTCTCTTCAACAACTATGTGAGTTAGGATGGTCTGTGAGATAATAAATGGCCTCTGGTCACCCAATGATCCTCCATGGCTTAGGAGGTACTTGACCTTGTGTCTATCCACTCCTAATTCACCATTTTGATCTTTATCTCACCTTGCGTAATTTTAAAATAAAATGGGAGAAATGTGAAAAGTATACTGTATCTTGTATTTTTCTCCAGTTAATGAAAAGCATTTTGGGAGGACATTAGCACTTAAGCTAAAATGAGGCTTTTTGTACTTCAGAATAGTGTCTGATTTGCCATGGTAACCAATACTTTTTCTCTTCCACTGCAATATGGCCTTTGTAACCCCTAACTGTCATAAAAGTCCTCAAAATGGATGAGTTGATCTCTTTCTTTCCTTGGGAAGCACTGACAAAGGTTCATTGACAATGAGGGAAAGGGAAAGGGAAAATGCCCATTTAGAATTTAGATCTGTTTAGAATGAATCAGCTACATAAAAAGATAGAGTGGCATCAGCTACAGAGTGGGGGTAAGACAAAGGTGCTATGATAAGGAGATGACCTGGAAGAATGATTACTGAGCTACTGTTTAGCTGCCATGAAGAGGCTTGTGAATGAAATCTCAGAGTGAGGAAGTGTGATGGCCATCTGCAGCCATCAGATTTCGCTTGGCGTTAATATTATCACTGTGTTTCTATTTCCCTGCTGAACTCCATTTTTAAATATCAAAGAGGTGCAGAGGTTGATAGCTAAGCTTCTGTATTCTAAGAGAGGGAGATGGTTTAAAAGAAGCTGTACTCAAGACTGAGCATTGCCAGTGGCATTTAGTTTCCTAGTCTGATTATTGATTTTTTTCCTAAGGAGAATATAACTGTCAGCCACGTTTTGATTATATTTTATCAGTCCTAATGGTGGAAATTATATATTATCATTCCAAAGTGTAGAAATCATTCTAATTGTGATGCTTCTTTCAATAGAAAGAAAATATACCGTTCAAAGATTTTTTTGTTAGGTATGTTTTGTATTAGCAACACAGAAATGAAGAAAATAGAGGTCATTTTCAGATTTTGCAATATATTAGGCTGGGACTCACCAACACAGTGCCCAGCTGTGTCAAAACATTTCCAAGACTCTCTCAAGTTATCCTTCCTTCCAAAATTAGCTAAAATTTGGGGAGAACATAACATCTCATAAAACTTTTAGCCATCTCACATACGTAAGTTGTCATGAAATTCCAGCAATTTTATTTCAAGTCAAGAGAGTTTGCATTTTCACTTGAAATTTCATTATATTCTGGCAATTTTATTCTGTGGAATGCCTGGGCACCATGAGATAGCAAGATGGTACTGGGATCTATCAAACTCTGAAATGAGCATAATATTGCAGATGAAGAATGAAGTCTACAGAACAATGGTGAACAATATACCTTACTCTTTAATATTTATTTTACTTTTCTTCTTTTTTTCCCTCTCTCTCTGTTAGTTTCATTTTTGTTATTATTACTTTCTGTTCTCCCTATTCTTCAGGGGATGAAGAATTCACAAGCAACTGAGCAATATGAAGGACACTTTGAAAGCAGTTCCAAATATGTTTTCCTATGATGCTGGCAGTGTTGGACAACTGAACTGAATTATTTTTGGTTCAGCTGCTTTGTAATTCAAACTATTCCAAACTAGTTTAAAATTAGAAAAGTAAATAAGCAAACAAAATAAAAAGTAATATGGCTCTATTTATGGTTATCAGATCTGTACTGCAAACATCTGAATACAGGTTGCAAGGAATCATTCACTTTCTCTGCTTCTGATTCCTAAACTTCAAGTCCTATAAAGATAATTGAGAGCGGGTAATACATCAGATGTCACTCAAAAAAACAGAGATTGTGGTGATGAGGATTTAATTAATTCTTAGAGTGTGAATAAAATTGAGAGGATTGAAAGCATTTATGTCCTACAGGTTGTCAAGAAGTTCAGGGTTTGTTTGTTTGTTGTTTTGTTTTTTGTTGTTAGCTGTGAAGTCGTGTCTGACCCATCGTGATCCCATGGACAATATTCCTCCAGGCCTTCCTGTTCTTTACCACCTTCTGGGTTTTTATTATTTGACACCTATCGACTAGACCTCCCTGAATAAATTGATTAACGAAAGGAAGAAACAAAATAGAAATGGAAAATTCTCAGATTGCATTAATAAACGCATGTGTAAGTGCTGTTTAGCATCTTTTGTGATTAGTTACTGTTTCCTCATTACTTCAAATCCACCACCTTGATGAGTAACATTTGGGCAATGATTCTAGCTCAATGCCATTATGAAACTACAATCTTATCAAAAAGGATCAGGCACTTTCTAAAAATGCAGCTCTAATTAATGTTGATATGACATTTTAAAAATCCATCAAGCTTTCAAGCAAATATTAAACATTAAGCTAAGCCCCCTGCAAATCACTTATCAAAAGGGCCCCTCTAGATCTGCTTAAAGCTGGAAGCATAGCTGCTTATAGACCGTCCTAAAATTCTGGACAAAATCTGTAAGCCTGCCCAGAAGACATTTCCAACAGGTCTCCTCTGTGAAAGATGAGTGATTAGAGTGGCTATTCCAGAGTTTAAGGTGTGGACGCAATGCGTTTTGTAGGGAGTCATAGAGATGACAGTGGAGAAAATAGGTCTTGAGCAATGAAACAGACAGAATTGAGGGGTCCTTAATGCTCTCTGAGCTTTGTTGCTTTCTTGCAAGAAAACAACCAAGCTCAGAGAGTATCAAGAACTCCTCATTTCAATCCTGAGCTACAAATATTCTCCTTTATTGGTACAGATAGAATTATTAGAAAGAGACACAAGCTGGCTCCTTCCTGACTTGCTGGAATATAAGAAGGAAAGAAGGAAAAATGCAATCAGATTTACAAGATTCTGTTACTATAGCTTAACTCAATGAAGTATCACTCAAGTCTTCTTATGGAGTTGTTTTCCTGAACTGGACAACTTCGAAGGACTGACAGTAATTATATGATTTGCACATACCTAATAAAATAATTACAGACAGCAAACAATACAATATTAAACTCTAGTGCTACTTTTAAATAATATCAATAATCAAAACAACTTATAAGACAGCTTAAAGGCCCACTAGGAAAAGAAAGGGTTAAGAATTACAAAGATGGAGCCCTGCTTTGTATTAAAAGCTGGAGACATTGTGATCATCTTTATACTCAGGTATAAAGAAAGGAGAAAACTCTATTAAAGGTTCAGTCTATTTACAATGCAGTGCCTGTTTCAGAAGCAGCTGATGTTGGCTTCAATGGGTTTAATTCATTGTTAAGTGATGTAGGTTGCAGTCTTAGAATTTGATGTATTTTTAATCAATATCTTTGCTGTAGTATTCTCAGATACATATTGATAACTACTGCAGTTCTTTAACCAATATTTTTGGCCAGACATGTTCTCTATTTCCTGAACCAATTAACATTTCCTTTATATTTTGAATCAGCTGAACAGTTACTAGCAATGTATTCCATAAAGATATTAATTATATTTTCATCCTTTCTAATGCAGATATGAAAATAAAAACATTAAAATAAAAACCCTGCGGGGACGTTAGTTCTCTATATTTTTCAAATCAAATTCAAATACATTTGAAAAGTGATGTAATTGAATTGCAAAGTATTCTATTAATGTTTCTTTACCTGATAAGTGGAATCTTATTTCTGACCAATGTGTTCTTACAGAGAGACAGAACATCCCAAGTGAGTGAGAACTGCAGACATCCGATCTGCAATTCAGATAGGCTAGCAGTCCCCCCTCTGCCCCCCCATCTCAGATCTCAACAATGTAGGGCTATTTGCTTTCTTACAAGTAGATGAGAAAAATATCTTTCTCATCACAAATTCTGTCTCTCACAGTGGAAGCCTACTTAGGTTCTTAGCTCATCAAATTTAGAGCTATCCTCAAGGGTTAACTCTTCTCAGGAAAAAATGTGCCATTGTTTTCGATGAACAAGAGTCTCTCTTGACTTTCACTTTAAAATTGCAACACCCAGAATTGAAACTCCATTTTTCTACCAACCCCATTTCCCGACATGGAAGTAATATTTCATTGTGCTATCACTGTAGATGATTAGTCTAAAGGCTTCTGTGATGAATAGCATGAAGATTGTAAATGCCATTTCTTCTCTTGTTCTGGCTCAGAGACGTGGAAACTTTTTACACACAGTAGACTTTTGGTGAGAAAAATTCTTTGAAGAAAAATATAAAATGTAGCCAAAGTTCCAAAGGTCAGAATTTGTTAACTTTTGATTCCATCTCTCTCGTTTAAGATAGTTATTGCATTGCATGTAACATCTCTGCAGATACAAATATGAAGAGAAATGGGTTGGAAGAACCCTCCCTAGAATGGATATAGGATTTGAGCTACCATGTGTACTCCATAGAAAGATTCATTTTAACTGCAACCAGCTAATAATTTGGTATCCCCAGTTTTAAGGTAGGTAATAGCATTTCATGTCTTTCTTCTACTTCCGTAGAGAAAATGGTTTTAGATGTTCCGTTTCTTTGTGCTTCAAATCATCAATTATATTTCAAATGATATATTCTTAATTTCATGCCAGCAGCCATCAAAAATTCAGGACTCCTAGGACACACAAGATGACAATGCTTTACATCTGAAAACTGAAGTATACCAAATCTAATAGATTAGATCTTACTGATCAGAGAGCAATGGCAGAAGAAAGACAATCCCAAAAGCAACCTGGTCTTAAGTCATGTAAGCTTTATAGGTGACAACCAACACCTTGAATCGCACACAGAATTCCCCTGATAATTAGTGCAGTTCACAGAGCAGTGATGTTATATATGTAAACTGAGGAATACCCATAATTGCTCACACAACAACATTCTGGATTGATTGTAGCTTCTAGGTGGTCTTTAAGTAGACCTTTGCAGAACAGTCCAAGTGAGAGGTGATTAGGTCAGAGTTTCCTTTTGTCACAATCTAGGAAAGCAAGTAATTGCTCTACAAGATAGATTTCTGCACAAGCCACCTGCTGCATGAGCAGAAACCAAAGTCCAGCATAATTTCCAAGTTGTGTATCAATTCTACCTGGGACATATGGTAAATCCCTATGACATGAACTTTTTTTAAACCAAAGCTTCTTAAGGTTTGAAGCTAAAGTTGAGCCTCAATCTGTTTCTCCTCATCCAGACATTTACAGCATCCAAGTCATACGACTACAACCTAAGTGATGAAATATTTACTTGTCTGCTCAAAAAGTAGTTTTACATGCTCCCAGGAAATGTTCACAGAACTGTAGTTTTAATTCAGCATAGCCTTCATTAGCCTAAAAGTACGACTTCTAACGATGAAAATATCCAATACGTTTGGAAGGTACAGGTTTAGTTAGCTCTTCCTTCAATCCATAATATGCCATAGTATAAATGACTAATAAAAAGCAAGTATATTCCTGAAAAAAGTGCAGAAAGCCTAATTTGCAAGACAGTTTGCATACTAAGGAATCACAAAAGAAAATCTCCTATCTATATTGTTCTTAGGTTATATTATCTGCTCAACTGCTGACTGACTTAAGTCAAACTTATCAGTCATTTCAGCAATCTTCCAGTCATTTCAGCTTCAGCAGGATGTTGCTGATTCTTTCTGCTGTCTGTATTATACAGAAGAGTGTCTGGCAGCGAAAAAGAAGGAACAGCATGCAACCTCCAAACTTGAAAAAGTAATTTCACTGCGAATCTAGAAAACAAATGAAGCAGATTTGCATGTTTGTCTATACTTTTTAAATGAGAACAGGGAAAGTCAGGTAATAAACATTAATATATCTAACTGAAATCAAGGGTGACTTTGGGAGGCACATCTATCTATCATCTATTTATACATCTATGTATGTATGTAGCTATCTATCTATTTATCCATCCATCCATCCATCCACACCCTCCCTCCCTCCCACCCACTTACCTATCTGTCATCTATCTAACCTACCTATCAACCTATCATCTATCTAACAATCAGAATACTAAATAGTCCATAAAATCTGTTAAACTGCTGGGAAGAATTTGGCAGGCAATTATAAATAATAATCATATATAATCCCATGTAAAATCTATAAAAATATAATGAGAATAAACAGACTTGGATCCTTTCCTAGCATCTGAATTCCCTTTTAAAGCATAGAGTCATAAACTAAATCTATGTGTAGCATGGGAAGATGCTTAAAAGTACTGTAATGTTGCTGTGCTTGTATCCAAATCTACTCTACTATCAGGAAAGAAACAAGTTGAGTAATTTGAATTGCAAATACTGCAATTGTTGAAGAAAGGTGTTGTGTTCGGATCGACGACACACAGCGAGGCAGTTGCAATAGTGATGTTTACTGGTTACACGTGGAGCGAACTGAACTGGCCAGTCCGGGTAGCTATATATATATGTCCAGCAGCCGCTGGACGCTAGCCAACCCCCGGCCCGGGATCTCCCGCCAAAGAAACAACACCCAACCCAGGGTCGTGGATTTCTCGCCGGTGGAAAACCACTCCCCTGCTAATCTACATATACAACACCCCTTCCCCCCCAGATGAGAATTATTATCTAATATAGTCCTTTAGGTGTGTAGGTGGCCTATGAACCCTGGCAGGGTATCTCCTGGGTGAACTGTCCGGTCTGTTGCTCACTTCCCTGTCAGGCCTAGCAGCCACTTGAGGAACTGTTGCTGGCTGCGGTTCTTCTGGTTGTTGTCATATAAATAAATAAATATAAATAAACCTTTATTGTCAAAGTACAACATGTGTACATTGAGATTAGCTGAGCCTCCCCCTGTGCTCTCTCCCCCCAACACACAGTGACAACAAACCCTCCATCCCGCCACACTATGTGAACCAACTACACCACACACCGGCCTCCCAAGTCAATTCTGCATAAGATTATGTCCCATTTAAAAGCCTAACAGCCCACGGATAAAAGCTATTTTTCAGCCTGTTGGTATGGCTGGCTATATTCCTATATCTCCTACCGGATGGTAGGAGAGTAAAGACATACCGTCCAGGGTGTGAGTCATCCCTGAGAATTTTCCTCACTCTTCCAAGGCAACGAGCCCTGGCAATGTCATCCAGTGGTGTCAGGGAACAGCCCACAATGTCTTGTGCTGTGCTCACTACCCTCTGCAATACTTTCCTATCCGCGGCTGTCAGACCAGCATACCAAACCACAATACCATACGAGAGGACGCTCTCTATGGTAGACCGGTAAAAGAGGGTCATTAGCTGTTGTTCTACCCTGTTCTTCCGCAAGATCCTAAGAAAGTGAAGCCTCTGTTGGGCCTTTCTAGCCACCTGGGTTGTGTTAACTTTCCAGGTCAGATCTTCACAGAGGTAGACTCCCAGAAATTTAAAGGAGGAAACTCTTTCTACACAGTCCTCCCCGATGTAAAGTGGGGCAGGTTCCTCCTTTTTTCTCCGGAAGTCTAACACCATCTCTTTCGTCTTGCCGATGTTTAGGTGCAAGTTGTTGTTACTACACCATATGGATAGTTTTTGTACCTCCGCCCTATATGCTGTCTCATCCCCACCTGTAATAAGACCCACCACAGTTGTATCATCTGCGAACTTGATTATCGCAGTGGATGGGTCAGATGATACACAATCATAAGTGTATAAAGAGTACAGGTAGGGGCTAAGCACACAGCCCTGTGGCGTGCCGGTGCAAAGCTTCAGGGGGGTGGACAAAGCAGACCCGACCCTCACTGTTTGTACCCGATCCCTAAGAAAGTCTTGAATCCAATCGCAGATAGCGGGGGAGAATTTCAAGTCAGTCAGCTTCTCGATGAGAATGCTCGGCAAAATGGTGTTGAAAGCCAAGCTGTAGTCAACAAAAAGCATCCTGACGTAACTTCCAGGTTTCTCGAGATGACTTGCTACAGAATGTAAAGCAGTAGCTATGGCATCGTCTGTCGACCTATTTCCCCTGTAGGCAAATTGATGTTTATCAAAGTCCAGTGGGAGGCATGTCCTAAGATGTTGGAGAACCAATCTTTCGAAGCATTTCATGACTACAGACGTTAATGCAATAGGTCTGTAGTCATTCAGGCACTCAACTGCAGTTTTCTTGGGGACTGGGACAATGGTAGCTGCCTTCAAGCATGATGGTACACATGCCGTTTGCAAGGAGATGTTAAAAATCCTTGTCAGGACCCCTGCTAATTGATCGGCACAATTCCTGACCACTATCCCCAGCACCCCATCTGGGCCTGCGGCTTTGCTGGGATTCACAGCCTTCAATACAGCTCTCACTTGGTGTTCACACAGGGTGAGTGGCTGAGAGTCAGAAGGCCGGCCAGCAGAGGCTACGGGGTCTGGTCTTTTAACCTCGTAGAGGGCGAAGAAGATATTCAGCCCCTCAGCCAACGAGGCATCGGTGTTTGCCATGCTCCTTGTGCTGCCCTTATAGTTGGTTAAGTGCTGCAGTCCCTGCCATACTTGCCTCGGATCGTTGTTCGCTAAATGGTTCTCCACCTTTTGTTTGTATTGTTGTTTTGCAATCCTAATGCCTCTTCTGAGATTTGCCCTGGCCTCTCTGTATCTGTCCCTGTCCCCCGCCTTAAAGGCAGAATCCCGGGCTTTCAGGAGTGTTTGTATCTCTGCAGTCATCCAGGGTTTACAGTTCCCATAAACTCTAATGCACTTATCCATTGTTACACTGTCAGTGCATGTTCTAATATAAGAGAGTACGGCATCTGTATATGAATTTAGATCCTGTTCTTCAAATACACTCCAGTCAGTGGTTTCAAAGCAGTCCTGCAACTGACTGAGAGCACCCACTGGCCAGGTTCTGACCCTTTTTGTGACTGCCTGAGTCCTTTTCCTGAGAGGAACATA
Source organism: Vipera berus (assembly GCF_964194415.1). Lineage (NCBI taxonomy): Eukaryota > Metazoa > Chordata > Lepidosauria > Squamata > Viperidae > Vipera > Vipera berus. The sequence goes on along the minus strand of NC_138203.1, from coordinate 183,450,121 downwards.
CTTTGGGCACAACAGGAGTGAAAGATGGTCAGATGTACCCAGGTGGGGAAGAGGAAAAGCTCTATATGCCTGCTTCAGATTGGAATACACGTGGTCCAAAGTGTTCTTCCCTCTGGTGGAAACTTGCACATACTGTACAAACTTAGGGAGAACTGTCTTCAGACAAGCTTGATTGAAGTCCCCAGCCACGACAAGAGCGCCCTCTGGGTGAGTTTGCTGCTGCCTGGTGATGACGTCATACAGCTTAGAAAGTGCCATGTTGACATTGGCATCAGGTGGAATATAAACAGCTATAATAATTACCACAGTAATTTCTCTAGGCAGATAGAAAGGCCTACATATAACAGTCATCAGTTCCACATCTGGGGAGCAATACGTATATACCAATCTGCTGTTAACACACCATTCACAGTGTATATACACACACAGTCCTCCTCCTTTACCCTTCCCGGAGCGTTTATCTCTGTCAGAGCGGTGAAAAACTCGGTTTATCAACTCCACAGCTTCATTCGGTATCTCTGAATGTAGCCAGGTCTCCGTGACAACTATCACACAACATTCCTGAAGAAGCCTGCTTTCTGCTAACTGCAGCTGTAATTCGTCAATTTTATGAACAAGGGATCTGGCATTGCTCAGAAAAAGGCTCGGCAATGTTGGTCTAAAAGGCTGCCTTCGAAGACGTGTCAGAGTTCCAGCCCTGCAGCCACGTTTTTGCTTTCGCTCCTTTCTCTTTCGCTTACGTCGTCTCCTCCCCAGCCCGAAGACAATCCATGGAGATCCTGGAGGCCTCGCTATGCAGTTCGGTATGTTTTGTGACTGCTGAAAATCACTAGTAATTTCAGATTGCCTTGCAAGCCCGATGTTTAACAGCTCTATACGTGAGTAGGCTATTTTAGCCCCTTGCACTACACTGTGAACATTCATCCATACACATATTAGTCCAATCACCACACACCAGTACCGGGAGCTCAGAGCCGCTGCGTGTGGATGTGCCGTCATCTTGTGTTACTATGGTGGCCGTTGATTGTGGTTCAGTGGTCCCCTGAGGTGGTGGTTCAGACCCGCTTGGTTGTGTCTCTGGGGCCCCGCCTGTAGGTGAGTTGACTCGCCAGTCAAGTCTATTGTCGTTGTCATGTGTTAGGTGATCCCCGCCAGTCACCGCCGGGGTGAACTCAGGGGACCTTTTCCTTAGCTGATCAATGTGCCTCCGGATCTGTCATTCCCCTTCCCCCTCTATGATATAGGATAGTGGCCCCACTTTGTCAATGACTACTCCTTGTGTCCACTTTTCCCCTTGCCCATAGTTCCTGGCCCACACCAAATCCCCAATGTTCAGTGACCTGGTTGAGCTGTCCTGTTCCGTTTCAACGGCCAGCCTATCAGGGTGGAGTCTGTCTAATTTCGTTGTCAACCTTCTGCCCCACCTCATTTCCGCTGGGCTTTTCCCCGTTGCAGTGCATGGCGTTGTGTGTTGAGCCAACAAGAACTGGGCAAGTCTCTGGTGCCAGTCTCCCAGAATGATTCTCTTCAATGCTTCCTTGGTAGTCCTGATGTTCCTTTTGGCCAATCCGTTGGAGGAGGGATGGAAGGGGGCCGACGTTGCGTGTCTAATCCAGTTGGCCTTGAGGAAATCCTGAAATTCATTAGATGTGAATTGAGGGCCATTGTCAGAGACCAGTACGTCCGGTAACCCATGGGTGGCAAAGAGTCCCCGCAAGACCTGTATTGTCTTGGCGAATGTCATACTTTTTACAGGCACTACCTCCAACCACCGGGAATAACTATCTACCACTACTAAGAAGGTCTGGCCTTGGAAGGGCCCTGCATAGTCTATGTGTATGCGGGACCAGGGGTTGTGAGCCGCCTCCCACCTGTGTACTGGTTTGTGTGTCTGCTCTGGTCTAGACTTCTGGCACTGGTAACACCCTGCTACCCTATCCTCGATTGCCTTGTCTAACCCCAGCCACCATATGTGGCTTCTGGCTAGTGCTTTCATGCGAACAATCCCTGGGTGCCCCTCATGTAATTCTGTGATGACTGTGTTCCTCTGTTCCTCTGGCACCACCACCCTGTTTCTCCACAGTAGACACCTGTGGTGTGATGACATTTCAACCTTCCTTCTGTAGTATGGCGTAAATTTGGGGTCTGGGTTTTCATTGGGCCACCCCCCTTCGACCCATGCTGCTATTTTGCTGAGTATTGGGTCCTTGCTAGTGGCCTTGGCGATGTCCCGAGCTGTCAAGGGGCATTCCGGAAGTTCCTGAAGTGTTAAAATTTGACCCGCTGGCACCGGGTCTGTACCTGTGTCTAATAGGGGTAATCTGCTCAAGGCGTCTGCGTGACCCATTTCCTTCCCTGGTCTATGCCTGATGGTGAATGTGTATGCCGCTAAAAAAATTGACCATCTGAGCATCCTTGGGGACATGATTTGGGGTGTCTGTTTGTCGGTAGTGAACAGGCCTAATAGTGGTTTATGATCTGTGAATATTGTGAAGTTCCTGCCATAAAGGTAGTCGTGGAACTTCTTTACCCCAGCCACTATGGCCAGGGCCTCCCTGTCAATTTGTGCATAATTCCTCTCTGCCTTGGTCAGGGTTCTGGAATAGTATGCAATTGGCCTTTGCTCCCCATTGTCATCCATGTGGCTTATTACAGCCCCCACCCCATAAGGTGATGCGTCACAAGCTAGGTAAATTGGTTTGCCTTCAATGAAATGTGTAACTGTGGATTTGCTGGACAGTATGTCCTTCAGTGTTTGGAAACTCTGTTTGTGTTTTTCTTCCCACTGCCAAGGGGTCTTTTTGTCCAGTAGCCTGTGTAGGGGTTCAGCTAAGGCTGCTTTGTGTGGCAGGAATGTGTGGTAGAAATTTATGAGGCCTAAAAATGTTTGGAGTTCTGCTTTATTTTTTGGTTCAGGGGCTAATTTGATTGCTTTGATTTTGCCCTCAGTCGGATGTATGCCTTGGGCATCAATCCTGTAGCCTAAAAATTCAGTGGATTTTACCCCTATGCAACACTTTTCCTTTTTTAATTTAAGTCCTGCATCACTAAATTTCCCCAATACCTTTTCAAGTCTGTCAGCTAGGATCTCTTCAGTTTTTCCAGCAATCAGGACATCATCCAGGTATGCCCTTTAATGTCCTCTCCATCACTTCTTGGAAGATGCCTGGAGCTGCAGCAATTCCGAATTGCAATCTGTGGACTCGGAACGCCCCCTTGTGGGTAACAATCGTTTGAGCCTCTGCAGCTTCCCTGGAAACAGTGAGTTGCAAATACGCCTGCGCCAAGTCGAGCTTGGCAAGGATGGCGCCGTCCTGGATCGTTGCGAGGACCTGCTTCACTGTCGGGACCGGGTAAGCATGTTTTTTCATTGCTAAGTTTAGCGTAGCTTTATAATCGGCACAGATTCTCACGTCCCCGTTAGGTTTAAGGGGAGTGACGATTGGTGTCTCCCAGGGGCCCCCTTCTACCGGTTCCAGCACGCCCTGGCCTACTAGATTTTCTAACTCAGCCTCGATTTTTTGTTTAAGCGCAAAGGGTACCCTTCGGGCCTTAAGCCTGATGGGTTTTATTGCTGGATCCAGGTTAAAGTTAATGGGGGGGCCCTTGTATTGTCCTAATGAGCCATCAAATACATCTGCAAAATTATCGCAGACGGTTTTTAGGGTTCGGCTATGTACGGCGTTAATTCCCCCCACCCAAATACCTAGGGCCTTGAACCAGTTGAGGCCTACTAGGCTGGTTCTCTGGCCCTCGGTGACCAGGAGGTCTAAAGGGCCCCTGAATCCTTTATAGCTAACGTGGATGGTGACCTTCCCCTTAATTTTTATGGGCGATCTTTGGAAATCGGCTAATTGGATTCGTGTTTGTTTGAGAGGAACCCTTTGCCCGCTCCTGGCTTCGATGTGTGCCAAGGTGCTACCCGAGATGATTGATACTGATGCCCCTGAGTCCACTTCCATCCTGCAGGGAATACCCTGTAGTAAGACTTCGATTTTTAATTTAGGGCTCAGTACGTGGTTGACCCCCACCCCCTTCCCGCAGTTGGAGGATCGTGCCTGTGGCCTGGGGGTCTCTTTGCCACTATGGCGGGGGGTTACCTTACCTGTGGCCCACGTGTCGATGTCGTGCAGTTGGTTGTCGCGGGGTCTGCTTCTGCAGATTGTTTGGATGTGCCCTGTTTTTCCGCAGTTCCTGCACTTTGCGTTGCGGAATCTGCAGGTTGCTCGGGGGTGGCTGCCTCCGCAACTACCGCACTTAGCCTCGGGGTCTCTCTGTCGGTTTGAGCTCTCCCTCATGGATCTTTGTTGTGATGGTGTTTGTTGTCTTCTGGAATGGTCTGTGCCATCTGGGCGATTGATCCTCGCCGGCATCTTCCCGACTCTCCGGGTGATTTCGTCTATGTCCGATTCCCACGGGTAGTCCTCCTCCCCACCGTCCACATGGCTTTCCATGTTAATTTCGGCTGCGGAGCCATTGTTATTGTGGGGGGGTCGCGTTTCCCAGTAGACTCATACGTGAGTAGTTCGTCCAGGACCTCCTGTAAGTTTCCTGTGGGCTTCGCGATAATTCTATTTTGTAATTGTTCATCTCGCAGCCCAAGGACCACTCTATCTCAGATCTGAATTTCTAAATTGTCATACTTGCAACGTAGGGCGGCTTCCCTCATGGCAGCTACGAATTGGGTTATCGATTCGCCCGGCTTCTGATTCCTTTTTTTGAATATTTGCCGCCAGTAAAGTTCCTACCTCTTGGGGGTGAAGTGTACCTTTAGTTTGGCCAGAAGATCTGTGTACGACATGCTTGCCACCGGCGCCGGTTGACAAAGCCCTACGGTGACCCAGTAAACTGGTGTGCCGCTGATTGTAAGGAGTGCTGCCGCCTTCTTTCGGTCGTCCGTTATGCCATTCACAAGCATGAACCCCTCGACCTGGCCGACATATTCCTCCCAGTCTTCCGTGTAGTTAGGGTCAAATTCCTTCAGAGAGCCGACCTGTGTCATGTTCGATTCTGGGCTGCGGTTATCGGCTGCTGTTTCGGCTGACGGCGATTCAAATCTCCCGCTTTGCGCGTTGCTTTCTTCCGCCTAGTCCTTCACTGTTCCGCCGACAATCCCACCTTCGTCGCCACTGTTGTGTTCGGATAGACGACACACAGCGAGGCAGTTGCAATAGTGATGTTTATTGGTTACACGTGGAGCGAACTGAACTGGCCGGTCCGGGTAGCTATATATATATATGTCCAGCAGCCGCTGGACACTAGCCAACCCCCGGCCCGGGATCTCCCGCCAAAGAAACAACACCCAACCCAGGGTCGTGGATTTCCCGCCGGTGGAAAACCACTCCCCTGCTAATCTACATATACTACAAAAGGCTTTCAGTTATTGATGTGATTATGTTATTACTGTATTTATATTTTGTCTTTTCTCACAGAGCTCAGAGCCACTTCCATGGGACTTTTCTCTTATGTTTACACTCACCAAAAACAAAAACAAAAAAACTTGGAATAGTTGGGATGAGAGAGAATGACAGTATTCAAACATCCAATGAATACTGTGGTTAAGTTATGGTTTGAAATTCAAATCCAGCAGCTTAACCTTATATTACATTGGTTTGTTTTACAGCTACCATTGACCAGCACAAAACTAACAATAAACATATCTTTTTTATTAGATGCCATGTTTCCTCCTTAGAGTGATCTTTCCATAATGGGAATCTGAAGTTACATTTTGAAAGCCTCCAAATAAATATACACATGAAAAGTGTAGTGATTAAGGTGCTAATCTAGAAATCAGCAAACAGTGAGTTTTATCAATCAATAAATAAAAGTAATGGAGACAAAGCAATTGCACAGTTCCTCTGCTACCATATTTAAATTTTGATGGAACAAAGGAAAATAAACCAGCATTTACACTGAATATGGCAGTCATTATATGGCAGAGACAAGCTACCAATAGTTCATTGATTATAAGTTTAAATGCTGCATCTTGAAACCTGGATCTTTCCAGGCAGCAGAAACAGCAAAACAGTATCATTTTTAGTCATTATCCTGAACCTGACACGGTGTCCTAGGTACAAGGAGCCTCCGTCAATCTTGTATTGTGCCCAAGAGCTAAACTAATGATCTGATCGCTGCTGCCACAGTTGTTAATAAGAACAGAGGTTGAGGCAAAAAGCAGAGATGTGCTTTACCTATTTTTTTTCTACTTTACCCTGGAACTATTCATTCAGAATTGTTCTTTAGACTCTTCAACTTTCAGATTCACAGTTTTGAATAAAGCGTTACATTGACGGGACTAAAAGAACTGGATGGAAGAAATAAAGGTTTTCTTTCTGCATTTTTAAACCTTTCTTTCTGGCGGGCTGGCTCATCCTGTGCCTCATCCCTGTGCCTTCACTATATCACTATATCCCTGTGCCTTCACTATATCACTATATTCTGATCTGATTTTTCATATTCCTCTTTGTTACCAGCATTATGGCTAAGATGATGTATATGGCATGAGTCATGAATCCTGAGAAACTGGGGAGGGCTGATTCATATTTGAAGATCATCCATTTGGTTGACGATCTAGCTCAGGGGTAGGCAACCTTGGCTCTTTTATGACTCATGGACTTCAACTCCCAGATTTCCTGACCCAGCCAGCCAGCCAGCCATGCTGGCTGAGGAATTCTGGGAGTTGAAGTCCACAAGACATAAAAGAGCCAAGGTTGCCTACCCCTGAAAGATGGTTCGATGTCAAATCAGGAGAAGCAAAATAGCCTGTGTGGAAATAAGAGGTAGAATTTAGAACAGTCCTTTTCTTACCAATGGTGATAGCAAAATGGATATGTTCCTCTGGGTCTTAGTACAAAACACATTTTTTTTAAAAAAAATTAATAAATAAATGCTACACTAATTTTAGAAAAAAGTCAGGTAAATTGGCTCATTACTAGTTTAGTGGCTATTCCTCTAAAACCCTCCACCTACAACAGCCTGGGACAAAGAGAGGTTTTTATAGGACTATGTTTCCCTGCTAATGTGTTGAAATAAAAATTTAAAAATACATTAGGTGAATGGTGAGGCATGGAGAATGGTTCTCGTGAATCCCTATCACCAGAACTATCACCATTCCATTAAATAATGTAGAAAAAACAAGGTAAGACTGTTCATACAGTTTTGGAATGAAGCATGAAATAAATTGCTTCACCCAAATCCTTGTTATACCCAAATTATCAGCTATTGAGGGTAAGATGTTTTCACCAATACGTCAATATCCAATTCCAAAAGTTTAGGAGGTTAATATGCATTTTAAAAGACACACCTACAGGGAAAGGAGAGTATACAAGCCTGGTGTTCAATCTCTCTCACAACCAGTGTCCAGTGACTAGGTGGAGAAGGACATATTCCTGTAAGGACATACAGTAGACAGCTAAGAGGAGCTGGCCAAATCTCTGTTCTTTATTATCCCTGGCCTCTTCATTCAGGACATGAGGCAGTTCATATGTCAGGATAATTGAGTAGAGGAATGCCAAAGGAAAGTGAAAGCACTACTTAACTATAAAACAATTAGATACAGTGTAATATTACTTCAACATTGGGCTGGGGAGGAAACAGAGCCTGTTCTTTAAAAACACCATACATGGAAAAATAGTCTGTCTTTTCTAAAATGCATCTTACTATGAGGTTCTGCAGTAAGGTCTCTCCTGATTTATTCATGCTAGAAATATCGTGTCTCCTAGAAGTTCAAGGAATGACTGTCCCTTAATTGGATGAATGTTAAGCAGCTTCCTAGAACACTTCAAAATGGAATTCTGTAGAAAAGATGGAACATGCAAGCTTGCAATTTGCAATAACCTGCTGAAAAGAATTTAATGCAACCCAAAATTGCTGACAAGAAATCACCAAGGAATTGATCAATTGCATTTACTAGGCAGTTAGAGAGAAGATGTTTCCAAATTAATGGAAAACAATTCAAGCCACATTCCAGTGAAGATGGGTCATCAAGGGACAATAGAAGCAACACATTCAGGCAGCAGAGTGTTTTAACTGGCAGGCAGAAAAAAATTTTTTTGACACAGAGAAGTTTCTTTGGAGCTAACTGAGGATCCCCAACCTCAATGACAAATATTCTGAAAGTCCAGCAAGATTGGGGACAACCTAATGTCCAGAGAAATGATGTTTCAAAGTCAGGTGCCACAAAGAAAAATCCATCTTTATGTCACTCCCCAAATTAAAAGATGGAAACCAAAGCATACCACTTCTGCCAGATCTAATTTCACGAGCTGACATAACAAGGAGAGAGAGAGTCCTTCAAATAAACCACATAATGAAGGGCTTAATAGGTCACTTCTAGAATTGAACTCAGAAGCATAGAAATGCAGAGATATAACATGCTTGGAATAATGAACACACATAACTGTCCATGCTATTGCATGCTATATACTAGACATGGATCTAATGTAGAGGTGGATAAGTTAACACTTGTCCACTTCATAAGGGCCAACAAGATAAAATTCCTTCCAGATAACTTAGTTAGAGTGATCCCCAGCTACCTTCACAGGACATGCTCCAAGGGTAGAGTCCAACTTGTAGCAAATCTAAATGACTTTATCCAACCAATACCCAGCATATTCCTCACAACACCTTACAGGTAACCTCTGAGCCAGCCCTTCCCAAGGGGGACCAGGAAACTCCTCATCTTAAATAAGGCTGCTATATAGCTATCTACAGATACAATAAGACAGAGAAAATCTGAGGTTTTGCTGCTATTATCACCATGAAGTAGGCCTTAATATCAGCTCTTATTCATGCTTGGTCAGTTTCACTCCTCATCACTCACCAATGCCCTAGATGTCTCTTCACTCATTTCCTGGAATGGACCAATCAAAAAGGTCCAGACTCCCTGAAGTAGGCGACAGCACTACAGAAGAGGTCCCTAACCTTTTGGGCACCAGGGACCAGTTCCATGGAGAGAGGTTTTTCCGCAGACTGGAGGGGGCATGGTTTTGTGTGCTGCCTGCATCCTGTGGATGGGGCTTTCCTTGTTTGTGCGGCCCAATTACTAATATGCAGCAACCCAGTACTGGTCCATGGACCAGGGGTTAGGGACCCCTGCATTAGAGAACTCCAGGACTACCAGATAAGAGATCTGACCATGTCAGAGAAGCAATCAAAATCCCCCCTCCCCATTTCAGATCACCACTCTGAAAGCAATTAAGCCATATGATCATTGTGATGAATTGACCCTTTGATGACTGTGTACAAGGTATGTAAGAGAGAATGTACAAGGCATGCAAGAGAAAATGGCAGTGAAGGGTGTTCTGGATCAGGGTACATTTGAATTTGTGCAGAAGTTGATGAGAAATAGTTTTGGAAGCACAGGCCCAGAAGCAGAAATGTTTGCTCCATTGTCTTATTTTATTCTTGCATTTATTCATTCATGCATTAAGTACAGAGCAAAGGTCATTTTTGCTTCTTTCATTGTCTTTACTCTGGCATTACTGGATTGGCAGAATGTTCAGCTCTCCAGACAGCTTGATTCTTAGAGAATAGAATACAGTACATTTTCCCATCTTTCTTCTTTTTCCCCACCATAAACATATAACAGGATTACAGCAACCCTTACGACATTCAAAACACTTTTGATATATTCTAGCATGCCATTATAGGTAGAGGACAGAAAGGAAGCACTGCACATTTCTCACATTTGCAGTCAACATAATGCAGTTGATAGCTTATCTCTGGAATTAAACATCAGAGTTGAACTCAGCATTCCTGCAGATACTTTTGGGAAATCAAGAAGTAATCCTCACTTTTCTCAGATGGGTTTATTTGCCAATGCTGATGCAATGGCAGAGTGTAGAAAAGAAAAATGTAATTTCATCACTTTTCTAACCACAACATAATTTAGGGACAGGAATGAAATGTCTATAGTGTTTGTGCATGTGTACAAAATTATAGATCAGATCCTGGATACAAAGAAATTGGTTCAGTGGTGTATTTAAAGTGCCTGTAGATTTATGGTTTAATCTACAAACGGAGGGTTGTTTAGATCACAGCCTGTGTTACTTAATTTCCTTCACTGAAGTTGAGGATCTTCCATTCTACTCTGTTGTCCATGGATCCCTCCATCATACCCTGTCCAGAAGGCCCCAAGGCAGGATGTTTTCAATAGACTAACTATGTTTTCAATTGTGAAAGAAACTTTCTAGGTCTATAGTTACATCTTCATGTCTGGATTATAAAATTAATAATACAGTAGGTGACAGCAGAGACAGAATCTGAAACAGATGGAATCCTCCAGTTTGAGAAGTTGGTGGGGGAAGAGACCCAGCAGGAAGGCTTATCTATTGCTGCCTTCACCTTCTGGAATATGTTCCCCCATCCAAAATCTAGCTGCCCCCATTTGAGTTATCTTCCTGAAAGCCATTAAAATACGGCTTTTCCAGCTAGTTTCTTAGTGCACTTTCTAAAATTTTAATATGCCATCCTGATATTTATATCTTTCATTGTTCTTATGATTCAGCGTGTCACTTTAGTGATATAGCGATACTAGAAATTAATTATCCACCCACACACATGGAGACTTATGCCTAGCTGATCATTAAAAATCACATGCCATATATTCTTCTGAATTGGACATAGCATTATGCACAAAGAGCATTTACTAAGATTACATTTATATATTTGACAGCAACTCTTTTCTTGACTTGAATCCAGAGCACCTTGGAAGGAAGGAGCTTGTGAAAGAGGAACACACTTCACCTCATCACAGCCCAGTTATGTCCTGACCCTCACCAAAACATGCAGTAGAAGAGTAACAGAAAAGGCAGGAACGCAATAAGGAAGTTACTAAAAGACTAAAGGAGGCAGTCAAAACCCAGTGAAAGAACTCACTCTCAGGAACATGGCCAGGCATGTCACTTTCCCCAAACTTTCTTCCATGTGCACCAATTACAGTTCGACCCAATGTGATTTGTATGATCAAAATCAGCACCTTTTTTGCATAGTATTATGCACAGTGGATAAATTGTTCACAGTAATAGTTATTTTTTGTATCAAATAAATCCTAAACAACTTGTCACATCTGGTTTCAGGTTGATGGTTAAAGAGAAATTTTTGCATACAGTATTTTCTTTGATATTCCATATAATTTATTTATTTCTTTGATATTCCATATAATTTATCCACAGAAGAGTTACATAATAAAAGAAATAAAACTCTTGAAATGCAATGTAAACAGAACTCAAAAGTTCCTAGTTGGCCTTTCACTACAAGGAGCACTACAATCCAGTTCTTGATTCCTTCTTGGGTCTGCCTTTTGCCCTGAGCCCAGACTTTTCATCTTTCCAAAGCAAAACATAAAAGTGGCAAAATAATAAAGATGCAAACAGTGGCATCAATGTCTTGGCAGGACTTAATATCTAATCAGACCATCATGATTATTCTTTTAAAGATATAATTTCAGAGTGCCGATGATACACCAGAGTACAATATGGACTAGGTGCTCCATATTGCTTTGTACAGGAGCGCTTCTGGCAAGGAAAGTTAAAAAATGGAGTACAATTTTTATGAAGTTACAATTAGCACTGGTTCATTGTAGGCCTACAATATTCCAGGAGGTGTTCTATATATTTTGGTACTGTTTGTTATCATTAGCACAACCTTAGACTGTACATAGCGCTGTGTGCTTCATGATAGTATTGTTATTATTGTTGTTGCCGAAAAGGCTTATCACAGCAGGGAAAGATTAATTATATATATTACATATAATTAATATATTTAATTTGCCATCCTTTACTGCAGCTTTTATATCAAGGATGCTTCATTCTTTTTAATGAATGCTATAATTTCCTTTGCCATTTTGTCCATATAGATATTTGAAAAACCTGAAAATATTTCAAGCTGCAGTCATTAGCTCAAGTGAGCCACTTTTAAATCATGAGGATTTATTTCAAAGGAAACTTTCACAGGATTCTATTTTGTATGTTGTTTAATAAAGCACAGAATTTGGAAAACATTTGATTAGAGCTACTTTATTATTTATTTATTTATTTATTTATTAATGGGATTTATATCCCGCCCTATCTCCCGAAGGACTCAGGGCGGCTAACAACAATAACATATAACAGAAATTAAGATAAAATTAAAATTAAAGTCATCAGTGCAATAAATTAAAATTAAAAATTAAAAATAAATTAAAAATTGTAAACATAATTAAAATGTCTGTCAGTCCAGGTCAGCCAGGTGGAAAAGGAGTGTTTTGAGGCTGCGGCGAAAGGACCAGAGATCTTGGGTCATCCGAAGCTCAGGGGGGAGCTGATTCCATAGGACTGGCACTCCCACAGAGAAGGCCCTTCCCCTGGGGTTCGCCAGCCGACATTGTCTAGCCGACGGTACCCTGAGGAGGCCTTCTCTGTGTGAGCGTACTGGGCGATGGGAATTCGTTCCCGGTAGCAGATGGTCCTGCAAGTATCCCGGCCCTAAGCCATGTAGGGCTTTAAAGGTAAGTACCAGCACCTTAAATCTCACCTGGAGGGCAACCGGTAACCAATGCAGCTCATGGAGCAGAGGTGTTATATAGGAGTATTGGGGAGCTCCCACCACTACCCGTGCAGCCGCATTCTGCACCAGCTGAAGCCTCCGGGTGGTTTTCAAGGGCAGCCCCATGTAGAGAGCATTGCAGTAGTCTATACGGGAGGTACGGAGTGCGTGGGTGACTGTACGTAGGGCATCTCGGTCCAGAAAGGGGCACAATTGGTATATTAGGCGAATCTGGGCAAATGCTCCCCTAGCTACGACTCCAATATGATCTTCAAAACTGAGTCGTGAATCTAGGAGGACGCCCAGTTTGCGTGCTCTATCAACGGGAGGTAACATCTCTCCTCCTATAATCAAAGATGGAACCTCTTGGACTAAACGAGATGACGGTATGTAAAGCCACTCAGTCTTGGCCGGGTTGAGCCGAAGCCTGTTCTTTCCCATCCAAATCTGTACCGCTTCCAGGCAACGGGACATCACATCGAGGGCATCACTGGGTTGGTTCGGGGTGGAGATGAAAAGCTGGGTATCATCAGCATATTGATGATACTTCACCCCGAAGCCATGGATGATCTCTCCCAGCGGTTTCATATAGATGTTGAACAGGAGGGGCGAGAGCACCGACCCCTGAGGCACTCCACAACTAAGGGGCCTAGGGTTTGACCTCTGCCCCCCTGCTAACACCATCTGCGAATGGTGCCTCCCACTCCCAACCCCTCAAGACGCAGTAAGATACCGTGGTCGATGGTATCAAAAGCCACTGAGAGATCTAATAGGACCAGGACAGAGGAATAACCTCTATCTCGGGCCCGCCAGAGATCATTCACCAGCGCGACCAATGCCGTCTCCGTGCTATACCCGGGTCTGAAACCCGATTGGTACGGATCCAGATACTCAGCTTCCTCCAGGACCAAAGGGAGCTGCCGTGCCACCACGCTCTCAACGACCTTCGCAAGAAAGCGAAGGTTGGAGACAGGACGGAAGTTGTTTAAAATAGCTGGATCCAATGCACGTTTCTTAAGGAGGGGCCTTACCACCGCCTCTTTCAAGGCGGCAGGGAAGTACCCTTCACTCAGTGAGGCATTGATAACTGCTAGGAGCCAGCCTCGTGTAACCTTCCGAGATGCATAGACCAGCCAAGAGGGACATGGGTCCAACAAACATGTGGCGGCACTTAGTTTCCCCATGATCTTGTCCACTTCATCCGGAGTCACAGGATCAAACTCTTCCCAAATGTTCTCGGCCAGATTCATCGTTTTCCTCTCGTCAGATACTGCCCAGTCAGAGTCCAGACCAGCCCAAATCTGAGCAATTTTGTCCACCAGATATTTACTAAATTTCTCAGCCCGTCCTCGTAGGGGGTCCTCTCCCGTCCCTTGATTTAAAAGGGAGCGGACCACTCTAAATAGGGTGGCCGGGCAGTTATCTGCGGACGCAATGAGGGTGGTGAAGTAAGCGCGCTTTGCCACCCTCATTGCCACAAGATAAGATCTAGAAAAGGATCTTAACTGTGTTCGGTCAGACTCGGACCGACTGGTTCTCCAAATGCTCTCTAGGCCCCTTCTCCGGCGTTTCATCTCCCGCAGGTCCTTGGAGAACCAGGGAGCGATTCGGGACCTGCGGCGGGTCAGAGGCCGCAAAGGGACAATGCGGTCGAGAGCCTCCGAAGCAGGATGATGAATTTGTAACTGAAGTCCCATTACTATAGGATATATTCAACCGAATGAAAAACTTTTAAAACTGTAAGCATTTTAATGATTATGACGGAGTATTTCCAAATCACATCCAAAGTACAAAAGTCTTCATGGGAAGCATTATATATTTTTGCAATTATAAGTACTGTTGATTGGTGCCTTAGAATGATTGTGGTAACAAAATTGTTGACTTATTTTCATTTCCTTCCTGTCTGAAAAACAATAAACTTATTATTTATATGCTGTATGCTAAGACGTGTATCTATTTTTCTAGAATTTTATTCATTTTCCTCTCATTCAGCCAATCCAGAAACCTATTGTGAAGATTAATTTTCAAATTATAAAGTTATGATAGCAATAATCTTAATGCTTTTTTATTTAATTGGTTCTGCCTTCATCAGAATACTTTTTTTTTCATCATAAAAGCATTCATTGCCTAAGCAACACTGAAAATGAATCAAGGAGCTCAGAAATTTTGAGATTAAGGTCTGAATTTCCTGAAAATAATAATAATAATAATAATAATAATAATAATAATAATAATAATAATAATAAGAAGAAGAAGAAGAAGAAGAAGAAGAAGAAGAAGAAGAAGAAGAAGAAGAAGAAGAAGAAGAAGAAGAAGAAGAAGAAGAAGAAGAAGAAGAAGAAGAAGAAGAAGAAGAAGAAGAAGTAGTAGTTGGAAGGGACTTTGGAGGTCATCTAGTCCAACCCCCTGCTTAGGCAGGAAACCCTATACCATTTCAGAAAAATGGCTGTCTAGTCTCTTCTTAAAAACTTCCAGTGTTGGAGCATTCATCACTTCTGGAGGCAGGTTGTTCCACTGGTTAATTGTTCTAACTGTCAGGAAGTTTCTCCTTAGTTCTAGGTTGCTTCTCTCCTTGACTAGTTTCCATCTGTTGCTTCTTGTCCTGCTTTCAGGTGCTTTGGATAATAGCTTGCCTCCCTCTTCGTTGTGGCAGCCCCTGAGATATTGGAACACTGCTATCATGTCACCCCTCACCCTTCTCTTCATTAAACTACACATACCCAATTCCAGCAACCGTTCCCTATATGTTTTAGCCTCCAGTCCCCTAATTATCTTTATTGCTCTTCTCTGTACTCTTTCTAGAGTTTCAACATCTTTTTTACAAAACTGACCAAAACTGGATGCAGTATTCCAGGTGTGGCGTTACCAAGGCATTGTAAAGTGGTATTAATATTTCACATGATCTTGATTCTATCTCTCTGTTAATGCAGCCTAGCACTGTGTTGGCTTTTTGGCACACTGCTGGCTCATATTTTGTCCACTAGGACTCCAAGATCCCTCTCACAGTATTATTGAGCAAGGTATCACCTATACTACACCTGTGCATTTGATTTTTCCTGCCTAAATATAGAACCTTACTTTTTTCACCATTGAATTTCATTTTAGTAGATAGCGCCCAGTGTTTAAGTCTGCCCAGATCCTCCTGTATCTTAAGTCTATCTTCTGGAGTATTGGCTATTCCTGCCAGCTTGGTGTCATCTGCAAATTTGATGAGTTCCCCATCTATCCCCTCATCCAAATCGTTGATGAAGACGCTGTGCACGCTGGGGAGGTATCACCCTTTGTGAGGAATGAAGAAAGGCACCATTGCCTGGAAGTGGCCAGCACATGGCCCTCCCTACTTCGAACAGGCTAGGGGCTGAGCAGAATTGCGCTTCTCTTCAGATTCATGCCACCCAGCTCAGCCTCACCACACTGTGAGGAGAGCACTGCCTGCCAAAACCGGGCAGGCTGGGGGCTGGGTAGTACTGCACAGGTAACATCAACTCTCATGCTGCTCCTGGCATCCCCTCCCCCAGAGCCCACCAAGCCGGATATGTGAAGTAGGCGAGGGCCATGTGCTGGCCACTTCCAGGCAATGGTGCATTTCTTCATTCCTCACAAAAGATGCCACTTCCCCAGCTGCGTTTCTTGCCTGTTTTTCTCCTTCCCTCATCTCAAATATTTTCCCACCACTCTTAGGAAGGAAGGAAGGAAGGAAGGAAGGAAGGAAGGAAGGAAGGAAGGAAGGAAGGAAGGAAGGAAAGGGAGGGTCTGAGGGAAGTCCTGCCTTAGTCCTTCCCTGCTGCCCTTTCACCATTCCCTTGCCCCCTCCTCCTGGCCTATCCTGGGGGGTCTCCCATCCTATTGCTAAGGAAGTTTTGGATACAAAGCCAGGTCTCCACACATGGAGAGGGAGTGGGCCTCCCTCTTGACTTTGCCCTCATACCCATCATGAGCAACCTGGCTAAGGAGAGCAAGCACAGCAGCAGCAGCCTTGAGGTAAGTGCAGCTGGGTGCCCCCTTGGGGAATTGGGGCTGGGCTTAGTGCCGCAGGTGCTTGAGGGTTGGGCTGGGCATTTGACCTCCGTGCCACCGTCCAGCCCCCCCACATGGCCTGAGAGGAACAGTGAGGCTCCTCCAGTGGACCATGCCTTGGCACTTGCCCCAGTCCCATCTCCTTCAGCCAGAGACCCTCAGATCTATGCCACTCCTGCCCAGGCCCCCATAGGTACCCTTGACACAAATGATGTAGAGCTGGCCATGCCCACCCAGTAGGCCACACGGACTCCAGCCATGCCCACCCAGTAGGCCATGCCCACCCTGGCCACACCCACCCGGCCCCCTGAGGGCAACTGCAATGCTGATGTGGCCCTCAATGAAATTGAGTTTGACACCCCTGGCCTATTGTATCCTTCTTCATGAGGGGTGATTCATATCAAAAACCCAGGAACCTCCAAACAGCAAGGGAAGCACCGGCCCGGCAGACTTTGACAGTTGACAGCTGTCAAATGGCTGCCGGAAGAATCAGCGCATGCGCACCGCCCCGCCGGCCGCCATTCTCAATGACAGCTGTCAGACGGGCTGCCGGGACCAAACACGCATGCGCCAGATTTGACATTTCCCGGAACTGTCAAATCGGCAGTTCACAATCAGGTCCTCCGAACTGAGCCAAACGCTCAGCTGAGAGGAATTCCCCGACAGCCGCCGAGCTGTCAGATCGCCGCATGCCGATTGGCTGCTGTCTGAACGGCGGGAGAAACACTGTTATCTGATTGGTTGTAACGTTTGACAGTTCTCTATAAAAGCCGGGATTGTTTTGACAGTCAGCTGCCCCGGAGCTGAACCGAATAAACTTGTGAACCTTTGCCTATGGTCTCTCTCGTCTTTGTGAAGACATTTCACCTGGCGACGAAGGTGGGATACCGGTACTACAGAGCTACCTACTGAGCTAAGTCACACCGCGAAGGAGTTCCGATCCCTCTCGCTGATAAGTCACTGCTGAAGCCGCTTTTGAGGGCAAAGGAACCCTTCTGCAGCTTGAACAGTACTGTGGACCCAGACCATGGCAAATTTAGGTCACATCAGAGAATTCGACGTCCGCCATCCCGAGGGATGGGAGTTGCACTGGGGGCAAGTCGAGGGCTACCTCGTCATCAACAAAATAACGGAGGACCGCCACAAGGCTGCAGCCCTTCTGTGCCTCAGTGGGCCCGCCATCTACGACATCGCTGTAGGGCTCTGCAGCCCAGACCCCGTCACGACCATTCCATACGCTGAATTGACCGACCACCTCAGCAAGCACTTTATGCCTCATCGGTCCGAATTGTATTGGCGCCTCCACTTCGCCCGCCGCCGCCAGCAACCGGGCGAAGCATCCACAGCTTTTATCGCAGGGGTACGTCATGCAGCCTGCAGATGCCAATTTCCCGACCTGGAAGACCGCATCAGAGACCAGGTTATCGCCGGTCTCTCTAACGAGCGGCTCCAGCGGAAATTGGTAGCCAAGCCCACGATGGACCTCGCTGAACTTACATTAGAGATCATGTCCTACGAAGACAGCCACCGCGAGGGCTCCCCTGTGTTCAGAGGCAGCCCGGCCGGGTCAGTCCACCATGCCTGGGAACCGGACAACGAGCAACCGAAGGCCTGCACCGGCGTCGATGACATCATGTCTCGCTTCAACAAAATGAGCGCCGACCATGGAAAAAACCGCAGGCCATTCAAACCAGCCGGTCCAGGCCCAAGACCCACCTCCACCGGCCCCAAACCGAAGTGTGCCAGCTGCGGTGGGGCTCACGCCAGAGCCACATGCTGTTTTAGAAATGCAAAATGCCACGGATGTGGGAAGACCGGGCACATTCGCTCCGCGTGCCGCAGCCTGAACCGGGAAACCCTCCACGAGCTTGAGGAAATTCCGGCAGGTAGGACCAAAATCCCCTTCCCTGCCAAGGAAACCTCCCAGCCCTCAGTGCTTTCCATTCGGGCCAAACAAAAAATCTCAACCATCCACCATTTACAACCCAAAATTAAGATCTGGGTTAAGATTCAAGGGGTGCCCTGCGAAATGGAGGTCGACTCCGGGTCCTCCGTCTCAATAATGTCCTGGGACACTCTCAAAAAAATCGGGTTTAAAAGCAGACGCCGTATTTCCCTTCAGCCCTCCAAAATACTCCTCGCAGATTTCCAGGGGGCCGCTATCCAATTAAAGGGACAAGCACAACTAAGAGTAGAATACAAAAAATTCCTAGGGCACTTAACAGTCCAGATCACAGAGGCACCCAGAACCAGCCTCATCGGGTTAGACTGGTTCGAGGCTCTGGGCATCCGCCTGGAGGGTACCAACCGCATACAATCCCAAACCCTGGAAAATGTTTGCCAAGCGTTCGCTGATGTCTTCGACGGGATGCTTGGCAAATATACCGGCACCCCTATCGACCTCAAACTTAAACCAGAGGTAGGTCCCATCCGCATAAAGGCAAGAAGGGTCCCCTTCGCACTGAAACAAAAAATCGAGACCAAACTAGATCGTTTAGTCGCCCTCGGGGTTCTAGAACCAACAGACGGGGGAACCTGGGAAACACCCATCGTAACACCAGTCAAGCCAAATGGGGACGTAAGAATATGCGCAGATTATAAAGCGACCCTAAACCACGCATTAAATCCCCATGCATACCCGGTCCCTGCAGTTAGGGACGTGCTCTCAGAAATAGGTTCTGGCTCAATATTCGCCAAACTCGACCTGGCGCACGCCTTCCTCCAGCTACCTGTCACCCAAGAAACAGCTGAGGCCCAAACCATTGTCACACACCGTGGCGCCTTTAAGGTAAACCGCCTACAATTTGGAATCTCAGTGGCTCCTGGTATTTTCCAGGAAGTCATGGAAAAAACCTTAAAGGGAATCCCAGGGGTCTGCCCCTATTTCGATGACGTGCTCATCGCAGGGGAATCCGAAAACAACTTGGCAGCCAGGCTGCAAGAGGTACTATCCAGATTTCGGAAAGTGGGCTTAAAACTCAAACGGGAAAAATGTTCTATAGGCGTCCCATCCGCAGATTTTTTGGGCTACAAAATTGACTCGCAAGGAATCCACCCCACCGACTCTAAAATCCTTGCGATCAAAGCTGCCCCTACTCCCAAAAATAAAACAGAGCTCCAGGCTTTCCTCGGGCTTTTGAATTTTTATCACGCCTTCCTACCTGGAAAGGCAACTATCGCAGAGCCACTCCACAGGCTGCTCGATAAAGGGGCAGCCTGGCAGTGGACAACAGCCCATGACAACAGTTTCAAATCACTCAAACAAATGTTATCCAGCAACGCCACCATTTCCCACTACAAAGAAGACAAACCCCTCTGCATAGCCTGCGATGCATCCCCATACGGGATCGGAACAGTTTTAAGCCATTTAGACAGTGACGGCACTCAAGCCCCGGTGGCCTATTATTCTAGGACTCTTTCCAAAACAGAAAGAAATTATGCCCAGATAGATAAGGAAGCCCTGGCAATAGTGGCGGGAATAAAAAAAATTCACGACTACCTTTACGGCCGCCCCTTCTTGATTTACACAGACCACAAGCCTCTGTTAGGACTGTTTACCTGGGACCGCCAAACCCCCCAGATTCTGTCCCCCAGGATGCTACGCTGGACAACGTTCCTCGCAGCATACTCCTATCAGCTAATATACAAACCGGGACACCAAATGTGTCACGCTGACGGCCTCAGCAGGCTTCCCTTACCCCACGTAGAACCAGACCCAGCCCCGGCCAGCAACATCTTGGCCATTCAGGAGCTCCTGGAATGCCCACTAACGGCGAACGATATCGCTGCTGCAACATCTCAAGACCAAACACTTAGCAGAGTGTTGGCGTGGGTACATACTGGTTGGCAATCCTCCTGTCCAGGCACAGAATTCCAGCCATACTTTTCCAGGCAAAACGAATTAACCTCTCACCTGGGATGCATACTCTGGGGGTGTAGGGTAATCGTGCCACCCAAGCACAGACCCAAGGTCCTGCATACGTTGCATGAAGGCCACCCTGGCATCGTAAAAACCAAAGCTTTGGCCTGCAGCTACGTTTGGTGGCCGGGAATCGACCAAGACATAGAAAAACACATCGCTGGCTGCTATTTGTGCCAGCAGTCCCGCCCGCTCCAACCCAGAGCTCCAATTCACAAATGGGAACTCACAAAAAACCCCTGGTCCCGTATCCACATTGATTTCGCTGGACCCTTCCAAGGGCAGGTTTTCCTTATAGTCGTGGACAGTTATTCCAAGTGGCTGGAGGTTCTCCCGGTTCACAGCACGACAACTGCCGCAACCATCCAAGCCCTCAGGGGAATCTTCGCAACACACGGTCTCCCCGACGTTATAATATCAGACAATGGCCCTCAATTTACTTCTCATGACTTTCAGATCTTCACGAGGAGCAATTGTATTAGGCACTCAACGTCGGCTCCCTTCCACCCATCGTCCAACAGCCTTGCGGAGGTTATGGTGAGGGCCACCAAAGATGCCCTCAAAAGAATCATCACGGGGAACTGGCACCGTCGCCTGGCACAATTTCTCATGGCCCACCACGCTACGCCCTGCTCCTCCACCGGGAAAAGCCCTGCCGAACTGCGATGGGGCCGCCGCCTGGTGACAAGGCTCGACAGACTCCACCCAGACAGGCCAGCAGCCGAAATGGCCTCCAATGCCCAGCCAAAAACCTTCTCCAGGGGACAAAATGTCTGGTCTCGGGATTATGGGGGAAGGGATAAGTGGGTTCAGGGGGTTATCTTGGACCAAACGGGACCGTTGTCATACACAGTGGACACAGGGATGGGGCTAGCACAACGCAGACACGAAGATCAGCTTCGACCCAGGTCACCCCCCAACCCCACTCAGCAACCGACCCCGGAGGAACCTGCGCCATTCGGCACCCCCAAACCCGTCGAACTTTCCCCCCCCAGGACCTACAACCGTCAGCCGAAATCCTTCCAGAAATAATTCCACCGGCGACACAACCTGAAGAAATCACCCCCTGCCTCCGCCGGTCCAGCCGAGTCAGAAGACCCCCCGCATACCTCACGGACTTTGAATGGGAGGGAAACACGACGATAGACAAAAACCCCGTTAATAGTGTTTGTTTTAAAAGTTCAACTGTTGTTACGAATAACATACCCATTTCAGGGGGGGGAAAGGGGGTGATTCATATCAAAAACCCAGGAACCTCCAAACAGCAAGGGAAGCACCGGCCTGGCAGACTTTGACAGTTGACAGCTGTCAAATGGCTGCCGGAAGTATCAGCGCATGCGCACCGCCCCGCCGGCCGCCATTCTCAATGACAGCTGTCAGACGGGCTGCCGGGACCAAACACGCACGCGCCAGATTTGACAGTTCCCGGAACTGTCAAATCGGCAGTTCACAATCAGGTCCTCCGAACCGAGCCAAACGCTCAGCTGAGAGGAATTCCCCGACAGCCGCCGAGCTGTCAGATTGCCGCATGCCGATTGGCTGCTGTCTGAACGGCGGGAGAAACACTGTTATCTGATTGGTTGTAACGTTTGACAGTTCTCTATAAAAGCCGGGATTGTTTTGACAGTCAGCTGCCCCGGAGCTGAACCGAATAAACTTGTGAACCTTTGCCTATGGTCTCTCTCGTCTTTGTGAAGACATTTCAAGGGGTGTCAAACTGGTAGCCCATGGGCTGGATGTGTCATGCGCAGATCACGCCCACCCCAGCTCCGCAAAGGCAAAAAAGTCACAATACGTCACAATATATCACGTGACACGATCGAATTTGAACACCCATGCTCTTTATCCAGGACCAGGGCAGTTGTATGAAGCTGGATCATGATTAAGTGTTAAATCCCACACAGCTGGACAACATTAAGTGAGCAAGAGCTGCACAGATTTCAAATGGTTATCTTTAGTGCTAGTAAAGGTAAATACATGATATTGGAAACAAGTAAGAATTCCCAACCTCATAGGTAATCAAGAAAGAATCTCTGAGTGATTTGATATGCTTCTTCTCAGATTTCACTGCAACTGGAAAGAGGTCCTGTTTATGAAATAAGCTGTCATCTGACTCACCCGCTATCTTTTTATTGCTTATGTCTGTGTTCTCTTTCATTTCTTCCCAACCTCCTTAACACTTCTCACATCAGGGATGTCATACTTGCATCCATCAAGCTATTTCCTTTCAGGATAAAGAAATGTTATGCAAAGCACACAAAAAATCCTAGTTACACAAAGACATTAAAGGCATAAGATTAAAAAGAGGACAAAGAAACATAGCTAAAACTAACACTATATCAATACCATTCACTGTACTTCATACCCTTCTGCCCCTGCAAACCAAGTTGGTTTCATATTTCCATTCACTTTCATGCATTGCCTTCTCTTTTTTTTTTTTTTTTTGAGGGTGATCTCAATCCCACCCAACCACAACTTTCTTAATCCTTCCCTTCCTCTTCGTTCATATATTTATTCTCTCATACATTTGTGTCATATTCACTTTATTCAGTGGTGGGATTCAAATATGTGAACAACCGGTTCTCTGCTTCCAGAAGTTCATTCTGGGCCTGGGCAACAGCTACCAGTTCTGCTGAACTGTTGCAAACCTGCTGAATCCCACCCCTGATTTATTGGACCAATTAATCAAAGTTTCATACAAAAAAATCCTTTTGTATCAGTACATTTAATCTTATCACGAAGTGGGAAAAAGATATGTTCAAACGTACAAGTCATCTATTCATCTCTAATGGAATCCAACAGCCCATTCATTCTTGGGAATTAAAACCCCTCTGCAACCATTATTTTATCTTTCAAATTACTATAAAAATTTTACATGTTTGCACAATCAACTGAACTGAATCTATTATAAAGTATTTCATGGTGAATATAGGTTTCTCAATGTACTATATTGGTTATTTATTAACTATTGCACACAGAATATTTAATCTTGATTTTCAGAATTAAGATGCTTGCTTAAAATTCCTGCTATGAGAACAGCCTTCCTGTGTGAAATTTCCTTGCACTGAGGAATTGGAACTTCTCAATAACCATCATAACCCCTAAAAATTCTTCGCAAAGTGCCCAAAGTACTTTAAGTACTCACTGTTTTCTCCCCTCCCCCTTTCCCTCTTCAATGCTCTTTTTTCTTTCTATACTGTCCTGTATTCAATGTCCTCACCCATTTCATTTTCAAATTTCTAATCAACCCTTCAGTCTACAATTCTCCTCTTCCCATTTTATCTTCTCAACCATGTAATAACTAGGCAAGCATTTATGACTCACCAGAGGAATGTCATAGCAGTGTATATATAAAAATCCCATTTCTTTTTTTTTCCTGTCCTTTTTGTCAACCTTTTCCTCTATTTTCCCCCCTAATGCAATCATCCGAAGGGAGAACAATGATGTTTGCTTTGGACTGAAGAAATCAAGAGGCCTAATTCTGAAGGCCAATCGAACAAGCCCTAAGCCCAGAGATGTCTGTTCATGCCCAATATATTACCAGCTTCCCCTGGAACATCTTTTATTTAGGTCACTATCTTTGAATTAATCTCATCTACCAATAGTCTGATGCCCTCCTGAGATTGAAGTTTCCACCTGTCAGTGGAGCAGTTCTTCCATCCAATTTTGATTGCTTCCACCAAGTCTTTGACAGTGGTTGGCATTGTCCTGAAATTAGAGCACCTCCATTTGCTTGCATGATTTTTTTGCTATTTGTTGGCTTTGCCTTTCCCCATTATCTCCCTTGTTGCTCTTGTCTCTCCTGGGCCTGATTAAGTTCAGAAATGTAGTATATTAAACAATAAGAGCTGCTTGTGCATCATCTCTGAAAATTATATTCAGTGGGGGCCTCCTTTTAAAAATGAAGCGATACACTTTGCTGGAAGAAGTAAAATATGAACAAAGCCCAAAATAGCATTTTGTTTGAGTTCATTGGTTCAGAGTAAAAGCTTGCAGGGTTTTTTCCCTGCGTGCCTGATGCCAAGAAAAAGGTTAGAAATGTTATAAGGAGACCAAAAAGGAAAGGTTTATTTGTTTTGGTTGACAGAGTTGAAAACAGATGGTGGCCTGAAACAGGCTATCAAAGAAAGAAAACCAGAAACAATATTTGTACTTAATATAACTTATATAACATTAAATATGTTCAGTAGGTATAAGACTGAAAAATAGAAACCTAAAAGACCTCTTTAAGAATGCCAAAATAGCCTTGAATCTTTTTCTTAAATTTACCTGACCTATATATTTCCAGGTTAAGAGAACAGATAATTACAGAAAAATTCAAAATGCCAAAATATTGCTCTGGCTTAAGTAAAAAATGAAACTCAGGATAGTCATGAGGTGCTGACTGCATAATGTTCCCAAACTACTCAAATATATAACAACAAAATAAAAGTAAGGGTGCTGCTTACTTTTCCATTTCTATTCCCCAAGCTTTCAAAAACAGTTTGCAGACCATTTTTATCTGCCAGTTTTGAAGCACTGGGGACAAAGAGCAAAGGATGGCTCTTAATCATTGTCCTACCTGAGCTGCCATAGGCCCTCAAGTAACCAAAATTACCTCAACACCACTCTGCAAAAAAAAAGGTAAATTAATTGTTCAAGTTCAAAATTTATTTTGGTCAAAGACCACTGTAGAACAAAACAATGAACAAACTGTTTAAAAATGGAAGAGGAAGGCCATACAGTATATAAAACATAAGCTAAAAGAACAGTACAGAATATTACTATCACATTAGCATAGGTCAATCTAGGGGAAAGGGGCTTTGTATACAAGTTTCACATTTTACTTCTTCCAGAAAAGTGGGTCCCTTCATTTTTAAAAGGTTTCCCCCTTTGAATATAATATGTTAGAGATGATATAGAACTATTTGAAGGCCAGTTCTGGCCCAGTTTGGGTCCCCTCTGGGCAGCTAACTTGTTCCCCAACGATCATCCTCTCTTTCCCCTACAAGCTGCTTTCTCTGGTAAGGGTCGCTCATTGCCCCAGGCTGTAATTACTCATAAGAGAATATGTTTGGGATCAATGAAAGCTTTCTAGATCTTAGTAAGAAAAATAGAAATACCCAAATCCAGTTAGGCTCACCATCTTAAAAGGGCTTGTGATGAAAATAGATGTTGATGAGGAGCTGTTTGGGATATGGTTTATATATCTGTTTTACTGTGCTGGAAACACTGAAAAATTAAAGCCATGATTCAGTGAAGTTTATCAATGTCAAATTTATTTCATTTAAGGCAGAAGTTCATCAATGGTGGGTTTGACCAAATTTGATGGAAAGGGTTGCTTCCAAGGCCTTTCTTCAAAGCCTTCAAGGTGATGCTTACTACCCATTACATCCTCTCCCGGTTTCAATCATTCTTCAGTGAGCACAGAACCACTTCTACTTTGTGTTTCCTAACTATGTGGCACAAAACGGAAAGGAGATATTCTTGATCAAAACAGAAGCACGGGAAAAATGAGAAAATCAACAAGTTCTTCTGGAGAAGGGGAAGGGGAGGGGGGTTCTGAAGGAAAGGAGACCAGAATGGAAATGGGTGTGATGGCTAAGTCTCCAGTTTATTAGAAATCAACTCAAGTCCCTTCTTTGTATTAGAGGCAAACCTCCTCAATTTTACAGGTAGTCCTCAACTTAAGACCACAGTTAGAACAAGAATTTCCATTGCTATTGATGATGTCATTAAGTGAGTCACACCCCATTTGGCATCCATCTTTTGCAACCAACTTCTTTTGTTCAGCAAATCACATGGTTGTTAAACAAAATCCAGCTTTTCCCATTGATTTTGCTTGTTGAAAGCCCTTCTAGAAAGGGTCCAAATGGTGATCACATTCTCCCAGGATGTTGCAACTTTTGTAAATACCTGCCAGTTGCTAAGTGCCCAAATTTTTATTTTGTTACCATGTGGATGCTGTAACAGTCATAAGTACGAAGACAGGCTGTAAGTTGAGCTATTTGAGAGATAGTGTCATGGTTCCGACAGATGTTTTTGCATTGACAGATAGTTTGGAAGCTCTGTGCTAGCTGCCTTGAAAGTGAGAAGGTTAAAAACAGACAGTGAATTTACCCTCAGCTTTTATCATTCTCATGCTTATCTTTTTATTATGGCTCTTTCTATTTAAGAACTAGTTCCATATTTTTTTAACCACCCACTCCACATCTTTCAAACCATCTTTCTTTTAGAGATGCAATGAAAATCTGTTAAACATTTTTTCAATCATTTCCATGCAATTGTGGAGGATGGAATCATCTTCTTTGTTCCCTTCCCACCCCCCAAAGAAAATCTCAGTGAAAAGTTTATGGACACATTTAATATAGCTAAGACCAATAATGATTTGCTGTACAAATATCCCTCCAATGGTAATCAGTCTCTCTAGTTTCCTAGACTTTAATTCAACCCCAACCCTTTTTTTTTCCAGATCAGGAAAGGGAAACTACATTCATAGATAGCAGGAAAAAGAAGCATCAACATGTTCACAATAATTATGTGAACAACAAAAACTTGTGGAATCAAATTCCAATGCACTTCTAAAAAACATATAGAATGGGGAAGATGGAAGGGAAGGAGGCCTTTTCAAAGCAGAAGAATACTTGTAAGGAATCAGAACTTGGACAAATTATACATTCACAGTGAAAATCCTAAGACTTACGGAGTTATATCTGATATCAAGTCACACCTATGAAAAACCAGGGGTTGAATTGTGACATCCCAAAGTATGGTTTATTTCCCATCAACATCAAAATCTTTTCATCAACAATGGATACGATTCAGTCAGGGGATAATTCTTGCTACAATATTAATTCTTGTATCTTTCATGATAACTCACCTGTTCCATTATGTCTTTTAAATAATAGAAGGTTTCATTATAACCTTATTGGTAGTGAATAAAATGTGATGTCATTATAGGAACATAAAAATAAACCACACAGGTATTATGCACATTAATGTCATAGGTTAATTTTGCTAGAAAAGAGATATTGAAAAATTAATTTTGCAATGAATGAGCCTTGATTTATTGATCAAGGCACCAGGCTAGAAACTGGGAAACCTTGAGTTCAAGTCCCGCCTTAGCCATGAAAGACAGCCAGTCACTCTCTCTCAACCCAACACACCTCACAAAGTTATTGTTGTGAGGAAAATAGGAGATGGAAGGCATGTTAGATACGTTTGCTGCCTTGAGTTATTTGAAAAAATAATAAAGGTGAGATACAAATAAATAAATTAATTAAATTGTTTCTTTCACATAATCTCAAATCTACATATTAGCCACAAATAATGTGTTTATTGCCAATGTAACATTTAAAAAAAATTAACATTCCCCACATTATACCTTTACACATGCAGAAATTAAAAAGAGTTGTAATTAGCCCTTAGCACCCAAAATACAATCATTAATATATGATGATAAAATGTCTCTCAAAGCTGAAGTGCAATTGTAACTATGTATCTTTGCTATTACATACATGGATATGGTAACAGAAAGGAAAAAAGGGGGGCTGGGGTGAAGCCATCTGTTATTATCTGGCAATAAGCAGAGTTTAGTAAGGTAGTGTCAGGTGGACAAGCTACAGGAGATGTTCTAAGGCAGAGATGTCAAACTGCCGGCCTGCTGGCCAGATGCATCATAGCGAAACCGTGCCCACCCCACTGCCAGCAATGGCAAAAAAGTAGCGATACGTCACAACACGTCACGTGACGTTGCGAGTCTATTTCTTCTTTGTAAGAGATATCAACAAGGGATTATCAATCTCATAGAACACCCTAAGTGGGTCTTGCTAGAGATAGACTTTCCCATTGGTAAACAAATGCCCACATATTTAAAAAGTATTTCAAATCACTTGTGCATACTTTGTGTATGTATTGATCTTCCACTTCTTACAAAGATCTCTTGAGCTCCCAACTAATGAATAGTCCCACAAAATGATTCCATAGAAGATGCCACCTAGGGGCTGTCTGGATTACTACAGAATGGAATACTGATTTCTGATTCATAGAACTATCTCTTTTGAGAAGTTTCCCAAAGTAATTTAAAAATAAGTAAAAAATAAATAACTAAATTATACAAATCAAATTGAATTCCTAGCTACATATTCAGGAAACTGATTAGTGGCATTAAACTGTGTGAAGAAGCAATGCTGCCTCAATTCATTGTTAAGGCACATTAAAATTAGACTGTAAAAGAATCCCACAATTTATGCTGATATACTTTTCTCTCAACTTAAGGGTGGGAGAAAAATACATTAAAATGACAGAGCCATTAATGGTGTTTGACAAATAATGAACTTTAAATAAACAATATTTTGGAACAAATTGTTCTACAGCTACCGCATCTGGTCTGCAAAAACCTGAATGATGCTAGAAAAAACTTTTCTATATCCCCTTTGCTTTCATTTAGTGGCCAGACAGATTTTTGCAGACCAGATCTGACATCTCTCATGTCCTGAATATAAAAAGGGCCACTCAATTTTTAGCAGAGATTGCTAAGCTCCTGTTTAGTCCAATGCTATTGCCCTCTAAAACTGCATCGTCTGATCACTATTGTGACCCGGTGAGTGTATTTAAAAGAAATGAAGAGCTCTGAGAATAAGAAGTGGCAGGAAAAACTATTGTAAAGCTTAGCAAGCTCTTATGACAGCCTCATTGATCTGAAGATATATATTTTCTTCAAGCTAAACTTGTTTATAATCAGTAAGAGTTGCACTTTGAATGGTTTGCAAGCCTTAAGGGGGTGTGTGCACGCATATTTATCAATGGTAAATATCATGATACTATCAATGAAGTATGATGCTTAAGAACTCAGGAATTCCAGATATAAGACTGGAAGAATGGTGGCATATTATATTAAAATGGAATCTCTATACCCAAACAATGATTGCAGAGAACCAGAACACAAAATAATGGGTGCCTGGGGGTTTTCATTAGAGTATTATGAACTAAATGGTGTGTGTGTGTGTGTGTGTGTTAGTTAAAGGCAAGGAATTATACTATTGCCTGGCTTCCAGATCCCTCTACAGATATTCTATTAAGTGGAATCTCAATTTTGTAGCTTTCCGCCTATGGAGATCCAGATTTGCAGCTTTCCATTTATGTGTTTTCAAAATACAGTAGAGTTTCTGTGGGTCACACAGGTTGGCACTTTCAAATATTTTCTCCACACTAGACTGTTCTAGTCTGGGCAGACTGGATATATAGTTGGCTTCCCAGCAGATAGCAATCTGGGCATCTAACACACAACAATGAGAAATCTGTCTGACAGAGAGCTTACCCAGACAGAAAATAATGAATTACTGAATTTTGCAGTAACACCAGAACAGCTATCAATAGTAGATCTCCTCACAGCCACAGAGTCAGCCATCAGAAAGAATAAACTGGCAGAACCAGAAGCAGAACAATTAAGGATGGAGGTATATGCAGCCCTTGCCAGTGCCAAAACACCCCTTCCAACCTCACAATTCAAGAAAGGAGAGCAGTGACACCCCTAGGAAGAGTACCAAACTTCACCATCTTGACAGCTGATAAAGAAAGATGCACAATCATCCTGAACACAAATAACTACAAGTCCAAGTGAACAGTCTTCTGAAGGACACTGCTAGGTATGAGTCTCTGAAGAAAGATCCCACCAGAAGTTACAAGAAAAAGGTCATTGATTTCTTGCAACATCTACTGAAGGAGAATGCCATCAACAAGACACAATATTACCATCTTTACCCTGGGGAAGCCACCCCATAGTATATGGACTCCCCAAAATCCACAAAGAGGGAACTCCATTCAGACCAATTGTCAGCAGCATCAACTCTGTCACCTACAATATGACAAAATATCTAACCACCTTATTAACTCCTCTACTTGGCAACACCACTCATCACATCATCAATTTACAGGACTTTGCCAGCAAGGTTTGGAAACTAAAACTGGACCCAGATGAGACCATGGTTTCGTATGATGTGACTTCCCTCTTCACCTGCATTCCAACAACTGAAGCTGTCATGGTAGTGAAGAAACAACTCCTACAAGACAGTGGCTTAGATGACAAAACCAACCTAAGCCCAGATCACATATCTACCATGCTGGACCTCTGCCTGACCATTACCTATTTTAAATACAATGAAGGTTTCTATAAACAAAAACACCTGTGTCCCCCTTGTGGCCAATCTCTACATGGAAGAGGTAGAAACCAAAGCCCTAAACTCCTTCATTAGGAATTCCATCCACTCACTGGTATAGGTATGTGGACAATAATTGGGTCAAGATCAAAACACAAGAATTGGAAGCTTTCATCAAACTTATCAACGCTGTGGACAGATACATCAAATTCAAGTGGGAAGATGTTAAGGAAAATAATCTACCCTTCCTGGACTGTGCTATACACATTAAGGAAGACAAAAATCTTAATATTGAAGTTTACAGAAAACCCACACACAGAGATCAATATTTTACATTTTGATTTTCACCACCCACTGTAGCATAGAATGGGAGTTATCAGAACCGTACATCACCGAACTGAAGGCCTGTCTTCCAGCAAAGATGGGAAAGAAAAAGAACTAAAACATATCAAGGAAGCCCTCAGAACATCTGGCTATCCCAACTGGGCCTTCATCAAGCACCAAAAAAGACTCAGCAGGAGCTCCTCCATAACAGAAGAGAACAACAAATGAAGTAATGCTGGCATTCCATACTCAGTAGGAATATCTGAAAAGCTCAGGAAGATCTTCAGCCAGCACAACATACATGCACACTTGAAACCCAAGAATACACTAAGGCAGAAGCCTGTCCACCCAAAGATAAAACACCCAGAAACAAACTAAGCAATGCGGTATATGCAGTACAGTGCAGTGAGACATATGCAGATCTGTACATTGGGGAAACAAAACAACCACTTCCTAAATGCATGGCACAACATAGGAGAACAAACCCATCAGGACAGGATTCAGCAGTCCATCTGCATTTAAAAGACAAAGACCGTTCTTTTGAAGTCATCAAAGTCCACATTTTGGACAAAGAGGACTGCTGGTTTGAAAGAGGGTCAAAGCCATGTCAAAACTGAACAGCCCTCTCTCAATAGAAGGGGAAGGATATAACTTCATCTCCAGTCTACAACACAGTCTTTTCAACTATTCCAAGAAGACTCCACACCCATTTGCACCACAGATAAACCTCCAAGTAGCCTCAACGACTTTCTAAAAGAATGCAAATGACCAGCTGTCTGCAAGGAATATAAATCCTTCCTGTAAGGTCCTGCCTCAGCTAACAATCCCAAGAAAGCAGAACTCCTGAAACTAGCATCATTTCAAAAGGAACTTTTATTGGGACATAGTAATAGCACAATAGCAAGGCAAGATCTGAAGGAATCCTGTGCAACATATTACATTAAAACTCTCCTTTCGAACCCCTTCCCAGTGCCCAACAGTCCAGTATGATTTCGGCCAATCCATAGGTGTGAAATTGTTATGGGAACTGGAGTGATAAAGCCACAGTTCTCAGGCATTCTCTGTTCCTCCCCATCTCTTCACAGTGGAGCAGAGATAAGATAGATGGCCCTGGGCACATTCCTCCACCCTTTCACACCCAGAGGGATGCATCAACGGTGAAAAGAACGAAGTAAAGGAAATGCATCTTAAAGCCCTCAGAACCTCTCCCCTCCCAACAGAATGGCAGTACCCAAGAATGAAATGAAATGAAATGAATAGTTTGAGGGTCTGACACATCCATTCCCCACAATCCAGTCGGAGCTGAAGAAGCTTCCTGGATGAGAAGCAAAACATCTTCAAAGAGTCCTAGTGGACAATCACTTAAATATGAGCCAGAAGTGTGCTGCAGCTGCCAAAAAAAGCCAACACAGTGCTAGGCTGCATTAACAGAAGAATAGAATCAAGATCACGTGAAGTACAGTATTAATACCACTTTGCAATGCCTTGGTAAGGCCACACTTGGAATACTGCATCCAGTTTTGGTCACCACAATGTAAAAAAGATGTTGAGACTCTAGAAAGAGTACAGAGAAGAGCAACAAAGATGATTAGGGGACTGGAGGCTAAAACATATAAGGAACGATTGCTGGAATTGGGCATGTCTAGTTTAATGAAGAGAAGGATGAGGGGGGACATGATAGCAGTGTTCCAATATCTCAGGGGTTGCCATAAAGAGGAGGGACTCAAGCTATTCTCCAAAGCACCTGAAGGCAGGACAAGAAGCAATGGATTGAAACTAATCAAGGAAAGAAGCAACCTAGAACTAAGGAGAAACTTCCTGACAGAACAATTAACCAGTGGAACAACCTGCCTCCAGAAGTGGTGAATGCTCCAACACTGGAAATTTTTAAGAAGAGACTGGACAGCCATTTGTCCAAAATGGTATAGGGTTTCCTGCCTGAGTAGGGGATTGGACTAGATGACCTCCAGGGTCCCTTCCAACTTTTTTATTATTATTATTATTATTATTATTATTATTATTATTATTATTATTATTATTATTATTATTATTATTATTATTAATCCTGTTGCCTCTTGAAAAAGCATCTTTGAGACAGCCATGACCTGGATGATTGAGAATCTCCATAGACACACAACAATCGCGTACTGCATTCTTGGACCATGTGTATATTTGCTGACTGTAAAGGTGCTATACATCCCAGAACCTGACATTGTTGTCCTTGGATTTTGATCAAAGGATCCTTTGGCTCTGGAACCAAGTTGGCATGGTATGTGCTAGGGCACTAGCAAGGCAGAAATAATAGAAATAATGAGCTTATTATTTCTTAGACATACCCAATGTCAGCTTATTCACATCTAGTCTTATAATTTCATGTGACAAATATTTAAGCTATAACCAATTATGTGAATAATACCACACCACCATCTGGCTGCTCTTTTATTCTGAGCCCTGATTTTTTTTATAGATCAGAAATTTTTACCCCTTGAGTACTGTACAAAAAACAGATGACTTTTGCTGACAATCCTTTTTCAAAAGCATTGGTGATTGCCTTCTAGTTGTTTCTGAAAATAATTTGCCTTAAAAGCAATTTGATTTAGTTGAAGCCTATTCAATTTTTAAAAAATAATCCTCTTTTCTTTAGTTTATTATAATTAAAATTTACATTGAACTTTGGCTGCTGTTGGGGCTTTGTTGACATTCATAACCCCCCTATAGTGCTTCTCAGCTCTCCCAGCTCTGAAATTCAGCTGTACATTTTGAGGAGCCCAGGGTGCTTAGCTCTGAGGCTGACTTCTGTACAGATTTGAGAAACAAAAATATCTTGCTCTGCTGTGGGATAAGACTGCATAAATCCCTTTCAGCTCTAAAGCTATGGGCTACATAAAGGCGAACAGACTGTTTTCTTACATATGCAGCATCTAGGAAGGCGAATCATTTATTTACTGTGATATATCATTTCACACATTCACAGCTGTTTGGTTGTTTGCCTATGGATGTATCTCTTAGGTCTTCAATTTTATTCCAGAACAATGTTTATGGACTTTAAACCCAGGTCTTAAAAAGGAACTTTAAGTCACTCCACAGTGATGAGACATTTAATAAAAAGGTACCTCCCAGTGTTACACAAGGGTGCATGACACATTTTACCTTTCCATGTTAGAGACTAGTGATCCATCCACTGAGGTTTTGGAACCCAAGTCTTTGTTACTTATCTATCAAGTAGCTGTCAGAAGAATAATTTGGGGTTCCAACATGAGCCAGGGTTGTGCAAGAACAAATAAAAATGAAATCCAGACATCTGTGAGGAAAGGAGAAATATGTATTCCCACAAGCAAAGGGATTTGCCTTGGGGGCAGCTGCAGAGAGATAGGAGTACAGAGACATTGTTTTATAGGGGAGCTTGTCCTGGGTGTGGAAAGGTATATGTGCTGATTCTAGTGTGACTCTTGAGGGTCATGGGTGTATGATGTTTATTCTTGTGAACATGCACTTCCACTGGGACACCAATTTAATTAATTCTATTTCTATTTACAGACCTTATCCTCTGATATGTGGATTAGGTCTGGGTAACTTGTTTGGGGGTTTTAGGAAGTTTGAGTAAAAGATTTTCCCTCATTTGCTGTTTTTGCATAATTAACTTAGTTTCTGCTTGACTGTCAGTTATCCAGCGGAGCTGTTGATTCCCAGTCCCTTGTGGATTATGTTAACATTTTAAGGAAAGGTGGAAACACTATAAAGAATAAATAATATTTTCATACAAAGCTTCCCACACAGCCAACCCGAAGCAGATGACGTTCAGAGCAATAGACCCAACCATATGCAATGCCATTAGCCACTGTGCTGACAAAGAAATAATATTCAAAAAAATCTGAAGGCATCTGGTTGCCTATCCCTGATTTAGGGCTCTGAAGAGTCCAGAGAATTACACTGATCCTGTGTGGTATAATAATAATAATAATAATAATAATAATAATAATAATAATAATAATAATAATAATAATAATAATAATAATAATAATAATAATAATAATAATGATGATGATGATGATGATGATGATGATGATGATGAAGAAGAAGAAGAAGAAGAAGAAGAAGAAGAAGAAGAAGAAGAAGAAGAAGAAGAAGAAGAAGAAGAAGAAGAAGAAGAAGAAGAAGAAGAAGAAGAAGAAGAAGAAGAAGAAGAAGAAGAAGAAGAAGAAGTTGGAAGGGACCTTGGAGGTCATCTAGTCCAACCCCCTGCTCAGGCAGGAAACCCTATACCATTTCAGAAAAATGGCTCTCCATTATCTTCTTAAAAACTTCCAGTGTTAGAACATTCACAACTTCTGGAGGCAGGTTGTTCCACTGATTAATTGTTCTAACTGTCAGGAAATTTCTCCTTAGTTCTAGGTTGCTTCTCTCTTTGGTTAGTTTCCATTCATTGCTTCTTGTCCTGCCTTCAGGTGCTTTGGTGAATAGCTTGACTTCCTCTTCTTTGTGGCAGCCCCTGAAATATTGGAAGACTGCTATCACGTCACCCCGGTCCTTCTCCTCATTAAACTAGACATACCCAATTCCAGCAACAGTTCTTTATATGATTTAGCCTCCAGTCCCCTAATCATCTTTGTTGCTCTTCTCTGTACTCTTTCTAGAGTCTCAACATCTTTTTTACATTGTGGCAACCAAAACTGGATACAGTATTCCAAGTGTGGCCTTACCAAGGCGTTGTAAAGTGGTATTAATACTTCACGTGATCTTGATTCTATTCTTCGGTTAATGCAGCCTGGCACTGTGTTGGCTTTTTTGGCAGCTGCAGCACACTGCTGGCTCATATCTAAGTGATTGTGAGACTTGCGAGACCACCTGCTGCCATTGTCAACATCCCATCGTCCAGTTTGCTCCCACAGAATCGGCCTCCTCAGGGTGCCATTGGCCAGGCAATGCCGGCCGGCGACCCCCAGGGGGAGAGCCTTCTCTGTGGGCACGCCAACCCTCTGGAACAAATTACCCCCAGAGCTGCGGATGACCCCTGACCTTTGGTCCTTCCGCCGTGACCTGAAGACTTGGTTGTTCCAACAAGCAGGTCTGGACTGACTACGGTTTTTAATTAGGTTTTTATCGGGGGTTTTTAATTGTCACATAATTATTGTATTTATTGTTTAATTCTTTTTTAAAACTTTTCATCCTATGTTTTTTAATTTTTATTGTTGTGAGCCGCCCTGAGTAAAAATAAATAAATAAATAGTACACTAGGACCCCAAGATCCCTCTGACAGTTACTACTATTGAGAAAGGTACCACCTATAGTGCATTTGATTTTTCTTGCCTAAACGTAGAACCCTACTTTTTTCACCACTGAATTTCATTTTACTAGATAGAGCCCAATGTTCAATTCTATCAAGATCCTTCTGTATCTTAAGCCTGTCTTCTGTAGTGTTGGGTATTGCTGCGAGTTTGACTCTTTACATTGCCAAAACCTATTAAAAGGAATTAGATTCATAGTGAAGGCTGAACAGAGTGAAGACAAGTAGGGGTAGGAAAGACAGTGAAACCATATGAAGATTTGGCTCTACACTGCACACAATCATGAACACAGAGCAAAAAAAAATTAGAAATCATTTGGAATATTGCAAATAGCTCAGCGTTTAAAATCTCCATAAGTTTTCTCCAATGTCGGAATCTCTAAATGTGTTGGAATACAATTCCCATCAGCCAATTTGGGAAAGATTAGTCTATAAGCCTGAGTAACTCAGTGGAACTTGATTTGGAGTGAGGGAATTGGGCTGATCACTGAATTTAGCTCTTCTTTGCTGATGCTTTGCCTCTAGATTTTGGACAAGAATAGAATATAGAATCCAAACTCCAGCAAGATAGAATTCAGTCTAATGCCACCTTATTATGAAGTTAAATGATAGCTCTATATCGCTTCAAGTATTGAGAAATTATGGAGGGCTTACCATTAGGGAAGGAGAATAGGAAAGGGTGTACTAGCTCTATACTAGCTCTATCCCCTTCTGTCCTATCCCCATTGCTTTCTGTGTGCAAAGGGCAGACATGTGCAGCAGAAGTCATCCCCTACCTATGGAAAAACTCTCCAATTTAAGAACATGATTTAAAGGTTCTGAACTGCAAGTAGTCTTCTTCCTTCTTGAGGACATATGATGGAAAGAACAGAGGTGGAATACCTATGCACACCAAAATGTGTTATGCACACCATCAAGGATATTATCTCTACACATATGTATATAAACTAAGTTTAAAGATACACAACAATGGGAAACCCACTGCTGTGCTATCTTTTCTGAGTCCCAAAAGCTCTGAAAATGGACTACCAGGAAAAAAACATAATTTAAGGTAAAAATTACTACTATGAAATTGAATGCTTACTGAATAACTATTTCTGACAGGAAATGAAACATATATAACCAGAGTGTTAAAGTGATGGAGCACAATTTTGACATAAAGCTCCAAATTATTGTTTATTAAATAATTGCAATAATAACTGAAGTTGTACTAATGATTGAGCATACTTAATGCATATGTGCAAATGATGCTTTTTAATTGTACATTAGGTAGAAATTCAATTTTTAAATTTTAAATATGCAACTTAGGATGCCTATTTTTAAAAAAGGGAATGGGTTACTTTTAAATGAACATGTCAGCTGAGGGCAGTCACTGATATTTTTAATGTATCTCAGACATCAAATACCACTGTAGTTTAGAATTTCAAACCACTTATTCATTCTGAGATATTTAAATCCAGAGAGATTTAAATATCACTTTATGGGCCCATCATACTAAGTTTGCTAACCTTTTTATGAAAAGATTAGTTGACCAGAATTCTCCTTCTTGCTACCACACTGATAGAACTTTTTTCTTCAGTACATGTCTTACAGTTTTCCGCTCATCTTCTTTTTTTTTTTTGTCCTTATATTGGGAAGCTTTGTACATTATGTATGTTACTGATGCACATGTCTTTTCCTTTCTGATATTTACTCCTCTGTCATGTATTTGGGAGACAGGCATTACGTTTATGTAAAATCCTAAGGGCATGCAAAACCTTAATGGGCAGAAAGAAGTTAAAATATGTCATTCTAAAATTTCTTCAAAGGAAAAATTATATACCAATAAAAATGTTAAAAGCTCCATAATAGCCTATCTGTAAAGATGAACTTACTGGAATGGGATCCTACTTCATCTGAAAAACAAGCATTTCAGGGGCCCATTTCCTAGCCATTAGTAGGACCACAGTCCAGTTGACAATGGTCATAATACAAAACAGGCAGAGCACAACCAGCATGAACATATGCCATTTCTGATCCGTTTTCTTACATTTATGTACCCTTCACCCTCACTTAGTCAAGATAGCCTGGCATGGTAGAGTGGTTAATGTAATGTATTGGGATTTGTACTTGAACTGATTCACATGTCTGTTTGAATGCTGTTTGTTGTTGTTGTTGTTAGTTGCGAAGTCGTGTCCGACCCATTGCGATACCATGGACAATGTTCCTCCAGGCCTTCCTGTCCTCTACCATCTTCTGGAGTCCATTTAAGCTCACACCTACTGCTTCAGTGACTCCAGCCAGCCACCTCATTCTCTATTGTCCCCTTCTTCTCTTGCCCTCAATCTTTCCCAGCATTAGGCTCTTCTCCAGTGAGTCCTTCCTTCTCATTAGGTTGTCAAAGTATTTGAGTTTCAGCTTCAGGATCTGGCCATCTAAAGAGCAGTCAGGATTGATCTCCTCTAGGACTGACTGGTTTGATCGCCTTGCAGTCCAAGGGACTCACAGGAGTCTTCTCCAGCACCATAATTCAAAGGCTTCAATCCTTTGGCACTCAGCCTTTCTTATGGTCCAACTTTCACAGCCATACATTGCAACTGGGAAGACCATAGCCTTGACTATAGGCACTTTTGTTGGCAGAGTGATGTCTCTGCTTTTTAGTGTGCTGTCTAGGTTTGCCATGGCTTTCCTCCCCAGGAGCAAGCGTCTTTTAATTTCTTGGCTGCAGTCCCCATCTACAGTGATCTTGGAGCCCAGGAAAACAAAATCTGTCACTACCTCCATTTCTTCCCCATCTATTTGCCAGGAATTGAGAGGGCCGGATGCCATGATCTTGGTTTTCTTAATGTTCAGTTTTAATGAAACTGAACATTAAGAATGCTGTTTAAGGTTGCTCAATGGTGTGTCTGTGTAACGGTCACTGACTAGCCAGACTTGCTGTCTCCAAGAAGATCTTTGGATGATTTGGGGCGGGAATGGGTTCCTTTAAACCTATTGGCCACCACCTAGTGGCCAACTGTATAAGTAGCTGTGCAGAAGCCTCTGTTTCAGTTCTGTTCCTGTTTGCCTCAATAAAGGAATGTTCCTGTTTACAACCTCTCGTCTCACTTACTGCCTCCAAAGAACTCACTACACAACAGTTAAGGCATTAGATAAAAGGGGGAGATCCCAGGTTTAAACACTCCCTTAGGCAATGAAGATTGTCAGTGAATGTGGGCCGGTCACTCTTTCTCAGTCCAAATCATAGTCAAGCATTTCTGGCTGATAAACAAAAACTCTTCTTGCATTAATAGCTTTGCTGTAAGGATTAGACCAACACAGTGGAAAAATAAATGGATCCTGGAAA
Organism: Vipera berus; assembly: GCF_964194415.1. Taxonomy (NCBI): domain Eukaryota; kingdom Metazoa; phylum Chordata; class Lepidosauria; order Squamata; family Viperidae; genus Vipera; species Vipera berus. The sequence continues at coordinate 183,410,591 of NC_138203.1, read as the reverse complement.
ATCAACAATACTCTCATTCCTTCTCCCTATACAGACAAACACATTCACCACATTTAGACTTTAAAAATGACCACTAACCACATGGAGGACATTTAAATATCAGATTGCAGTTTTGGAACAATTCTAGGTTGGAATACAAATGCTACTAAGAAATGTGTCATGGGGAAATGAAATATTAAAATGGTCTCCATAGACATTTTTTCAAGCTTGTGAGTATAGGAAAACTTGAAACATAACTAGACAAGACAGATCTACCAGAACTATACGTAAGTTTTATCCTCAACAAAATTCACCAACAAATTGCCAAATCTTAGTGGCATGATTTTGCAGGGATATTCTACTTCTTGGAGGGATGCAATTAGGCTGTTTTCTCTACTTTCCCAGTGTTAGATACTGGGTTCATTGTGTGATCAATGAGGCGAGGTGAGTGAGTTCCGCAAAGATCATTGTTTATTGGTTGCAGGAACTGAACTGAGAAATAGGGCTGCGAATGCAGCAATTTATACCCTGGCCTCTAGGTGGTGGCCAATAGCTTTAAAGCAACCTATTGACACCCTAGAGGCAGCCAATGGCAGCACTGGAGACGGGTTGTCTGAGGAGCTGGGAGCCGTTAGCCAGCTTCCCTGCTTAAGCAACCTTCCAGCAATTAACCCACATGATATTCCCTGAGCAAGACAAAGCCCAATACATTACACCCCTCCCCCCTAGAATGTACATCCATTAAAACAACAAAAGGAGAATGATCACAGCAATACAAGTTTTACAGAGGTACAACAGTAATATATAATGTCCACATTTTTCTATACTGACTAATACAGAGAGTCTCCTGGCTAGCAGCACATTAATAATACATCAACATTATAGCTCAGTTATTTCAGAACAAAATCTTGTAGATATGCAGAAGGCTTGCGAACCCTCGTGGAACACCTGGGAGAGCCAGGCACTCCCTGGCTTACCAGCTTGCCCGCTGGGCTGGGTAGACCAGGGCCCATAAGTTCAAGCAAGTCTGGCTGACTCAGAATTCTCTGGCTGGCCCTCTCTATGGTCGGCCCACCCTAGAGTCCAGTCGCTCTGCAGAGTTAGCACAGTGGCTGTAGTGTTCTGGTTGGCTTTCTCCGTCAGGGGCCCCATGTTGCACTCCTGGGTTTTGCTCCCCTACAGACACCTCCCCATTGCTCTGACTGCCTGGGACCTCAGAACCTATGGATTGATTGGCCTGGCTGTCAGTTTGTGGTCCGTGGATGGGACCTGTGATGAAGTCCTCATTTTGTGGCCATTCTGGAAAGCACTTCCTAAGCTGATTGATATGGCGACTAATGACTCGCCTGCCCTCTAGGCCCAGAGGGCCTGACATTTTGGTGATTTTCCCTGGCACCCACAAGTTCCCATGCCCATAGTTCCTGGCCCACACCCCATCGCCCACTTGCAGCCCCCTTGGGGGTTTTGGGTGAGAGGCCTCAGCTGCCACCTGGTCAGGGTGCAACCTGTCCAGTTTCGTGAATAATCGCCTCCCTCAGTAGAGCTCTCTTGGGCTTTTCCCCATTGCTGTGCATGGCATTGAATGTTGGCAGAGCAAAAAGTCAGCCAGTCTGTGGTGCCAGTCCCCAATCACTATATGCTTCAATGATTCTTTCATGGTGCGCACCATTCGTTCGGCTTGACCATTACTAGACGGGTGAAATGGAGCCAATGTCTCATGCCTAATGAGGTTTGCCCTCAGGAAAGCCTGAAATTCTGCCTCAGTAAATTGGGCCCCATTATCGGACACTACGACGTCTGGCAGCCCGTGCATTGCAAAGAGTTTGCTAAGCACCTGGATGGTCCTAGCAGTAGTCATGTTTGCAACTGGTATAACTTCTAGCCATTTAGAATGGCTATCGACCACTATAAGAAAGAGCTGTCCCTGAAAGGGACCAGTGAAGTCTATATGAATCCTTGACCAGGGGGTTTGTGTCTCCTCCCACCTGTGAATGGGAGCTTGCAGCATTTCAGGCCTTGATTGCTGTCATGTATAACACCCATGCACTTGAGCCTCAATGGCTTTATCTAATCCTGGCCACCATAAATAACTTCTTGCCAAAGCTTTCATGCAAACAATACCCGGATGATCTTCATGAAGCGACTGCAATACCCTGTCCCTTAATGAGGTGGGAACAAAGACCCTGTTCCCCCAAAGAATACAACCCTTATGAGCTGAGAGCTCATGTCTCCTTGTAAAATAGCTCTGAAACCTGGGCTTTTATCTAGCCACCCCGTGTGTACCCAAGTGTTGTGATTCAGCATCAGCCTGTGATACCGGCAGCTGAGTCTGATGATTCTGAAGAGGAAGAGGAGGAGGGGTTTGGAGAGCCTTTGGTGTCAGAGAGAGGCTCTGATGCACTGCAGGACTCTCAGCCTGGCCCATCCCATCATGTTCCTCATCAGACTCAGCCGTGTGAGCACGAAGTATTGGACATAGATGATTCACAGCTGGATCTATTCAGGGATGCTAGGAGCAGGAGGCAATCCAGCACAGTAGAACAGAGAAAGGCCATGAGGCAACTTGGTGAGAGGAGGAGAAGGCAATGAGAACCCACGCCTTGGGACTGCTGATAAAAGGGGAAGGTGTGGAAGGTGCTGGTTGCTGAAGGCAACCATTTGAAGATCTTCTGCTATAGTCCTGGTCTGTTATTCCTGTTTAACTCTTGTTTGCACTTTTGATTACTTTGTAAATAAATTTGGTTGGGTTTTTCCAGCCTGTTGACTATAAAAAGGGGTTGTCCCTGACATTCAAACAGGGCTGGTCATAGGCTGGAACAGAACACCAAGAGAGCACTCTGCTTAGAGTCTTATCTGCTGCCGTTTCTGCAGCTATGTCCCCCACATGGAAGGGAAACTCCGGCAAGTCCTGAATGGACAAAACACAGGCCGCTGGGGCCGGATCTGGTTCAATTTGAGGCAGTGGAAGCCTGCTCAGGCCATCTGCATGGCCCATATCCTTGCCAGGTTTGTGAATTAGCTTAAAACTGTAAGCTGATAAAAAAATGGACCATCTTAGCATCCTAGGGGATAAGATGTAGGGTGTCTGTCTGTCTGTAGTGAATAACCCCAATAGTGGTTTAAGTAGTCGTGGAATTTTTTTACTCTAGCTACTATAGCCAGTGCCTCTTTGTCAATTTGAACGTAATTACGCTCAGCGGAGGACAGTGTCCTTGAATAAAAAGCAATTGGAACTTGAGTTCCATCTCTCTCTAAGTGACTTAGGACTGCCCCCACCCCATATGGAGATGTGTCACACACTAAGCATACTGGCATTGATTCTTTGAAATGAGTGATCGTGGAACTGAACGACAGAAGAGACTTCAATTCCTGAAAACATTTTTTGTGAACACTAGTCCACTTCCATGCAGCATTTTTGTCCAAGAGCCGGTGTAACGGCTCTGCCACTGCGGCCTTGTTAGGAAGGAACGTGTGGTAAAAATTTAGGAGGCCTAGGAATGCCTGCAGTTCTCCCTTTGTTTTGGGGCTGGGTGCCATCTGAATGGCTTTTAGTTTAGACTCAGCAGGATGGATGCTGTCAGCATCTATATGGAAACCCAAGAATTCAGTTGAAGGGACTCCAATACTGCACTTATTCTTTTTAAGCTTGAGGCCTGCTTCGTGCAGCCTTTGAAGGACGGCTCTGAGCCTCCTTGCTAGCACCTCAGTGGATTCACCAGTGATGAGCACATCATCAAAATAGGGACAGACCCCCAGAATGCCCTTGAGCATCCGTTCAATAATGCCCTGAAAAATGCTGGGGGCTACACTGACCCCAAATTGCAGGCGCTTTACTTTAAAAGAAACCCTGTGGGTTACAATTGTCTGTGCCATGGCTGTGGCCTCATCAACAGGAAGCTGTTGGTAGGCCTGAGCCAAGTCTAATTTTGCAAAAATTGTACTGCCTTGCAAAGATGCCAGGATGTGGCTTACTACTAGCACCGGGTATGCTTGCTGTTTGAGTGCACGGTTAATTGTGCATTTGTAATCAGCATAGATTCTGACCCATTGGCTTTTAGTGGTGTTATGATTGGGGGTCTCCCATTCACCCCCATCTACTGGCTGCAGTACGCCCTGTTCAACAAATTTATCTAACTCAGCATCTATCTTGTGTTTTAGAGCAAATGGCACCCTATGAGGTTTAATCCTGACCGGCTCTACAGTAGGATCTAGTTTAAATGTTATTGGCGGGCCCGTGTAAGTCCCCAGAGCTGATCAAACGCATCTGCGAATTCCTTGCATACTGTCGCTAGACTCGCGACTTGCGTCCGGTTAATTCCAGTTACTTGGATGCCTAGTGCATCAAACCAATTGAGCCCGATCAGGCTTGTTCACTGACTCCCTACTACAACAATGTCCAGGTGCCCAGAAAACCCCTTAAATTTAATGACTAGTGTGGCCTCACCCTTGACTGCGACTCTGGCATTCTGGAAATCAGTTAGTATAATGTCAGAAGGCCTCAGCTTGGCCCATCTCTTACTGTGATTGCAGACAAAATTAAATGTCTCAAGTGAAATGATAGATACTGCGGAGCCCATGTCCAGCTCCATCTTGCAGGAGACTCCACCTGAAGTCTAAACTTCGGCTTGATAGGGCAGTGAGCTCCTGTACGGCAAATGCTTCTGTGGCTGGAGCAAAACCCCACACTATACTGTCCCGGGGCCCCAGTACCTCTCCTGGTCAGAATGTCTGACTGGCAATTCGATGGTCGGTCCCTCTTGGCAACCTCTGCAGATGGATGCGATGTGGCCAGTCTTTCCGCAGGCCTGGCACGTGGCTGTCCAGAATCCACAGTCCAAACATTGGTGGCGGCTGCCACACCCTGAGCACCTAAGGAAGGGATCTGCCTTGTAAGTTGCCCCTTGTTGTCTGTCACTGTGACGCTATTGGTCACTGTGTCTTTGTAGCTTGTTGACCTCTGTGACATCTTTGGCTTCTGTGTGCTTGGCGTCATCGTGGTGGATGGCTTCCTCATGCTGTGCTGTTTTGGTGGGCTGCATGGCTCGTACGGCCCCACCGCCGGCTTCGTCTGCCATGATTTCTTTCAGCGCGAATGAGAATGACAGAGTCTCTTTGGCGAAGAGTTTTTGCTGTAACTCTAGATTCTGGAGACCGCAGACCAGCCGATCTTGTAGTCTCTCCTCGATGTCAGAGAATTGGCACAGACATGCAGCCTGCCTTAAGGCCACTATGAATTCAGACGCTGTTTCTCTGTTCAAATGCATGGCACCAAGCAGTTACTGACAGCTTGGGTTGAAAGTGATCTCTGAGCTTCTTCTTCAAGTCCGTGAATGTTACGGACTCCAATGGCATTGGCGTGAACAAGTTCTCCGTGATGTCGAACGTGGCTGGGCTGCACACACACAGGAGTGTAGTGGCTGTCAGGCCATCCTAGGCAACTTGATTCATGCGTAGATAATTCTCGACCCTGGATAGGTATGAAGACCATCTTTCCGAGTGAGCTATGTCAAATTCTTCCAGCTTTCTGACCTTGGCCATTCTGCTGGTGTTCGCAGCTGGGGCTCGTTGTCTTCTCATCCCAATACATTACAGCCCAATACATTACACCCAGCAGCCAACTTCTAATAATATTTGCAATGTATTGGGCTTTGTCTTGCTAAAGGAATATCACGTGGGTTAATTGCTGGAAGGTTGCTCAAGCAGGGAAGCTGGCTAATGGCTCCCAGCTCCTCAGACAACCCATCTCCAGCGCCGCCATTGGCTGCCTCTAGGGCGGCAATAGGTTGCTTTAAACCTATTGGCCACTGCCTAGAGGCCAGGGTATAAATTGCTGCATTCGCAGCCCTGTTTCTTAGTTCAGATCCTGCAAGCAATAAACAATGATCTTGCGGAACTCACTCGCCTCGTCTTCATCATTGAAGCAACAAACCCAGTATCTAACACTGGCGACGAAGGTGGAATCCTGCTCCTCCAACTGAGCTGAAGACTCACTAGGGGAGAGGCCTAACATGCCTGGCGGGAAAAGCAATCCCCCCCTACGGTCAGCCTAGCACAGCCACGCTAGCGACCACGCACCCAGAGGACCAGTCCCTGGGCCACGGAGGAGCAGAACGCGAAGACAAATCTCAATACATTACAATATTAGTGCTAAGCAAAAAAAAGAAAAAGATAATCTTTGCTTTGAAAAAAAACTAAAATTCTGTATATATGCTTGAGAAGCAACATAGATTAAAGGCATTTGATTTGATCTGTTCAAGTACATGTGCCTTAATATTCTTACAGCACAAGGAACACGGTTTTTTTTTCCAAAAAAAATGTGAGCACGAAGTATTAGTAATAGTAATAGTAATGTCATTTGCATGAATTTTTTTTTCTTAGATATTGTCAGGCGGACATTGACGGACAAAATCGCTCAGATCCGGACCGGTTTGGACTCGGACTGGGCAGAGTCTGACGTGGAGGAATCGGACTGTCTTGAGCATGTTATCTGGACTGAGTTCAATCTTGTTTCCCATGATGATGTGGACAGGATTATGGGGAGGCTGAGCTCCACCACCTTTTTATTGGACCCGTGCCCCTCCTGGCTGGTTTTTGCGGCCCAGGAGGAGACACGAGGCTGGTTCCAGGCAGTAATAACTGCTTCCCTGAAGGAGGGTGTCTTCCCTGCCTCCTTGAAGGAGGTGGTGGTGAGACCCCTCCTCAAGAAGCCTGCCCTGGACCCAGCTGTTTTAAACAACTATTGTCCAGTCTCCAACCTTTGCTTTCTGGCGAAGGTTGTTGAGAGTGTGGTGGTGCATCAGCTTCCCCTGTTCCTGGAGGAAACTGATTATCTGGACCCATACCAATCAGGTTTCAGGCCCGGGCACAGCACGGAGATGGCATTGGTCGCGCTGGTGAATGATCTCTGGCAGGCTCGGGACAGGGGTTGTTCCTCTGTCCTAGTCCTATTAGACCTCTCAGCGGCTTTTGATACCATCGACCATGGTATCCTACTGCGGCGTCTCAGGGAGTTGGGAGTGGGAGGCACCGTTTTACGGTGGTTCTCCTCCTATCTCCTGGGCTGCTCGCAGTCGGTGTTGACGGGAGGGCAGAGATCCGCCCCGAGGCCTCTCGTTTGTGAAGTCCCTCAGGAGTCGGTTCTCTCTCCCCTCCTGTTCAACATCTAAATGAAGCTGCTGGGCGAGATCATTCATGGTTTTGGGGTTGGGTATCATCAGTACGCTTTTTTTCTCCACCCTGAACCAACCCAGTGATGCCCTCGCCATGATGTCCCGTTGCCTGGAGGCGGTCCGGGTTTGGATGGGGAGAAACAGGCTTCGTCTCAATCCTGCCAAGACTGAGTGGCTGTGTATACCGGCATCTCGGGTTGACCAAACTATTCCATTGTTAACAATGGGGGGTGAGGTGTTACCCCCCGTTGATAGGGCTCGCAACGTGAGTGTCCTCCTGGATTCATGGCTCAGTTTTGATGACCATATAGGAGCCGTGACCAGGGGGGCTTTTGCCCAGGTTCACCTGGTGCACCAGTTGCGACCCTATCTGGACCAAGATGCCCTACGCACAGTCACTCATGCGCTCGTGACCTCCCGCTTAGACTACTGCAACGCTCTCTACATGGGGCTGCCCTTGAGGACCACTCGGAGGCTTCAGCTGGTGCAAAATGCAGCTGCACGAGTTGTGATGGGGGTTTCCCATTACTCCCATGTAACACCTCTGCTCCACGAGCTGCACTGGCTTCCAGTTGCCCTCCGGGTGAGATTCAAGGTGCTGGTGATGACCTATAAAGCCCTAAATGGCTTGGGTCCGGGATATTTGAGGGAACACCTGCTGCCGGCATCAAGCTCCCTTCGTCCTGTGCGCTCCCAAAGGGAGGGCCTTCTCAGGGTGCCGCTGGTCAAAGAATGTCGGCGGATGACACCCAGAGGGAGGGCCTTCTCTGTGGGGGCACCTGCCCTTTGGAACCAGCTGCCCGTGGAGCTTAGGACTGCCCCCGACCTTTGATCATTTCGCCGAGACCTGAAGACCTGGCTCTTCGAGCTTTCCGGCCCAGGCTGAGTTTTAATTGGGGGTTTTAACTGGGGTTTTATATTTTTTCAGGGACTTAGTTTAATCTTTTTAAATTGCTCTTAATTTTTGTATTGATGTTTTATATACCCTGTAAACCGCCCTGAGTCCTTCGGGAAAGGGCAGTATATAAATTCAATAAAATTCAAATTCAAATTCAAATTCAAACACTATCTATTAACATGCAATGACCTAACTAGTATTGAACACCCCCCTTTCTTCTTTAGTTGATCTAAATCAAATTCCATTTATTTTGCAATTCAATAAAGAATATGCATAACATTAAGTTTTTTTCTTCAGAAGTGTAAAGGTTCTTTGGGGAAATGCTTTAATTTATGAATTAGTCAGGAGAACACCTGTTTATTTTAATTATATCTCTAGCATAAAAATACAAATTAGAAGTTTTCAAGGGATGCTAATTTTTCTCTATGCTTTCAAGCTGTGGAAAATCATTTTGATAGACTGAGAAACAGGAGACTCCATATAATAAAAGATGATAATCAGATGAATTTCTCAATGTCATTTAAGGTAGACTTGCTCAAGCTGGTGCCTCATAGATGTTCTCTGTGTTGGACTACACACCTTCTCACCTCAATCTACCATGCTGCTTGGGAATTACAGGAATTATAGTCAACTCATATGGCATTCTAGAAAGTATCAGATGGGAAAACTGATTTTCAGGAATGACCATCATACTGAGTCTTTTGCCAGAAGAGATATATATTCTAGGATCCTCACATAAAAAGTACTGCCATGATTCAAACACAGTATAAATTTTATCAGGAAAAATCACAGAAAAGGCAGAGGGCATGCTTTTTGCCTGCTTTATGATTTATAGCTTTGCTCAAAATGCATACTCTTTCAGTTTGGATAGATAGATAGATAGATAGATAGATAGATAGATAGATAGATAGATAGATAGATAGATAGATAGATAGATAGATGATATATAGATAGATAGATAGATAGATAGATAGATAGATAGATAGATAGATAGATAGATAGATAGATAGACAGACAGACAGACAGACAGACAGACAGACAGACAGACAGACAGACAGACAGACAGACAGACAGGACTATTAGCTATGTTTCATACATCTCAAAATGCATACTCTTTCAGTTTAGATAGATAGATAGATAGATAGATAGATAGATAGATAGATAGATAGATAGATAGATAGATAGATAGACAGACAGACAGACAGACAGACAGACAGACAGACAGACAGACAGACAGACAGACAGACAGGACTACTAGCTATGTTTCATAGACCTTTTTCCACTATTTTCTTTTGTCACTAAATTCCTTGTGCAGTTTGGTTGTAGCATTTGGTTGTAGCATTTAATTTTGATACTATGCTATATCAGTCGGTGTTATGCAATACAAATGGGATGTTTTTTGCCCACTGCAGAGACTGTCTGAAAGTGAAATGCTCCGTATTAAAACCTTCTTCAATTCAAGTGTAGCATGTGGCAATAATTCTGCATGCAGCAAATGCTGTCTCTACCTAGTTGATGATTTGTAAAAAAAACAACAAGTCAAACAAGAGCCAATGTATTCAGAGAAGCTCCTTGGATGACTTGGCCAGTCACTGTCTCTCAGTTCAACCTACTTCACAAGTTACTGTTATGAGGAAAACTAGAAGGAGGGGAGCATCAAAACCAAATAGTGGCTAGTCCTTCCAAGTCTGCACTGCAAAAATCCCAGTTGCCATCTATGATCTTGTGAATCTTTGTCACCAGAACTAATAGTCCTAGAGGGGACAGATTAACTAGCAATGCTCTTTAACCTGGGTGGGGGTGGAGGAAGACCCAAAGCAGGCAACCTGGAACATAGATACAGAAAGTAGGGTGGTCAAATGGTGGTGTTATGTACTGGAATGTAATGATGCAAGCCATGGACGCTCACCTATTGTGGAGAAGCTAAGTAAGCATTTTCTGCAAAGCCAAGGCTAGCCCTCAGGGGCTAGCTTAATGGTCAGTCCCAACAGTTTCGGTAGGAACATTTGTATTTCAGGTGGGAGAATTCAGGCAGGTAATTGGGGGAACACCAGAGGGCTTATGTGTATAAGTACCGGCCATTACCTGTAGCTGAGCAGTTGTTTTTCTGGAGACAATAAAGAGATGCTTTGATGCTGTGTTGCTCCTTGCCTATTGACTTAACCCACTAAATAAAAGGTAGAATCCCAGGAGCGGATCTTGACTCTCATAGACAGTGCTAACAGACCAAATGACTGCAAAGAACTACAATCCTTCAATTTTCCCCCACTTCCACCATCTATCCTTTTATCTTCCCACCACCCAGTCTCAACTCTCAGTCCCTATCCTCCATCCCTCCCACACCACCACCACCACCACCATCACAACTGATGGGATTTCTTGGATGAGAAAAGAAATGCCTTATTCTCCTTCCTCAAGGAAAAAAACAGTCCATTTGCTTCTTGAAAAAGCACTTTTGAGAGCCAGGAGTGGATCTGAAAGCTTGCATTATGTCATTGTAGTAGATTATCCCTGCTATCCCTTCTACTCCCAAGTTGAGCTTAACTTCAGATACTACAACCATTCCCATCCAACTTTACAACTTGATCCTTACAGAAGTTCAGAATACCAGTGGTAAACATTGACAGGTAGTGGCAACATCACTGATGAGATTCTATTTAGTAGAACAGTGTTGAAAGAAAATCTGAGTCCGAATCTGAAAAAAGGTTGTGAAAAGAGACACTGTGTAGCAGTCTGAAGAGGGAGATAGGTTTTTTATTATTATTCAACAGCTTAATGTGGAATACAGCAGTGGAAGGGAGACTACAAAGTTAGAAAGCTAAGAGTAGAAGTACTTATAGTAATGATGGGCTCTGATCGTGAAGTAACGGACTTTGATGTGAGGCATTTTAGATGTGTAAAGTAAGACGGCCCTGTCCCGGGGACATGTGAAGTCCAGAGAGGAAGACTGACCCTTGCTCTGTGGGACTTGAAAATATGTATATCTTCTCCTAGATGTGGATTTTAATGAGAGGTAGGTTGGGTACAGTACTCTGATAAAAGACATTATCTTGAAGGGATTCCATTTCATGTGTGCCAGGACCAGAGAGGTGCACTTAATCCATTTTAGCAAAGACATCATATGTGGGTAGAGAATGTTTAAGTGGCTGCTTTGGATCTTCATTTTGATATTTGCCTGGCAGATCCGAGACAGTTGGGGTTGCCACACATCCTGGCTAAAAGGGAAGGGGGCATCACAGGGGTTTTTATCTTCCAACGAAAGAATTAAATACTTAAGTTGATTTTTTTTCAGATAGTCAATTACTTTTCAAATAGTGAAATGGCTCAACTATACTTCCTAGTGACGTTCCTATTCTTAAAGCAATGTTCCCTAAATAAGATCTCAGTTGCTTTTACCTCACTCACTTCAGATTTGTTGATCATTTTTATCAATCCCAATTGTGTTTTACAATCTACAGATTATTTTAAAGCATGATCGTGAAAGTCCCCTTACATAGCAACTGTAACCAAGACAACCAGTGCCCAATACAGATAAAATAACTAGGTTTCGGGCCTAGATTATTTCTCTATAGTGTGATTCTGCTACTTTTCTCAGAATACAATTACAAAGCATCAACAAATAACAATATGGTGCATTTAAATTTAAGAAATCTTTCTATTGATTGTTAGCATCACAAAACCTCAGGAATAAATGTGTTTGACAATTGTCAGCTTTTTGTTCTCCAGCTCTTATGTCATTACAGCAATTCAAAAGCAAAAGATACTTCCGAGCTAACAGGTATGTACCCAAGTTGTACATGTTTGTCCCTCCTTAAATCAAGCATATGTTTTCTAGGATTAGACTGCAACTAAGAGAGCAATCATCAATTGTAGAAAAAGATGCATCAGCTTTGAGGAATTGGATCAAGTCCTACCTACTGCTATCCTTTGCTCAAGCATGAAGCAAGAAAATAATGTGACTGAGGTAAGACAAAATATCCCTTGATACAATACACCCTGCTTAATCATGCTGGCAATTAACATTAAATTCCACTTATCTGATTCATAAGCAAACTGCCATTCCCAGCAACAGATTAAAAAATACCGGGCATCATCTCCTTTTCCTCCCTTCCTTTCCATCTCATTTCCATATAATTTGATTATTCATTCTCTTTTCTCTCTCAAAAAGGCTTCTGTCTTTGCACAAACCACTTGCTGCATTAGAGCATAAGAGGGGAGGAGGGAGAGAGGAGGGACCACTGATCTCTGCATGATGGCACAATGTTTCCATACCAATAACCTCTTGAAAACTCATAAACACACCTCAGTACTTCCATACATAACCTTGACCAGACAAATGCCGCCCACTCTTCAGACTGATCTGGAAATAAGAAAAAAGAAATAAAAGCCTAATCCCTCGCAATATGTGGAGAGTGCATTGTGCCTGTATAACTCTAGATCCAAATCATGACTCAGAGTCTGTGTTTTGGATGGCATTAGCTAAAGAAGCACTGATGATCAGCAAAAAACCACGGACAGCAAGGAACTAGAAATACCTGGGGGGGGGCATTTCCATAAACCCTCCCCTTTCACTAAAGTTTTATAATGTTTGATGTTACATTACATTGGTTAAATAGAAAGCAAAATAGATAATGGAAGAAAAACAATGGTACAAATGTTGAAGAAGGACCAGTTCTTTCAGTGAAGTAAAAGTGGGAAAGAGAAAGCTGGATTAAGAAAAATACATGCAAGTACAATAGATGTAATATGCTTCTCTATGCCCTAGAGATGAAACCATAGTTTCTGATGCAAAATCTTATTGCTGAAATCCCAGAGTTTAATAAATGGAAGTAGAAACTCAGTTTAGAAGTGCTCTAATGTGTATCCAATGTAATAATAATAATAATAATAATAATAATAATAATAATAATAATAATAATAATAATAATAATAATAATGTTGCAAGGGACCTTGGAGGTCATCTAGTCCAACCCCCTGCTCAGGTAAGAAACCCTATACCATTTCAGACAAATGGTTGTCAATCAATCAACTTTTATTATCAAAGTACAACATGTGTACATGTGTACAATGAGATTGGCTGAGCCTCCCTTCATGCACCCCACTACCACAACTCACAGTGACAACAAACCCACCATCTTGTTACACCATGTCCAGTCTCTTCTTAAAAACTTCCAGTGTTGGAGCATTCACAGCTTCTGGAGGCAGGTTGTTCCACTGATTAATTGTTCTGTCAGGAAATTTCTCCTTAGTTCTAGGTTGCTTCTCTCTTTGGTTAGTTTCCATCCATTGCTTCTTGTTCTACCTTCTGGTGCTTTGGAGAATAGCTTGATTTCCTCTTCTTTGTGACAATTCCTGAGATATTGGAACACTGCTATCATTTCACACCCTCGTCCTTTTCTTCAGTAAGCTCGACATATCCAATTCCAGCAGCCGTTCCCTATAGGTCCCCTAATCATCTACGTTGCTCTTCTCTATACTCTTTCTAAAGTCTCAACATCTTTTTTACATCGTGGTGACCAAAACTGGATGCAATATTCCAAGTGTGGTTTTACCAAGGCGTTGTAAAGTGGTATTAACAGATACAAAACAGAGTAACAGAGTTGGAAGGGATCTTGGAGGTCTTCTGGTCCAACCCCACGGGATCTTGATTCTATCCCTCTGTTACTACAGCCTAGCATTATGTTGGCTTTTTTGGCAGCTTCGGCACACTGCTGGCTCATATTTAAGTGATTGTCCACTAGGACTCCGAGATCCCTCTCAGTTATTACTATTGAGCAATTTCTTCCATAAATGAAGAAATCTCTCTTAGTCCATTTATTCTAGGGTTAATTCTTAGCATTCATAATGGTCCAAGTAAATTAAACTATTAGTATGTTTCAGTAAGTATTCAGTTTATATCTCAGAGGCAAAGCCAAGTCCATTAAGCTTAAACATATTCCCTGAGGAAAAAACTGAAGGAATTCTTTGAGACATATGAATAAGTATCCTTTAGATTATGCTATATCTGAATATTTATTCAGTAATTTATTTGTTGGACCTTAATGTATAGAAGTTAACTTTGTTCATAGATTTTAAATATTATAGAAAATTGTGAGGTTTAACAGTAGTCCTAAAGGTGCTTTTTCAAAAGGCAACTGGACTTTGTCTTTCCCTGAAGATGTTTCACTTCTCATCCAAGAAACTTCTAAAGAACTGAAGAAGCTTTTTGGATGAGAAACAAAATGTCTCAAGAAAAAAGTGTATTTTCCTTTTGAAAAAGCACCTTTGGGACAACCATGACCTGGATGACTGAGAATCTTCATTGACATTTAAAAGTAATCCATGAATAAATTGTGTTTCTGAAGTATGTAAATGTCTAAATCAGACATGTCAAACACAAGGCCCGGGGGCCAGATCCAGCCTACGAAGTGGTTTCATGCGGCCCGCGAAGCCATCCTGGAAACAGTGAGGGAATGGCCCCCACTGCCTTGGCCCTGGCCCAGAGACCCTCCTTCTGCCAGAGACCCTCAGATCTGTCCCACTACTGCTCAGGCTCCCATAGGCACCCTTGATGCGAACGATGTAGAGCTGGCCATGCCCACCCAGTAGGCCATACACACTCTAGCCATGCCTACCCAGTAGGCCATGCCCACCCAGGCCATACCCACCTGGCCCCCTGAGGACAACTGCAATGCTGATGTGGCCCTCAATGAAATTGAGTTTGACACCCCTGGTCTAAATAAAGAAAGCAGAGATATTTGAAAGCTAGTAGCATTTGAAACCTCTTCATGATTTGTTACCTCGCAATTATGGAGACATTGCTCATCTCAATATGTTTCGAAAAAGGTTATCCATGACAGATAGGTCATAGATAAAGGATCAGATAACTTACAACTCAGTGGGGAAACAAATAGTATCCCATTCAGTATTATGAACAAAAGGGTGCAAAAGTCAGGGTTCAGATACAACCCCCTTTAAAAAAATAACATAACTGTCTCAAATTGAATCAAAAATAAACTAATCAGTATTGTAGTGATTCAAGTTATACTCTAATCATAGATACAGATGAAATGGAAATCATACAGTTCTATGATAAAGTGCAACTCCTTGTCAAGAAAATTTCAAAAATTATGTTATTATTAATTATAGTGGAGTGGAATGCTAAAGGTGGAAGAAAAATATCATCTTAAAAACAGGAACATTTGGTATAAAAAACAAAACAGGAGAAATACCAACAGAATTTTTCAAGCAAGTTTATCACAAAAAACCTGTTTCTAATCATCTAAAAGATTGTTCTATACAGTACATGGATATCAACTGCTAGATAATTCCTTTTTTCCAAATCAAACTAAGAAAAACAAATAAAATTCAACCAAAGAAATATGACTTTAGAAATATTCCATATGATTATGTAATGAAAGAAAAAATTGATTTAACAGATTACATTTGATAAATAGAATGCTTGAAAAACTCTGACCTGGAATTTGTGATATCATGAAAGATGAAGGAAACAAAAATACTCTGAAAGGCTAAAACTAAAACAGTGTAAATGTACCTCAATATTAAAATCTATTTTTAAAAAAGCAAAGATTATGGACTTCTTGGTTCTCTCTTATCAAGGCCATGGTACTCCCAGTTGCAATTTATGAAGGCCTGTGAAATGGAGAAGCCCTTGGACCGCACAAAGAGGAAATCATTCATTTTGCGATGGTGATGAATAGCTGTAGCCCGGGGGTAGAATGAAACCTACAGCCACACTCTGCCAGGAGTTATCCAGAAACCAAAGACAAGATACAGAAGGATGAATGAAACAATGTAATTTACAATTTACAAAATCAACTGTAACATTTGCAATTGATTTTACATTGGATTGTATGTCAGCATGTCAACTGAAAACCAGGATCCACGAACACTAGCTGGCAGTAAACCGCTATGATCCCAAATCCCTAATCTCTACCCACACTGACACTGAGCAGCACCAGTTTGATTGGAGCAATACAAGAATCATCAGCCACACTACCACCTGCCACACACATGAGTTCATGGAAGCCTGGCACTCCACAAGCAATTCCATCAACAGACACATCGCCCTACAACCAGCCTATGAATCCCTCAGAATTCCAATCAATTGCACAACCAACCAGCGATGGCACTGACCCTCAACCAACCATGCAACCCCCACCCAAGCACCCCCAACCAGCACTTTACCACCCAATAACTGTCACCTGACCCTTCACAAGACCTACACTTGATATGATCCACACCTGACCCATCACAAGACCTTTATTTGATATGACCTCCCCATCCCAAGCCCTAGTGACCATGCAAATCCCTTATCAACAGAGGAACTCTGACATCCCCTAAACTCAGCTGAAGATGTTACTTAGCCTGGTAACAAAGTGTTTGGAAACCAATCCACAAGCTCGGAGAACAAACCCCCATCCTCAAATCATTCAGTATTAGTTAAAGTGAAACCAGACTACTCACTGGAAGCACTAATAATGAAGCTGAATCTTAACTATTTCAGATCCATAATGCAAAGGCATAAGTACTGGTAAAAGCTTAGAAAAATCAAAGGGCAGCCAAAAGGGCAGCAAGACATTATCACAGAAGATTTAAGCTTTCAAGAGCTCAAAGCAGCAGTTCCTGACAAACAGCCTTGTTGACATAACATCCATCAGATTATGAAAACTTGATACAACTAATGATTAAGTGCAGCTTTTTTTAAAAAAAGTCCATTGCATAAAGTAAAGCATTTTCCAATTATTTTTAATATTTTGCCTATGATTACTTATAAATTATATGTGACTTTGCTATACGATAGAATTCTCTGAGGACACAAAGACAAGTCATAATGATGAGAAACACACCAGGTCTGGTGGAAAAAGAATCACAAGGCCATGCACCTGCCTTCAACAGGCAAATATAATTTGAGAGCTGGCAAAGGAAAAACACACTGTAGTGACCTATACTGAATTCTATCAATGAACTTTACAAAAAACAGGCTGCAAAAATTGCAGGTTGGTTCAGTTTCAACTCCTTATTAAGGGTTTAAAAATGGAGTAGATAAGCAATGAATGTAACATCATGGTAGCTGCTGAATGAATATTAATTCTCTACTTGAACAGATCCCCAATACTTTTGTTCCTACAAATGATCAGGGTCCTCAATGACCTGTATTGTTTCCTGCAAGGTAGCAGGAATAGGCAGTGCTGATACTCTGCATAGGATGGTCATTAGTGGTTAAAGCCATGTGGGGGTTTTTTTCTTCAGTAAAAAGAAGGAAATGACTAGAGTTCTAGACCAAACATGTCAAACTCGCGACGTCACATGATGTCGCACAACATGCCGGGAATGGGGGTGGGCGCGGCTTCTGCATGATGTATCTGGCCCATGGGCCGACAGTTTGGCACCCCTGAACTAGACAATTTGATCACCTCCCTATCCATCCTTTTCCCTGCCCCAAATGAAATGTAATTGGTATTGTGCATAATTAATGGTTTTTCCCATTAGGTACTGCACAAACAGATTTTAAGCAGTGTCACATACTGTGATGGCCAGGGAATGCCAGAAATGTTACATCTGAAATCATAAATGTATTTCAGCCATTTGGTTAACATTTCTTTCTGTATTTGCCTGTTAGCCATGTCCTTTCCAAGCTGAGTCTCTTCTGTACTCAGCAGTTCCACATAATGGTGAAGAGCACATAGCAATTAAAGTGATGCAGTAGGAAGACAGCCTACTTTCCATGTAGCATTTTTACATAATTCACTCATGCTGACAAAATCTGCCAATGCATGCTAAAATGCCTTTGCTGCTTGAGATTCTTTGGTTATGCCTTCCCTATATACAGGAACATTTTCCAGAAAAGAGCTTCACCCCTTCTTTCCAATCCAGAGAAGTAATCCAGTCTCAGTCAAAAGTCCGTAGGAAAGCAGGACACAAGACATTTTAATAAAATAAATAATAAAATCTCCCGGAAGGAAAAATCTGGCAGCAACCGCATAGAGCTGCCAATGAAAGTGTTTCACCCTAGCGAATGTGCTGAATTTATTTTTCAGCTACCTGCTATCCAGAAAAGCATGAAAAAAAGCAAACAGATCTAATTCTTGTGTTCTACAACACATTATGGAAGTGGACTTGCTGTCAAGGCAGCTTCTTATAACCACAGCAGGAGCAAAGACTTACATACTGTATTATGTTTTGACTGCCATGACAGCAACCTTATTTTACACACACACTTAGATACCCTTCCCTCCTTTCCTTATTCTCTAAGTAGCCAACATGATGACTGAAGTCAATGAGACACTTGGGCTTCGCCCAACTTAAGAACTTGAGAAGAGGTTTTTTTTAAAAAAAAATACTAAAAAAATATGTACTGTACACAGAATAACTGGATAATGTAAGGTAAAGCATTTTTCTTTGATCAATTTTTCCAGAGCATTACTTTCAGAATTAAAAGGATGGCAAGGATTTGAATTATGAAAGAAACAGGTTTCAATTCAGCCGAGTTAAAACGGTGATTGGCAACTAGAGATTGAAGTAGAAATGTCAAACATTGGAAGCTGAAACTTTCTGTAGAAAAGATTTATAATAGAAGCCATTGTTTTACAGCATGTTTCAGATTTAGACAAAGTGGTAAATTTTGTTTTAATCAGAAGCTGAAAAAGCTGTCCTGTTTAAATAGCAGTATAATTATTTATGTGAATTTTTAACTATATTTTAAACAGCTGGGATTTCTTTCAGACAAAAAAGAGGGTTTTAGGTTATTAATGATGAATAACAAGGTAATATTTGTATATATGAGCTTTCTCTTGATCCATATTGTCAAGTTGCTTGTTTTGTTCATTATTTAAATATTTAAATTTGACTTTTCCATGTCTAATAGGGGCTGCTCTTAAGAATCATCAATGGCATGGGTACTACATAAATACAAAGCTGGCATATTCGTTTTTGGAGTAAACAATGTTAGAGTGCAAAAATGTAAGATGATGGAAGATTTGCAGTAAGGAAAAAAGCTGCAACTAGTTTCTACCATTCGCTATAATTCTCCAAAATTATTTTTGTGCCTTCAAGTCAGTTTTGTCTCCTGGCAACTACCTGGATGTGTGTTGAAGTTCTCTTGGCAAGATTTCAGAAACATTCAGAAATGTTCACCATTGCCCCCTTCCTAGGACTAAGAGAGAGTGACTGGCCCCAAAGTCAGCCCCCCCCTCCCCTGATTTTGTGCCTAAGGCAGGACTAGAACTCGTGGTCTCCTGGTTTCTGCCCTATGCCTTAACCGCTACACCAATCTGGCTCTCTCCATATTTTACTTTCTCCATAATTCCACATGCTTTTCTACTATTGCAAATTATTCTTGCTCCTAGCACATTCACATACCGTGTGATACATTGCTTTTTATTCTCTAAACATAAACATAGATACACCGTCATAAACAAAAAGCCAGTGAAGCAAGTTATAAGCAGCAACAACATTCATTAAAGAAAACACAGATTAAATATAATATGAAAAAGCATGAAGATCCAAATCAGATTTTTTTAATCAAAGAAGTCACCATGTTGATTGATTCCTGTGGTTCCTTAATTGCTTCTCATATGCTATATATAAAGGGCGGGTTTGTCAGGCTTATAGATCTAGCCTTCCCCTGAGTCTCAGATTAACACATCCTGTGGTGAAGTGATAACACTGATGTATCATTCTCCTGCCCTTTCATTCAAACCCAGAAGATTCATAGACACCACAAGTTATTTTCTTTAGGCTAAACACTAGGCTTTTCAAACAGATATTTTAAAATATCTTCCTCTCTTGAATGATGCAATGTTTCTCTCTTATTACATTCTGAGTGATTCACTGAAGATTTTAAAGGGCCTTAAATTGTAATGGAATTGTTCTTTTTATAGATACCCCTGATTATCAAATAATGCTCCAAATAGTTGCAGGCCATACGACATTTCTGAATCAGGAGATCCCAGACTTTAGGGTTGCATAGCCTTTGAAAGTGATTTAGAAGAAATATTCTGGAGCTTACTTGAGCACAGCATCTCTCTGATAGTGATTTAAAACAATTTTTAGATTCCTATGGTAGCTTGGGGGAGGGGAAAGGTGCCATTGTTTGAAGAGCTAGGTCAGGGGTAGACAACCTTGGCTCTTTTATGACTCATGGACTTCAACTCCCAGAATTCCTGAGTCAGCTGACTCCGGAATTCTGGGAGTTGAAGTCCATGAGTCATAAAAGAGCCAAGGTTGCCTACCCCTGAGCTAGGTTAACTTTAAAGTGTGGGTTCTTTTAAACAGCAGCATCCTTTTTTCAGATTCATAAAGAAGTCTGGGGGGAAAGCTGGAGCACTATGCTGCTGTGCTCATGTGACCTTCAAATGGTTTTGAAATACACCCCAAACTATTAGATATCAACACCCAATGCAACCATCTAAATTTCCAAATATTTATTGCTGAAAGTGTTGATTTCTCCATCACTCTAATTTCCTAATCTAGCTTCAGGATGGCAAAAATCATATCACAGCAGAGTCCAAGATCTACTCTTTGCTGGTCACTAATCTTCAAACACAGAATCTTGCATATTAGCACCAGAGTAATCTACTATTGCTTGCAACGGTTTGCCAGGAACTACACTTTGTTCCAAGGAGAATATCAGACATTGTGTTGGTACCGAATGGAAAAAGAACACTTACTGCAATAAATATTTGAGTTTTGATAAAGGAAATATACATGAGGAAACCCAGATATAGAAGACATTGCAAATGTCTTATTTAAATGTCAATTACACTCTCTACAAAGGACCCAGTATTTAGAACGTTTACCTGTCTAAGTAAAGCCTATTTTATACGCTATGAAGAGAAACCCACCTTAAGGGTACTAACAAATATGTAACCAGCAGGACTGTGAAGATTTTTGGTTAAAACTGTTCAACTGAGAAATTATTTCATAGCACAGTTCTAAGTCACATGTAAAAGTGATATATTTATTGTAATATACCTTGTTCTGTAGCTTTGCATATTTATACCTACTTGATCTTTTTGTTAGTTGATGTTGGGTTGTGTCTTGATTTGATCAGCTGACTAATCAATAAACTGACAAAGAAAAAGTGTTGAGTTGCTACAGGGGGTCCCACAAACTAACAATTTGCATAACCAATATTTGTGGATTTTTGGTAACTTACATCTCCCAATTATCATTGTAAGGATATTTCCAAGCTATACCCTAGCTCTGGAATCAAACAGTTTCAGATGATGATGATTTAAATTTGTATAGTGCCCAACTTTTCATGGACTCTGAGCATTATTACTGTTATTGTTCATTAACTCTTTGAGCCAGTTTCCATATTTAGATCTCCTGTGTTTATTTTGCTCAGAACTTTGTTCATGCAGTCTTAATGTTCCCATCACCACCATATTTATGTACTTTTTTAAAAAGCACAACACATCCCTAATTGCTAAGCAAGGTCCTGTTGTTTTGTTACCAATCTTCTATTTTAAGTTACACACATCAACATGTTGTTCACATATAATAATGTATTCCATCCAAAGTCCAGTCCAGTTTTCTTATAATAGATAGTGTAAGGTAAGAGTGGGGATTAGTCTTAATGTTCTTATTTGTGTAAATGTATCAGTGACTGATACTCCTCCTAGAGGAATAAGAGAAGTTGACTTCAGAGTCCCTCCTTCTCATTAGTTATTATTACTCCTACATCATGCATGTATATGGCATTTTATAAAGAATGTGGAGACAGATCTCTATTCCATAGTGCTTATGATTTAGAAATAGACAACTGCAGACACTGCTCTTTTTCAATGATCAAAGCAAATGTAATGCTCTCTCTTCAGTGACAAGTATCTATGCAAGAACATTGAGTATTCACTCTCACCTGCTGGAGATGATTTTTCTGAAGCTAACTAATTTAGTTAAATCTAAGTTTAGGCCTTTACAATATTTTGGTGCAGTTAAATTTACGGCCTCAGCACTCAGAAAGGTAGTCCAAATTCTGAAGGTCAAAGGATATTTTAATTCCTGTAACTGCCACAGTTCCAATTGACCTAGATGACTTTGACCATAATGGGAGCTTACCTTTAATGTAACAATACACCAAACCTATTCTCCCTGCTGTATAGTTCTAATATGCTGATACAGCAGACATGCTTTTAATGAGCATTCTTGTAATTAATTCATCCTAATCTATTATGAACAATGGGTAATCTCATAATTAACTTAATTGGATGCCCAACTAAATTAGTCAATGTAACAAACAACCAAAGTCAAGCAAGTTTAAATGTATCGGGAGAGGGGTATCAAAGTGATTCAGTATTATTATCTCAATTTTTAAATCTCATTTAATGACGTTTATTGTTTTATTAACATAAAATATAAAGAAAAATAAAAAATAGAAAATTAAGGGAAAGAAAAAGAGAAGGAGGAAGAAAATATGAGGTACAAGGGAAGAAAGAAAAAAGTGTTGACTTCTGACTCTTCTTAGCACAGTACAGGATAACAACATTCCAGCCTCAGTTTTTTACTTTTATACGTTAGTATAAAAGTACATTTCTATTCTAGCCATTTCTACAACAACAAATCTATCTAATTGGCAAAACCAAAGTCAACGTTTCATTTTTTTTTCAGCACAAGCACAAAATCCAGAAATGATATCCAAATAAAAAACATAATTAAATATGCTCCCCTCTTTGAATAAAACAATCATTTTAACCATTTCTGCTTTATCTTCCTTGCTGTGGAAATAATAAAGGTAAAGGTAAAGGTTCCCCCGCATATGTGTGCTAGTCGTTTCCGACTCTAGGGGCCGGTGCTCATCTCCGTTTCAAAGCCGAAGAGCCAGCGCTTGTCCGAGGACGTCTCCGTGGTCATGTGGCCGGCATGACTAGACGCCAAAGGCGCACGGAACGCTGTTACCTTCCCACCGTAGTGGTCCCTATTTTTCTACTTGCATTTTTACGTGCTTTCGAACTGCTAGGTTGGCAGAAGCTGGGACAAGTAACAGGCGCTCACTCTGTTACGTGGCACTCGGGATTCGACCCGCCAAACTGCCGACCTTCTGATCGACAAGCTCAGTGTCCTAACCCACTGAGCCACCACGTCCCTTGTGGAAATAATATGTATTTCTATTTGCACTTAATAATCTTTATAATCTATCACCATTTATATTAACAAAATTCACTGTATTCTTTCAGATTCTTTAACATTAAAGGAAAAAATACTTTTTTATCCATTTTAAAACACTAAAATTGTCTTTAAAAACATTTCTAAAATCAAAATTTTCTAACTTCCTCTTAACATATCTATGGAGATTCTCAGTCATCCAGGTCTCAAAAATGCTTTTTCAAGAGGCAACTAGACTTTCTTGTTTTTCCTTTGAAGACATTTTGCTTCTCATCCAAAAAGCTTCTTCAGTTCTGACTGCATGGTGGGGAATGGAAGGATTTATATTCCAATTTATATCATAGGAATATAAATCCTTCCATTCCCCACCATCCAGTCAAACCTGAGGAAGCTTCTTGGATGAGAAGCTAAACGTTTTCAAAGAAAAACAAGAAAGTCCAGTTGCCTCTTGAAAAAGCATTTTTGGGGTTCCTCTTAATATGCATACTTTAAAATTCACTATTAAATTTAGATCACTCCCTCCAAGGTACCCTCATAGAATAATGTTTTCTTTTTGTATACATCCTTTTTAAAGTTCTACTCCACACTTCCTTATTTTGGCTTGACTTAGCAGCCTTATTCAATAATAATAATAATAATAATAATAATAATAATAATAATAATAATAATAATAATAATAATAATAATAATAATAATAATGATGATGATGATGATGATGATGATGATGATGATGATGATGTTGGAAGAGACCTTGGAGTTCAGGAATTCTAAGAGTTGAAGTCCATGAGTCATAAAAGAGCCAAGGTTGCCTACCTCTGCCCTATACCATTTCAGACAAATGGCTAGCCAGTCCCTTCTTTAAAACTTCCAGTGTTGGAGCATCCACAGCTTCTGGAGGCAGATTGTTCCATTGATTAATTGTTCTGTCAGGAAATTTCTCCTTAGTTCTAGGTTGCTTCTCTCTTTGGTTAGTTTCCATCCTTTGCTTCTTGTCCTGCCTTCAGGCCCTTTGGAGAATAGCTTGACTCCCTCTTCTTTGTGGCAATTCCTGAGATATTGGAACACTGCTATCATTTCACCCCCTCATCCTTCTCTTCATTAGACTAGACCCGCCACCCACCCACCCCCACTTTTCAGCACACAGCCTGCTTCAAAGCACAGCTCCTGAAGCTACATGCAGACCTTTGCTGTATCAGAGGAACTTGAGGGATAATTCTAGGACCTTCTCTAACCCAGGAGAGTCATATAAACTAAAGGAATGCTGGTTCTTTCTGTTGGTAATTGAAAAAACTACAGCCAAGGGGAAAACCCTTCAGGGATCCCTCCCTGGTTGTGTAGTCAGTTGGCCATTTTTTCACCGGAAGTCCATTCAGTATTATTATCAATGTTCAGACTATAAATGGATTTTGAATAGTTTGTCTTGAATTCTGTTATGCTTTGAATTTTACTATAAAAATTTATTACTATTTTTAATACGCATGTCAAGATTATAATTAATGCATGAGGAGGTGGAGAATACATTAAAGTATTATTTGTGGTTGCACAAAGAACTGTGCTGAAGCTTCTTTTCCATCTTTTTTAATATACCTGCTTCTTGAAATCTACTATAACATAACAGGAGACCCACTTGGAACTATTGGTTAAGGAACCAGGCTAGAAACCAGGAGACTGTGAGGGCTGTGGTGGCACAGTGGTTAGAATGCAGTATTACAGACAAACTCTTCCCATAGCCAGGAGTTCAATCCTTACCAACTCATAGTTGACTCAGCTTTCCATCCTTCCGAGGTCGGTAAATGAGGACCCAGATTGTTGGGGGCAATATGTTGACTCTGTAAACCACTTAGAGAGGGCTATAAAGCAATATGAAGCAGTATATAAGTTAAGTCTATTTGCTATTGCTATTATTAGTCCCATTTTAGGCATGAAAGTCAACTGGGTGACCTTGGACTAGTCATCCTTTTTCAGCCCAGTTCAAAATAGAGGTAGCTTCTGGGGTGCCACCATGTAGCCCAGGGACAAACTGCTCAATTTTGCTGTTTTAATGAGGTTTGCACAGTGCTACAGAAAGCTTCTGTTTAGAAAAAATAATAATATTCTTCTTCCATTGAAATTTCCATTGTTACATCTCTATTACTATATTCAGGTTCCACATTCATTTAACTAGGCAGTCTTTGATATGTTTGGACTCTAATTCATACTTTATTAAAATATTATAGATTAAGTCCACCAAATGTTCAGAATTGCATGTTAGAGGAAATTGCTAAACTTGCAAGCTATTCCCTTTCTTTCAAGAAAAACACCTGTTATCTTTAACCTTCAGCTGATGGATTTCTAGGAAAGAAAGGGTGGATTGAAGATGGCTCTGTTGAGAGCAGAGCAGTGGAAAGAGGAGCTGGTGAATGAATTGGCTCCTTTGAATACTTTTCTGGAGCAAGTAAAGGGACAGGATCACCCATAGCTGCTCCATACAGAGGCTTTCCTGTAGCAAACCATAAGACAGAGAGGTCTCCAGCTGGTTTTAGAGCTTTAGGAGCCAGGTTAAAAGCATACATTTAATAAATAAATAATAAAATAAAATAAATAAAATCTTGCCTAAAGCACAATTTAGTGCCTTCAAACATAAGTGGGTTTGCCCGCTTCCTTTCTTAAACACTTTAAGAAATCAATTAATTTCATTCTTTTTATTTGTTTATTTATGACACTTATATGGCAACTTACGTGCAGAACCATTTAAAAATGCAATCTAGCATTTCTGACTTCTTTCTGCTTCAAATTCTACTAAATGTACTACATGATCTATATGCCATCATAGGGACTTTACTTCTGTACAGGTACAATCTGTCAGATGGGGCCTCATATGTTTAGGGGGATATTTACCAATACTCTGTCTGCAGTATTTATTTATTTATTTATTTATTTATTTATTTATTTATTTATTTATTTATTTATTTATTTATTTATTTTTATTTGATTGATTGATTGATTGACTGATTGATTTTTGTACTTCTGATCTCAGCACACAACTCTTTGCAGTTCACAATCCAAACACATATATTACAATTAAAATCTTTAAAACATTTTAAAACTTTCAAAACCGGGAGCATATCTAGCTCTTTAAAACTTTAGAAAAGTCTACCAGGGTTAGGGCCATTCTAACCTCCGAAGGGAGGATGTTCCACAGAGCAGGGGCTGCTGCAGAAAAACCTGTCTTCCAGTGCCTGTCAGCTGACATTCTTTGACTGATGCGATTGGCAGCATGCCCATCTTATTTGACCTAATTGGATGGATAGAAACTCTTGGAAAAAGTCGATCCCTCCTGTACCATGCCCCAAGCCATGTAGGGCTTTATAAGTAATCAGCAGCACCTGGAATTGCACCCAGAAACACACTGGGAACTGATGCAGCTCATACAGGAGTGGTGTTACATTTGCCACATATCTGGCACCAGTTACTACCCATGGGGTTGCATTCTGCACCAGTTGAAGTTTCCAAATGGTCTTCAAAAGCACCCCATGTAAAGTGTGTTATAGTAGTCTAATATACAACAAAGTGATTTGGCAGCATGTCTTCATTCACAAGGATAGAGGTGCAAAGGCATTAGCTTATAACAACTTTTGCTGTTTTCTAGTAGACATATCCATGGCATTGTATTTACTCATCCATATACAAAGAGCAGATTGTAAGCGAGTTTATTTACATATTTTTTTTAATGAAGATAAACACCATGAAGGAAGATGTCTGCTAAACATTTGAGTGAATGCTCCATGATTTTCCTCTTCTAACAGTAGTAATTACAGGGAGAAACTCCATATCACATATTTCACATCTTATTACTTGATGAAATGACGAAAAAAAATCATGGCTAATTGCATTAATTAAATTTGAGATCATTAAAAATCTGGAAAATAACACTAGGCACAAAAAGGTTGAATTACTATTCTAGAACAAACCAATGATCCTTCTAATGAAGCTCCTTTTCCAGTTCAGATAACTGCATATACGGTACTTTCAGAATTGTACTAAATAAATTTGAAAAAAAGATCTTGTTAGCAACTTTAAAAAAGGATCTAGAGATACAGCTCAGATTTGGCCTAGGTAGCTTTCCACTTTGCAAATCAGATTACAATAAAAATCCCTTATCCATGACAGCAATTCCCAGTTTGCTTCCTGTCTCTTAAACTAAGTATCCTTCAATAGTCTCCAGATGAAAATTCTTCTTCTAACACCTCAAGGATGACATGGGAAGCATTTTCTTTTTATGCATTCTCAAAATCTTTAGCCTTCAGATGATTTTGGAAGTGAACTCTGTTTTGCTTTCAACTAATATGTTTCAAACTTGTTACAGCAAACATAGGCTTCCACAATTAGCCCCAATAACAGAAAAAATGACATTGTAACATATGATAATGTTACGGTATAAATATTATCCTTGTATGTTTGTATCTAGAAGTTCGATGTAAGTCCTATATGTAAATCATAGAATTTGCATTATGTTCTTACAGCACATATTTCATCATTGTCTTTTTTCGTATCCTGCCTTAGCCAAAAGCTCCTTCTTAACTATCTCTTTCCTCAATTGACTTTTCAGTTTCTTAAGAAACATCAACACTTCCACTTAAAGAAGCCTTTCTGTACCTGCTGATTTACAACTTCCTAATTTATTCATTTCTCATGCTGCTCTGCAAAATAGGCAGGCCTTATTACAGCCTGTTTTATTTGGATGAAATAAGAATTCTGACATTTTCAAGGATTCATAAATTTATGGTTTGGGGGGTTTGTCGCTGGCTTCATTTTTATTCTGAGACACACTAGAAGAGGGGGGGTGGCTTCTTCAATTATTTTTTGAATTAACTGAGATTATCTGAGAGGTTAGCATACCTGTTAAGAAAGGATGACCACCAAAAATGATACATATGGTACCATCTGAGATTAGCCCTAGTTTTTTTTTAATCCCTATGGGATTGTGGGACTTAATCCTTTCTATATTTTAAGAGTATCTTCATATTGATCCACATTGTTAATGTATGAATTGTTTTATTTTCTTTATTCCCATTTCCCACAATGTTCTTCCTAATGCCTGGCAGTCTTCAACCATAATATGCTGGTGAAAAGAAATACTGAAACATTATGAACTCTAAGCAGTTCTCAGTGGGACCTCATTCATTCATTCCAATATGACAGCAAATCATTAGCAAATATATTGTGGCAAAGACTTTTCAGTCCCTTGAAAGGTAATTAGTAATTGTGGGTCCCTTTGGCTACGTATTAAAATCAATAAATAAGCTATTTTAAAGATTGGAACTATAGAAATAGAGTCCATCTATACAATTTCTGTATGTCAACAAAGAATACAGAATTGTGTGCATAATAAATAGATGTGTTAATTATAGTATTCATTGTGTACCTCAAAACATTTAGTTATTCAGAAATATAAGTTGTCTTAAATGATAATCATGTATGTGTGTACACAAAAACATACATGCATATGTTGGACAGATAGGCATTTTGGTAGTGGTAATTATCTAGTAGTCAGAGAAGTTCCCAGTTCAGATCTTCATCTCTCATTATTTTTACAAAGTGAGGTAAATCATTTTGTGTCTATATGGAGTAGCCATATTCTTCTTGTTATGTACTTCTACATGAAGGTAACCCCAGCAAGGTTCAAGGTCTTAGTGATGGTTTTTAAGTCCTTACATGGCATGGGTCCGGAATACCTCGGGGACCACCTGCTGCCGGCGTCGACTCCCCTCCGCCCTGTGCATTCCCACAGAGAGGGCCTCCTCAGGGTGCCTCCAGTCAGAGAATGTCGGCTGGTGGCCCCCAGGGGGAGGGCCTTCTCTGTGGGTGCTCCGGCTTTGTGGAATCAGCTGCCGGTTGAGCTCCGGATGGCACCGGATCTCCGCTCCTTCCGGCACGGGTTAAAGACCCATTTATTTGAACAAGCTGGCCTGGCCTGATGGGGAGTTACTTAGGGTTTTAATATTTATATATATTTTCTATTGTTTTTACTGTGGGCAATAATTTAATTCTTTTTTAACTTTTGTATTTTTGTAGTTTTATGATATGCCCTGTTCACCGCCCTGAGTCCTTTGGGAGAAGGGTGGTATAAAAATTTAATAAAACCTAAACCTAAACCTAAACTTCTGTATCACCAAGATTTCTGAAGACAACAATAACTAAATGAAGTAATGGCAGAGATGAATATATCATATCTTTTCTTCATGAAAAAAACCTTAAATTGTGTGGCTGTAGAAAATTAAAATCAACATTTTAAAAGAATGCTCTTTTCAAATGGTAATGATTACTAGGGGAAAAAAGTTCTTCCAACTTCCTTTATATAACTGGTAGAAAATTAAATTTCAAAATAGTTCAGCTGAAATACACAAAAGAAATATAAAACACCATTTGGGAAGGTAAAAGATATTTAGGATGACAAGTGCAGGTTATTTCTCCATCAGGAAACATATTTTTGATGAATAGGTTGAGGAGACTGTAAATATATTTAAAGCAAACTGAAAATAAAACGAACTAAAAACTAAAAATAAATAAATAATGCCATCACTTCCATGGGACTCAATCGCAAGTTTCTTTCGTTAACTTGCACCTGGATATCAGATGGAATCAAGATTTGCACACAGAATTTATCAAAACATCTATATCTAATGTCTACATTCCTGATACAATTATGCTACCAACCCCAAAAGGCTAGTATGGTTTCTAAGCTGTCCCTAAAGTGTAATTTAAATTGGTTTCCAGCATGGTCTCATGTGAAGCCTGAGTGAGTAAAAGCCTGCAAGAGATTAAGAGTTGCTGACTCCACGTGCTGCTGCTGTGCTTATCAGTTGCCCATTGCCTACAGTAATAACATTCTTCGCAAGGATTTTTTTTTTTTTGTATTTTCTCCCTGCAAGTGAACTTTGCCTAGCGAACATCCTGTGCTGAATTCTATCATGTATTTAAATGCTTCCAAATAGAGAAGTGCCTCTGGTCTTGATTCCACACATGAGTTGTGTTAAATAGCGGGTTCTTTGGAGCAGGAATGAAGATGCGGAACGGAGTACAGGGTAACTCATCGTTTATTTCATGCAATGACTGTACTGAGGAAAAGGCTGCAACCAGCCACAATATATAGTCTAGACCCTAGGCGGCAGCCAATAGGTTTGAATCAACCATTGCCACCTGGAGTTAGCCAGTTGCAGCACAGGAGACTTGTAGTCTGGGTTGCTGGAGAGCCGTTAGCTGCTCCAGCAACCCACGTGGTATTCCCTCAAAAAGCCCAGTACATAACACCCCTCCCCTCTTAGATCAGACCATAATAACACCAATTAGTCTCAACAATTGTCAAGACTCAATATCCAAACACACTAAAGTAAAAGTGATAATAATAATTTAAAAAAAGGCAATGTGGACTACAATGTTATTAAACAACGTCTGAATGAATAGGCTACCAAAATGGCACTTTTAGACAGTTACATCATAGCACTAGTTTCTGTAGTCTAGTGGCAACAGGATTTACAACAATATATAGCTCTTTATTTTACAACATAATCTGCAAGATATGAAGGAGGCTTTTGTGCCCTAGAGGAACGTCTCGGAGTTCCCATCACTTTGTGGTCTACCAGCTTACCCAGTGGGCTGGGTAGACTTGTGTCCCTTTGTGCTCCTGAGTCAAGGGGATTCGATGCACTCTGGCTGGCCTCTCCAGGTTGGCCCACCCCGAGTCAGACTGTTCAGCAGAGTAGGCACAGCAGTTGCTGAAGTTTGGTAGGCTTGCTCCTTCAGGGAGTCCATGTTGCACTCCAGAGCTCCCCAGTTCTCCCTCTGGTTCCATCTCAGTTAAGAAGGAAAAGTCCTGGTAGTCCATGTGAGGGCTGGCTTAGCTGCAAGTTTGAGGACCTTGGGAGGGACTTATGACACAGTCCTCACTTAGTGGCTGTTCTGGAAACCGTTTCCTGAGCTGATCAATGTGTCGTCTAACAACTCGCCCTCCCTCCAACCCCACTTCATAAGATAGGGGTCCGGATGCCTTGGTAATTTGACCAGGAACCCACAAATTCCCATGACCATAGTTTCTGGCCCAAACCCAATCGCCCATGTGCAGCCCCCTCAGGGGTTTTGGTTGAGAGGCTTCTGCTGCCACTCTATCTGGATGCAACCTGTCCAGTTTAGTGATCAAACGCCTCCCCCAAAGTAGTTCTGCAGGACTTTTACCTGTGGCAGTGCAGGGTGTAGAATGCTGGCAGAGTAAAAAATCTGCCAATCTGTGATGCCAGTCACCTGTAACAATGTGCTTGAGTGCCTCCTTCATTGTCCTCACCATGCGTTCAGCTTGATCATTAGAAGATGGATGAAAAGGCACAGACGTTGCATGTCTGACGAGATTAGCTCTAAGGAAGGCCTGAAATTCAGCAGCAGTGAATTGGCCCCATAGTCTGAAATTAAGACATCTGGCACCCATGTGTGGCAAAGAGTTTTCTCAGCACCTGGATGGTCCTAGCAGTAGTCATGTTAGGAACTGGAATTACGTCCAGCCATTTGGAATGGCTATCCACTACTATAAGGAAGAGCTGTCTCTGAAAGGGCCCAGCGTAATCTATGTGAACCCTAGACCAGGGAGTGTGTGTTTCCTCCCACCTGTGAACTGGAGCCTGTGGCATTTCAGGCCTAGATTGCTGGCATGTATAACAACCATGGACTTGAGCCTCAAAGTCCTTATCAAGGCCAGGCCACCAGAGGTAGCTTCTAGCTAAAGCTTTCATTCTGACAATGCCTGGATGGCCTTCATGTAATGATTGTAAAACCCTGACTCTTAGGGAAGTGGGAATTATGACTCTGTTTCCCCATAATATGCACCCTTTATGGGCATATAACTCATGCCTCCTGACAAAATAGCTCTGAAACTCTGAACCTGGACTTTTCTCCAACCAGCCCATGTATACCCATGACAACACTCTACTAAGTATTTTATCTGTGGCAGTTTCAGCAGCAATGTCTCCTGCATGGAGGGGAAACTCAGGTACGTCCTGTATGGACAATATTCTAGCAGCAGGAGCCGGATCTGGATCCATTAGTGGCAGTGGTAGTCTGCTAAGACCATCAGCATGGCCCATTTCCTTGCCCGGTATGTGAATTAATTTAAAATTGTATGCAGATAGGAAAATAGACCATCTCAACATTCCTGGAGATAGTATGTGGGAAGTTTGTTTGTTGTGAAAAGTCCCAACAGAGGCTTGTGGTCAGTGTAGACCATGAAATCCCTGCCATATAAATAATCATGGAATTTTTTTATTCCAGCAATGATGGCTAGGGCCTCTTTGTCAATCTGAGCATAGTTTCGTTCAGCAGAGGACAATGTCCTTGAGTAAAACGCTATAGGAACCTGTTTCCCATTTTTCTCTATGTGACTTAAAACTGCCCCCACCCCATAGGGAGATGCATCACATGCAAGACATACAGGTTTAGACTCTTTGTAGTGAGTTACAGTGGACTTTATTGACAATAGTGCTTTTAAGTCCTGGAAACTTTTTCATATAATTTAGTCCATTTCCATGGAGCTTTCTTATCTAGAAACCTGTGGAGGGGCTCTGCTATTGCTGCCTTATGAGGTAGAAATGTGTGATAGAAGTTTAGGAGACCCAAGAATGCTTGTAGCTCTCCTTTTGATTTGGGCCTAGGAGCCATTTTAATGGCCTTCACTTTAGAATCAGCGGGGTGAATGTCATTAGCATCAATTCGGAAACCCAGGAATTCTGTTGAAGAAACCCCAATACTACACTTGTTCTTTTTTAATTTGAGGCCTGCTTCGCGAAGCCTCTGCAAGACAGCCCTGAGCCTACTGGCCAACACTTCAGGGGATTCCCCTGCAATAAGAACATCATCAAAATAAGGGCAGATGCCCTGAATACCCTTGAGTGTACGCTCCATGATTCCCTGAAAAATACCCGTTGCAACACTGACTCCAAACTGTAAGCGTTTAACTTTGAATGCCCCTCTGTGAGTCACAATTGTTTGAGCCGTGACTGTGGCCTCATCAACTGGCAATTGCTGATAGGCCTGTGCTAAATCAAGTTTAGCAAAAATAGTACCCCCTTGCAAGGAGGCTAAAATATGGTTGACCACTGGGACCAGGTAAGCGTGTTGCTTGAGGGCTTTATTTAGTGTGCATGTATAGTCAGCACAAATGCGAATTTCCCCGTTGGCTTTAAGTGGAGTGACTATAGGAGTTTCCCACTCCCCACCATCAACAGGCTGTAACACGCCCTGTTCTACAAGCTTATCAATTTTGGAATCAATTTTATGGTTTTTTTAATCCCATTTTAATCCCATTTTAAGGCAAAGGGGACCCTACGAGGCTTAACCCTGATTGGAACTACATTGGGATCTAGCTTAAATGAGATAGGCGGGCCTGTGTATGTTCCAAGGGTTGAATCAAAAACATCTGCATATTCCTCGCACACTGACGTGAGGTCTGCAGTTTGTGTCCAGTTTATGCCAATAATCTGAATACCTAAGGCATCAAACCAATCGAGTCCAATGAGACTTGTTCTCTGGCCCCCTACTACTATTACATCCAGGTGCCCCAAAAACCCTTTAAACTTTACCAACAAAGTGGCTTCTCCCTTAACTTTAATGTGAGCATTTTGAAAATCCGTTAGGATTATATCTGAGGGTCTTAGTTTGTCCCAATTGTTACTGCGCCTACACACAAAGTTAAAAGTGTCTTGAGAAATGATTGAGACTGCAGAGCCAGAGTCCAATTCCATCTTACATTGAACTCCTTGTAGCTCTACCATGAGTTTAAGTTTGGGTTTGAGGGGGTGTCGAGCCCCGGTGCAGCATACGCTTCTACAGCTTCTGAAAAATCCCACACTAACTGGACCCTGGGCCCCAGTACCTCTACTAGTTGGTTCTTCCAACTGGTGTTTGGGTGGCCAGTCTCTCTGGCAGGCTCTGAAAACCACTGCGATGTGGCCTGTCTTTCCGCAAGCTCTATACGTGGCTGAACGAAATCTGCAATTGGCACAAAAATGATTGCCGCCACACCCCTTACATCTCGGTAAGAGTACTGCCTTGTAACTGTCTTCTCACTGCTGGCTGTTGCAGTGTTGCGGGTTGGGTTGCTTTTGGAGTCGGTTGATTTCAGGTTCTTCTTCCTCAGAAGATTCTCTGGTGCATTTGGCGTCCTCAAGGTGGACCATTTCTTAAAACTTTGTCAATTTGGCGAGCTGTACTGTCTGAATGGCGCCCCCGGCAGCTTCATCGGCCATCACCTCATCTTGTGCTTCAGAAAATATAAAATTTGGCCTAGCAAATAGTCTCTGCTGAAGTGTTCTGTCCCGTAGGCTGCAGACAAGCCGGTCTCGTAGTCGCTCTTGTAAATTTGAAAATTTGCATAGGCGTGCGACCTGTCTTACGCCCACTATGAATTCTGAAGCTGACTCCCCGGGTAGCTGCACTCTTTGGTCGAACTTGAACCGCCAAGCCATTTCAGACATCTTGGGCTGGAAGTGCCCAGTTAGCTTCTTTTTGAGATCTGCGTAGGAGACTGCTTCGATTGGTGTCGGTGTAAAAAGGTTCTCTGCCAAATCAAAGGTTGCTGGGCCGCAGACGCAGAGTAGCATTGCGGCCTTCAGTCCTTCTTCTGTGATCTGATTGGCTCTGAGGTAGTTTTCTACTTGTGATAAATATGATGGCCATTCCTCCACATTGAATTCTTGCAGTTTTACAACCTTTGGCATTCTTTCTTGCTGGTTCCTGCATTCTTCTGGATCCTGCTTCAGGCTCAGGGAATGACTCCACTGAGCACGAGGTCGCTAGCGTAGCTTGCTAGCCAACCTTGAGAGGGGGGGAAATGCCTCTTCCCTCCGGCGTGTGCTGCCTTTCCCTCGTAGACTTCAGCTCTTTATTCGGTGAAGCAGAATCTCACCTTCGTCACCACTGTTAAATAGCTGGTTCTTTGGCGCAGGAATGAAGACGCGGAACGGAGTACAGGGTAACTCATCGTTTATTTCGTGCAATGACTGTACTGAGGAAAAGGCTGCAACCAGCCGGAATATATAGTCTAGCCCCTAGGTGGCAGCCAATAGGTTTGAATCAACCATTGCCGCCTGGAGATAGCCAATTGCAGCACAAGAGACTTGTAGTCTGGGTTGCTGGAAAGCCATTAGCTGCTCCAGCAACCCACATGGTATTCCCTCAAAAAGCCCAGTACATAACAAGTTGTTAATCACACAAACAAAAATCAGCCGTTATAAAGAAACAACAGAACTTAGGTGCAGGTACACCCAATGAGAGACTATGGAGCATCTGATTGGTTCTCTTTGAATACCTTTGTCTATGAACTAGAAGCTGACATGGAGATTAAGTTAGGAAGACAGATGGCAAATTTTTAATCATCATAATATAGTTTTAATATATGCCTTGACAAATTATCAATGGTTTCATACCAGTTTGAAGAAGGAAATGATACATTTCCTGTTTAGCATATAGAACATATTAGAAATTAGGTGATATCAATTGACATACTCCAATTTATTCCTGTGTATTTCAGACGAATTTTGTTTCCTTAGGTAGACCCAATGCTTTTTTTGTAAAAGAAAAAGGTGCCGGAACTCACACATGTCATACAACCCGCTTTGCCTACCCTACAAGGTTCCATCCAAAAAAGGTGCCGGAACTCCGTTCTGAGCGTTCTATGAGAAAAAAAAGCCCTGGGTAGACCAATATCCTTAGGTAGCCAATCTCACTGTACACATGTTGTACTTTAATAATAAAGGTTCATTTTAGACAAATAAAAATATTTTATCTGTTTACATTTGTGAAAACTTTTGTTAAAACAGAAAGGAGGGAATCTGCATTTTACAATATAGATTACTACATTTTGAACTAGTTAGTAGTTGCAGTTTTCCTTAGATCCATGTGAAACTAATTAATCCTATATGCATATGAGAAATGGCAATATAGACATGGTTGAATGAAGCTGTCTTTGGAAATCTTTTAAGTAAAGGGAATTTAGAAATTATATTTAAATACTGTTTCCATATGCAGAAAATTGGAAATTGCCATTGCCCTCTGCTGCCACCTTTCTTTTCTAACTATTCTTTCTTTGTCAAAGATACTGATTTTATGAGCACTTTCATTTTGCTGTCCTAATGCACTTTCCTTATCTTCCAATTAGGCACTTCTCTTCTTGTAGCATATTTATGATGCTCTCATCTGTTCCCATTTCTGTCTTAAGTATATCCTGAAGGATGGCACTGTAAAAATCTGTGTTATGTGACATCCTCTTGTTCTTTGACTCCTTCACACTGCAGATGCTATTTTTCCATTTAAAAATGAATTGGATGTATGAAAAATTTAAATGATGGGCTTTCATGTAACTCTCCTTCACAATAAACTCAAATTTCTTGGAAGCATTTATATCATTTTCTTAGCAATAATACAGAAGTGATTGGGGTTTCAGGGGTGGGGGGGAGGGTTGTTTGTGGGGGGAAGATTTTTTTCCCCAGTTCCCATATCTGCTTACCAAATGCTCTGTGATTTCCTTTTCC
The DNA here is from genome assembly GCF_964194415.1 of Vipera berus. Lineage (NCBI taxonomy): Eukaryota > Metazoa > Chordata > Lepidosauria > Squamata > Viperidae > Vipera > Vipera berus. The sequence goes on along the minus strand of NC_138203.1, from coordinate 183,373,887 downwards.
TTTAAACAGTAACCAGGTCTAATCATTTTTTTTAGTTCTTTGCAATCAATGGTTTGCTAGGTGCTGCCATTTGTTCTGTATAATTTAATTTAATTTAATTTAATGATATTTATATACCGCCCTTCTCCCTGAGGACTCAGGGCGGTTCACAGGGCAGAATAAAATACTGAATACAAACATTAAAAAGAGATTAAATAATTGCCCAAGTTAAAACAATTGGAATACAATTCTAAAACCCCAAGATAAAATTAAGACACCAAAAATAAAAAACCCCACCAATCCCCATCAGGCTAGGCCGGCTTGTACAAACAGAAACGTCTTGAGATCGCGACGAAAGGAGCGAAGATCGGGCGCCATCCGGAGCGCTACCGGTAGCTGATTCCACAGCTCCGGAGCGCCCACAGAGAAGGATCTCCCCCTGGGGGCCACCAATCGACATTCTCTGATCGGTGGCACCCTGAGGAGGCCCTCTCTGTGGGAACGCACAGGGCGCAGGGAGCTTGATGCCGGCAGCAGATGTTCCCTAAGGTACTCCGGCCCCATGCCATGGAGGGCTTTGAACACCGTTACCAGTACCTTGAATCTCACCCGGAAGACAACTGGCAACCAATGCAGCTCACGGAGCAGAGGTGTAACGTGGGAGTATCGGGAGACTCCCAACACAACTCTCGCGGCTGCATTCTGTACCAGTTGGAGCTTCCGGGTGGTCCTCAAGGGCAGCCCCATGTAGAGAGCGTTGCAGTAGTCCAGACGAGAGGACACGAGCGCATGAGTGACCGTGCACAAATCATCCCGGCTAAGATAGGGCCGCAACTGGCGCACCAGGCGAACCTGGGCGAAGGCCCCCCTAGTCACAGCTCCTATATGGTCTTCCAAGGTGAGCCGTGAATCTAGGAGGACTCCCAAGTTGCGAGCCCTATCTACGGGGGGTAATAGTTCACCCCCCATAGCCAGAGGTGGAATGTCCGAATAAACCCGGGATGAAGGTATGCAAAGCCACTCAGTCTTGTCGGGGTTGAGTTGAAGTCTGTTCCTCCCCATCCAGACCCGAACCGCCTCCAGGCAACGGGACATCACGTTGAGGGCATCACTGGGGTGGTTTGGGGTCGAAAGGAAAAGTTGGGTATCATCAGCGTACTGATGATACCCAACTCCAAAGCCACGAATGATCTCACCCAGCGGTTTCATGTAGATGTTGAACAGGAGAGGCGAGAGGACCGACCCCTGAGGAACTCCACAAATGAGAGACCTCGCGGTCGACCTCTGCCCTCCTGCCAACACCGACTGCGAACGTCCCTGGAGATAGGAGGAGAACCACTGTAAGACTGTGCCTCCCACTCCCAGCCCCCTGAGACGCCGCAGCAAGATACCATGGTCGATGGTATCGAAAGCCGCCGAGAGGTCTAATAGGACTAGAACAGAGGAATATCCCCTGTCCCGAGCCCTCCAGAGATCATTCACCAGCGCGACCAATGCCGTCTCCGTGCTGTGCCCGGGCCTGAAACCCGATTGGTACGGGTCTAGATAATCCGCTTCATCCAGGACCAGAGGTATAGAATTGGGGGTGAGGAAGCAAAAGCAAACCTATGACCCCAAAGTCAACCAATTCTTATTAAAAGTTGCTTTCTAACTGTGGATCATGATGCATTGCTCATGTGAGTTATATTTGCCATTTTAATTTTGATTTTTTTTAAAAAAAAACTGTCTATATTTAGTTTCTTAGCTCTGTGCATTCTGAACACAATCTTATTATTTGGGAGAGGCAAAAAAAAAAAACCATGGTACCCGTCATTATGACAGTTGGTATTTTTAGCACAAATTATGAAGCAGCCATGGCTTTGAGTATATTCAGGTTGTGCCACAAAAACCTTTCTGCTGTAGGCTGGATTTAAGTATTCATGAGAGCCTCCAGCTAAGCCAACTACCTGGAAGTTATATACCACTCATTTTTTCTGGTATATGTTACAAGCAATATTGAAATGATGGAGAGTATTGATAATTGCAAAGGAATATACACCTGAAGGCAGGACAAGAAGCAATGGATGGAAACTAATCAAAGAGAGAAGCAACCTACAGTAGAACTAAGAGAAATTTCCTGACAGTTAGAACAATTAATCAGTGGAACATCCTGTCTCCAGAAGTTGAGAATGCTCCAACACTGGAAGTTTTTAAGAAGAGACTGAATAACCATTTGTCTGAAATAGTATAGGTTTTCCTGCTTGAGCAGGGGGCTGGACTAGAAGACCTCCAAGGACCCTTCCAGCTCTATTCTATTTATTCTATTCTATTCTATTCCATTCTATTCTATCCTATCTTTGCACAGCTTGGTGATCATCCAAATTATGACACTGCATTTATATCTGGATAATTGTATTTCAAATATAACTAAATAAAGATCTAACCTGTTGTCAATTTTTGGGCTTTGCATACTTCAACTATTTACTGAAAATGTATGGACTTCTGATGTACTTCTTAGAATTACAATGAGGAATGAATGTTGAACACTGCTATTTTGTATTTATTTACTTCTCATTCATTCCATTATATGAAACTGGTCTTTGCTCCATTTATTTACCTATTTTCTTAATCGATTCAAAAGATCAAATTCAATATTTTGGCTTTTTAAAGTAAGTGAAGAAGAGTTGGTAAGTAACTTTTGGTGGCCAGGACAAGCTAAGGAGTTCAACTATGCCATTCTGCAGGAACAAACTATAATACCTTTCATAGCTTGGTATCAGTAAATATCATCAGTAAATAGGTAAATCCATTATGTCATGGCTATTTTGAAACACATGGAATGATTAGTGAAACTAAGGAGAAGCAGTAAACATCACTTCCAAGCAAGGTGAGAGAAGTAAAAAAAAGTCAGTAATCATTTACAAAAATAATATAATGTGCAAAACTCTAAATTCAGTGAAACAAAACAAAATTGGGAATTTAAAAAGCCATAGCCCTGACACCTCAGAGGAAGGCAAACTGGGAAAGGATTGTCCAGATAGATCCATTTGCCCCAACATAGTAAGGGAAGATTTAGTTTCTCTCTGATCTCAGAAGATGCCTATGGAATCCATATTTAGTTCCCTGTATTGGTGTAGCAATCTGTGACTGCCCTACCTTAATTCTAATGCTACAGGGCACTACATGCCATTATATAAATTGCTAATTTTCAGGCACTTCGCTATGGTGATCACATAGAGAACTTTTAAATATTCAGGAAGCTGTTACCAAAAGGTCTTGAGTAAAGTGCAATTATTTAGTCACCCTTTAGATCTATTTTTACACTTGATTATTGTGACTCCATGTGGTTAATAATGATAGGCTCCATTCAGTCCACCCATCACCTTGCTGTGTTACAGCTGCATTCAGATTCAAGCGGTCTTTACGCTTTGAGTTTTTGAAAAGACATTTCTGCCTCTTCTAACCCTTCAAACAAAAGCAATCAGATTGGACTTCTGGTCTGACATCGCAGCATAATGGATGCAGGAAGATGGGGCTTCATCTTCTGCATTCGATTTTGCCCCGCTGGGGACCCTAAAAAGGGTTGAAAGATACCCCACAGAGGTGATGAAGAAGGAGGGGACCCTCATTGATCACAGAGGGGTGGCAGCCCTTCCTCTTGATCTGACGAAGCCCTCCAAACCAGCCAATTAGAAGCTGCTGACAACCAAAGGAAATAAGCACTTATGAGCAACTTTAGAGCAATGTGGATGAAACTGGGTGAGACTCTATCCTCTCTTTATAACTTTAAAACTTTTTCCTGGAAAAAAACACCCAAAGCAAAGACTCCTCCCTGATGAGAGAGGGAAAGGGAATTTCTGCCCCATTTCCTCAGAGAGAAAAAAGCGGTGAACTAACTGCTTGGGGGAAAACTGAGAAAATTATAAGATTAATTTGGAATCAATATAGATATATAGCCTTGAAATTTGGGGACTAAAAGTGCTTTTGAGACTTTTTTTAGAAAAGAGTCTTGAAAAGCTTGCAATCTAAGTTTAAAGCTTGAAGAAGGCATTAACAACATCTAGTGACGAACTATGGCACTACAATTTATTATGCTTAAAGGAAATTTGGCCTGAAACCTAGATGCAGATAAGACTTTGGGTGTCCTTGGAAACTTTCACTTTTGAAGATTGCAGCTGAAGAAAGTGAAAAAAAACTCTTGGCCTGCTTATCTGCGTGGCAGAGATGATAAACTATTTTGAAATTGGCCTGCTTGGATTATGAATATAAATACTAATGGACTTTTAGAGCTGTGTCATGAAACTATTCCCCTGTAGAAGAAACAGGCAAGACTGATCAAGATGACGGAACACTTTGGATTATAAACTTTTGATTGATGAATTACTTTTAATTGTTTCTTTTCTCACTGGACAGATAGGATATGTTTTTCATTGGACAGAAAAACCTGAACTTTGCTTATATATTTTAGGGCAGGCCTAAGGATAGATTAACAGGCAGGCTGGATAATTTGGAGTTCAAATGATAATTGACTAAAACTTTTTAAATCTCAAAATAGATTGGACTATAAAGACCACATACAAAAACAAGATGGATGTTTCACACTTAGTCTTAAATGGTAAAAAAACGATCTCTAACATTTGTCTCCAAAACCCTCAGCTTCACATACCAACCAGAAAATGTTGAATATCAGAAAGAAATTCTTTCTGTGTTGAAATCAATACAAGAGATAATTGTCTTAGCTCATGATGAGACTAAAAATAACACAAAGGAGATAAAAGAATAATTCTTTAATCTAAATCTACAAACTTGGAAAATGACTACAAAGAAGAAACCAGTAACCCAGAAAATAGAAGGACAATTAGAGGGAGCAGATCCAAAGATGGAGGACCTAAAGGAAGGAATTAACAGACAGACTCAAACAAATGAAGAATTAGAAGATGCAGTGCTAAAACCAGAAATGGAAAAGATATCTTGCTTGTCAAGATCTCAGAACACATTTGAGGATAAGGAAGAAGAGCTGATTGAACAGAAGATAAATCTATCAGGAGAATTGTCAAAAATTGGAGAAGGAGGGAGGCTGTTTAATGAATATAAATGGGCTGCATGTTCTTCCAAAAATACTTTAATCAAATTGTCTTTCTTACTTCAAACAATATACACAAAAATAGGAGAAGAACAACATGAAGACTCAAATGCATTGACTTGGAAAGTTAGTTGGCAAAGGAAGAAAGCTGGAGTAAGGCTGAAGAAAATAGAGGTTTTGATCCATTAGATGGGACATCATATTATTAAATAGATGTTTGAACATGGCTAAGATAATAGATAATTGTTAGAAATAAAAGTATTACTATAACTAGAAAGATAGGATATGCAACTAGAATACTATATTTTGGTATGAGAAGGGAAACATGAAAATGCCAAGAGGGTCTGAATAAGGGAAACTTTTAGTTACCCAAATATAATTTACTATGAGAAAACTATAAGTGATGGAGACGGGATATTATATTATTAAACAGATGTTTGAATATGGTTAAGAGAATAGATAACTCTTAAAAATAAAAGTATTATTATAACTAGAAGGATAGGATTTCTAACTAGAATATTATATTTTGTTATGAGATGGGAAAATTCTAAAAGGATTTGAATAAGGGAAGCTTTTGCTTACCCAAATATAATTTATTATGAGAAAATTATAAGTGATAGAGATATTTTGAATATTGATGGGAAATTATTTTTTTTTAAAGCGGGAAAAACAGGATACTGATGGAACAAATGGATTTTAAGTGCAAATGCAATTGAGATATGTTTTGGCTAGAAAGGATATTATAAACTGACATTATTGATATTGTGTATAATACCAGCAAAATGCGATGAAGATATCTATATTTAATTGTGTATGTATTAACAGTAACAAGAATTGTATTTACCCAGTGTGGAAAAATGCATACCACCGGAAGAAGAGAGGATCAAGGAAGCACTGGATGGTGTAATATTGGAACTAGACTGAGAAAGTTAATATGTACCACTGAATTACCAATGAACCCAGACAACACATTGTTTATTAAGTATTTATGATTGTAAAATTAGAAAAATAATAAAATGTTTTTTTTTAAAAAAGCAATCAGATTGGGAGATATAATGCATTTTTCAAAATGAAACTTAGTGAAACCTTTTGTATTCAACTTGCTTCTGAAACAGAATTAATAACCATTAGTACTCTGTTTTTTTTATTTTCCCTTTCAATCAGTTACCTGCCATTTTAAATGAGATTTTAAATTTCTTACCTCTTCCATTTCTGTCTGTACATTGTAGGCAGGAAAAGTATACAACTGCCTTTGCTATGAGATGAATATAGTAACCAGGCCTGTTTTGTTGCAGTATTTTGTTTTCTTGTAATGTGTTTAAATTAGCAATAAGCAATTCTGTCATACCTCATCATGTTAGCCTTTCAAAATGAGAAATATGAAAGTAGTTAATAACTGGGACATTGATGCACCAAAAAAACCCCTGTATTATTTCAAGAAATATAATAAATATCATGAGATATAGTATAACTATGGAAAGCCTAATCTTTCTCAGTTCTGCTCCAGGCTTTCCTATTTTTTAATGCCAGAAGGTTGGCTTGTCCAGGCAGAACAGGAAAAATGTACGTTTTGGCTTAGATCTAATTTGCATAAAATTCAACAACCAATTCTCACAAATAGGAGCAACCCTGCTAGGTAATATCCTAAAGCCTTGGGGCAATAATAAATAAATCTGTTGTATCGTCTCAGAAATGTCTCTTATTCCACTGTGTAATTGTGTTGGGATCATCTCAATATGTCAAAAGATCATGCAATAATAGCTTTTTCACTAAGCACTAATAGTAAATAGAATGGTTTATGTGACACATATAGTGCAATCCCCACAGCAGTATTTTCTAATGCTTCTTTTATTCATTTTATGAAGTTATATTATATTTCCCTTCTCTGTAAAGGAACATGTAATTTGGAAACCTGATTGCTGATATTTCTCACCTTGGAAATTATGTCAGTGAAAAGCTTTCCTCCCCAGATTACTCCATATACATTTGCTAAGTTGAAGCAGAATTCTTACTCTCTGCAAGCCATTTTGTTTCTTTTCTCTTAATTCCGGTCATCTTTTAGGCCTTAATAGCATTTTACAGAGTAGAATTACAGTTCCACAGGTTATAAATTGTGATCAAAAAGTTTCTGACTGGAGTTTACCTGAGGTGACTTTATTCCAAAAGAAACCCTAATTGCCTGCAACATCATTGCTGGTTCTCTTGTTCATTTAACTCTATTGACCAGATCATAAGAACTATCCAAGGATTCCAGGATCGACTCTGCAGGCATCTCATTAATAAGAGGCTCTGGTTCCTTGCAAGTTGTGAATTTTACCATCAAAATAAATATGCATCATAGACACAACAAATATGGGCCAAATGTTCCCTCTTCCTAAGCAATGTAGCACAAAGCCTTTTGATGTGGAGGAAAGAGGAGGAAAGGAAACAGGAAAGTGTATAATGAAAACCAAAAAGAATAGATAGAAATAGATTCCAGAAACGTTTGTACCCAATACTCAGCTAGGTTAGAGTTGAAGCACATACTCCCTGCCTCCTATAAAGCCAAGCATATTTGCTTCATTCATTCATTCATTCCTAGCTCCAGATAACTGTGGATATTTTATGTATATAATAATAATTGAGCAAAGTACCACCTATACTATATCTGTGCATCAGGCAAGAAAAACCAAATGCACAGGTATAGTATAGGTGGTACCTTGCTCAATAGTACTAACTGTGTGAGGGAACTTGGAGTCCTAGTGGACAATCACTTAAATATGAGCCAGCAGTGTGCTGCAGCTGCCAAAAAAGCCAACACAGTGCTGGCTGCATTAACAGAGGGATTAGAATCAAGATCACGTGAAGTGTAAATACCACTTTACAATGCCTTGGTAAGGCCACACTTGGAATACTGCATCCAGTTTTGGTCACCACGATGTAAAAAAGATGTTGAGACTCTAGAAAGAGTACAGAGAAGAGCAACAAAGATGATTAGGGGACTGGAGGCTAAAACCTATAAGGAACAGCTGCTGGAATTGGATATGTTGAGTTTACTGAAGAGAAGGATGAGGGGTTGAAATGATAGCAGTGTTCTAATATCTCAGGACCTGCCACAAAGAAGAGGCAGTCAAGCTATTCTCCAAAGCACCTGAAAGCAGGACAAGAAGCAACGGATGGAAACTAATCAAGAGAGAAGCAACCTAGAACTAAGGAGAAATTTCCTGACAGTTAGAACAATTAATCAGTGGAATAACCTACCTCCAGAAGTTGTGAATGCTCCAACACTGGAAGTTTTTAAGAAGAGACTGGACAGCCACTTTTCTGAAATGGTATAGGGTTTCCTGCCTGAATAGGGGGTTGGCCTAAATGACCTCCAAGGTCCCTTTCCAACATCATCATCATCATCATCATCGTTGTTGTTGTTGTTTATTGTTGTTGCTGCTGCTATTGTTATTGTTGTTGTTATTGTTGTTATTATAAATTATACATCAGATTGCATGTGATATTTGTGTCCCCAATTTGTGGCCATGTGTTTCTTTCCTTTGTCTAGGTCAGGCATGTCAAACTCCCGATGTCACGTGATGTCGCGCGACGTATCAGAACTTTTTCCCATTGTCAAAAATGGGATGGGCGTGGTTTCTCCGTGACGCTCCGGCCCACGGGCCGGCAGTTTGACACCCCTGGTCTTGGTGAACATTCTGTTGACCTGACAGCCTATCATAGCAAGGACAAAGGGATAGGATCTTTAATGTTCTGTTCCCTACAGTGGTCAACTTCAAGCACGTTTAGACAGTCAGCTGCAAAAGAGATCCCTGCACCAGCGTTTGCATTACATTAGCAACATTGTTTCTTTTATATAACTGTTCAAGGTACAAAGTCTTAGGCAACTGACCAGATGCCTATGAAAAGCAACAGCCATCTTCTTTTGAAAAAGTGACTTGTAGAAACCAGCTATGTTTCATCCTGGAAGTAGAATATAGACATTATGATTAGCAGCTACAGACAGCCTCACTTACCATAAATTAATCTAATTCTCCTATTTAAAACCATATAAGATCACGGTCATCTCCATAAATTTAATTTCATATTTTTCTTTGTTGACTTTTTTAAATTCCTTTTTTAAAAAAATCATATTCACAGAGTCATATCACACCATTTTTACGGTGTGGTGATTGCACATGCTATGCAGACTGCCTCCATATACACTGCACACATGACTAACAGGATGAAGATGTATTGCTCTACTTTTCAGACAGTTCATTTCCAAAAGCCAGAGAAATGGAGGGAGAAGCTGGAGAGTTTTATTCCAGAGGCACACAATTTGAGCCTCCGAAAAGTCTTTGATGTGGCCTGCAGGGTTCTTCAAATGTTCTTGCCAAATTGTAATTATACAGTACATTGCACGTCTGGAGAGCTTTCAAAATTGCAGCTTTCAAAATTAAAAATATATTTTAATTCATCAAATTTGAATATTACAAGGAAGAAAGATGAGACAGAAGAATAGGTATCTAAGACTATGTCATCACAACTACTACCCAAGCAAAACCATACGAATTAAAATTATAAGTATTTATTCATAAAGTGCAAATAATGGAATCAATATTTTTAAAACTCACAAAGTAGACATCTGTTACATTGCTGCAGGTCAAATACCAAAGCAGGGAGCAGCAAAGCAAAGAAGTCTAAGTACCGGTAATAAAAATAATAATTCCTGTATGAGGGTTTGAGAATGTGAAAATGTGTAGCTAGAAATTTGCCTACTGTTGGCTCCAAGGTAGCTTCTGGGTACTTATTCAGGGTATGTACAATGCAGAGTTCAGTGCTTCAGCAACATATTAAAAACCAAAGGTCTCTGAATAAGTTGATGCAACTACCACCATAACTACATTCTAACAAGTATTTGCCCAGGGACTATTCTCATGACCTCACTGGAATGAAATAAAATGAGTGCTGGTATCCTTTTGCCACAGCATTTCCAATGTCTTCTCCATTGGCTGCTAGAAGTAGGGTGCAAAAATCCAGAAAATCAGCAGATGACAGCAAAGACAGGTTATTTCTTTTGATATTTCTTGGCCTTCGGGATATATGTAACTCAGTCCTGGCAACCCTAACATTTTGCCAAGTCTATCTATTATTGTAACAGGTCTCCTCAGATTTTTGTAACTAGGTCTTTCCAACACACCCTGCTTTGCTTTACACACACACACACACACACACACACACACACGTTCCAGTTGTAGACTATCTGAGATAAAGAGAATGCTGCCCATTAATCATTCCATCACTTTAACATCCATTTCTTAAATTTTTACTGTCTTGCTAGCTTTGGCTCCACACCTCTGTTAATTGTGTTTGGAAATTTTACCATTCATAAGGCTTCTAGTTTCTCGGTAACACCATGGAGGATTTTGGACTAAAGTCTAAATTAATAACACATCTAGACAACTCACTTGTCACGGTTCATTTTGGCTTCCTCTTATTTTCATGATCTCATTGCAGAGCTGATTCTCTGGAAAGTAAAGGCTTGGGATTTTTTTAAAAGTGTGTAGACAGTAGATATCTTTCTAATTAACGAAACAGTGAAACAAGCTAATCTAAAGAAAGGATTGTGAAAGGCATAGCTTTTGCTGGAAAAAAAATTGTGTAGCAATCACATGAGAAAAAAATTAATATTTATCAGCCTTATGTGTGCGGAGCCGTAATGACTGGCATGTTCTTAATCACCTCTTGCTTTTGTTCCACTACCTTCTGCAGGATTTCAATTGTTTGCATTCAGGTATCAAGTAGTTCAAGACCTTCTTTATCAACTCCACACAACTTGGGTGTTGCACCAAATTGTGTAACCTATGGCTTGTCAAACATTCTTTTCAGACATCCATTTTTCTTCACTCTTATGCAAATATGTCAAAGGACAAGGAGGCTGCTGTCTTGAAATTCTAGTTTGTCCAGTCCAGTTATTGCAAGACTAAAATTTTATTACAACTTTTCCGATTTGCAAGTCTAATTGCTACCCTTGCTTTTCAACTCTGAGCTCTTAGTGTTAGACACTGTGCTACTTTCCGCATACTCAACTCATCGGAAAAGCTATTCTAGGATGGGAAACACTGCAGGTAGATGAGAAGGCCACTCAGAACAATCTGATCAATACTGTAAGTACATCTATTTTGGACAATAAAAATACAAATCATAGGAAACATTTTTTCCCAATTATGATACATAATTCTCTCGACCTTCTTTTATCTATACTGCTAGGTTATTTTGTACAGGTATGATATATTTGATTACGGCTGTAGGGTTATTAATGGCTCAGGAGATGATTTTTTTAATGGTCCAGAATGACTTACTGATGCTTTCTCAATAAGCTCTAATATTTGAGAGCTATCTGAGTAGCTTTCAAGGGTTAGCCATCAGAATGTCAAAAAAGACACTGCATCCCTCCAGCAAGAGGATTTGGTCGGTCTAAATGTATCTGTGTATATATGTGTAAATATCTCTGTTGTTGCTACACTTTTTAAGAAAATAAATTAAAATACCTGCTCATACATTCCCAAACTCCTTCCTTGTGATAATGGTGGTGGTTGTTATAAAGCAAAATGAAGAGAAAAACCTCTATTTACTGGAAAATTAGATCACCAGAAAGAAGCATGCATTCAAACAGAATGTAACAGGGAACATCTGCTTCTGTTGTGGGTGAATACTGAAAACCTAATGCCCCTTTGGGCGTACATAAGAATCTACAAATGTCAGAAGGAGTCTAGGAGCACCATTTCGAACTAACAAATATTATTAAAAAAACACAAATATTTAATATGCAGCTCTTCATTTTAGAAGTGCAAGATGCTAAATTGATCTTATATAATTTAACCTGCAATGAGGCTGGAAGCGGGGAAGATGGGTTGAGTGTGCAGATACAGGTTACATGTGAGATACAGTACAAGTTTCAGTTAACAATTGTAGTGTGTTAAAAACTTGTTGTGTTTGTTGAGACCTTTTACAATAGCCTGAAACCTATATTATATTGCATGTTCAGTGATCTGTTGCTCAGTCATGTTGTTAAAGTCTCACTTTTTCTAAGATGGGCACCTTGAGATTGAAATGCTCTAATATTATTCGGATTAAGTCTTAATATCAGCCATTAATTATTTTGCACAAAATTTGGTCTATTTATCCTATGCAGAATCCAGAGGGGTGTGCCTGGTGGATGAAGGTCTATATCACATTGGAGAAAGAATGTGTAAAGGTTGGGGGCAAGGGTAATGGTCCAATCGATGTAAATATGGGTACAAAATAGACATCGGGGTTTGTTGCAGTGTCTGATTTCCGTGTTAGCATCATTGCACTGTCTTTGTTTGTTGCTTGTGAAAAACTGGTTCACGTTGGATGGTTATCTATATGCAAGTATGGTCCTTGAAGCCGTATCTGAGAAACCACAATGTCATCATCCAATATACAGAACATTAATAATTAATTTGAGTAGTTTGAGCAATCAGCTCTAGTGATAACAGTGGGTTCACCTTTTGTGACCTTTTAGTAAAGCTTCCCTAGCAGTCGATCTGGATCTATTGATTTGTCTGGTGATCTTATTGGGTGCATAGTTCTCTCTCCTGAATGATTGGTTTCATTATGTCAGCTGAACTTTTCTGTCAAGTCAATCAGAACAGTTTAGGATATCTGTGAAGAAAGTGTTCTAGGTCAACCACATTGTGAAGTTCTATGAGTGTTCATGGACATGCTTTTTCAACTCTTTACCCTGAAGCCTTTCCTTTACTTGAGAATAATAATAATATTCTTAACATCTGGACCCATGGAAATGAATTGCTCATAAAATTCCATCATGACTTCAGCAATTTCCATCCAATCATCAACTTCAGCCATGTCCTATGGAACAATTGCACATCCTTCAGGTCATAGTAAAGCTGCACAATCGACAGATAACTACTACGTTATATAGCCGTGGTGGTGAACCTATGGCATGCATGCCAGACTGGACACACAGAGCCCTTTCTATCAGCACGAGCACCAGAGGGAAGCTCCCCTCCCTCTTTCCACGTGTGTCTGACTAGTGGGAACTGGAGAGGGCAGGGAAACCGAATCCAGCAGTGCTCTCGTGGGAATAGCTGCGAGAGCTTGGCGGGGAGAGGGGAACCTATAAAAGCAGGTTTTGGTGGGAGTGCAGCGAGAGAGCGAGTGAGCGAGCAGACGGCTTTTGGAAGGTGGCTGTGAGTTTGGAAAAGACAAGTGGGACACGGTGTCCATTTGCACTTTGCAGAAGGCTAGCAGGGGAAGGAGGACTTTAAGTTTGGACTTTGGAGAAAGGGAGAGAGAAAGAGAAAGGAAGGAGGGGAGGGAGAAGGAAGGAAGGAAGGAAGGAAGGAAGGAAGGAAGGAAGGAAGGAAGGAAGGAAGGAAGGAAGGAAGGAAGGAAGGAAGGAAGGAAGGAAGGAAGGTCACTGGGCACATCCACGGCTAGGCCTGCCCAGGTGATGCCGAATCCAGCCAGCCCTTCTGTGGGAGCGCAGGGGTAGGGGGAGAGTGGCTACCCCTGAGCACCGCACCTGCTTCCCTTCAGGCTCCCTTGGCCTCTCCCCCCTTCCAGGCTGGGGCTGGTCAGATTCCCCCTGTGGGCAGCACTGCACCCGTCCTGGCCAGCCCTCCTCCTCTATCCTCCTCCTCCTTCTGTGGGTGGACCGCGGCTTACCGAACCAAGCAGTGCCTCTCCCCACATGCATCCTCAGGCAGAGGAGCTGGGCAGCCACGGCTCTCACTCCCCTCCGGCCTCCATCTGCCCGAGGCCCAAGCTTGGCATGCCCGGCTGGCCGGCAACGGGCTGGAGAGCACAGGACAGTGGCAGCTGCCCCAGGATGAGGGATAGGCATGGTGGGCAGTCCCAATGTCCTCAGGGGAAGAAGCAGCATGGAGGCTCCAGACCCAGTCCAGCACAGCCCCAGCATGGCATGGCAAGTGAGGCAGCAGCCCCATGTGCACCCCGCCCTGCCAGTCAAATGGAGCCATGGCATCTGTGGCAGAAGAGTGCAGGCAGGGAACGGAAGGCACAAGGAGCCCCGATCCCAGCACAGCTTCTCCCCACTCTCCTCCTTCCCCCACTCGGAAGAGCTGTGAGGCTCAGGAGCCTCCACCTATGTCCCCACCCCACCCCTCCAGGGAAGAAAAACATCGTGAGACACTCTTCTGTTTTAACTTTTTTCCTTGTCGCTATTTGGAGTTTTCATCCTGCTTTCATGACACGGCAGCATTTGGGAGGGGGTGTAGCTGCCCCCTTCCCCCCAAGTCATCAGCTGAGCAAGATGCTTACTGTCCATTGCCCCACCTGCCAGAGTCTCCCTGAATCTCCCCAAAACCTGCCCGCCTCCACAGGCATCCCTCCGAAGGAGCAACATCGAGCTGGCCCTGCCCACTCTGGCCATGCCCACCCAGTCTGTCATGACCACAGTAACCACACACACACAGTGGGCCACGCCCAAACAGCGGGCCACACCCACCCTGCACCTGGCAATACATAAGTGGGTTTTGGGTTGCAGTTTGGGCACTAAAGGTTCCCCACCACTGTTATATAGAAACGCCATACAGGGTGATACAGATCCCCATGAACACCTATGTGCTTTTAACTTCCACTCAGCCTCCATCAACAAATTTATTTTCTGCTGTTTTTCTCCAAAACATATAATACAGTAAAACTATTGTGTAAATTATTGGATAGATCATTTTAAAAATACAAAAAAAGATACACCCACCCCTAAAAATTGTTCAGCCTTGCTCTATGAATGTTAGTTATATTTAATTTTTTGATACATTTCTTGTTCAGATTTGTATTCTAAGATGGACAATATAAGGAACATGAGCTGGAATCTTAATTCTGACCTTCATGATTGTACAGTGGAATATGATTCTGAAAACAAATTAGCTCTCCATGGGTAAATTTGAACCCTACTGTTTCACTCTAATTTTTATACTGAATATGATTCAGCGCACTTCACAAGCATTTCCTAATGCCTTGCAATGAAGCTCTCCAGCATTTCATTTGCATTTCAGCAATGAGCTGATTTTCAGCAGTAGTTTAGAAGTGACATTGCAATTATCAGAAGTAGAAGATTAAACCTTTGACCCAAGATGATCACACTGATGTTATTTTGTTCTTAATCATCTGAAAAACAAAGAAGTGCTACATACCTTCTGTTGTGGGATGCAACTTAGTAGGAATTGGCTTACTTTTGAGAATAGACTCCAATATTTAAGTAAGTCCTTCCCACCTGTAAAGGGGCAAAATATCCTTCCTGGAATCTATTTCTTTCCCTTGTGCATTTTCCCATCTTTTTTTTGTAATATCTAGACCTTTTCCAGCTTTGATATTGCTTTTTTCCTTATATTAGCCCTTCATGGCCTGGGGCTGGGTTATGTGAAGGACTGCCTCTTCCCAATGACATCTGCCCATCCAATCAAAGCAAAAGAGCTATATTATGGGTCCCATCTACTAAGGAGTTACATCTACTAAGGAGTTACATCTGGGGGCACCGAGAAGGAAGGCCTTTTCTTCCATGGCATCCACTTTGTGAAACACCATTCCCCCATCTCAGGTGAGGTTGTCCCCTTCTCTGGCATACTTCTAAAAATCCCTCAGTGTGTTGCTGTGTCAACAGTCCTGGGAGTCTTAAGGAAATGGGGATCTGTTGAGTTGGCTCCACTGTTTGTATCATCCAATGCTATCTCCTAGCCTTTTTAATAATAATATCAATGTTTTTTTCATGGTGATTTAATATTGTTTCTTTTTATGGTTTTATCATACATCACCCAGGATCACATTCTATTACGCTGACAGCCAGATGATGATGAGGGTGATGATAGATGACAGTTAATCCTTCTAGTATCCTGACCCATTCACTGGATGACTTTGTTTGCCTAATAGAGCCTTATGACAACTACATTTAACTCTACAAAGCCATCCTTTAGCCATTTGTGGCTGGTGTGGTGGTGTGTTTTGTAATTGTTCCAGGAACCAGGCCAAAGGTGTCTGCTTTGCTTTCTCTGTCAGTCAGAAGATGCCCTGTGTTAAGGGTTGGAAAAGAGCAGCACCACTCAAAATTTGTCCCCAGGCCCACCCTCTCACAAGTGTTTCTGCTATTTTTTTTCCCTGCACACTTGTCATCACTTTCAAATTGCCACTTTCACTTGAAAGACCTCCATCTTTACTTCCCATTTTCCATTAAATCTCAGATAAAGATGATGCTATCTTTTCAGTTATTAACAATTCTATGCACTAGCTCTCTTCTTATTTTCTGATCTTTTTCCAGTTGTTTTATGCTATGGCTGGTGTTGGCTTTGTGGGTGTCTAGCCACCATGTTTTTTGGTGGCCTCGATTCCTATTACTACTGACCATTCCAAGCATAACTGTCTTTCTCAGAGAGTTTGATCGCATGGCATGGCAACAGTCTGAGGTAAAAACCTCCAAATACCAGTTGCAGCAGAACAATAGTAGTAGAGGGACCTTTCTCCATCTCATGCTTAGGAACATTCTAGCTTGGTACAAAATGCTGAACTAAGATGGGCCTTTGCCAGTTTCATCAAGCTATTCTTATGCTCTTAAATCAATCGCTTTTTCACAAATCTACTGTCATGGTTCCGACAGACGGAGACGAATAAAGCAGAACTCCAAGGCTTGCAAATTCCTCAAAGAACATACTTATTAGTTACAAATTATCAGCACGTCAAAAGTGAAACCAAGTCTGGAAACACACATAACAATTGCCCAATACAAAAAAGTTTAAAAATCCCACCCCTAAAAATATGCAAGCAACTGCATTCCCCATACATCTTCTTGGCGGGCTTTTTATGCAACGCCCAGCCTGCAGTCTCAGGAGCAGCCAATGGCCTTGATTCCTATGGGACAAAATATTATTTAGACTGGTGAAGCAACTGGGCAACCACCCTCCCTCCATTCTATGTGGCAACTGAAAATGAATAGGAAAAATGGCTGCAGCTATGCTCATTTGTAGAGTTGACATCTACATTTCTTCTGATTAACTATTATTCATTCAATTATTTTATTTAATTATGGACTATGTATTGTAATCCATTTTAATGAAGCATCCTTGGAATGTGTCAACAAAGAAGGGTGGAGAGATATTTGTGTCTTTTCAGCTCTACCTGCTGCTTAATCTCTTGATTTTGCTTGTATGAGATGCCCCTTGCTCCAGCAGCCTTAGTGAGCCCTGGCTGCCACTGACTATGGTAATATTATATGACAAATCATGGAGCATTTACTTGGTTGCTTCAGGAACAAAGAAATATTCATGAATTGATTTGTTATTTCCAGATCCTCTCCAAGAAAAAAAAATCACTTTAATGTAGACCAGACATTTTTTAAGAGAAACAATAAAATTTCATTGAAGCAAACTGGATTTGGAAAATGCCATTGTGGGACCCTTTCTCCCACTGAGATCAGTCAGCAGGGAGGGCAAAATTGCAGTTGGAACTATGACTGGTCCCAAAATTAAGAGCGTACCTCTACCTCCAATATAGTGCCATCAAAGCATAGTGGTCCCACTCTGGCAATTTGTTCAGCAAAGATCAGCAATACAAACCATATGAGGAACGTCAGGTCTAGTTTGCCTTTAGCTATAATCAAGTTCAACTGGTTCAGCTTACTAGCTAGAAAGAAAAATAGATTGCCTACCAAGAAGTCTTCCTTTCTTTCCCTTATCTTCTTTGGCCTTAAATCCTGCTGAAAAATAACAGAAGAATATAATGATCTTGTGCTCTAGCTAACCAGAACTCAATCCTGTCCCCTCTTATTTAACTTGCATTTTTGTCCTTAGTAATTTTTTTTAATAACAAAGAGAAACAGCTACAAAACCTAAGAGCAAATGACAGATATAAATACTATGCCTTGGATCCTGGGTTAAAAAATACAAGTTCATTGATGCCTCCCGCCATCATTTTCATTCCTGATGCAATCTTGCAGCCTGAATATTGTATTTTTCAGTGTTGCATCAATGACAATTTGATTCAGTCTTTCGGGGCCAACTCCTTATATCTTAATATTTAAATATTGCAAATCTTTTTCCCCATGTGGCTAGTAAATCTGAGATGAAAAATGAAAAATACAAGTGTCATCTGAACTAGCACCATTATATTACTATCACCTCTGTGACTTTCCCAAAGGTGCTTTTTCAAAAGACAACTGGGCTTTGCTTTTCTTGAAGATGTTTTGCTTCTCATCCAAGAAGCTTCTTCCGTTCAGTGTAGGTCCCATACCAAAAATCAAGGTTCTTTGCTAGCATTAAAAAGTCATCCAGTTCAGTTCAGTCAGATTGAAGGAACTTCTTGGAAGCAAAGCAAAAGATCTTCAAGGAAAACCAAGCCCAATTGCCTTTTGAAAAAGCACCTTTGAGACAACCATGTTCTGGATCATTGAGAATCTCTATAGATACCTCTCTGACTTGCCTTTCTCCTGCCACTAATGAAAAAGATACACACTTTAAGGTGCCCACGCAACCCCTAAACTCCTCCCAAGCTCCAAAAATTAAAAAGGTCCCCAAAATCCATCCTTTCAGATCTCTGAGGGTGTAACTAGGGTGTCCAGTCAGAAAAGTATGGAAAGGCTTCTTCCCCACTTCCCCCAATAGGCTTGTATCACAAGAGAACTGCACAATAGTTCCACTTCTTCATGTTCCATACTAGAAGTCAAGGTTCTTTGCTGGCATCAAACATTCTATCTATTCTTATATGGCAGTTCCATATTATATTTATTTTCTTCTTCACTCTTTACCAGAATGTCCCTCAACTTCTAGGGATGCTTCTTTCTAAATTGAATGTTTTTTCACATTTTGTCAGCAATCCCCATTCCTATTCAGTTTTAACATAATTTCAACACCTTTCTGATCTTAAGTGCTGGCATCTGTAGCCTCCTAGTTTGAAAGCAGCCTGGCTGTTTCTCTTTGATTGTTCCTTAAAAGTATGCAAGTTTCTCATAATTGTAAAGCCCTCCTCAAATGCCATCCTCTCATCCACTCATTGAAATTGTTTGGCCCTGCTGATCTATGTGAACTGAGAGTAATTTAAATTTTACTTCCAAGACTGCACGATTACTTTGCCTCATTTCATTAGTGCCAACATCTCTCACAACTTCTACTTTCTCCTCCCTGCATCAAAAGTTTCTGGAGACATATCCTCAAAGAGAGAGGGTAACTTTACATCCTATGAGAAAAGCTTGATGCTAAGAGCTTCTTCCCCTCTTAGAGTGGCTCCATCATATCTCAGGAATGTCCTTGATTGCCAAGAGGAAACAGGAAAGTGCAGTTTTTGTCCCTGAAACCACTTTTCCCCAAGTTCCCTGTCTCTCCCAGCTTTTTTAGGGCACATCTTTTGGTCTCGGAAGAAAAACCTGGCTCTCTGAGAGTCAGGAACTTGTGGCATGGTTCACATAGCCATGAGTTCATCCCAGGAGGGAAAAGGTCATTCATATGACCATCATTCATATGAAGGCTGTCATTCATATGAGCCCATCAGGGAGAAGATCATTCATATTACTTTAACACACTGGGTTGTCTCACCTGCTGGTTCTCCATCAACATATTTGTTGTTTTGTTGAGGCTTGTTTAGCAGGGTTAGCCACATTGCTGAATATTGATGCCAAACTGGCATGGATGCTTAACTGTTAACATCTGCCTAATTTGTGTTTATCTTCACCCTCAAATCGCCAACATCAGTGCTTCAAAGGCTAGAACTTTCTCCTCCTCGTTGAGCAAAGATGAGACTTCCTGATGTTTAATATAGTTTCTTAAAGCCAGATTTTAATTTTGCCTTCCAAAGTGGAATTTTGTCACTAGAATATTCCATTTGTAAAGGCTGTTTTATTTCTGCATAATGACATCTGATACTGCTGTTGACAAAAAAATTTAACTGCTTTTTCTCAAATTCTGTCTGTAAGGAGAAACAAAAATCTGAACTTTTGGTTACATATAATTAAAGACATCTGCAGAAGAAACACTTAATGAATACATTGCTTCTTAACCTTAAGACACTATTCAGACTTGAATTAATGCATGTGGGTTATTGTAAGATCCTTGATCATTAATGAAGGACCTTATCTATTACGTTTCTAATCAAGCAAGTCAGAGTTTTTGTTTTCTCTGTAGATGCTAGTATAATTACCCTTAATGTCATCTACAAAATTTTCATTAAATTAAATAGACCTTTTCATTTCCTCCACAAATGCACATGTTCACTGCAATTTCTTCTCTTTGTTGTTGAGTAGTGTATCTATCTAAATTTGGAACAGGCTAGATCTGGCAAAAGAGAAATCTGAGGGCAAACATTCCCTCCCTTTCTTACATACACAGATTTTTTCTTTGATGTTTTAGAAGTGACACTGCTATAATGTGTGCTTTTGAATCACAATATTTTCAGTTCAGTGCTTGGAAATGACTCACCTTAGCCTTTTCAGCTGGGGAGTATGGGAATTGCAGTGGTACCTCTCCAGACCTTCCATTGGGGAAAACAACATTAGGAAACGACATACAACTGAAAAGTTATTCTAATGTTAGGGTTCCATTTCATCATATAGAGGAAGCTTTTCTAAACAATTTGAGATGTCCCCTTATTGTTGACTATTTACTATTCTTATTTTCTTGCAACTAAACTGAATCAAACCCTTTTCATATTCTTTAAATATTGACCTATAACCATTTGTTTAGAGACTGCTCAAAGTTACAGTGGCACTGAAAAAAGCGACTTATGACCATTTTTCACATTTACAACCATTGCAGCATCTCTGTGGTCATGTGATCAAAATTCAGACGCTTGGCAACTGGCATGTATTTATGACAGTTGCGGTGTCTTGGAGTCCTGTGATCATCTTCTGACAAGCAAAGTCAATGGAGAAGCCAGAATCACTTACCATCTGTGTTACTAACTTAGTAACTGCAGTGATTCTCTTAACAACTGTGACAAGAAAGGTCATGAAATGGGGCAAAAATCACTTAGATTAGCAACAGAAGTTTTGCGATCAGCAGTGGCCGTAAGCTGAAAGCTACCTATAATTGTAAATGGTCAATGAGACTTCTCAAACTTAAAGCAATACTGTAACATGATTTGGGTGTCATTCCTTAGTTTGTAATTTATGTAATTCACCTTATGACTTTCAAAGTGAATGCAGCGAATGCAATTCTGCCATCATGTGTCACTCAGAAGTATGACCTGATCTGCTCCCAAGAAAACATGAGAATAGAATTTCAGTTTTAATATGCTGTATCTAATTCTTCTCTTCAAAAGCAAATATTACTATGAATACAAAAAAAAACCCGCTTAGCTACCGGACAAAGTAAGGGTTCTTGGTTATTGAAAGATGCAAACTAATGTATGTGCCAACTCTTTTAAACTAACTCTGGAAATAGCAAGGTTATATATGGGAACTAATCTATGACTCCCAAGTTCACATCCATGAAAGCCACAAATTAAATACAATTTTAAAGCCCCTATGGTGTATGAAGTAATGGAGCTTCATGCACAAGCACAAGTGCCCTTCATTTGCGGATATGGTACTTCACGTGCGTGCTTGCCCATTTCTTGCATGTGTGGAGCTTTGCATGTGAGCACAAGTCTGTACCTTTTGTGCGAGTGGAGGTTTGCAATTAAAATGGAGCTGTGCATGTTTGCGTGCACCTGCCACTCAGACACACACCACCATGGGCCAGGCCAGGCCGCCAAGCCAGAAAGTTTGTGGACCACTGCTCTAAAAGACATCACTAAATCAGCTCCATACTATCCAGAAAAGCTTCCTTCATCAGCTTAACCATTAAGAGAGCCAGTTTGGTTTAGTGGTTAAGGCACCAAGCTAGAAACCAAGAGACGGTGAGTTCAAGTCCCACCATAGCCCTGAAAATCAGCTGGGTGACTTTGGGCCAGTCACAAACTCTCATGTCAACCCACCTCATAGGGTTGTTGTTGTGGGAAAAATCAGAGAAGCAAAGTGTGTTGGATCTGTTGGCTGCTTTGAGTTATTCATACAAATAATAAAGTGGGATATAAATAAACAAGCAAGGGACTTCCAGTGGCGACGCGGCGCCGAAGACAGCCGCCTTCGGGCTGTCCGCTCCGCAGCTGTGTTTTTCCATCGTAAACAGCGTCGATCAGCTGTTTAGATGGATTTGAAGCCCCCTCCTCGGGAGAAGAGGAGGGGGTGAGGCCCCAGGTAGGGGTTGAGCTCTCCGGGGCCGCCTGAGCTGAGAGTTTGGGCGGCTGAAGGATTGAGCCCCCCCCAAAGCCTGGGTTGCTCTGAGCTGCGCAGCGCCCCTGCTCCGGGATTTATGGAGCAGAGCCAGGCGTTAGCAACCACCCCTGCCAAAAGGAAATACTTTTGATTATCAAGATGCAGGCAGAGCGGTACAGGAGGTCAAGGTGATGTGGACTCTTATCTTTACTCTCTAGCTCAATGGATTTTATAGCTTTAAAGTGAAAGTGCGCAATAAGTGAAAGTGGGGGAAGATGGCGGCTAAAACTTCTAAAGCTCTTCGGAGTGCGGGGTCTTCCCTGGTGCAACAGACCTCATTGCAAGCTTTGCTTCCTCCTGCACCTCCTCCGGCATTGACGCTTAAGGATTTACAAGATGCTCTTGGGAAAGCATTCACAATTGATGTCTGACATGATGGATGAAAAGTTGAAAAAGTTGGAGGAGAAAATGGAGGAGAAAATGGAGAAATTGGAG
Source organism: Vipera berus (assembly GCF_964194415.1). NCBI lineage: Eukaryota > Metazoa > Chordata > Lepidosauria > Squamata > Viperidae > Vipera > Vipera berus. The sequence continues at coordinate 183,351,145 of NC_138203.1, read as the reverse complement.
AAGAAGATGGAAGAGAAGTTTAGAGCAATGAGGGTGGACATGTTGTCTATGATTGAATCTGTAGCTGAATGTGTGCAACAGCTGGATGTAAAAGTGAAGGATCTCAGTCAAAAGAACTCTATATTAGAAGCTAAGGTATTAGAAAATGAAAATATAAGGGATAAAATGGACGGAGAATTGAGCCTTGCTCAGTATCATCAGATGCAGTATGCTATTAGAATCAGGGGTTTAAAGGAGAACTGTAAAGAAGATTTAAAGCAGCTGATTTCTGAGGCTCTGGAAGGGGTATTGGGCCAGCCAGCATCTGAAATTGAGGGAAATATGGACAAAATTTTTCGTGTAAATTCATGGATTGCAAGACAAAGGAAGTTACCCAGAGATGTGGTGGTCTATTTTACAAAGAGAGTAATTAGAGATGAAGTCATTCAAGCTGCTTATGATACTAAACTGGTAGTGGCTGAGCAAGAAGTCTTGGTTTTAAAAGAGATTCCTCCGAAGATTTTAAGGAGAAGGAAAGATTTTGCATTTTTAGTACAGGAACTTAAGAAATGTGATATTAAGTTTAGATGGGAGATTCCAGTTGGACTGGTGGTGATGCATGAAGGTAAAAGACATTGTCTGGTTACTGTGGCCCAGGCACGTGATTTTTATAGCAATGTGTTAAAAGCAACCCCCCTATCATTTTTGGAAGCTGTAAAGGGATATGGCGAGGGAAAGCTTCAAGATGTTGCAGACAGACAGATAGAGGACAATGGTGTTGGAGGGGATCAAGATACAGTTTCATCGGATGTTGCAGGAGGCCAGAGGATGACGCGTGCCGCCCTAAGAAGAGCGAGACGAGAGCAAGAGCAAGACCAGCAGATAGTTATGGAATCTCCAAAGTGTACTTACAGTGAAGATGTGGGAGGGGCGCGGTCCAAAGAAGTTTTGGGGGTCATGACAGACGTGCTCCAAAAGCTTTTTTTTTCTTTTTTTTTTTTAAATTTTATTAAATTTATTATTTAAAAACATTGGACACAGTACCAGCGAGCTGACAAACCTTTTTGTCTACAATATTTAAATATATATATATACATGTATATATGTACATCAAAAATACACTTAAATACACTTAGATTACAAATCGGTGAAATACCACAATATTTAAAACAGTGAGCTAGTCTGTAAAACCTAATAGAGACCTTTCTTTTTATCCATCCAAAGATACAATTTGTTCCAAATTCTATAATAGTCTGATTGATCTTTATTCTTTAATTCCAAAGTTAATTTGTCCATTTCAGCGCAATCCCAAATTTTCCTAATAACCTCTTTTTCTCCTGGGATCTCATTCTTTTTCCATTTTTGCGCAAATGATATTCTAGCTGCTGTGATAATATGGATCATTAAGTATAGCACATCTTTAGGATATTTCTCTTTCGTGATTCCCAACAAGAAAAGTTCTGGACTAAACTCAAGATCTTGTTTCAATATTTCTTTCAGCCAAATCCAAATCATTCTCCAAAATTTTTGTGTTTTACTACAAGACCACCACGTGTGGAAGTATGTGCCTATCTCTTCAGAACACTTCCAACATTTGGGAGATGCTGTTGTGTACATTTTTGCTAAGCGGGCTGGGGGAAGATGCCATCGGTAAAACATTTTAAATAAATTTTCTTTATACGATGAGGCCAGTGTTATCCTTTTATTTCTATCCCAAATTGTTTGCCAAGTATCTAAGTCGATGTTATGTCCTAAATTGTTAGCCCAGGTCAACATGGGGTCTTTCACTTGCTCTTCAAACAGCTTATATCCCAAAAGTAATTTATAAAAATTCCTTATTTGTTTAGAGTCCGGTCCCAATAATATTTTGTCCAATGCTGTTTCAGAGGTATATATCCCCCATTCATTTTTATCCTTCCTAAATCTCGATTGGATTTGTAAGTAGGCCCACCAATCGAGTTTTATACCTTGTAATTCTAGTTCATTCCTAAGTTTCAATTCCCCCTCCTCATTCAGAATATCCTTGTATGAGATTATGTTACCCAAATCAAACAGATTTGGGTAAACTATCGCTTCAAGGGTGGATAGCCAGACCGGTATTTTGGTGTAATTGTGAGATCTAATTTTTTTCCAAGTATTAAGTAGCGCTTGCCTGATCCGATGTCTTTGAAAATGCGAGAAAAGACCTTGTTTCTCCGTCCATAGGAAAGCATGCCAGCCATATTGCAAATCGTGACCCTCTAAAGTTAATAGTCTTCTATTTCTCAAGATTTGTTGTTGTTGTTGTTAGTTGCGAAGTCGTGTCCGACCCATCGCGACCCTATGGACAATGTTCCTCCAGGCCTTCCTGTCCTCTACCATCTTCTGGAGTCCAGTTAAGCTCACGCCTACTGCTTCAGTGACTCCATCCAGCCACCTCATTCTCTGTCGTCCCCTTCTTCTATTGCCCTCAATCTTTCCCAGCATTAGGCTCTTCTCCAGTGAGTCCTTCCTCCTCATTAGGTGGCCAAAGTATTTGAGTTTTAGCTTCAGGATCTGGCCTTCTAAAGAGCAGTCAGGGTTGATCTCCTCTAGGACTGACCGGTTTGATCGCCTTGCAGTCCAAGGGACTCGCAGGAGTCTTCTCCAGCACCATAGTTCAAAGGCCTCAATTCTTTTGCGCTCAGCCTTTCTTATGGTCCAACTTTCACTGCCATACATTGCAACTGGGAAGACCATAGCCTTGACTATACGCACTTTTGTTGACAGGGTGATGTCTCTGCTTTTTAGTGTGCTGTCTAGATTTGCCATGGCTTTCCTCCCTAGGAGCAAGCGTCTTTTAATTTCTTGACTACAGTCCCCATCTGCAGTGATCTTGGAGCCCAGGAAAATAAAATCTGTCACTACCTCCATTTCTTCCCCATCTATTTGCCAGGAATTAAGAGGGCCGGATGCCATGATCTTAGTTTTCTTAATGTTTAGTTTCAACCCAACTTTTGCACTCTCCTTCTTCACTCGCAACAAGAGACTCTTCAGTTCCTCTTCACTTTCTGCCATTAGAGTGGTATCATCTGCATATCTTAGGTTGTTGATATTTCTTCCAGCAATCTTAATTCCAACTTTTGATTCATCTAGCCCTGCCTTTCTCATGATGTGCTCTGCATATAAGTTAAATAGGCAAGGCGACAGTATACAGCCTTGCCGGACTCCTTTCCCAATTTTGAACCAATCAGTGGTTCCGTGTCCAGTTCTCACTGTTGCTTCTTGGCCCGCATATAGGTTTCTCAAGAGACAAATAAGATGTTCTGGTACTCCCATCTCTTTAAGAACTTGCCACAGTTTGTTATGATCCACACAATCAAAGGCTTTAGCATAGTCAATGAAGCAGAAGTAGATGTTTTTCTGGAACTCTCTAGCTTTTTCCATGATCCAGCGTATGTTGGCAATTTGATCTCTAGTTCCTCTGCCTCTTCGAAATCCTGCCTGTACTTCTGGTAGTTCTCGATCCACATACTGCTGGAGTCTAGCTTGTAGGATTTTAAGCATAACTTTACTAGCATGAGAAATGAGTGCAATGGTGCGATAGTTTGAACATTCTTTGGCACTGCCTTTCTTTGGAATTGGAATGTAAACTGATCTTTTCCAATCCTGTGGCCACTGTTGAGTTTTCCAAATTTGCTGGCAAATTGAGTGTAGCACTTTTACTGCATCGTCTTTTAAGATTTTGAATAGCTCAGCTGGAATACTGTCACCTCCACTAGCTTTGTTGTTGCTCAGCTTTTCTAAGGCCCACTTCACTTCACATTCTAGGATGTCTGGCTCGAGGTCAGTGACCACCTCATTGTGATTATCAGGGACGTTAAGCTCATTCTTGTATAGTTCTTCTGTGTAATTTTGCCATCTCTTCTTAATCTCTTCTGCCTCTGTTAGGTCCCTGCCATTTTGGTCCTTTATCATGCCCATTTTTGCATTGAACGTTCCCTTCATCTCTCCAATTTTCTTGAAAAGATCTCTGGTCCTCCCTATTCTATTGTTTTCTTCTATTTCTTTGCACTGTTCATTTAAGAAGTCATTCTTATCTCTTCTAGCTATTCTCTGGAATTCTGCATTCAATTGGGCGTATCTTTCTTTTTCTCCCTTGCCTTTTGCTTCCCTCCTTTCCTCAGCTATTTGCAAAGCTTCCTCAGACAGCCATTTTGCTTTCTTGCATTTCTTTTTCTTTGGGATGGTTTTGGTTGCTACCTCTTGTACAATGTTGCGAACCTCTGTCCATAGTTCTTCAGGCACCCTGTCTATCAGATCTAATTCCTTAAATCTATTTGTCACCTCTACTGTATATTCAACAGGGATATGATTTAATTCATACCTGACTGGCCTAGTGCTTTTCCCTACTTTCTTCAGTTTAAGCTTAAACTTTGCAACAAGAAGCTCATGGTCTGAGCCACAGTCAGCTCCTGGTCTTGTTTTTATTGACTGTATAGAGCTTCTCCATCTTTGGCTGCAGAGTACATAGTCAATCTGATTTCTGTGTTGACCGTCTGGTGATGTCCATGTGTAGAGCCGTCTCTTGGGTTGTTGGAAAAGGGTGTTTGCTATGACCATCGTATTCTCTTGACAAAATTCTATCAGCCTGTGCCCTGCTTCATTTTGTACTCCAAGGCCAAACTTGCCTGTTATTCCGGTTATCTTTTGGCTTCCTACTTTAGCATTCCAATCCCCCATGATGATAAGGACATCATTTTTTGGTGTTAGTTCTATAAGGTGCTGTAGGGCTTCATAGAACCGGTCAATTTCATCCTCTTCAGCACCGGTGGTTGGGCCGCGGCATGGTAATATAATTCCCAGTCTGGCAATCCAAAACCCCCATTTTCCTTCGTGTCCTGTAAATATTTCAATTTAATTCTTGGTTTTTTCCCCTGCCAAATAAAATTTAGTGATAATTTATCCAAATTTCGAAAAAATTTAGAGTCGAGTTGAATTGGGATATTCTGAAACAGAAACAGGATTTTAGGCAGAATATTCATCTTAATGACAGCGATTCTTCCCAATAATGAGAGTTTTAGGTTTCCCCATCTTTCCAGATCACCTTTTATTTGGTTCACTACATTATCATAATTATCCTTTTTGAGTGAAGTGCATCTAGCCGTAATGTTAATCCCTAGATATTTTATTTTCTTGACTATTTCTATATCCATGATTCCGGCCAGATTACCTTTTTGTTTATTGGTCATATTTTTAACAATCATCTTGGTCTTATTTCTATTTATTCGCAGTCCGGCAACCTCACCATATTTAGATAATTCTTCCAATAGCTTTGGTCCCGTCTGACATGGATCCTCCATAATAAAAACCAGATCGTCCGCGAAAGCTTGCAATTTAAAGGTTTCCTTTTTAATGGTTAATCCTTTTATCTTTGGGTCGTTTCTTATAGTTCTCGTTAATACTTCAAGAGTCAATATAAACAGCAATGGTGATAAGGGGCAGCCTTGCCGTGTTCCCTTTTGAATTTGAAACTTGCTAGATGCTTCCCCATTAATAATTATTTTTGCTTCCTGATTGTCATAAATTGCCCTAATTATATTTATAAATTTTTCACCCATATTCATAAAGCTAAGCTGTTGGCACAAAAAAGACCATTTAACATTGTCAAATGCCTTTTGGGCGTCTAAGAAAAGTAATGCCATCTGTTGTTCGCTATGTAACTCATAGTACTCCAATGTATCTAATATTATTCTAATGTTGTGCTTAGTGTGTCTCTTAGCGAGAAAACCATTCTGATCTGCGTGTATGAAATCATTCAGAAATCGTTTCAATCGTTCCGCTATAATTGATGTAAATATCTTGTAGTCCGAGTTAAGAAGTGATATGGGTCTATAATTTTGGATTAATGTATGGTCCGTGTTATCTTTCGGGATAAGGGTTATGTTTGCCTCTAGCCAAGATTTAGGCGTTCTTGCGCCTTCTAATACTGCGTTAAATACCTCCACTAGGGGTTGAGCTAGGATATTTTGTAATTCTTTATAAATTTCTGATGGAAGACCGTCGGGTCCCGATGCTTTATTATTCTTTTGTGCATTAATAGCTTTTATCACCTCAGATAGTCGAATTTCCTCGTTTAACATATTTCTGGTATCTTCTGTGACCTTGGGTAGTTTGGCTCTTTGAAAATATTCCTCCATTTTCTCCACACTTGCCTGACTATCTTCTTTGTATAAACGTTCATAAAATTCCTGGGCTATAATATTTTTTTTTCCTCCTGGTGGAATATTCTCCCTTCCTCATCTCGTAGTTCGTGAATCCAGTTTTTCCCCTTTTGTTTTCCCAATTTATATGCGAGCCACCGGCCCGGTTTATTTGCATTTTCAAAAAAGTTTTGTTTCGTGTTTCTCAATTGTTGTGCTAATTTCTCTTTGTCTAGAATGTTAAGTTTGTGTTTAATCAGATCCATAGATTGCTTGATATTCTCTTTTTGTGGATCTTGTTGGAGTGTAACTTCTAAGCTCTTATATTCCTCTTCTAATCTTTCCCGTTGTTGTCTTTTCCCCTTATTTTTATATACCATGTATGCCCTCACTACCCCTCTCATCATAGCCTTAGCTGTATCCCAATTGTTTTGTACTGAGGTGTCTATAGCTTTATTTTCCTTAAAGAAAAAACTTAGTTCTCTCTCCATCTTAGATTTGAATTCGTCTTCTTTTAAAATTGCTCTTTGAAGCGTCCATCTGGGTATTTTTTTGGAACCTTTCCAGTTAAGTTTAATAGGATTGTGATCTGCCCAAGTACCTGTCGCTATATGTACCTCGTCTATTTCTGAACTAATTTCTTTCGTCATCCATACCATGTCTATTCTAGACCATGAGTTATGTCGGTTGGAGTAATATGTATATTGTCTAGCCTTACGATTTCTTTCCCTCCAGACATCTTGGATATTTAGTTCCTCAGCCAAGTTGAGAAAAGATCTCGGTAGAGTTCTTCTCTTCTTTTTCCTAAGCGTCTTTCCCATATAATCCAAATTTATATCTAGGATAGCATTAAAATATCCTATTAAACAAATCTCCTCATAATCAATGCTACATATCTTATTGTGAAGTGTTTTGAAAAATTGTTCTTGGTTATGGTTTGGGGCATATATCTCTACCATCATGACCTTCCTGTGATTTATTACAACCTCGACTATCAGTATTCTACCCTCTTTATCGTTATAAATTTGTTTTGCAGTCAATTTTGGGTTTACATATAGTGCCACTCCTCTCTTTTTCTTGTGTCGGTCTAAGGAAACGAATAGGTTCCCTATTCTTGGTTGTACTAACAAATATTTTTGTTGTTCCTTTATATGGACTTCTTGTATTGCCACGATATCCAATTGTTGGTGAATAAGCCTATTAAAAAATTTCCGCCTTTTCACTGGCGAATTCAATCCATTAATATTCACAGACATAATACTACACTCACCTCCCTTCATCTTACTTATTTCTGGTTTTTGTGGATCTCGTGATTCGGGGCTCTCTCTCTTCCTTGTCTCTAGTTCCATGTTTCTCTGTTAACTCACCGGATTTGTTCCTTCTATCCTCTGTAGCTAAGATCTTCCCATCCATTGCCACACGTATTGTATCTCTTTCTCTTACCTCCCTTCCATCTTGATCTTCTAAATCTACTTCCTCTTGGCTATGGAAGTGGCGTTTGTAAAAATCTTCTGCCTTCTCTATCGTGTCCAGTCTATGCCTTCTATCCTGCCACGTAACTAGAATACCCTCTGGAGTTAGCCATCTAAAGTTTACATTTTCTCTTATTAATTTAGATGTTAAGAATTGATAGCCGCGTCTCAGATCCCTCATCCTTTTAGGTATCTGTTTAAGGATGGTGATTGGTTGGCCCCGAAATTCTAATGGTTCCTCTCTAGATCTATGCAGAAGCTCATCCCGAATTGATTTTTTAACTAACCTTACATGTACTTCTTTTGGGAGGTTGTGCCTTCTCGCATAATTAGTTTGAACCCTGTATGTTTCATCAATTTCCGCCAGCATTTCCTCCTTCCCTACACCGAGTGCCTTTGCCATCAGTTCTGCCATCATGACCAACAGATCTTCCCCTCTTTTTTCTTGAACGTTTTGGAAGCGTAGATAATGAGCAGCCTTTTCTGCTTCCAGAAAAATGACTGTTGTTTCTAACTCCTTATTAGCCTGAAGGAGTGTTTCATTTAAATCATCTACTCTCTTTTCCTCTTTTTCCATTCTAGCTTCCATATCTTGAAGTCTTTGTTCATTTTTGACTAATTGTTGTTGAATCCCTTCAAATTTATCATCTATCGCTTGGATTTTCCCCTTTAATTCACCAGTGTCGTTTCTTATTTGGCCTATTTCTCTCTTCATCTCCTCGTGGTTTTTGGCCATTGCCTCGTGTAGGTTTTGCAAAAGGGCATGTAAATCTTTAAAGGAATTCGAGTTAGATCTTTCCCTTTGCAGCATATCCTCTATAGATTTCTGATTGGAGGGACTTGAGGCCATCCCCTGTCCCTGTGCTGCCGCCTTTTTGCCAGCGCTAGGCTTAGTTGCTCCCGAGATACTTGTCATGTTTCCCCAATTATAACAGCGTTTTATCAATGTGTAATACCCTGAGTCTTATATAAACCTTTTAACTCTATGACAAAAGATATATAAAACAGTTACCACCAGATACTTATTACCAACTAAGCAATTTATATAATAGAATTCTATAGTATGAATATATTCAAAGTCACGTTCTTCTTCTTTTTTTTTTCCCCCCCGTTTCCGGCGCAGAAATTGGCACCTTTTCCGTCTTCCTCTGCTGTCAAAGACCAGTAGGTGTCCCACTAAACAAACCTCCAGTTACTAAATTGCTATATCAAATGGCCGCCCGTGACAAGTAGAGTAGAATTTCAAAAGTTTCAAAAGTTCACAAATTCAAAATTTACCAGGATAGACCAGACTAGACCAAGCTGATCGCTTTCCACGCCCGACAATCCAGAGTTCAGTCTCTAAGGCTCCAAAGCTCAGACTTTGACCTGTTGTAGCTTATCTCCAGCTAGAATACAGTCATATAGTCTTCGGCTTTCTTTCCCTTGCTGTTTTTGCCAAACGCCTCCCTCAAGACTTCTATCGCCGCTTATTCCCTCTCCGTGAGGCTCCCACTTCGAACCAGTACCTCTTTCACAAGCGCTTCCTATTTAATATTCGGATACACTCTCCGTCAGCTCCGCTCTACCGTTGTCCCGCTGCTTACGTGCTAGCTCCGTCCCTCTGTCAGATCTTCATGTCGGCCATTACTGGCCTCCTTCTCCCCGGTTCGCTCGCATCAGACTTTCTCCGGATCTTCAACACGAACCGCCGCTCATGAAGGTTCTCCGGGCTGCCTGCAACTTCGGATGTCCCTACAGGACCTCCTGAAGCTCCGAAAAGCCCCCGCGAACACTGGGTGAGAGGTTGTGCGTGGAGAGAGCTCCGTTCACACAGCCGCCCGCTCTGACAGTTGGCTCCGCCCCCCCCTGACAGTTGGCTCCGCCCCCCCCAGATGTGCTCCAAAAGCTTTGGGGCGTTAAGATTGCTGATTAAATTTTTAAATTAGAATCTTAATGGATTAAATTTATCATAGAGGAGAAAGAAAGTTTTTTTTTTAATATTTAACACAATTTAAGATGGATGTTATTTGCTTGTTAGAAAAGTATATTAGGGTTATGGACTAAAAGTATGTGTTGAACTAAGAATGGGTATGCAAGCTCCTAATTAACAACAAGTTGTCTTACAGACTGCTTAAACCTTTTTTTTTACTCTTTTTATTTGAACTCAAGGATGACTTGGAACTGCGAGACATTTGGCGTGATACATGCAAGAATTATTTTTGATTATGGTTTAGTTTGGTTGGAGATTATTAAGGTTAATAGATAGGTGCTTTTGGCGCGTAACTGAGAATTTGTTTAGAAATTAGAGAAAGGTTGGAGAATGTAAATAGTAGGTGAAAGTTTTTTTTTCTTTCTTTTTTTTGAAATTAATATGAATAAGGACTGGGATTAAGAAAATCTATTCTGAGTAAAGCTCTTTTTCTGTTTTTCTCTTTTTCTTTTTTACTTTATTTGTAATATTAATATTGTTTGTATTCATTTTACATGAGCTAGAGGGAGATAGAATTAATAGTTTATTGCTGATAACATAGGGGTGCTTATGTTTGTTTTTTGATTTTATACCCTGTATTTAGCTCTGGGAAGTCGGGGGGGGGAGGAGGGAATGGGGGGAAGGGATAGGGAGGGTTGGGTGGGGGTGGGGGAGGGGGGATTAAAGTCAAAATGTATTGTAAAACTTTTTAAATAAATAAACAAGCAAGATCTAATCTGGGTGATATAACAAAGCAGCAAGCTAAAATGTGATACTTTTAGTACAGGCATCCCAACTGTATAATTCTTTCCTTTCTTAATTAGGATTATTGTTTTGCTAAGTCCTATAAGTTGCTGAACAGTATCTGAAGATTGACATGTACACCTAAAAATATTTCTGATCTTTTTACTGTTTTTCTTTGTTATCCAGCCTGTTGGTTCCGTTTATGGCATGCTTTTAGAACATAATGTGATTTTATTATTTATGCTCTTTTAAACAGTTTATTACTTTTCTTTTGTTGCCCCATCATTTCTGGTTTTAATAATGAAAAGTGAGTCAGAAATATTATAAGTGAATCAATAAAACCATTATCTTTTCTATTCATTGACAATTTTAAAAGGGTTTTGCTGTACCAAATCAATATGATTTGCATGGGAATTAATTGTTTCCTTTTTAAAAAAAAAATTCAACCAGTTTGAAAACTCCATTTAAACTAGGACTGGATTCCTCTTGCCTCATGACAGAAGTCTTTTTTAAAATATCACTTTATTGTTGTAGACACTAGGCAAAAGAACCACCTCTATCAATTTAAATTAAGGTAAAGGTAAAGGTTCCCCCGCACATGCGTGCTAGTCGTTTCCAACTCTAGGGGCCAGTGCTCATCTCCGTTTCAAAGCCGAAGAGCCAGCGCTTGTCCGACGACGTCTCCGTGGTCATGTGGCCGGCATGACTAGACACCAAAGGCGCACAAAACACTGTTACCTTCCCACTGTAGTGGTCCCTATTTTTCTACTTGCATTTTCACGTGCTTTCAAACTGCTAGGTTGGCAGAAGCTGGGACGAGTAACAGGTGCTCACTCTGTTACGTGGCACTTGGGATTCGACCCACCAAACTGCCAACCTTCTGATCGACAAGCTCAGTGTCCTAACCCACTGAGCCACCACGTCCCTTTTTAAATTAAGGTATGGAATATTAATTTATTGGTGCTTTCATAGTCAGCATTGACTCCTGGCAACTGCTTGGGTGAGGCCCTATGTTTTTCTTGGCAAGGTTTTTCAGAATTCAGAATTTTCTTGCCTTCTTCCTAGTGCTGAGGGAGAGTGACCGGCCCAAGGTCACCCAATTGACTTCATGACTAAGTCAGGACTAGAACTGAAAGTCTCCTGGTTTCTAGCTGGTGCTTTAACCACTAGACACAGCATGAGTACAGGCCTGTGGAATACTCCTTATTGGGGAATGAGGGAATTACAGCAACTGAGCTTTCTGATTCAACACGCCAAGAGCCTAAAACAGGTCAAGGCTCAAAGCCCAAGAGAGTTAACAAATGACACTCATGCTGAAATCCCTTAGAGCAAAATTGATTGTATGACACTTCCAAGGTTCTGTTGAGCTAGTCTGGAAGGGTTTGTTTTATTTTTGTGTTCATGTTTATTTTTCTGATTAGGTATTTGTTATAACCATTCCAGTCATCTGCAGCTTGGAATCCATCAAAGGAGCAAAGAAAAATCTGTCTCTGTCCATGTTTTATTATCATGTCTACCTTGAGAAATGATATAGAAAAGTCAGAAGGAAAAGATCTCATACTGAAGCACTTTCTCAGATCATTAGCATCTGTCAACACTTGTGGAGAGTTGATTAACAAGAAACTGCAAACATAGAGCTTCCTTTGCACAGGGTGTCTGCTAGTTATTTTTAAGCTGTACTTATTTATATAAGCTGTCACTAAATTAAGGAGCTATAGTTTAGACATCCTTAAGAAGTAATTTTTGTCATGTACGATACAACTGCTAACCTCTTTAATTTTTTGAAAGGTAGTTATTGATTTATTAAGAGAAGTTATTAATTTTATTATTCAATGAGCCTAAATGGTATGTCACATGCATGTCTCTGAGATCCTTGTTAAAGTCACAAGAAGGTATGATCTTGTGTATATCTCCTAAGGCAGATAGACCATTCCTTACCATCTTCTTGAGACTTCAACAAGGGTCCCAAGGATTGAGTAACACCATCCCATATCTGAATCAGTCTTTTAAAGGAAAAAATTAAAACAAGCCTTTTGAAGATAAAATTTTATGAATGCGAATTATCATGAGCAATTGAATACAAATTGTAGTAAGAGTTTAATTTATGTTAAGAAGAAAGATTTCTAACTTCCATTGCATGCCTGATATAGGCCACTCTCATTCTAGAACATGTAAACACCAGCCAATGATGAAGTAGTCAATCCAGTCTTTCAGCAAAGTTCACAGTTTTATTGAGTGGGCATCACATGGACAGGAAAGCTATTGGTTGACATATAATAGAATGGGTATGCCCCCAATAAAATGCTACGACTTGTTCAGAGTTAGTCCTCTCTCCTATGTAAGAAAGAAAACAGTCTCCTTAAGGCAGAGATATATTTCAGAAACACGGTGCATGCTGAAGTACACCAATTGTTCCTTGGGAAGAACTCAGCAAAAGTCTCTGATAGCTACCTTTCTAACTGCTTGATCCTTCTTCCTGAGTATCTAAATTGCTTTTCCTCTCCACCATCTTTTAGGCTGCTCATGCCCTGATTCATTGGCAGCTTCTCTCTCTCTCTCTCTCTCTCTATCTATCTATCTCTGTCTCTGTCTCTGTCTCTGTCTCTGTCTCTCTCTGTCTCTCTCTCTCTCTCTCCCTCCCTCTGCACAATTGTGTGACCATCTATCTGAATTATTCTCACATTACCTGATGAAGCTGCTCTTCCCCCTTAGCTGCAGAGGTAAAAGCCTTAGACTTACGGTACTCTTCTGATTCCCAACATCTTTCTTGAGACTGGGGTTTAATATGTTCCTACATTTATTTCCTCAATTTCCCACCATTCTGTTCTTTCTCCTAGTACCTAATCTTAGGAGCTAATTAATTCACCTTTAACCTGAGAGTCAAGATATTTAGCAAGAACTTCTTTATCATTTCCCTCAGTTTTCACATCTATTTGCCTTACAGTTCTCAATACTTCTATCTCCTTTGCATGTTGCTGTTTTAGCCTAACAACCTCTCCTGCCTTGCATCAGTTTGTTAATTCCTTTCCATATTTATAAACTGTCTTGCAACAACTTTTTATGCATGCATCCAGTTGCTTCAGACTACTACAGACTACAAGTTGGGGATAGATCATCTTGGAGAAAATCCATCTATGAGGTCACTAGGAGTTGAAAACAACTTGATGGCTCATAATCAAAGAATCATGAAAGAAAGAAAGCTGTATCCATGACAAATACTGTTCAACCTCTGCTTGAACAAATCCAGCAAAAGGAAACCCACCATTTTCTCAAGTAGTAGATTCTTCTGTTAAACTGTTACAATATCATTACTTTTTTCTGTGCATTACTATAACAAGTTTTTATTTCTTCCACTCTGGAAAAATAGGACAACAGTGATAGCTTCCTTCATGTAACACATCTCGTAATGACAGTCATCTTTACTCAAAGCTAAGCATATTCATTTTTCTCATTTCCTCACTCAGTTTAATTTCCAATAGCCTGACTGTCCTTGTAATCTTTCTTCAGGTTTCTTCTAGCCTTTAAAAATGCAGTACCCAGAATGGTCAAATGGTACTTGTCCAATGCAGAACACCATGGAACTATTACTTTCTCTCCTTTTTTTTATTGAAAAGTTTTATAAAAGGTTACAATATTATCCCCTTCCCAACCCCCCTAACCCCCCCTCCCCCACTTCCCAAAGCTGATTACAGGGTTACAAATATATAGTAATCATAATCTAACTAACATTAATCAACTATATAAAAAACCAAATACATAATACACTTTAACCCGCCTTTAACATAATTACCAACACTCTAAAGTACCCAACTTCTAGAAAAAAATTAAATTATAACAATAAGAATCTAAAATTTACTCATAAGCTAAATGGAACTTTTTAGTCCCATATTTTTTCTGAATATAATCTATCCATCTTCTCTAAACCGAAATGTATCTCTCTTGTGAATGATCTTTCAAGTAAGCAGAAATCTTAGCCATTTCTGCTAGATTTGACACTTTAAGCGTCCACTCCTCTATAGTAGGCAGACAATCCTTCTTCCAATATTGCCCTACCAATAACCTCGCAGCTGTTATCAAATTCAACATCAAATTAATTTCTTTAGTGTCACAGTCTGTAATAACACCCAATAAAAATAATTGTGGAGTAAACTTTATCTTTCTCTTAAAAATCTTTTGAATGTTCCACCAAATTTTAATCCAAAAAGCTTTTATATTTCTACAAGTCCACCAAATATGAAAATAAGTAGCATCCAAACTACCACATCTCCAACATTTGGGCTGTAAATTGGAATACATACAAGACAGCTTTTTAGGATCCAAATGCCATCTATAAAACATTTTATAAAAATTTTCTCTTAAGTTTTGGGCTTGAGTAAATTTTACATTTCTGACCCAAATTACTTCCCACACATCCAATGGAATCGGTTCTTGAATATTTTGAGCCCACTTTACCATGCAATCTTTCACCAATTCCATTTCCGAGTCCAATTCTATTAAAGCATTATAAATTCTCTTTATATGCGCTCGAGTTTGATCTTTAATCTGTTTTACCAAATTTTCATCCATCAGCGTCAAACCAACCTTCTGGTCTAACTTCCACCTGACTTGCAATTGAGTATACTGAAACCAAGACTGTACAATATTTTCTTGTTTTAACTCGGCTAACGACCTTAGTTGCCAATCACTCCCTTCCAATATAAGTAATTGCTTATAAGAAATCATATCCAAATTCACACCCATAGATACCCCCTCTATTGCGTGTCCAGGAATCCCCCAAATTGGTATTTTATAATTTAACTTAAAAAGTATTACTTTCTCTCTTGATGCAATTAGATTAGATTTTAGATTTTTATAGCCATGCTGCAGTGCTCTTATTCACTACAATTCTCAAAAATCATTCATAAGCCAGGTGTCCATCATTCTATACCTGTATGTTGTGCCTCTTGAAGATGATCAGAGAAAGGTGTCAAAGCCAGATAAATCTTGCAATAAATTTTACTAATACCAAAAGGAAATGTTGCCCTTCTGCCTTTCTTGTTGCAGCTTCTGGCCCCATCTCTCTGATAATCCAGACTGACTCATTTCTTGATACCTGAGCTGCACTGTCATTCTCATATGCAAAATAAAAATTGTTGTCTTCCTCAGGTGATAGTAGCTCAATCTTGTTATAGATAGGCACCAACAATCTCAGTGAGTATAACTGGGTAACCTATTCAACAAGCAGAGGAGGATAGCTGACCTAATGCTGCCAGCACTTGTTAACTTCACTCCCTCACCCCTTTTATCAGATTAACGCCCAAGAAGCTGTGGTACAAGTACTACTGTAAGTACCATACATGTAATCTGTCATCAGATCTGAAATGGTGGTAAAGGAAACAAAAACGTTAAAAGGATGAGAGAAAGGAAGGCAAAAAGTTAGGGCTGTGTATTCTGCCTATCAGCCTGCCTATCCTGCACCAACTTGGGAGATGGGGAACCAGTAAATATAAAGTTGGTGGGATGTTGTGGCACTCCAATGGATATGTGATTTGTTATGGAGTTTTGTGGGTTATATTTATTCTGATTTTAGGGACTGTTGCTGTGAGTTGCCTAGGATGATCACATTATAAGATAGGCAACTATTAAATTTTCTAAATAGTAATAATAACAAGAGCAACAACAACTTTATCAAAAGGGTTGGCTAAGATGTGGTTATAAAGCATCATTTTCATACTGCAGAAACTTGCAATATGTTTCCAATGCCACTCCTCTCATTTCCAATAATCATACACTACCAGGTTTATTTTGATTATTGATGGCTAATTCTTTGTAACAGCAGCAATAGCAGTTTTGCTCATATTCTTGTGTGTACAGTTGTATGCATATGTGGAACACAACAGCAACAAGCAAGAGACACATCAAAAGATTTGGCCTGAGGAAAATAGGAAGGGCTGCACCTGAAGCTTTGGAATGATTTCTTGGAGTCTGCATTCCAAAAAGCAGATGAAGCCATAAAAAGAACTAAATTTGATTGCATTCCTTGTATATATAATTAATATTAGATAAAATTAGATTAATTAAGCATAGTTTATATGATTACTCCCCAGTCATGCTTTTAATCCTTTTCTTTAGGTCACATTAAGCATTACAACTTGGTGTTAATTGTTAGAGGACTTCAGGAGGTTGCATTTAAAACTTGTTAAGGGTCACACACAGTGTATGTGTGGTTACAGAATCAGCAACATTTCTATAGAAATTCTGGCTAAACAGTAGCTTTTTCTCTAGATAACACTGTTGAAAAAAAATCTTCATCAGGGTCCAGTCCAAGTCGGAAATAAACAAAATGGAGACTGCTTTAGAAAGAAAGTTCTAGTTTATTGAGTTGCAGAACCAGACAGAAATGGGCAGCTGACCCCATGGAACTGGAAGTGGTGGGTTTGTATACTTTCTTGGGCTTTTGTTTTTGAGGTTTTCCTGTTCCTGGGGCATGAACTTTGACCTGAACCTTTGAACGTGTCCTTTTATTTATTTATTTATTTATTTATTTATTTATTTATTTATTTATTTATTTATTTATTTATTTATTTATTTTAATTCCATTTATATCCCGCCCTTCTCTGAAGACTCAGGGCGGCTTACAAGCTTAGCAGTAGCCTTCATTCTATGTATATGCCTGCTTATTAGGGCTTTCACACACACACACCAAGTGGCATTATTACAAAGTCAGCTTAATTTTGATATTCTGATGGTGGTAGGTTAATCCTATTATGTCCTACAGGTCATGTCCTGCTTCCCTGGGGCTGTGGCTGATGGCAATGTCCTGTGTTGCATTTTTTGGGAGAGGGGTTGCTGGTTCTAATCCTATCACTCTGCTGGTTGTTAGCTATCAAATCTTGCCTCAAGGGATTTCAAAATATTTTGTCTTCAATGGGTTCCTGCCAGGTAGTATTTGCTCATGAATGGGGCCTCAGTCTTTCTGAATGGAATTATCAAATCTGCATTTCTACAGAGCTGGACTGCTGAGTTTCTGCTTGATGCTATTAAGAAAAACTGGACCTGCTTTTCTTTAAGATCCTTTGGGGAAATATAATACTCTGCCCCTTTAACACTCCCCAAAATATCTTCCCCTCAGGGGGTGTTGTCTTCCTACACTACAGAAACTCAGTAAAACTCAGAGGAATCTAATACTTTCCCAATAATTTTGGACCTCATTTCTCTCTCAGCTCTAACCGGCTTGCCAGTGGCCATGGATTATAAGAGCTCTAGACCAATACATTAAAAAGTACCATACTAAATCATGAGAAGGTAAAGTATTCAGAAAAAAGGGGAGAGTTGATTTCTTCTTTACCATAAATCTAGCTATCTCTGACATGTTGAGTTTCATCTCTTTCTCCCCCCCAAAAAATTGGAGCTATAAGTCATGAATTCTGTTAGAATATAACACAAGAAAGACATCGATCATATGCACATTTACATGCCCTGCTTCTATTTATAGGGGAGTTATGGGATATGTAAAACTTTATCAGATGTTTATGAAAATAATCCACATCTGGAAGGTTGTTTATTCATGGGTTTGTATCATTTAAGAGTTGCATTGAACTACTCTTGGAGTGATCGTTTCCTTGGGAGACAAAGTGTTGTTTCCTACAAGCTGGATCTTTGGCTGAAATATCACTATTCTGATAGCTCACCGTCAGGAATGTTCTGCCTGCCTAAGGAATCGAACGTGGTCTCTCTCTGAAGCACATTTTCCGTAGGAAGTATCTGAAAGATGGTGAGTCAAATGTTGCTGCCTACCTTTGTAGAATGTAAAACCAGGAATGAAATACACTGCAAATGTGTTGAAAAGACATATGGAATACATATGGAAAGTGGGCCCTTTTAATGTTCCGGTATCACATTGAGCTTGGAAGTCAAGTCCCTGTACATTAGTATCTTTCTATGTTAAAGCTGCGCTGGTTCTATTAAATAGCATGTCACCTAAAGGTTTCTGGGGGATTTGTATTTTGTATAGATAATTCCAGTAGTTATCTAGTTTAATCTTACGCCTTTCTTGAACCGCTGGAGTATTACTTTCCATCATGTGAAAAACAATTTGTCCTATACTGTCAAATAGGCTTGATGTCATAATAAAGAATTTTGAAAAACGCAATGAAATACTTCATTTTCCTTAGGGAACATCTAAATTCATGTATAAAAGGGTTTTATATCCATCTTGAAAAGGAAGTGGAATTTGTAAGCAATTTCTTTTTTATTATTATTAAAGAGTTTTACCAAAAAATATTTTACAATACATATCCCCAAAACCCACCCACCCCAAACCACCCCCTTCCCCCCCACTTCCCAGAGCTAAATACAGGGTTATAGATATAATAATCATATTCTAACTAAAAATTAACCATAATATAAAATTAACCAAATTCATAATGTGCTTTAACTCCCCTTTAACATAAATACATACAAAGTACTAACACTGAAATTAATAACAATATCCCTCTAAAATCTACTCATAAGCTAAATGGAACTTTTTAGTCCCATATTTATTCTGAATATAATCTATCCATCTCCTCCAAACTGAAATATATATTTCCTGTGAATGATCCTTCAAATAAGCTTTCTCTGCATCCAAAAATATCAATGCTGCAGGGACTTGGTTGTTCTTATCCAAATATTCAAGCAAATTTACAATTTGTCTTACATTATATTTCATATACCTTCCAGATATAAATCCCGATTGATCACTATGAATCATTTGTTTTAAAACTTGCATTAATCTATTAGCCAATACTTTAGCAAAAATCTTATAATCTGTATTCAAAAGCGATATAGGTCTATAATTTTTAGGTTGAGTAAGGTCTTGATCCTCCTTTGGAATCAATGATACAAAAGCTGTCCTCCAAGATGGAGGAACTGCTCCTCCAGTCTGAATTTCATTAAACAAGATCTTTAAAGGTTCAGAATTTGTAAGCAATTTCGTGGAGCATGGCTTACCCTATCTGTGCAAGAGATTGTGCACATATATCTTTATTGAGTGATGTAACCACCTGCAACGTAGTTTCGCATTATAGGCAGTCTCAGATATTTAATAAGGGTACATTAGAGTCAGATAAACTCCATATCCCAAAAAAGGTAATGGCTTCCAAAATGGCCTCAGTCCTGATCTCCCTAAAGCTCCATTCCCAATTCATAGTGCCAGAGCTTTGGGGCACTTAAGGGGGGAAAAGGAGTTATTTCTCTGGACAGTGCTCACTTATGAAGGGAAAAGCAGAACTACAGTGATTCACCAATGCTCAGAGCTTTCAAACAAATAGAAGAAGCCAATCACAGAGGAGTTCCTTTTCCGATCGTCCCAAAGGTGCTTTTTTCAGGAGGCAACTGGACTTTCTTGTTTTTCTTTGAAGACATTTTGCTTCTCATCCAAGAAGCTTTTTCAGCTCTGACTGGATGGTGGGGAATGGAAACTCCAGTTGTCTCCTGAAAAAAAGCACCTTTGGGACAACCATAACCTGGATGGCTGAGAATCAACATAGACACTTTTCTTTTCTGATCCTTCCTTTATTCATTTTTTCTGAAACGAGTGATATATTTTATTTTTTAACTTTATGACTGTCCTGCCATTCAGTTCCTCCTCTTTTCCATTCCCTGTCCCTAATAGACAAACCATTATCTCCTTTTCCCTTCTGTGACCTCCTTACTATAATTAGTCTTATTTTTCCATTGTCTGTTTTCACAGTAAATCTCTTAACCTATTATTACTCTACCCTCAAGGTCAGTCTTACCACAGAGTTCTAGGGCAAAATTCTCCATACAGCTATCTCTTTGCATAAAACTCCCCTTATATGTCTGAGCATCAACATAACTGCTTCCTACAGAACAGAGTGTTCTATGAATTATATGGCAAATCAGTTAATAAACACTTTATTTTTAAAAAAACTCAACATATAAAGAAGCATAATCAGAATTTTTATTCATTAGCTTTACGTATGTCCCATCTTATCTTCAAAAGTTAAAGGTGATACAGTAAGTGGCATTCCCTCCCACAACTACACAAAAAATTTCTGATGTTGAGCTGTGAAGTTGAGAGTGACTGGCCCCAAATTGCCCCATGAGTGTTCAAGACTAAGGGTGGATTTCAACCCAGGTCTCCCCAATTCAAGTCTAATTTCTGACAAATAAAGACAAATATACATGTCCCAGGGTAACATTGTAGAATCCGATCTGGGTTGGTCACCAGGACCAGATGTTTAGTCTTCTGAGCTTTCAGACTTGTATTGGAACCCATTCTCAGGGAACTTCTCACTCACCAGAATGTGTGTTTTGAGTTATTTTATGTGTAGTACTTATGCGTAACAGAGTGAGCGCCTGTTACTCATCCCAGCTTCTGCCAACCTAGCAGTTCGAAAGCACGTAAAAATGCAAGTAGAAAAATAGGGACCACTACGGTGGGAAGGTAACAGCGTTCCGTGTGCCTTTGGCATCTAGTCATGCCGGCCACATGACCACGGAGACGTCCTCAGACAAGTGCTGGCTCTTCGGCTTTGAAACGGAGATGAGCACTGGCCCCTAGAGTCGGAAACGACTAGCACGCATGTGTGGGGGAACCTTTACCTTTACCATGTGTAGTACTTATGTGGTGCCAGGTTGTGTGTGGCTTTTTAGTTGTTGATTAGGATGTTGATGGCTGGCTATTAAGTCATTGGCTGTTTTTTCCTTGTGCTACCAAGTCCTTGGCTCCCGAGTACCTGATAAGCTGAAGGTATATAAGCACTACTGTTGACTGACAAGGGGCCCATTTCCCAGGCTTCAATCATTTCCCTGGATATTTTTGTACCTGCTTAGCCAACAATCTTAATAGCTGCAAACTGAATGTATGTTTTTCTTCATTGTTCATTCATGAAGACTATACCTCTGGTCCCAGTGACCAACCAAGATTGGATCTAATTTCTGGACCACAACACTACTCTGCACTAAAAACTGTTAGACTACATCCTCAATCTAATGTGCTCCAGAAATTCGTTCCACTTCATTACCAAAACGTAAAACTATTTAATTTATCCATATTCAAGTGAAAATATTTCCTTTACGAATCTTGCTCCAGATTCAGTTACTAAATCAAATTAGATCATTATCAATGTAAGCTGAAAACAGACCTCAAAACTGAACATTATGGTCTTTACACATTTCTAATTTAAATCTGCTTATTTACTTTCCTCCCTCCCTCCCTCCCTCCCTCCCTCCCTCCCTCCCTTCCTTCCTTCCTTCCTTCCTTCCTTCCTTCCTTCCTTTTTTGGAAAAGGTTTGTATGAAAATATGTCTCATTTCAGTAGAGTTGAACTCATTTCAGTAAGCATGGATAAATCAGGCTTTAAATCAGAAGACATTGTTCCTCAACACTGCATTGTTCCCTTCTATAGCAAACCTTGCACTATTATTCTTGTTACCTTCATGTACATTTCATGAAAGGATTATTTCATGAATGATTCTTATGGCATATCTTTCTAGGTTTCTACCCCTACTCTCAAATGTTATCAAACCCTCTTTAAGTGTCAGTACTCTTCCGGGATTTCAGTATTATTGTTGCTATTGCTGATGATGAAGTTATTATTTCAATTTATATCCTGACTTCTTGTTCAAATTTGGGAAACCTCATTTAAGCCCATAAAAACCCCCAAAATAAACACTGTGCAATTAAAACCCAAAGAAAAAATTGTAGATATTTGAAGCCTCCATGATAGTTAATATTTATTGATATTTACTCAGATATTTAAAGCATCATTGGAGGCTTTCAAAAAGAAACTGGACAACCATTTATCTGAAATGGTATAGGGCAGACATGTCAAACACAAGGCCCGGGGGCCGGATTCGGCCCATGAAGTGGTTTCATGCGGCCCACGAAGCCATCCTGGAAACAGTGAGGGAATGGCCCCCACTGCCTTGGCCCTGGCCCAGAGACCCTCCTCCTGCCAGAGACCCTCAGATCTGTCCCACTCCTGCCCAGGCCCCCATAGGCACCCTTGATGCGAACGATGTAGAGCTGGCCACACCCACCCAGTAGGCCATATGCACTCTAGCCACGCCTACCCAGTAGGCCATGCCCACCCTGGCCATACCCACCCGGCCCCCTGAGGGCAACTGCAATGCTGATGCGGCCCTCAATGAAATTGAGTTTGACACCCCTGGTATAGGGTCTCCCGCTTGAGCACGGGGTTGGACAAGAAGATCTCCAAGGTCCCTTCCAACTCTATTATTCTATGTTCTATGTTCCAAAGCCATGACTAAAACCTGAGACAGATTTTCATCACTAATCTTCTATAGGCATAGAGAATAAAGGCCAAAATACTCCTGAGGGAGGCATTCCATAGTCTAAAAGCCATACACCACATTAATTAATAACTCCTATTAAAGGCCTTTTACTGGATTAATCAGTGATTATTTTGACTAGCTCCTTTTTACAGATGTTTATGTGAGCATAAACTCAGACCTCAACACACTTAATCCTACATTCTCAACTGTATGTTGCTTGAACCTACATCCATAGATTCAAGGTAGTAAACTCTGATAATGTATTTTCGT
Organism: Vipera berus; assembly: GCF_964194415.1. Lineage (NCBI taxonomy): Eukaryota > Metazoa > Chordata > Lepidosauria > Squamata > Viperidae > Vipera > Vipera berus. The sequence continues at coordinate 183,328,286 of NC_138203.1, read as the reverse complement.
GACAGATATTAGAAAACTCCCTATGAATAGAGGAAAACAGCTAACTGTAATTCTGAAGCTGGATATATAGCAGTTTCCAAATTCAACTTCTATATTTCTTTCTCCTGCCCTTATAACATAATGGGCTGAAAACTCTTCATTTCATGGTACATTGTTATTGTAACAGACCTGCTGGCTTGCAAATTCTTTTTCTACTTTTCTGACCAACTGCTACTTTCAAAGTGTGACACAGAATGATGGCCTTTAGCTTGATCCAGCAAGGCTCTTTTTTTCTTCTTTAGCAATGGCAACTAGTTGTTATTTTTCAAGATGGCATCCTCCGGATAGGTTGACATCAGGTCCCAGAATCTCTAGCTAAATGCAATCAGCTCATAGAAGGATCCCCAGGGAGCAAAATAACTTCTTGTTTCTTTATGATATCTGCCTTTTACCCAGCTGTTATATGGTACAGTTTGAGGGGCTATGTGCATCTCCTAGATTGCTAGACAGATGTCTCACCCCACAGTCATGGATAACAGGACTTGACTGGTTAGAGAGAAAAGGCTTCCTGAGAGTAAAGTTATGATGGAGGAGGATGGAGGTCTTCTGCTAGGATTTTAATGACCCTTTTGCATTCTTAATGAACTGAAAGGTATGTCTTGGTTTTTCTTTCTCAATTAGAGGCATTAGTATAATCCTATTCTTAATGTTTTGGTAAATTAGAGTTGGAGAGGGTCAGACCAAGTGTTATTTCCAGTACAGAGTGTTTTATATATATAGGGGATGTTTCTGCAGTAGTGAGCCACTGAAACCACCAGGTGGCATGGTACCCTGTCCGGATTGGCAGGGTAGTCCTTGGCGGGAAATGCAGACAAGGGGATTGTTCCCAGGTATACCTGGCTAGGTATATAAGTGGGCTAATAGCCTTTTTTCTCCAGTCATGTGTTAACCTCAATAAAGGTCTATTATGCTGAGCCCTGTTGTCCGGAGTCGTCCATGCGGTCCAGAACCCACTACATAAAAGTGGCGACAAAGGTGGGATGCTGATTCATGCAGATCTGAAGTCACTTGGAAAGGAGGAAAGGCAAATCTTTCCTGAGAAACCTTCCAAGCGAAGCAGTATCCACGGACTGGGTGCACCATGGTGAAGTTCGGACACGCCAGCAAATTCTGTTTTAACATCGACGAACCCGAGCGGTGGGAAGCGCACCTGGGACAGATCGAAGGGTTTCTGCTGATCAACAAGATCACAGAATACCAGATGAAAGCAGCAGCCCTGCTGTGCCTCAGTGGCCAAGATGTATACGATGTGGCCGTTGGATTGTGCGCACTGACGCCCATCGCATCCGTCCCGTATGATGAACTCACGGATAAGCTAGCGGAACATATCATGCTATCCAGGGCTCCAATTTTTTGGCGTTTCCAATTTTCCCAGCGCATCCAGCTCTCAGACAGGCTGCCCATTTGTGTAAGTTCCCTGATCTCGAAGATAGAATTCGAGACCAGGTGGTGTTCGGGCTTAGAGACCATCAGTGCTGACAAAAAATCCTCATAAAACCGCCGATGAATCTGCGAGAAGTCCTAGATGAGGTAATGGCTCACGAGGCAGCCAATGGCGCCGGCAAGCCCACACACCGCCCTGGCAGCAGCCCAGGAGGGACAATACATCATGGATATGGAGAAATGGACAGAGAGGCAGAGATAGATGTGGTCCAGCAAAGGCCCGGGAAACAGCCAATGCAGCGGGACAATGACAGAAGCCATCGGAAATACACAACGGTCAGCAAAAGCACCGCTTGCAGCTGCAGCTGCAGAGATTAAAGAGCAACCAACTACACCAGCCAAAAATGTGCCAGCTGCAGAGGAAATCATCCAAGAGCGACCTGCAGATTCAGATCTGCAAAATGTCGCTCCTGCGGCAAGACAGGGCACATCGTGGCTGTCTGCTGGAACTGCAATTGGGACAGCCTGAACGAATTACAAGCCATGGCGTTGGCACTCGAAGGTACTGGGTCCCCACAGTGCATATCTCTGAAATCTGGGGGGAGCTGGCGGACTGGGTCCCCACAGCACATAACACCGAAATCTGGGGGGAGCAGGTGGACCGTGTCTCATATGGAAATACACCAGTTGCTCAAGCCTAAAAGTATGATACAGGTCCATCTGCAAGGGGTACCTTGCACAATAGAGCTTGACTCTGGTTCTGCAGTCTCAATAATTTCATATGAGACATTTAAAGGAATTTGCAACTGAAGCAAGCGGAGAATCCCTTTAAAACCCACCACATTGCTGCTGTCTGACTTTCAGCATTCCCCCATTAAAATCAGGGGAAAGGCCACTGTGATAGTGGGGTTCAAGGATTTCCAGGGTCCTTTGGACGTCCTGGTGACCGACGGGCGGAAGACCAGTCTAGTGGGGCTGGACTGGTTCGATCACCTGGGCATTTGGTTTGGGGGAGTACATAACATCCAACCCAAAAGTCTCGAATCCATCTCCAAAAACATTTTCAGATGTATTTGATGACAAGCTAGGTAAATACACAGGCCCCCCCATTAAATTTAAGCTAAACCCAGGGGTCTTACCTATTCGTATCAAGCAAAAGATTGAGAGCGAATTGGATAAGTTGGTAGAACAAGGGGTGTTAGAGCCCGTGGAAGGGGGAGAATGGGAGACCCCTATAATGACCCCACTTAAGGCTAATGGGGAAGTAAGAATTTGTGCAGATTATAAGGCCACGGTAAACCGGGCCTTAAATCTGCATGCTTACCTGGTCCCGCCGCTCTAGCATGTCCTCGCTGCAATACAGGGTGGCGCCATCTTTGCAAGCTCGATCTTGCGCAGGCGTACCAGCAGCTAACAGATTCCAAGGAAACAGCTGATGCTCAGACAATAGTGACACATAGGGGAGCTTTCAGAGTTAACCGTTTGCAGTCTGGCATCTTTGTAGCTCCAGGGATTTTTCAAGAAGTGATGGAGAGGACTCTGAAAGGCATACCTGGTTTATGTCCTTATTTCGATGATGTTCTTATTGCTGGAAAATCTGAAGAGATCTTGGCTGACAGGTTGCAGGCTGTTTTAAGCAGGTTTCACTCTGCTGGGCTCAAACTTAAAAAAAGTAAGTGCAGTATTGGAGTGGCATCCACTGAATTTTTAGGGTTCAAGATTGATGACAAAGGAATTCACCCTACTGATTCCAAGCAGTTAAAGCAATCAAATTGGTTCCAACCCCAAATAATAAGGCTCAATTGCAAGCTTTCCTGGGGTTACTTAATTTCTATCATGCATTTTTGCCACACAAAGCAGCAATTGCAAAGCCTTTACACAGATTATTAGATAAGAAAGCCCCATAGAATTAGACCAAGGTCCATGAACAGAGTTTTAGAAACCTCAAACAACTATTGTCCAGTGACTCAACCATCATACATTTTATAGAAAACAAGCCCATCTGCATCGCGTGTGATGCATCCCCTTATGGAGTGGGCACTGTATTGAGTCACATAGAGGAAAATGGAGAGCAAAGGCCTATTGCATATTACTCCCGAACACTGTCAAAGGCAGAAAGGAATTATGCACAAATTGACAAGGAAGCCTTGGCAATTGTGACGGGAGTCAAGAAATTTCACAACTACCTGTATGGCAGGGAGTTCACCATTTTTGCGGACCACAAACCATTATTGGGGTTGTTCACAACTGACAAACAAACACCACAAATTCTATCCCCAAGGATGCTAAGGTGGTCCATATTCCTATCTGCATACACTTGCAAACGGTCTACAAACCAGGCAGGGACATGAGCCACGCTGATGCATTAAGCAGATTACCGCTAAGAATCACTGAATCTGACCCAGCACCTGCAGAGCAGATCCTATCCATCCAAGATCTACCGGATTGCCCCCTCCAGGTGAAGGACATTGCTGCTGGCACCACAGTAGACAAGGTACTGTGTAGGGTCCAAATGTGGGTAGTATCTGGGTGGCAGGAAAAGAGCCCGGGTCCAGAGTTTCAGGCATATTTCATGAGAAGGCATGAGTTGTCTTCTCACAAAGGATGCCTTTTGTAGGGTAGCAGAGTCATTATCCCAGAGAAGCTTCATGAGAGAGTTTTGCAATCGCTTCACAAGGATCACCCTGGCATAGTCAGAATGAAGGCACTAGCTAGGAGTTACTTATGGTGGCCTGGTCTCGATAAAGCCATAGAGGAGCAAGTAGCAGGGTGCTACATATGTCAAAGGTCGAGGCCAGAAGAGCCGCAGGCCCCCACACACAAATGGAAAGCGACACACACCCCGTGGTCCAGGGTGCATATTGATTATACGGGGCCTTTCCAGGGACAACTGTTTTTGGTGGTGGTTGACAGTCACTCTAAATGGTTGGAAGTAGTTCCAGTTGCTAGCATGACCACCGCAAAGACTGTTCAGGTGCTCCGGGGACTATTTGCCACTCATGGGTTGCCTGATGTGTTGGTCTCTGACAATGGCCCACAATTCACATCTGCTGATTTCCAGGCAGTCACCCGGGCCAACTTGATTAGGCACATCACATCCGCACCTTTCCACCTGTTGTCTAACAGTCTTGCAGAACGAATGGTGAAAATGACTAAGGACGCATTGAGGCGCATCATCAGTGGAGACTGGCACCAAAGGTTGGCTCAATTCCTTCTGGCACAACACACCACACCATGCACAGCAACTGGCAAGAGTCCTGCAGAGCTATGTTGGGGTCGTCGACTAATTACCAAGTTGGACAGATTACACCCCAACAGAGTGGCAACCCAATCGGATCAACCCCAACCTGACACCACTAGAGAACTTCACATTGCAGAAAAGGTTTGGGCCCAGAACTATGGATCAGGCCATACCTGGATTCAGGGGGTGGTGGTTGACAAAACGGGGCCTGTATCATACATTGTAGAGGTGGAGGAAGGCCACCAGGTCCGAAGACACATAGACGAGTTGAGGAAGTGGAGTCCCGAAAAACCACAAGTTTTAGAGTCAGATCAACCTGCCTCTTCAGAGTTGGGGAAGGGGGATAACCGATCTGACAACGGACAGTTACCCAGTAATGTTGGCTGGGCTGAGGAACATCAGGCCGGGGAACCCTATGACATTGGGTTGGATTGGGCTTGGAATCAGGACTCAGATGCAGACCTGGGCAACATGGACACAGAGCAAACCCTGAAACGGTCAGCCAGAACCCATAGGCCACCGGCATACCTTATAAATAAATAAATAAATAAATAAAGATTTTGTGAGGTTTTGAGGGAGGGGTTATGATGCTTTTCAAATAACTGGATTCACACATTGCAGGTTCTCATCATGTTTTTTTAATTGGTTATTGTTAGTGTCTCAGTATGGGGGAAGGGGTGTTATGTATATAGTGGATGTTTCCTCAGTAGTGAGCCACTGAAACCACCAGGTGGCATGGTACCCTGTCCAGATTGGCAGGGTAGTCCTTGGTGGAAAATCCAGACAAGGGGATTGGTCCCAGGTATACCTGGCTAGGTATATAAGTGGGCTAATAGCCCTTTGTCTCCAGTCATGTGTTAACCTCAATAAAGGTCTTTTATGCTGAGCCCTGTTGTCCGGAGTCATCCTTGCGGTCCAGAACCCACTACATAAAACAGAGCATAATGGCCATATTCCAATAGTGAGTATTGCCAAAGGCTTTATTGGGCAAAAAATATGAGGTTTTTTAAACTACATTCTTGTTTCATAATACATGTACCCTTCTAACCATCTGACAGAGGGAAAATTAATTCAGCTTGCACAAACCAACCACACGTAAGCAAGAATGCAGAGCAAATCATACTTACTTCCAGTACAGGGAGCCTCTGAATGCCCTGTCGGGGGAAAACAATCATTCATTCAAGTAAAGTGGAATTGCAATTGACCTTCCAGTCTTGTAGAACTCTATCAACACAGTCCCTGGATAGTGGCTCAATTCATCCACTGTAGAATCATATTAAATTAATATTACCATTGTAAAATTCCTTCCATTTCTTTCCCAGCGGGATAAAGAAAAAAAAATCTACATGAAGGAAAGTCAGAAAAACAATTATCAGAACTACTGAAAATAAGCTCTCCTAGATACCTAAAAAATGACTATTTGAGGCTTTGGTGGTCCTTCCTCTGTACCTCCACTCTTCCGCAGGAGAAATATATCACAGCTACTGAAGAGTGTGAATTACATTAATTCTTAGTAATAATAATAAAAACCTTATCAATACTGTCAAGCACTTTATCAGATCCATGTATGTTTAAAGCATTTAAAACTGCTAGTGTAACACAGCTTTTCATTTTTGTTCGTCGCCTTCCTGTTACATTTTTTTTAAAAAAAAGAAACCAATTTGTTGTAGCTCTTAAATTATTTTCAGCTGTTAACGCAAATGTAGGAAGGATGGTGGCTGCAAACACCTCCCTAGATGTTTGCAAGACTCCCTCCCCATCTCATATTAATTATTTTTAATGTTGCTTTTGGAAAAGAAAAGCATGAACCTCCAGCATGTTCTTAATTGAGAAAAATGCCTCTGGATTCCAGAAAGATCCATAGAAAATTTCACAAAATAGAATTGAGAAGTGGCTGCAGCACATCCACCTGGTCACAAAAAATAAATAACTGAAGCATGGTGGAGATTAGTTGGGGGGGGGAAGGAATCACATCACCAGTTTGATTTCTGGTAAATAGGAATTTTGTGTGTGATTCTGCCCACCACATCAATCACTGAGAAGCCTCTCAGGTAGCCATTTTGTGAAAATACCAGTATATTATCTCTGATGTCCCAAAGAGCCCACAGTGAGTTTAGTTATAGGTTTCCTATAATGATTATTACTCCAAATGAACACATGTAGAATTGGAAACAAAATAAAATGTCCAAGCAGCTGAGCACTGTTTCCTCAAAATCATTGAAAAGTATCAGTCTTTGGTTATTTCTTTTTTTAACTTTATTGTATTTTGTTGGCAAAACTGCAGCCTTCATAAAACAGTATGTGGCTTAAATTATGGATTTTTAAGAAGGATCTTTGCTTTCATTTCACTTTACAGATTGGTTTTTTGTTTTTTTGTTTTTTGAGCTAAAACCTACTGCTAACCACAAGAGGACAGGGAAATGCACAGCGAGGATAAAAGCGAGCTGGAAAAAAAATAGGAACAAATTTCTACATATCAGAAACAGTCCTTTGCAAACAGAAGCTGTAAAAAGAATTCCCAAAGGATAATCCCCAAGCATCAGTGGTGTCTAATCTCTGTGCGTGTTTGGCAGGAAAAGCAATCTGGAGAAACTCCAATTAGGAAGGCAGAAATAATTGAATAAATAATAATGGAGCAATAAAAGATCCCCAGCCTGAATAGTAGATAAGCTGTGGCATTTCAAATGCCTTTTAGCAGGGAAAAGAGCTGTGCACGCATGCACTAAAGAGGTCTACTCATCTGCAACAAGTCACAGTGGTACCTTATGACATCATAGCACAAATATATGCATCGAGGTATTTGTGGCATGACATTTGATAGAAGTATGTAAGGCACATTATTTTCATTTTGATGTCATGAGACACCAGCCAACAATTGCCTCCCTACTGAGAAGCTCATATAGCCAGGAACAATCCCCTGCAGCCAATAAACGTATGCATGCAGCAGACTGATATATAGGAGAGGTGTGTTGTATGAGCAAGAGGCAAAGAGAGAGAGGGAGAGAGACTGTCACAAGCTAAAATCAACACAAAAAAGAAGGGTCAAGGAGATAGACAGATAGACAGACAAATATGCACACATATTTCCCCATCCTTAGAAGGAAGGAAATTTCTTTCTTTTTATATAGTATCTGTCCTGTGTGATGTTTTTACTTAGGTAGAACACTGGGAGGCAGTACATCATCAGTTTCATCCTATGTTGGGCCTTCTACATAATGTAACCAAATCTTTCCTTCTTGTGCTCAAACCCTCTCTTTGAAATTTAACTTGTGGACCACTGTGCTTTAGGTGGCAAAATATGGAGCTTTAGCTGTATGAGTTATCCAGGCTCTGATAATAATGCTGAGGAAGGGATATGTCTAGCTACATATATCTGACAAATCTCAGTGTAGGATGAAAGTGGTCATGTCCTCCTTCCTGGTGGTGTACATAGCTATTCCATTTATAACAATAACTCATTTCCATCTGCACAGGTCAACCATGCTCTGTCTTCTACAAATGACTCTCACACCAGAATTATACAAATGCAAGTATACTGTACATACATGCACAAACATACATCTTTCTTTTCATGAGCAACAGCAAATAAGGAAAAAGAGGGCAGAAATGGGGCAAAAGGAAGGAGCAGACGCTTTAGAACAGAAACAGGGACAAAAATGTGTAGAGATGTGGGGAGGATGGGAGGCGGCAAGTAGACAGAAAAGGTAAGAAAAAAGGGAGAAACCTTGATTAGCCAATAACCAAGAAACTAAATTCTTCCAGTTCAAAAAAGCTGTTCAATCTTCAAAAGCATCCAGCCTATACAGCAGTCATGTCTACAGACATGCCCACTGCTCCCATTTCAACACCTTCTTCTGTTCACATCAACACATATGATTTCCTCAATTCACAGCTTCCATATCACTGGGAAAAACTGGAGGAGGGAGAGCTATATAGAGCTGAAAGAGGTGCCTTGTACGTATCTGCAGGGAACATGTAACAAAGCATCCTATGGATGTTTAGAGCATCTTTTCTCTAGATTCACCCCACTGTTGTGTCACCTACTCCCAAGCTGTTTTCTGCCTGCCAAAGCAGACATTTTATGTTTGTTTTCCAGTAAAGGGCCTGTGCATGCTCATGCATGCAGAGATACTAAGAAGCAGCCAACAGCAGCTGGGGGGCGGGGGGGCTGAAAAAAGATACAGGTCTTTTAATTCTGCTTTAATGCTTCATATACATTCCTGGAGGTGCCAAAGCACTTTCTTCAAAGAATTTATAAAGCTCTAGATATATATATATATATATATATGGGGCCCTGAATTCTTGGAGGAAAGAAATGATATACATCTAAAGAATAAGTAACATTAATAATTTACAATAATCCACATTGTGAAGCCTAGAGGACTAGATGTATTGTCCCCATAGTCTGAAGTTTGGGCCCATAAAATGGATGTTGAATTGTAATATATAATTTGAAGGAAGAAAAATATTATTAAACTCATAAAGCATCAGCATCTTAATGATCAGAATAATTTTTTTTCTATGCCTGACCATTACCTCCAAACTTTAAAAGGACAAATATAGTACAGGGAGAATATATATCTGTTTTATAAGGTACTACTTTCCAGTCACATACTCTATGCTTTTCACTGTTTTTATTCTGACTCACTTTGAAATCAGTTTTTTTTCTGATTTTGTTAAAGAAGGAAATAACATGCCCTTCTAGTAAGTTCTTGACTGTAACAATAACACATATATCTATTCTGCTAACTGTATGGACTATTAGAAACCAGAGCACATGGCGACATTAGAATAGATAGTAAATAAAAAGATGCGTAACAATGAGAAAATACTCTTTTTTAATAACGAAATAGAAAAATGCCAGAGAGTGGGTGGCCCTATGTGGCACAACTGAGAAATGATCAGCCTAAAAATATATGTAATTAAAAAGTCAGATTTCCTCACTAAATTATACATCATAAATTATAACAAGGTGTTGCAATGTTTGACATAATTACATCTTTCCTTAAAGACTTTCTTTTTCTATATATATACACACAGAGAGAGAGAGAGAGAGATTCATATCAAATTTATGTTTTTCTCCTCTGAATTTAAACAAATATTTAGTTTGTAATGTTATTGATATTTTATTAGTGTAGAAACTAAAAGTGCCCTATTTAGACCAGAGTGAGAATTTTAAAAACTGGCCTTTGCCCAGCTACATTCCCAAAAATGAAACCAAACTGCCCCCTACTGTCCATTTCTAACTTTGGAGCTCATATTAGCTTGGCCTCTGAAAAGCATTAGGGAAAAGATTTGGCAAACATACACTCTAAAAACACAATTCTGCAGCACAGAAAAGTAACAAGATGAATACAAATATTTGTGCAGGATTCTTTGAACAGCTATATAACTGGCAATGTTGAATGAGGCTTTTGGGGGGGGGGAAACCCAAATCCCTGTATTAAATTACATAATGTCAACAGCATAAAGAAGGGCCATTCCTCCCACACATCACTGCATTCTCCTCTCTTTAACTTAGAAGCCTAAAAGAAAGAAAATGATAAGATTCAGAATTCTCTCCTGACATTTCATTTCCTGAACACTGCAATCTTTTTGCAATTTTAGCTGTCTTCTCCGTCTCCCTGTATATATAAATTATTCTTCTTACTGCTGTTATATAACACTTTTGTCTGTCTCTCTGTCTTTGCCCTTTTGGGAATCATTTTTGTAGTTGTCACTTGCCTTGTACCTGGCACCTTCCAGTTGGGCTGGGGCTGCAACTCCTATCAGTCCCTTTCCAGGGTGGTCAAAGGCATTCTTCAGCTGTGCCATATGAATTAAATGGAGTTTGCTTTTGCTTGCCTGAATTTTAAGCATGTTTCTTTGGGAATAAGCATCATTTGGTCATAGAAAAGGATAATACAGTTGTCAAGTTAAAATACCAGAATGAGCATCTCTGACCACGCATAGGTTCTGTACTAATGGAGGGGGAGGAGGAGGAGGAAGAGGAGGGGGAGGAGGAGGTTGGGGAGGGGCGAGCAAAGATTGCTAAGGCTATCACCATCATACCTAGAGGGTTTTTTGTACATATCTGCCAATCCAGATACTAACACATGTCCACTTCTACTAGTACCAATCTTTGGGAAATGATGTTGGTGTGCAAAGCCAAATTCTATTATTGGGAGAAAGTGATAATTTCAATTCTTTTTTGTGATCAGATCTCAGTGATAAAGAATGTGTTTTATAAATCTTGAAAAAGAAATTAAAGTGTTGAAGAAATTCTCAAGGAGGAGGGCAAGTGTTATTCTTGCACTTGATTAGTCATGAGCCAAAGTGATGTATGTGACTATCCTGTTATCAACAGTCCAGTCATATCTTCATTTGTCTACAATCACTTTAGTTTCTCGTTAAATCACAAGAGCAAAAACCCTGAAACTTACTCTTTTGGGTCTTTTTCAATAGTAGTTCCTGTCAATGCTCAAGGTATTGCCCTTGAGAAATGGGTCTTTCCATCCATGTGTTTCCTCCAGCAAATCTGGTAGACAAATGCAAAATACATGTTCCTGTGGGCATGGCATTCTCAGGCCAGTCAAGGGGAAGCAAAGAATAATGCATGCATAATGGTCCTGACCCAAAAGCTGCAATGTACACAGAAACAAATCTGTAATGGCAGCTTCCTCATATATAGTCAGCCCTCCCAAATAAACCAGACACAAAACACAGCTAGATGACTTAAATCTTGTAAGAATCTTGCAATCTAAAGGTACAAACTTCACGCCACCACTTTCAAAAATCTGATCAATTAGGGGAGGTCCTTCCTAAGTTTCTTTGTCTGACTGTTAACCCTTGGGGGGTGGGTGTCTCCCTTCTTTTGTCTGTTTCCTAGTCATCGACTCTTTCCCTTGTCCTCCAAGGTCACCCACTCATTCTGTTACATATAGATGTCATCATCTGGCAATTATCACAGTTTGCTGTGACACCACTGACAATGAGATGAAATGAAAAAAGAATATCCATGTGGATAATCAACACAAGTCCTATAAAGAGAGATTGAAGGGACTGGGAATGTTTAACCAGGAGAGAGAAGAGGCTATGACAGCAGAATGTCACACAGAAAAAGATCAAGACTTGTTTTCTGTCTTTTATTATGCAGGACACTAAAATGCAGTCTTTTAAATTGACAGGATGACAAATTCTACCTAAATGGTAAGGGGGGGAAATGTGAGAGTTTCCATAGTTTGAACCTAGAAAATGGTAAGCTCTCCTTCCCTAAGTGTATCAAACACAAGTCAAGATAGCCACCATCTGAGATGCTTTTAATTTGGATTCCTGCAGCGAGCTGGTGGTTAAATGTGGTGGCCTAACTGACCTCTTCCATCTCTGTTTGTATTGTGTGCCATCTTAAAATCTCAAAGGATAGTTCAATAATATAATAATGAATAAATGATAATAAAAAGCATCCACTTGAGGAAGACCTAAGGGTTAGAGGAAGCCTTGGCAGTCTTCTATGGTAAGTTTAAAACAATAGGTGGACTCAGAACTCAAAAGATTTGATGTGAAGTCCTATATCAGTTGAAAGGAGGACAGCTTTACATCTATGGTCCCCAAATTAATTCTTAGAACTAATTCACACATACTCAAGGAAGGGCAAAGTAGTAGGCAGAGTAATTGGCATATAAATTCCTACGAAATAGGAGGCTATTACTTCTTGAGAAAGAATTTGATCAAAAAGTGGTTGGTTGGTTTTTTGATATTGCAGAGTGAGATATATTTTGTTGTTGCCACATTTTATGCATCAGACTTGAATGTGAGTCTGATCTGGCTGCAACATCTTTCACCCCACTGCCAGGCCTAATTTGGCTGATCTGGCTGGCTTAGGTGGGTGTCTCTTCCTCCCTCACCATTCCTTATGCATCCTTCCCAAAGCTGCATGCTCAGTGGAAGAGGACAACCATCCCAGAGAGAAGGAATGTACATCTGACTAGCTGCTAAATTCATCAGAATGTTATCATTTCAAATGAGGATAAGAGACATGGTAGGGCAAGCTTGTTAATTTTAATGGAAGTGTTTTGTCTTTTTTCAGTTGCAATGTTACACTGTCATCAGTCTGCAGTTTATCCCAACCATATCCAGCAAAAACTGTATTCAAATTTCCATTTCCTCTAGCAATGCTCCACAAGTTTTCCTTTGCACATAATAGAATCTTATTAGCACAAAGGACATTCCCGTAGTGGTATCATTTTCCCCATTGGAGAAGTACCATGCTCCATTAGAAGGAAGATGAGAAACTAGGATTTGGGTGTTTGATTTCTTTCACCTGGTGCTTGAGGCATAGGCAGAGTTCAGACTTAGTCAAGCTGTGAGGTCCAGGCGTTAAATAAATGTTAGGATTTGTATATAACATGTATTAAATGAAGTATATGCTTCCTATATTTAAGGAATTTTTTATATCTGGTATATTGTTACAGTGGCAATGTCTTGAGCATAAATTTGTGTTAAAAAGAAGCTTGTAAATAAATGTAGTCATTCGAAGGTAATATGGCTTTGTCAAGATATTGGCATATTTTGTTGTTCTGAATTTCACACCTGTCAAGCATAGCCACTGATATTGATTGATACTGTTGTATGTCTTCTATTAATGCTGTTGTTATACTTCCAGGGGGGGGGGGGAATTGCTAACTACCATTTACCACTCAAACTAGATAGCTTTTTCTTTCATTTTTTAAAATTATTTTCTTACATTAATTTCTTTAATATTTTAAATTTCCCACTTGTTTTAGATCTTCTTTCTTTAAATCCAATCAATTCTTGTTTTTGTTTTTCCCTAAACTTTTTTTATTGTTTCATTTTTTATTTAGAGATTTATTAGATTTTTTTATCCCACCTTTATTATTTTTATAAATAACTCAAGGCCACGAGCATACATAATACTTTTTCCTCTTATTTTCCCCACAGCAACAACTCAGTGAGGTCACCAGTCTCCTGGTTCCTATGCCAGAACCTTAACCATTACACCAAACTGAATCACACTTTCTCTCATTTTTAAACTTCTTTCATCTAATCTTTTGCATATTCCTTGTTGTCTTATGTGATCATCTTTTTTCCACACTATATTTATTGTGTCAAAGCAGATAATTACTTCTTTACATTTCACTGTGTTTTTTAATAAATCTATTTTCCCCTCCTATTCATTTGCTGTATTTTTTGCTAAGCTGGCCTAAGGTTTAAAAAACATTGATAATCTTTAATATATGGCCACAATCAACAAAATGTTATTCAATACCAAGAAATGTAGGGTCCTGCACTTAGAAACAAAAGAAACCCAATGCCCAAATACTGTATCCGATAGGTACTACCTGGCTAACCAATATTACTTATGAGAATGGCGTGGATGCTAATATAGCAAGAGTAAGCATGAGCTTACTCTTAGTGGGTTGCAGCTGCCAAAAGAGCTAATGCAATCCTGGGCTGCATCAACAGAGGTACATACTGTAGTACCAAAAACATTGGTGAGATAACATCTGGTTACTGTAATACAAGAAAGATGCTTAGGAGTTGGAAAGAATAGAATAGAATAGAATAGAATAGAATAGAATAGAATAGAATAGAATAGAATAGAATAGAATAGAATAGAATAGAATAGAATAGAATAGAATAGAATAGAATAGAATAGAATAGAATAGAATAGAATAGAATAGAATAGAATAGAATAGAATAGAAGGGACCTTGGAGGTCTTCTTGTCCAGCCCCCTGCTCAAGCAGGAGAACCTACACCATTTCAGACAAGTGACTGTCTAGTCTCTTCTTAAAAACTGCCAGTGATGGAGCACCCACAATTTCTGAAGGCAAGCTGTTCCACTGGTTAATTGTCCTCACTATTAGGAAGTTTCACCTTAATTCCAGGTTGCTTCTCTCTTTGGTCAGTTTCCAACCATTGTTTAGTGTCCTGTCCTGTTTCTTTGACACCCCCCCCTTCTTTGTGGCAGCCCCTCAAATACTGGAATACTGCTATCATGTTGCCCCTGTTTCTTCTTTTCTTTAGACTGGCCAAACCCAAGTCCTGCAGCCCTTCTTCGCATGTTTTAGTGTCCAGGACTTTGATCATTTTAATTGCTCTTCTCTGAACTTTTTCCAAAGTCTCAACATCTTTTTTGTAGTATGGTGACCAAAACTGTTTGCAGTATTCCAGGTGTGGTCTTACTAGGGATTTATAAAACAGTATTAATACTTCACGTGATCTTGTTTCTATGTCTCTGTTTATACAAACAGGATTGTATTAGCTTTTTTGGCTGCTGCTGCACACTGCTGGCTCATAGTACTGAGAAGAATAGCAAAGATGCTAAAGGGCTGTCCATTAAAGCCACTGAAGAACTTTTAAAGGCATTCAGTATTTTTTTAAAAAAAAAATAGGATAAGAGAAACATGATAGCAGTCTTCCAACAAGGGCTGCCACAGGGAAGAGGATGTGGATGAATTCTCCAGAGTACTGAGGGTAATATTCAGTAAATGGGAACTTTACAAGAGGACAGCCAAATGCAAAATAGGAGGAATTTCCTATCAGAGAGTGTCTATGGAGATTCTCAGTCATCCAGGTCATGCTTGTCCCAAAGGTGTTTTTTAAAAGACAACTGGACTTTGTTTTTCCTTGAAGACGTTTCACTTCTCATGCAAGGGATGAGTGCTATTAAAGATAGTGCCATTAAACAATGGAACAACCTGCTTCCTGGAAGCATGGGGTGTCATCAATGGAGATTCTCAAGTAAATGGATAAATTTTTGTCCCAGACGGACTGGAGATTCCTGCCCTAGGCAGGTTGGTTGGACTAGGAACTTCCAAAGTCTCTTGCAACTCTTATTCTATAATCTTTTTTACTTCCATTTAATTTAGTTACTCCCAAATTCAGCTTCCTTCTCCCTTTATTACTACTAGTTTAAAACCATTTCATGCATGTATTTTCTTTTGTCATTTTTGCCATATAACTTTTCTCAATATTTTTAGTTTACTAATTTTTTATTATCTGATTTTCTGTATTATGGTCTTCCTCTATTTTTTGTTATACTTCCTCTACTTCTTATTCCTTATTACCACATCTTCATCATTTCTTTGCTTCTCTTTCCCAGTTTCAATATCAAAGGCTTCTACTTGTAATAAGTTCTACTTGTAATAAGCACAAAATAATTTGTGCTTTCAGATTTTTTCTTTCCCTCTCTTTCTCTCCCTCCTTTCTTCATTTAGATATGATAGAAACAACACTAAATATTTGGTCATTAATTTTCCTATAAGATAGGAGTGGTATATCCAAAAGAGAGTACTGTTTTGGTCAAAAAGCCTTGCTTCATTTGGGTTTAATGATGCAGTCCTACTGTCTCTCCTGCTGTTTTCTTTTTTCAACTTTTCTCCTTAAATTAGCTTCATGGGATAATTATATTAATAGGCTAAAGTTGGCATCTCATCCTTTTGAAAAGGCAACGGAGCCATTTCCCTTAAGACAGTATTTGCTTAGTTGTTACCAGTAGAGAGAACTAGATTTTTTTAACCAGAAGAAAAGAGCATTTGTTGCAGGATGCTCATTAACACTATTTCTAGAATTGCTATAAACTGGATCACAACGTGACAAAATCACAAGCTTTGGTTGTCTTATATTACTCAAGTTTTCATTCAGCCATCTTCATCCAGACCCCAAATCTTCCATTTATAGACCATTTTCTGTTAAACAGAATGGATTTAGATTTTAAAAAGTTGGTGTGGACAATCTAGAAGAATTGGCAATACTCTGGGTGGTACTTGTCTTCTCTGAAATTTTTCTGCAAAGGCATGGCTTAATAAGAAAGTAGGCCCAGGTAGTCTTTGGGTCATAATGGAAGTCAGGATTAGAATTTCCGTTGTTAGGGATGCAGTCATAAAGTGTGATCTGACTGCATTGCTTACCAATGGCAAATCCGGCTGTTCTCGTTGCCTTCATTAAGCAACAATAGTACAGGTCACTAAACGAGGACTTCATGTAATCGCATCTTCCAGCTTCCAATTGGCTTCCCTATTATCTTTACTTGTGGGTAAATGGCAGGGAACATCTTAAATTACAATCTCATGACTGTGGCTTGCTGTGTCATTGTAATTGCAAGCCAGATGCCAAGCGCCTGTCTTGCAATCACATG
This sequence comes from Vipera berus, assembly GCF_964194415.1. Taxonomy (NCBI): domain Eukaryota; kingdom Metazoa; phylum Chordata; class Lepidosauria; order Squamata; family Viperidae; genus Vipera; species Vipera berus. The sequence goes on along the minus strand of NC_138203.1, from coordinate 183,311,486 downwards.
ACCGCAGGTATACTGTGATAGCCAAAACTATGAAGCCCTGTCATAATTTCCATTTGTTCATCACCGTCACAACTTTGAGCAGTCACTGAATGAATGGTCTTAACCTGAGGACTACCTATAATGCAAATAATATGAGATGGAAAATAATCCTGACTGATGCGTAAACCAGTAAATCTCATTAGGCAATTCAAAATCTCATTAGGCAACTTAAAAAAAATGGTATATTGGAAACTTATGTCTGGCCTTCACCTATTTAGTGGATTCTTTTTCAGAGGAACCCTAGAGTCCCATAGTAGACTTAATGAGCCACACAATACTTCTGGAAATCCTATAACCTTGGATTTCTTTCAGAGCAAACCCTTTTGAACAACTACCTTAGGTTGCAATGAATGCTGCCTCCCAATTGATTTCTTGCCTATTCTAGAAAACATAAGTAAGTTCAGAGTGATAAGATCAATGATCAAATGCTGATGGAAAAACAGATTTCTTTATAAATTATGGATTACTCCAGAATAAGTCTCTGATAGCTGGCAAATAAGTTTCAGATGCAAGGAACTCTGGATTAAAAGCATTCAGTTCTAGGAAAATCCCTAGTTTTTCCTTTACATTGCAGGCAAATTCCCGTCTCCTAAAAGAAAAGAAGCTGTTATGGGGGTCCTAATCTATATTAATGTTTGGAATGGGGGGAATGCTTTATCCTTTTGTACCCATATATGTCTCAGGTTAGTCTTGGAGGTTTGCACCCATTGCAGTACAGATATAAGGGGAAAGGCAGTCACATGGACATTTGATAGTAGGGTGAGCCAACCAACGCAATCTCCTTCTCCATCTCATGCAATTCTCTTCAAAGGTTGGGGAGGCACCAGAAAAGAGCTAAGCAGCAGAGTAATGTTGACCCTCCAGAACTCAGGCAATTAGTTATAATAGATAGGCTGATGAACAAGGATGGATACAAACCTCATACCAATTTGAATGCTGGGTCACTGAATAAGCTTCCTCATATTTTCATTCATACTTCATGTTTTCTCTGGAAGTCCTAACTGTGGAGAAGCTGATTTTCAATAAAAACTAATTCTACACAGTTCCAATTGTCTGGAACCTATAATATAATGAAACTTCTTCATTTTCTCAAGGGCACATTTTTACCAATTTTTCAGTGTGCTATTCATTTAAAGCAATGGGGAGATTACTGTATAACTTCAATCAAATATATAATTGGTGCCCAAAGCTTAGGAAAAGAAAGGAAATGGAGTCAATGTTGAATCCCTTAACAAATGTATGTGTTGTTGGATAAGCAAATAGAGAGGGAAGCCATAGCTATCCTAAAGCAGGAAAATATGCTACGCACACACACATACACACACACACACACACACACACAAACAAACACACATATTTTTGTGCATCAAGGATAATTTACCATTATCTAGAAGAAAGGTAATCTTTCACTCCTCAACATATATTTTATTTTTGACTAATCAACAAATATTATTGGGAAAAATCTATCATAACATCTATTAGATATTGATCTATGTTTGTGGTACCCATCCAAACTTCCTATTCTCTAAAAGATACAACAATGGGCTACTCTGGTTTATACAGTGCCACTCGTGTGTATTTTCTCCCCACTGCCCCCCCCATTTCTGTTTTGTTTTTTTTTATGAAGTTTCTGACTTAATGTTCCATGGCTATCCATAGAGAATTGACAAAAAGGCAGTCTAACATTTCAAAAACAGCATTTCAGCCAAGCATCCAAGAACCCTGAAACATAATTTTCTAAATTCTGACCAGTAAAGAATTTTCAAGCACAAAGGTACTGTCATAAGCATACAGAGTAGAGATCTATTCCTTTTATCCTGCATCAGATGAAACAGCAAAAGTGGTCCTGAGATTCTCAAAAAGCATGCAGTTAACAAAAAAAAGCATGCCAAAGCGTTGCAATAGAAAAAGAGCTCATGATTTTAATTCATTCTATATGGCTTATTGCATGAATTTTTCTTTCTTTCTTTCATAGAAATCTCTCCTCAAATCTATTATTTACTTCAGTACTTTATATATGTGATATCTTAACCTACAACAGGGGACCCAACCCCCGGTCTGTGGACTGGTACCAGGCCACAGCATGCCAGCAACGAGGCTGCACAAACAAGCAAACCCCCATCCGTGGGTTGCAAGCAGCACACAAAATCACACCCCCTCCAATCCGCAGAAAAGCCTCTCTCCACATAACCAGTCCCTGATGCCCAAGAGATTGGGGGACCTCTGCCCTACAACATATATCCTAAGATGGCTTCCCCACTTCCCATCCCCCTGTGCCACTTTGTTCCCATCTTTCATGACTAAGCAACAACCAAGAAGCCATGCTGGATTACTAGCAAGAGAGCTGCAGCATAAAGAACGGACTATTTTCCTGTATATGCAAAGGGCAGAGTTGTAATTTGCCAGTCACCTGCCAGGAATAAGTAGCAATTGTTTCCAGTTGCTTAAATTGCAGCAGGATGCTTGCCCACCCACAAAGATACCCCCTGGCTGCAGCTTTTGACCCTTTCAAACTGGCACAGGCAGCAGGGATGGGCTACGGAAGCTCTTCCCAGCCATAATACACCCTGTTTCTCTGTGCAATCATGCTTTTAACGTGGATTGCTGTGTGACCTGTACAAGTTTAGGCAAGCAGGAAGAATATTAACAAGTCAAATCAGCCATGCGTATTGATGTTGCTTTTTGCATTAGCAAAGGCCAAAGCAATGTTTATTGTTTCAAGAAGAGGGTATAATTATGCCAGACGTCAAGCAGCCTGCAGAATATACATTGTCTTTGGCTTCGCGGTCTGGAAAAGGAGAATGCAAAAGATGGGCAACCTAATGGAACAAGTTTGCGTTTCTTAGGCTTTGGTGCTGCATAGGAAAAATTCATAACAGGTATTTCCGTTGGAAAATTTAACACAACACAGAGCTGCAGAGCCTATTGACTGATTCTCCCAAGCCCTGCTCATTAATCACCTGTCAAAGATCATTTCTAATGTTAGAGCCAAGCAAGAAGAAAAAATAAGCAGGTATGGAAGTAAACCCTGGAGAAAGCAAGGACTCTGCGTGCCTCACCCACACAGGCACTCTTTCACTTTTAGATCATCATGGCTACCACTGTAGTTCAAACCCGTGGAGGGCACTGAATTAAATAAACCTACGCTACTATTATGTTCAAACAGGGAACAACATCACATTCTACACTATAAATCAGATGTATGTGTAATCCTAGTTGTCAAGATGCAGTTTTGTTTCCAAGCCATTTCTAGTCTTTCAAGGTGGGAATGAGGAGGGATCTGCAATGCTACAGATTGATCAATTCAGCCCTTGGCATTTCTCCCAGACCTTGGGGAGATGTCACCAAACCATGTAAAGAGTACTAAACTGGTTGGAGAGAGGCACCTTTGTCTTCCCGTGCTTGAAATGTGCAGAGTTCTAGGAAGATATTTATTCATGTAGCACTAAACTTTACCCATCCTCACTTGCAAATATATGAAACCAGAGGGAAACAACAGGCAGACTGAATTATAGAGGAATAATGCTGATGGTATTGCTGGAGCCCTATTTCTGGCCTCTTGTTTTTGTGACTTTTTGCTTCATGTTTCACAACTCCCTTTAGTAGCTTTTTTGATTAACAGCAACATTAACTTTTCACCCTGGTTCATAAATCTTCAGCTCTCTCTATAGGAACAATAGACTTGATGGGTGTGTGTGGGCTGGTGTACAGGTGGGCTGGTGTTAATACTTAATACTTTTGTATGTGAACTTTTAAAGCTTTTTCACGTGTTTCCCCCTCACATTTTTCCACAGCACTTCACAATTCAAATTGAAAAAGCAAGGTAAACGAGAGCTGTGGTGACATAGTGGTTAGAATGCAGTATTGAAAGCTAGCTCTTCCCACTGCCAGGAGTTCGATCCTGATCAGTTCAAGGTTGATTCAGCCTTCAATCCTTCTGAGTTCAGTAAAATGAGAAGCCAGATTGTTGGGGGCAATATGCTGACTCTGTAAACCACTTAGAGAGGGTTGTAATTCACAGCGAAGCAGTATATAAGTCTAAGTGCTATTGCTATTTTGTTCCTCCAACCCCTGATTACAGATTGATTGATTGATGGATGGCTGGCTGGATGGATGGATGGATGGATGGATGGATGGATTGGTTGACTGATTATGTGCCATAAAGTCATTTTAAACTCCTAGTGACCACATAGACTTTCTCCATGACAACCAGCCCCTAGGGTCCTCGAACAGCATTCCCACTACCATTATCACTTCTATCCACCTTGCTGCTGGTCTTCTGCTCTTTCCTTCCATCTTTCCCAGCATTACAACCTTCTCCAGAGAACAAGGTCTTCATATATCATAACATGAAACTGAAACAAGGTAATCATATTGTGTGCTAATAGTGTTGTGTAATCCCAGTAGGTTCAGGATTTCAGAACAGCCAGAACAGTCCTGATCTATTGTTAAGGAGTCTGACCATGTCATTGGAAATGGGGTCCAAAAAGAACAGCTAGATATACCAAAAAAAATTCTAAAACCTAACTTTTCTAGTTCCTATAGGGTCTTTGCGCACTCCAGTCAAATTCAGATCCCTGTTTCTTCATGCTATCACAATGCAGTCTAATTCCAAAAGGAAAATGAGTGAATTGTAGAGGAATAATTTCCAGTTGCAGTGTTGAAGCTTGGAGAAGCTCGTGGGCAGGCTGTTTTCCCATTGACTGCAAGTTTGTGTCAGGTCCCCAAATCCTTATTGTCTTTCTTGCATATATACTCTTGTGCTCTTGTTTTGGGGCCTGCCACTCTACTGTGGGGGAGGGGGAATATTTGCTTTCGCTTGGGATAACTTTCACTTTCTACTTTTCCTCTCCCACCTCTATCCACTTGAGAAATGAATGTGTCTCCCTTATCAGGGAGATGGTTACAGAGAAACAAAACTGGAGAAGACCTTGAGATGCATGCAAATTACCCGCACATCATTACCCCCTGTGGATTGGCTGGATTTCAAATGGACATTATGAGTCTGGTGGGAGGAGGAATATTGCTGGTTTATGTTGTTGTTGTTAGCTGCGAAGTCGTGTCCGACCCATCGCGACCCTATGGACAATGTTCCTCCAGGCCTTCCTGTCCTCTACCATCTTCTGGAGTCCATTTAAGCTCACGCCTACAGCTTCAGTGACTCCATCCAGCCACCTCATTCTCTGTCGTCCCCTTCTTCTTGGACGCCTTCCGACCTGAGGGGCTCATCTTCCAGCGTCATATCGTTTTGCCTTTTGGTACTGTCCATAGGGTTTTCATGGCAAAGATACTGGAGTGGGTTGCCATTTCCTTCTCCAGTGGATCACGTTTTGTCAGAACTCTCAGCTATGACCTGTCCGTCTTGGGTGGCCCTGCACGGCATAGCTCATAGCTTCATTGAATTACGCAAGCCCCTTCGCCACGACAAGGCAGTAATCCATGAAGGGGATTGCTGGTTTAACTATACCATTTAAGCAGGATTTTCCCCAGATCTTGCCTTGACTTCCCTACTGTCACTAATCCCTAATAAAAGTTTCCTTTTGAGACAATGCCTGTTTCAAGAATTCTGCTTTCTTGGGTGGTTAGCTGAGGTGGGTCCTTACAGTCTGGGATCATCCCGTCTTCTGTCTTCTGAGCTTTCACTGTGGTAGCATTTTGCTTGCAGGTGATTAAACAGGAAAGATGGCTTGACCTCCTCCTTACAGCAGCTGCTCACATATTTTTTTTCCTACAGTCTGGCAGCTGCAGGCCATCCTGACCTGCTGGTTCTACTTTAATGTGCAGCCAGGATTGTTCTTGCCTTGACAGAGAGTTGCAGGTGCACATGAGCCCAAAGGAAAGGAACAGAAGTGAATGCATAAATGTTCTCTTTCCCTCTTCCCTTCAGGGGGTTTTGTTTCCCAGTGACCATCAGAGAGGGTTGGCAGTAGAGAGAGACTGTAGCCATCTCATTTCTTTCTCTTTTCTGTTGGGAAGAGATTGTGTTGGGTTTTTTTTGCTTTTCCAAGGACCATCCCTCATTCACATAGGCCACTTTCAATGCCTTGCTCCTGCATCTCTACCATATCTCTTCCCATCCTCCATTCCAGAAATGCAGCAACCTTCCACCATGGTGACAGCTATTTAAGGAAGCTTTTGGTTGCCAGTTTTTCCTAAGACGCAACCCTTTCAATCTCACCATTGGCAATGAGCTTTTCCATTCATTAGAGGATCAGTCACTTTGCAGCTTACAGCTTTATAAAAACAATTAGGATCATTTTGCAAAGAGACAAACGTACACAGTATGTTCTTGAAGTGTGGATGCAGGGCATGCTAATAATCTGTTCTGTTTTTGCACAGACCGGGGGAGGAAGGGGATTTTTGTTGCCTCACGACTGACAATACCTTGGTGATTTGATAGGATTGATTGCCTGGTGATGTTCACTGCTGGGTCTCTGAGCTTTCAAGTCAATACAAATGAAAATTATTGCATGTCACCTGCAGACTGGCTAGTGATAGACTGAAATTTTGGAAATATTAAAGTATTGAGATGCCTTTAATATGGTACAAATTAAAGGACTGAAAACAACTGGAACAATTGGCACAGTTTACATTTATTTATTTTATTTTATTATATTATATTTATATACCGCCCTTTCCCGAAGGACTCATTCATAGTGCTGAGCCAGAAACCATGACTTTCAAATTCTCAGAATCTGGTTTACACAGCACATGATGGCAAAACAATGTAAGCTTATTATGGCTTAATGTGATGTATATTTTGTGCTCACTTAGTCCTCTGAAGATTGAGGGATTTAGCATTTTTCCTTAGTCCTTAGTCCTCTGAAGATTGAGGGATTTAGCATTTTTCCCTAAGATGGAAGTGTCAGAATACAAGAGGCAAATTGCTTCTCAACAGTGGCCTGAGACAATTTTCTATTTGTTTTACCTGAGAGCTATTGGTGTTTGTGAGTCTAAAACTAAGGCATCTGTCAGGATGCACTTCAAGCCCACATCTTAAGAAAGCAGAACTCTTGGAAACAATTTCTTCCAAGCAGGAATTTTTATTAAGAGTAGGTGATAGCAGGCATAATAGACAGGATCTGATATTTCCCGCTCGACGCAGTAGATTATAGTATTCCCAAGCAGGAACCCACCCCATAGATCGACTGCCCGATGTGGGATAGCCAATCCCCAAGTGTTAAGTCCATTGTGGGAACCGGGGAGATAACATAGGCCCATCTCCAGCTCATGCAGCGAGGATTGGCGTCTTCTTCACACCTTTCTCTGAGAGCGTAGATATAAACCAGGCACTCAGGTTACATTCCTTATTTCCTCCTTTGTTCTTAACTGACAGTTTAAAAGATAAAGTTCAGAGAGAGAGAGAGATAACACAGGAAACAGGATACAGACCTAATAAACAAAGTAAAGGATTACATTGTAGCGAGTAGAGGAAGTGAAAGTAATAGCCCTGCAGGCACATCCCCCCTCCCCCTTGGAACTATGGCAAAACCCAGGAAAAGGTGGCATGAAATAGAAATGAAATGAAATAAAATAGGAATGGGTTTTGACAGCATCAGAAGTAGTCTAGCCATGATTGCCACTAGTTTGGTGTCAATATCTTCCAAGGAAATATGACCATTTTTAAAGGATAATCCTTTGTTTTCTTGGCACCCAAGACTGTTTTGGGTGAATCAAACTAATCCAGTTGACTGTGTGATCAAAGCCTGGCCCTTTTCTATATACTGTATGCAATGGCTGCAATACAAGGGAGTGACTTTGACTGCATGCTTGTCCTCTTGACCTTTTTTTTACCCTTTTTCTGATGCTGTCCCTGCTGCTCCCATTCAAAAGTACCCAGGCTTCCTGTTAGGATTTCAAGGTATGGACATCAGGAAACCTAACAATCATAATACTGCTAGAGGGCTTTGTAAAATCAGTATCTTAAAACATTTCCACAGCCCATTGAAAGGTTACCACACAAATAATATCAACAGATCCTAAGCACAGCTATGCCTTGGACTGAAGCAAATACATAATTTCTAAGAAACAGACCCATGGGAATTGCATGGGCTTCTGCAGTGGACATAAAGAATATTATTGCAAGCATAAAGAACAGAAGGAGTCACTTATAATAAAAGCAAAGTAATCAAAGTTTCAGTGGCACTGTTATGAGACGAAGGATATGGTAAATATCTTTTAAATTAAAAAAATGATCTGAAAAAATGATGCCCATGAACTCTTGTGCTGAAGTGGAAATAAGCTGTTCAGTAACAAACTTATAGCATTTAATGCATTATACTTGCTTTCATTTCTATCTTAAAAAGGAACCCAGCACAGCAGATAAGTACATTCCTGGGATAGAACTACTTGTGTGCCATTCTGTGGTCACTCAACAACATTCAGATATCATAAGGTCAACAATTACTCTAATTATAAAAGAGATTGCTTTGCTTTTATTCAGAATGATAGACCTTTGTTTCTTCACTGAATGTTAACTATATTAATTGGTTAATTTCATACTTGCCACTGAAATGTCATGTGGTTCAAGTGTGTTCTGTATTGTGTTTGTGTTTATTTGAAATGATGGGATACAGCAAAATGTTCAAGTTGATCTGTATGAAGCCCGTGCAATGAAGTGTGCTGCTTCATTGAAATTCGGTGCCTTGAGAAAAGGACAGGCTAAACATGGGACTGATTCTGCCATAATTCCCATTATAGTCTGTCAACAAGGCAATGTTGGTGGGTATGGTGATACAGGTAATCCTCAACTTACGACACAATACAGACACATGGTAATACAGCAAACTCCAATACACAGCAGTTACAGCAGGAAACGGACGAGAGAGAGAGAACACAGCAGCAGAGCCTTCCCTTTCATACTCAAGCTCTTAAAGAGACATAGACTTCTGCTGAGTCATTCCTATCACTGCATCATTCACCTTACATTACATCATTACATAAGCTGTTTAGCTATTAAATTAATACCTTGACATGGGCCCAAAATTTTGGTTGCTAAGTGAGACATTTCTTAAGTGACTTCTGCCTCATTTTATGACCTTTCTTGCCACATTTGTAAAGTGAAACACTGCAATTGTTAAGTTAGCAACATAGTTGTTAAGTGAATCTGGCTTTTCCATTGGTTTTGTTTGTCAGAAGATCACAAAAGGTGATCATATGACCCTGGGGCATGGCAACTGTCATAAATATGAGTCAGTTGACAAGTGTCTGAATTTTGATCACGTGACCATGGGGATGCTGCAACGGTCATAAGTGTGAAAACCAGTCATAAGCCACTTTTTTCAATGCTGCTGTAACTTTGAACGGTCACTAAATGAACTGTTGTAACTTGAGGACTACCTATATTTACTGGATGGAGAGTTTCTTAGAGATGATGGCAGTCTAGATGGCTTGTCAGGGAGCTGCCAGGTAAAAGACACCTCAAAAATCAGTATTATTATGTAATTTTAATGAATATGGAAAATGTGCTCCCTTAGCTAGTTCACAGCAACTACAGTATTAAATTTGACATTTAGAATTTAGGTCCCAGTGCTATTGTTATTGGGTTTTTAAAAAAAAAAAACCCAGCAATCTCCAGTTTTTCATGCTAAAACAGTGCTGGAACACTTCATTTTCCTGTTGATTAAAACATAGGGGGAAAAATAAGAAATGAACTGCCACAAAAAGCTTGTTACAGGGTTGTATTTCCTTCCCTATAAACTTTTTAGTGGAGCACTCCTGTGGTAAAAGAAGCCAAAATAAATGCTGTAGTAGTAGTAGTAGTAGTAGTAGTAGTAATGTAGTAGTAGTAGTAGTAGTAGTAATGCATGGGTCCGGATTACTTACGGGAGCACCTGCTGCCGGCGTCAACTTCCCTTTGTCCTGTGCACTCCCACAGAGAAGGCCTCCTCAGGGTGCCGTCGGTCAGGGATTGCTGGCTGGCGGCCCCCAGGGGGAGAGCATTCTCTGTGGGCGCGCCAGCCCTTTGGAATCTTCGCTCTTTCCACCCTGACCTGAAGACTTGGTTGTTTGAACAGGCCGGCCTGGACTAAGGGTTTGGGTTTATTTTAACTATTTATTGTTAGGGCTAATTAATTTAATTTTCTTTTTAACTTTTGTATGTTGCATTTTATTGCCCTGTACACTGCCCTGAGTCCTTCGGGAGAAGGGCGGTATAGAAATTTAATAAAATAAATAAATAAATAAATAAAGAGGCAGAATCTAATTAGACTGTGGAATCTATCCTTAATCAACTTGTTTTCTGTTCTTGAACTCTATCAGAATGGTATATTCAGGCCACTCTACTTTAAACCCTTTAATTCTTTCTTTAAACTGAAAGATACAGATGTTACATTATGTAATACCCCCATGTATAAAGTTTTAAATTACTTCTCCCTCACCTTGAAGTGGGGGGAGCTTTCTATTTTTTTAACCAGTGCATATCTTGTGTGGTATTTTCAAGTATATCGACCACCAGGCTGCAGCTTGTGACCAGTTTTGTCCTATTGAAACTCATCACACATGGGAACCTGAGGTTATTTTATGGGGTTCAAACCTTCTATCTGGAGGCTTTTAGACAAGTATATATGCAGGAAGAGGGACATGGTGGCTCAGTGGGTTAGGACGCTGAGCTTGTCGATCAGAAGGTCGGCAGTTTGGCAGGTCGAATCCCGAGTGCCACGTAAACAGAGTGAGCGCCTGTTACTCGTCCCAGCTTCTGCCAACCTAGCAGCTCGAAAGCACGTAAAAATGCAAGTAGAAAAATAGGGACCACTACGGTGGGAAGGTAACAGCGTTCCGTGCGCCTTTGGCATCTAGTCATGCCGGCCACATGACCACGGAGATGTCCTCGGACAAGCGCTGGCTCTTTGGCTTTGAAACGGAGATGAGCACCAGCCCCTAGAGTCGGAAACGACTAGCACGCATGTGCAGGGGAACCTTTACCTTTACCTTTTATATGCAGGAAAATATCACAAAACTGGTCACACGGTGCTTCCCTGTGGTCAATGTGATTGAAAATATCATCCCAAGGGGGGGGGGAATCACAGTGTGAAATTTCTACTGATATCAACTTCAGCCTTTCCATACTTTTCTGGGGAATTTCAGAGGAATATATTTAGGATGCTAGACTATATTGTCCGTGGAAAATTCAGCATGTCTTTCTTGAGTTGCCCTTACTTTATGATATTCATTGTAAAAAGTTGATAGATTGATGAAACAATCAAATCAATGTATTTTCAACAATTACTGGTGTTAAATATTGCTGCCTCTCAAAATAAATGTTGCGAATCTACTTTAATGTCTATATAACATAAGATCGCATTCAATGCCCTTAGTCCAAAGGACTTTCATTTAATTTACAGCTCCTAGAATGGTTCTAAAACACAACGCTAAACTAAACTGAAGAAATGATTAGCGCAAAGAAAAAGATTGGTTCCACAGAGTGAGAAATTAGATGCACCACTGTCCAAAAAGTACTGAGGAGCTGAAAGTATCTGAAACATCTGTTCTCTCAGAAGCTAAATGCAGGCCAATAGAAGACTGCCATAAATATATGATTCAAAGTTTGTCTAATCTAAAGAAAGCCCAGACTTAGGAAGGACTGTCCTGGATCCCTGGTGACAACCATTGTATCAGTGCATTGCATTTTTATAACATTTGTCAAATCTTAACCCAAGCCCCATAAATACCAAAAGGCTTGTAAGGAGAAAAGGAAACAATTTTACAAGAGTAAAATTTTAAGAAAGTCCACTTTAAAAAGTCTGGAAATGTTTAATATTTTGGTCACATTTCTATGGAGATTCTCAGTCAACCAGGTCATTGTTGTCCCAAAGATGCTTATTCATAAGGCAACTGGAGTTTTTGTTTTGTTTTGTTTTTCTTTGAAGACATTTCACTTCTCATACAAGAAACTCCTTCAGCCCTGACTGGATGGTGGGGAATGTTTCTTGGAGGAGAAGCGAAACGTATTCAAAGAAAAAGAAGAAAGTCTAGTTTCCTCACAAAAAAGCATCTTTGGAATGGTCCAATTTCTTTTGGAGCCTTCCTATAGAAAAAACTATAGAAAAATCTTTTCCTTTGCAGCCCCCACCATTTGGAACAACATCCCCCACTCCCGAGATGAGGATAGCACCCTCTGTCCCAGAGTTCCCCAAAGCTGTGAAAACATGGCTGTAGTCTCAGGCCTGAGATTGACTTTTATGTTTTGTATAAGGTTGTTGTTTTTTGCTATTGTTGTTTTTGTTGTGTAGTGGATTCTTGGGAAGCAGGAGGCGAGACAAGAGGGTTCAAACAGGAACATTGCTTTATTGTAGTAACAGGAACAGAACTGAGAAAAGAGGCTTCTACACAGCTACTTATATGGTTAGCCACTAGGCGGCGGCCAATAGGTTTAAAGGAACCTATTCCTGCCCCAGAGCCAACCAATGATCGTCCTGCAGACTGCATGTCTGGGCAGCCAGCGACCATTACACAGACACCCTAATTAAGCAATCTCAAGCAGCCTTCAAAGAGATGTGAAAACAGTTCAAGTAAAAGGCCCAATACATTACAGTTTTGTTGTTCTTGTTGTTTATCAGATGATTTGGGGACTCTCTGATTTTATGTTTTTAGCTTTTTTTCAGTTTTGCCACCCAGGATCCATAATTCGCCTGCCACAGGCACAGTAAACAATACTTGGGGGGAAAAAACAGTATTAGCAATGGATTAACCCAAAGTCCCAAACAACTATGGCATTCGAATTCCAGATGAGGACTTTCTTGTGAAAAGAACTTCATTGGAGGACATCTTTTATTGTAGCCTCTGTGTTTTCCTGTTCCTTTTTCTGCCTTATTTTTCTTTCTACAAAAAAAGAAACCTCTTGAAAAAGAAAAAGTAGATGCTAGCAGTAGGAGCTGTCTATCAGTAAGAACTCTTACTGAACTTATGCCAAATCTTGTCCCAGTGATGGTCAGGACTGTGCATTAGCTAACACCCCTTTAAAACTATTGAAAGGCAACTCAAGGCTTTCAACAAGATAGAGCATGCTTATCAATTTAGTGCCTATATAACCACCCCTCTTGGAGTCTACCAATAGTCTTTTCCCCCTTAATACCTATTAGATACGTGGGCAAGCTACTACAAAGCAAATCACTCTTTTTAAACAGTTTTTGTTTAGAATCAGAAGTGTGATGCAAAGATTACAAAAGCAACAACAAAGATCTGACAATCCCCACAGACTTTCCAACAGTTCCTGCTTGTTACAGTATCAAAATGTCATCTGCAAACCTACATACTGAATGTCTCCATAGAGAAAATTATAAATCTTGTACTACTGTTACTTCATACAAATACCTATGATAATGAGTGTGGAGCTATTCGGCATTAGGCGTTGCTGAGAATCTAATACAGTAGAACAAATTACACGTAATTGAAACCACAGTCATGGTTTGTGTTGCTTCACAAAAATAATGATGAAAACAAGTTTCATTCTCAGCATAGAGCTTCAAGAGTTCCTTCTTCCCACTGTACCAAAAGGAAGAGTGAAGAAATAAAAAAAAATAAAGAGAGAGGAAAATAAGAAAGCTATTACGTTTCTTAATTGCTGGTTGAGGTCTGACAGCTATTTCCCCTACAAATAATCACCTGATAAGTGGATAGATGTTATTATAAGATGAACAGCTCAATATATTTCACTGTTCCCTTTTCTCAGGAACTGAACAAGGATTATATTTTCATCTGGGGGGAAAAATAGCACTTGATATCAAAACAGTCTATAAAAACTACTCCCAGCAATAGAACATCAGTGAAGAGCAATTCAGGTAAATGCTTAATATAGATGAATGGTGTTCTCAGATTTAGCCAGGTGAGTCTCCCTGAAAACAAATATGCATCATTCATACTAATTACTTACCTAGATTTTCTTTCCTTTTGCATCAGCATTCTCAATGCCACCTAGAAGTGTAAGTTACATGTTTAAAAAAACCACACAAACTGCTGTATTAGCTACAAGTTCCATTTGCTTGTGGGAGTTCTAAAAATATAGAAAAGATTTATCTCTACAAAAGATGATTGTGAATACTGTGAAATAGAGTGCCTATATACATTTGTTTCATATACCAATTGTCTGCACTTTCCATCCTCACTCACTAATGTGTTTGTTTTCTGAGATAATCTTCTAGAAAACATTGTTCTACCAAAACCAGCCATGACTATCTGTTACACATAATTTGTATTTTCACTTTAAAAAATGCAAACACAGAAAAAGCAAACTGGTTCCCAAGATATATAAGATGGAGAAAGAGATTTTGTGAGTGTGCCCCCTACTATCACTAGTTTTGGATAAGGTACAAATACTTGTAAATTCTCAAAGGACAAAAACAAACCTGGGCATGATATTTAGCAGAAATAAGAACATTTAAAAAGTGAAACTGAATTAAACTTATAGCCTTTCTAGTTCTGCATTCTATTCTATCAATGTATGGAAATCCTGTAGACAGAATATGATCACAAGCAAGTGACAGATTACTCATGCAGCAACTTCAATATTAGAGGTAATATACAGCCAAAATTATGCAGACCTATAATGTTAGTCTCCATGAAGTCTTTAAAACCATTTAAACTGAAGTCTAGGACAATCCTGATACTGCTAAGCTTGTAAGCCACCCTGAGTCTTCGGAGAAGGGCGGGATATAAATGGAATTAAAATAAAAAATAAATAGAAATAATCCTATGGACTAGGACACGGGTCGGCAACCCACGGCTCCGGAGCCGCATGCGGCTCTTTGAGCCATCTCCTGCGGCTCCCAGCCGCCCAGTACGCGCGCACCTCTTCGAACGGACAGTGGTGCGCGCGCACCTCTCCAAATGGAGAGTGGCACCGCCCGTTTGGAGAGGTGTGCGCGCACCTCTCCGAATGGGCGGAGGTGCGCGTGCACCTCCCCAAACCTTTGGAGAGGTGCGCACGCACCTCCGCGCGAACGGGCAGTGGCGCCGCTCTTTGAGAAAGCTGCCACGGCACATTTGCAGGCTGCCGAAAGCGGCAGCTTTGCAGACGGGCCATCGCGCAACCGGGAACCGGTTCCATCACACATAAAAAAATGGCAACCGTGCGCGTCCACGCATGCACAAGAAAAAACCATTTTGCGCATGCGCAAAACATTTTTTTGCGCATGCGCATGCATGGACGCACGCACGCGGCTCCCACTTTTTTATGTGTGATGGAACCGGTTCCCAGTGGCTCTTTTCCTTTTTCAGGTTGCCGACCCCTGGACTAGGACATGCAAATTCTACTGCATGCTGGCAAAAGTTCAAATCATCATCTCTGTCACTCTACTTTATAAGGCCCAAGAGCATTCCTTTCCCACAAATTAGGACAACTTTGGGAAAAAAAATTGGTTGACTGGTATAGTTTGGCCATAAGTTCTTGCCTGATCATTGTTCATGTGTGCATTATATATGACATGAAAGGAAAACAAAGTCTGGTTCCAAAGACTTCTCATAAGAATGTTGGTTGCAAAAGCTGGGAATTGCAATCCAACATATCTGAATTTGATGCTACAAAGATATTCTGTTTCAAAAATATTCAGGATATGTCCCTTTATCTTTTTTATATTCATATATATATATGTACAAACAGAAATCTTTTATCTTTTTTATATTCATATACATATACATACACACACACACACACATATGCAAGACAACCTATGAACAGCATGCAGAGCTCTGTCATTCACTGTTGTCATGGTAACAGAAATATTGCCAGGCCTGTTTCATTCTATGATCAGTGATAAAGCAGAAATTATTTATATCCAATATTAATGTATTTTACTATGTTGGCAAATGCCAAAAAGCTGTTTGTGAGCTTTTCATTGTCTTTGATCAAGGAGGCAGCAAGCTGAAAACATCAGAAATACATAATATCAGCCTTCGCAAAACATCATGTGTGGAATTTAAAGTGCTTGTCCCAATTTGCTATTTATATAGCAAAGTTACATTTTTATCCCAGATACTGTATTTCTCTCAGTAGAAATAATTTCATCTATTCATTGTTTTAGAACTACCATTCCAGTGATTCATTAACATATAAAATTCACATGCAATGTTATTTCTTATTTTTGAATGACATTGATAAGAATTGTTGAATTTAATTATTCCATTTGTGAGTGCAAACGAGTGAATGAGAGAGAAAAGCATACCACATAAAATAAGTTACATTTGACCTATATACTAACCAGAAGGGCCAAAGTGAGGGAGAGAACAGATTTAGGACAATGGATAAAAGAAAGGGAGGAAACCCCAGAACAAATACAACAATCTAGCACTAAGAAATGGTGGTTTATAAAGGAATCGTTCTTACATTCAAAATATAAAATTATGATTTTATACAAATGGTAAAGGATGCTTTCAATGTGAATCTAGTGGGAAACTTTATCATAGGGTTAAATCTCTGTTTCAGTTAAAAGATAAAAATAACTTAAATCGAGACAAAGTATAGCTTAGTAGAAGCAACTAAGCAGAAGCAAATGAAATATAATAGTACTTGCCAAGTTCTAGAAATCAATAGTCCAGTGGCCAATGTGTGTAAAAAGAAACAATAGTTAATTGATGTAAAATTATATCTTATAGGGAAGAGTCAGAGAAATAAACATGGGAGTAATGTTCTCTTCAGAGCCCCCTTGTTTAACAAACAACGGTATCTAACATTAAATGAGAATTTATATACAACTGTCCATGAGTATGCGGTGGAATAAAATAAACAAAGAGAAAGTCAGAATTTGAGTTTGAAACCTGCATCAAGCTGGCAGGGTCATTGTGACTGATACAGAGAGATAATTGGAGGCTTTCTACAAAAAGCATCAACTGAAGCAAAGCAAAACATGACAAGAAGCAGCAGCAAAAGACTGTTAGGAACACATATATTTTCAAGAGTAATTGGTCAATTTTAAGAACAAAAGACCTGAGAACAAAAAGAGATTCAGGACAATGACACATTGATTTCTGGTCCTGCGCAGCAGCGCAGCAGTCGAAGGGATCAGGGCTCCATGCCCTTTGGCTGAGTTTCTTCCTGTTAGGGGAACCTAAATGGGCCAAAAGCCAACCCAAAGAGGTGGCAAAGAAGGAAGGAAGTCCAATGGACTACAGAGAGGCAGCGGTTGACCCAATCGGTCCAGGAAAAGCCTCCCAGAAACCAACAGGAGAAAGGCTAGCCTAACTTCAGAGTCTAGCCCAAGCTGCAAGCAACCAAAGTCAAAAGCACTATTTTAAGCTGACTGTATTTGAATCTGGGTAAGAACATCGATTTTCTCTATCCTACTTATCAAATTTCCTGAAAAAAAAATCCCAAGAAGCAAAAAACCTCTGAAAGTGAAGAAGGGGGATTTTTGCCCCACCCTTTTACTAATGGAAGTGGCAAATTAAACCATTTATGGGGGACCAAAACGTATTGAAATGAAATGACTATAAAACATAAACTTAACATTAAGAAAACCAAGATCATGGCATCTGGCCCTCTCAATTCCTGGCAAATAGATGGGGAAGAAATGGAGGTAGTGACAGATTTTATTTTCCTCGGCTCCAAGATCACTGCAGATGGGGACTGTAGCCAAGAAATTAAAAGACGCTTGCTCCTGGGGAGGAAAGCCATGGCAAATCTAGACAGCACACTAAAAAGCAGAGACATCACCCTGTCAACAAAAGTGCGTATAGTCAAGGCTATGGTCTTCCCAGTTGCAATGTATGGCAGTGAAAGCTGGACCATAAGAAAGGCTGAGCGCCAAAGAATTGAAGCTATGGTGCTGGAGAAGACTCCGAGTCCCTTGGACTGCAAGGTGATCAAACCGGTCAGTCCTAGAGGAGATCAACCCTGACTGCTCTTTAGAAGGCCAGATCCTGAAGCTAAAACTCAAATACTTTGGCCACCTAATGAGAAGGAAGGACTCACTGGAGAAGAGCCTAATGCTGGGAAAGATTGAGGGCAATAGAAGAAGGGGACGACAGAGAATGAGGTGGCTGGATGGAGTCACTGAAGCAGTAGGCGTGAGCTTAAATGGACTCCAGCAGATGGTAGAGGACAGGAAGGCCTGGAGGAACGTTGTCCATAGGGTCGCGATGGGTCGGATACGACTTCGCAGCTAACAACAACAACAACAAATGACATTTATAAAACAATAATACTGAAGCCTGAAAAAAAATCCACTGTTGTACAAGTTTATGCTAAATGTGGATTAAACATGTCTTGTCAGAAATGTAAACTTAATTGTAAGATTAAACTTACTTGTAACTAAGTAAGGTTTGATTGTTTAAAAAAAGCCTGATATTGGGTCATATAGTCTTACTGTGTTCAAGCTATAAAATCTTACTTAAATATATGGAGCATGGAGATTTACAAATGGGCTCCAGATACCAGCACTACACCCAATACATCCCTCTTTTTATGCTTCACTTAGGTCACTCCTTGCAGACAAGAATTCTTATGTGCAATAAAATCTATTTATTATCTAAGGATATTATCCAAGTATATATTGTAGTCTTGAAGTCATCCAAGCTGGATGGAAAAGATTTGTGTTAGATTTCTTGCTATAGTTGTAAGTGGATCGCTGCAGTTGTTAAGTTAGCAAGATGGTTTTAACTCAGGCATGTGAAACTCGTGACGTCACGTGACGTCCCGCAATGTATCACAACTTTTTCCGGCAATGGGGAGGGCTTGGTTTCATCGTGATGCATCCGGCCCATGGGCTGGCAGTTTGACATGCCTGTTTTATGTGAAGCTAGCTTCCCTATTGACTTTGCTTGTCAGAAGGTTGCAAAAAGTGACTCTAGGACACTGCCACCATCGTAATTATGAGTCACTTGCCAAGCGTCTGAATTTTGATCATGTGACCACAGCTGCATGATCAAAATGCTGCCACAGTCGTAAATGTGAAAGACGGCCATAAGTCACATTTGTCAGTGCTGTTGTAACTGTTGTGATTCAGGGTCAGCCTGTGGGTTCGGCAGTTGGGTCGGACGACTCAGAGGAGGAGGGGGGTGTTGAAGAGCTTGCTGAGGGGGTTGAAGATCTTGCTGATGAGAGCCCTCAGCCAGGCCCCTCCCACCTGGTCACGACGGAGACCCAGCTGTGTGAGCCTGACAGCGTGGATGAAGATGACCCACAGCTGGCCCTGTTCAAGGACGCCCGACGCAGGAGGCAGTCAATCAGGAGTAAACAGAGGAAGGCAATGGGGCACCTCGGAAGGAGGCAGAGAGAAGCCACGCCCTGAACTGTATAAAAGGGGAATGCGTGGGAGGGCTGGTTTGCTGAAGGCAACCGCTTGATTAGTTCCTGTTTCATAGCTCCTGTTTCATGGTTGGTGTGTTGTTTTGCTCTGTTTTATCTTAATAAATTTGGCAGGCTTAATTCCAGCCTCTTGCCGTTTGTAAAGGGGTTGTCCCTGCCTTTTCTGCAGGGCCGGTAGCAGGCTGGTACAGAACAGTAACTTTGAATGGTCACTAAACGAACAGTTGTAAGTTGAGGACTACCTGTATTTGTTCTTTTAAACTTTCACTCTACATCTAAAAGAGATTGATTTCAGCAAATGCTCACTTTCCTACAACCCTTTAATGGGTTTCTAGTAACTTAACCATTTGGGCTGATGAAAGGAAGCACAATAAAAAGCACTTGAAAAGTACTTTTCCTTCACTGCTAAGTAGCCAGGGATCTTGTCCCCAGAGTAGTATTCTAGGATCAGAAGATACAGCCTCACTAAGCTACAATAGCTGTCCTTACTTAGGCATTAATCACCACAAAGAGTCATTGTTCCCGAACCCATACAGTGATGAATGGACAGCAGTAGTAATCCCCAGTTGCTACTCTGCAGAGTTTGAAAGGTTGGAAATTATGTAAAAGAACTCAGAATTATGTTCATCTACCAGTCTATCTATCTGCGAGTTAACTATCTGATCACTGAACAGAATTGGACCAACTTTAATGTAATGGGAGAAATCAGCAAAAGAAAGATAACGTCCCCAAAACTGGGCTATATATTTGCTTGACGATATAGAGAAAGAGGGGGAAAAACACCAAAGCAAAAAATATTTTCCTCCTGACTCTCAGTATGAAAGAAAACAAAATTGGACAGTAAAGTAGCTCAGAAGGCTGTCAATTGCTCCATGCTAAGCTCCTCCTCTCCCTACATCCTGGCCTTGAGACCAACATATCTGCAGCCTGATCTGGTCAACCACCTGCCTCCAGAAGTGGTGAATGCTCCAACACTGGAAGTTTTTAAGAAGAGACTGGACAGCCATTTGTCTGAAATGGTATAGGGTTTCCTGCCTGAGCAGGGGGTTGGACTAGATGACCTCCAAGGTCCCTTCCAACTTCTTCTTCTTCTTCTTCTTCTTCTTCTTCTTCTTCTTCTTCTTCTTCTTCTTCTTCTTCTTCTTCTTCTTCTTCTTCTTCTTCTTCTTCTTCTTCTTATTCTTCTTATTCATTATTATTATTATTATTATTATTATTATTATTATTATTATTATTATTATTATTATTTTTATTGAAAAGTTTTAAAAATACAGTTTTCCTTTAAAAAAACCCCTTCCCCCTCCCTACCTCCCCTCCCTACCTCCCCCCTTCCCCCCCCTCCCCCCCTCCCTCCTCCCCCCCACCTCCCCCTAACCCCCCTCCCCCCCCCGGACTTCCCAGAGCTAAATACAAGGTATATATATATAAAAAGGCAATCATAAACAACCATATACTAACAACTATAAATTCTAAAATCCATCACTCTCTAACTTATATAGGATCAAACAAAACTTAGCATTATTAAATATATATAGAAGACAAAATAAAAAAAGAAAAAAGAAAACGAAAGAAGACTTATTCAAATGCTAGATAAAACTTCTTGACCCTATACTTATTCTGGATAAACTCAATCCATTTTCTCCATTCCATAATATAATGTTCTTGCGAGTAATCTTTCAAATAGGCCGAAATCTTCGCCATCTCTGCCAAGTCGGAAACCTTTAAAATCCACTCTTGTATAGTCGGCAGTTCCTCTTTCTTCCAATATTGACCTATCAAAAGTCTTGCTGCCGTAACTAAATTCAGCATCAACTTAGAGTCCACAACTGTAGCGTCAACAATTATTCCCAACAAAAAAAATTGCGGACAAAACTTTATCCTCCGTTTAAAAATCTTCTGCATATTCCACCAGACTTTTATCCAAAAAGCCTTGACCTTTTTACATGTCCACCATATGTGAAAATATGTTGCCTCTTCATCACCACACCTCCAACATTTAGGCTGATAATTCGGATACATACTTGCAAGCTTTTTAGGATCTAGATGCCATCTATAAAACATTTTGTAAAAGTTCTCTCTTAAACTTTGAGCTTGAGTGAATTTTACATTCCTCACCCAGATCTTTTCCCACGTGTCCATTGTAATAACTTCCTGAATGTTTTGGGCCCATTTTATCATACAATCCTTAACAAGCTCTGTTTCTGAATCGATCTCTATCAATGCAAGATATATCCGTTTAATATGTGCTGGTCCTTGATTTCTAATTTGCTTTATCAAATTTTCATCAGTCGTTGCAAATCCATTTTTTTGGTCTTCTTTCCACCTGGCCTGTAACTGAATATATTGAAACCAAGTCTGAACAACCTTCTCTTCTCGCAAGAAACTATATGATTTCAAGCACCAAATATTCCTTTCCAAACTTAAAATTTCCTTGTAAGTAGTCTCATCATGTTTGAAACCAGCATGTATATTTTCTATTGCGTGTTTTGGGATTGCCCACAATGGTATCTTGCTGCTTAACTTATGTCTATACTTCTTCCAAACTCTCAGCAATGCCTGTCTTAAAATATGCATCCTAAACACAGTATCTACCTTCTTATCATACAACAAATATGCATGCCAGCCAAACAACAGATCATGGCCCTCAAGATTTAATAACCTCGATTGTGTCAAATTAATCCAATCACTTATTCCTACTAGTGCAGCAGCTTCATAATATAATTTAAAATTAGGCATTTTAAGGCCACCTCTCTCACGAGTATCCTGCATAATCTTAAGTTTAACTCGTGGCTTTTTCCCTGCCCACACAAATTTATTGATACCACGCTGCCATTCCTCCAAGTTAGAGTCTTTCTTAAGAATCGGTATCATTTGAAATAAGAATAAAAATTTGGGCAGGACATTCATTTTCACTGCTGCAATCCGTCCCAACAAAGACAATTGCAATTTTTCCCAACTCTCCAGTTCTTTTTGAATTTTCCCCCATAACTTTTCATAATTATTTTTATATAGCTTTGTATTAGAGGGCGACAAAATCACCCCCAAATATTTAACCCTTTTAACAATCTCAAATCCAGTTAATCCTTCTAAGAGAGCCTTCTGCGAAACTGTCATATTTCTAGCCAAAATTTTAGTTTTCTGTATATTTACTTTAAATCCAGAAACCTTCCCATATTGTGTTATTATCTCCATCAGGTCCACAACAGAGTTCTCTGGCTGGGTCACTGTAACAACCAGATCATCTGCAAATGCTCTCAATCTGTAATCCTGATCTCCAACTTGTATCCCCTTAATTTTTTCCGAATTCCGAATCTTAACCAATAGTATCTCTAATGTTAATATAAATAACAAGGGCGATAGCGGACAGCCTTGCCTTGTGCCCTTCTCAATATTACATACTGTTGTCAAACTATTGTTAACTATAATTCGGGCAGTTTGTTTTTGGTATAATGCCCTAATCGGTTGTAAAAATTTTTCCCCAAAATCCATTTTGTCTAAAACTTTCAACAAAAATTGCCAGTTCAATTGATCAAAAGCCTTTTCAGCATCTAAAAAGATTAGCGCAGCAGAGATCTGGTTGTGCCTTTCCAAAAACTCTAACACATCAACTATATGTCTCACATTGGTTTTCATTTGTCTTCCACTAATAAACCCCGTTTGGTCCCCATGAATCACCTGTTGCAGAACCCTCATCAGTCTATTAGCCAAAACCTTAGCAAATATCTTATAATCTGTATTTAAAAGCGATATCGGTCTGTAATTTTTAACTAAAGTAGCATCCTGGTCTTCCTTCGGAATCAAAGAGATAAAAGCTGTTCTCCAAGACGGGGGCACCTTTCCCCCCCTCTGGATTGTCTGGAACAGTTCCTTTAACGGTTTTATCATCTCTAATTGTAAGTTTTTATAATAGGCCGCAGTCAAGCCATCAGTGCCTGGTGCTTTATCCACCTTCAGTTCCTTAATAGCTGTAAAAATTTCTTCTTCTGTAATCAGTTGGTTAATCCCCTCTTTTTGTACTTGCGTAAGAACCGGGATGCTAGCCTTCTCCAAATACGTATCAATATCTTTTGCATTAATGTCCTCTTTAGTATATAATTTCGAATAAAAATCCACAAAGGCATCCTTAATAAGATTCTGTTGATACACAACCCTTCCTTTATGCTCAATCTTATCTATATTAGATGCCCTTTGTTTTTTCCTCAGTCTATAAGCCAACCATCTGCCTGGCTTATTAGCATTGCAAAAAGTATTATGCCTAGCAAACCGCAGATTGGTCGCCACTTGATCAGCCATTAATTTATCAAATTGTCCTCGTAACAGTCTAATAGCCTCCTTGATCTTCACCTCCTCTGGGTTCAAAATCAAAGCCTTTTCTTTTTCCTTTATTTCATTCTCCAGTTCTTTCCTTCTAGTTTCCACTGCACGTCTATGTCTATTATTCATATATATCAACACCCCTCTCATATAGGCCTTGCTAGCATCCCAAACCATATCCATAGAGGTACCCTTATTCATATTCATCTCAAAAAAATCCTTCATCCGCTGTTTGCATTCTTCCACATTTCTCTGATTTCTAAACAAATTCTCATTTACGCGCCATGAGCGTCTATCTCCTCTTTCCTTATCAATCTCCAACCACACTGGACTGTGATCAGAGATAATTCTTGCGCAGATTTTCACCTTTTTAGTTCTCAAAAGAAGATCATTAGTCAACAAAATAAAATCAATCCTCGAAAAAGATTGGTGTCTATCAGAATAAAATGTATAATCCTTCTCCCGCAAATGTCTCTCACGCCAAATATCTCGCAATTCCAGGTCATCCTTCATTTCAAAAAAAGATTATTATTATTATTATTATTATTATTATTATTATTATTATTATTATTATTATTATTATTATTATTATTATTATTATTATTATTATTATCTACACTTCCCAATGAGCACAGCACCAGAGAGTTCTGCTTCTCAGTGAACACAAAACACACCCAGAGGCATCCCATATAACTCTGATTAGACCCTCTCACACATATACACATTCTTATTAGTACAGGAGAAAAAGTGCACACGAATGCAGTATTTTACTTCATTACGCCCAATAAACAAGAAAGTACTGCTACCTCCTGTGGCCACTGCTGCCAAAGTAGGTGGAAAGAAAATTCCAAAATGAATTCCATGTTTTGCATGCTTTCCAAACCTTGATAATGACTACCATACAACTAATTTAAAGGCAGCTTAGAGCCGCTGCTGCTATTGCCGAAAGTATCACTTACCAGTGAACAACTTTACAATGCTGAATTTCCTACCCCAGTGGTCCCCAACCTTTTCGGCTCAGCAGATTAGCAGCAGCGGTGGTGGGGGGAGGGGGAGAGGGGATGGTTTCACACAAATGGAGCTTGCCCACTACTTGTACGGCCTGGGTCTGGGCCATGAACCAGGGGTTGGAGACCCCTGACCTACCCCTATCCATCAAGAAGCTGGCCAGGAACTGTCGATGAAAAAGGTGTCCCTCCGTCCTAGTTCAGCCATTTACTACTTTTACATGTTATTACTAACCAACCTTATACTGAATGTCACTGGAACTCTTCCATGCTTTTTTTTTTACTTTTTGAACATAAATTTATCTCTTTCCTAAGCTTATGGCTCTTTGCTTAGCAAGAAAAAGTCTATTTGAATAAACGTTATTGCTTGCTGGAAGGTGCAATTTTAACTTTGGAAATCTACAAAACAGTGAAAATGACTGTCCTACCTCATTGGGTTTGTTGTCCTTGGCAGCTCAGGTAAACATAGCTATGAAAAATTCCTGCAAATGAACAGCTACTGTACTTTCTTTGCATGGCAAAATTTAATTATATAAAGAAGCAAGAAAAATCTAAAATACCATGCTAGCATTTGTAAAGTGGCAAGAGAACTTGTAGCCAAAATCTACTGCTTGCTCTCTACTCTTAATTCAAGCCAGGTTTTGCACATTTTATGCAACTTGCCTTAATACCTCTCTCACACAGCTCAGACATAAATAATGCATTTAAAGCAGAGATGCCATAGAAAGATGCAAGTAGAGTATTGAAGATTTTGAAAGTAGTTTTCTCTAGCAGGTAATCGTTTACCAGGGGCCGTAGGGAACAGTTTTCTGCCAGGAAAGTGACAAAAAGTGTGACCTGAATAATTGATTCAGACAGTTCAGCAAAACAGTACTAGTGTCTTTGCTACTTGCCTATCCAAAAATGTTTTGTAATATCATGGTTGCATTTCTATTTTCACACCTATTTTCTCCCTCCTTTTCTCACGCTTCTTTGCTCTTACTGACAGGACATCTCATCTGACTTCACTGTGGAGGTCAACGCATACTTGCAGAAACTCTAAAAGCCGATCTCTGCTGGGCTCTTTATCAAACATTAGCATGGTTGTTGAAAGAGCTTAAGAGATCAAGAGACATTAATCATTAGCAGAATCATTTCTCCGTGGGGATGCATTGTAATTGGAACTGTGTCAGCTGCCAAAACAACTGTGTAACAACATATGGTCTAACTTCACTGACATGTGTTGTTGCTAAGGCTCTTTTGGTTGACAAGGTCAGCCAGCAGGTTCTGCCTTTGACAACATCTGACCAGAAGCTCTACCTTCCTTCTGTTGCACTTACACTAGCGGCTTCTAACTCCTGCCTTTCCCATAGGTGCTGTTAAAAACAAGAAAACGTAACAAGAACTAGAGCCAATAGAATCCTGACCTGATTCAGGTCCTGGATAAGGAAGTGAGATTACACTCCTTTATGTTGTGCCAGCGGCGGCGGCTTTAAGCTTTGCAAATATAATCATCTTTTGGAGAAATATATGACTAAGTTAATGAAACAGGATTTTGCACCAGCCAAGTGAAGATAAGATGAAGCAGAGCACATGATCTTGGCAAAAATACCAAGTGGCAAGTCAAGGAATTAAGAAATAGCAATGGGTTCATGCTTTGGAGACAAGCAACTGAAGTCAAGATTGCTGGGAGAACGAGGGGAGAGGTTAAACTTCTCATTCCAGCAACCTTGACTTCAGTTATTTGTCTCCAAAGCATGAATCCATTGCTATTTCTTAATTCTTTGATTTGCCATTTGATATTAAACCTCTCCCCTTGAAATCACTATCTGGATTGCTAAAAGAAACAAAATATTAATTTTCCCTCTACCACTCACTGCTCCTATTCCTGTTCAGTCCACAAGTGTTAAAAATTCCTTTAAAAATCAGGTTTTTCTTTGTGGAATTAAAGAGGATACTTTTCTTCAGGCATGTGGAAGGAAGGATGCATAGCACTAGAAATATCTTCTGTATGCCTCTGCTTCTCCCTTTTACCTTTGAGGACCTCTCCCTTCAAAACTGAAGGAGCTTAAAGCTGTAACAAAAAGTATGGTGGTATCACACTAGCTGAAAGGAAGATAGAAAAATAGCTAAAACATAAAAGAAGATACAGAGGTGGCATGAACAGGGCAATATTTATGCTTCAAAAGACATCAGCCAAGCAATCGCTGTATGGTCCAAAGTACTGGCCTGGTGTTAAGATGCGGAGGCCCAAGTCACTAGCCACTGACACCCTATAGAGCCTCTGGACACTACAGCTACAAAACATCACCCTGAGGGTACAACTCCAGGCCCAGAGTAGTGTCAGAGTATGAGGGGTCTTTGGTGCTCTCTAAGCTTGATTGTTTTATTGCAGACGATTCATTACCCTAACTAGATAACATCATCAGTGCTAGTAAGGAGTGCTGTTTGCTGTCAGTTTTTATTCTGGGGTCTTGCCTGTCTGGGTGGGTGGGGGAAATTTTAGGGCTTCTTTGGTTGGGCTGTTTACTACTGGCTCTTTGGCAGTTTCTTGATTGGAGTATTGCTTACTTGATTGTAGGTCTGAAGTTGACCTTGGAGTTGACCTTGGAGAAAGGAGTCTGTTACAATCCCCAATGTCCCTCTTAACAACTGTTCTAAGCAACAGGGCTGCATATTGCATATAACTGGGTTTAGGATAGGTTTGGCCTGGAAAGGCAGTGGAAAATTAGAGTACAGTGAGAAACTATAGGTATAGAAACTATAGATCTGTCATGGTTCTGACAGACAAAGACAAATAAAGCAGAACTCTGAGGCTTGGAAATTCCTCAAAGAACATGTTTATTAGATACAAATTATCGGCACATCAAAAGTGAAACCAAGTCTAAAGACACACGTAACAATTCCCCGATACAAAGTTAAGAAATCCCACCTCTAAAGCTATGCAAGCAACTACGTTCCCCAATACATCTCCTTGGCAGACTTTTCACGAAACGCCCAGCCAGCAGTCTTGGGAGTAGCCAATGACCTTGGTTCCCATGGGATTATTTTGACCAGTGAAGATTATTTTGACCAGCGAAGCACCTGGCAATTTCCCCTCCCCACTCTCAATGTGTCAGCCAAAAATGAATAGGGAAAATGGCCACAGCCATACTCATTTTCATTGTTGACATATGGTATAAAATATAGCATAAATTATTAGCTATATGTATAGGGTACAAGACAATGTAAAGCAGGCATGTCTAACCTGTGGCCCATAGGCTGCATGTGGATCTGGATTGCTAAGAAAAATAGTATATATTTAAAAATAAAGGAAGTTTGTTATTTACATACATTAACTGTATTAAGTCTAGATATTGGACATGGCAATACCTGGAGACAGCACAATAGAAGAGTAAGAACTGGAGAAAATAACAAAATAAAAAGATATGCAAATAGAAATAGAAGTAAGACAAAGTGATATAAGTTAAGTAATAATAAGCCATCCAAAGTCACCTTGGAGGGGAGATGGGTGACATAAAAATTAAATAAATAAGTAAATCACTATTCTCAGTTTAAAATATTGAGCATGTAGAAAATTGCCTAAGAACAAACAAGGCAGGAACCTAAGATTTAAGTTAGATATCTTTATTTTGTGGAACTTCATAATAAAAAGGTCCTGGTGGACTTCTAGAGGCAATATCTCAGACTAGTAGACAGCAGGCACTATAACTTTCACTTGACACTTCTAGAGTGGAATATCAATGACTGAACAACCAAAATATATTTGACCTTGGTAGGAAATCAAGCCTAAGCTTTTCACATAAGCTGAAATGGTGAGACTTTCATATAATGGACACATCATGCAAAGAAGCAGCAGCAATATAGCCACTAAGTTCAGAAGATGAGAAGGAAGATGGCTTCTTAATGCAACAATATCTTCTCTCTCTCCTTTGGGATCCTGCTCCATAATTTGCATTGTAAATCTTCCTCTTCTCCTCCCCTCCCCCACCCCAGTCTTTATCCTGTCCCAACACATGAAACTGTTTTATTTGGTTGGAGGTTTTTAAGTTTGGACATATTTTAATAGTCTACAGATAGAAATTAATTTTGTCAAGGATAGTTGACGAAAGAGAGAAAATTATCAGAGACCCAAAAATTTCAAAATACCTCTTTAAAATAGTATTCATATGTTATGTTGAGTATCTTCTTGTATGTTTATTTATTTGTGTATTTCTGCTTATTATTGTGGTAGACATAATGAAGACTGAAAAATTCATCAATGGTGCATTAATTAATAATATTTTTAGACTGTGGATAAACATTCCAGATATGTGTAGAGTCTCCCTTGAGTAAAGCTCACTTCCTGATACGTATATAGGTACCTTTAGATTGTTGTAGGTTGTTTTTTTAAAAAAAATATGGATGTGGTTTGCTGTTGCCTTTAAGATTTGTTTTTTCAGTTTCATAGTCATTCTACCTGCATGATATTTGCTGTGGTTTTCTCCCCAAGTACTAATCCTGTTTAGCTTTTTCTTTCTTTTTTTATTCAAGTTTTATTGGTTTTTCAATATTTACATATACATGTATTTGTGAAGCAATATGGTGGTTGGGTAGTGAAAAGTAACAAATAACAAGTTGTTTGTAAATAGTTCAGGTTGCATCAGTAAAGATTCCCTCTCTGATTCCCTTAGTTTTCAGATAGTCAAAGTGATCAAGTTACTACATTTCTAGATATGACCTAATCAATTAACAAAGTTTTCAATGTAATTAGACTAATACATATCAAAATCCTGTTTTTAAGTTTTACCTAATTGCAATAAAATACTCTAAAGTAGCCTATAATATACAGAAGAAAGCTTACTTTTTGGGTAACCTACAATTCCCTATTTCAGTAAAGAATAATTCTCTTGTCTACAAAACTTACATTGTTCATTACAGATCATTCTTATGATTTAGCAGTAAAGTCTAGTTTTCATCTTAACAAATCACCAATTGTTAGAAAAGATTTTTTGTCTTAACCATTCAACACTATTAAAATACTATCTTATATTATAAATTCTATAGTATAATGCAAAGTTTATTCTAAAAGCTTAATTTTGTTTTCCTTTAAAAAATCTAAAACCTAAATATGAAATCAGTTTGTTTTTTTTTAAGATTCCCCTTAGTCCATCAAAAAAGATTTTTTAAGTTCTGTCCTTACAAATCCCAAAAAAGAGACAAGTGTAAATCTTTAAATCTCTCGCCTTCCTTTTGTGCCAGTCAGGCTTCCATCTTAGTGTTTTTAAATTCTCAAATGTGTCTCCCTTTCTTCCTCTACCTCTTATTTGAATCCACGGAGACCATCCAAATGACAGTTTTGCCAAGCTGGTGTCCCCTTTATAATCTTTGAAATATTGCTTTAGTAGCTCAGTTTTTGATGTTTGATGTAATTCTTGTTCCATTTCCATCTGGGTTAGGTAGAAAGTGATAGCTAATGTTGTTATCATTTGATTAGCTGAATCCTTAACATACTGTATTTGAAGGCTGGCTCAGGAATTCTGGGAGTTGAAGTCCACGAGTCATAAAAGAGCCAAAGTTGCCTACCCCTCCCCTAGGCGCTTCCCTCACCTTCCCATTCCCCAGGAAAGTACATCAAAGAAAAGAGAAACAAAGCAAATCTAAGCACATCACAAGAGAGCTCCAAAGGTCCCCCCTCCCATCAGAATGGTAGCATCCCAACAGGGATCTATAGGGACCTGACATTCTTCTTTGTTCCTTGTTTTTAAAAAAATCATGATTTTTTTTTCTCTTTCAACATGGACCAAGGACAACGAGAGGGTTTTGTGCTTTGAAGTTTCTGCTGCTTTGAGACTATTATTTTGTATAAACACTTCTGTGTCTCTTCATTTCAAAATAAACAAGCTTAGAATTAGAAAAAATAATAAAAGCCAAGCAAGCTTGGAATAGGTTATGTGTGGAAGAGATAAATCATCTGGGAAGATTAAAAAGTGGTCTTTCCCGTTATCCAAAAGGCATAATCTCTGGAATTAAATAAATCTTTTTCACAACTAAAAAAGCCCTCATTTTTTAAAAAAATATAGATTATTATAATTAGAATTTCAAAACAAAATGAAAAAGTATAAAACTAATACAAATGCATATTTAAAGAAATATGGTGGAGCAGTGGGCTAATGCCTCCTTAAGTAACACCAGCTGCCTGCAATCAGTGCAGGTTCGCATCCCACCAGGCTCAAGGTTGACTCAGCCTTCCATCCTTCCGAGGTAGGTAAAATGAGGACCCAGATTGTTGGGGGCAATAAGCTGACTTTGTAATAATGCCGCTTGGGGTGTGTGTGTGAAAGCCCTAACAAGCAGGCATATACATAGAATGAAGGCTACTGCTAAGCTTGTAAGCTGCCCTGAGTCTTCGGAGAAGGGCGGGATATACAGTAAATGTAATAAAAAAAAGAAAAGAAAAGAAAACAGTATAAGCAATGGAATAGGGATGGATACCAGTAAATTGTGAAGAACAAGCAGATTGAAGATATCACATGGCTAATATATTCTAATACACCAGTAAAAAAGTAGACTATTGTAAGACGTTTCATACTCAATTTTTGGCTCAGAGATGTCTCTATAGAATTGTAAAGCTATCTGGTTACACAATTAAAATCAATAGAGGGAAAACATAAAAGCTATAAATAGTTTTTTTTAAAAAAAACCATATTAGAATACTGTAAATCAAGGGTCCTCAAAGCTGGCTGAGGAATTCTGGAAATTGAAGTCCACAAGTCTTAAAGTTGCCAAGGTTGAGGACCCCTGGAGTAAATAATGTGTAGACCGTATGTCTGATGTGCAGAACCCGAATTTGGGGTATGGCACAATCCCACGTAAAGACTGTAGTTCAGAAGCAGTTTCCAAATATAATTCAATTATATGCCAGATTTATTTCAGATTTTTTTTTATATACGAGATTGGTGAAATTTAATAAAAAAAATACTTCAAATTGAAATGGGATTACAGTTTTCAAGATTTCTTTCATTTTTGCATTGAATTTTTGGTAATATTGAGCTTTGCAACATCACCATCTTGTAGAGAAGAAAGATCCAATCTATTCATTGCATTTACAGCATTTTGAGGGAAAGGAGCCGTTCATTTTAGGAATGGGATAATGTACTTGCAATATAAATTGTTGTATCACTTCTCTCTATGTATAATGTTTGAGACAACTGTGGTATTTTTAAATTTTGCATTGAAAATTTCACTGTTCTGTATCTATTACTCTATTGAAATTTTGCACTCATTTACTAATACATTTATTAACTTATTCAAGTTCTGAATCCTATTTTGCTAACACAGCATAAATTATACCTAGCCATTATTATGGGTTATAAGATTTGCAAATCCACTCAAATTTCCCAAATTCCCTCTTGTTTTCATTATTTTCTTGTAGCTGTGGCTACTTATTTTAATGAATTGGAACCACTGAATGTAGAAAAGCACTGAATAACAAAAGATTCAAGAGACCTTAATTTTGTCCCATTAATAAATAAATCCTACAATCTGAACAGATTTTTTTCTCTTTATTGAGCATATTTTTTATTATTTTCCTCAGAATAATAAACAAACATTCAAAGCATAAGGAAATATAATCCATACTGAAAACCATGTTAGACCACTAGTATGAATTCACTAGGCCCCTTTGTTCTTTGAATCTTGCACATTTTAAAATTTAACTACTACTTTTCTTAGAGTCACACATCTTACTTCAGATGTTGGGCCACATAATGGTTAGGCTGATATGAGGTAAAATGTTTTGAATAATCAGATTCCAAGATCAACCATGTTTAGCTACTGCCTCATACAGCGACCATGCAAAAAAGGATGGACACATATGTAAAAAACAATGGGCACACGTGTATTCACAGACACAGATGGGCACAGATGTCCTTAACAGAAATTATTTAAGTGTAGAAGTAAGGAACTACCAATGGTATTACCAGTGGATCTCTTAAATATTTACACAATTTCAGGCACAAAAAAAATTCAGAAGCAAAAAAAAATGTAGTGAGTTGACTTTAGAGTGGCACAAATTATAGTCACAACTTTGCAGCTATTTCTTCTTCACTTTATCTACATTACTGTCCTTGATAAATACTAGAGACCAGCCTGCATGGTTTTTCAATGTGTTGTGGTGTTTGTAGTCTGCAAAAAATGGCAAATCTAGGACAGCATTGCCTTCCCTTGGAATTCACTTCATTTGCTTGTTACTGGGAAAAGCCTATATTTATTTAAAAACAAAATTGAACTTGGCACCACAAGAAAGATGCTTCAGACTAACAACAACAAATAGACATAAGAATAGTTGTGGGGTTCAGTGCAGTTCTTTACATTTCTAGATGTACTTGAGAGTCTCGGTTCAAGTTCAAGTTCTTGGAAATTATTTGTCAAATAGATAAACCCTCTATGAGGGAGAAGGCCAGTTAAGAAGTTTGATATATTAATATATATTAGTGTTGTGATTCAGGGTCAGCCTGTGGGTTCGGCAGTTGGGTCAGACGACTCAGAGGAGGAGGGGGGTGTTGAAGACCTTGCTGAGGGGGTTGAAGATCTTGCTGATGATAGCCCTCAGGCAGGCCCCTCCCACTTGGTCACCATGGAGACCCAGCTGTGTGAGCCTGACAGTGTGGATGAAGATGACCCACAGCTGGCCCTGTTCAAGGACGCCCAACGCAGGAGGCAGTCAAGTAGGAGTAAACAGAGGAAGGCGGTGGGGCTTCTCGGAAGGAGGCAGAGAGAAACCACGCCCTGAACTCTTTATAAAGGGAATGTGTGGGGGAGGGCTGGTTTGCTGAAAGCAACCGCTCAGATAGTGTTTCAAAGCTCCTGTATCTTGGTTTGTGTCTTCTTTGTTTTTGTAGTAAATAATTTGGCAGACGTAATTCCAGCCTCTTGCCGTTTGTAAAGGGGTTGCCTTTTCTGCAGGGCCGGTAGCAGGCTGGTACAGAACAATTAATTATTTAATAGTACCAAACAAAAATGAAAAAAATTCTGTAATAGGTCAAGGCTTGATGTGCATTTTGGATATTGTTGCTGGGATATTTACTGCACAAATAAATGGAAACTATTGCAGCTTGTTGTTTTTCTAGGTCAATTCAAATATTTCCAACTGGGTTTATGCTTTACTCCATCCCAAGATTTTAAAAACAAAAAAGTGTCTTATGGCACACTGAGACTAACCAATTCATTATAGGATAAGCATTGATTAAAGTTCAATTCATAAGCTAGAAGAGCTAGCATGGGCCAAGTCAAGCAAAACGCTTACTGGCAACAGTAGCCAAATTGGCATGATTTATTAGAATCACACTTTTTTATTCCTCTGCCAACAAGATTTGGCTGCTACATGCACTTTAGTGAGCTTGGATGTATAATGTAAGAAGAAAGAAAATATCAAGTTTGGCTCGTTATTTTCTTAAGCATCTCAAATAAATGATATTCTCCAAAGGACCTGAAGGCAGGACAAGAAGCAATGGGTGGAAACTAATCAAGGAGAGAAGCAACCTGAAATTAAGGAGAAACTTCCTAACAGTGAGAACAATTAACCAGTGGAACAGCTTGCCTTCAGAAGTTGTAGGTGCTTCATCACTGGAGGTTTTTAAGAAGACACTGAACAGTCACTTGTCTGAAATGGTGTAGGTTCTCCTGCTTGAGCAGGGGGTTGGATTAAAAGACTTCCAAGGGCCCCTCCAACTCTGTTATTCTGCTATATGTAACTGGATGTTTGTTTGTTGTCTCAACTGAAAAAGTTAATATTAAACAGAGGGGATAAGTTAAAAAAAATGTGCTAATGTAGAATCTGGTTGTATCATAGTCTCTCTACTATAGCTCTGAAGACGCCTCGTGATTTTTGTTATATTTTTGTTATCAAATAAAACCAGAGAAGTTATGTATTTAGAGACAAAACTTGAAAGTCATTAATGGGACCCTATAGGTGGCAGCATTTCTTTTATTATGCTAATATATTTATTGTTGAGCACCCCTGGGAATCCATTTCTCTTCAGCATCAATTTTTCCCCCTTGATGACAATGATTATCTGGTGACAGCTAGTACTGTGATCAGCATGCAATGTTCATAAGTGTAACTGCTTTCAAGAGGGCTGTTTGTATAGGTAAGAAAGCACAACATCTAACTGATGGAAGTAGTAAGTGGAATATTTTAGCTGTAAAATAAATTTGTCACCGTTCATAGCTTATCATTACCATATAAGAGCTTACAGATATTCCTCACTTAACAATGGTAATTGGAACCAGAATTTCCACTGCTAAGTGATGTGGTCATAAACTCTGATGTCATTTGACCACATCATTTAGCGATGGCAATCTTGGCAGTCTCTGTTACTCCTGCTTAAATGAAGACCTCCTGAAAACTTCCTGCTGGCTTTGCATAAGCAATGTCAATGGGAAAGTTTGCAGGAAGTTGTAAGTCCCAGGCAGCTTGCAAGCAGGCTAATGGACAGGGAGCTGTTGCCAAGTTGGGAGGGTAGGTAGAGAGATAGGGTACAGTTACAGCTACGCTGGCAATGGCTGCTTCTCAGGGGGAAGAGACTTCCAGAGGGACTTGTGACCTTCCCCGCTGGCTTCCCCATTGTTTTGGCTTGTGGGAAATTGGCAGGGACAATTGTAAATGGCAACTGTAGGACTGCAGGATGCTGCAACCATCATAAGGGTGAGCCAGTTGCCAAGCCTCTAGCTTGTGATCCTGTGACTGTGGTGATGCTGGGATGCCTGGAACTTCAAGGACTAGTTCTAAGTACAACCCATGAAACACCATCGTAACTTTGAAATAGGACCAAAAAGTAGTTGTTAACAGAGGATAACCTGTACTCCTCATTTATCAGCCAAAATTATAGGTACTGTATATTTTTGATTCAGCTATGTTGATACAACAGATTTTATTTTCCTGGGCTCCAAGATCACTGCAGATGGGGACTGTAGCCAAGAAATTAAAAGACGCTTGCTCCTGGGGAGGAAAGCCATGGCAAATCTAGACAGCACACTAAAAAGCAGAGACATCAACCTGTCAACAAAAGTGCATATAGTTAAGGCTATGGTCTTCCCAGTTGCAATGTATGGCAGTGAAAGTTGGACCATAAAAAAGGCTGAGCGCCAAAGAATTGAGGCCTTTGAACTATGGTGCTAGAGAAGACTCCTGCGAGTCCCTTGGACTGCAAGGTGATCAAACCGGTCAGTCCTAGAGGAGATCAACCCTGACTGCTCTTTAGAAGGCCAGATCCTGAAGCTAAAACTCAAATACTTTGGCCACCTAATGAGAAGGAAGGACTCACTGGAGAAGAGCCTAATGCTGGGAAAGATTGAGGGCAATAGAAGGACAACAGAGAATGAGGTGGCTGGATGGAGTCACTGAAGCCATAGGCGTGAGCTTAAATGGACTCCAGAAGATGGTAGAGGACAGGAAGGCCTGGAGGAATGTTGTCCATAGGGTCACAATGGGTCGAACACGACTTTGCAGCTAACAACAACATGTTGATACAACTTCTTCAATGCATGCTTCTTCCCTAATTTCATTGTCATTAACATAATAATAATTACAAACTGATCCAAATTGTCAGGGGTACTTATGAGGAAAGAAAAAATAAATTGTTTATATATATTACATCCTTCCCCCAACCTTCCTTCCCCAGTTAATTCCAGTGGAATTCCATGCTTCTCCTCCATTCATTTATTTGCAAGCCTTATAAGCCATTCCAAACAAACTGATTTTGTATAGCATACCATTTTTCAAATATGTAACTTGGGGGTACAAACAAACCAGTGAACAAACAAACAAAAATAACTTTGGTAACATAATCAAAGCTAAAAACTATAAATTATAATACATCATGCATAAATCAGGAATCTAAATATTTGAAACAAAAAAGATCACTCATCAGCCAGAAAACAGTCACAACAGCCCTGCCCCCAAAGTTAAAAGAAACAACTAAATCTTTACAAACATATTAAAAGTTGTGAGGAGAGATGCTGATCGAATATCTTGCAGAGGGGGAAGGAGTTGCAACTTGTGCAGTTTAAGATTTCATAAAATTATGATTTCATAATTTCATTTACTGATATGTGGCATGATTTTATTACAAGTGAGACAGAGCCATATAGAGTACTGAAATCTTACTATAGTCTTTAGAGGAGCAAGACAATATCAAGGAAATCATAGATCATGAAACTAGTGTTTGCAAACAATGGGTCCTACGGAGAACAAATGGATTCCTCTTATCTAAAAATAATGCATTTAATAAGTGGGTGAAATAAATCTCAATTAAATGCTCTATGGGCAGGCTATAATGAATTGCTCAACAGATAAGCCAGTTTGAGTCATGTAACTAAGGAGGCTGGGATTTCTGGAAGCACAACAGGAGAGCACCTGGTTGTAAAAACTGCTATGAACAAATCACTGTTGTAGAAGGGACAATTGACTAAAAACTGTAGCATTTTATACTTCACATTTAAGGAACGTGCTTTCTTTTATGTGTGATAATTCATAGCCAAATGTATAAAGAATGAATTTATTGTTTATTTCTCATTATCATAATATAATGGCTGATGGCTGAAGAAAAAGAAAAACTTGGCATATGACATCTTATTTCAGATATATCCATACATTTTTAAAATGTGCTTCTAAAAGTCAGATATAGATAGTATAGCTGTACATATAGATGATATAGATATAGATACATAGATGAGAGAGAGAGAGAGAGAGAGAGAGAGAGAGAGAGAGAGAGAGAGAGAGAGAGAGAGAGAGAGAGAGAGAGAGAGAGAGATGGACATCATGTCAGTGTTTTTTATTGACCACACATATAATTTTCTCCATGTCAATCTGTCCATGTCAATTTATCCATGTCAATCTGTCCCAAAACTGATCTTTCAAGTCTAAATCCATCTCCCTTGCTGCTGGTCCTTCTCTTTGCTTTTGTTTTTTCACCTTTCCCATTATTAAAGCCTTCTCCAGAGAGCTAGATCTTCACAAAATGTGTTTGAAGTAGGATAATAGGAGTCTGGTCATCTGTACCTTGAATGAGAACTCTGGTTTGATTATTTTAAATGATTCCTGTGTTTTATTGGCTGTCCATAATTATTCTCAGGAATCTTCTCCAACATCAAAGATCAAAAGCATCAATATTCTTCTTATTCTGCTTCTTCAAAGTCCAACCTTCACTTCCATAGAGTGTCACAAAGAATACAATTGTTTGCATGATTATGCTCTCTGTGTATGTGTTTGATTGATTGAATGAATAAATGAATTATGCTAAGATGTGAAGTACAGAAAAAAATCATGGATGGCATGCCTTCGTATAGTATGGAAAGAATAAAATACATAGATACCTTCAAAACCACTATATAAGAAACGCACTTCTACTAGAATGGGAAAAGGTAAAAGCGAAAATTTACATGAAAATACCTGTTGAAAACGCTTTCAAGAATGGAAGCGTTTGTTCACCCAAACCTAATTAACTATGAGAAAATTGTGACTTATAAAGACAGTTTGAATATTGAAGGGAAACTAAAATTTAGACAAGAACTGGAAGAACAGAGCATTGATCTATCATGGTGGCCACACCTGCAAATTCAAATGAGATATGAAAAAGATGCTAAAACATCTGGATTTTATAAAGAACAGCCAGAATTTGACCAGGTACTATTGACACCAGATGAAAAATTGATTAAGAAACTGTATAAGTATATGTTAAGTTTAAAGATGGAAGAGGAACAAGTTAAAGAAACAATGATAATATGGGCAAAAAATTTTGGGCATAACATAGAGTTAGAAAACTGGCAAAGCCTCTGGGAAAGAAACTCTGAAAAAACAAAGGTGGTGGCTTATGAGGAAAACCTATATAAAATGTTTTACAGATAGCATTTAACACCTATGAGGTTAGCAAAAATGTTCAAAAATATGTCTAGCAATGTTGGAAATATAGACAAAAACCAGGCACATACTATCATCTTTGGTGGACATGCCCTAAAGCCAAAAGATTTTGGTCAAGAATACATATATGGTTAGAGAAAATGATTTAAAAAACATGTAGATTTTAAGCCAGAATTATTTTTGTTAGGTATAATTGTAGGAAATTATGAGAAAG
Source organism: Vipera berus (assembly GCF_964194415.1). Lineage (NCBI taxonomy): Eukaryota > Metazoa > Chordata > Lepidosauria > Squamata > Viperidae > Vipera > Vipera berus. Next base: position 183,272,796 of record NC_138203.1, on the reverse strand, counting down.
AATGTGTATATTTAATGTTACATGTATTAACTGCAGTGAGAATTGTATTTGCTCAACATTGGAAAGATGAAGAATTACCAGCGGAGGGAGAGATAATTAAGAAAATTTTGGACTGTGCAGAAATGGACAGACTTACACTGAAAATGAAAAAGAAGATTCAGAATACTTTAGAACATGGGATACATTTTATTAATGACTAGAAAAACAAGGCAGAGAGAAAGGAGTTTAACATGTATTAGGAAGCTAAATATTGGAACCCAGACAACATGTTGCTGATAAAATATTAAGGATTTGTGATTATAAAAAAATAATAAAGTATTGTTTTAAAAAAAGGAAAAAATCAGTTTTGAATTTGGCCTTGTATCAGAGAAATAGGGTTCAAAGAATTGTGCTTTGGTATTTGGTTCTACTCTAATACCTATTTAGGATCTTAGAAAAGTTATTCGGGTTTTGCCTCGCAATTAGTCTTCCTTTGAATTTTATTTTCCCTGGATAACTGCATCCTCCTCAGCAACTGTAATGTGAATGGGCATATTTATAGTGATCATTTTGTAAGGCAAACACATCACTTGTTTATAACTACAGCCTTAAAAAGTTGGAGGCCTTCACACAGAGAGATGATGACATTACCAGATTCTGTTATGATGGTGCAAACTAAAGTATATCACATCTCCGGGCAAGGAAGAATGGCTACATGCTACCATTGCAGTCTGCTGGCATTTCAGGTGGGAATTCTAACACTTTTATGACTTCCGCTTGATACATCACCTGAATGGAATCAGATAAAAGAATTCTGTGGATAGAATTAAATGACGCACTCCTCAATTTGAGAGGTTTTTGATGTCCAGATGTTCACCGGGTTTGACACTGGAATAAATAGAATAAAGTTCATAAAAAAGAAATCCAGTGCACTGCGATAAGGTATAAAACTATTTCACCAAAAATCCCAATTTAAATGTTCTATAAATATACAAATCAACTAAAACAGGACAGAAATAATGTAAATCTATTACAACAAGATTTTCATCCCTTCTGTCCAGACAAGATGAATTATTTTCACTAATCCCACTGTAACTCCTTTTATTTTTCCACCAGTACTCAGTCTGAATTCACTCTTCAATATCCTCATTTTTAATTCATATTTGATAATATTAGACTTGCCCAGTCCTAATTCATCCAAAAATGCCTGGCATGGCACCATCTAATTTCAGTCTTCTTCTCTACCTTATATAACTGTGTTATGATCTAAGACCAGTACTTCTTTGTCTTTGTACTACCTTCATTGAAAAACTTGTAGTAATAGCTATGAGTAAAAGATGCCTTATAATGGGTATTTTGGAGTACTTTTGGCAAAAGAAACATTTGCTGAAAACAAATTTGGAACAAGATTAGTTCTTAGCAAAGCTATGTAATTGAAATTGCTTTGGGACCTTAGAGACCATATCCCAAATTTCTAGTTGGTTAATTTGTATGAAGTTAAGAAACCAGCAACTTAGCTGATTATCAGCCACTTCAATATGGTCAATCCAGCTAATTGGAATGTTTCAATCTGAGAATTCAGACATTTCAAGACTATTAAAGTACAGAAACATCATACTGGCATTATGAAACCTATGATTTTCTGTTTTCCTGTCTGGCTAAGAAAGCTAATCATCAGAATTCAGAAAAATGTTTGATTTGTAGCGCTGAGGGAAAATATTGAACATGCCTCAGACCACAAGAACAAATAATTCAGTACACTACATGAAGTAAAACCAAACAGGTCTCTGAAAACATCAAAATTAAACTAAAGCTCATAAATTTTGAATAAAAAATTGCAGTGGATGAATGTTTCTGATTCCTATAATAATAAGATTATTGCATTGGTGGAAACTATACCTGCCTCATAACTTTAAAGAAAAGAAATAAATGCCAGAAATTTGGTGAAATTTTGAATAAGATGGATGGAATATCATTCTGGCAGTAAAAAGAGGACACATATCGTAGGAGTCAGAGAAGAATGGAGGCAGCACACTGCAGTTTCTGGATTTTTATGTTCATTGGAGCTGCTGTAATGATTTGAACAAACTGGTTAAAAGAGAAATTGATTTCATTTATTTACTAATTTTTTTGGAATAAAAGTGATTTATGGAAGAAAGATTTTAATTTAATTCTGCAAATGCTGATTTATCAAAGTGAGACTGATTTCATTTTACAAACATTGGTTTATCAAACAGAAGTTGATTGAATTATTACCTTAATAGTTTATGGAAGAGAGATTTGTTTTCATTCCACAGGTTTATTAAAAATAGATTTTCCTTCAAACAGGCCCATTGTTGTTGTTGTTGTTAGCTGCGAAGTCGTGTCCGACCCATCGCGACCCTATGGACAACATTCCTCCAGGCCTTCCTGTCCTCTACCATCTTCTGGAGTCCATTTAAGCTCACGCCTACTGCTTCAGTGACTCCATCCAGCCACCTCATTCTCTGTCGTCCCCTTCTTCTATTGCCCTCGATCTTTCCCAGCATTAGGCTTTTCTCCAGTGAGTCCTTCCTTCTCATTAGGTGGCCAAAGTATTTGAGTTTTAGCTTCAGGATCTGGCCTTCTAAAGAGCAGTCAGGATTGATCTCCTCTAGGACTGACCGGTTTGATCGCCTTGCAGTCCAAGGGACTCGCAGGAGTCTTCTCCAGCACCATAGTTCAAAGGCCTCAATTCTTTGGCGCTCAGCCTTTCTTATGGTCCAACTTTCACTGCCATACATTGCAACTGGGAAGACCATAGCCTTGACTATACGCACTTTTGTTGACAGGGTGATGTCTCTGCTTTTTAGTGTGCTGTCTAGATTTGCCATGGCTTTCCTCCCCAGGAGCAAGCGTCTTTTAATTTCTTGGCTACAGTCCCCATCTGCAGTGATCTTGGAGCCCAGGAAAATAAAATCTGTCACTACCTCCATTTCTTCCCCATCTATTTGCCAGGAATTGAGAGGGCCAGATGCCATGATCTTGGTTTTCTTAATGTTAAGTTTCAACCCAAGTTTTGCACTCTCCTTCTTCACCCGCAACAAGAGGCTCTTTAGTTCTTCTTCACTTTCTGCCATTAGAGTGGTATCATCTGCGTATCTTAGGTTGTTGATATTTCTTCCGGCAATCTTAATTCCAACTTTTGATTCATCTAGCCCTGCCTTTCTCATGATGTGCTCTGCATATAAGTTAAATAGGCAGGGCGACAGTATACAGCCTTGCCGGACTCCTTTCCCAATTTTGAACCAATCAGTGGTTCCATGTCCAGTTCTCACTGTTGCTTCTTGACCCGCATATAGGTTTCTCAAGAGACAAATAAGATGGTCTGGTACTCCCATCTCTTTAAGAACTTGCCACAGTTTGTTATAATCCACACAATCAAAGGCTTTAGCATAGTCAATGAAGCAGAAGTAGACGTTTTTCTGGAACTCCCTAGCTTTCTCCATGATCCAGCGTATGTTGGCAATTTGATCTCTAGTTCCTCTGCCTCTTCGAAATCCTGCCTGTACTTCTGGTAGTTCTCGATCCACATACTGCTGAAGTCTAGCTTGTAGGATTTTAAGCATGACTTTACTAGCATGAGAAATGAGTGCAATGGTGCGATAGTTTGAACATTCTTTGGCACTGCCTTTCTTTGGAATTGGAATGTAAACTGATCTTTTCCAATCCTGTGGCCACTGTTGAGTTTTCCAAATTTGCTGGCAAATTGACTGTAGCACTTTTACTGCACTGTCTTTTAAGATTTTGAATAGCTCAGCTGGAATTCTGTCACCTCCACTAGCTTTGTTGTTGCTCAGCTTTTCTAAGGCCCACTTCACTTCACATTCTAGGATGTCTGGCTCGAGGTCAGTGATCACCTCATTGTGATTATCAGGGACTTTAAGCTCATTCTTGTAGGCCCATACCACGATATAATCTAATCTTTGAAAAATATATCTATAAATTACTACTATTACTACTACCACAGTAGATACCTCAGTTGCAAATAAAAAAATATTTTATTTTGTGCCTAAACCCAAATCAGGACTTCCGGTTAGGTGTCGTGACATTACGGGTGCAGGAAGACGGGGCTCCATCTTCCACACTTGATTTTGCCCCACTGGGGACCCTAAAAAGGATTGAAAGTCACCTTGCAGAGGTGACAAAGAAGGAGGGGAACCTCATTGATCTTGGAGGGGTGGTGGCCCTTCTGCTGGATCTGAGGAAGCCCTCCAAACCGATGGGGGAAAGACTGGCTACATTTATGTGGCCACTCAGAAGCTGTTGACAACTGAAGATAAGCACTAAATAGCAATTTTTGAGCAATGTGGATGGAAATGGGTGAGACTTTATCCTCTTTTTATGATCTTAATGCTACTCTCCTGGAAAAAAAGAATGCCCAAAGCAAAGAATCCTCCCCGATGAGAGAGGGAAGGGAAGTTTTTGCCCCACTCCCTCAGGAAAAGAAAAGCAATGAATTAATTGCTTTGGGGGACAATAGAGAAAACTACAAGATCAATTTGGAATTAATACAGATATATAGCTTTGAAATTTGGGGACTAAAAGTACCTTTGAGACTTTTTTTAGAAAAGATATTTGAAGATCTGTAAAATAGGCTTGGATTTGGAAAGCTGGAAGACAGTGTCAACCACATCTCAGAACACATTTGAGGGTAAGGAAGAAGAGCTGATCAAACAGATGATAAATCTGTTAGGAGAAATGCTGAATATTGACAAACAAGAAATGAAAAGAAAACCTGAAGGAGAAGGACGGAGGCTTTTTAATGAATATAAATGGGTTGAGCATTCTTCCAAAAATACTTCAATCAAATTTCCTTCCTTATTTCAAACAATATATACAAAAACAGAGGAAGAATTACTTGATGATTCAAATGCACTGACATGGAAAGTTATTTGGCAAAGGAAGAAAGCTAGAGTAAGACTGAAGAAAATAGAGGTTTTGACCTATTAGATGGGACATTATACTATTAAACAGATGTTTGAATATGGTTAACAAAGTAGATAACTGTTAAAAATAAAAGTATTATTATAATTAGAAGGATAGGATTTGTAACTAGAATATTATACTTTGTTCTGAGACGGGAAATACAGAAATTCTAAAAGGGTTTGAATAAGGGAAGCTTTTGGTTACCCAAATATAATTTATTATGAGAAAAAATATAAGCAATAGAGATATTTTGAACATTGATGAAAAAAAATTTTAAAAAAAGAAGCAGGAAAAACAGGATACTGATGGAACAAATGGATTTTAAGTGTAAATGCAATTGAGATATGTTCTGGCTAGAAAAGATATTATAAACTGACACTATCAATATTATGTACAATACCAGAAAAGTGCGATGAAGATGTCTATATTTAATTGTATATGTATTAACAGTAACAAGAATTGTATTTGCCCAGTGTGGAAAAATGCATGCCACCGGAAGAAGAGAGGATCAAGGAAGCACTGGATGGTGTAGTATTGGAAATAGACTGAGAAAGTTAATATGTACCACTGAATTACCAATGGAACCAGACAACACGTTGTTTATTAAGTACTCATGATTGTAAAATTAGAAAATTAATAAAATATGTATAAAAAAGGAATGGAAGAAAATTAACTGAAGCTAATGTTTCAAAATCATATTGTATACATATATTATATATCTTATATAAAATGTTAGCCTATTTCTAAGCAATCATTTATTTTCACCCCTCCATTTTGTCTTCTTTCTTTGGATTTATTCATGCACACTTCTCAGAATATTGCATGCTTCTCAGAGTGACTGGTTTTCAAAAAAAGAAAAAAAATCTGCATAAGAAGTAGACTTGTACTGTATCAATAAATTGCTTTTCAGTAACTCAGCAGCTAAGCCATCTCTTTCTTGCTTCATACTCATGAGAATACAAAGAAAAGTGCACTATTTTAGCCGTTCTGAATGAAATTCAATGCTCAATTTTACAACCTTTTTTGCTGCGGTCCTTAAGTGAATCACTGCAATCACTATTCAACTCACATGTTCATTAAGTGAATCCAGTTTCCGCCATTAGCATTGCTTGTTGGAAGCCCCCCAGGAAGGTTGTAAACCACAATCACATGACCCCTGGGTGCTGCAACCATTGGTTGCCCAGTGCCTGAATTTTGATCACATGACTGCAGGGACACTGTGGTGGTCATAAGTGCAAGGACCAGTCATAAGTCACATTTTTCAGCACCATCATAACTTCAAACAGTTATTAAACAAATGTTTATAAGTCAAGGACTACCAGTACCCTGCTATGTTTTTTTTCTTTGTATCTGCCTGTGCTTGCTGATTCATATTTTAATATCACAAAAACACTTCAAATAAAGATTGAGTGATTTCTGAAACCTTTTATACTTTGACTCTCTTTTTAAAGCCACTTAGAGCATTTCCACACTTGAAATAGACCCACCATGCAGGTTTTGTTTATATTCCCTCAGGTGGAAAAGAAAAGGGATCACACAAACGAAAAAAATAAATAATAACTTATAAAGTCTTGTAGTCCTCTCAGCTAGGATAAGAAATATCATGATAAAGCTGGGAAACTACAACAGCCATCACGTCTTGCAAGAAAGCAAGAGACTGGTATCAATAAATTCATAGCACTCCTCAGTTCAAATACTGTATGCATGAAAATAGTGACAAATGATCTAGTAGTGTTTAAGGCACCAGGCTAGAAAGAAGGAGACTCTGAGTTCAAGTGCTGCTTTAGCCAGGAAAGCCAGCTGGGTGACTATGGGCCAGCCACTCTCTCTCTCTCTCAATCCAGCCCACCTCACAGGGTTGTTGTTGTGGGAAAAATAGGAAAAAGAAGGTATGTTGGATAGGTTCACCACCTTGAGTTATTTGTAAAAATAATAAAGGTGGGATACAAATAAATAATGGCGCTACCACTAGCAATGGCACTTAGACTTATATAGCGCTACATAGTGCTTTTACAGCCCTCTCTGAGCAATTTACAAAGTCTGCATATTGCCCCCAACAATCTGGATCCTCATTTTACTAATCTCAGAAGGATGGAAGGCTGAATCAACCTTGAGCTTGTCAAAATCAAATTTCTGGCAGTCGGCAGAGTCAGCCAGCAATACTACTACATCCTAACCACTGTGCCACCACGGCTCTCACTTTTTTAAAAAAAAATGCAAATATAAAATAAAAATCTCAATACCAAATCCTTTGCCCACCTGAGTTATTCAAAATTTGTGCTGTGCATCAGTCATTGATTCTTTCTGCAAGTTTGTTTGTGAACAGATTCTTTTCTTCTGAATGTTGGGTAGCATTTGTCAGTCATTGACCTAAAATAGACAGGATGCACTTTGATGAGCAAGCATTTACCATGATAGAGCATGTTAGTCCCTGTATTCCCACCAACTTGCTGAATTTTGGCTACAAGGTCCTCACCCACATTGACTTCCATATGCAGTTAACACCTTCCCTGTATTCAACTGAAAGAAAGAAGGTTAAATTCAGTAAATAAACAAATTTTGCACAGCATTTTTACCCAGTGTAAAATATTTAGCTTCTTAGTTTAAATACCTCTCCAGAATATATCTTTTTAGAAATATGGTAACTCTTAGATATACTTAATTTGTGTTCCCTTGATCACCATCTACTTAATACTTAATATATCATTAAATGCTCTAGATTGAAGACTATGATTTAAGCAGCTGTTCCCAATGCTGCTAACAGACTTACTTATTACACCTTCCCAAGTGAAAAAAAAGTCATCTAAATGTTCACCCATCTTCCTTTGAGGAACACATTTTATAATAACAATTTTTTTCAGCTTTCAGCATTATCACATTTTGATTATTCACCAAGGCATGGAGAAAGAAATAGAAGCAAACAAGAATTTTAAAGTAGTGCAAAAGCAGAATTGCCTTGATGGATCAAACCAAGAGTCAGTTTTATCCAGGAATTTATTCTGAGAAGCGATTTCTAGATATTTCTGATCTTGATACCATCAAAAATATCAATTGACTTTTCTGACTATTAAAATGAATCTTAATATTTTAAATCAGCATGTCTCTGAATACTAAATACTTAGGACAAGCAACAGGAGAAATCTATTGTTCTCATTCTACTTTAATCTGTTATTGCATTTTTTTAAAACACAATTGTTTTGTGCCAAATTACTAAGAAGCTGCAAATGCATAAGCATAGCATAAAAATAGCCATCTCTTTTTTGTATTTGTTTGTAGACTTCAATTAACAAAATAAATTTCATCCTAAATATCTGGGATTCTGCATTTAGGTAGGAAAAGCAGATGCACAATTATAGGATTAGTGTATTACTGGCTTTATGACTGTATATGTAAAAAGCCACTCTCTTCACAGACCATAAGCAAACCGTGAGTTAGAAATGGGATGACAAATTCTCTGTAAGCTGCCAAGAGTCTTTCTGGTTATGTCAAGACAGCAATGTGTTTTATAAATAAATAAAAGTTGCAAAAATGGACAAATACAATTCTTGCATAAAGAGATTCTGAATCTAGAGGGGGGGAAAGAGTTTTTCAAAATCTAAAAGATGAGAAACCAATGGTCATTTCAGCCTTTTCTCTTAAGTCTCTTCCATCTATTGGGGAATTTATGAGAAAAGGGATGAATAACTCACAAAGGCCCACACCTTAATGCAGGCATGTCAAACATGCAACATCATATGACGTCGCATGACATATCGTGACTTTTTCCCCATTGCCAGCAATGAGGTAGGAATGGTTTCAGCATGACGCATCCAGCCCATGGGCCGGCAGTTTGACACGCCTGCCTTAATATACTCACTAATAAATGAAGTTGTGGGTACTTCAACACAGGGATTTTAAAGAAGAGATTGGGTAACCATTTGTCTGAAATGGTATAGAGTATAGAGCAGGGGGTTGGACTAGAAGACCTCTAAGGTCCCTTCCAACTCTGTTATTCTATTATTCTGAAGGCTGGAGTATATCGAATTTAATTCCCAATATTCTGTAATTTTCTTTTACCTGGCATTGTCTGATTAATGAGACTTTATGCATTGCTCTAATTTACATTAGTTATAGGCTGCTGTTAAGGACTGAAACATCTAGGTTCTGGCAGGAAAAGTATTCTATCCAAGTAGCAATAAAATCCTTGCTTTGTTCAATGGTCACCTGAATTATTCTTTCAGTAATTTAAGGATTCTGTATCAAAAAATGCAGTATGAGATTGACAAAGATAATAAGAGAGTGGGAGACCAAGAGACACAAAGGAATTGGATACATTTATCTTGGAGAAAGACAGTGAAGAATTGGCACTGTCTTCTAAAATTAGGCAATGTCTGTTGCTTGGGATAGAAAAAATCAAAATCAGCAAGTTCAATTAAGGAATTGTTCTGATCCTTTCTTCTGCATCTCGATAACTAAAAGGCTATCTGCTCTTGCAGGAATTTCCCATACATGTAACAAAAACAACCCTACAGCTTCTCTACACATTCCCAGTGTTGAAAAAACATTTTCAGGGTCTAGTCCAAGCCGGAATAAACAAAATGGAGACTGCTTTAGAAAGAAGGTTCTAGTTTATTGAAGAGCAGAACCACAACAGACTCTGGAGCAGCTGACCACATGTTGCTTGGTGTGGTGGGTTTTTATACTTTCTTGGGCTTTTGTGTTTGGAGTTGTTCCTGTGGCATGAACTTTGATCTGAGGTTCAGTGTGCCCTTCTGGTATTCTAATTGAAATGTCTTTACAAAGACAAGAGCGAGACCGTTGGCAAGTTCAAAGGTTTATTCAGTTCAGCTCCGGGCAGCTGACTGTCAAAACAATCCCGGCTTATATAGTGAACTGTCAAACATTATAACCAATCAGGTAACAGTAACTTTCCCGCCGCTCGGACAGCGGCCAATCGGCAAGCGGCATTCTGACAGCTCGGCGGCTGTCGGGGAATTCCTCTCAGCTGAGCGCTTGGCTCAGTTCGGAGGACCAGATTGTGGACTGCGGATTTGACAGTTCCGGGAACTGTCAAATCCGGCGCGTGCGTGTTTGGTCCCGGCAGCTCGTTTGACAGCTGTCATCGGTAATGGCGGCCGGCTGGGCGGTGCGCATGCGCTGTTGCTTCTGGCGGCCATTTGACAGCTGTCAACTGTCAAAAGTCTGCCGGGCCGGTGTTTTGTATGCTGTTTGGAATTCCCGGATTTCCCGATATGATTCACCCCCTTTCTCCCCCCTGAACTGGTATGTTATTGGTAACAACAGCTGAACTTTTACAACAAGTATTGTTAACAGGGTTTCTGTCAGTCGGCGGGTTTCCCTCCCATTCAAAGTCCGCGAGGTATGCGGGGGGTCTTCTGGCTCGGCTGGACCGACGGAGGCAGGGGGTGCTTCCTTCGTATTGTGCTGCCGGTGGAGTCGTCTCTGGAGGGATTTCGGCAGTCGGTTGTGGGTCCTGGGGAAGGGGAAGTTCGATGGGTCCGGGGGTGTCGGGTGGCGCGGCCTCCTCCAGAGTCGGTTGCAGCGTGGGGTTGGGGGGTGACCTGGGTCGGAGCTGATCTGCGTGTCTGCGTTGTGTAAGTCCTGTCCCTGTGTCCACCGTGTATGACAACGGTCCTGTTTGGTCCAGGATAACCCCTTGAACCCACTTATCCCTTCCCCCATAATCCCGAGACCAGACATTTTGACCCCTGGAGAATGTTTTTGGCTGGGCGTTGGGGGTCATTTCGGCTGCGGGTCTGTCCGGGTGGAGTCTGTCGAGCCTTGTCACCAGGCGGCGACCCCATCGGAGTTCGGCCGGACTTTTGCCGGTGGAGGAGCAGGGCGTAGCGTGGTGGGCTAAAAGAAATTGCGCCAGGCGACGGTGCCAGTTCCCCGTGATGATTCTTTTGAGGGCGTCTTTGGTGGTCCTCACCATAACTTCCGCAAGGCCATTGGACGATGGGTGGAAGGGAGCCGACGTTGAGTGCCTAATACAATTGCTCCTCGTGAAGATCTGAAAGTCATGAGAAGTAAATTGTGGGCCATTGTCTGATATTATAACGTCGGGGAGACCGTGTGTTGCGAAGATTCCCCTGAGGGCTTGGATGGTTGCGGTGGATGTTGTGCTGTGAACCGGGAGAACCTCCAGCCACTTAGAATAACTGTCCACTACTATAAGGAAGACCTGCCCTTGAAAAGGTCCGGCATAATCAATGTGGATGCGGGACCAGGGGTTTTTTGTGAGTTCCCATTTGTGGATCGGAGCTCTGGGTTGGAGCGGGCGGGATTCCTGGCACAGATAGCAGCCAGCGATGTGTTTTTCTATGTCTTGGTCTATTCCTGGCCACCAAACGTAGCTGCGGGCCAAGGCTTTTGTTTTTACGATGCCGGGGTGGCCCTCATGTAACGTGTGCAGTACCTTGGGTCTGTGTTTGGGTGGCACGATTACCCTGCACCCCCAGAGTAAGCATCCCAGGTGAGAGGTTAATTCATTTTGTCTGGAAAAATATGGCTGGAATTCTGTGCCTGGACAGGAGGATTGCCAGCCAGTAACCATTTGTACCCATGTACCCATGCTACCCATGCTAACACTCTGCTAAGCGTTTTGTCCTGGGATGTTGCTGCAGCGATATCGTTCGCTGTCAGTGGGCATTCCAGGAGTTCCTGAATTGCTAAGATGTTGCTTGCTGGGGCCGGGTCTGGTTCCGTGTGGGGTAAAGGCAGTCTGCTGAGACCATCAGCGTGACACATTTGGTGTCCCGGCTTGTATACTAGTTGGTAGGAATACGCTGCGAGGAATGTTGTCCAGCGCAGCATCCTGGGGGACAAAATTTGGGGGGTTTGGCGGTCCCAGGTGAACAATCCTAGCAGTGGCTTGTGATCTGTGTAAATCACAAAGGGGCGGCCATAAAGGTAGTCGTGAATTTTTTTTATTCCCGCCACTATTGCCAGGGCTTCCTTATCTATCTGGGCGTAATTTCTTTCCGTTTTGGACAGAGTCCTGGAATAATAGGCCACCGGGGCTTGAGAGCCGTCGCTGTCTAAGTGGCTTAAAACTGCTCCGATCCCATATGGGGATGCGTCGCAGGCTATGCAGAGAGGTTTGTCCTCTTTATAGTGGGAGATGGTGGCGTTACTGGATAGCATTTGTTTGAGAGCTTTGAAACTGTTGTCATGGACTGTTGTCCACTGCCAGGCTGCCCCTTTGTCGAGCAACCTGTGGAGAGGCTCTGCGATGGTTGCCTTTCCAGGTAGGAAGGCATGATAAAAATTCAAAAGCCCGAGGAAAGCCTGGAGCTCTGTTTTATTTTTGGGTGTGGGGGCGGCTTTGATTGCGAGAATTTTAGAGTTAGTGGGGTGGATTCCTTGCGAGTCAATTTTGTAGCCCAGAAAATCTGCGGGTGGGACGCCTATGGAACATTTTTCTCTTTTGAGTTTTAAGCCCGCTTTTCGAAATCTGGATAGTACCTCTTGCAGTCTGGTTGCTAAGTTGTTTTCAGATTCCCCTGCGATGAGCACGTCATCGAAATAGGGGCAGACTCCTGGGATTCCCTTTAACGTTTTTTCCATGACTTCCTGGAAAATACCAGGAGCCACTGAAATACCGAATTGAAGGCGGTTTACCTTAAAGGCGCCGCGGTGTGTAACAATGGTTTGAGCCTCTGCTGTTTCTTGGGTGACAGGAAGCTGAAGGAAAGCGTGCGCCAGATCGAGTTTGGCGAATATTGACCCAGAACCTATTTCAGAGAGCACGTCCTTAACTGCGGGGACTGGGTATGCATGGGGATTCAGTGCGCGGTTCAGGGTTGCCTTATAATCTGCGCATATTCTCACGTCCCCATTTGGTTTAACTGGTGTCACGATGGGTATCTCCCAGGTTCCCCCATCTGTTGGTTCTAGGACCCCGAGGCTGACTAAGCGATCTAATTCTGCCTCGATTTTTTGTTTCAGCGCGAAAGGGACCCTTCTTGCCTTAATGCGGATGGGACCCACCTCAGGTTTTAGCTTGAGGTCGATAGGGGTGCCGGTATATTTGCCAAGCGTTCCGTCGAAGACATCGGCGAACGCTTGGCAGACCTGTTCTAGGGTTTGGGACTGTATGCGGTGGGTGCGCTCCAGGCGGATGCCCAGAGCCTCGAACCAGTCTAATCCGATGAGGCTAGTTCTGGGTGCCTCTGTGATCTGTACTGTTAAGTGCCCAAGGAATTTTTTATATTCTAATTTTAATTGTGCTTGTCCCTTTAATTGGATAGCAGCCCCCTAGAAGTCTGCAAGGAGAATTTTGGAGGGCTGTAGGGAAATACGGCGTCTGCTTTTAAACCCAATTTTTTTGAGAGTGTCCCATGACATTATCGAAACGGAGGACCCGGAGTCGACCTCCATTTCACAGGGCACCCCTTGAATCTTAACCCAGATCTTAATCTTGGGCTGTAAATGGTGGATGGTCGAGATTTTTTGTTTGGCCCGAATGGACAACACTGAGGGCTGGGGATTTTCTTTAGCGGGGGAAGGGACCTTGGTCCTACCTGCCGGAATTTCCTCAAGCTCGTGGAGGGTTTCCCGGTTCAAACTGCGGCATGCGGAGCGAATGTGCCCGGTCTTCCCACATCCGTGGCACTTGGCATTTCTAAAACAGCATGTGGCTCTGGCATGAGCCCCGCCACAGCTGGCACACTTCGGTTTGGGGCCGGTGGAGGTGGGTCTTTGGCCTGGACCGGCTGGTTTGAATGGCCTGCGGTTCCTTCCATGGTCGGTGCTCATTTTGTTGAAGCGGGACATGATGTCGTCGACGCCGGTGTAGGTCTCCGGTTGCTCGTTGTCTGGCTCCCAGGTATGGTGGACTGACTCGGCCGGGCTGCTTCTGAACACAGGGGAGCCCTCGCGGTGGCTGTCTTCGTAGGCCATGATCTCTAGTATGAGTTGAGCGAGGTCCATCGTGGCCTTGGCTACCAATTTCCGCTGGAGCCGCTCGTTAGAGAGACCGGCGATAACCTGGTCTCTGATGCGGTCTTCCAGGTCTGGAAATTGGCACCTGCGGGCGGCGTGACGTACCCCCGCAACGAAGGCTGTGGACGTTTCGCCGGGTTGCTGGTGGCGGCGGGCGAAGTGGAGGCGCCAATACAGCTCAGACCGTCGGGTCATGAAGTGCTTGCTGAGGCGGTCGGTCAACACAGCGTAGGGGATGGTCGCGACGGGGTCTGGGCTGCAGAGCCCTACCGCGATGTCGTAAACGGCGGGCCCGCTGAGACAGAGAAGGGCTGCGGCTTTGTGGCGGTCCTCCGTTATCTTGTTGACAACGAGGTAGCCTTCAATTTGCCCCCAGTGCGATTCCCATCCCTCGGGATGGCGGACATCGAATTCTCTAACGTGGCCTAAATTTGCCATGGTCTGGGTCCGCAGTACTGTACAAGCTGCAGAAGGGTTCCTTTGCCCTCAAAGTGGCTTCAGCAGTGACTTGTCAGCGAGAGGGATCGGAACTCCTTCGCGGTGTGACTTAGCTCAGCAGGCAGCTCTATAGTACCGGGATCCCATCCTCGTCGCCAGGTGAAATGTCTTTACAAAGACAAGAGCGAGACCGTTGGCAAGTTCAAAGGTTTATTCAGTTCAGCTCCGGGCAGCTGACTGTCAAAACAATCCCGGCTTATATAGTGAACTGTCAAACATTATAACCAATCAGGTAACAGTAACTTTCCCGCCGCTCGGACAGCGGCCAATCGGCAAGCGGCATTCTGACAGCTCGGCGGCTGTCGGGGAATTCCTCTCAGCTGAGCGCTTGGCTCAGTTCGGAGGACCAGATTGTGGACTGCAGATTTGACAGTTCCGGGAACTGTCAAATCCGGCGCGTGCGTGTTTGGTCCCGGCAGCTCGTTTGACAGCTGTCATCGGTAATGGCGGCCGGCTGGGCGGTGCGCATGCGCTGTTGCTTCTGGTGGCCATTTGACAGCTGTCAACTGTCAAAAGTCTGCCGGGCCGGTGTTTTGTATGCTGTTTGGAATTCCCGGATTTCCCGATATGATTCACTAATAGTTGTCAGTTAATCCTAATATGTCCTAAAGGTCATGTCCTGCTTCCCTGGAGCTATGGCTAATGGCTATGTCCTGTGTTGGATTTTTTTGGGTGAGGGGTTGTTGGTTCTAGGGATCTTTGTATTTCCAATCCCATCAGCTCTAAGCTTCTCGACTCCAGTCTTTCTGAAAGGATTATTAAATCTGCATTTCTACAGACCTGGCCTCTGCTTGGGGTAGAGAAACTTGTGGGGGGGGCGTGTTTCTACCTAAGATTTTCTATTATTCCTTTGGGGAAATATATTCTGCTCTTTTTAATATCTCCTAAAATATTTCTTTCTCTGGGGTGGGGGTGCCATCTTTTTATACCAGTAAAGCCAATTTTGTATAAGGGGGCTTTTTGGTGGCCTTTGCCATATTTGTAGAATTCTTAACCCAAGAAATTCTTCAGTTCCCTGTTTTAAGGCAATGCTGGAAACTTTTCAGGAGGAAGGGTTACCTTCAACTCAGTGTTGGCTCCTGATAACTGCCTGGATAAACCCTGAAGTCCAATTGATATAGTTTTTCAAAAGAGGCTTGCCGTTGTCCTTCATGGGACTGATAGTATGCAACTGCCTCAAGTTCCTCAGCTGTCTTTGGGCCTAAGTCAGGACTAGATTCCATCACAGATTCCCTGTTTCTAGCCTGGTGCCTTAACCATTGCACCAGACTGGGTCTCCTGGATTGAATTGATTTTATCACCTTTCTGGTTAATATTCTAAAAGTTTTAGACATATTCATTTCATTTTTATATTTTAAATTGTGTGTTGTCTGAATTTGCTTTTTTTGAATGCTTTTTAAACAAAAAGACAAAGTACATTTCAAGAGGTGAAACGTCCTGTTCTCCAACTCATAGCAATACTTTGCCTTCCTTTTGTAACCAAATCTCAGTTCTTAGCACTAGGAAAATAGAGACAGGGGATGAGACAAACAGCTGGTCTCTGGACCAAAATACAAAGAAAATATAAAGAGCTCTACAAACTATACGTTTCCAGAACAGTATCAACTTCAACTGAGAGGTATGTTTTGTACAAAAAGTGAAAGAGTCAGAGGCTGCCTAAAATGCTGGCTTTAGTTGTAAAATGTTATGCCAGAACTTAGTGATTATGTTTCCAGGCTGCTAAATTCCAAATGTTTGCAATGTGTGTTCTGTTTGCATCAGTGTTTAAAAATTAATATGAAAACTGCTGAGTTATCATTAGAGCTTTGGCTAGACTAGAGGTTCAAACCATTAACCGTCTATGTTTTCACCTGTGGTAGAAGTAGAAACTGAAATAATGAGAGACTGTATACAAGAATGGGTTGGATTTAAAACAGTAGAGAAGCATGCTCTATGTGACTATGGGATGTATTTGCTGCTTACAAGGCCCAGGTGTTTGTCCTAAGTTGTAATTATCCTTGCTTTTAATTTTTCCCCTCCAGGGAAATGATCTTATAAGCAACACTTTAACCCTTTCTTATCATGAAGGGCTTTTCTAACAATACTGACAAAGATGAATATCAGATTATTTTTTCCTCCTGTATTTGCTTTTCCCTATATTCTCTGCCCCCCACCGCCACCAATCCTGGCCCCTTTCTTCCAGCACCAAGGAGGTAAAGAGACCAAAGCTTTAATCAGATAGAAACTTCTCCACATGTCCATTGCACACAGCAAGCCTGATGGGATTTCCCTTTAAGTTATCAAATGTCAGCAACCGCTATGACACAGTTCATTGTATTTGTTTGCTCTATAAATCATTCAGTTATGAAGGTTGAAAGAAATTCTGTACGCCTTTCATCATTTTCTGCAAATAGTTAACCATGTGTTCCTTGTTTGTTACTTGGGAAGCATTTTTCTTGTACTGGGTAGCATGTAATGTGTGAACTCAGACACTAGTAAGAGGTACATTTGCTTTCTGGCTAGAACTGTTTTTCAGCTCCTGTTGTGCATTTGTGTTTCAGACATCCTCTATCTGTGACCATGACTTCACCAGTTGACTCAACTATGTACTGTTGGCAACACCCAAAAGAAGAAACTTCACAGCTGGAATCAACACCTCTTTTATCCTATGACAAACCAAGGCAGAAACAGAAACACAACTGGGACAGATGGAGGGTTGTCTTTCCTAGTAATCCCAGATTTCAAAAGGAGTTGGAAAGAGTCTTGAAGACATATTGCAAAAATGGGATACGAACAACAAAATACACCTTGCTGAGCTTTTTACCCCAAAATCTCTTTGAACAGTTTCATAGGTATGAAAATGCACCACTACCACCAAAAACAAACCAAAATGATCATTATTTTTATATCTATTTTCAGTAAATGGAAGAAAAGTATTCAAAAAAATACAAAAAAGTACAGAATGCCTTTAGAGAGATTAAGAATCATATTGTTGCAGATTCCAAATTTCTCCTTTATATTGTCATCAGAAGTTTTCCATTATATAAGTCAGGAACAGGCAACACAGCATTGGCACACACAATGTTATACATCAGAGTTTCACAATCTTGGCAAGTTTAAGACATGTGGATTTCATCTCCCAGTATTCCTCAGTCAGCATGCCAAGACTTAGAAACACTAGTGTATATGATCTTCCTATATAGCACCAAAAATTAAAATAAAATTGTTTCTTTATTTTAAAATGACCAAAATTTTATGAGATTTTGAGTGACAGTGCCAAAACCTTGAAAGATTTAATCTAAATTTTTGCCTATATATAATATCTACAGATCTCATTCACAACAGATATTCAATGAACTCTAAATTAAAAGTGGGAATGATTTATACAGTGTATAAATACTGTATATTAGAGTGCAGAGTAGAGCAACAAAGATGATTAGGGAACAGGAGGCTAAAACTTGTGAAGAACGGTTGCAGGAATTGGATATGTCTAGTTTAATGAAAAGAAGGACTACGGGGTAACATGATAGCCATGTTCCATTATTTGAAGGGCTGCCATAAAAGGGGTCAATCTATTTTCCAAAGCACCTGAAGGCAGGACAAGAAGCAATATATAGAAACTTATCAAGGAGAGAACCAACCAAGGTCTAAGGAGAAAGTTCCTGGCAGTTAGAACAATTAATCAGTGGAACAAGTTGCCTCCAGAAGTTGTGGATGTTCCATCACTAGAGGTTTTTAAGAAGAGATTGGACAACAATTTGTCTGAAATGTTATAGGATTTCCTGCTTGAGCAAGGGGTTGGACAAGAAGACCTCCAAGATCCCTTCCAACTCTGTTATTCTGTTCTGTTCAGTATATTAGAGTGGAATCTAATGCTCCTTTTTGGCACCATCTGTGAATGTGGGAAGGAAATTCACTCCCCTCTCCCCACACACACATGCATACACATGCCCTATAAATCTGTTTTTGAAAAGTCAGAAGAATCTCCAGAGCTCATGGGGAAGACTACAGAAGGGAAGGGAAGGATTGGATCAAAGTCCCATTGAGCAACAGGACGTCACGCAGGCAACATTAAATTCCATATTTAGATAAGGATGATTACTTATAAAATGAATAATAAGGGACAGTCCAATAGCTTTATAAACAATAGCTCATTTAGTAGGACAATAGATTGTGATGTGTGTCAGCCATTGCCTAAATCTAATGTGTTGGGAGAGGCTTGGTGATTCATTGGAGCTATAAATAGCACTTCTTTAAGTAAGGAGATGGTACAGATCCTCAGGAAGCTATTCTAAGCACCCTTTGGAAGAAAAAGCTTTAATTAAACTCATCTGACCTGAGAAATTATAGACCAGTCTTGAATAGCCCGGTCACAGCAATTGGGTCATGACAAAGCAGCTATACATTTTCTCTGGTAGAATGGATCATCCAAAACAATTTAAAACCATCCCAGGGCCTACTTGGGAAATTAAAGTTGAAACCATGGGATAATCTACAGCTCTGCCTGTGGCTCTCAATAGTCTGTAGGTCATTTATGTGGCTTTAATCTGCGCATATTTTTACATTTGAGCATAAGAATGTTCTTCACACTGTGAAGAGAGTTAACAGAATAACAGATAGTTGGGGCTTAGGGTTAGGGTTGGATCAAGAAAGAAACAGGGAAGCAAAAAGTTAAAGCTACCTCTGGGATGCTAACCCAAATTAGTGACGCCATGATACTAGGATATTTTAAAAAAAGAAAAAGAACTCTATATTCCAGTGGCCCCCAACCTTTCTGGCACAAGGGACCAGTTTCATGAAACACAATTCTTCCACGGACCAGGACGGGGTGGTTTCACATGCAATCTAGATCCCTTGCATGCGCAGATGAAACTTCAGTCATTCGCCTGCCGCTTCCGCGGCCCAGTTCCTAACAGACCACAGACTGGTACCAATCTGTGGCCCAAAGGTTAGGGACCCCTGCTGTACACCATCTTGCCTATTTCAAACCTGCCCACATAGATGGGACAGCTGGCTTGCCACTGTGCCACAGACTAACCCATCACGTTTTAGTCTAATATTTTATGCAAAATCACCCTGCATGGTTCATATGGTTCAGTGCATAATGGAAACACGAAAAATTAAATTAATTTGGTAAACCATGGTACATGCATTTCATAAACACAGTCTGTGGGCAGAGTTAACTTTAGCCACTAAAGCAAATGAACGAATAAGGGTTTGTTTCTTAATTTATTTGATTATTTGCTAATTATGTCTGGACCCAGAAATCGTTGCCTCAATAAGCTCAATAAGAAAAATGACAAATGTAACAACTCCATTAATGATTCTATCTTTTTAGGTTGGCCAACATTTACTTCCTCCTCTTGGTGGTCATCAACTGGTTCCCACAACTGGAAGTTTTTCAGAGGGATATCACAATGGTACCTTTATTTGCTGTGCTTTTAGCTATAGCAGTTAAGGACGGCACTGAAGATTATAAAAGATACAAACTGGATCAACAGATCAATTTTTCTAAAACGAAGGCATACAATAAGTAAGTCTATAAATGTGTTGTTACATTATTTCTCCTGATATCCCCATCCCATCCCCCATATTGATATAAGCAATAAATTTTGAGAATATAATTTGTGGCAGAAGATAATTTTATCTTTATAATATTGCTGCAAATCTGTTGGTTCATTCAATTTCCTGTTAAAAATTGTATCTCGAAAATCAATTATGACAATTATCACAAAATTCAATCCTACTGTTATGCCACAGTTATTTGGATTTCTACAGAACTATGATTTATTTCACATAAGCAATCAGTTTTAGCATACTGGTTTCTACAAACCATGATTTGTAACCAAAGTGGTTTCTTTAATAATCCATAGTTAAAGCATGGTTTAAGGTGAAGCTATTCTACAGGTATTCCTCCTAGTGTACATAGAATATATCTTCACTCCTTTGGACATTGCTTTCAATAATTTTTTGACAGTGCAGACAGCTGGAGATGCAAGCATTTTGGAGAATGGCATAGAAGTTATGGAAAACTGTAATTTCTACACAGAAAAATGTGATTGCTTGAAGTTACTGTTTTAAATTTCAAGTATTTATAATTCTGCATAGAATTATAAAGGCCGTATAATCCATACTAACACATATCTGAGATTCAAATAGGAGACCGCTGAACTTCTATCTTCTATTTTATACTGTTCAGAGAAAGTTTCAGTGTCACTGTACAGCTGAGGAAAAAATCCAGACCAGCAGCAAAGCAGGCACTAGGACCCAGAATCACTCTTTTTGAGGGCAGCAGAACTGGTTTGCAGAAGGATGACACCTCTGTGTTTCAACAGGTGTTGGCTAAAGCAAGCAAAAGCAGTTGGCTCAATTAAATGCAGCCTGACACTTCACCCTGGAACAAACCAACTGGAATATAGTTTGTGTTTAATTCTTTAAGTGTAGCTTTAAAGGGGCAGGAAGATGTCAAGGAAATGTGCTCAATAACATTCCTACGGGATATACTTTGGTTCAGAAGACCGTGCTGCCAGAGTGTTGTCTCAGAGTCTGAGAGTGTGGAATCTGTGAGGAGAAGGAAAGGGGAAAAGAATGAAGAAACTAAACGAGTTGTGCTCTCGAACTTGCCCTTTGAAGCCAAGTGGAAAGAAAATCCAAATAGACGTCATGCAGGCAACAAAATCAAGACCACCCGATACACATTCTTGTCTTTTATCCCTAAAAATATTTTTGAACAGTTTCACCGCTTTGCCAATGTATATTTTGTGGCCATCGTTCTTCTTAATTTTGTGCCAGTAGTAAATGTTTTTGAGCCAGGAATATCTGTGTTGCCCATCTGTGTTATAATGGCCATGACTGCTCTTAAAGATGCTTGGGAAGACTTTCGGAGATTCAAGCTGGACAAGGAGATCAATAGCATGTACTGCCTAGTATACAACAGGTAAATACATTCTGGGATGCAATTTGGGGATGTTTCAGAAGCAACTTTAATGAGCCTTCAAATATTATCCATTACTAAGTAACATGAGGCTTAAATAATTTAGCTAAGTCCTTGAAAACAATATTTCAGTATTACAAAAGAAAGTGAAATTTTCTCTATCAACCCCACCAGGTTGCTTTCTTCTGCTTCTTTCGCTGTTCAAAACTAAACTTATGTGACATATCATAGAGATGCGGTGTTCATTGCAAAGACAATAGCCATAGTTTATGATTTTGGCAATTTTAATTTTGATCCTTTCTAAATGTTTCCCAACTTGTTTTGTTTTTGTTCTGTTGTTTTTTTCACAACTGTCATATTCCATGACAATCCTTTCCTATAGCTAGTCAGAACCTATAAGCATTTAGGTAAAATCAGAACAGTGAGCAAAATACGTGCAGAGTTTTTATAATACTTTGAGGAGTCCATTTCTTGGTTTTTGAAAATGATATCCGTGCTGCTATCACCATTTACCGAAATTTAAATTTCAAGTTTTGATAATCATGTTTCTTTTCTTACAACCATTATAAAGATAATATTTAACATATAGTTTTTGTTACTATTTGGTTTATTATTAGATTTCTGTTCCTAGTTTCTTGGTCTAAAGGAGAACTATTCAGTAATATTTTGTGTTAAAAATGTGCATAGCCCAATTCAGATACTGCAGTCAAACCACAAAACCAACCATCAGAGCTATCCCTAAGGCCTTAGACTTTCCTTCTCCTCCTTCCTTCTTCTTGCTGGTATTACAGTTCCTTCCCTCACTTCCTTGGTCACCATACTTTGTCACCCACACAAAATAAGGTCAACAGTATTTTATCTATAAACCAGAATTTAAAACCGAAAACTTGAACTGGGTTTCTTATGCTGCGTTAGAGACAACAAATGTGATTTTTTTTCAAGTTTGGTTGTAATTTACCTATTTTACCTATAAACCATGAAGAATCAAGAAGAAAAGTTGGAACTGATTTGTGTGAGTGAATCATGTGAGGAATGTTTCATCTTTAGGCATGGACACTGAAGTCACAATATCTGAATTAGGTCCTCTTAGTGGCACACAATTATATCATTGTCCCTCTTAGTGCTCTTAGGAATAGAAAAAGAGAGTTTTATTACTATCTGTAATTTATGCCTGAGTTTCTAAATAAGGAAGAAGTGGTAATCTGAGTTTTGCCCCAT
Organism: Vipera berus; assembly: GCF_964194415.1. NCBI lineage: Eukaryota > Metazoa > Chordata > Lepidosauria > Squamata > Viperidae > Vipera > Vipera berus. Next base: position 183,250,295 of record NC_138203.1, on the reverse strand, counting down.
ATCTCTCTCATCTCTGTCTCATCTCTATATCCTGCTTTAATTTTAGATTAACTCACTGAATTCCAAATCTTCTCCTAAGCCTTCCAGTCTCAAACTGTAGCATAAATATACACAAGATTCTCATTCTGGCTAATGTCTGATAGATTTTAGTAAGTATGGAAAAGTATTTCCATGGGCATTTACCATAAAGGCTTTATTTCATGATGTCCAGCTATGGGTGGAACATTCTTTGTTACCATTTGTCATCCAAACAGCAAGTTGGCACCAGTATGGAACATAATTTCAGACAAAAGTCTAAGGAATGATAGTGTACAGGTGTATATTTGAATACCATACTATTAGACAAGATCTCTTCTTCCTTGCCACATAAGGAAAGAGTAAAACAAACATTTTCTTTAGTGGCAACAAATTTTGATGATTTCCCTTACTCAGAATTGCCTCAGGGCTCTGACCTAAACTCAAAATTAGAGGAAGCTGAGTTAGTAGATGGGAACTGCCTTCCTTAAGGTAAGTGACAAATTTTGGCTAGTTGGACAGACTTATTTACCTCCTGATGCCACTTAGAGCTTTCCATACCTCCAGAGGGTGGTCACTTGGTGTTTTCCATATGGTTGTCCTTCAACATTTCCTTGGAGATATGTGTTATAGGTGCATCAGAACACTTTAATTGCCTTGATATATCAGAACACCTTGAATATAGAAAATTGTCTTTTTTTCGGATGACAAATTAAAAAAATAATTATATTGGCTACAAGGAAAACTTGTGATTAAAAAGTTGAAAGATTGAAAAATGGATGAGATCTTTTATTGTTGTTTTTAGCAGTACTCTTCTATCATGTTTTCTATCAGGTTTAAAGATATTGATAACAAACTGTGCTTCTCATAGCTTGACTACTTTACATACATATTCACATAACCTGGATCTGTCTGGATAGAAGAATTTTTCACACACTGCTACAATATTATGAATTGGGATCCACAGAATGCCAGTTGTATTCATCTTACATATGATTTCTTACCTTGAAGGGTTCCTGGCAGATGCATCTAATGAAAGCTCTTCCATAACCTTCTTAACATTATTTCATCACTGCTTTTATAAAAAGAACATTTATTTTAGTTTTGCTCTTAGTCATTCTTCCTTATATGCAAAAAAAACCCTGAAGCCCAACATCAGGGCACCAAATGAGGAAGAATTTTGTTTTATTTTATTTTATTTATTATTTATAAAATTTTATGTTGCCCTTGTAAAGTAACTGGTTTCTCACTATTTATGTCTAACACTGTGAAGTACTTGGGCTTATTTTACACAGTTGCAGCTAGTTTCTAAACCAGAGCCTTTAATGTTTAAGACAAATTTTCACAGGCTATTGTGAGGTTTCTCTTAGAAAAGCTTGTCCTAATACCATGCTTGTCTTCAGCTGATCTTGAAATTTTACCTTGCAAAAGGCTAACCAAGGCTTGATCTTAAATGGAATTGCTATGCATAATTTTATTAATGAACATGCTGCAACACTGAAATAACTCCAGGCAACAAACTAATGGAGGTACAATATTTATCAGGGAGACAGGCTCTTGCTTCTTCTTGCCAAAACTTTAATTTACATGCAATTCCATTACTGGAAAAGCCAGGTGCCTTTTCAGTCATTGCCTGTACCGCACCTTCTGGTTCAAGTGCTTGGTGTAATGTAGGTTTCGAGAAAGGGTGTTCTCCCAATAGACAATGAATGTTTGAATGTACATGTCTATAAAAAAATTCTTCCACATCTTAGCACATGATTAAACTGCTCCTGAAGACATCACATTCATTTCGAACATTGATTTTGTTCATTATAAAGAAAAAAGGAATGCTAGCAACACCCAGGCAGTAGTTCTTCAGAGTGTTGGTACTATTAGGCTGTATTTAAATTGCTTTCACAAATTCCTACCGGTTGTGCTTTTCAGTCACAACCTGAGAGAAGGAGAAAAAGGGTTTAGTGCTAATTGGCAATCATTTGCCACATGTCCTAACAAAGCAAGACTGCAAGAAATATAAAGAAAATCAGCCTAATATGATCTGTGCTTTCTAAAAGATCAGTTCTTTTTGGGAAGAAGAAAAGGGGAGTCATTCATTTGGATCTGATTGCACTTGGGCAAAATGCATTGCACCAGAGGCAGATCCAACCCTGCTTCATAAGTACAGGTTGGGAAAAACCAAATTATGGATATAAAATGTAAGGGCTCCACCCACCCCAAAATCAGAACTGCTCTATAGGCAATAACCAACTTCATTTTCTATTAAACATTCCTAGCTTTGGGACAGACAGTATGAATTTCCTGGAAACACAAGAAGCAAAATTAAAGAAGCCAGATGGAACAGAAAGTACATACCCTAAAATCAAATAGTTCTAAAATGAAAACCATGGCTTAGTTCTCTATGCTATCTACCCCTATTTCCAACAAAACTCAAACTAATTTGCAAGGATTTGGTGGCTTTAAAGTGAATCAGTATTATTCTATGGTGTAGTGTAATAGTAACCACTACCAACAACAGCATGTAAAAAGTTTTATGCAAATCTCATTGTAGGAGGACAGCCCACACAGAGAGAGAAAGAAATATTTTGTGGAATATTAAAAAGGCAGAATATATTTCCCCAAAGGATCTTAAAGGCAGAAAAGCAAGCCTAGTTTTTCTTAATAGCTCCAAGCAGAAACTAGGCAGTGGCCAGCTTTTAGAAATGCAGACGTGATAATCATTTCAGAAAGATTGGAGCCAGAAGGCTAGAAGCTGATGAGATTAGGAAGACAAAGACCCCTAAAATCTACATGCTCCACCCAAACTCTAAAAGACATGACCTTTAGGACATAATAGGATTAACCCACCAATACCAAAAAGGACACACTCAAAAGCTCAGGTCAAAGTATATGACACAGGAAATACAAAGCCTCAAGCAGGAAGAACTCCAAACACAAAAGCCGAAGAAGTTATAAAAACTCACCACTCCCAGCTACATGTGGTCAGCTTTCCCAGAGCCATGCTTTTGTCTGGCTCTGTCCTTCAATAAATTACAACCTTTTTTTCTAAAGCAGTCTCCATTTTGCTTATTCCCAGCTTGGACTTGTACCCTGATAAAGATTTTTCTTTTAAAACCTCATGTTGAAATGTAAAAATCAACTTAAACATAATATGATTTTATTTGATCTTAATATATAGTATACTCTCTAAACTCAGCCATTGTTGCTTAAAAGTGTGGTCTATAGCTTCATGAATTGTGCGATCCAGATCAATTGTTTGCTTACCTGAGGGAGGGAAGTAATGAGGGAAGTTGAATTCATGAGAACTCAGGGGCAAGGCTGCATTCCTTAAAAATCATTTTAATCTGGCCATCTCTAAATCATACTGGTTGCCCTGGATTGTTAATTGCACTGGGAGAAGACTTTGAAATTACATTTTTTTTTCTAATAGAGTATTGGAGAATTAGAAGCTAGAGCAGTAAATTCCAATTCCATTCTTATATAATAGACTGCTTCCAGAAAGCAACATTGGAGACTTTTGCTCTGTTGGCCTGAAAATGTCATGGTAATCATTCCAATGTTTAATGGTATTTTGATATAAAGCAAAATCAGATAGTTTTACCCCAAGATACCCAAAACTTTATTAACTAACTGAAGGTGTACAAATTCTGAAAGTCCAAAATTCTGCCATCTAATGTATAGATTACATTTCTACTTTTTATCTGTTTGAAAGAATTGCTGGAAATGCCCAAGTGTCAAAAATCAGTAAAGAATTAGAGAAATATTATAATTGAAATGTAAATAAATAACTGTTTTCTTTGACCAGGAAACTATTGTTAAACATCTTCTCAATTACTTTGTGTTCTCATTTGGGAGTCAATATACACTTTAGGATGCTATTAGATTTAGTCTTCTCTCAGAATGTCAATTCTGAGCATGAAACATACTTTGTTATCTTAGATGGATGAACCTCTTCAATCACAGAACTAGCCCAGTGATAATAATTTCTGCCTTGGAAAAAACTGTTTTAGATTATCATGATGCACAATAGAAGGGGCTTCTCTTGAAAGAATTTGGAGGGGTTAGATACTAGCAACATGGCATCTAGATTGTTTGCTACCACATGAACCTACCTTGTCTTTAACCTCCTTGGATACTTGTGGGCTCCCAAATACAATTGTAGGCACTGGGGTAAAAAGTTCTGTAATAATAATAATAATAATAAACCTTTATTGTCAAAGTACAACATGTGTACACTGAGGTTAGCTGAGCCTCCCCCCATGCTCTCTCCCCCCAACACACAGTGACAACAAACCCTCCATCCTACCACACCATGTACAACCCATGAACAGAGTTCTTTCTGTCTCTTCTATCATGAAGACTGAAAGCTTTTCTCCAAGTGTTCTTTCCCTGTCAATGGAAAGAACATGCTGTCAATTCATTAGTTGCCCTAGTTGTAGAAAGCTGTTTTAAAGAGTATTTACTTGCTAACTGGCACGCTGAGTTTAAAATCCTAGTTTCAATTAATCTGCTCAGGTTTTTTTGTAAACTGTTAAAAGATTATATCCAGAAAATATCAGTACACTATACGTATGTATTTCCCAGTTGATGGATTCAGGGCCATAGCAATAGCATTTAGATTTATATATTGCCCCAGAATGCTTTACAGCATTCTCTGGATGGTTTACAATATCAACATTATTTGCATATTGCCTCCAAAAGTCTGAGTCCTCATTTTACTGACCTCAGAAGGATGGAAGGCTGAATCAGCCTTGGGCCAGTCAGAGTTTGAGACCCATTGGGACTGAACTCCAGGCTGTGGGCAGAGTTTGCCTGCAGTACTGCATTCTAAAATAGGTACTGATAGGTACTGATTTGATTAGGTACCCTAATTTTTATAGGGATAGCATAAACATCCTTGAGCAGAGTATGCCAAAACTAATCACTACTGTCCTTTTAATTGGCATGAAATGCTATATGTGGCCAGGCATGATTATGACTAGTTACTTTTTTCCTTCTCTTATTAAAAAGCATCATATGAAAGTCTCAGGTAACCGAGGCCATGATGACCAGCAAAGGCCAATAACTATGAGTCCATGTGATGCAAATCAAGGCATATGAAAGTTTGCGACTTGGTCACATTACAATGTCAACTTTTTACTTTTGCACATTAGTATATAACTATATTGTTATATGGAACAACAAATCTATCTAATCGGCAAAACCAAAGTTAAAATTTCATTATTTTTTCATCACCAGCACAAAATCCGGAAGTGATATCCAAATAAAAAACAATATTCTCCTCTTTGAATATATTTATATCTTCTTGCTGTTGAAATAATATGTATTTCTATTTGCACTTAATAACCTTTATAAACTATCACCATTTATATTAACAAAATTCATTGCATTTTTTCAAATTCTTTAACTTTAAAGAGAAAATATTTTTTTCATTCATTTTACAACACTAAGCTTTTCCTTAAAAACATTTCTAAAATTAAAACATTCTAATGCATCTTTTTTAAAAACTTCCTCTTAGCATACATACTTTAAAGTTCACTTTCAGACCAATAAAATTCCAACTAACTCCAATTAACTCATTAAATTTAGATCACTCCCTCCAAGTTACCCTCATAGAATAATTTTTCTTGTTGTATATATCCTTTTTAAAGGTCTAGATTTTTCTTTAAGCTAATAAATCTTTTCTTTAACTTTCTCTTAACATATTTTCAAATACACTTTCATTAATATTTTACAAACTTTAGGAATTACTTAAGCATTATATATAAAGAAAAAATAATTTTCAAACTTTAAATTAAGACTTTCTTTCAATTACAAATGTCAAACCAATGGAAATCTATTCTACTTCCAATTGACTCATTAACTTTAAGTCATTCCTTCCAGCTTGCCTTCATGGAATAAAATATTTTTCTTATACTGTGCTAAAAAGTGTTGGAAGTCAATGCTTTTTTCTTTCTTCCCCTGTACCTCATATTTTCTTTTCCCCTTTCTTTTTTCTTCCCTTAATTTCCTATTTTTATTTTTCTTTGTATTTTATGCATTGATAAAACAATAAAAGTTGTTTACTAAGGAAAGTTTGTGATTTGGAATGTAAGAGGACTGAATATCAAAGTGTATAAATTAGCAAATGAAATGAAAGAATATTGCCTGTACACAGTGTGAAACTAAAAGGGAAGGGAAAGATGAAATAGATCCAAGTGAAGATTGAATGATTTTTATTGAAATTGAGTAGATTTATACATGAATGGAGCAAGAGCAGGCTTAATTAGGAATGAAAGTGCTAAAATATATTAATTGCTGTGGGTTGCATATAAAAATAGGAATCCATAGAATGGTGACAGTTGCAAATTAAACTCCAGTGAATGGTGGTTATAGAAGAACTGGAGAACCGTCTCCAGTTCATGAATAGCTGGTAGGAATGAGAGTGCAAATAACATGACTGGGCCTTTCAGAAACCCAAGAAAGAATGTGTATCTATGGTTAACTTTTTTTAAAAAAAAAATGCCTGTTTTAAGTATAACAAGATTCATACATATGCATGTCAAAAGAATAAATATAAATCTAAAAGCATGACTTGTGGTTGGAAGAATGAAACTTTCCTGAGAGGGATGAGCAAAAGGTACTGGGAGTGTATGCCAGTGTATTCTCCAGGTAGAGTCAATCAAGTAAAGAAGCTCATCCCAACAACCCACTAAAACAAGCAAACACCACTATCAGATAACAGCAATATTACTGCAATTGGATGGTCATTTGAATGACAACAACAAAGGCAAGAGCAAACAACTCTCATATTTTATCCAACTGGATAGAACAAGAGAAATTGAAGATGATATAGAATTGGTTGGTGTCAATGTAACTAGGAATCTTGCCGATGGTGGACCAATGAAGAACAAAGAAAATCCAAAGCTGGAAAGAGAGAATTCAATGGAAAACTAGAAACATGGGCTATAAGAAGGTGGAGAGAAAAAGAGAAAGAAACAAAAAATACAACGGGTACAAGAAGAGGATGTAGGAGTCTGTTGAAAAAGCATTAGCAAAAAACTGAATAAAGATATGGGAATCATTTGAAACAGAGTGAAAGCTAATCTGTTACACATTATCACGGAAGGGTATGAAATTATGCTAGTGGGAAAGATGAAAACAAATCTGTGATGGAAAGGTGACATGAAAAAGCCTGTGGATAAGGAAAAATCCGTATAAGGGAATGATTGCTGCAAAAACTAAAGATAAATATAGTACAAATACAGAGAAGACTGAAGTGGGCGGCTATAACAAATCTAAATAAGTAATGTGGGTATGCTTTTCAGTGTTAACAATAACTTAAGAGTGTTAGAGGATGCTAATGTGTTTTGACTGCACTTCTGAAAACAAAAGCTATTTAATTTTATATACTGCCATCCTACAGCTTTAAACAAGCCATTTTTTGCAATAACTCAAATGATTTTTAAAAAATCTTTATTAGCAATAATCTTTTCTAAAATGTTAATACTCTGTTGACCTAAAGAAAAAAGATGTACCTGAAATTTTAACCTTTATATGAAAATATAGATTAAATAAGCAATTTTTGTATATTTGTCCTTCTCCTTAAAAAACTACTTGATAGCTTATTGATTCACTTGAACTTAAACATATGAACCTAAGGGAATCCCTCTGAGTACATATATCAATGATATAATTGTGATTAAGAATCCTCACCAGGTCTTATCTCGCAGCGATAAGGGTGGCAAAATCCAACTACTTTTCCACCCTCATCGCGTCCGCAGATAATCGCCCGGCTGCCTTGTTCAGGGTGACTCGCTCCCTACTGAACCAAGAGGTGAGGGAGGAACCCTTGCAGGGTCAAGCCGAGGAATTCGGTCAATATCTGTTGGATAAAATCGCTCGGATTCGAACCGGCCTGGACTCCAACTGGGCAGAGTTGGAAGAACAGGACATGGACAGTCTTGTCGACGTCATCTGGGAGGAATTTGATCCTGTGACTCCTAAGGAAGTGGACAGGATTATGAGGAGGTTGAGCTCCTCCACATGCTTACTGGACCCGTGCCCTTCCTGGCTGGCTTATGCGGCTCGAGAGGGGACACGAGGCTGGTTCCTGGCGGTCATCTCTGCGTCTCTGAGTGAGGGTCACTTCCCCACCGCCTTGAAGGAGGCAGTGGTGAGACCTCTCCTCAAGAAGCCCACCTTGGACCCATCCTCATTGAATAACTTTCGTCCAGTCTCCAATCTTCGCTTCCTTGCGAAGGTTGTTGAGAGCGTGGTGGTGCATCAACTTCCTCAAGTCCTGGATGAAGCGGTTTATCTAGACCCGTGCCAATCGGGCTTCAGGCCGGGCTACAGCACGGAGACGGCATTGGTCGCTCTGATGAATGATCTCTGGAGAGCCCGGGACAGGGGCCATTCCTCTGTCCTAGTCTTATTAGACCTTTCGGCGGCTTTTGATACCATCGACCATGGTATCTTGCTGCGGCGCCTCAGGGGACTGGGAGTGGGAGGCACGGTTCTGCGTTGGTTCTCCTCCTTTCTCCAGGGTCGCTCGCAGTCGGTGCTGGCAGGGGGACAGAGGTCGACCCCGAGGCCTCTCGTTTGCGGAGTCCCTCAGGGGTCGGTCCTCTCGGCTCTCCTGTTCAACATCTACATGAAACCGCTGGGTGAGATCATTTGTAGCTTTGGAGTAGGGTACCATCAGTATGCTGATGACACCCAGCTTTTCATCTCAACTCCAAACAGCATCAGTGATGCCCTCGACGTGATGTCCCGCTGCCTGAAAGCGGTCCGGGAATGGATGGGGAGGAACAGGCTTCAACTGAACCCGGACAAGACTGAATGGCTGTACGTACCAGCAAGCCAGGATACTCAGAGCATCCCACCCCTTAACATCGGGGATGAGTTACTACCCCCTGTTGATAGGGCCCGCAACCTGGGTGTCCTCCTAGACTCGCAGCTATCCCTGGAAGATCACATAGGAGCTGTGACCAAGGGGGCCTTCTCCCGGGTTCGACTGGTGCGCCAACTACGACCTTATCTGGACCTGGATGCCTTACGTACAGTCACCCATGCCCTTGTGACCTCTCGCCTAGACTACTGTAACGCTCTCTACATGGGGCTGCCCTTGAGATCCACTCGGAAGCTTCAACTGGTGCAAAGTGCGGCGGCACGGACACTTTTGGGGGCCTCCCAATACTCCCATATCACACCTCTCCTCCGTGAGCTGCACTGGCTTCCGGTTGCCTTCCGAGTGAAATTCAAGGTGCTAACAATGACATACAAAGCCCTACATGGCATGGGTCCGGACTACCTACGGGAGCACCTTCTGCCAATGTCAACACCCCACCGTCCTGTGCGCTCCCACAGAGAGGGCCTCCTCAGGGTGCCACCGCTCAAGGAATGTCGGCTGGTGGCCCCCAGGGGGAGGGCATTCTCAGTGGGTGCGCCAGCCCTCTGGAACTGCTTGCCAACTGAAATCTGGATGGCCCCCGACCTCCGCACCTTCCGGCGCGACTTAAAAACTTACCTGTTCCAGCAGTCCGGCCTGGCCTGATAGCTCTAATTGGGATCCCAGTTTGTTTTGACTATTGTTTTTCAGTATTGTTTCAATCTGTATACCTACCTTACTCTGTACACCGCCCCGAGTCCCTCGGGAGAAGGGCGGTTTATAAAAATAAATAAATAAATAAATAAATAATATCAACTTTCACAACATCTGGTTGCTGTGAAAGTTGATATGGTTCACTTTCTGTATTTATCTTAGCAATTGTTTTTTAAAATTTATTTTAAGATTCTTTTTTCCAGAGTCACTTGTTGAGATAGATAGCCATGCAAATTGAATGGATGAACAAATGAATGAATGAATCTGCTTTCTCCATAAATCCACTTGCATTTAAAAAAATGTCTTTAAACAAAATGCTTTCCTGTGTCCTAAAGAAAAGAGGTGCTCAGTGCCTTGATGGGGCAGTCACAGATTGTTAACTGATGGTGCATCTTCTCATAACAGGAGCCAAAACACCTACATTGAGAAGTGCTGGAAAGATGTTCAAGTGGGAGACTTTGTGCAGCTGCAATGCAATGAGGTCATTCCTGCTGATATTCTACTGCTCTACTCCTCTGATCAGAACAGAATCTGTTACTTGGAGACAGCAAATCTTGATGGTGAGACCAACCTTAAACAAAGACAAGTTGTGAAAGGCTTCTCCCATCAGGTAAGCAACTTTCCTCTCTTTCTTTGGTAGAGGAGAAGAAGATCGCCACCACCTTTAGTGATGGAAGGGTACAATTGGGCCCAGGCCTCACAATTGGGGAGAGAGGCATTCTCAGTATGTTTCAGAATTGGATTATTTCAGTCAAGATTAGGAGATTAAATCATTAAATCTACCTCCCCACCTTTTTTCCTCTGCATTTGGAACAGTTTTCTAAGCCACTGATTTTTAATACTGACGTAGAGTGCAGCAAGATAGGATCACACAACTAAACACTTAGGGAATAATTTACATCAGCCTTTGTTTGCCAAATGCATGAAGATGGGACTATTTCAGGTGCAGAATTCAATGGAATCTATGGAAAAGTGGCGTGGAGGTCTTGTAAGACAGCCTCAGGTTCTTATTCCAAGTTATAATTATTAATAGAATGGAGCAGAAGGGAGGAGAAAAGTAATCTTTACAACATATCAGCTATTAAAATATTACATAAAAGCTGGGTTTTGGAACGTAGGTTTCAAAGTTTTGCCAACACAGGAAGAGGCATGTTCTACTCCAGGCCTGCAGAGAAATTCCCAGCCTGTCAGCACATTTGTGTAGACTGTCAGATGCTTGATAAGGCTACAGTTGGACCAGGGGAGGGAGAGAGGAGGGTGAAAAAAAAACCAGGTGGTTTATTTTGCTCCAAAGTGATGAGCCAGCTTGCAGGCTGCAGTGTCAGATTGTCATCCACGCTGTGCAGATCGACCTTGATTGGTTACATCAGTGTGTACTTCCTGAGAATGAAGTTCTAAGTTTACCCCTAACTAAGACACAGTCATTAATTTCAAGCAAGCCATTAATGGTCTCCAGAGATATATCTTGAAGAGAATGTTGTGACCCACCAGTTTAAAAAATCCATTGACTTTTTTATCAATATGTAATATTCCCTTGCAGTTTTCTCTTACTCAGTTTTCTTCAGGATTTTTTTTTAAAAAAATAACTTAATTTTATTTATAATAATAAAAGAGAGAGCGCGCGAGAGAGAGGAAATTGTAAAGGAAAAGAAAAAGAAAAAAGAAAGTAAAAAAGAAAAGTAAGAATATAATAAAGAAAAAAGAAATATAGAAAGAAGTGACTTCCAACCCTATCACAAGTATAAATAAATAACCTTAGTAACATTTCACCCCTATATATAGACACATATAGTATTGTGTTTTTATTCAAATGCATTGAAGGGACTTCAGACCCAATTTAAAACCACTTATTTCAGGAGAAAACTAAAGCTTCATCCACCCACTGGAAATGTGCATTTTTTAATTAAATTCAGTGAAATATGAAAAAAATTGATTATCAATATTAGCCTTAATTCAGATTTAAGCCTGATTGGCCAGAAATAATAGGCATTTTAATATCCTTATTCTCGTGTTAAAAAATTTTTTCAGAAGCAGTATAATAAATATTTCCTTTTATCTATTTTATATATAAATCCATTTATGAAACATTTTTTTAATTTTGGAAGACATATTATTTACGTTATAGAGTGATTTCTCAAATACATTAATGATAGGTCCTGGTTAAACATAAAAAAGATAAAGTCAGCATCATGTACACATCAAACATAAAGTATTTTTAAATGTTTCTTTTTTAAGTGCTACATATTTAATCTTTTCTAGCCTCACCTGTGTTGTACTTCCCCCATTATGTTGCATACCAGATTCATTGAATTTCAACCTTTGTAATAATGGACACTGGAGTCCAATAAATCTAGATTCCACCAACTTGGGGTAGGTTGGATTAATTCATTGGTTTCACTCAGCTACTGTTATATTACAATAAGTACTTGAATGGGGTTACATTTTAGATTCATTCATACCATATTAATCCGCAGTTATCATTTTTAGCCATTGAAGAAATGTTGCGACAACTCTTAAAAACCGACAAAAAAATATCCATAAATCACTAATTTTGTTTTGTTTTGTTTTTACAGAATACTGAATTTGAGCCAGAATTGTTCCAAAATATCATTGTTTGTGAAAAACCTAACAATGATCTCAACAGATTTACAGGCTACATGTAAGTTACTGCAGTTTTGGTTTTTACCATTCAATCACTATTATCATAGCCAGTAGAGAAAAGTAACAAAATATGTATGTGTCATGATTTTGCAACACATTTTATTAATTATCATTGTAGTTAGTAAAGGATGCTATGTTATTATGTTATGTTATGATTGTATTCTATTTGAAATATTTTAAGATATTGCAAACAATTTATATAACTACGGTATTATTGCAGGCTTTCCAAGCATGCATATAGTCCAGAAATGAAATATTCAACAATATTTTTGCTATATTTGTTCTTCTTCACTGAGGATTAGACTGTTAGTGCTGCTGATGTCCTTCTGCAGAGAACTTTGTGTTTGGCTTTAGCACTTTAGGAATAAAATTTATTTTATCCTCTACCAAAGTATCCTTATAAAGTGGGAGCAATTGTCATTGTTCAAGTATGGAATTAGATGGATTTGTACGAGGAGCTTTCTTCAGAAAGAATTTGAATGGGCTCAGGAGCTCTGCAGTGGCTTCTATATCAGAATCAGGGAGTCAGTGATGGCACCAAAGGACTATTTTGCAACCTCATTTCAAAGAGATGCAGTATATAAGGAAGTCAACCACATTTCTGAAATTCTGCTCTCTTCAGCTTAAAATTCTCTTAGGTCCTCCTCTTTCCAAAAATGCAAATGTGGGGGACAATTAATGAAATGTTTGTCTCAACCATTTCCATCCTCAATTTCCTTTCATAATAAGATATACCCAAAGAGCTGTAATTGTATTAATCTTCCATAAACTCAGGAGTGTATATCATTTTTATTCCAAAGGATGCAATCTTTTATCTGTGCCTCTCTGGCTGTTTCCTGACAGCAATATCCAGGAAAAGATAAATAAATAAATAAATAATAAAAGATAACTGAGACTTGGATACACTCAACCTCGTTTGCTCTTTGTGTTTACAATGGGTGAATTACTAAAGAGGGCCCATGAGCTTTCCAAAAATATATTCACCAATCAAGTTAATCCATCCAACTCCCAACATGATATATAAACTAGTGGAAAGTGTACTGATAAGTTATTCCATAGCACACTGAATGTTTTTATATTCTAAAAATGAACTAATACAACTGCTTTCTATAATGCCCCAACTAAACACTGCAAGTTATCCAGAACATATTCTAGTTGCTAGCTATCTGTAGTTAATTTTTCTGACTCATGGAGTCATTGGGTTTATACAGCCCATGTGATATGAAACTAGTACTACTGAGCCCAGAATATTTAAATATGCAAACAAATGTCAATTCCCAACCATTGGTAAATGTAAAGCAAAACTGCTGGGTGTGTCTCATTATTGCTGATCCTAGAAACTCTTATGGCATCCCAGTATCAGGATCATCTGAAGATGGGCTGTAATTCTTTTGTTTCTATGGATATTTACCTTCATTTTTATTGAAGCCAAGCACTTGAAAATTGGGAGTGTTCCAAGCCTCACTGAATGTTATTGCTGATGAGGACTTTCTTTAGGTCTGAGGCCCATCCTTTATCAGTTCCTTTTTTAATGGAAAATTACAGCTGAGATTTCCTACATTAAAAGCATATATTCAATGCATTGAACTGTAAAATGCAATCAGTCACTCCCTAATCTTTCCCATAGTTATTTTTTCAAGTATGTAGATAGTGGTTAGGCGGAAGGATTGGCATAAGAGACGAAGCAAGCTGTAGTTTGCACAAATTCACCCAAACTGTCATTTGTAGGATCACATTGCTAAAATTCAATGGCCAAACACTAGTAGAGCAGTTTTCTACCAATTTCTAATTTGAAATTTTAAACAAATTAAGTATTGACTTGAGGGGAGAGGAAGAGGAGAGGGGAGAAGAGGAAGGAAAGGGAAGGGAAGGGAAGCGAAGGGAAGGGAAGGGAAGGGAAGATAAGGGAAGGGAAGGAAAGGAAAGGAAAGGAAAGGAAAGGAAAGGAAAGGAAAGGAAAGGAAAGGAAAGGAAAGGAAAGGAAAGGAAAGGAAAGGAAAGGAAAGGAAAGGAAAGGAAAGGAAAGGAAAGCTTGAAAGATAGGTCATAGGGGCAAAAAAGAAGGATTTTGAGGCTTTTTTTTCCCCAGACAAAAGACAGATGGTTGTTTTTAAATAGCCTTTGAGCATTAAGTATGAAGACTCCAATCAAGCGCCTGAAAGCATTTCACCATGTACACAGATTTATCTGCAGTGGCAAGGACATCCTTTCTTAAACGCTGCTGGCAAAATATACCCAATGTATTGAATTTCCACTGCTGACACTTTGATAGAACAGAAAGTCAGAAGAGCCTCCAAGACCCTTGAACCCTTGTATTAACAGAATCTATTGTGTGAAATTAAATAATGTGTTGTGTCAAAACATTACATGATGATCTGTAGGAGCCTAGGGCACCGGACATCAGAGAAATCGTCTTTTCTGTAATGTAAATTCTCGGCCTTTTAACACTGGTTTGAAGCCTCAGCATGGTAGTGAGCCCCTGCCGTACTTTGTACCATCAGTGAGCCTCAAAACATAATCACCCGTGTTCATGACATTAGTAGTGTATTATTTAGCACTGAGAGAACAAGAAAAAAATATATGAAGAAAACAACACACACCTTTCTTCTTTGCAGGGAACAGCCTGATTGCACACGAATTGGGCTTGACAATGAAAGCCTTCTTCTTCGTGGTTGCATAATAAGGAATACAGAAGTTGCAATAGGAATTGTTATCTATGCAGGTAATTATTGGATTATTATTTTTCATACAGCTACAGATTGATACTAGGGTCGCAAAGAGTTCTTTCCCCCAGGACTTTTTGTGCAATGTAAAACTTGTTTTGCCTCTAGCACTTTCTCTGTAAAATGCAGAACTGAGGAATCTACCTCTACCAATTGTCTTTTTCTTACCAGCTCCTACCCTTTATTATTTTGGATAACTTTCAAACTGAGTAATAATTTTATAAAACTCGAAACTGTCTATGTTACCATTCATAGTTTATTTCTGAGAAATATATTCTTGCTTAATGCATCCCTTTGGTGAGTTATACCTTGCTTCTTGAAGGTCAGCTTTATGGTTTAATAGAAGAAGAAATGCTGCATTATACAGTACATACAAGAAACCAACTTGTGGCCTTTGATGGCATTCTTCATAGAGCAGGAGGATTGTGCTATTTCTGTAAACTACTCTAGAAATGCTTATTGAAGATCGCTATAAAAGCAGCACTTAATCAAGATGTGTAAAATGGAAAGGAAAGAAAGGTTATGGTGTGTTCCATTAGTGACTGAATATAGGTAAATGATTATACTATCCAGAGAGAAGAATGCATTGTCAAGAATGGTTTTTAAAATAATGGGTTCTGAAACTCTTCAAATTCTTAGAATGGCAAAGGGGAAAGTTGCACTCTCAACCAATCTGAAGAGTTGTCTTCACCTTGTATTTTGAATATAAAATCTCCATCCCAAGTCCTCAAGAACTGCTTAAACTAATGAGGTTTGCTCTGAATAACTTGGCTTCTGACTGAAATGTCAGCGTGCACTTTTTTTAGTTTGTATAAAAATGTTGTAGTTGCTGTGCTGATAACAGTAAAACTATCACTCAGGAAAGAGGCATTTGGAACTAATTTCTATCCTGTCATTTTAAATGCTGTAGCAGCTTTTGACTTTAAAACACTGGTATAAACCTAGCAGTAACTCTTGGGAATATTTTTATTTTCCTAGTAAATCGCTTTTTAAAATTTCTTTTCTTTGATGCCAGAGGTGTTCACACAACACGTATTGCTCATGAGCAATGAAAAGTGGAAACTTCAAATCACAATGATAATACTGGTTTTGTTTTCATATTGTATTTCTTTAGAAATGTTCTAGGCCACCCAACTCTGCAATAACCCTGAATAGCTTATAGTAAAAACCATACAAATATCATTAAAAACCCAAGTGCCAGAATAAAAATAACCATTAAATAGCACTTAGCAATAGCAATGTCTATGGAGATTCTCAGTCATCCAGTTCATAGTTATCCCAAAGATGCTTTTTTTCCCCCAAGGCAACTGGAGTTTCTTGTTTTTCTTTGAAAACATTTTGCTTCTCATCCAAGAAGCTTCTTCAGCTCTGACTGGATGGTGGGGAATGGAAAGATTTATACTTCTTGCAGACAGCTGTTCATTTGCATTCTTTTAGCAAGTCGTTAATGCTACCTGGAGGCTTATCTGTGTCTTCAGGATCACCTGAGTGGTGCAAAGGTGCGTGGAGCCTTCTTGGAACTGTTGAAAGGACTGTATTGTAGACCGGAGATAGATGATGTCATAACCCTCCCCCTCTGTTGAGAGATGGCTGTTCAGTTTTGACATAGATGGCCTCTTTGACTCCTCTTTCAAACCAGCTGTCCTCTCTGTCCAAAATGTGGGCTTTGCTGTCTTCAAAAGAGTGGCCTTTGTCTTTTAAATGCAGATGGACTGCTAAATCTAGTCCTGATGGGTTTGTTCTCCTATGTTGTGCCATATGTTTATAAAGTTGTTGTTTTGTTTCTGAAATGTACAGATCTGCACATGGCTCACTGCATTGTACCGCTTGTACCACTTTGCTCAGTTTGTGTCTGTTGTTGCCTTGAGAGAGAAAAAATCATCTTTGGGAGAGCAATAGCAATGGCACTTAAATGCCATTTAAGTGCTTTACAGTGCTCTGTGAGCAGTTTAAAAAGTCAGCCTATTGCCCCCAACAATCTGGGTCTTCATTTTACTGACCTCAGAAGGATGGAAGGCTGAGTCAGCCTTGGGCCAGTCAGAGTTAGCCTGCAATACTACATTATAACCTTTGTGCCACCAGGGCTCCTAATAACATTCAAATACATAGGACTCATCACCTACACTCTAACCCAGGACTGTCAAACTGCTGGCCCGATGGCAGATGCGTCATGTCGAAACTGCACCCACCCCATTGGCGGCAATGGAAAAAAGTTGCGATATGTTGCAACACATCACGTGACATTGCGAGTTTGACGCCCCTGCTCTAACCGAAGTCCTGGGGAAAGAGCCAATTTTTAAGGTTCTTTTGGCTCAGATGGGACCAAGTCCATCTGGCATGATGCTCCAGGTGGCAGGGGTTGCAACAGAAAAGGCATGCCTCCTAGATCCCATCAGGTGGAGCTGCTTAATGCATGGGACATTGAGCATGTTGAATATGCCTAGTTGTGCAAGCCAGACAAAAACTACAGAAAATACATAGTCTTTTAAATAATCAGTCCCTATGTAGTGAAATTCCTTGGTTACAACTTCTCCTGAAATGGGAACCATTAGATTCCAATTTACTCTGTGTTTCTTTCTGGCCTGCTGTTTTGTTGGTACTTCAGATTCACTTTGGAAAGAACTAAACAGCATTAAAATTATTCACTGCTGGATCTAACTTATTGGACTTTCTTTATGTTCACCCAGAACATGCACTAGTAGATTCTCATTAAGTCACTCTGGCAACTGTGAAACAGTCAAACTTACTTAGAAATCAGTCGGCCATCTAATTAGGTTTTAAGGCATTAAAGTACTCTGCATTTTCTGGCTCCAGTTGAAATTCATTGTGAATAAGAACTTCAGCTAACCACTTTCCATTTGCAAATAATCCCCAACAGACTTTAAATTTAACCTATGATTTCTCCACATTGTTCTCATTATCTGTAGTCTCAAGCACATTCAGAATGATGTTGTCTGTACGACTATAGCTTTTGAGTTTTAGACAGCTATGCACAAAGACTGCTGGCCATGTACTCATTTTTTTAAAACCAGCCAGTTGCTGCATGCATTGTCGCCAAAACTGCATTAGGTTGTTCTACCTGCATAGAAAGAGGAACAATGGCATGCTTAGTATTCTTCACACGTGCACACACACATAGATTTTGGCACACTGCTCACGCACTTGTTCACATTTATTTTTTACATCCACTGACCGTATTGTGAGATATTTTTCCCAGTTGCCTGCTATTAAATCCATTGCACAGAAAGACTGACTATTGAAACTGTTAATGCAGAGAAACTTCAAATAGTTCCTCTTCACTGGAATCAAATCACCATGGTAGAGCTTGTGAATCATTGTAAATCTTGCAAAAGTGGCATTTTAGCATAATGTGTGAAGTGTGTTATCCCAGCAAATCCTGAGTGCTGCAAGGCAACAAACCCCATGAGAACCACATGCAAACAAAATTGCACTTGAGCGCTTTTCTCCTTGCTAGGCTAAATAAAGTCCTAGCTGGGAATCGAAAGCTTGGGGACATGGAAACCAAATGGGAAATACATGCCAATAAACACAGAATGATTCACTGGAAGACAGGTCCCATATGTCTATGAAACAAGGGACAGAAAATGCAAATGAACTATCCAAATGGGACAAGGAATACAGGTCTGTTGATTTGCCCCAGAGCTGATTTGCAGAAAGCATTATACAATGGATTGAGGTTCAGTCAGCCCAAAAGGCAAAGGAAAATAGTATCTAGAAGCATCCCACATTCCTATACTGTTTTAAGACACTAAAATAAAACTTTGTTGTCTTTATGGAAGTGAGATGCAGCATATAATGTACAAAATGTACAAGAATAAATAGTTACAGCAAACATCATCAGTCCTGTTTTCATTCCTGTAATAGTCCATGAATTAACCTAGATATCAAATATATTTCTCTGATTATCACACTTCAGGGCGCTCTATAGAAACTCTCATTTCAGGAAGTTATCTCAGTTTACTATAATGTCTGTTGCCTCTGGATTGGGTTCAGAGACAGAACTTATGAATTGATTTGTGGATCAAATAAAAAATCCATTAAACTAATCACTCTGATTTCCATTGAAGCCAGCCAGATGGTGCTGAGAAAGTCACAAGCAGAACACGGTGAAGCAGCAATCGCCCATTTCTATTAAGCAAATTATTTCAGAATGTGGAAACTAATTTGAATGCTTATGGTTAATTTTCAGTGATGTTGCTTCCCAACACATAGTGAACTAATCCACAATTTGTCAGTACAGCCCCTGAAGCACCAAGAAACAGCATCCCCAGATGGCAACTGCAGAATTCCAAAGCCGTTTTTAAAAAGAAAAGTTATAAATCATTTTTTAAAAAATGGCCAGAATCTCACAGTTGGTGTTTTTTTTTACATTCTTACATGAGCTCAGAAGAAGATAATCTTCAGGAACTTAAGAATTTCAGTACTACTTGGAAAGCTTTTGGGAGGGAGACCACCAAAGACAATAGTTTTATGAAATGAGAAATATTTTTCAAAGTATAGTTTTGATTTCTTGCCTCCGGTCTGCTTATGTGAGATTCCATGATAGAACCATGAACGTATTGTTGAGCTCTGTTCCAGTCTTTTTAAAAATTATGTAAGGAGTGACCATTGTAAAGTTGTATAGCAATTATTAGCTAGCATTTAATTCTTATATTTGGGAGAGGTGTTATTTATTCAGGTGATTTAATAATAATAATAATAATAATAATAATAATAATAATAATAATAATAATAATAATAATAATAATAATAATAATAATAATAATAATAATAATAATAATAATAATAATAATAATAATAATATATAAAGTTGGAAGGGACCTTGGAGGTCATCTAGTCCAACCCCCTGCTCAGGCAGGAAACCCTATACCATTTCAGACAAATGGCTGTCCAGTCTCTTCTTAAAAACCTCCAGTGTTGGAGCATTCACCACCTCTGGAGGCAGGTTGTTCCACTGGTTAATTGTTCTAACTGTCAGGAAGTTTCTCCTTAGTTCTAGGTTGCTTCTCTCCTTGACTAGTTTCCATCCGTTGCTTCTTGTCCTGCTTTCAGGTGCTTCGGAGAATAGCTTGACTCCCTCTTCTTTGTGGTAGCCCCTGAGATATTGGAACACTGCTATCATGTCACCCCTCACCCTTCTCTTCATTAAACTACACATACCCAATTCCAGCAACCGTTCCCTATATGTTTTAGCCTCCAGCCCCCTAATCATCTTGGTTGCTCTTCTCTGTACCCTTTCTAGAGTCTCGACATCTTTTTTACATCGTGGTGACCAAAACTGGATGCAGTATTCCAGGTGTGGCCTTACCAAAGCATTGTAAAGTGGTATTAGTACTTCACTTGATCTTGATTCTATCCCTCTGTTAATGCAGCCTAGCATTTATTTTTATTTATTTTATTTATTTTAATTCCATTTATATCCCGCCCTTCTCCGAAGACTCAGGGCGGCTTACAAGCTTAGCAGTAGCCTTCATTCTATGTATACTGTATGCCTGCTTATTAGGGCTTTCACACACACCCCAAGCGGCATTATTACAAAGTCAGCTTATTGCCCCCAACAATCTGGGTCCTCATTTTACCTACCTCGGAAGGATGGAAGGCTGAGTCAACCTTGAGCCTGGTGGGATGCGAACCTGCACTAATTGCAGGCAGCTGGTGTTAGAAGATTTAGAAGACATTTATTTATTTTATTAATCAACTTTAGAAACTGTCCATTTATAAACATACATCTGCCTTAAAATAATAAATAATATTCAGCAGGAGTAAATAATACATCCATTGCAGCCATCTGTTTTATTAAGAAACCTCAAAAAAAATCATGTTTAATGTAATTATTAAATAAGCTGCAATAGAACCTTTCTTAAAGTTCAGTTTGAAATAGTTATCTATTCATTCTCTCCACGTTGTTGACAATGTTATAAAGTCCAATCCTGATCCTCCTTACGTTTTTATCCTAAAGTAAAAATCCAAACTATTTATGTACTTATTTTCAAGATATTTCTAAAATCCAGGTTGATGAGCAGCAATAAGAACATAATAGCCCTATCAAACTACTACTTCAACTAATTATCTGTGCTGTCAGGCAGCTTTTCCTCTCAGTTGCAGATAAAAAAAAACTTTCCCAGTTTTGCCATTATTTATTTCCAGTAAATCCAAGATTTTACTGTGCTGTTTTAGGAAATTGGGATATATTGTTGCAATCTTCTTGGCTTCCTGCAATGTCAGTCTACCATTGGAAATCTGTTGCCAAGATTGCAGTTTGTATTACTTCTATAGATAGCTGAGGAAGTGTTTGTACCAATCTCAGCCTTATTATTCTAAATAATAATCCAGCCTGAAAACATGAGTATGGTCATCTTTGAATTTGTGGATTTGGTAATCTTTTCTGTATAATCCATCTGTAATCTCTTCCATGAACCTGTTATTCTTTGTGACATCAAGTTTTTTTTAATCTATTTTGGCTTTCAGTTATGGATAGGACAATGTGAACATTCTTCTATCCATCTATCACTCACTTTCTTTAAGGTTTCTTCCTTTGATGTACCCAAGAATTATATGACCATAGGTTGAATCAAGGATATTTTGACTTCAAAGTATGTCCTTTGCAACACACCTGCAGACCTCTTTTTTGTGTCTTCAGTTGAGCAGGAATTCTGGTTTTAGACACTGTTCTTTGTTTCTCTGAGCTTCCTCCAGAGAAGATATTGATAGATTTTCTGTGAGATACAATTCTTTCCAAAACCTCTGAGATTGCGAGACACTCAACATCTCTGGAAATCATGTTGTTGCACATACCTATCCTTTATATTCCAAAAAATACCATGAAAATGCATGTGTGTATGGCTAGAGATATCTAAAGTTTGGTTTCTTGTAATCCCTAAGTACTTTACATTCATAAGATAATTTTATCTTTATGCATGTGCACACCTGGAAGGCCACGAAACCAAAGCTATGTTGAATAACAGAGGTCCTCGTTATAAACGCAGCAAGATAGAACAACAGATGAACATGGATATATTCTTCTGTGTGGGACTGCTCTTCATCATGTGTCTCATTGGAGCATTAGGTATGGAACAGTGGTAAAAACCATGTCTACTATTTGTGAAAGCTTTTTGTAACATGGTGCACTTGGATGGACTTTTCTACAGATGAGAAGATCAATGCTGCCCTTTGATAGAGGGAAGAGAGGTTCTCACATAGCAAATGAGGAAATAACCTGAGCGGTGGCAATCAATATCAGCCAGTGACACTAACTCTATTATGATCTTGTATGATCAGCATCTCAAGATAGACCAAATTAAGACATTGATTGTTATGAATGCTAACTACTTTATGATAAGGTTACAGTAACAAGATCTGTAGAGTTCTGAATGCACTTTTTCTCTCCTCCCTTTATCTTCATGAACTCTACGGAGGGTCATGTCTAAAGTGCTTACTCAAATTATACTTTGGCCCCAGATTCAGATATTTTATTTAATCTGACCATTGGCTTGGTTGCAGCTCTTCCCCTTGTTCATCAAGGTTATTTCTACTGCCCACTACATGTATATTCTATCGTTAACATTAAAAATGAATAAAGATTTATTGTTAGACCAGCTAACTTGTATGTCTGGAAAAGAGGAAGCCCATCTCTTATCTTTTACTTCAGGCAACATTTCTTGAACTAGCCATGAAGTTTGGGTAATTTAAACTTAATCCACACTGTAGAACAGAACAACCTGAAGTACTTTTTATTCTGTAGGGGTCACTATGTAAAAAAAGGAAGAAAAGAACAATGCATGTGAGCATTAAGTACATCTGTATATTTAAGAGTTACATATTTAGATTCATGTAAAGACATTTTCTGAATACCCCACCCCACACATAAAAACATTTTTAACTAAAAAAACTTATTTATTATTATGAAATAATTTGTTTGCAGCCCATCTCATTGCCACTGTGCTTCCAAATGCTATAGACCTTTAGAACAGTGGTCCCCAACCTTTCCACCCTGACAACTCAGCCGCCACGGGGGGGGGGGATATGAGTAGTATGCACACACTCACACATACAGCTCCATTGGTGTGAGCAGCAGGCAACTGCACCCTCAGATTATACCAATGGAGCTTTGTGCATGAGCAGCGGGCGCTTGCACTTGTGCTGAAACTCCACTCACGTGAGTGGGGGGCACTGGAACAGAGGGTGCTTGTGCTCACATGTGAAGCTCCACTCACGTGAGTGGCGGACACTTGCGCTCGCACATGAAATTCCAGTCACATGAGTGAGGGCGCTAGAGCAGAGGGCGCTTGTGCTCACTCACAAAGCTCCACTCATGCAAGTGGAGGGTGCTTGTGCTCGTATGTGACCCTCCACTTGCATGATCAAAGAGTGCATGCTCGCAAAGCTCCATGTGCACAAATGGAGCTTCACGCGTGAGCACAAGTGCACCACTCAAGCACCCTCCACTTGTGTGAGTGGAGCTTTGTGCATGAGCAGAAGAGCCCACCACTTATGCCAGTGGAGCTTTGCATGCCCGCGCTTGCCTGCTACACATGTGAGCAGAGTTTCCCACGTGCTTGATTGCCCATTGCTTGCACAACCCAGTTTCAAACAGGGCATAGCCAGTAGTGGGCTACAACTAAAGGGTTCGGGACCCCTGCATTGGAAAACTCATTTTAAAAAACTTTTTTAAAAAATGTTTTGTCATAAGAAAAAGAGAGAAGAAAAAAGGAACAGCTTTTATAGGGAAAGAGACAAAATTTAAAGATGCTTAGATCAGATGTTCAAATTGTGTTCTTTAGAACACTAGAATCACATGAGAACTTGATGTGGTCCTGCGAGAGGTTAAGAGAAAAAAAAGTTTATTCAAATGCAGCCAATTTTTTATCACAGAGCAGTTTCTCTAACCTCGAAAAGTTTAAAAGCCCCTTCTTTAGTTCATAGATATGTTTTTAGGGAAGATATTTTGTTAATCATGGAGTATTTGTTGTTGAAAAGAGTATTTGTTATTGATGGAAGATGCATTTTTCTTCTAACCCTTTGAATTAAAGTCATAGAGATTTCATCTAAAATTATCTAAGCCTGGATTTGCATATGTTGATCAGTTTTAATATAGTTGCTTAATTTATAACAATATAAATAAAGTTAATGCTTTGTAAACCATCATTTAAATGTTAATATGATATATATGGTCAGATTTGGCTTATTCAATATATTATGCTAAACAAAAAGTGTTTTCACAATAACATATAAACCCAATCCATTTTGCAGCCAATAATGAAGGGATCTTAGCTGTCTTGTTGTACATGATATTTTGGAATAATGGGATAATTAATTTGCTCTAATACTTTTGAAAAGCATAAATTTTTTGAGCGGGGGGGGGGAATCATATAGCCTTTTCAAACTTTTCTAATTGGTTTGCCCAGGGATCTTCAAACTTGGCCCTTTTATGACTTGTGGACTTCAACTCCCAGAATTCCTCAGCCAGCATGACTGGCTGAGGAATTCTGGGAGTCGAAGTCCACAAGTCATAAAAGGGCCAAGTTTGAAGACCCCTGGGTTTGCCCAATTGAAAATCTCTATGTCCATATTGGAATGTAGTGTTTAAAATTTATTCTGTGGAATGCTCTTGGTGTGTAGCTGTGCTCACTGGCTAGGCCTTTTGAATATTGCTATTATTCTTTCTGTTTTTTCTATTACTCTTTTTATTGTGAAAGTGATGGCTCAGGACAGCACAATGGGTCAGTGGTTCAGATGCTGGGCTTGTTGACTGGAAAGCTGACAGCCTGGGTTTGAGACCTAAGTGTCACACGATGGGGTGAGCACCCATTTTTGTTTAGCTCCTGCCCACTTAGCAGTTTGAAAGCATGCAAATGCAAGTAGATAAACAGGTATCACTTTGGTGGAGAGGAAACAATGTTCCGTGACATCATGCTGGCCACATGACCACAGAAATGTTTTCAGACAGTGCTGGCTCAATGGCCTTGAAATAGAGATGAGCACCACTCCCTATAATTGGCAATGACTAGGGAAGTAAAATCTGCACAGACTCCTTTATTTTTTTTTCTTTTCTATTGTGCACTGAGAGTAGGAGTCCAGCTGCAAATTACAAGGAATGATTCATAATGGCCTTGAAGAATTTTTGTCTGCCGTTTCTAGTCCTTTCGTTGTGAAGCCCATAATAAGCTTATGAGAAACACTTTGAAAACAACAGTACTAAAGCCCATTCAATATGGATAGAAATTTGGATGTAGAGAAAATGTTTGCTACTAAAATTAATAATTCATTGTTGTAAATTCCCTAGATGGTACCAATCAATTTCAATAAATAGCAAAAGAAAGATTGCTCTCTTACCAATTGCAGAGATTGTGTCCTAATGTGACCAGGAGTTGCAAGGATGTCAAATTCTAATGAAAACAAGTCCACCAAGACTCCACAAATAAATATTTGGCAGAAGTAGCAAATGTTCCTATAATTGTGTCCCAATTTCTAAATGTCAGTCTGCAAGTGAGTTGCAAAATGCTCCACTGGAATTTAATTTGTTTTGTGTAGTGAGAGCCTTTGAGGAAACTGGCATGACATGGCTGTAATCTGTTGAATTAGCCAGACAAAAAGAGCTGAACTATCTAAAAATGAAGAATCCTAACTAAGCATCAGTTCAGTCTTTTTTTTTTCATTTCATTTTTAACAAAATGGGAGCTTCAGGTTCAAGTTATAGTCTTGGTTTAATCTGGGATTGCAACTGGAGGAGTTTTATGGAGTGGGAATGCAGTATGTCTTCCTCTTTCAGGGAGAAAAAAAATACATCAAAAGGTGGAAAAGTGAATTGTAAACAAGTTTAGTCTTAATCTTTGTAAGTCTTAAAACTGGGGAACATGTCCTGATCTACTTCCTCAGATTTCCCAGGATTGCCCTGCAAGTATTTCTTTTTGACATACATTTCATTATAAGGAGGTAGGTAGAATATGATTATTTTTTTGCTTGTCAATGTTCTTTGCCAGAGATTTTAATGTTGCTCTTTAATACGCACTGATTGTATTTCATTTAAATGGAAACTCGTTCTAAGGAAAAAGTCAGATGCTGATATCTATTGATAATAATCTCGTTTCATTTCATAGAAAATCCAATCTTATACACTTAAGAGCAGTACAGTTTGTTTTCTAACTGTTTATTAGATAATGGCTTATAAACTAGTGCCACATCCGAATGCTTGAAGTGGAATTAGCTGTTACAGGTTACAGCTGTAGAGTAAATAGCCCATGATGGGTGCAACAAAACTATGGGGGGAGGGGGGAATCTGTCCGTTGAATTATTACAAAGTAATGAACTAATTCCATGTTGGTTATATACCACATTACACCAATGAATTTCTACTCATGCAAAAGGATATTTATTTCTTCTCCTCTCCATCTCATTAGATCCCATAATTACCGCAGAAGGTCCTGCTCTGAATTTGGGGAGGGGGGAGGGGGGAGGATCGAGGAGGGACAGAAAAAAGGGGAGGACAGAAATCCATACCAGCTACCAAAAGCTGCTCCATCAGTGTAGCAACATAGTTGAATACAACTTGTTATATTTTATTTTAATGGGCTTGCCTCCCTCTTCTCAACTCCCTGCATATGCTCTGCTGAGTTCATTATCTCAAATATTTTGTATTTGAATGCAGGTCAAAGTGTTTGGAATGGAAGTTTTCTCATACATCCCTTATTTATCATCCCAGATGTAAATGGCAATTACCTTGCTCCAGCTCTTGCAGGTTTCTACACATTCCTGACAATGATCATCCTTTTACAGGTGGGGAAAATCATTATTGCATGAATGAGAAAAGGAGGTTTAAGGTTATGTGTTAACCCAGGATTACATCTCAATTACATTCCAAGGGCTTTCTTTCAAGGAAATATAGGCAGTGCCATGTAGAAACAGAACAGTCAAGCAGTTTAATGATGAGCTAGGTGTGAACCCCAATTCGCATTGTATCTCAGCCTTGAACTCAAGAGACACCCTTGGATCCTTTTCAGTATCACAGCTTCGGTTTAGCCACCCTCGTGGCAATGCAGGAAAATAAATTATTGCTCTATCTTGTTTGGTTAATAATAATCACATAGCTACTCCTCAAATGCACTTTTAAAATATGAAAGAGCTGTAAATAAACTCTGTTATTCTTCTTTCAGCTAGGAACCAATCAATGGTTGAGAGAAATATCTCAGTATTAATACTAATGCTTCAAACAGCATCTCATTCTTTTGGTGGTAATCTTTAAATATGATTTTAGATGTGGAATGAAGAATATTTTGTAGTCTTGGTTGGACCACACTTTTTTCAAGTATTCTTTCTGGTAGCCAACGACTGCAGAAGAGAGAGCTGGGCTTAAAATTTCTGAGGATATCTGTTGTAGTTTCCTATTGTACATATGTAGCCCCAACTAAAAGCCTATTTCTTTAATTTTTTTTACTAGCAGCTGGGTGGGAAATTACAGCACCAATTTTTAGAAATTTCTATATTGTAATCCTGGCATGTAGGAGAAGAAATACAACAACAAAAAGAAAGAAGCCCGGCCTTTTATAATTAAGAATCATTTAGAATCAGGCAGCATCAAATCAAATCAAATTGTACATATAAATACATATACAATTGTTTCATAATTTGTTTCATAATTTATGTCATTCCTGCTTTTTGTCATGCAGAAGGAAGTTACTACATAAACTAGGAAAGAAAACTGATCCTGGCTCAGGGTTAAAAGTTAAAGCAGCTCACAAAATGTGAAGGTGGGGATCAGGCTGAGGCTGCCATACTATAACATAAATCATTGCCATTTTACCTGTCTGAATTTTACTCCTTGACCTAAGCTGCAAATTTGTTTGCAGGACAAAAACATTCAGGTTTGTATGAGTAGCAGTAGGATTTACCTGTAATGCAAATACAGTTCAAGAAGGAAATTTGGTTTGGAAGATCTACACAGAATTCTAAATGCACCCAGCAGACTGCAAGTTCCTATTTAGAGTGAGTTTTAGACATGGTGTAGGAGCTGCAAGAAATTGGTCATTCCAGATAGATGGATGGATGGGTGGATAGACAGACAGACAGACAGACAGTAATGAAAAGTGCCAGGGATTGCAAAGAAACAGGGAGAGAATGGTCTCACTGGAAAATTCTGAGCAGAAATTTATTTAGAAACTGCTCCAATTTTAGAGTAAAAGTAGTAGATCTAATCTAATATAAATCCATACTATCATATATTACAACTTTCCAGAAGAATCCCATTGTAGTCTGTGTTATTATTATTATATATTCTTACTATAATGTGTCATTATAGATTCATTTCTTATATTTGAAGGTCATTCTTTAAAAAGGGTCTTACAGGATCTAACAGAAAAGTTTAAAACAGCAATATAATTACGATGTACCATTCAATCTGAAAGTTAAATTTAAAAACAATATCAAGCAGATAATAAAAATCAAGTGCTAAAACTGCTATAAATATTACAGTAAAATTTACCAGCCATGGAAAATAAATGTCATTATTTTCCTGACTTCGGTTGAGCTCCAGGATGGCTGAGAAAGAAGCACTGGAAGGGGTGGGTACTCGGTAGATTTGAAGGGCTATAAATCAGAGTAAGACATGGGGATGTTATGGAAATCTCTGTGAAGACATCTTGTAGCAATCATTGTTAATGTCAAAAAAGAAACAGAAAAGTATCCAGCAAAAGAATTTCTAACATGCTGAAAAATGTCTTCTTTCAGATCTTAATTCCTATCTCCCTCTACATATCGATTGAGCTAGTCAAGTTGGGTCAAGTCTTCTTAATTCATAATGATATTGACTTGTATAATGAAGAGAAAGATTTGCCCATACAATGCCGAGCACTCAATATCACTGAAGACCTGGGACAAGTTCAGTATGTCTTCTCTGACAAAACAGGGACACTGACGGAGAACAAGATGGTGTTTCGAAGATGTACAATTAATGGGAAGGAATTTTCACATCAGGAAAATGGTAAGGTTAGTTGGCTTGCTCTTAAGTGCTAAATTAGTCTGAATGTGAAAACTGCTGGAGGAGAAAGAAATTCCCTCAAATATGAAAAGCAAATGTCCCACAGCTTAGTCCTTTCCTGAGAGTTGAGAAGGAGTTAGACTACAGGATATGTTGTGTGCAAATAAAGGAGACAGGACTACAGTATATTATACATGCATTTATCTATAGAGGAGTTTCTCACAGTGTAAACACTTTGTGATTCAGGTCCCTTACACAGAGAAGGGTACAAAAGGGTATTTTGAGATAGATGCTGGCTCTTTGCACCTCTGTGAAAACAAGGAACTTATATGAGGAGAAGCTGAACCAAGATCAGATCAGCTTCAGCTTTAAACAAAGATAAGATATCCATCCAGCATTTATTTTGGAAATGTGAGGGAACCTCATCTCAGCTCTGGGGATTTCAGAATTTTTTGCTTACTATTCCCTGCAAGAGAAACCATTGGCTACCTCAACTTCACTCCCATCCCAAGGAACAAACGTGAGGACATGCACAAAGCAATGCTGAAATGCAGCAAACTTTGGGAAAAGGGAAGTCCCTAGTTGTGTGGGAGTGCCTTCAAACACCCCATTGTAGGGAAAGGAGTGGCAGAAACTGAGGGTGGAATTAAAAGAGGGATCAGCCTAGAATCTCTACATAGCTACAAACAAGTTAAGTCCAACCCCCCCTTGAATTCTATTCATCCCTATCTAACTCCTAGATTGTGTGTAAGGGACCTGAATTCCTAGCAGAGGCTCATCATTAGTTGAGCCTATTCCTGTGCATAGGCATGAGTAGTAATAAATCAATTTAATTAGAGCTTCACATGTGAACCTGATCTTTTGCGCCTGACCCCCCCCCCCATTCCCCTTAAGCAGTGGTGGAATTCAGCCAGTTCGCACTACTTCGGCAGAACAGGTAGCTAATTTTTTGTTGCCCAGGCCCAGAATGGACTTCCAGAAGCAGCATCCACACAGAGAACCGGCTGTTCACATATTTGAATCCCACCACTCCCCTTAAGGCTTAATTCCTGCCCCGCGGTGACTTGCAGGACTGCCTTTCCCCCATTGTTTCTGCCTGCCCTGCCAGAACTAATAGAAGGGGCACCTTTCTTAGGAGCTTGAAGGGACAAACACAGTGATCTCCTTCTTTATCTCACTAAAACTCATTTGGAGTAGATTGACGAGCATAACTGGCTTAAAGTCACCTAGTGAGCCCAGGTATATGTGGGGACTTGATGCTGGGTCTTTCAAGTCCAACATTTTAACCACTACACTTTCTTGGTTCTTTCTATCTTTCATAGCTAAGCGGCTGGATTCTTATAAGGAAATTGATTCAGAGACTGAAGACTGGAAAAAACATTTGAGCCTCCCTTCCAAAGTTGGAGAAACAACCACACTAACACAGAGAAACAATACTAGGCCTTTGCAAAGATGTCATAGTGCTCGGCCCCATTTTCAGGGACGTGCAAGAAAGAAATATCAGGGTCTCTGGGGAATAGCTCCATCTCAGGTGGCATTTAGCAGCACCCTTGTAAGTATGGCCTTTCACTTCTTTAAATTATATAACCTTGTTCCTACAGCTGGTTTAGGGAAGGAAAAACAGTCTCAGCTGTAACTGTATGAAATGGAGGGTAATTGTGATGACCCAGGGCATGGCACAAAGGGAAAACAGTCAACTGGCAGTTCAAACCGCCCTTTATTTGCTCCAATTTTCCCCATATGCTCCCTTGTTTCTGGCAAGCTGCAGAACAAAGTAAGACACACACACCTTCAGCAGCCTCTGGCTGCAAGTAGTTTCACAAGTTTTTAACTCTTCAGGCAGGGAAAGTGTGTGTATGGAACAAGCCATCCTCCTTCAGGTTTTGACTCACACACAGATTAGAAGAGTAATTCACTCAAGGCCACGTAGATAACAAGGAAAGAAACATACATCCAAAATCTAACGAGTCTGTGGAAATACAAGCTTGCCTGAGCAGTTTCAGAAAAGAAGCCAAAATTCAATCTGAGGTCTTTGAACACCAAATCAAGTTTGTCAGCCAGTCCAATGGTCAGTTTCAGGGTTTCCAAGCAGAAATCACAACACAGAACAAGAGATCAGAGAGTTTTTTCCAAGATCAGCAATGGCACACAAACCTCTAAGCATTCTGCATTTGTTCCTGACAAATGCCCCTCTCCTTAAATCTCAGTCTCCAGGTGTGCCTTGTGGAGAGGGGCGTGATGCTCTCCTCCCGAGTAGTTGAGCCTGCCTGCATTGTTTCTCTCCACTCTCCGTGCTCTAGGATCAGGAGGGGGTGGCCATTAGTCATCGCCTGAACGCTGTCTCTCCTGTTCATCCTGTCCCAACCCTGAAGGGCCCTGGCCTGCTTCAGCCTGCTCTTCCCCACATTCCTCTGAATCCACAGACACCCCTCCCTTGACCTCCATCCACTCCAGTTCCAGCTCATTTTTCTCAGCAGATTCAGGCTCCGACAAGGGGGGAGGATGACAGTAATATTAAGGTGTTCAATAGGGGCCAAAATCATCAGGCAAAATTTGCTCTGAGATCCTATGATTATGTATACATATTTGAAGCAATCCTTTTGAGATTAGTAATATGCAAGGTGCGGGATATGTCTTATTTGAGAGAGTCATATTTTCCCCATCTGATGTTTTAAAATTGATTCTATTGCTTTTTAAAAACATACAGAAAAAGAAAAAGAGACAAAACATATAGTTACAATGCATATACATAGGAAAAACTACATACCGTGGTTCCCTGAAAATAAGACCTATCTCGAAAATAACCCCTAGCTTGATTTTTACGCATGTGCCTAATATAAACCCTACCCCTAAAATAAAACCTACTTAAGATCCTGCCCACTCCATCCCACTATCTGGTTGCATGAGATGGGGTGAGGCACACATGTAAAAATCAAGCTGGGACGGGAGGGTGGAGCTGCCCCATGCGCCCTGCACCCGCTTACCTCAGGACCACTGCAGCCAAGCATCCCATGCCCCAACAGCTACCTTGCCTCATGACAGCGGCACCAACAGCCTGTCCAGCAGGAGCCTGCATGGCTGCCACTTCTGGAGCCACTCACCACCGCTTGCACACAGCACCCCTGGGCCCATTTTGCTGGCAGAGGCCTTCAGGAAAGGCCTATGTAGCCCAGAATGGAGCTCCAGGAAAAGGCTCTGCTGGCAAAACGGAGGGCAGGGGGCAACACACATCAACCCAGAGCTCCATTCTGGGCTGCAGAGGCCTTTCCTGAAGGCCTCTGCCAGTGAAAGTGAGACCGGGGGTGACGGATGTGAGTGGCAGCAAGCAGCCACAGAAGAAGTGGGCCGCCAGTAGCCACACAGACTTCTGCTGTTGATGCTGCCGCTGCAAGGCAAGACAATGGGGGGGAAGACATCCCCCCCAAAATAAAACCTAATGCTTCTTTTGCAGCCAAAAAATAATAATAAGACGCTGTCTTATTTTGGGGGAAACACGGTATAAAAAGTGGTTGAAATAAAAAATGCATTTTTTTTCTGTTGTATTTTTCTCCCTCTGTTAATAAGAGAATATAGTTGAGACTTCAGACCAAAGCACATTCCTACACTGAGTCCTAGTGAGCATTAATACAAAGTAAGTTTTGGCTTTACAAACAAGACAAACCTAGCCTAAAATTCCTAGAGGTATAACAGCAATCACCAATTTCTGTTTTGAAAATCTGTATCAGGATCAGATAAATTGGGTTCCATTTAAATATCCCTCCTTATGTATAAAAGCATATCCTGGCATATGCCCCAAATATACAGTGTTGATATATTTTTTTCTCAGAGTCAGGAATAATAAGGAGGTAAAAAGAATAAGAAATAAATTAGCATGCCACAAAGGCACAGGAGTTAAAGGTTAGTACTATGACTCCTTCAAATATCTGTCTCTTAAGACCATTGACAAGAAATCAGGCAGGTAGCTACATTACATGGCAAAATTATATGTGAGCGCATTCTGAAAGTATTAGGCAAGAATCAGGCAAATGATGCAGAGAGGCAAATGCAAATGAGAAGAACAAATCAATTGGCCTATGGAAGATTATTGTTCTGCTAATGCAAATGTGTTTTTCGGTTATTGGAAGAGAATTAGATATAAATATGGAGCAGTGAGAGCAAGCAACAAAAACAGTCACTGCTGACTATTGTTAGTTATGACTCCCTGCCTTTAAACATGAAGGAAGCCCAAAGATCTGTCTTCACCCAGCCCTATTCCTTCTCAGCTTGGAGCCAGCGGTATTTAGTAAAATGTCTCTGGCATCCAGCAAATGATATCCAATCCCTCCAAAAGTAAGATACAAAGAAGCTGAACTGTAAACTCCTTGGTGTTCTCTGAGCTTTGTTTGTTTTCTTAGATGTGTTATTACCAAACTAGGTAACATCATCAGTTTTGGTAATGAAACCTCTGCAAGAAAACGACCTAGCTCAGAGAGCACCAAGGACCTCACAGTTCAACCCTAAGCTATAAATATTCTCTTCTAGATGTTGAACTATAATGCAGGTGCAAGTAATTTTTTTTTAACAATGGATAATACTTTGAAAACGTTTTGGGGGCTTTTTGGGCAGAGACAAGCATGGCAGGACCTGATGTCTTTCCCAAAGGAGGCTGGGGCAGAACATTGAGGGTACATTTTTCATATTTTAGGAACCTTGGCAATTATTGATAATAAGCTAATTCTGTCTGGGGAATGGGACAACTTGCCACAGCCAACTTGTCATAGCCAGTTCGCTGCAGCCAACTCACCACAGCCAACTTGCTGTGGGACAACTGGCCACGGCCACTTTGCCGCAAGACAATTCGCTGCAAGACAATTTAACAATTCTATTTAATTATTTAAAATGAATAAAAAAATATTTTAATTGTTGCCATTCACATTTCATTCTTTTGCATCCTTTCTGTAACGATTCTATTCCACCATTTCTTTGATAATTGTGTAACTCTTGTTCCACAGTGAGTTGTCCTGTGGTGAGATGGCTGTGGTGAGTTGGCTGCAGCGAATTGTCATAGACCCTTCTGTCTGAGGCTTTGTGCATTTATTTCCTTTCACGTGCCCCCAAAAAGCAAAGAAAAATTAAAGAATCACAGTTCAGGCAGTTCACCACTGAATTTAGGAGCACAATCTGAAGAAAATTAGAGGGCCACATGTGATAGCAATAGCAATAAGACTTTGCAGCCCTCTCCAAGCAGTTCACAGGGTCCTTATTTTAATGACCTCAGAAGAATGGAAACCTATGTGCTATTGACCCCTGTTGAAACTGACACATGAACTGTAATATTGGAGAATAGTTATATATGCATGGCTATATTCAGCAACTAAAGTAAGTTGCCCTGTTGCCTTTGTGTTTAGATTGTTATCATGCTGTACAAACACAGTGTTCTGGAAAGCTTTACAACACCCAGCATAAGATGCTATTTTTCACACAATCCTAATCCTGCAAATGTGTTTTTTTAACTGAATAATAATGCATTTCAGGAGAAAGATGTGACCCCTGACAACAGACTGCTGATGAAAATGAAGAACCTCTCATGCCCGCCAGAATCTTTTAAATCCTTTACAGCTGGAGGGACCACCTCCTCCATCACAGACTTCTTCCTTGCTCTGATCCTCTGCAACACGGTGGTGGTCTCCACAGCAACTGAACCAAGGCAAAGGGTAATCTTTCACTTTGACTGCCTTGCTAAGTGAGGAAGAATGTTCTATTAATTTACTGAATATAATAGTTGAATGTGTATGGCAACCACTCTCAAACAGGGAAGAAAGAAATCTGGCTTTATGTCAAGGGAGAGTATTTCTGTACTTTTGGCCTTCAATAATCCTAGTTAATATGCAGGATTCCCTACCTTTGTGTGTATGAATTTAATCTATATCCCACTGAAAGGGGAGAGAAAGTGCAAGTAAAACAATAATTCATTGTACAGAAACAAGTTTCAATCAACTCCTTTACCAAGGGCAGCACAAAATAATAACATATAAATATCTTGTACAATTTTATTCATATAAAAAAATCTACGATTGAGAAAATAGAGGACTGACATTCAGCGCAATATATTGTTGGAATATAAGGGATGCGGTGGCTCAGTGGGTTAGGAGCTTGTCGATCAGAAGATCAGCAGTTTGGCGGGTCGAATCCCGAGTGCCGCGTAGCAGAGTGAGCGCCTGTTACTCGTCCCAGCTTCTGCCAACCTAGCAGTTCGAAAGCATGTAAAAATGCAAGTAGAAAAATAGGGACCACTACGGTGGGAAGGTAACAGCGTTCCGTGCGCCTTTGGCATCTAGTCATGCCGGCCACATGACCACGGAGATGTCCTCGGACAAGCGCTGGCTCTTCGGCTTTGAAACGGAGATGAGCACCGGCCCCTAGAGTCGGAAACGACTAGCACGCATGTGTGGGGGAACCTTTACCTTTACCTTATTGTTGGAATCTACAACAAAAGAAACACATTTTGAAATGAATGAACTAATTCTATTTACTTTTTCTCTACATCTTTGAAAAAATGAGAATATCAAATAACCTGGACCAAATCCAAAGTACATCCACTTTAGGAAGAAAAACATCCACTTTAGGAAGAAAAAGGTGAAACTAATTAAATTCACATTTTAAAAAAGCATCAATTTCTTTTATTACTTTTTTATGGTTTATATTCCCATGTTTAAACATGAACTCACAGATTCTCTAAAAGGTTCTTCAAAAAAAGCCCCCACAAAAGCCTAAGTATTTTTTCTCTACTAAATTATGAAGAATAAAGTCAAAGAAATAGATTTATTTTAAATAATACATTTAAGCTACCTGTGCTTATCAGCTAAAACATGCCAATTAAAAGTCTCTAGGAAAACTTACTCTAAGAAAAAATAGCCAATGTTAATGAGGATCTTTTCTTCTGTAAAAAAGTGTTGCTCTGTTCTTAAAGGAAAACCAATATATTTAAACTGAATAATAATAATAATAACCTTAGGATATATCGTATTTCTTGGTTATAACAAGAATATTAATTTATTAATTGCTACGGTCAAAATTTGAGTTATATTGCAAGTTTTTATAATTTTATTAAAAGTTTTTTTAAAAAAAGATAGATTTTTATTACACTTTTCATAGGTCCTTTATAGAACACTACTTTATCCTTATTTGGGGCACAAATTCCCCATGTCAAAGTCTTAGTCCCTTTGAAATAACTTTCACCCCAACAAATTTACTATGGTCATCAGTCAATACAAGTTCTGGTTTCAGTGGAGGATTTATCCAAGTGATTTAGAGCCCATTGCTAATGGAGATGGATGGCTAAGAAATATAAAATATAAAAAAATAAAAAATTATATACAAAACAACTCCATTTCTTTTTTGGTTTTTGCTGAAATAAATTCTTCACCCAAGTTTTATAATTTGTGTCTTTTTTCCCAATATGTGTCACTTGTAGGAAATTTTTACCTTGTTTTTCAAATGATTTTTTTCTCTTTTGAGAAGTATTTGCTCCATTTATATTCTACATTAAGCATTTGTAATCCATAATCAAGCCAAAAATTTAGAAGGGTCAATATGTGTAGTTCAGTATCACCCCTTTCAGTTTCCTGTTGGACCTGCTGAAGGTTTTGTGCAGTCTCATTTGACAGCTCCATTTGAAACGCTTCCAATTCCTCTTTAAATTTTTGTACAAGTTCCTTCACCTTCTTATTGCAATTTTTATATACATCCCATCCTGAAACTCAGTTCTTTTTCAGAACTATTTTATGCACTCAGAAAAGTCCTTGTGGTTGAGCAAAGAAATATAATGCTCAGCTTTCTGTCTCCACAATCCCCTACGTTCTAAATTGGGGGTCCCCAACCCCCAGATGCAGACCAGCACTCATCCATGACCTGCCAGGAACCAGACTCCACAGGCGAGTGAAGCCCCATCTGCACATATGTGGGATCCAGAGAGCACACAAAACCATGTTCCCCCCCTCCAGTCTGCAGAAAAACCGCCCTCCACAGAATTGGTCCCTGGCACCCCAAATATTCAGCTCAGTGTAACCCAATAAAAGGAATTTTAGAACAGCATGAATACTCCACACTACTCTAAAGTATTAGCAAGATGCTACCCATGGGTAGGATAAGCCTGGGAATGTTGTTTGGTCCACTTAATCATATTTTATATAGACACTTTTTCTTGCAGAGTTTTTTAAATAATCTTCTCCATAAACTTATATAGAAACTGGGTGGAATACACAAATGGCAATGCGAAGCTGTCATGCAGTAAAATGGGTTGACTCATACATCTCTATCTTTAATTAATTCTTCCATTTGCAGTGAATATGAGCTTCATTAAA
Source organism: Vipera berus (assembly GCF_964194415.1). Classification (NCBI taxonomy): domain Eukaryota; kingdom Metazoa; phylum Chordata; class Lepidosauria; order Squamata; family Viperidae; genus Vipera; species Vipera berus. The sequence goes on along the minus strand of NC_138203.1, from coordinate 183,212,981 downwards.
AAATAATAATCTGTCTTTCTATACAATAAGAAATACTATCATCTTCACGTACAACCTGAGTTGGCCATTTTTCACACTGGAACCAGTGTGATTTCTTGCCTAAACTAAGATCCACAAAGGGCACAATCAGTAAATGTTGTTACCACATCATAGCAAGCAAGACCAAGACTTTTTAAGCCCCTTGGTGTGTGCATGCATATCAGGGGAAGTGAGTTGAGAGGTAAAATTAGATTGTAAACCAGGCAGATGAGTAAGAAAATATTTTAGTCACTTCACCACCATAGACCAGAAAAAAGGCATAATCATTTGAGCGTTGGGGATTTTTCTGAGGCTTAAGGGATGCGGTGGCTCAGTGGGTTAGGACGCTGAGCTTGTCGATCAGAAGGTCGGCAGTTTGGCGGGTCGAATCCCGAGTGCCGCATAACAGAGTGAGCGCCTGTTACTCGTCCCAGCTTCTGCCAACCTAGCAGTTCGAAAGCACGTAAAAATGCAAGTAGAAAAATAGGGACCACTACGGTGGGAAGGTAACAGCGTTCCGTGCGCCTTTGGCGTTTAGTCATGCCGGCCACATGACCACGGAGACGTCCTCGGACAAGCGCTGGCTCTTCGGCTTTGAAACGGAGATGAGCACCGGCCCCTAGAGTTGGAAACGACTAGCACACATGTGCGGGGGAACCTTTACCTTTACCTTTAAGGCACCCACTTTTCCCCTTAAACCATTTACAGAGCTTAAAACACTGAAGGAGTACCCAGAAATTTCAGTCATATCCATTCTGTCTCAATCATTAAAAAGGGTGCTGTATATCCTAGGAAAGATTCTGTAATGAGTTTATAAGTATCTCAATTCCTAAACTGTTCATGTAGAGCTTTGATTTCTACCTACATAAGGAAGCCAACAAAATTTCCCCTAATCGAGATGTCCAATTAAGGAGCCCCTTGGTTTGAGTAAAGGCATTACTCAGCACCTTTTTCATCTTTCCTCTGTTAATGTGAAGTGGTCCAATTTCATATTAGCTATACTGCAGAATGTTTGCTTTAATTAATCCCAATTCCCTCTTTTCTCTGAAGGTTACGACTCCATCACTGATGAAGCAGTCAGGACTCTCCCTGGAGAAAATTCACCAGCTGTTCCAGTGGCTGAAATTGGCAAGCCTCAGCCAGACATCAGTTCAATCAAGTTCAGACTTAGGAGAGAGTATTAACACTGAGAGCAGCACGGCCTCTGCTGAATCAAAAATGAAAGATGAATGTCCTACTCAAAGCTGTTCCAGCTTAACAGATGATGAGAGTCTTAGAAGGGAGTCCTTCAGTGAGAATGACCTCTGTGGGGTTTCAGATCCTTCTTCAAATGAGAGGAGCTTTGCAGGCAGAGACCATGGGCCTTTGCAGGGAGAATTTTGTTATGAGGCAGAAAGCCCAGATGAAGCAGCTCTAGTCCACGCAGCCCATGCCTACCAGTTTACATTAGTCTCCAGAACTCCTGAACAAGTGACTGTAAGGCTGCCGGAAGGGACTCTTTTGACCTTTGACCTCTTGTTCACATTGGGATTTGATTCCAGCAGGAAGAGGATGTCGGTGGTAGTGAGGCATCCCCTCACCAAAGAAATCATAGTCTATACCAAAGGGGCAGACTCTGCCATAATGGATGTATTGGAAGACCCTACCAAAGGTAAAGAACTAATGACCTAGGAGGAAGGCAAAGCTTGGGTTGTTGGACAATATCTTCAAGATTTACAGATTTTGTTTGCAGCAGAAACAATATATTTAGAAACCTTAGTGAAAATGAGAGCAAGGATGTTGATTTATACAATTAGAAAGGATATTGAACAGACTAATTAAGATTTGCAGAAAGCCTAGTTTAATTTGTTTTTATGAGCACTGTATTAAAATGGTAAGAAATGAGCATAGTGATTCTCTAATAGAAGAAGATAGACAAACTGGTAATTAACATGAAGCTCTTAATAATAGTAATCACATTCTAGGGCAGGGGTAAGGAACCCCATGACCTGCACAGCTTTGCAGCTACTACTTCAGCAACCCTAGCTAAAATGCCCAATGATGAAAAATGCTAAAAATTCTGCAGCATCTTTAAAGCTGTCAGGTGCCCAGGTTAGAGGTAATTAATAAGGAGCAAATAGCTTCTGTGCATGTATAAAGTAGAATTGAGATGTGTGGGTGATGTTTAAATCTTAACAGGAAAGAGAGAAAAATGCCTTCAGAAAAATGTCTTAGTTTTATGCTTCAGAAAGGTACTTAAGTGTTTCACAAATGTGTGATGAGAATCAGCAGATTTACTTTGTGTTTCACAGCTAGTGCAGCCATGGAAAAAAAGATAAGAAGAGTGAGAACACAAACACAAAAACATTTAGATTGGTATGCACATGATGGCCTGAGAACTCTATGCATAGCAAAGAAGGTAATTCTTTTTTTAAAAAAAAATGATAGTAATAGCAATAGCAATAATAATGATAACTACTTCAGTAAATGGCTCATTTTGATGCTTTGAGCCAGTTCCCCAATGGCAAAATGCTTTGTTACTTGGATTAATTTTCTACTGCTCTTACTGCCCCCTCATATGAATCATTTTAAAATGAAGCTGAAGGAGAGCAATACTCTAATCCATCTGTTCTTCCTGTTGCTATCCTCATTATTACTAACTTTTGGATATCAGAAACATTTGCAATCAAATAGAGCTTCTCTGTGATTTCTTGAAACATTTAGTATTCCGGATAGGCTGATTAATCATACCGGTAGTGTAAATTACAACCTACAGTGTTTTTCCTGCTTTATTTCAGAAGAAGCATCAAAGCCTGCATAAATGTTTTTGGACAGCTCCAGAATAAACGAAATGTGAATTACCTTTGGTGGGTGATCAGGAAAACTGGAAATATATTTGGAAGTTATTGTTCTCAGTAGCACTGAGTGTTAGCTTGAAATATTAGGGGGAAAAATACTTTCACTTTGGAACCCTTATCTGATAGGAGAAAGAAACAGCAGAAAACCCATCATCATGACCTGAAGACATGCAGCAGCTTATTGGCAGAAATAGCCTACCTTTAATTCCAAATCCATCTTACCTCTTTACGGTATGCACAAGGTGGAATGTAAAACAATGTAAAAAAATGTTTTTCCAAAAGGAAAAACATGCAGCACTTTGCTCATAGAGCAGCTGGAAAATCAAACATCTATATTAATAAAAACTATTTTAGTCTTGTTCTGTACACAACCGCACAGCCTCATGATTGGCTAATTCAGCCGGCGGGAATTCCTGGGCACCGGGTTGGGTGCCTGAGGCAAGGCGGGAGATTCCAGCCGGGTGGTTGGCCAGCGTCCGGCACTTGCCGGACATATAAGCAACATGGGGCCAAGCGAGGTCAGTTCTACCACGTGCACTTCAATAAACAGTCTATACCCAGATCCGTCTCCGTGTTATCTGTCACCCTATCCGGACACAACAGGTCTGACAGTGGAGAGATGTCAAAGAAGAAAAAGCTGGGTGCACCAGAATTTTTAGAAGAGAGATCTCTTGCATTCCTCCCTCTGATAATATCAGAACAGAAAAAGAACTTTTCCAGAGGATCTTAAATTCTTAGTAAGGACATATGGGAGAGGGTTGTTGTTGTTTTTTTCATTCAAACAGCCTGATCCCAAATTGTGGAAAGCTTTCTAGGGGATAACTAGCACTTTGAACTGTGGCCAGAAACAGCTTGGAAATCAATAATACTCTTGCAGTAAGGGAGATGTGCCCACTAAAACTGAAGGTCAATTGCCCGCCTGCAGCATTTTATGCCAATCAAAGTTTCTGAATCATTTTCAAAGATTAATTCATCCCGATTGTGTTAACGGATATTATCATATATCGTATAATGAAGACAGATATCATCATCTAACTTCTCCAGGAATAGGTGCGGTTGGCACACTATCTGTAGCTGTGCAAATTGTGAGTAAAAGGAATCACAGTTTCTTCCAACACGGATGGAATCTCTGATCCCCAATCTGCCTTAGACAGAAACATTTCCAACTTATTTGGATTAAGCTTCTTTTTGTTGCTTCCTCATGTAATCCTTTATTGACAGTAATAATCATTAAATAGCCTCCTTCTTGGGTTTAGGTGGAAAAGACATACAGAATTACATCTCATAAGGATTTGGCAGCATCAGATGTCAAGAACATGAACAAGCCTCTCTGAAATTTTAGGAGCATTTTAAACAGAGTGGTGGAGAAAATGAAATTCTGGGGAAAACCGTTATCACCTTCTGTTAACATCTTCTAGATCAGGGGTGTCAAACTTGCAACATCAGATGACGTGTCATGATGTGTCACGACTTTTTTTCCATTGCCAGCAATGGGGTGGGCGTGGCTTCAGCATGACGCATCTGGCCCGTGGGCTGCCAGTTTGACACCCTTGTTCTAGATAGTCACCACTGGAGATACCAGTGTCTCCAACGCCCATCCTATCCTTGAGAGAGTCTCTGGAAGAACATCTTAATAATTAATATTAAATGCTGTAATATTAGTATCACTAATATCAAATCATACAACATTCCAGCAAAACAAAACAGACTTTTCCACTGTCTGGTTCTTGGTGCGCATCATCTGCCAAAGTGATACCAAACTCTGTCAATAAGAGTCTTCTGAAACTATAACATTTGGTTTGCATTAATGTAATTAATATGTGATGCTTTTTTATTATTATTCCAGTTGTACAATTTATGATTTTCTTGCTCAGTCGATACAATCTCATTGTTGTGTAATAAATGCCAAAATGCAGAGCTCCTGCACCTTAGGACTGACTTTGTTATTAAACAGGGTGAAACCTCAGGTGATATTATGTGAGTGGTGAGCAACAATAATTTTGAAGAACACTTACCATATCTCCTAACTTGCGTGCATCCAGACTCATTGGAGGATGCTATTCCATTATCAGTGCTGAAATAGTCTTTTGTTCATGGACTTTGCAAGGGCGTCCAGGTTTTTATTTCAGGCAGCACGTTCTTAGGCTTGCTTTGATCATGATTCAAAGTACAGGACCTCATCTATATTTTATCCACTGGAAATCTTTGGATGTCATCTCATATAAATGCGTCTGTGGGCAGAATAAAACCTAAAATTCTTCTCTGTCATCTCAGATACTGGCATTTGCAAACTTTAACTCATTTCTTAAACTACACTTTCTTCTACTGAAAATGCTTTATTTTCCTTCACTAGAATTTCCCTGTCTTCCCAGAATTCTTAGTAAAATAAAACATAACTATCTTTGCTTGAAAATTAACTTAATTTTAGGCATAATACTTCATCAAATCTATTGCTTCAGGCTGTGTGTTTGTAATGCTGCATACTTTGTGCTCATTTGTCAAAATACTATTAACACCTGACTCTATTTGTTATTGTGAAGTAAAACTACGTTAATATTCATAACCCATCATAGTTAGTGATGATGTATTAGAATTGCAGTTGGTAATAGCAAATGTTCTAATGACTGAATCAAATTAGAGATGTTGACCTCCACCAGCCTAATTGGCAGGCATTTAATATTTTCACTTACATGTTGACTTTACACCATGACAGGTTTTAAGTGAAGAGAAATTTCAAAAATGGCTCAACTTTCATCATGAGGCAGAAGTAGCTATGGACAACAGAGATGAACTTTTAATGGAAGCAGCACAACATCTGGAAAGTAAACTCACCTTATTAGGTATCTTGAACTATTTATTCATTCTACATTAATTAACCTGATATTCATGATTAATAATGAATTACTTATATCTGACGCTAAAATTACTTGGAAATGAGTCATTATTTAAAACAATTGTTACCAATGTCATTTGTAAAGAAAGGATTATTACCATTGCTGTCTATGATATATTTACAAACTATTTAATAACATGTATCAGAAACAGATACAGATATTGTACAGATATGCATAACTGCAAGTTTGCCATAGATTTATGATTCTCTCTCTCTCTCTCTCTCTCTCTCTCTCTCTCTCTCTCTCTCTCTCTCTCTCTCTCTCTCTCTCTCTCTCTCTCTCTCTCTCTCTCTCTCTCTCTCTCTCAACTGCCTGAACTAGAATTGCCATTGCCTCCTTCCTAGGACTGAGAAAAAGTGACTGGTCCAAGGTCACACATCTGGCTTCGTCCTAAAGTCAGACTAGAACTCATACTCTCTTTTTTATATATATAAAAAACACATTTTAAAGGATTCCATAGAAATTAATATAAATTAACTTACCAGAGTGGGGAGCCTAAGGTCTAGTTTCTCTCCAGTATTTCCAAGTCTTGCTTCACCATATGTGCATATGTGCACATATCCATGCTATGCATATGCAATGTAAAATTGCCAATATTAATATGCATATGGTTGGATCACACATGAAATAGACTTTGCAATCACTTTATCATCCTATCTATGGGAATGTAAATACATGTTTAAAATTAATGTTATCTTGTTCTGTGTCAAGGGTAGCCAATCTATCTGCCAGTTGCACCTCAGAAATCCAAAGCATAAAAGGACATCATTCAGGTGTAGATTACAGCAGAGATCCACAACCTTTTGGGCAGCAGGGACCAGTTCAGTGGAGATTTTTCTGTGGACCGGAGAGTCCATGGTTTTGTGTGCTACCTGCATCTCGCGTATGGGGCTTTGCTTGTTTGTGCGGCCTGGTTGCTGGCATGCCACAGCCCAGTTCTGGTCCACAGACTGGGGGTTGGGGACCCCTGCACTACAGCACATATGTCTTATACTGTATGTTCATATCTTCTGAGCACTAATATAAACCATTTTGCTTCTTTGTATTCTATGCTTTGTCCTATGAAGGCCTCTTTGCACCAATTCAGGAATTCTATAAACCTTAGCTGTCAGTCACAGCTTAGTTATCTAGGTTTTATGCAATAGTTTGCATTCAATATATAATACTTAAAATTTCCAATAACATTATATTGATCCCAGTAGAAAAGATGTTATTACTCTCTCAGTAATTATTTTCAATGTTTATTTAGTCAAGTTATTTTAATTGTGGAACATCTCAAGCTAGGGAATATAATTTTCTATTTTTTGTGTGGAAACAATAGATAACCTGTTTAGTAAATGGTTTTCAGTTAAACAGGTCAGTTTTCCATTAATTTCTCTTTTATTCTTGTGTAAGTTTTGACCTTTTTAAGGATATAGCTCATCATCCAGAAGATAATGAAAGGCTAAAACAAACATTCTTGTGCAATCCTATGCCTCATTGCTCCAGCAGTGGTGCAAGTGATATGTATATAATGAATGCATCCTAACCCCATAGTGCATACAGAACAGACTCTTGGCATACAAACCATTTTGCACATGCCAATTGTAGGAGTTAAAAAAGATGATTTATGTTCTAAAGTCCTAGAGAAGAATCTCTTAATCACAACTGTTCTTCAAAGCAATTATTATGAAATGTAACAAAAGTTAAACTTGGCATATGGGTTGCTTTATCACATAGCAATTGTTTCCTAAAATTATTCCTAATTAATGACATAGAGCCTGGTTACTTGAGAGACCACCTATCTCCCCTCATATCTGCCTGGCAGGGTAGGCATACTCCAGTTTCCATCGATTAAATAATGCCATTTATCTAGACCCCAGAGATGTGCCTTCCCTGTGGCAGCAATCAATAACACTGATGATTTCCTTTTCATAAGGAGCAACAGGGATTGAAGACCGGTTGCAAGAAGGAGTGCCTGATACCATTTCTGCCTTCAAAGAAGCTGGAATCCAAACATGGGTATTAACTGGAGATAAGCAAGAAACAGCTATCAACATTGCCTATTCTTGCAAACTTCTAGACCAAAGAGACACTGTCTTTACCATTAATACAGAAAATAAGGTAGGTTCTAATGGCTAGCAGGGAGAATATGCCATGATAGCTAAATATGTTCTCATGCAAAAGTTTTTCAGAAAAAAGGTTGAATTTTGGAGGAAAAAAAGAACTGAATCCAACGATGTATTCCCATGGGTAAAAGAACTATTTGTTCTCCCCAGAAAGTCCTCCTCCCATATGTATCAAAAATCTGTTCTAGCTTCATAGTAGATTTTGAAGGTGTGGGAAGTGATGAGGAGAGGTGAGGAGAATTCTCATTGTATGAGTCAATGCTGATGTATCTCTGGATTCCATGCATGCCTTTGGAAGCAGCACTGTATCCCCGCCTTCAGAACCAAGGGAGTCTTGTGGATGCTAGCCACAAACTTTAAGATTTTAATATCGTCATGTGCCTTAGGCAGTTTGCAAAAGAACCTGTCTCCACATGCTGTTGAAGTCTTGCTTGATGCTTAATCATAGGCTTACCATTTGTTCCTTATTTAAGAAAATTGATTCTTATTTAGAAATACTAAACTTTAGTACTAAATAAGTAATCCTTCTCTGAAATAACAAACAGGTGGTAAACCTACTTGCCATATAATATTTCAGTTACCAGTGATGTAATGATAAAGGCAATTAAATAGTACATTTAGGCATGTACTATATATGCAGTAGTATTTATCTCAATGCATCAGCAGCGAACACTGCAATTTCTTCTGAATGTACACTAATGATAGCAAATATTACATAGCATCATTTTCTAACCTGGTGCCCTCTAGATATCTTCATTTATAATCCCAAACATACCAATCCATGGTCACACATATGGGTGATGTAAATTGTAATCAAAATTCAAGAGTTATATTGAAAAACGTAAATATACAAGCTAAGAATTAGCAAAGTATAAATTAACTATACATTAGAATTAGCTTGGATAATACACCACATTCTCCAATTTTGAATTGTTACTACATATTTGACTAAGTAACTTGTTAAATAACTTCTTTAAGTCAGCACTCATGTGCTTCAATTGGTAATCTAATGGAATGAAAGATTGTAAGTAATTAAAAGCTTAGCATATACTGTTTTGTAACAGAAGAATTCTTGTTTGTAGTGCCATGCAGCTTTACAACTTATTCACTATTTTTTCCATAGGAAACTTGTGAATCACTGCTAGATATCATGTTGGAAGAGGTGCAGAAGAGTCGAGTAATTCCTAGAAAAATATGGAGTATTTTTGGCTTTAAGATGCCATTTTCTTGGTCAACCACAGGACTTCCAAATCCAGTGATTGGACTAGTAGTTGATGGGAATGCTCTGAATACTATTTTCCAAGGACAACTCGAGCATAAGTTTCTTCAGCTTACAAAATATAGCCACTCAGTTTTGTGCTGCCGATGCACTCCCTTGCAAAAAAGCATGGTGGTCAAACTTGTACGGAATCAGCTGAAAGTGTTGACCCTTGCTGTAGGTGAGCATCATGTGCCATCAAGTCCCTGTCAGTGCTTAACAACTACATAGATACATTTTCTCCAAAACACTCTGTCTCCAACCTTGCCCATCATTTCATATTGCCTATTCATCTAGTTTTCTTGGTAAAATATAGGAATAGTTTACCATCGCCTTCTCCCATACTGTATAACATGATGCTTTTATCTTTGTCATTGTTACTAAAGTGATCAATCTTCCTATATTGCTGCTGCTCAGTATAGGGATCTGGTTGCTCTAGGACAGAGGTCCCCAACCTTTTGGGCACCAGGGACTGGTTACATGGAGAGAGGTTTTTCTGTGGACCAGAGGGGATGTGGTTTTGTGTGCTGCCTGCATCCCATGGATGGGGCTTTGATTGTTTGTATAGACTGGTTGATGGTATGCCACAGCCCAGTAGTGGTCCATGGACCGGGGGTTGGGGACCCCTGCTCTAGGATACCCTTTTTGCCTTGAATGACCCTGCTGAGAATGTACATTCTTGGCACACACACCCAGCGTTCTTTGCACATTTCCCCCAAGAACATATACACACATCCTAGGGCTGAGACCCAAGATCACCCATCTGGCTTTGTACCTAAGGAAGGTCAGCAATTCACAGCTTGTTTCTAGTTTAGTAATTTAACCACTGCATCAAATGAGCTGTCATCCATCCATGCATCTAACCATCCATCTATCAACAAGCTAACTATTATCTTATCTTAAGTCTGAAAATGTGAATCTGGATCAACTGTTTCCCAGGTTTTAAACTAAGTTCAAGTGTAAGAATGGGGTCTAGTATTGTGTTTGATATGTAAGTGAAACATAACATATCACCAAAAAATAGCATGTTTCTGCTGAGAAAAAGGAAACATTGCTGAGCAATCATATAAAAGAATTGGAAATGAAATTGTTTTCACTCTCAAAGATTTATAATAAAGTCAGCAGTGACTTGGAACAAGGTGAATGGGAAGAAGTTTATTTCTCTTTTTCATACTACTCAAGCAATGGCAAAATTCAAGGTAAACAAAAAAGAAGTATTCTTTCCTTCTATATCTAATTACACAAAGCTGGCCTCTGACATAAACCATATATTGCAGAATGAGAGATGTACTCAACAAATATTTCCATTGCCTTACATACCATCTGCCTACTTTTCAGTCTGAGAGAAATATATGTTTCACTCTTTTCTAGGTGATGGTGCAAATGATGTAGGTATGCTCCAGGCAGCTGATGTTGGAATTGGCATTTCTGGACAAGAAGGTATGCAGGTATGCATAATAATTGAGGGATACCCTCTTGCCCTTGGCAACAATTGCTAAGATACATATACAGAATTTTAAGCAACTGTATTCTGTATAAAAAGTGAACATAAGTATCATCTGCTCTCTGTTATAACAAGGTAAGCAATATCCTTGAGACCTCAGGGTGAAATGATTTGCATTTATAATGAATCAAATTATTTGTATGCTTACCTTGATTATTCATTTAGGCATATGAACTACTCCCATGCAAATGTCCAAGGCTATAATGTTTCTGAACAAAGACATTGTGCAGCAGGAAAAAAATAAAGAAGGTTGATTAACAATAAGAAGCATCATCTGGAAACTCTCTCTCTATCCCTTCCCCCATCCTTCCTAAGGGGGTTAATTGTTTGATAGAAACATCACTGGAAGCATCCAAATAAAAATAAGCTGACAATTACTTTTCTTGTTGGTTGACATTTATGGACTGAGCCTGAATCAGAACTACGCTGTAATCCAGTAAATGGGTTGTCCAGCCCCTACCACTAATTCCATATTCTCTGCACAGGACTACACTTAATGTGGAATTGTACTGGATTACAAGCAGTACTTGAGAATTTTTTCCTCAAGAAGTACTCAGTACTTTGGGTTGTTTCATCCAAGGCTGTTCTTGTTATTTCAGATTCAGATGGGCAATTTGTGGCTCCAGAGCTACAAGGGGTTTTCCAAGTGCTTGTTTGTCACTCTCTTCTGTTGCCGGATGCCATTTGGAGAAGAGAAACATGCACAAACAATAGTGCATTAAAATAGATGGGCTGGCTTAAAAAAAAAACAAGGATCCCAGACTTTCACCCCAAAATTAAGGAGAGTGGGGGAATTCTAGTTCCATCCACATGTATAATATATTCCCACCCTCTTTTCCTCATTATTTTAGAGTGATGTGACGCCTTCAGCTATCCAAAACCGGTTATCTAAGTCTAACTGTCATAAGATCACTTTCTTATGAATTAAATTGTCACACTGGGCTTGGAAATGGACAGAGCTGCAGTCATAATGAAACTCTAGCATATTCATCTTGTAACTTATCTTCCAATTACACTAGTGTGTAACTTCAGAATTCCCAGTTAGCTTTGGTGATTCTTCTCTGGGAATTCCAGAAATGATAACCAAACACATCTAAAGAGCAAAAGTTTGGAAATGCTGCCACTGAAGAATTTAACATTAACCCAGAGACACATTATATTTCCCATTCTTGCTTTTTATTATTGACTTTTGCCTGCAGTCCTGATTTATATTGGATCAGTAAAACGTGAAAATATAAATTGTGTCATTTTATATATGTTCTTCATTTCAGGCTGTCATGGCCAGTGATTTTTCAGTATCCCAGTTTAAGCACCTCAAGAAGTTACTTCTAGTCCATGGACACTGGTGCTATTCTCGCTTGGGAAAGATGGTGCTATACTTTTTCTATAAAAATGTGGTAGGTGTCCTAACTGCTTATTTCATCTTGCATGCCATCCGCTATTGCTTGTAACAATTGGGACAATTGTTGTTTATAGATTACTTGACTGGAGCCCTGCACCAGCAGCTTACAAGTTCCAAAAATATAATAAGGAAATATTCCATAAAGTCATTCTTGAAATATTCAAGAGTGAAAAATCTTTTGGTTAAATGGATTGATTCATAAATGGATTAATTTTCACTTAGTTTCTATAAAATAAGTTTCATTCTCTAATTTCCTATTTAAAATCTATATTGGCAATCCTTAACAGAATTGTGGCTCCATTGCTGCACATAAAATGGCTGATTATAATCATGGCAAGTAGAAGTTGATCCTGACTTGAACTCTACAGGCTGACAACCACTTAATTTGATGGGAAATCTATGCTACCAATAGATGACCACACTAGCCAGCTTTAGCTACATTGTAAGAAATTCAATTGGGCATCTATGTTCTCAGAGTAGACATTTTAATCATGCAATTAACATGCACCTCTTGGGATCTGGACCAACTAGCACCTCCAAAGGGGGCGGGGGGAGTTAAAAAAAACACAAGATGGTGAGCATGGCTGCATAATCAAAGCCAGAGTTCCTTTGCATGTGTATTGCAATGTAATGTATATACAAAATTGCATATATGTATGTATGTATGTATGTGTATGTATGTATGTATGTATGTATGTATGTATGTATGTATGAAGGTAAAGGTTCCCCTGCACATGCGTGGTAGTCGTTTCCAACTCTAGGGGCTGGTGCTCATCTCCGTTTCAAAGCCGAAGAGGCAGCACTTGTCCGAGGACATCTCCGTGGTCATGTGGCCGGCATGACTAGACGCCAAAGGCGCACGGAATGCTGTTACCTTCCCACTGTAGTGGTCCCTATTTTTCTACTTGCATTTTTACGTGCTTTCAAACTGCTAGGTTGGCAGAAGCTGGGACGAGTAACAGGCGCTCACTCTGTTACGCGGCACTCAGGATTCGACCCACCAAACTGCCAACCTTCTGATCGACAAGCTCAGTGTCCTAACCCACTGAGCCACCACGTCCCTATATATGTATGTGTGTGTGTGTGTGTGTGTGTGTGTGTACCCAAACACACAAACATATATAGGGATGAGCTTTGATTGCATTGCTACAAGCACCTGCTGCCGGCATCAACTTCCCTCCGCCCTGTGCGTTCCCACAGAGAGGGCCTCCTCAGGGTGCCACCGATCAGAGAATGTCGATTGGTGGCCCCCAGGGGGAGGTCCTTCTCTGTGGGCACCCCGGAGTTATGGAATCGGTTGCCGGTTGAGCTCCGGATGGCGCCCGACCTCCGCTCCTTCCGACGCGATCTGAAAATGCATTTATTTGAACAAGCCGGCTTGGCCTGATGGGGGGGTGGGTTGGATTTTTTATTGTTCTTAATATTTGTATTTATTGTTTTTTACCTTGGGCATTATGTTTAATTCCTTTTTAACTTTTGTATTTTTTGTATTTTATGCATTTGCCCTGTTCACCGCCCTGAGTCCTTCGGGAGAAGGGCGGTATATAAATAAAATTATTATTATTATTATTATTATTATTATTATTATTATTATTATTATTATTAGTAGTAGTAGTAGTAGTAGTAGTAGTAGTAGTAGTAGTAGTAGTAGTAGTAGTATCATTTGGCCTTTTTTGACTCCCACTGTGGGCACTGGTGTCCAAACCTACAATTTTATAAGAACTGAGAGAAAATCAAATCTATTCAGGAAATGCCTAAGTTGCATCATCTTAATAAATGTCATTAATTTTCCCTTTATTATTTCATTCCCCAATATCCCATCACATCAAAAACCATGTAGATTTTCTAAAATGGTATTTAATTTTTATTTTGTCACTAATAACCCTTGGGGATGGTGGTTAATATTAGGTTTGATGCTAGAAAGAAGTATGATTCCCATTACCAAAGAATAATGGATTTCCTTACCTATATTGTTACAAATAAAAAAGATAAGGGTCTTCCCCTTCTAGTCATGTCTGACTCTGGGAGCCAGTGCTCATGTCCATTTCCTAGCCAAGGGATCCAGCATTGTCTGAAAATGCTTCAGTGGTCATTTGGCCATCATGACTATAGACCATGGCACACAAAACGCTGTTACCCTCTCACTGGTACCTATTTATCTACTTCATTTATATAGATATTTAACTCACATAATTTGATTGTAGTAAATGAACTTTTTCTACTCTTCTTGTTTCTGGTGAATTTCCTTATGTCATACTGTTTACATTTTGTTTTTCTGCATTATTACTGTCAGGGTCCTTAACATCGGTTGCTATGAAAGCAGCTAGAAAATAGTAGAAAACAATAGGAGGGATTTCTCCGCCACTTATTTAATTTTTCTATTTCACTTTTTTGTACAAAAATAAATAAACAGAAGTGACATTTTATGAATATGTTACCTTTACAGCATACAAAGTTTATGTTTGATTCTGAGTGACAATCACATAGCTGCGAGGAATACAAAAGCTATTTATATTCATGAAAGAAACTCTGACTGTGAATCTCAAGTAGATGACTACAATCCATTAACATACACCCAAGGCTAACTATATATTTCATGCAAATGTTTGTCACTAAGACCTAATAATATACTGAATCTAGTCTTATTCATGTTTAAAGTAGATTTACTAAAAACAAGTAGACATATTGTAGTCATAATTAAGTTCTGACGATTTCAGTGGTTCTCTTACTACTCTTAGCAATAGCACTTAGACTTTTATTTATTTATTTATTTATTTATTTATTTATTTATTTATTTATTTATTTATTTAATTGGATTTGTATACCGCCCTTTCCCGAAGGACTCAGGGCGGTTTACAGGGAATTAAAACAAGAAATACAAAAATTAAACACAATTAAAAAGATTATAACAGTCCCTGAAAGAGTAAAAACCCCAATTAAAATTAAAATTAAAATTAAAATTAAAATTAAAATTAAAATTAAAATTAAAATTAAAATTAAAATTAAAATTAAAATTAAAATTAAAATTAATTAAAATTAAAATTAAAATTAAAATTAAAATTAAAATTAAAATTCTCAGCCTGGGCCAGAGAGCTCGAAGAGCCAGGTCTTCAGGTCCCAGCGGAATGAATGGAGGTCGGGGGCAGTCCTCAACTCCACGGGCAGCTGGTTCCAGAGGGCAGGCACACCCACTGAGAAGGCCCTCCCCCTGGGCGTTACCCGCCGGCAATCTTTTACCGCCGGCACCCTGAGAAGACCCTCCCTGTGGGAACGCACTGGACGAAGGGAACTTGATGCTGGCAGCAGGTGTTCCCTCAGATATCCCGGACCCAAGCCATTTAGGGCTTTATAGGTCATTACCAGCACCTTGAATCTCACCCAGAGGGCAACCAGAAGCCAATGCAGCTCGCGGAGTGGAGTATATACTGCTCTCTCTGAGCAATTTTAGAAATGTCAGCATATTGCCCCTAACAATCTTAGTTCTCATTTTACCAATCTTGGAAAGATGGAAGGCTGAGTCAACCTTGAACCAGTGAGGATCGAACTGCCAGCAGTGGGCAGAGTTAGCCTATAATACTGCATTCTAACTACTGTGCCACCATGGGTCCTTGGCTTGCTTTAATTTGACAGTCAAATTCATTTTTAGATGAAAAGCAGTATTAAAAGAAATAGTTTAAAAGTAGGGAACTAATCAAGAGAAAACAGTTCTCAATCCTTTTGTCCATCTGCTGTTTTCCTAATCATATCACATCATGGGTTCCAAAAATTATGTCAGGTACATTTAAAAACTTGAGAAAGGAAACACAAACAAAAAGCAAATTAGCATGGGTAAATAGCAGGTAGAGAAAAAGATAAATGTGCTTCTCTCTTTGTCCCAAAAGCTTGTTTAATTTTCTCACCCCGAGCACTTTAAAATAGAAAGAAACAGAGTTCAGTTACAAATGCTTGTAATGTAACTTTAGCCAGTCTCTCAACTTAATCAAAAGCCTAATTAAAATTAAATAGCGTATTGAGTTTATTTGGACTAATGCTGTGAGTCCTTGATCAGATTCTAAGAGTTTATCATGCTCTGCAGAGGCTAGGTGTTATGACTAACCAAACACCCTTGGATAGCAAAGGCTAGATGATCTTTCTACAGATATTTAAAACATTTATTTTTTTTCATATTTTCTCACCAGACCTATGTCAACCTTCTCTTCTGGTACCAGTTCTTCTGTGCTTTCTCTGGAGCTTCTATGATAGACTACTGGCAAACGGTATTTTTCAACTTGTTTTTTACATCTGTGCCACCATTAATTTCTGGAGTTCTGGATAAAGACATTTCTGCAGAAACCCTATTGAATCTTCCTGCACTTTACAAAAGTGGGCAAAACTCAGAGGTAACACTTTTTCGAGAATATCCCATAAAATAACAGCTTTCACGGCATGGCAAGATAAATATCCTTTCTAAAGTAGATGTTGATTCGGTTCATACACTGCATTAAGCCGTGATTTCTTGACTGTGGTCAGTTTTCAGCTCAGTAATTCCCTCATTAAACAACTGTATTCCATTGGTTAAAAAGCACCTTTTTAAAACATTTTTTTTCCATGAAAGGGTGAAAAAATAGGTTAAAGAAAGCAATTTTCATAGAGTGTTCAGTGCTTTCTTCTACCATTTTTCATCGATCCAAGCTATTGTGCAAAGTCTGATCTTGCACTAAGAGAATAAATGCAACTCATACATTTTTAAACACATGGATTCTCAGATATAAGCCACAGATATAAGTTGATACAATAAGTGCAATAAAATGTGTTAACAAGTTAAGGTGCTTGTTGTTGTTGTTAGCTGCGAAGTCGTGTCCGACCCATCGCGACCCTATGGACAACGTTCCTCCAGGCCTTCCTGTCCTCTACCATCTTCTGGAGTCCATTTAAGCTCATGCCTACTGCTTCAGTGACTCCATCCAGCCACCTCATTCTCTGTCGTCCCCTTCTTCTATTGCCCTCGATCTTTCCCAGCATTAGGCTCTTCTCCAGTGAGTCCTTCCTTCTCATTAGGTGGCCAAAGTATTTGAGGTGCTAGTTTAACAATTGTTAGGGTAGACTAAGATAGGGATATTCAGGAGACAGGTGGGAACATCTGTGTATTTTAACTGATAGCAAAAAAAAAAACACCTCCAAACCAAGACATTCACAGAGAAGATTATCCCACACTAAAAAAAAGCCACAATCCTTTAAGAAGAACCTCAGCAAACTACACTATGAGAACATTCTTTTCTGACTCTAAAAACCAGGTAAAGATCTGTGCATAATGATTGTTCATATAACTTGGCTTTGTGCTTGTCAATCAAAATGAAATCTGGAAAGTAGCTTGGTAACTACACAGCAGACAATGCAGACTCTATAATACTAAAATTAATCAATAAGTCCCTAGTAACCTAGTTCCTCATTCTAGTCTAAGTGTGGTTTATGATACACCCTCAAGAGCAGAAATATATTACAAAAGTCCAGTCTCCAGATAAAATACATTACAATATTCCAATGCTGGGACAGCTATGGCTAATCTCTACCTTGAAAAAGTTACACCTATCATAGTAACCAAAACTGTAACATGTTGTGATGTTTAAAGTGTTACAGCAGGTCCAGACTAGACCCAGAGAGACCCAGTTTGAAGTCATTCATTAGCTATGGAAACTCATTAAGTAATTCTGGGCCCATCTTACCATATCGGCCCATCCTGCATTGCAAGGTGGCTAATGTGGAGATAAAAGTCAGGGAGATTTCCATGGAAGCCCCTTGAGCTTGGTGGAAAAGTCATGCATCAATTTAACCCAAAAAATAATTACGTTGGGAATAGATATTTTTGCCCACAAAGGCTTGTTTGGACCTCTTATGGTAGTCCAACAATAACCCAAGCTCCATAACTTCTTCTTCCATTTAACCTTCCAGTGCTGTTCTGTTTGGATAAAGATATAAGAATAAATAGGTTTATCAATTTAAATAAAAATATTTTTTTAAAAAATCGGGTTTTTAGGCATACTACATCTTCTCTGTTTTTTTATTTTGAAGGCAATGACAGAGAATGAAACTGATGCAAATCCTGTTATTTACCACTGATTGGTGGCTTCCCCCATGGCCATCAAGTTATAAGTGATATATCAAGAAAATATATATGTTCTGAAATTCTCTGTTCCTTCTGTGTCCTATTTGCTACAGATTTACAAACCTCTAACGTTTTGCCTTGCTATCTTGGATGCCTTCTACCAGAGTCTCATTTGCTTCTTTATCCCTTATCTAGTAAGTGTTCAAATTACAAAGTATTCAACTTTTTCTAAACCAGCCTTTCCCAGCCTGTTGCTCTCAAGCTCAGATTTGAAGCATATCAGACTTGAGAAGGCTGATTCATAAAACTCAGTGCTTCTGTTTCATATTTTGATATATTAGTATTATTTTATCTAATTTTTCAGGTATACCAGGATTCTGATACTGATGTTTTCGCTTTTGGAACGGTAGTCAACACTGGTGCCCTTCTTACTATTATTTTTCACCAAGCTTTAGAAATTAAAATGTGGGTATGTATGTAGTTTCAATAACTAACCCAGCTTGCTTGCTGGCTGGCTGGCTGGCTTGTTGAATGGAAACAATGTCCTGGCTGTAAAGGTGATAGTCATGTACTTTTGTGATACTATATTTGGGTGTCTGGGTCTGAGTCCCTCCCACCTTGGATTTCAAAGAATTATTGAATGATGAAAAAGTACTGAAATGCCAACATTTGCAGACAGTATAATACACAGATTCAGAAATAGTAGTAACTGTGAGAAGGATCATGGAGTCCTAGTGGACAATCATTTAAATATGAGCCAACAGTGTACAGCAGCTGCCAAAAAAAGCCAATGCAATCCTAGGCTGCATTAATAGAGGGCTCAAATCAAGATCACGTGAAGTTCTAGTACTACTTTAAAAATCCTTGGTAAGGCCACACTTGGAATACTGCATCTGGTTCTGTTCATCGCAATATAAAAAAGATGTTGAGACTCTGGAAAGAGTGCAAAGAAGAGCAACAAAGACAATTAGGGGGCTGAAGACTAAACACACAAAGAACAGTTACAGGAATTGGGTATGTCAAGTCTAATGAAAAGAAGTACTAGGGGAGACATGATAGCAGTATTCTAATATTTGAAGGGCTCCTACAAAGATGAGAGGGTCAAACTATTTTCCAAAGCACCAAAAGGCAAGACAAGAAACAACAGATGGAAACTAACCAAGAAGAGAAGCAACCTAGAACTAAGAAGTTTCCTAATGGTGAGAGCAATCAACCAGTGGAACAGCTTGCCTTCAGAAGTTGTGCGTACTCCATCACTAGAGTTTTTCAAAAAGAGATTGGACAACCATTTGTCTGAAATGGTATAGGGGGCTGAGCAGCGGGTTGTTTCCCTTCCAACTCTGTTATTATATGGTCTATGTACTATGTTCCAAATTAATACTAGGCAATAACAGCTACTCAGTTTATACTATTTGAATTAATTGTTCATGCTTTTGAGCAGACATATATACCTTCACACTTTTTCAATATTTGTCTGCATAAAAGTATCATCCCCCTCATTTCTATCAGGAATATTTATGTATTTCAGTAAAATTTGACACAATTACAAATATTATTGCTCATTGCAGTTAGAGAAGACTGCAGATAATATTTTTGCTGAAAATAGAAGAAAGTCCCAGCTTAGGCACACCGTCAGCTGAGTGATCTTGAGCCTGTCAGCCTTAGTAAGGCCACTTCTGAAAACTCTTTTCAAGTAAACTGCAGAGAAAACCCAGGTAACACTGACTGAAAGGTACAGACATACCAAAAAGCAATAAATGGACACCATGGCTTGGAAAACAGTATTCATTCGCACAAAGCCAACAAAAAAGCACGACTTCTCAAATGCCACAGAAAAGATACTGCTCTTTCCCACCCGACCTGCACTTGTCTTAGAAAGACCTTACAAAAACCATCAGAGTTAATTCCAAAACTTGACATTCCTCAATGCAGATTCATCATTGCTGCAATTTTACATTCAGATGCCTTTGTTGCATAGAAATTGCACTGCCTCAGAATAAGATTGTTACTATGGCATTTGCCCTTTATATTCTCCTGATGTTCTGCACCAACACATTCCTAGACAGGAATCGTAACTAAAAGTTTTATTTCTCTAATTGCTTTTCTTTTCTTCTGTTCACAGACCCTGTTCCATGGGATTGCAATAATTGGGAGCATTTTGCTGTACTTCATCTTCTCATCCATCTACAATGCAACCTGTGTCCTTTGCAACCATCCCACAAATCCCTACTGGATTATGGAGATGGAATTTTCAGAGCCAAACTTTTATTTCACAATCATTATTACACCAGTCATAGCACTTCTCCCAAGGTTTGACCTTTTTTTTTCTTACTTGTTCTTGTATACGGTCCCACTCAGTAAATAGGGATTGCAAAGTTTGATTAAATGTTGTTCCAAGAAACAGAAAGCCTTATCTCAGCAGTATGGTATTATTTAAGAAAGGTCTTAATCGGATGTTGCAAATAAGGCAACTAGTACCATGCAAAAAGACCCAGATGGATTCTTTAAATCTAATTTCCAGAGAACAATCCTTACTAGTCTGTTTTTTTCCCCATTCCCACAAAAATCTGCCAGGCAAGAGCCAGTTCCTTGGTATAGCAGTCATTTTATGGAAGGGAAGCTTAAAATCCTTGACAGCCACATCCTTTAATGCAGTACAACTTTCTCTGTACAGTTTGGGGAAATTGAGTTGACATGTTTTGCTAGAATATAAAAGCTTTGTTGTGTTCTTTTTTTTTCTTTTTTGAGAGGCAACTCTTGAGTACTTCAAAGGAAAGAAATATGTTTCCATGTTAACGCTAGTGTCACAGCTCAGACTTCTCCAGCTGTCATATGATCCTTAGAAATAGCACAAAGATTGACTATCTGCTTCTCTTCTTAACACCCAAGGTCTAAGGGTTATGAAAAGAATTCCCTCTGGAAGTCTTACTCTTCATGAGTTCCACTTTAATCTCTTACTACAAAACACATTGATTTGAGGGCAGAGCATTTTAGCTAGTTTCCCTAACATTACATTCCTATGAATTTTCTGTAAAATGAGAAGTTTTTTGCTTATTGTAAAACTGATATTCAGAATGAGGTGTCATGGGAGTAGCTGCAATAACGGAAGGAAACTTGAACGAATGCATCCAAATAATATGTATTTATAAATGTTGGTTTTTAGTATTAACATGAGCAAGCCTGGATAAACTTCAGAGTTGTTCGCTTTTTTTTCTTCTCCTTTCCTGGCATAACTGTAAGAAGAGCAGAAGTTTCCTCTTCTTTTCATAACATACCTTCACTGATATCCAAATTCAGACAAAAGTATGGGTAATACCAGGGCTTTTTTTGTCATAGAATGCCCAGAACGGAGTTCTGGCACTTTTTTTAGATGGAACCTTGTAGGGTAGACAAGGCGGGTTGTATGACGTGTGTGAGTTCCAGCACTCTCTTTTTTTTTTACAAAAAAAGTACTGGGTAATACTATTATGGTGTCTGAAACAAGCCAACTTCAAAATGTAGTTTATGAGCTGCCATATTTCAAACAACAGAATAGGCCTCACATAGATATGACTCTCCAAGACATTTGGGGCAACTGACAATTTCTCATCTTGCTATTGCTGCTGATTTACCGCTATTCTGTCACTGCATTTGCAGCAACATTTCCCATGAGTCCCTACATTTGTCACTTTCCAACTATTAACACTAATGTTACATAAAGTGTATGTTGCCATTACTGCTTCTTCTGCAGCTTCTTCATGCCAGGACCAGGAGGAACCTTCTGCACATCTGTGTCTTTGGAATCAGTTGCATTTGCTTTGCTGTCTTGCAGGGAGATATGAGGATAAAAAAATATCCTCAGAAGTCACAGATCCCTTGAGCTGAGCCACAAAAAGTGAGGATGGGCTGACTAAGGGCAGAAAGGACAGAAGAGTGATGGAGGACTTGGTAGAAGCTTTGACAGTTTAAATACTCTTCCCTGCAATCTTGAACACACTAAGATTGCTGGAAAGGAAAACCATGATTTCTGTTTATATCAAAGAGCTATAGAGAAATACACTTATCATGGGCTATGACCCACAGACTGGCATTACCAAGCCACTTTTTTCCTGAAACATAGCAGCTGGCCTTAACATGGTTGAATGGCAGTTTGTAACTGTCCATAATCACCAAACAAAACCCTAGCCCAGGCAAACTGATATACTCTATATCAGACATGTCAAACTCACAATGTCACATGATGTCACAAGACGTATCAGGACGGTTTTGCCATTGCCGGCAATGGGGTGGGCGTGGCTTCCGGATGACTCATCCGACCCGCGGGCCAGCAGTTCGACACCCTTGCATATGTTCTGGACTGTATTTCCAAATTATCTTGCTATATCTGAACTGATGTGAGTTATGGCTTATTTGTTTGGATAGTACCAGGTTACCTATGCATCTTTAGCCATGGCACCACCTTGGCAGGTAGATGGAAACTACCTTTGTGACACATATTTTGTGACACCAACTTTCATAAAATTATGAGTTTCCTCATTCTAGTTTTTGTTCCCTTTCCGTATCTTGGTGTGTACTTTGCAAAAGTCACCTCCAGTGCATTTGGAATCTATACTGTATGTGTAGTATTTTAGAACTGTTCTCCATAGAAAGTGGAATTCTTATAGGAATATATGATTATAAGAAATGTAATCATTCACATTATACTTCATCTAGCATCTACAAAATGAATGAGAGCAAATCTTGGAAAAATAACTAGTGTTTTTCTTTGCTTTCCCAAGATATCTTATATTGGCTCTACAAGGGACTTTCAAAATATCTTGCATCCTGAAAGCACAACAACTGGAAAAGTTGCCAAAAGAACAACAGGACTGGGAAATACAGAAATGGAAGCTGATAAAAGAATGCCCAGCAATCCACACTAATGTTCCTAGTCAACTCAATGAAAATATCTGTGATCACGCAGGACTTGGGCTTCCAGAGACCAGTGTTCTTCAGGGGCTCGGGCCTCCACAGAACGAAATGCTTGGAGAAAGGACTTTGAATGAGGAAGCCAAGGACAATGACAAAAGATGCATCCAAGAAGAGACTGGACCACTTTCAGCTGTGGAGCCATTTACTAGCCAAATCCCCCAGAACTCTGAAAGTTCTGCTCAGCGAAGCCATCGGAGGTCTGTGAGTGCAGTGACTTTGTGAAGGAAGCACAGCTTTCAAGGAGGAAAAGTAAACACTGACTGCTTTCCCAACTCCTGTGGCCTCACTCTCCATGAATAAAGGCAACAGAAGGAACAATATCATTCCTGTTTATGTTAGCATAGCAGCAATGTCTGGATGGGAGACCTAAAATAAAATTTCACCAGCATACCGAGAAACTGTGTTTTGACTGTACAGTGCAGGACAGCATGGAAGCATATGGCTATATATTTCTTGGGGCGGAGGGGGGAAAGGGGCTAAAATAGTTTGGTGGGCAATTGCACAAAATTTCCTTTGTGGGGACTTGAAAATAGACAATATTTGTGGGGAAGAGCTGTTTCTTTTTTCCAGTGAAATTTCAAAATCATGCCACATTTCCGCCTTGCTGAAGAATAGAGGTTATATAGCTTCAAAACTGCAACGTTTTAGAACAAAATGATCGTGTTTAAAAATATAAAGACATAAACCCGTAATCTAGATATTTTAAGTGGGAAATCCAAAACTGTTTTGAGGGTGTGTGTTTTTAAAAGAAATCTGAAATATACTGTATGTACATATGTAATATATGTTGCATGTATGTATATGTGAAAGACTGCACAGGCCAAGTTGTTTTTTAATGGTCAGATAGTTGTTTAGTTCTTTTAGATAACTAGCAACCTGGTGATCTAATTCCACATTTGGAAGTAATGTTTGTTGATTTCTGAGGAGCTATCATCCAAGATATATTTTTAAGATCTTTACCTCTACTTTGAATGGGATGCTGAGGAAGGAAGGTGGATCAGGGATCTAGAAAGTAAAGAGAATTCCTAGGAAGAGAGAGTGAAGGAAGGAACCAAGCCAGTTCAGGCTTGAAATGGGCATAATAGCACTGTTTGAACAACTAAAAGAAAGTTTCACCAAAGGAAGTCCAGACCTGTTCTCTATTACCTGCAATTATAAATTTAAGCTGTGAGAAGGCAGTTTTGGTTGAATGTTACAGGAAAAGAGAATTCCTAACAGTAAGAGCATTTCAATGGTTGGGGGGGGGAAGAGAAGGAGACACATCTTTTGTCTAAATGTGTCAAAGCAGGGCATGCTTTTCCCCACACTGAATGAAGGTTAGATTACATATTCCGAATCACCTTATTGTCTGGATTCATAAGAATGACAGCTGACTTCCCAGACTGGGAATACTCATACTTTCATCTCAGGCAGAATCAGTACCAAAGCCGTGACTTCTGTCACATAAAGAAAAAAAGCATGTGCCCCAGCCTCTTCTTCTCCTTCTCAAGAAAAAGCCTGGTGTTGTTTTTTTAAAGCAGTTGCAAGAGTTCTGATAAAAAGCTGGAATTATCATCTGAGGCCACAGAAGCTCCAGAGGAAAACAGAGGACTTTGTTTTGGGATTCTGAATACCCCGAAACAAAAAAGAAAACATTTAAGCAGAAGCTGTATTAATTGTTTATTTATTCTGTCTGTGTCTGTTTTAAATTGAGTATTATTTATATCTCTGCCCAAGCTCACTAATTCAGTCTTATATGCATATAGCAGGTTGTGTTATGAACCTTTTTTTTTGCCCTGTGAAATCCTCTGAGTTTAGTAAAACTCGGAACATGGTGAAATTATGATATGGCAGTACCATTACTGTAATTCTCTTTTAAAGGTGTTGCTGTCCAATGATTTGAGAAGCTCTGACTTTACCTCTTTCAAAATGTTAACATTTTGATATCTAATGTTTAAAAAGAAACTACACTTATTATCATTTTTTTAAAATAAACTTTGATTTTTGTTTATCTCTGGTAGGTCTCCCAAGAAAGAGCTGAAACGTCTTGCACATACCTGAGTATTATGTAACCAGCAGGCAACACTATGGCAGTTATTTGCCTTTTTATTTGCCAGAAAGTTTACAAAATACGGGAGCCCTTTTTTTCTCACACAAAAGGTTGGAAGGAACATCCCAGGGCAAGTGCCACCTTGAAAGATGCACGGTGGCAGTAGGAACTACCAAGCCTCTAGGCAGAATAGAAGATAGCACTAGGGTGAAGACCCAAACTTATTTATTTATTTATTTTATTTAATAACATTTATATACCGCTCTTCTCCCGAAGGACTCAGGGCGGTGAACAGGGCAAGAATAAAAATACAAAGTTACAAAAATTAAAAAAGGATTAAATATATGCCCACTAAAAACAGTCAATACAATTAAAACCCCAATAAAACAACAATAGAAAACCCCCACCAATCCCCCATCAGGCCAGGCCGGCTTGTTCGAATAAGAATGTTTTTAGATCGCGGCGAAAGGAGCAAAGATCGGGCGCCATCCGGAGCTCAACCGGTAACTGATTCCATAGCTCTGGGGCGCCCACAGAGAAGGATCTCCCCCTGGGGGCCACCAATCGACATTCTCTGATCGGTGGCACCCTGAGGAGGCCCTCTCTGTGGGAACGCACAGGGCGAAGGGAAGTTGATGCCGGCAGCAGGTGTTCCCTAAGGTACTCCGGACCCCTGCCATGTAGGGCCTTAAACACCATTACTAGTACCTTGAATCTCACCCGGAAGACAACTGGCAACCAATGCAGCTCACGGAGCAGAGGTGTAACATGGGAGTATCGGGAAACTCCCAACACAACTCTCGCGGCTGCATTCTGTACCAGTTGGAGCCTCCGGGTGGTCCTCAAGGGCAGCCCCATGTAGAGAGCGTTGCAGTAGTCCAGGCGAGAGGTCACGAGCGCATGAGTGACCGTGCATAAGTCATCCCGGCCTAGATAGGGCCGCAACTGGCGCACCAGGCGAACCTGGGCAAAAGCTGTTTATAAGAAAACTGTTTATAAGAAAGGACATTTGAGGCTTTCAGTCACCTTTACAGGTTCAATCCACTTCACTACAGGCCTCTTCCAATTTTGTAATTTTTACACTATAGAACTGGTTCTGCAGATTTTCATCAGTATCTTATCACAGATAGATTGCTTCCTTAGATGGGATTAGCTGGAGCCAATAATCTCTGTGGAGAGGAGGAGCTGATTAAAGTGGCTTACCCCAGGTTCAGTATAGATCCAAAAGATTTTCAGATAGTTTCTGGGGTTCCCCCCCCCGCGCACCAAAAAAATATATGGGAGCACTATATTAGCCTCTGGAATTGCTTCAGAACAACTATTTCCTGGCCACTGATCCTGTATAGGCCTTCGGTTCTCTGAAGTATTTCAGGAAATTAAGTACATGAAGTGATGACTGGCGCAATACTGGTGGAAAATGAGAAGCAAGTGTGCCTGGATATGGCTCTGAGCTTAAAATGGAGCCTCACTACATTTTTATCTTTATTGCATGAGTGTCATCCAGTTACACTTTTTAAAAACATCATGGACCTCGTTAGGGAAGGGCAGATCTGAAAAATTAGTTAGTGTAACTGTAATCATAGGTCCAAGCATTTAAGGCCCCAAAATACTTGCATTTGCTCCAAATTGAACGCTAGATGGACAAGATCTATTGATATGGCAGCAATGAAGTCTTGCAATGTGACCCAGGATGCTTTTGGGGCCTTTAAAACTCAAGGAGGTGAACAGAATTCTCTATAAGCACTGCAATTTGTGTATTAGACACAATATCCCACCTGGCTGGTTAATGCTTTTTTGATGGAAAGGGTAGTTCCCAAAGCCTTTAAAGAGGCTCTGTTCAACCCACTGCTCAAGTCTAGATGGAACAAAATCCCACAACTATCATCCAATGTCCAACACCGCCTCTTTTTGAGGAAGGTTAAGAAAAAGATTGAGCTACAATTACAGAAGGTTCCACAAGATAGGGATTCTCTGGATCAATGCTAGTTAGATTACTACACTCATTCTACATTGGTCTGCTCATAAAGACCATTCAGAAAACTTCAGCTGCTCCAGAATGTAGCCTCAGTCATGCCATATTACAACAATGCTGCAAAAGCTGCATGGTTACCAGTGTATTTTTGAGTTCAGTGCATTGGGTAAAGGCCAATATGGCTAGGCCCTGGGTATCTAAGTCACCAACATAGCCAGGTAGATTTGGCCTGTCCAATTCAGACAGCCAGGGAGAACCAACTAAGAGTGCCTACCTGTTAGCAGGAGATCCAACAGTGGGTGCTCTGTTGCGAGAGCTTCCTTCCTATAGAAGAGCTAGCCTCTAAGTCAAATATGGCCTTCAGAAGCTGGAAAAAAAGACCTTATTTTTCCAAAAGACTGAAATTAGCTTAGAAGCCATCAACACCTGTTGTTTAATACCATGCATTACAGAAAGTCAGTCTTATATATTATGGTCCTGTATATCAGTACACCATCTAAGTTCCTCTGTACTAGGGAGGAGTGAATATAAAACAGTTTTAGATGCTCCCAGACAGCTTTATGCAGTGCAGGATGCATCTCAAATAATGGTGGTGGGAAGATGTGTTCAAATCAAGACGCCTTTGGAATGCTTCATATACCAAATTGGGGCAGTAATGGTAGAGATCATTAAAGCTTTCCAAATTCTTATTTTTTCTGGATGCATTGTAGGTATTTGAAAAGAAGATGACACAGAGTAAGGCTATATTAAAATTGCATTTTATTAAGAAAACAACCAAATTGAATGGCTTGGAATGTAAGACTTGGAGAATTTCTTCCTTTTGAAAGAAGAAAACCAATCACTGAGTTCTCTAGAACAGGGCTTTTCAACTGGTGGTACATGTACCACTGGTGGTACATTGGCACCTATCAGGTGGTACGTGGCCCTGCCCAGCCCAGCCAAGTGTAGCGTGGGAGGGAACGAGCCAAAGCGGTGCAGCGCAGGACTTGCCGTGAGAGAGAGAGATTCTACAAACTACTAGTACTCATTGAGTAACCATGACTGTTGACCTCTAAAATCAAGCCAAAACTTTCCCTTCTTCTCCCATTTTGCCTTTACACCACTATCATTTTGCCATCTGAAGGGTTCTCTTTTTAACCCAGACTTTTTAAAAACCAGTGGATCAATGTTCACTACAATGCATCCAGACAGAATAAGAATTTCCAAGAGCAGTCTCCAGTGCTATAATGAAGCTACCTTTTACAAAAGTGCTGCTTAAAGGTGTTTATCACTTCTCTAACAAGTGTTAAAACAATAAACCAGTCGATTCAGACTAATAGCCAAGGTGTAATCTAAGCATTTGGGGGCTCATAAATATTGATTTGTAGATCCCAGTATCATGGCAGCCAGCTGCTATGCCTACAGCAACAGAAACATTGTAAATATTTACAAAAAGGCTTGTCCTTTTTGAGGTTCTGGATAAAGAGCAACTAGAATACTTTTTTTAATCCACCGCAAATGTTCTTTTTTTCTATTGATCTGGAAATTTGGTGATGGATGGCAAAAAGAGAACCATTCATGCTCTAGAGGCTTTTTTTTTCTGTCAAAAGGAGCAGTCTCACAGGGCTGAGGTGTCAGAGGCTGATGGATGGAACTGGAGCAAGCCAAGGATGAGGAAAGAAATAAGCCAGGTGGAACACCCACTGTCTCTCTGGAGCCCCCCCACACACACACCTTAGGGGGTTTTTTCATGCATTTCCTAAAACTGAGGAAGCAGGCTGCAGTGAAGGAATAAATTGCTCTTATTAGTGGCTTCAACTGACCTCTTGCAGGATATATGGGTGGAAAAAAGGTGAGGTGCACAAAACTATTCCAAAGAGCACAATTGCTACTACAGTTATCACAAGATTTATTGTTATTACGGTTCATCGTATAGTGAGCCCGATCGCCAGAACTGCACCTTCACGCCTGACCTTTGCTATCACTCGATGCCAGTCTGCCATGAATTCTGGAGTGGGGGAGCTGTATGGGATGGGGGGCGAAGGTTCACTACTCACCGTACTTTCTGGAGACACAACTTCAAGGTCAGATGGCTGGGAATGGCATGCAGCTGCATACCGGCCAGCCCAAAGTTGAAGAGACTGTTCCCCAAACACCGCATTCGAACACAATTGGACAATGGGCGACCAGCAATGGGAAGTACCGCGGGGAGGGGAAGTTACACTTCTGGATTTTAGTGCTCAAATTTCAGTTCTGGCTTAGCTCTACTGTATCTTTCTCACTAAATGGAGTCAAGGCTCATTCTTGCTTAAAGATTCGAGTTGAGGCAAGACTGACACAGATATTTAGACTGGATTTGGCATTTTTATCCACCTATCAAGTCCTTCCCAAGAACCTGGGATATTACAAGTAGTCCTTGAGGTACGATTGAGCCCAAAATTTCTGTTGCTAAACAAGACAGAAATTGTTAAGTGAGTTTTGCTTCATTTTATGACCTTTCTTGCCACAGTTGTTAAGTGAATCACTGCAGTTGTTAAATTAGTAATCCAGTTGTTAAGAGAGCACCAAAAGCTCCACAGTTCAACCCTGAGCCACATATATTATCTTCTATTTTCTGTACCTCTTTGCTTTTATCTTTGTTGCTCATCTGGATATCATAATTCAGATATGGCAGCCTTAGTGGTGTAGCAGCAACAGTGGCCCCTCTCTTACTTGCTTCCCTTTTCTTCAGTGCTGCTCCCCTACAATGCTACTACCAGGGGCTTATGCAACCAGGTTCGTGTGCTTGCTTATTTGAAAAACTGGAGACCTGCTACAAAGAGAAATTAAGGAGGAGCCCAAGAGTCCCTATACCTGCTGCTCCAAAGAAACTACTTCTGCCTTCACTATTTGTATGACCCTCTATTCCAGGGGTGTCAAACTCGCAACGTCACATGACATGTTGCAACATATTGCAATTTTTTTTCCATTGCTGGCAATGGGTTGGGCACAGTTTTGCCATAAGGCATCCAGCCCATGGACCAGCAGTTTGACACCCCTGCTCTATTCCCATTACTGTACAGTACTGTCATTTTCTGAGCACCAAACAATTGAAGCCTTTGAACTATGGTGCTGGAGAAGACTCCTGCGAGTCCCCTGGACTGTAAGGCGATCAAACCAGTCAGTCCAAGAGGAGATCAACCCTGACTGCTCTTTGGAAGGCCAGATCCTGAAGTTGAAACTCAAATACTTTTGCCACCTAATGAGAAGGAAGGACTCACTGGAGAAGAGCCTAATGCTGGGAAAGGTTGAGGGCAAGAGAAGAAGGGGACAACAGAGAATGAGGTGGCTGGATGGAGTCACTGAAGCAGTAGGCATGAGCCTAAATGGACTCCAGAAGATGGTAGAGGAGAGGAAGGCCTGGAGGAACGTTGTCCATGGGGTCACGATGGGTCAGACATGACTTCACAGCTAACAACAACAACACTGTCATTTTTAGTACCAATGGAGAAAGGGGCTAATAATGTAATTAATGGTTAACAATATTCCTTTACGCAAAGATTTGAGGCACACTGGACCTTTCCTGAAAAAGTATGCAGGGACTCTGTATTGCCCAAATACTGAGTTTTTACCCAGCTAGAATGAATATATAATGCCAGACTCACTGCTCAGAAGATTTGTCTGGGGTAATAGTTAAATAACTTGTGTGAAAGAACACCATTCAGGTTCCTACTAGCAATACTCAGTTGTCCCACTATTCTCTTCTATATTTAGAAACTGGCATCTGTAATTAAAGCTATTAATTCAAAATGTATCATAAAACTGACCATGGGTATACCTTCATGGAGACTAACAACCAACTGCCGATATCACAGCAAAATTTTGTGAGCCATATCCAATCTTCTGATAATCTTTCCACTCCTTTACCAATATCATTGGTTACCAGTTGCCCTCCGGGTGAGATTTAAGGTGTTGGTACTTACCTTTAAAGCCCTATATGGCCTAGGCCTGGGATATTTGCAGGACCGTCTACTGCTGGGAATGACTTCCCATTGCCCAGTGCGCTCACACAGGGAGGGCCTCCTCAGGGTGCCGTCGGCTAGACAATGTCGGCTGGTGACCCCCAGGAGGAGGGCCTTCTCTGTGGGAGCGCCAGCCCTGTGGAACCAACTTCCCCTTGAGCTCCGGATGGCCCCGGATCTCCAGTCCTTTCGCTGCAGCCTTAAAACATTCCTTTTCCATCAGGCTGACCTGGACTGACAGGGATTTTTAAAATGTTTTTAACTTATTATTGGGGCTGCTAGTTTAATTCTTTTTTTAACTTTTGTATTATTGTATTTTTATTGTTGTTAGCCGCCCTGAGTCCTTCGGGAGATAGGGCGGCATATAAGTCCCAAAAATAAATAAATAAATAAATCATATATCACCCAAGGCCCCAAAGACATACTCACACGCTACTTCTATTCAGAGTAGAAAGTCTTTCTATTCTCTGCATATTAACTTTTTTCTTCCTTCTTACCAATAAATACAGGTAATGCAGTAAAGAATGAATTTGCTCTTAGATTGTCTGTTCAAAAAATCTACTCTGGAATTGTTACTGCTTACGTATGTTCACAAATATTTCCATGGGTTTCCACCATAAAATGTAATAATACTGAAGCTGAAGAGTCAAGACAACGTATCTGAGGTTTAGCCAGATATTCAGCTCTCCATCTTCTACCCATCAAAGATTGTCCTGAAAGTCCCAATGGGAAGAATAATATTTAGCCTATATGTTGATTGAATGATATGCAGAGTCAATTTGGTCTCAGCAATAAAGTACTCATAAACCTAGAAGCTCAAATTTTTTATTGTTATTTTAATATTTGTATTTACTGTTTTTAGTGGGCATATATTTAATCCTTTTTAACTTTTGTATCTCTGTATTTTTATGCTTGCCCTGTTCACTGCCCTGAGTCCTTCAGGAGAAGGGCGGTATATAAATAATATAATTATTATTATTATTATTATTATTATTATTATTATTATTATTATTATTATTATTATTATTATTATTATTAATAATAATAATAATAATAATAATAATAATAATAATAATAATAATAATAATAATAATAATAATAAATAGCAATAGCACTTAGACTTCTATGCCGCTTCTCAGTGCTTTACAGCCCTCCCTAAGCTGTTTACAGAGTCAGCGTATTGCCCTCAACAATCTGGGTTCTCATTTTACCAACCTCGGAAGGAAGGAAGGCTGAGTCAACCTTGAGCCAATCAGGATTGCACTGCTGGCAGTCAGCAGCCTGCAAAACAAAACAGTATAGCTGGGTAATGCTGTCAATATCTAATCCATATTAAAATACATATCTTTATCCAGTTTTTTTCCTGTTCCATTTATACATTTGCCAGCAAGTTTTAATCCTCTCCAAATGGTGAGGAAACACATGTTTCAGTGGAATTTAAATATGTTAAATGAAACCGGTACTGGGAACAATATAATATATTCAAAGCAAAACAGGTTCAGTAAGTAGTCAAATTTGGATAGATTATGTTAATCCATAAAATATGAATCAAGGTAACTTCACAGCGGAATTTCCAAAGAACAAAATCCTCAGATATCACCCTAGCTGGCCTGCAAGAAGGGCAGAGGCATCTGGGAGTTAAAATTAAATAGTTTCTAGGCAATGCGTTCTTTCAGTACTATCTCCACAACCTGGCCCCATTATTACCTACTGTGTCCTCTCTCTCTCTCTCTCTCTTCCAACATCTTAAACAGCTTTCACCAAGAACAGTAATGATAGACTCCAATCTCAGGATTTTATTTTAGTGATTTATTCATCAGATTTAGAAATAGTTCTTCTCACAGAGCAATTCTGGGTGGTGTACAATTAAAAACAAAAAAAAGCAAAAAAAAACCCTGTTGTAAATATTATATCCCACTAGGAGGCAGTTAAAACAGAATATTTAGCATTTCAAAGGTGGGGGGAGAACCTTTAAAGTGCTAACCAATCCTAAGATGCCATCATGCCATCAACAACATGAGCTCATCTTCCATGTATGCTGTCAATTACCAGCAAAGCCATACTCTGTTTTCAGAAGCCAAATAAAATAATCCATAGATTTTTTTTAAAAAAAAAATCTTACTAAAACAATACTCACCATAGTCTTAATCAGTTTACTGAGGCACAAATATCTTTATCACACTAGTAATATTCATGAATGTTTATATCTTACGCATTTCACTTCCTTCTAGACTCATTATTTATAATTCTTGTTCCATCCAATCAAGAGTGTATCTTTTTTTTTAAATCTCAGGATACACTCCATGGATTTGATTGGTAAAACTTAGTTCACAAAACCATATGCCAGACTTCACTTTCTCATATTTCAAGCATCTTGATCTCAGATAACCTAAACAGAGTCTAAATTCCCAATGACCACCTGAGCTAAGGAAATAACATATTTCCTCTTTCAAACACTTATTGATGTTTTCAGTACTGAGAAGGCAATGGCCAAAAACAGATTGCTTGTCAAATGAAAGGAGATTATTTTGAAGTCATGGATTACAACATCTGTTACACTAGAAGCCTAAATATTCTCTCTGTTTAAAATGGATCTAAGTTTCATTTAAAATTGAGATGCTCCTCTGCTCCTCTATAGGGCACTCTCTCACCAAAACATTTATTTTAAAAGCTATTTGCCTCAGGAAATGCTCTGTTATGCCTGTTGTAATGTTTTACAAACTCTGCATTTTCAACAAGCTTGAAATCTCTACTGGTCTCCACTATGAATCTTCCTGTCTTTGGTTCCTTGCAATAATATTGCATGCTTGCGATAACATTTTATAAATATTTAACAGCCAAGCAAGTAGCCATAAGCATTAGTCAGATACTTCAAATGATCCTGATATTTAAACCGTCTTGCTATGGGCAGTGCAGTGGAACACTATTTTTCTAGCATCAAATAAACTGTTATTCAGAAAATATGAGATTTTTATTTATTTATTTATTTATTTATTTATTTTCTTGCATTTGCATTTATCACCTCAATCCATGGAGACTCCTGGTGATACACAAAATCCAAAATGAGTGTCATAAAACATGCTGCATAAATATTCTGAACTTCTTCTCACTAAATCTGGAAGGCATAACTTTTATTTTCTAAGGGGAGTAAAAAATAACCCCTCATCTCTGAATGGTTTAAGATTTTCCTTCTCCTTCTTTCTTATGCACAAAACCCACAAAGCTTACCACTCTTTGGTTTTTGCTTTGTTTTTTCGCCTACCTTATTCACAAGTGAATAAGCACTGATGATGATGCCTAGTTTGGGTAATGAAATGTCTGCAAGAAAAGAGCCAAGCTCAGAAAAGCACCAAGGAGCCCTCATTTCAATTCTGAGCTACAAATATTCTCCATTATTGGAACATGCCTCTACTCATATTTCCACACTGCTAATTTTAGATTGACAATGTGAGGGGGGGAGGTTTGTTTCTGGGTTTTTTATGAGAAAACAACAGAATTCTGTTAATCTCAGTTTATTCTGTGAGTCTATTTTGAGAGGTTATAGGATGGCAAGAGGGAGAGAAATGTGCATTTCAGTAGTTCGTTTTGTTGTTTTCTCACGAACCTTATACTGTTTGATTTCTGTGTTTGATGTTGTTTGGAAAATTAGATGTTAAAAGTGCAAGATTGAAAAGGGGTTGGGGGCAAGATTTATATGAATATATTTAACTAATGACAAAAATCGGGGGAATAGAGAGAGTACATGAAGATTTCCCCCAAGAGTTAAGAGCATCTGCTCTTTTTTCATCTCTGTTATTACTTTAAAAGATTGAACTCTAAGAAGAGTCTCTCCAAATGTGAAGTGAAATTAAATCATTAAC
The DNA here is from genome assembly GCF_964194415.1 of Vipera berus. NCBI lineage: Eukaryota > Metazoa > Chordata > Lepidosauria > Squamata > Viperidae > Vipera > Vipera berus. The sequence continues at coordinate 183,178,087 of NC_138203.1, read as the reverse complement.
ATACTCCTTTCACTGTGTATGAATTTTAAAGCTGTATTACTGATTTAAAGCAGCAAAAGATACAGATAATCTTCGAGTTACAGACACGATTGGGACCAGAACTTCTATCATTAAGCAATTTGGTCACTAAGTGAATTGTGCCTGATTTTACAATTTTTTTATATCACAGTCATTAAGTGAATTCAGCTTCCCCCATTGGCTGCTTGTCAGAAGCCCTCTGGGAGTTTGCAAATGACCTTGGGATACTGCGATCATTGTTAAATACATGCCAGTTGCCAAGCACCCAGATTCTGATCATGTGATAGACCTTAGTCTGTGATGACCAGTTGTAGATTACTTTTTCACTGCTATCGTCATTTCAAACAATCATTAAATGAATAGTAAGTCAAGAACTATCTGTAACAAGTCTCAGAAGGCAATTAATGGGCAGGAAAAGTTATTATGAAATCAACAATAATTATGCAAGACTTGGGTTGGATAGGGGACATGTGTTTTACGAAACATTAAATAAGCCAATTTTATCCAGCAGTCCAAGAAGAGCATCACAAAATGTTTAGCATAGAACAGAGAACTTACTGTGGAATAAGGATATGTTTGTTCAAGTCTACTCGTGATTGAAAAAGATATTTAGCTTTTTCCAAAAGACTTCTAATATAAAAGAAGGTTACTGATCATTTTTCTTTCTTTTCTGAGTAACAAAATAATAAACCTTTATTGTCAAAGTACAACATGTGTACATTGAGATTAGCTGAGCCTCCCCCTGTGCTCTCTCCCCCCAACACACAGTGACAACAAACCCTCCATCCCACCACACTATGTGAACCAACTACACCACACACCGGCCTCCCAAGTCAATTCTGCATAAGATTATGTCCCATTTAAAAGCCTAACAGCCCACGGATAAAAGCTATTTTTCAGCCTGTTGGTACGGCTGGCTATATTCCTATATCTCCTACCGGATGGTAGGAGAGTAAAGAGATACCGTCCAGGGTGTGAGTCATCCCTGAGAATCTTCCTCACTCTTCCAAGGCAACGAGCCCTGGCGATGTCATCCAGTGGTGTCAGGGAACAGCCCACAATGTCTTGTGCTGTGCTCACTACCCTTTGCAATACTTTCCTATCCGCGGCTGTCAGACCAGCATACCAAACCACAATACCATACGAGAGGACGCTCTCTATGGTAGAGAGCTCAGGGTATCGGCTTGCTATTTGTACATACTTTTTAAACTGATGTTTTCCTGCCTTGTTATTTCTACTCAGGAATCCATGGGTACTTTCATACCACTGTAGTTTTCATGCCCAAATCCCTGTTTTCAAGCTGATCTGCAATTATCTTCATTTTTCCCTTCTGCCAAACTCAAAACTTTGATAACAAGCAAAGATCACCATCTGGCCCCACTGCTTCCTCCAGCTGAACAATTGAAGGCTGCAAACAAAAAAAAAGGTGTTCATGTATCTCAACCTTGGCAGCTTTAAGATATATGGACTTCTTCTGTTAAATACCCCTCTTCCCATTGTTTAAAATTATGCTTTTGCTTCTCAGTTAATCAGAGTGCTCTTTATGTAATCATCAACAGTCTCCTCCTTTTCTTTCTGTTTTGGCTTGTGTTTGGGCCTTAATTGCTTCATTTTTCACCATTTCTCAGAAGTGTTTTTTCCCTTGAGGATTTCAAGAAGCAAGAAACGCTTCTTGCTTTCCCCCCCTTTTATTTATTTATTTCATATGGCATAATAACAGAATACGGCAATAAACATTGTTTTTATTTTCACTACTCTTGCTGCTGCTTCTTGCTGGGTGATCCTTCTGAGATCCAGCAACCAGAATGTATAGACTATGGAAGTCAACCATTTTAACATCTAGAACAGACATGTCAAACTCGCGACGTCACGTGACATCGCGCAACGTATCGGAACTTTTTCCCATTGCCGGCAATGGGATGGGCACGGTTTCTCCGTGACGCTCCGGCCCGCGGGCTGGCAGTTTGACACCCCTGATCTAGAACATTACTCTGACTTTCTCTCCTTCTGACTGCAATATAGTGAATTCCAGGATCATGTGCTTGCTCACTCTCATTTCCTATGACTTCAACATCCTCAATAATTTCTTCTTAATGAATGTTAAGTTTATTACCTTTGATCTTCAAGATCCCTTCCCCAGCTCTGAACAATGAAACTGTTTGCAATGCACCTCGGAAAAATAAAAGGTCTCCCACTTGCTGCAGAGTTTGATTCCCATTCCCATTCCCATGGTAGCTACCACAGTGGTGATTTTCCTGGATACCTCGATCATCTGATTCGTGAAAATTTCATCTCTATCATTTATCTGGCTAGGTGGTCTGTAGTGCACACCCACAACAGTGTCATTATTGTTCTTTCCCCCTTAATATTCACCTAGATGTTTTCAGCAAGGTTTTCATTGGAGGGGAGTCATGAATTTCCCTGCAGACATAGTCATTCTTCATCTATAATGTATCCCCACCTCCCTTTTTATTGGGTCTGTTTCTTTTGAACAAACTGTATCCTTCCAGTACTACATTCATCATGAGTTCTATCCCACCATGCCAAACTTCAAGAGATTAGACAGTATCAGGTTGCAATGATCATGAGTTCCGGTTGATTGTGAGATGGCAGAAAAGAGATACATCAAGCTACAACTCTTTTCTGCTATCTAATCAGCCAATTTTTTGAAGACCAGAAATGGTATGTCCATATCTTATATAATGGTGGCAAATTTGCTCACTTTGTGATTCAAGGCAAGTTGCTCTCTTAGCCCTATCCATCTCATGCAGTTGTTGCTGTAGCAATAAAGATACTTATGGCAATTTCCCCTTAAACGTCCAGAGCAAATATGGGTCTTAAATGCAATAAATACATAGTACATAATAGTATGTCTACCATCATTTAAAGAGGTTAGCCTCACTTCTAAAAGTTGAGAGGCTAGGAATAACCTTTATATGGTCTAGATTTCCAATTAATCAGAATCAAGTTTGTTTAAAGTTTTTGTTTAATGTGCTTTGTTTCATCTTTTTTCTTTTTACCTCTTATTCATTTCACTCTCTCCAGTTCACCGTTTTCACCAGAAAGCTTCCCTCTTTATAGGACATATAGAATTTTGTTCCCCTTTTCTATAAATTAGAACTATGCAGTTTGGAACCTGACACTTGCGCTAGGAAGGATATATTAATCAAACTATATCCTTCTGTAAATTGTTAATTTATTGTTTCTCCCAATATCAGTGAAAAATGTTTTTAAGTGAAAAGCTGCTTAAACTAATTATTTCCCATTTCTTGTGAAACTGAGTGGTTATTTCGGTAAATTATTCCATTCAGAATGTAAAGGGCACCTTTCCCCACCCTGCGCAAATAAGCCTGCTACACGAGTGCTTTTCTCCATGTAAGGGAACCTGACTTTGCTACAGCTATATTTGTAAACATGCATAAAAAGAGATGTTCTCCTTCAGCACCACTATAATAATCCTAATTTCTTGGGATCATAAAACTATACTGTAAACAAAACCAGACAAATGTATTTCCCAAGCTGATTATTGTTTAAATTCTGCCAAGACAGAATAAAAAGGTAAACACAAAGAAAGAAAAGCAACAGAAGACAACAACCCAATGAAGTTGGATATACAGACATTTTCTTTCATTTGGAGTTCACAATAAACCAGCTTCTCAGATCCAAAAGATCTGCTGAGTCATAAATTAACAAACATCCTCTAAAGTACTTCTACCTAGCTAAGGCAACACGATAATGGGGATAATTGCCAAATCACTTCCTATGAGGCTTTGGCTTCATGTCTTGCATTATATAACCTGTGTCACGTCTACCATTTCTTTAAGCCAGCTTTCTAATATCTTCCACGTGTATATCGGTGTTGCAAATCCCAGTGTTTAATCTACAATTCCTTTTATGGGAATGTTGGGTATTCAAATTAATGGGATATGACATATGTATCTAGGATCACCCATGTCCAGACTAGATGT